>NC_090814.1:124138917-126538917 GCF_000390325.3 Nicotiana tomentosiformis | reverse complement strand
TCCAGAAGCGTGTAGGTTTTTTGCTTCCTCACCAACTTTGCAGCCTCCCTTTCTTGTTGTAAATACAGCTGGTGCAACAAGAAATACCAAATGTTAAGAGATAAAGCGCAATGTTTCACCAAAAGAATCCTCACTAGTGAAACCCTGTGAAATAACTGAAACTGTAAGAAATACTAACATTTGGCCCTGTCGTCTTGCGCTCAACTCTAGAAAAAATTTCTTGAGCAAACACCCTTGTTTCACCAGAGGATGACATTCCCATATCTACGAGCTGATTAGTTAGATCAGAAGGTGATGAAGCTTTCTTAGCTGCATTGAAGTGATATTATGAACAATGTTGCCACAACAATTTAACATCAGAATGTAGGTACTCTAATCAATGTTTATTAAAATATAAGAAGAGGACGTACAAAGAGTAAGAACATAAGTAACAACTGTGGGCTGTGAGTACCCCAAAAGAGACATCAATTTGTCTGAAACCCACCTCCTCAAGTCAGACCCCATCTTTAACTGCATTAAACAGCAAAATACGTAAACAATGAAAGTTAGATTTAAAATGCATTTGGGTGTCAAAATTGCTAGAGTTCCTGCCCCTCAATCACACAAATCTAGCACATGGATTAGTTACATTGTAAGGCAGTTGATTATGTTTTACACAAAACATATAATATACTTTTCTCTATCGAATAAAATCATCAGTTGATTCTTCTCACTCACCGAAATCGAGTAAATCAAATACTTCCAACAATTGAAACAGAAATAAATTGAGACTGACAAACTATAAAATTACATCATTCATATTGCACTGATAACTTCACCCATATCATGATGTTTCCTCGAAAGAAATAACCATCATAATTCATACCAGATATCAATTCACAAGGTAAATCGAAACAACTTTATCAGGTTAAAATACTACTCCAAAGAATAAGCATGTTTTTTGTCGTTGTGTACAAATTTCAATAAGAATGCAATAAAAACCATTCAATGAACAATAGTAATTGATTATCACTAATCACGCAAAAGCCAGGAAAAGTACCAGTAAAGTGAGGCCTACAAATCAAGGACCTGGGCCCTTGAAAAATATACTAATCGATCGCAACACAACACAACACAACAGAGGATCCACAAGGTTGTTCAAACCCTAGGTCAAAAAATCAAAAAGCTTGACAAGAGAAGAAACCAATAACAAGTGTCAACTCAATTTTTAAACCCACTATTTCAGAACCTACGTCAAAATCTCAAACTCAACATAAAGAGATGGAGAGAAGCAGTACAATCAAAAGCAAAACTCAGACTGTTGTCCACCGGCTATACCCGAAGCTAGAAGGGCTTGTAATTTTTGAAGTCCAAATCCGTCTAATGTTAGGGATTCCGGTGTCGGGAAGTGTCGCGTAGAGATGTGTTTAGTCTTTAGCCGCTATTTAAAACTTAAAACGGTTTTGCTCTTGCTTAATTTAATAATTTTTTATCCCGCCCGGACAAAAATACTCATATGCTAGACATGGGTGCTGTGTAAACATTAAGGACACAGTATCGTTAACTTCATGAACATTGTGTAAATATTAAGGACAAAGTGTCATATATTTGGACTTTCTATTGTTAAACTTTGGGACATATGTCCTTAACTTCATATGTGTAGGGTAAATGTTAAAAACATGACGTCCTTAACTTTATGTGTACAGTGTAAGTGTTAAAGACATAATGTCCTTAACTTGTATTTGCACCTTCTGTTGTTAAACTTTAGGATCTCATGTCTTTAACTTCATATGTGCACTGTAAATTAACTTTATGAGTGTTGTGTAAATATTAAGGACATGGTGTCCTTAACTTCATGAATGTTGTGTAAATATTAAGGACAACGTGTCCTATATTTGCATTTTCCGTTATTAAACTTTAGGACATCATGTCCTTAACTTCATATGTGCAGTGTAAATATTAAGGACATGACGTCCTTAACTTCATGTGTGCAGTGTAAATGTTAAAGACACCATGTCCTTTATATTTACACAGCACTCACGAATAAAGGGTAAAAATATCTTTTTATATTAATTTTAATAGAGCAGTGGCTATTTTTGCTCAGCATTAAAAATAGTGAATAAAAACTAAATACCATATTAAAAAGTGGCTATCCCACGCCATTTCTACCCGTTTGGGAGTTATATACATATCTGATTAATGTTACCGATTCCGTTTTGGAGATCTTTCTGGATATTTTAATTTTGTAGTAATACTTGTTTTTTTAATTACGGTTTTAATACATAAGCTTACATCATACTTAATTTATTTAGGTTTTAAATTTTTAGTTTGGTAGTTTCATTTTAATAATAATATAAAGTATTCGGTATCTATTTATGCCCTTGTTAGTAATAAATATATTACACCCCATATTTTCGTATGTAAAAGTACGCCGCAAGTCAATTGATGTAAGTTAAGAAATGAGATCATCTTTGAAAGTACATAAAGTAAGTTAATCATGTTAACTTGGAGGTTACAAATACTTAAGATCATGAATACCAAGTACCAAGAGGGTTGGAAATCTTAGAAGCTAAACGAATTGAAGAAAATAAGTTTAGTCAAAAGTCGACAAGTTGGGAATGTTATAACATGTACTTTTGGGGTAAGACTAGGGTGATTAACATGATAAGTAGGTTATGCTATGAGTTATTTTAGTCGTATCATAGTCATGTGTTATGTTTTGAAATCGAGCGAATTGTGGAACAAAAGTTTGCAAAGGTCATCACAAGTTACATTCAAAAATGTGCTGAAAATTAGGTCAAATGTAGCTGGACAAGACATGAACTAGTGAATAAAATTTTTAATTGAGGATAGTTGGAGTGGTGGATTGTTTCCTTTGTTATAAATGTATGGTATGAGGCTGGAATCATTGATGAATGACTTCATTATCATGTTCATGATACTGGTAAGCTAAATTAAGAAGTCTATAAGGGGTGATATGGGTTATCGGATTCCAATATTATCGTTAAATAGTGGTGACTTGTTGTTGTTATATGGTGTCTTGTTATTGATTTGTACATCCTGCTGGATTTCTCTCGTTGTTATTGTTGGTATATGGTATTGGAGGAGGCCCTTATTACATGGGAGATGCTGCCGAATTTACGTCAACGAGCTAATAGCTTAAGTAACGGACTTAGCCTTTACTCAGCACTGGTTTTGAATCTCCTTATCTATAGTAGATTGAGTTGAATTGTTTGAAGATTTGCCTGGAAGGTATTAAAGACTCAACGGGGTTAAGGTATGTTAAGGATAAACCTTTCCTTCATTTTTGCATGATCCCGTAACTATATGTGTTTGATAATGAGACATAAAAAGAAGTTCATATTCCTAAATTTATGTACATTATCCTAGTCTCATAAGTTATCATATTCTCCCTTATCGGGACTTTATAGTCAGTTAAGTATTGACCTATTCCAATCAAGAGAGTAGAGAGTATATATATATATATATATATAATATTACAGTATTTTCACCACCATCGAGTTATAATTGGTGGGCAGGCCTCTATTGGGCAGTATTACAGTATTTTCACCACCATCGAGCTATAATCGGTGGGCATGCCCCTATTGGGCAACCTCTGATCATATGGTAAGTTATATATCGAGCCTCATATGGCCGAGCGCCTATGAGCGAGCCTAGAATGGCCGAGATACAGAGCCTAGTATGGCCGAGTGCCTATGAGCGAACCTACTATGGCACATAAATTATACGTACCGAGCCTTATAGAGCCAGACAACTATTTTACTTACTATATTGAGAGAGTTGAGTCAGTATCAACAGGTAAGCATATCTTCATATTGTCTTTGACTCCTAGTTACTTTCAGTTATTATATTATCAGTTCAGTCCAGCTTTTAGTTATTCTATTATCTTACATACTCGGTACAGTATTTTGTATTGACGTTCCTTTTGTCGGGGACGCTCCATTTCATGCCTGCGGGTCCTCATAGACAGTTGGATAGACCTTCCCAGCAGACAGAGTCAAACATCAGCTTGTTTGGTAAGCTCCACTCCCTCGGAGTTACCAGGTCTAGACCTTTAGAGTCCATTTTTTATACAGGTTTGATGGGTAGGTTGAGGCCCTGTCCAGACCATGATACAGTCATCTCTAGAGACTTGTAGACGAGTCCTGTATATTTTGTATATCAATATATGTTCACGGCGGCTTCGTCGGCCTGCACAGTTATATATATCACTTTTGGATATGTTTACCCCTTAGATGAGAAAGATATTATTTTCAGATGATTCAGAATATGGCCCCATCGGCCTAAGTTGAGGGCTACCCCTCCAGAGTTCACAGTTACAGAGTGGTACGCTCGGACTGAGTATGGATGTTGTTATCTTTTGTAACTGGCTTTATCGTAGAGTCATTATAGAATATGGCTGTTGTACTCTCTTTATTGTACCTCTGATATTAAGAGTGATTCTATAGTGTTTTGAACCACGATTTCTATAATTATCTAGGTCTAATAATAAGACTCATGTTTCACTTAGCTTATGTAACTCTTTAGTTTCCTTTTCTCTCTCAGCCTTTAAGTATGCTTAAGCTATCTTCCGATCTGCGGCTCAGGGTATTGGTTATACTTTCGCCTTTCGTGGACGCTATGGAACATCTATAATATAATCTTCTAAATCAAGCCTTTGTCCGTGAAGCGGGATCAATTCTTTCTTTTAACTCATATCGGAGTCTCTTATTGCTGAGGAATGTCAACATATATATTGCATGGATAATACTCAGAAATCTTAAGTGCGTTCATAATGTAACTAACTTTGGGTCATCAATCGAATAATTCCTTTCGTGCCTTCCCAGCTTTCTTTAAAAGTAAACAATTTCTTTTCCTGGTCGTTCTGCCACTTGTTGCATGAATACTTGGCTTATCTTAGTGCCCACACCTATTGGAATTTTGTGAAACTCATATGATCTCAAATATTACTTTTGATTTTACTTCCCGTTCCTTAGTCACGACAGGTGCCACTTTGTTATGGAGTGCCTACAATGTTGTAGTGAGGTTGTTGTTACAATATTATTTCTTCTTTAGGTCACTATGCTTACTTTGAAGCCTTATTCCTTAGTTCATCAGCTAGTATTTCGTTGTAGCACTTAGGGAAGACCCTCTGACTCTTGTAAAGCTGGGAGCTTTTTACATCGCATACCTAAAGAAATTTTTAATGTTCTTACTCGCCTATAATTATTCTTAGTTACTTATCTCTGCGCCTTTGTGCTCGTAGGGTTACTTCTGAACTGAAATTTTGACTATCTCCCTAGTGGCATTCTCTTTTATTTTCGTAATACTTATACGGTACCTTTAACTATCCCAACTCCTATCTGAATATTTCTCAAGGATTACGATGTTATATCTGTGAGACTGAATTTCCGGTGTTGGGTTTCACTACGTTTATCTTGCATGATCTGCTGATTTATCTGAGACCTCTTGTCTAGTCATAACTAGGCTCTTCCTGAATAACCTACTAACTACTCGTCAGTCCATGCTCATATCTATATTCTGCGTAACCTCTCTTGGGTTATGTCTTATGTCTTAACTTGCCTTTAGCACTGGCTCCTAATGTATCAAGTGTCCATTCACAATTATTTATCAATAACATCCTGGCTGGGAACCTTTACTGCCTCTCTCCGGCATCGTGCTTGCATAATGTTCTGGAGTCGTAACATATCTGTAGGATCTGAATAAATGCAATCTCATTCCTTTCGCTTTTTTACCACGTTTTTTCCTTACTATTTCATAGTTACTTGAACTGCATAACTCCGACTTAATACCATATCACACCGTCTTCCCCCTTTAGGGTAGTACTAGCATTTAATGCTATGAAGATTTACCTATAAATGTTTTACCTTTTCATCTTTGGCGTCTTTTCACATCTTCATGGACTCTAACTTGTCTTGCCGTAACCCTTCTGTACCAAGGATAACAAAATTTCTTACGCACGAGAGTGACACCTAGTGTAACTAGCGCACTTAGTCCCTTAAGTTTAACTCTGCTCATAGTGCTTGCTTTAGGGAAGCGTCTTCCTTAATGACCTTTAAAGGTTATTCTTCTGTTGTTCATTCTATCATTTCCAAAACGCAATCTCCGAAATTCTCACGATTCCGACTGTTATCAAATCCTTCGGTCCCTAAATCATGTTCGATTTTTTCCCCTTGTTTACTAGCCCATACTAATTTTTATTACTCCGGGAGTCCAACTTAACCTTCTAGTAATCATGTTGGAGTCACCAACTTATTTCTCTAAATAAGGATATGACTTTATGGCATATACTCTTTTATAGTCTCAAGGTCTGTCACCTCTTGTCTTTTCCTTTACTTGACTATAGACTCTATAATCCTGTCATATTATGATTTACCGTTATCACCTTTTTATCACATCTTACTCGTAATACTTCATTACTCTCTTCTTATTTTCCTGCTAATATCTTTTTCTATTACCTTATTCTCAAAAATTTCAACAAAATATTCTTTCACTTTTATCTCCCCTTGCTCCATCTCACTGGCTCTTCGGGTCACCTAATATTCTCTTTTTACTAGGGGCGGGAGTCATACTAATATAAATATTTATCCCTTATAGGATTCCACTACATGTCTTATGATATTTCTGAACGTTCTAATATTCATATCTGACTGTACTATTCTAGAGTGCACCATTTGGTATGCACGATCTAATAGGGCCTGAAACAGGGCCACGTAGTCAAAAAGTCTCTCTCTACTAATGCCCTTATCTGTTGTTGTATTAGCCCTCTGGCTAACTGTAATTTTTCTAATTGAAAGCATCTCTATATCATTAGCAAACATAAGTCTTGGCTCGAACTCTTATGACTCAGCTCTATAACACGATTTGGATTTGAAAGAAGGGTAACAGACTTCTAAATGACTTGTAGCTTCATGTTTATATAATGTGGTGCACAACACATCTATAAACAAGGCTCTACTAGACACGTCTTCCCCCCTTTAGGATGTTGTTATCTTTTGTTGGGTTATTTTAAGGCTATATATATATATATATATATATATATATATATATACACGTTGTTATGGCTAGAAAATAGGGAAAATAACTTGACTATGATATGTTTTCTGTTGTTATGCATGTCTATATGTTTATCAAATGAATTGGTGAAAGAAACATAAGAAACTTTAGATTGGAAGTGAAGAATAACTTAAGTCACTTCTATGGTGTGGTATTGCCATTGAGGGCTGTTGTATGCTAAATATAACTTTGATTTTGACTTGAAGCTACTGTAGGAGGTATGTCTATTATGTTCTTACATGTGCTTAAGGTTATCTTGATGTTGATTAAGTTAAATGAATGGACAAGACATGAACTAGTGAATAAAGTTGATAATTGAGGATAGTTGGAGATGTGGATTGTTTCCTTTGTTATAAATATATTGTATGAGGCCGGAATCATTGATGAATGACTTTATTATCATATTCATGATACTGTTAAGCTAAAGTAAGAAGTCTATAAGGGGTGATATGGGTTATCAGATTCCAATCTCGTCGTGAAGTAGTGGTGACTTGTTGTTGTTATATGGTGTCTTGTTATTGATATTTACATGTTGCTAGATTTCTCTTATTGTTGTTGTTGGTATTATGGTATTGGAGGAGGCCCTTGTTACAGGAATTGCTGCCGAATTTACATCAATTAGCTAATAGCTTAAGTAACGGACTTAGCCTTTGCTCAGCACTGATTTTGAATCTCCTTATGCTGTGGTAGATTGAGTTGAGTTATTTGAAGAGTTGCCTGGAAGGTATTAAGGACTCAACGGGGTTAAGGTACATTAAGGCTAAACCTTGCCTTCATTTTGGCATGATCCCGTAACTACATGTGTTTGATAATGAGACATAAAGAGAAGTTCATATTCCTAAATTTATGTACATTATCCTAGTCTCATAAGTTATCATATTCTCCCTTATCGGGACTTTATATTCAGTTAAGTATTGACCTCTTCCAGTTAAGAGAGCAGAGGTATATATATATATATATATATATATATATATATATATATATATATATATATATATATATATATATATATATATATATATATATATATATATAGTGTTACGGTATTTTCACCACCATCGAGCTATAATCGGTGGGTAGGCCTCTATTAGGCAGTATTATAGTACTGACGTTACTTTCGCCGGGAACGCTACATTTCATGCCTGCAAATCCTGATAGACAACTAGATAGACCTTCCTAGCAGACAGAGTCAAACATCAGCTTGGTTGGTAAGCTCCACTTCCTCGGAGTTACCAGGTCTAGACCTTTGGAGTCCATTTTTTTATACAGGTTTGATGGGTAGGTTGAGCCATGTCCCGACCATGATACAGTCATCTCTAGAGGCTTGTAGACGAGTCCTGTATATTTTGTATATCAATATATGTTCATGGTGGCTTCATCGGCCTGCACAGTTATATATATTAGCTTTTGGGTATGTTTGAAGAAGTACATAAAAAGAATAGGCTCGTGTTGTTAGCTCTTGGCTTGATTAGAACGTACATCATACATGGGATATTTATACAACTTCATAAAGGAATCCTTCAAGCATAGGTTTAGCTACGTAGACTATTCCAACTGTAACTCTAGGTTTCAGTGTTACCATAATTCACTCACAACACTATCTACAGATAACTCCTCACAGTATTCTAGTTATACATGAACTCATATATACGGCTAAAGATATCTGTTATGTTTTAGGTTGTAGAGTCCATTTGGGTCCCATCTCAGTTGTGTGTAGTCTAACATCCCCCTTAAGCTGGAATGGGGAATTTGCACGACTCTAAGCTTGGTTCAGAGCGACTGAAACTGAAATTTAGATAGGGGTTTTGTCAATATATCAGCAACCTAAGACATGGAAGGAATGAACTTTGTCACCATAGCTCCTTGGATAATTTTTTCCTGGACAAAGTGATAATCAAGTTCAACATGTTTGGTGCGGGCATGTAAGACTGGATTAGCCGTGAGATGTAATGCACTGATGTTGTTAGTAAACAATAATGGAGGTTGAGATAGAGAGATTCCAATGTCCTTCAAGATATAGGTAACCCACATAACTTCAGCAGCAAGAGAGGCTAATGACTCGTATTCAGCTTCGGCACTAGATTTTGCAACTGTGTTTTGCTTTCTAGAGGACCAAGATATACAATTCGAACCTAGAAAAATACATAGACTTGATATGAACCTGCGATAAAGTGGGCAGCCAGTCCAATCCGCATCCGAAAACCCAACTAGATTTAGAGAAGATTGAGCAGAGATACGTAATCCAAGATGAGAAGTTCATGCAATGTAACGAAGGACTCGTTTAACTCCAGACAAATGAACTTCAGTTGGACTTTGCATAAACTGACAAGGAAGATTTACTGAATGAGAAATTCCAGGCCTGGTAAGGGTGAGGTATTGGATATCTCCAACAATGCTCATATATTTAGACGCATCAACTAAAGCACCAGTAGAGTCATGTAAATTATGCTTCTAAGATAGAGGAGTATTCAAAGGTCTAGCAGCGGACATATTGGTCCTTTGAAGGATATCCAAGGCATACTTATGTTGACTAAGAAAAAGCCCATCGTTTGTTTGTGTAGCCTCCATTCCAAGAAAGTAATGTAAATCTCCCATATCCTTCATTGCAAACTTGGAACCGAGCTTGTGTATGAGGATATTAACCAGTGAGGAATGACTTCATGTGAGGATGATATCATCGACGTACAAAAGAAGCAAAAAGGTGCCCTTTGAAGAGTGCAACACAAACAATGAAGGGTTTGCCTTGCTACAAGAGACGCCAAGATGTAAAAGGAAACAACTAAACTTGTGAAACCATGCCTTGGGGCGTTTGTTTGAGTCTATAAAGAGCTTTCTTTAGCCGACAAACATGGTGTGAAAAAATTAGATCTTTTAACCCCTGGGGCTGCTCCATGAACACAATTTCCTTCAAGTCTCCATGAAAAAAGGAAATTTTCACATCGAGTTGTCGAATGGGCCAATTGAGAGTAGTTGCAATAGACAAAACAATGCGGACAGTCGTTGCCTTTATCACCGGACTGAACGTATCTTCAAAATTGACTCATTCGATTTGATTATAACCTTTAGCAACAAGTCGCGCTTTGAAACGTTCCACAGACCCATCTGCTTTGAGTTTGGTCTTGAACACCCATTAGGACCCAATAACGTTCATGTGCGGCTGACGAGGAACTAGAACCCATGTTTCATTTTTGCGCAAGGCTTGAAGCTCCTCATGCATAGCTGATACCCAGTGAGGTCGAGACAATGCAGCTTTGATGGTCTTTGGTTCTTTTGTGTAGCATCGTGGTCGTTGTAAGAACTTCAAAGGTAGGATTCTGTATTAAACTAGTTTTTGCTCGTGTGAGAATATGATGGGTATTTGATGGGCTTTGGGGTCGAGATGGTGGCATAGGTTCGGGACAAGAATTAACTTGTGGATTTGTGGTACAATGCATGGGAGGTA
The DNA here is from genome assembly GCF_000390325.3 of Nicotiana tomentosiformis. Lineage (NCBI taxonomy): Eukaryota > Viridiplantae > Streptophyta > Magnoliopsida > Solanales > Solanaceae > Nicotiana > Nicotiana tomentosiformis. The sequence goes on along the minus strand of NC_090814.1, from coordinate 126,528,419 downwards.
AGTCAACAAAAAGTTCTATACCTGGTGTATTTGAGATGCCAAGGTGTGATGAATTGGATGATGATGCAGTGGAATGGCTAGTTGAAGTGGACGAAAATGAACATGTACTTTGTGGAGAAATTAGAACTAAAGCCAATGGACTTTGTTCTTGTTGATTTGAATGAGTTGGAACGTCCAAGTGCTCAGTTGTACATGCAGGCAAAGTTTTGAATAATGATGGCAAAGTAGATACACCCAGTTGAGGTTGTTCATCGTTCACATTCTCCTCAAAAGAGGATGGAGCAGCAACTAAGTTAAAGAACCCTTGGAAAGTGGTAAAATGCGATGAACCAGAGTATGCACTCAAATCAGTAGTAGAAGATACATATGATAAGTGAAGTTCATCAAATATAACATGCCGTGAGATAAAAACCTTTCTTGATTGAGGGTGATAACATATGTAACCTTTGTGAAGAAGACTATAGCATATAAATACACAATGAAAAGTTTTTGGTTGGAATTTATTCTTATTTTGTCCTTTGAGGTAAGGAAAATACATGCATTCAAAAACTTTTAAGGTATTATATTTAGGCTATAATCCATACAACTTAAAGAAAAGGGATTTCATGCTTAATGTAGAAGTAGGCATTCTATTAATTAAGAAAATGGTCGTCATAAAAGCTTCAACCCAAAGAAACAGGGGTAGGTTGGCATTAAAAATCAGTGTCAAGTCCGTTTCCACAATATGTCTGTTTCTTTCTGCTACGCCATTTTGCTTAGGTGTATGAGGGCAAGAAACTTGTCTTTGGATGCCATGTCGAGCCAAATAATGAAGAAATTCCAAGCTACTAAACTCTCCTCCCCTATCACATTGAAAGGCTTTGAGATTCTTAGAAAATTGATTTTCTAAAAATTTATGAAAGACTATAAAGGTAGATAGAAAATTAAATTTCTTTTTGAGAAGGTAAAACCATGTAAATCTGGTACAATCATCAACAAATATAGCATAATATTTTATCCCTTGAGAAGAAGCCATAGGGTCTGGTCCCCATAAATCACAATGATTTTCGCTAATGACTCAATCTCCCTTTTATTTGATACTGGGGAAGATAACTTATAACTTTTACCCATCTGACAATTAGTACAAATAGAAAAGCTTTTATTCCAACTTTTGACATCAATCATCTTATTTCTATGCAAAAACTTAAGTATTCTTGAGTGTGGTTGTCCTAGTCTTTGATGCCAGATCGTGTCTGAATTTTTTTCAATCTTTGTAATTGTCAGTGCTTCATGTAAGTTTCCCTCCAACGTGGATAGATCATTCCTTTTATTTTCCTTTGCCAGAGTAATTCCCGTTTTCTTGTCCTTAATAATAAAATCTTCGTCAGTAAATTTCAAAGAACTGACATTATCTTTGACAAATTTACTAACAAAAATGAGGTTTTTCTTGAATTTAGGCACAACAAAAACATCTTTTAGGTGCAGGTTCCTCCCAATATTCTTATTACCTATATGTGTGATAGAAAGTTTATCACTATTTCCTACCATTATAGAGTCATTTTCCTTAAAAAGAGATGGATTTATTAGAGTACTTGCAGATTGTACCATATGGTTGGTAGCTCCAGAGTCTATGTAAAGATTGTCATCAGATTGATCATTAAATGACATTGTTGCTAGTGCTTGTGGTACCTCTTGTTGTGCTTGGTAAGAGTAGTACCATCTATAGAAACATGAAAGTGATGTATGATTGTTCCTTCCATAAATCTGAAAGGGGCTTGACTTTGGATTCTCCTTTGGCTGATTTGATCCATTATTTGGTGCTCCAAAATTCCTTTGACTACATTGTCTTCCTCCCCTTCCTCTTTGTTGGCCTCTTCCTCTATAAAAATTGTCACGACCTCTTCCTTGAGATTTTTGTGCTATAAAAGCCATACTAGAATTAGGAGGTGTTTGTTCCATAACGTCATCAGTGTGTTCTCTCATTTCAAATCCTCTAAGGGCATTAACAAATTGATTAAATGTGGGGTAGGGTGGTTTCCCCAATATTACAATACTAAGGGTCTTGTACTTGCTCCCAAGACCTCTAGCGAAATTGATTATTTTGCTATCTTCGTCCAATGGTTTGTGTATCACCATAAGACTATCACAAATTCCTTTGAACTCTTTTATGTATTCATCTATGAATTTTGATCCTAGTTTTATTGTTTGAAGTTGTTGCTTCAATTGAAACTCCTTGTCCTTCGTTGCTTGTAGGTAAGTATCCTCAAGACACAACCACATTTATTTTGCCGTGGAACATCCTATAATGATGAACATTGACTCTTATGTCATTGTTCTAGAGAGCCAACTTCTAACTAGAACATCATTCTCTTTCCACTCAGTGAATTTGGGGTTAGCGCTGGTCTCTCCTTTCTCATTTTCTAGGAACTCATTTGGAGCCTCTTCTTTGATAATATTTGTTACTTTCAAGATCTGCATAAGTTGGAGGATTTGTGTCCTCCAAACAAGATAATTTGATGGCTTAAGTTTTATGGGACAAATGACAATGAGTTGATGAACGGAGGAAGGTGAGAGTGCAAGCGAGGTGGTTTGATTTGCAGACATGACTAGGTAAAGGAATGAGTTTTAGGATATTAATTTTAATAGAGCCTAAGCTTCTGATACCATGAAGAAGTACATAAAAAGAATAGGCTCGTGTTGTTACCTCTTGGCTTGATTAGAACGTACATCATACATGGGATATTTATACAACTTCATGAAGGACTCCTTCAAGCATAGGTTTAGCTACGTAGACTATTCCAATTGTAACTCTAGGTTTCAGTGTTACCATAAATCACTCACAACACTGTCTACAGATAACTCCTCACAGTATTCTAGTTATACATGAACTCATATACACGGCTAAAGATATCTGTTATGTTTTAGGTTGTAGAGTCCATTTGGGTCTCATCTCAGTTGTGTGTAGTCTAACAATGTTTACCCCTCAGATGAGAGAGACGTTATTTCCAGATGATTCAGAATATGGCCTCATCGACCTAAGTTGAGGACTACCCCTCCAGAGTTCACAGTTACAGAGTGGTATGCTCGGGTCGAGTATGGCACCGGGTGCCGGCCACGCCTCTTTGGGTTTGGGTCGTGACAATATATTATTTTGTATCATTTGTAACAAAATCACAATTTATGATGCCAATCAAAGTTTATTTAGTAGGCACTAGCATGTGATCATCTACCAGTAAATTCAAATATAAGATCATGCACAAGCTACCAAATGCCATATAGTATAAGCTTACATTATACTTAATTTCTTTAGGTTTTAAATTTTTAGTTTGGGTGTTTCACTTTAATAATAATATATATTATTCGGTATCTGATTATGCCCTTGTTAGTAACATAAATTATTTTGTATCATTTGTAACAAAATCACAATTTATGATGTCAATTAAAGTTTATTTAGTAGGCACTGCCATGTGAACACCTACTAGTAAATTCAAATATAAGATTATGCACAAGCTACCAAATGCGATCTAGTATAGAATATTTCATATATATTGAAGGACAATAAATGAATGACATGATCGATACCAACATGAAAATGTTTTAATCGACAATAATGATTGCTCAACAGTATTCACATATAACAATATTCTTCATAAAAAACATATCTATGGTAACAAAGACAATAGAAAAAGTATTAGAGTTAGTTATTACTAGATAGGCTGTTCATGATTAAATAAGACATTTCAACTTCAAAATCAGCAAGGATAAAAACTAAACGAAAAGCTTACCATAAAACATTCATATGTCGGCTAAACTATAAAGAGCTCCTTGAAGCATTGCATAAGGACATACCAAGAAGCTATAAACATAATATAGACGACGCAAGAAAATAAGTTGATGCAGGAGATATCAACATATATATAATTGAGGGGATAGAGAAGATGACTTGGCACATCTCATAAATCAAGAAATATATTTATCTTTTATCTCATTTTTTTGCCATTTTCCCCTCATTCTTTATATACGATTTCAATTTATCTTTAGAAATCCAAAAGTCACAACCTAATTAAATGGTTCCCATGCGTTACCAAAAGTCACAACCGTACGTTTCCTATTAATAAGAAACACCAAGAGACTCATCAGTTTTGTGTTGTCGGGTAGATATAAGAATAGCGCAGAGATGAAATAAAAACTCAATGATTTAAGAGTGTTTGGGGTTGAGTAGGGTAAAGAGAACATGGCTGGAGGAAGGGTAGTGGAAGATGGCTACGACAAAGTATGTTTTCTTTTACCATGCACATGTCATATTTATTCTTCTCTTAATTTCTTTTCCCGCTCTGACTTTCTCCTTTAATTTTGTAGCATGAAGCAACAACGAATTCAAAGGTTTATTTATTTATCTCCAATTTACATTATTTATTTTATTGTTCATTTATTAATCAGATGTAATAATCCAATTATTGCCTTTTTTATATTATTTCTGCGTCTAATGTATACTATTTTGTTTTTCTTTCTATGGATAAAGTAGTAGTAGTTTGGATTCTTTATTGTTGCTAGATACCTTTACTGCTCTATAAATCTATGACCATCTCGACCTTTAGCTTTTCTTTGTCTGTTCTATGTGATAATTTATGATGGAGTGTGATGATGTTTGAAAAATTTGGAGAAACTATTTCAAGAAAAAATAAAAATAGGGGGATTTGGCGATTTTGGATGGGATATGGGAGTATGAGCGAAGAACGCAGGCATTTTTTTGCAGAAGAAGAAACAGTAACGGCTTAGAGACAAAAGGAAACAACGGAAAAAGTTGCAAAAAATTAAATCAAAAGGATGACGCTATGACTAGTTTTTTCCATTTTTCTCCTTTCTTAAATCTTTTTATCTAAATAGAAATAAAATACCTACTAGCTATAAAATAAGAAAACTTAACTAAATATCTTTCTTACACTAACTAAATAAAAATAGAAGTTACTCAATATGTGTATTATTTGTCAAAACTTAAGATTTCTAAATGGTACAAATATTAAAAGAAAAATGCATTTTTCTATTTTTTTTAAAATATCTTTTGTAATGAAATGAGAATGACCAAATCAGGGTAGGTTAAAATCTACATTTAAACAAATCAGACGTCCTAGATTAAAGAACAAAAAGATTGAAAGGGGAAAGAGCGAAAATATTAGTCTATAATAATATGTGAAATGAAACTATAAATAAACTTTGACCATCTTCTATTTGACTTATGTTAGTTGATCGATTTCATAGTGTTGTGATTTGTAAAAGCATCTTCATGACAAAACAAATAGTTTTGGCAGAATACAAATTCGAAGAAATTAAATTTCGTAATATTAGTTAGCATAATTGACTTAACTTGGTCTGTGATTACCCAAGACTTAGGGATGGGTCAATTGGAAAAGATATTGCCACAAAGATTTTCATGCATAAACTGTCTTTTCAACTCAATTTCAAAAAAATATATTGCGACCATTTATGACAATGAGAATGATTATCGTTATTATCATATATTTACTATAAAAAATATGTCTAATTACCTTCGTGCAGTGAAGAGTATAATTTCTAAATTTTAGTTTTGAGTTTTTTATTTAACTTTTCTTTTGCAGGAGTTATTTATTTGCATTATTCATCTTTTCTTAAGACGCAAAATGAGACAAGTTAATATATGATATATAGTTACATGAGAAGTACTGCTTACCAAGTGATTTCATAAATTATAACCAAGTTAAAATCTTACTCCTTTAATAACTGGTGTAGGTACGTATTTTTCGATCGAGCCATGCTATTCTATGCAAATTTTGCTACGAATTTATGGTGTATTCTTAAATTAGATGGTAATGGAACTTATTAGTTGATTTTTCTTCTACATTTCTATTTATAAGTTTCTAATTTTACTTTTGTCTATGACAGTAGTTCATGGGTCGTGTTGATTTTTGTTATTATTAGTAGTAGAAATGCCTAAAGAAGTATATACTAAATGAAAGATATCAGCTCTCTTTTTTTCCTTTTTGTAAAAATCGTGCGAATCGCAGATAATTTATTAGTGTGTTTATAATTGTAGGGGCTAAGCCTAGGGGCATATCTAAGGTTAATGATATGGGTTCATATGAACTCATGCTCCTTTCCCCGTACCATGTATAACAATGCTATATCTCTTTATGATTACTTGAATATATATATGTGCACTAAAACTTAAAGAGACTTATGATGCAATGATTATTTGGTGGACCTTTAAAAGTGAAGTCAGGTTTCAATTTCACATATATCGTATTATTTTTTCCTTTCTTTTTTCTAGAATTGAGTTGAGAGGTTTAAATCTCACGTCTATCTTGTTTTTTTTTTTCTTTTCAAGAATCATGCCCATATATAGGACTATAGGGTAAAAATAACATGGGCTAACCAGTTTTCGGACTGGTAATTTAAAAATAGCCAGCGTTTACAAAGTCATTGAAAAATAGCCACTATTTTGCTGCAACACGAACCGGTCCAGCATATTATACTGGAGATTGGTGTACCTGTATATGAACTTCCAGCATATTATGCTAGAACTCCAACAAGCGGAAAGTTCCAGCATAATATACTGGAGATTAGGGCATATGTGTATGAACTTCCTGCATATTATGCTGGACCGGTATATTATACTGGAACTCCAGTATATTATGCTGGAATATTTTCCGAATTTTGAACAGTATTTTCGTTCAAATTTATCTATACATGAAAAGTGGCTAAATTTCAATTACTCTTGAAATTGTGGCTATTTTTCAATTATCACTTATAAATCTGACTATTTTTAAATTTCTCCCGACTATAGGAGACAAACATGTATCATATCACATACTTGCGTTCTAATTAAGTACTTTTTATTTTTCTTTCTTTCTTTCTTTCTTTATTTGGTTTATTCTTACAAAATTCCCAAGTTTTGCTATGTTGAAGTTATTGTTCCCCTCCAGCTATCACACTTTACTTTTGTATAATTAAATTGAATATCTATATTAAAATTTAGAGCGATGAAAGATGCAATATATAATCAATGAGTCCAATTGATCCCAATATTTTCGATACAGAGTATAGAATCTAAAATTTTAAAAGTATGATGAATTCATGGCAAGAATTTAAAGGTTGAACATGTTAAATATAAATAATGAACTCAATTCTCATAACCCGTATTCTTGAAATCTTGAATACGCCTCGAGCTAAGCCCATTATATGACAAAGCACATGTAAACTTTCATGCAGGAAATTTATCAATTTGATCATTTATATTTTGTGAATTGCAAGAACTTGTGTGGAACAAACATTAAGTGGAAAGGATGTCCCAATTCGCACAATATCCTACTTAAAACACATTCTGCTAACAAACTATAAAGACTTAGGAGGTGATCTACCTATCAAATTAACTCCCTTTAAGTCTAGTTTCCAACGCATCAAACCGTTCATCATTTGGATATGTATACAGAAAGTGATGGACATTTTACTGGACCTGTGTCGTATGCGCGCCCAGATATGCGACCACGCATATTTGAGAGTTTCTGCCTCAGGTGCACGACCACTTGCCCAGGTGCACAGCCGCGCACGTAGGAGTCCATTAAATAACCCCAAGGACGGGTAGAGAGGGGCTAAGTCATTTCTTCAAGACTAGGGCTTTCTCTCCATCACCCATCCGGCCAAGGCTTCCAATACATACCTAAGGTGAGTTTTTAAGTGTGTTTTTATGATGATTTCACTTCTCAATCACTAGTTACAACAAGTTTTTGATCGGATTTTTTTAAAATCTCAAGAACACCCCAAAAGTTGTCTTTCAAGATTTGGTCTACAATAGGTTTGTCTAAAACCTCTAACTAATTCATGGTGATTAATTATGTACGAAATATGTGTTAGGACTTATGGGATGGTGATTGGAAGTAACAAGTGCCCAACCTAGATGTGTTGGTATTGTAGAGATTGTAAAATAAATTAATTGATAAGATTTGTGGGTTGGGAGTGAATTGTTGGACATGCATGTACTAAGGATGACCAAGAGACGATTGTGAGATCAATCATTTGTGTGAAAAGTGTTTGTTAGGTGAAGAAATTCCATTGAAAGAGGTTGTAGAAAAATATGCACATTAGATGTTTGATAAAATGTTTAAATGACTTAAAGTATAGAAATCTTGCTAATATTGGCGCAATTGTGTTGCATTATTGTAGATTGAAATTTGTTTAGTGTGGTGGACCATCGTAGTATTATGAAAGGGCGAATTTTATATTTGAGCCGTCCGGAGGTGGTTTCACTCGCGAAGATCATTTAAAGTATCGGCTTAGTTTCGTCGAGGTAAGTATCTTGCCTAACCTTGAGTGAGAAAATTACCCCTTAGGCAATGAGTCTTATGTGCAATTTGTGAAATGTGAAAAGCCGTGCGCGAGGTGATGAGTACGTACTCGGGCTTATATGTGCAAAATTTATTGGGTTAAAGTCTTAGGCATACTGTGTAGTAAATTGGTGTCACGACCCAAAATCTCACCCGTCGTGATGACGCCTATCTCACTACTAGGCCAGTCGACAATTTCAATAAGTCACATATCTTTTAAATTTGAAAATATAATGATTAAATTCAACAGAAGAAATCTCACAAGTACAAATATAAATACTCCCAAAACCTAGTGTCAGTGAGTACATGAGCATCTAATATGAATTCAAGTCTGGAAAAATACGGTCTATAATAGTCTAAGACCAAATACAGTAAACAAAGAGATAGGGAAGGAGAGATAGGGTCTGCGAAACACGGCAACTACCTCTGAATCTCCGAAAAATCGACTGTGAGAGAGAATCAACACCCGCTCTGTCCGAAAATACCTAGATCTGCACACGAAGTGCAAGGTGTAGTATGAGTACAACCAACTAAGCAAGTAACAATAATAAATAAGGAATTGAAGATAGTGACGAGCTACACAGTTATAATTCATTTTCAGTAATTACAACAGAGAATAGACATGCTTTCAAATCCACTAGTTTAAGTCAAAATCAATTTATACAGTTCAAGTTCATGTAATCCGGATATAAAAATCTTTCAGAGAATTTTACAGCAATGACAAATAGCAACTAAGTGCAACAATAAATGAAAAGCAAGTACAACCTCTCAGGGCAACAATCACTCCACTTGTCACAATAACTCAACCACTCGGCTCTCAGCCCTCAGCACTCACACTCAATGGGTATTCGCGATCACTGGGGGTGTACAGACTCCGGAGGGGCTCCTACAACCCAAGCGCCATAATCCGCACGGACAACTCACGTGCTGTACGGATAACTCACATGCTATAATATCCTGCACGGATAACTCACGTGCCATAATATCCTTACCTTACAGACAAGCCCTCGGTCGTACTCAGTCCTCAACCTCTCTAGTCTATTGGGCTCTCGGAAATCACAAAGATTAACCCAAACAAAGATAACATAGTGTATCAACAAATATCAAGAATAATTGGAGTATGATACGCAAGTAAAATCATGACTAAGTACAAGACAATAATTAGCAAATAATTCAACAAGTACGCGACCTCTGTGGGTCCCAACAGTACTATCACATAGCCTAAGCATGATTTCTAACATGATTTATAGTCAAATTTCTTCAATACATAGAGAGCATATAGCTAACGACAAGTTATTTAACTTTACAGTTTCACGGGACGGACCAAGTAACAATCCCCTCGGTGCACGCCCACACGCCCGTCACCTAGCATGTGCGTCACCTCCAAAGTAATCACATGGCATAAAATTCCAGGGTTTCATACCCTCAGGACTAGATTTATAACTGTTACTTACCTCAAGCCATGAAATTCTTATTCTGCAATGTCTTTTCCTCGTGAATTGGCCTCCAAACTCCTTGAATCTAGCCATAAATAATTCGATTCAGTCAATAAAATTTATTGGAATTAATTCCATAAGAAAATGCAAGTTTTCCATAAAAATCCAAAATTTAGCTCGAAAATCGCCCGTGGGGCCCACGTCTTGGAACCCGACAAAAGTTATAAATGACATAACGGACCAATTAAAATTTTTAGAATCGGATTTCGACCCAGATATAAAAAAATCAACCCCCGTCAAACTTTCCCAAAATTCAACTTTCGCCATTTCAAGCTTAATTCCACTATGGACCTCCAAAAAATTTTTCGGACACACTTCTAAGTCCAAAATCACCATACAGAGCTATTGGAATTATCAGAATTCGAATTCGAGGTCGTTTACACATAAGCCCATATCTGGACAACTTTTCTAACTTAAATTTTCAATTATGAGACTAAGTATCTCGTTTCACTCCGAATTCTTTCCAGCCCCGAACCAACTAACCCGGTAAGTCATAAAACAACTGTAAAGCATAAATGGATCAGTAAATGGGGGAATGAGATAATAATACTCAAAACGACCGGTCGGGTCGTTACATTCTTCCTCTCTTAAACAAACGTTTGTCCTCGAACGAGTTTAGAATAATACCTGGATTCTCAAATAAGTGTGGATACTTGCTCCGCATCTCCTGCTCAATCTCCCAAGTAGCTTCTCCTACTGGCTGGCCTCTCCACTGTACCTTCACTGATGCTATGTTCTTTGACCTCAGCTTTCGAACCTTTCGGTCTAAAATAGCCACCGTCTCCACATCATAAGTCAAACTACCGTCCAATTGTACTGTGCTGAAATCCAAAATATGAGACGGATCTCCGACATACTTTCGGAGCATGGACACATGGAACACTGAATGAACACCTGATAGACTAGGTGGTAAAGCAAGTTCATAAGCCACTTCTCCAATCTTCTTAAGTATCTCAAAAGGACCAATATACCGAGGGCTTAATTTGCCCTTCTTCCCAAACCTCATGGGTGAAATCTTGAGTAGAACTTTCTCCCCAACCATGTGAACAACATCACGAACCTTCCTGTTGGTATAACTCTTATATATGGATTGTGCTGTGCGAAGCCGTTCCTGAATCACTTTGACCTTCTTTAAAGCATCCTGAACTAAGTCAATACCCAATATCCTAGCCTCATCCGGCTCAAACCAACCCACCGTCTCCCTTACAAATCCTCATATGGAGCCATCTGAATACTCGTCTACTAGCTGTTATTGTAAGCAAACTCCGTGAGTGGCAAAAATTGATCCCAAGAACCCCCAAAATCAATGACACAAGCGCGTATCATATCCTCTAATATCTGAATAGTGCGTTCAGACTATCCGTCCATCTGAGGGTGAAATGTTGTACTCAACTGAACCTGTGTGCCCAATTCTTGCTGCACTGCTCTCCAAAAATGTGATGTAAACTGCGTGCCCCGATCTGATATGATTGACACTATCACACCGTGTAGGCGAACAATCTCGCGGATATAAATCTCAGACAACCGCTCCGAAGAATAATTAGTACCAATTGACATAAAATGCGTGGACTTAGTCAACCGATCTACAATCACCCAAACAACACCAAACTTTCTCAAAGTCCGCGGGAGCCCAACTACGAAATCCATGGTAATACGCTCCCATTTCCATTCCGGATATTCAAGTCTCTATAGTAATCCGCCCAGTCTCTGATGCTCGTACTTTACCTGTTGACAATTTAGACACCGAGCTACAAGCTCAACTATATCTTTCTTTATTCGCCTCCACCAATAGTGCTGCCTCAAATCCTGATACATCTTCGCGACACCTGGATGAATGGAGTACCTCGAACTGTGAGCTTCCTGGAGAATCAACTCGCTCAAACCATTTACATTAGGCACACATAGCCTGCCCTGCATCCGTAATACACCGTCATCTCCAATAGTGATTTTCTTGGCATCACCGTGCTGAACCGTGTCCTTAAGGACAAGCAGATATGGATCATCATACTGGCGCTCTCGGATGCGATCATATAAAGAAGACCGAGAAACCACACAAGCCAAAACTCGATTCGGCTCGAAAATATCCAATCTAACAAACTGGTTAGCCAAGGCCTGAACATCCAAGGCTATAGGCCTCTCTGCTACCGGTAAGTATGCTAAGCTGCCCAAATTCTCCGCCTTACGACTCAAGGCATCGGCCACCATATTGGCCTTTCCGAGATGATAGAGAATGGCGATATCATAATCTTTAAGCAACTCTAACCACCTACGCTGCCGCAAATTAAGATCCTTCTGCTTAAACAAATGTTGTAGACATCGATGGTCAGTATATACCTCACATTAGACACCGTACAAGTAATGCCACCAAAATTTCAAGGCATGAACAATAGCTGCTAACTCAAGATCGTGGACTGGATAATGTTTCTCATGTACCTTTAACTATCTGGACGCATAGGCTATCACCCTACCGTCTTGCATAAGCACTGCGCCGAGACCAATACGCGACGCGTCACAATACACAGTATAAGACTCTGAATCTGTAAGAACCACTAATACTGGAGCTGTAGTCAAAGTTGTTTTGAGCTTTTGAAAGCTCTCTTCACACTCATCCGACCACCTGAACGGAACACCTTTCTGGGTCAATTTAGTCATAGGCGATGCAATAGACGAAAAACTCTCCACGAAGCGATAATAATAACCGGCCAAGCCGAGAAAACTCCGAATCTTAGTGACTGAAGATGGCCTGGGCCAACTCTGAACTGCCTCTATTTTCTTAGGATCTCCCGAGAATTTCACAACAACGACAAATAGAAACTAAGTGCAACAACAAATGAAAAGCAAGTATAGCCTCTCAGGGCAACAATCACTCCACTCGTCACAACAACTCAACCACTCGGCTCTTAGCCCTCAGTACTCACCCTCAATGGGTACCCGCACTCACTGGGGGTGTACAAACTCCGGAGGGGCACCTACAGCCCAAGCACCATAATCCGCACGGATAACTCACGTGCTATAATATCTTGCACGGATAACTCACGTGCTATAATATCTTTACCTCACCGACAGGCCCTCGGCCTTACTCAGTCCTCAACCTCTCTAGTCTCTCGGGTGCTTAGAAATTACAAAGATCAGCCCAAACAAAGATAACATAGTGTATCAACAAATATCAAGAAAGGCTGAGGTATGATACGCAAGTAAAATCATGACTGGGTACAAGACAATAATTAGCAAATAATTCAAAAAGTACGCGACCTCTGTGGGTCCCAACAATACTATCACATAGCCTAAGCATGATTTCTAACATGATTTATAGTCAAATTTCTTCAACACATATAGAGCATATAGCTAACGACAAGTTTTTAACTTTACAGTTTCACGGGATGGACCAAGTCACAATCCCCTCAGTGCACGCCTACACGCCCGTCACCTCCAAAATAATCACATGGCACAAAAATTCGGGGTTTCATACCCTTAGGACCAGATTTATAACTGTTACTTACCCGACAAAAGTTACAAATGACATAACGGACCTATTAAAATTTTCAGAATCGGATTTTGAACCCGATATCAAAAAGTCAACCCCCCGGTCAAACTTCCCAAAAATTCAACTTTCGCAATTTCAAGCTTAATTCCACTACGGACCTCCAAAAAATTTCCGGACATGCTCCTAAGTCCAAAATCACCATATGGAGCTATTGGAATTATCAGAATTCGAATCCGAGGTCGTTTACACATAAGCCCATATTCGGACAACTATTCTAACTTAAATTTTCACTTATGAGACTAATTGTCTCGTTTCACTCCGAATTCTTTCCGGCCCCGAACCAACTAACCCGGTAAGCCATAAAATAATTGTAAAGCATAAATTAAGCAGTAAATGGGGAACAAGGTTATAATACTCAAAATGACTGACCGAGTCGTTACAATTGGATAATTATTGGCATTTATTAAATCATCTATTTGCCATGCCTCAATTTGCGTTTGTTGAATTTATTTTTATATGACAATTTGATGTGATTATTACTTGTATATTTATATGAATTCCGTGAGTTTGGTGATTTGATATTTCCTGGAAATAATTATATTATGGATTTTCCATCTGCAAATAATTAATGAAATAAGTTTAATCTGAGGCGTTAATATAATTATCAAAAATTTTTATTAATGAAGGTATTGCCCTATACTGAGTATTTTCCATCTCTGTTATTGTTTTGAGGTTTTATACACATTGTGTGGAGTCTTGGGTTATTCGTTGTGATTTAATTAATTTTGTTATATTTTGTAATTGGTTGTGGCCATTGGGCAAATTGTGATATGAATTGATTTTGTTATGTTGCTGTGATAATATTCTGTTTAAATTATTATGTTATTTGAGTTATTATTTTGAAGATATAAGGGTGGCATTTCACTGTTGATATTATGTGGGTATAAGGGTGGCATTTCACTGTTGTTATGTGTGTTGGGATATTGTCTGGGCGGAGCGATAAATGTGTCTATAGGAGAGATAAGGGTGGCTATAGGAGAGATAATAGTGGCTATAGGAACGATAAGGGTGGCTATTGATATTGTCAGGGTGGAGGGATAAATGAGGCTATTATAGGAGTGATAAGGGTGGCTATATGAGCGATAATGGTGGCTATTGATATTGTAAGGGCGGATGGATAATGGAGGCTATTATAGGAGTGATAAGGGTGGCTATAGGAGAGATAATGATGGCTATTGTCAGGGATGATATGTGATGGTGTCGAGTTATTGTATTGATAATTTTCATGTGGTGTTGTGATTTTCCTTGTGTTTATTTTTATATCTTGTGCAATTTGTCTTGTTGTTGGTAAATTGATAATAGTCTGATTTATGTTGAAATTGGGAGTCTGTGGCTATTGCCAGGCGGATTATGAAATAAAATGTGGGCACGAGGTACCGTGAGTAAATAATGATGATATTGACACGTGAATTGTCCGTGCAGTTGTGATATGAAATGTGGGCGCGAGGTGCCGTGAGTAAATGATGATGATATTGGCACGTGAGTTGTCCGTGCGGTTGTGATAGAGAAATTAGCATGAGGTGCCATGGAAATATGAAAGTGGGCTGAGACCCGTAGTTTATGATTTTGAAATGCTGTGTCACAGCCTCACAGGGTGACTTTTATTCGAAAGATATTTATTTGAAGGAATTATATTTGAAAGAGATTTATTTGAAAGAATTATATTTGAAGATATTTATTGAAAGGAATTATATTTTAAAGAGATTTATTTAAAAGAATTATATTTGAAAGATATTTATTGAATGGAGTATATTCGAAATATATTTATTGGAAAGTATTATATCCTGAAGATTATTATTTGAAAAGCATATAGGCAAAAGATTTATAATTGAAGGACTTGATTAATTGGTTGTACTTTTATTCATTATTTGTTGAGCAATATTAATGGTGTTCTTGTTGCCCTGCTGTGTATATCACTGTTTATTAGTGTTGCCATCATTGTTTTTTGTTTTCTATTATTTTTGTATACTATATTGCACAACTTATTAGACTAGTGAGTGTCTTGACTGTACCTCGTCACTACTCCACTGAGGTTAGTCTTGATACTTATTGGGTACTGACTATGGTGTACTCATACTACACTTATGCATATTTTTATGTAGGGCTAGGTATTGGAGATATCGGACTCGGATAGAGTTAGAGTGGGATCACAAGGATTCAAGGTAGAGCTGCTTGATCGTCGCAGTCCCTTTGAGTCTTTCCATTTTATTGTACTGTTAATTATTATTCAAACAGTATTGAGTATTCGATACTTGAGATCATTTTATGTATTCAGTTAGAGTTCGTGACTCAGTATTACCAGTCTTGAGAGGTTGTTATATTTGAATATTTCCGCTGTTGGTTTTGACACCTGTATTGAATTAAAAAAAAGGCTCGAAATATAATTGTAATCGACTTACTTAGTCTTAGAGACTAAGTGCCATCACGACGCCTGTGGTGGGATTTTGGATCGTGACAAGTTGGTATCAGAGCTCTAGGTTCATAGGTTTTATGAGTCATGAACGAGTCTAGTAGAGTCTTGCGTATCGGTGCAGAGACATCTGTACTTATCTTCGAGAGGCTACAGAATTGTTAGGAAATTTCCACTTATTTAATTTCTATCGTGCGGAATTTGTTGATCTTGGAATTTGAGTCATTGTATGTCTACTCTCTCACAAATAGTGAGGACATGTGCTACCGAGTCAGCTGAGCAGACACCCGCGCATTCTGCTAGGTCCGCAAGAGGCCAGGGCCGAGGTGGAGGCCGAGGAAGGGCACATGCCGCAACTAGAGCACCGATCAGGAGCAACGTATCAATGGTGGCAAGATTATGAAGGGGGTAGACCAATTGATGCAACACCGCCAACTTGGGCTCAATTTTCAGAGATATTTTTGAAAGAGTTTGTTCCATAGACTCTCCGGGATGCGTGGCACACAGAGTTTGAACGGTTGCGTCAGGGCGCCATGACAGTGTTAGAATATGCTATCAGGTTTAGTGTGTTAGCCCGTCATGCACCTATCTTGGTTTCTACAGTTAGAGAGTGAGTCTGCAGATTCATCGAAGGGCTCGATTATGATTTTAAAATATGTATGGCTCGAGCGTTGCAGACTGACATTCCATTTCAACAAGTAGTAGAGATTGACAGAATATTAGAACGTGTTCAAAGTGAGGAAAAGTAGTATAAGGAGACCAAAAGGTATCAGAACTCTAGATGATCCAGTGGATTCTAATCTGCAGCTATGACTCATCATGGTGGGGGCCCGGACAGTCGGTCATCCAAGTCCGCAGTTCAGAGTACTCGTAGTACTCCAGTTAATACTTTAATGCACCACTGACACGAGGTTCTTACAGTGGTTATTTCAGTTATACGGCACAGACTCTGCACGAGCAGTCGCGACCTCAGAGGGGTTGTTGTGAGTGTGGTGATACTAGGCACATCATGAGAGATTGTCCCAGATTTGGGAGAGGTGAATTTCATCAAAACACTCAGGCTACATGCTTTATTCTAATTAATACTCCAAGTGCACAACCAGTTAGGGGTGGGGGACGGGCGGGTAGAGGGCGCCCTAGAGGGGGAGGCTCAGCCCGTTGATATCATTGCTATAAATTTGCTGAGGCCGATACTCCTGATGTTGTCATTACTGGTACGATCTTGATTTGTTATAAAAGAATATTTTCCTTAATTTGATCCGGTTCTATGTATCGAGGTAAGTCATCCTATCATGCTCCACTTATGGGCGAGCTTCGTAATTTTGTAATATACTTTTGTGTTTACCCCTGTTGGGAGATTCTATGGCGATATGAGTGTCTATCATTCTGTTTTAATCACTATTGAGAGCTATGAGGCTAAAAATGACTTTATGTTACTCATTACAGTGAGTTTTGAGGTAATTTTGGGATAATTGATTGCAATTGTTTTTGAATTATACGCCCTACCAGTATGGGGGTTCATTATGTGTTGTGAAATTATTTCATGAAATTTATAAAAAATGGAAAATTTCAGTTGGCACAATGTGCAAAGTACTTGTGATTCAGAAATTGAGGATGGGATCCTCGTAGTTTAATGTGATTTGATATGTTTAACCCGGGCTATGTGTCGCTGTGGAAGTTATATCAGGATGAGATCCTTGTGGTTAAATTCATGTGTTTTAAATTCTCTCTTTGTGAAATTTAATTTGTACTATAGTATTAGTAAGGAGTCATGCCTGTTAGGTTTATTTGATAATTTGTATGTATTTTCTGTGCATATTTAGCCATATTCGTGCTGTAAATATTGAGTTTTAGCCTATGAAATGAGTGCCTAGGTGGCGTTAAATGTAACTCGTTAATTCGGGTAAATAATTATGAGGTCTTCATGCCTCGCATGTTGCTGTCATTGTTGTGAAAAATTTGTAACGAGATTTTGGTTAGTATAAGATTAATTGAGGATGCTGGAATTAATTATGAACAATTATGATGACCAGAGATGTGATTATGGGCATACGTATAATGTGTGTGTAGGCACGAAATTGCTACCGTCGGTTGAGACTAACATAGTGTGTTAATATGGGAAATCAGGCCTTATGAAATCTGAAAGAAATGGGCCAAACTATGAGCCTAATGTTTCCCCCATCATTGTCCTCCATGTACCCGGTGTTTCATGTGTCTATATCTAAGGAGGTAGTTGGAAATCTTTTTTCTATTGTTCTGGTGGAAGCTAGTGGAGGTGAAGTTAATGGATATTTAGCTTATGAAAGGTACCTAATTGTCATCCTTGTTAGATAAGTCCGAAAGTTGGGATTGCCTACGTTAAGGTGTTATGGCGAAGTTTGTAAGCCGAGAAGGTCACCTCGAAGGCCGAAAGTATTAAGGAAAGAAAATGTTCTCACTTGATTGTATAGTCAAATAATTATGGGTCGAAAGGTACTTTCTATGTGTTATGATTTAAATATGCGCAACTCATGTCTAGATACCACTTCTGTTAATGTAATGCCCTTAATGTTGAGATCAATGTTGTTGATATATACTGTGATGCTTTGTTGAGTTATGGATATGTTGTTAAGGTGGTTTTGGTGATTCTCTAACAGGTGGTTAGGCCCAATTACAGGGGAGACTCTGTCGAATTTTCGAAAACGTTTTGTAGTTAGTCAAATTTAGGGGCTAGAAATGTTTGAAAGAAGAGTCGAGTTATGTTCAGTGTTTGGGGACGAACTCTACTCCTCATTCGAGGGCGAATGATCCTAAGTGAGGGAGAATGTAAGGACCCGTATTTTTGTTTTAATGATTTAAGATTTTAAAGTGCGCCAACGGTATTTGAGAATAACGTATTTGAGTATTAAAGGAAACCTATGGGATAGAGCCACATCATTTTGAATTGATAATGTATGTTTAAGGTGTGTTGGAACATACTAAGGAGTTTTGTGAATGGCAAGAACTTGTGTGGAACAAGTTGGATACATTAAGTGGAAAGGATGTCCCAATTTACACAACATCCTATTGCAAAGGTATTCTACTACCAAACTATAAAGACTTAGGAGGTTATATACCTATCAAATTACAGCCCTTTGAGTCTAGTTTCCAACGTATCAAACCGTTCGTCATTTGGATATGTATACAGAAAGTTATGGCCATTTTACTGGACCTGTGTCATGTACGCGCCGAGATGCGCGACCGCACATATTTGAGAGTTTCTGCCTCAGGTGCGCAGCCACTAGCCCAGGTTCGCGGCTGTGCACGTAGGAGTCCATTAAATAACCCCAAGGACGGGTAGAGAGAGGGGCTAAGTCATTTCTTTAAGACTAGGGCTTTCTCTCCATCACCCATCCGGCCAAGGCTTCCAATACAAACCTAAGGTGAGTTTTTAAGTGTGTTTTTATGATGATTTCACTTCTCAATCACTAGTTACAACAAGGTTTTGATTGGATTCCATAGGATTTCTTCAAAATATCAAGAACACCCCAAAAGTTGTCTTTCAAAATTTGGTCTTCAATAGGTATGTCTACTACCTCTAACTAATTCATGGTGATTAATTATGTACGAAATATGTATTAGGACTTATGGGATGGTGATTGGAAGCAATAAGTGCCCAACCTAGGTGTGTTGGTATTGTAGAGATTGTAAAATGAATTAATTGATAAGATTTGTGGGTTGGGAGTGAATTGTTGGGAATGCATGTGCTAAGGATGACCTAGAGACGATCGTGAGATCAATCATTTGTGTGGAAGGTGATAGTTAGGTGAAGAAATTCCATCGAAGGAGGTTGTAGAAAAATATGCACATTAGATGTTTGATAAAATGTTTAAATGACTTAAAGTATAGAAATCTTGCTAATATTGGCGCAATTGTGTTGCATTGTTGTAGATTGAAATTTGTTTAGTATGGTAAACCATCGTTGTATTATGAAGGGGCGAATTTCAGATTTGAGCCGTCCGGAGGTGGTTTCACTCGCGAAAATCATTTAAAGTATCGGTTTAGTTTCGTCGAGGTAAGTATCTTGCCTAACCTTGAGTGGGGGAATTACCCCTTAGGCATTGAGTCGTATGTGCCATTTGTGAAATGTGAAAAGCCATGTACGCGAGGTGACGAGTATGTACTCGGGCTTATATGTGTAAAATTTATTGGGTTAAAGTCTTAAGCATACTGTATAGTAAATTGTATAATTGTTGGCATTTATTAAATCATCTATTTGCCATGCCTCAATTCACGTTTGTTGAATTTGTTTTTATATGACAATTTGATGTGATTATTACTCGTATATTTATGTGAATTCCGTGAGTTTGGTGATTTGATATTTCTTGGAAATAATTATATTATGGATTTTTCATCTGCAAATAATTAATGAAATAAGTTTAAACCGAGGAGTTAATATAATTATGAAAAATTTGGATTAATGAAGGTGTTTCCCTATACTGAGTATTTTCCATCTCTGTTGTTGTTTTGAGGTTTTATTGTGATGACCCAAAAGGTCATCTTATGTTTTAGAACTCAAATCTGCGCTCTTAAGCCTTAAAAATCTCATTTTACCCTTCTCGATTTGCGGGCGCCGTCCGGACAGGTTTCTGGAAAACTTTTATGTTGAAAACTAATGAAAATAAGAAATTTTGCGTTAAAAGTTGATTTTAGTTGACTTCGGTCAATATTTTTGGTAAATGGGCCCGAATCCGTGCTTTGACGGTCCCGGTAGGTCCGTATTGAATTATGGGACCTGGGCGTATGCCCGGAATCGAATTTGGAGGTCCCTAGCTTGAGTTATGAATTTTTGATGAAAATTAAAAGTTTTGAAATTATTTGTTTTTAAGAATTGATTGATATTTGGCATTGTTAGTATCGGGTCTGTATTTTGGTTCCGGAGCCCGGTACAGGTTCATTATGATACTTAAGACATGTCTGTGAAATTTGGTGAGGAACGGAGTTGATTTGACGTGATTCAGACGTCCAGTTGAGAAAATAGAAATTTTAAAGTGTTCTTGAGAATTTCATTTGAATTGGTGCTAAATTTAGAGATCTAGGTATTATTTTGGCGATTTGATTGCGCGAGCAGGTCCGTATGATGTTTTTAGACTTGTGTGCATGTTTGGTTTGGAGCCCCGAGGGCTCGGGTGAGTTTCTGATAGGCCACAAGATGTTTTGGACTTTGGAAATCTGGTTTTTCTGCAGAATCTGTGTTCTAGCATGTCCTTCTTCGCGTTCGCGAAGGTACTCTCGCGAACGCGAAGAGTAAACTGGGCAGCTGAGGATTTCTTCTTCACGAATGCGAAGTCTTGGTCGTGAACGCGAAGCGATGGGGGTGTTACCCTTCGCGAACGCAACAAGCCCATCACGAACGCGTAGCGTTACGCACTGGGGAGGGGGAGTCAGCCTTTTCTTCATCGCGAACGCAAGCACTGTCTCGCGAACGCGAAGACCATGGAAGGGTAGCCTACACGAATGCAAGCACTGCCTCGCGAACGCGAAGGCTTGGCAGGCCATACACTTCGCGAACGCAACAGTGCTCTCGCGAACGCGATGAACACTGTCGCCCAGCACTTAACAGAATCCAAAACGGGATTTTTGCCAAAAAACTCATTTTTCTCAAAAACCAAACGGTGAGGGGCGATTTTTCAAGAGTCATTTCTTCCCCAAATTGTTGGTAAGTGATTCTAAACTATTTTCTTTCAGTTACCCATTACATTTCTTGAATTTTCAACCTAAAATCTAGAGTTTTCATGGTAGAATTAGGGGTTAGGGTAGAAAATAGGAATTTCGGGAATTTGGGGATTTAGACCTCAATTTGAGGTCGGATTCCAAAACTAATTACATATTCGGGCTCGGGGGTGAATGTGTAAAAAGATTTTAGTCCGAACCTCGGGTTTTGACCAAGCGGGCCCGAGGTCGATTTTTTGACTTTTTGGAAAAAAAATTGGAAAATTTAATTTATGAAATATAATTGATTCCTTTAGCAATATTTGATATTATTGAGTCATTTTTGAATAGATACGAGTAGTTTGGAGGTGAATTCCAAAAGAAAAGCTGTGATTGAGAATTAAGTGGCCTTCGGAGCGAGGTAAGTGTTGTGTCTAACCCTGACTTGAGGGAATTAGGAACCTTAGATTATTTGCTAAGTGAAATTCATGTGAGCGGCGTTTATGTGAGGTGGCGAGTACTTATGCGCCGCCAATTTCCTTATTTTCCATGCTACTCTGTTTTTCTTATATTGTCTTATTCCTATGCCAAATTGCTACGTGTTATACTGGTGCTGTTCAAATTATCGTTCTTATCATGTTTATAGAATTTTTTTGTGATAATTGAGTTTTTATTTCAAAGTTGAGATTGATATTTTGGAACCAAATGTTGAAGTAAGGTTTGTACTTGTTATTCTATCTCCCTGTTGTTATTCACGCATTTCATTATGGTAAGGGAGAGTGTTAATGCACGAAGGGTGATGCCGTGCCATATTGTGAGTGTTAATGCACGAAGGGTGATGCCGTGCCATATTATGAGTGTTAATGCACGAAGAGTAATGCCGTGCCATGATATTAGAGTAAAAGTATGAAGGGTGATACCGTGCCGTTTCTATTAACTTTATGGTGAGATTGAGAGTAAAAGCACGAAGGGTGATGCCGTGCATTTTTCTTTACTGTATTCATTATTCCTATTGATTCATGGTATATTGACTGCTCCGGTGATCATTTTGTTGTAGTTCTTTATCTGTATTCCCCTTAGTATGTCTCCCCTCCCGACATTTTCTGTTTAATTCTTCATTCCTGTTATTTGCGTATACACTGTTAAATTATACAGGTTGATTGTAGGTGCCTTGCCTTAGCCTCGTCACTACTTAGTCGAGGTTAGGCTCGACACTTACCAGTACATGGGGTCGGTTGTACTGATGCTGCACTCTGCACTTTCTGTGTAGATTTTGATACCGGCTCAGGTTGATCGAGATTTATTATTGGTCCGCTGTCCGGAGACTCAAGGTAGATCTATCGGCATTCACAGACCTTGAAGTCCTCGTTTATATTTTTATGTCCTACTGTTTTCTTTCATTCAGACAGTTGTATTTCTTTCAGACTATTACTTGTAGTAAATTCTAGAATGCTCGTGAATTGTGACTCCAGATCTGAGTGGTAGTAATTAATACAATTTTATGATATTCCGTACTTATTATATTTCATTGTAGTTAATTATTGTTATTTACTGAATGGAAATAAGGAATTGGTTTAACGATTTTTTAACGTTGGCTTGCCTGGCAAGTGAAGTGTTAGGCGCTATCACGGTCCCGTCGGTGGGAAATTTCGGGTCGTGACATTTATACACATTGTGTGGAGTCTTGGGTTATTTGTTGTGAAATTAATTGATTTTATTATATTTTTGGAATTGGGTGTGGTCATTGGGCAAACTGTGATGTGAATTGATTTTGTTATGTTGTCGTGATAATATTCTGTTTAAATTGTTGTGTTATTTGAGTTATTATTTTGAGGATATAAGGGTAGCATTTTGCTGTTGATATTATGTGGGTATAAGGGTGGCATTTCATTGTTGTTTTGTATGTTAGGATAATGTCTGGGCGGAGCGATAAGGGTGGCTATAGGAGAGATAAGGGTGGCTATTGATATTGTCAGGGCAGAGGGATAAGTAAGGCTATTATAGGAGTGATAAGTGTGGCTATAGGAGCGATAATGGTGGCTATTGATTTTGTCAGGGCTGAGGGATAAGGGAGGCTATTATAGGAGTGATAAGGGTGGCTATAAGAGAGATAATGATGGCTATTGTCAGGGATGATACGTGATGATGTCGAGTTATTGTGTTGGTAATTTTCATGTGGTATCGTGATTTTTCTTGTGTTTATTTTTATATCTTGTGCAATTTGTCTTGTTGTTGGTAAATTGATAATAGTCCGATCTATGTTGAAATTGGGAGCCTGTGGCTATTGCCAGGCGGATTATGAAATGAAATGTGGGCACGAGGCACCGTGAGTAAATAATGATGATATTGACACATGAATTGCCCGTGCAGTTGTGATATGAAATGTGGGCGCGAGGTGCCATGAGTAAATGATGATGATATTGGCACGCGAGTTGTCCGTGCGGTTGTGATAGAGAAATTGGCATGAGGTGTCGTGGAAATATGAAAGTGGTCTGAGACCCGTATTTTATGACTTTGAAATGCTGTGTCAGAGGGTGACTTTTATTCGAAAGATATTTATTTGAAGGAATTATATTTGAAAGAGATTTATTTGAAAGAATTATATTTGAAGATATTTATTGAAAGGAATTATATTTGAAAGAGATTTATTTAAAAGAATTATATTTGAAAGATATTTATTGTAGGGAGTATATTCGAAATATATTTATTGGAAAGTATTATATCCTGAAGATTATTATTTGAAAAGCATATATGTCACGACCCAAACAAATGGGCCGCGACAGGCACCCGGTGCCTTACTCAACCAAGTACCAACGTAACGTATCTTTCTTTTTACATCATCATGGGTAAGTGGGCCTGAAGTGTCGTATGAGGCAACAAGAATAAAATATGAGGAATCACTCGAGATAAAATGACCCAACCTGATATAGAAACTTATACACGTGACATACGGGCCTATAAGGCCAATATGATCATTTATAAACTCAAAACATAGGCCGATGAGTCCATACAAGTATCCGTATATATGACATCTGTCTACAAGCCTCTAAGAGTACATAAGTAACATAAAGGTCGGGACTGGGCCCTCGCTATACCAATCAATACATGTCCTAATTATACTGACTAGATAAGCAACTCCAGAGCAAAATGGAGCGCACCAACACATTCCGCTGAGCTGATAGCCTACTTAGAGGACTCTCAACCTGTCTATCGGGACCTACGGTCATGAAACGCAGCTTCCCCAGGCAAAAGGGACGTCGATACAAATAATGTACCGAGTATGTAAGGAATGAAAATCAGTAAATAATAGACATGAGAGAAACATGGAGTAAAACACTCAACATGTAAGTCTGAATAACTTTGTGAATCATTAATATGTATAATTCCATGCATATGCATATAAATGTCATGTCGTGTATAGGTACATGTGTTCATAACATCATCAAGACTCTGAGGGCATCCCATTATGTCATCTCGGCCACTGTGGGCAAAATCATCAACGTATACCAGCTGATCAGGTGGTGGTTCATATATAACGCCGTAACCTTTTCCCATATCCCATATACATACATATATATATATATATATATATATATATATATATGTATAATGTCATCTGGTCATGGGTCAATGTACATGAATGCAATGCATAAGAAATACATCAATAAAATCTTCCGGAATGTCATAAGACCATTATGCCTTTGATTAATGTCATAAAATAAACTTATAAAAATACGTATTTTCTTTGACTCATGAACAAATGATAAAATAATAGGACACATGGTGAATCAAGAACATAAGCATCTCTAGCATTTATATGAATAGAGTCATTTATGGAAATTGTGCATTTGCTCGGTTCGTTTGTGTCGTATAGATCATGCCAAAAGAAAGAAGGGATAGCCTTAACATACCTGAACCGATTCTCTTGACAATCCCCTTAACAGTGTTGATTACGACAACGCGTAATGGCGGATCGAAGTAGGGAAAAATCCGTATGATATTCTTGAGAAAGATTGTACCGTACTCACTTAGAATCGCAAAATTCCGTTGCTATAATATGACGTAGTATAATTTCTTTTGCTGAAAATCCGTTGCTTGGTAGATGTAAAATATCTCCATTTTTTGTAATTTTGATCATAATATTTCATAAGTTTTCTTGCTGAAATTCATCCGTAATTTGAAGATGAAGTATCTTTATTTTTTTCCATCAAAGAAGTGATTTGATGACATTCTTTAATCCAAAGAGATAAGGTGCCCACCTCTTGAAGTGTTGCCACCTTGCAAGGTGATTCAAGAGTCACCTAATATATTTCCATGTGTCTGCCACATTTTGCCTTACTCTTTATCCAAAAGACTTTAATTAATCAACCACTAATTATTAATTAACTTGTTAAGTTTCCCTATCATCCAATAATTCACATAATTAAGGATTATCTCAAATTACTTAAAATACTACCCACTTTTAACATACCTTATACACCTTACTATCATGGTCATGTGGTACCTTGTATGACAGTAATCCATAAATACCGGGTATTTTAGCTCGGGCCATATTTTATCCGAACATGTCAAACTTTGACGAAAATTCATTTTCTTTGATTTGCTTATCCTCTCACCTTCACAAATTTACTCATCACTTGTTTGAAATAGCATAATGCTTATAATCTCAAAATAATCTCATTCCCGAACTTACGTGATTAGCTTACGACGAAACTTTAACGTACGAAAATGCGGAAGGTAACATCTCATTTCCGAGCTTATATCAATTTACTTATGGCGTACTTCCATGTACGAAAACATGGGATGTAACATCATTCCCCCCTTTGAAACATTCGTCCTCGAATGTTGAATGATGCACTTATCATTTTCATGACTTATGCCTTTCGAATACTTTAGTACTCTCCTAGCCATCTAGGCAACTATTCTGTGTATAATTCCAAAGGCCAGGGCATTCCCCTCTTTAGGCCTCTTTCTCACAACATGACTTATTGTCGGAATCCTTCCAATCTCGTAACTGTTGTTACCTTCTATCATGTAGCCTGTACGACTTTGACCTTGTAAGTGCGCCTAAGATGCCCATAGGGACATCTTGTCAAGCTCTGTATAGGTTTACAAAGTGAGGCTTAGAGATTGTCTGAAAGCTAGAGGAAAAAAAGGGAGAAGAGTCGCATATAGGTATACTGAAGTTCTTCGCTCGGTACTTGGTTCAACTTACGAATACTGCTATACCTTATTTCATAGATCCGTTTATCCATCTGTATGACTTTACTGCCATAACTCTTACTTTGATTTATCGTTACTGATATCTTCTACCAAACTCCAGGTTACTCTCGTTGCTTATCCTATATAATGGTGGCTATTGTCAAGGATGATATGTGATGGTGTCGAGTTATTGTATTGGTAATTTTCGTGTGGTGTTATGATTTTCCTTGTGTTTATCTTTATATCTTGTGTAATTTGTTTTGTTGTTGGTAAATTGATAATAGTCTAATTTATGTTAAAATTGGGAGCCTGTGGCTATTGCCAGGCGGATTATGAAATGAAATGTGGGCACGAGGTACCGTGAGTAAATAATGATGATATTGGCACGTGAATTGTCCGTGCAATTGTGATATGAAATATGGGCGCGAGGTGCCGTGAGTAAATGATGATGATATTGGCATGTGAGTTGTCCGTGCGGTTGTGATAGAGAAATTGGCAAGAGGTGCCGTGGAAATATAAAAGTGGGCTAAGACCTTTATAATTTTGAAATGTTGTGTCACAGGGTGGCTTTTATTCGAAAGATATTTATTTGAAGGAATTATATTTGAAAGAGATTTATTTGAAAGAATTATATTTGAAGATATTTATTGAAAGGAATTATATTTGAAATAGATTTATTTAAAAGAATTATATTTGAAAGATATTTATTGAAGGGAGTATATTCAAAATATATTTATTGGAAAGTATTATATCCTGAAGATTATTATTTGAAAAGCATATAGGTGAAATATTTATAATTGAAGTACTTGATTAATTGGTTGTACTTGTATTCATTATTTGTTGAGCAGTATTAATGGTGTTCTTGTAACCCTGCTGTGTATATCACTATTGATTAGTGTTGCCATCATTGTTATTTGTTTTCTATTATTTTTGTATATTATATTGCACAGGTTATTAGACTAGTGAGTGTCTTGACTGTACCTCGTCACTACTCCGTGGAGTAGCGACGAGGAACAATCAAGACACCTACTGGACTAAATAACCTGAACAAGTATAAGTATAGAAACAATAGAGTATGATATCTACATAAAGACTACGCGAAGTGGCAATAAATACGGTAATTGCAATAAGGAAGGAAAACAACAACTATCAGCGGAACACCATAATAATGACATAGAAGAATGAACGGAAACACAACCTAAGTCTGATAATCACAGATGAAGAAAGGACAAGTAACAACTCAACAACACGACATCTTCCACACCGGATTTTAGTCAATAAACTCCACGAGGTACCGAACCTCATACTATTCACAACTCACGCGTTCCAATACCTGAACCCTAACACTTGGCATCTTGTGCCCTCATTACACTTCATAACCGCACTGACGACTCACGTGCCAAATAGAGCCATTCTCACATAGAAGGCAAGTAATCAAGGGTGTTCATCTATACTCAACAATATCAAGAAAACTGCTTAACCGATAAGAGTTCTCAACTACGTGTATGCTTGTGCAAGTGTCCTAACACAATTCATGCCAGCTAGTAAGTACAGGAAAAGAAATGGACAGCGCGTAGAATGTTTTCACACAACTTTCAACAAGATAAAGCTCACACAGGTAAGTGTACCACTACATAACATCAACAACAAGAATGCCCTCAGGCCATCACAAGTCATCACAAATCAATTCTTGACATAACCCACCTTATCTCGCCACGTGTGCAATAGTAAAATAAATGCCCGCCTTGTCTCGCCACACGTGCATAATAATGTTCTCACCTTGTCTCTCCACATGCGCAACCCACATATATATATATATATATATATATATATATATATATATATATATATATATATATATATATATATACACCGCCTTGTCATGCCGCATGTGTAAATAACAATAGTAATAATAGCATGACAGAAACCTCGGGCAACCCAATAACACTCGCACGACAGAAACCTCGTGCATCACAATAACGACAACCGCATGGCAGAAACCTCGTGTATCACAATAACTACAATCGCACGACTGAAACCTCGTGCATCACAACAACAAATATAACAATAACACAAAGTACGACAAGTAAATCTAATCAAGAACCTTCGATCGCAAGAAAAAGCCATAATAAAGAATACTAGGCGTAATAAGAACAACTCAACAAGGAAGAAAATAATATGTAACAATGATCTCACAATATACGGTTCAACAACAAAAACTAACACGAGTCAAATAATTCTAAACAAGGGCAAGTCCACTAAGGCATAGGATATCTAAGATTCTTTTACGTTTGGACAATTACGGAAGAGACACAACCAATTCAAATAAAAGTGGGCAGCGAGAAAATCACCATAACCTCAATTAAGGGTGAACATTTACAAAAAAAGGACAACTACAACTTCAAATAAAGATACGCAGTTAGGGAAAAGATAACATGACAATGGAAGAGATAACAATTTCAATTAAGGCACATATGAATCAAGTAAACAGTAAGAGTGGATCACGAAGCAATTAATTCTAATTAAGCAAGTAAAGGTGAAAGTAGTAACTAAGGAACGTAATCACAACAAGTACAACTGCATATTCAATGAATACAAGGACCTAGGAACCCTAAAAGGCCAATTTCAACAAATAAGTCCGAGCACGTACTCGTCACCTCGCGTACACGGACTACAATCAACATAGAAGACTCAAATCCTAATGGGTGGTTCCCCCCACAAGGTTAGGCAAGATACTTACCTCGAACCAAGCTCAATCAATCGGTAACGATGCCTTTCCACGAATATCCGACTCTGAATGTCCCAAATCTAGCCAAAATCAATTACATACCATAAATACAACTATAAGAAACTAATCTAATTAATGAAATCAAAGCTAAAGCAAGAATTTAGAAAATCGCACCAAAAAGTCTCCCCTGTCCCACATCTCGGAATCGGGTAAAAGTCACAGAATGTGAACACCCATTCACTCATGAGTCCAACCATACCAAAATTATCCAAATCCATTGTCAAAATCTCAATCAAAATCCAAAAATCTTAGTTGAAGAACATCTTCCCATTTCCCCAAAAATTTCAATCCAAATCCGAAATTAAATGATGAAATCAACCATCGATTAATGGAATATAACCATAAAGAAGTTAAGAATCGTTACCCAAAAGCTTTCTCTAAAAATTCCTCAAATAATCACCCAATCCGAGCTCTCAAAATCCCAAAATTGGAAATGAGAAATCAACCCTCGAAATCCTATTTTCTGCCCAGCAAACTCGCTTCTGCGAGCCTTCAACCGCACATGCGGAAAACTCATCGCAGGTGCAAAAATGGCTTAACTGATTGGGACAGCATTTGCGAGCTTTGGGCCGCACCTATGAGTGCGCGCCTACCGATTCTTGTCCGCTTCTGCGGAATCCTCACTCGGCTCGCCTTCCGCTTCTGCGATCCCTTCTCCACAGGAGCGGCTCCGCTTCTGCTCCCCTTTTGTCGTACCTGCGACCACTGGTTACCCAGACCAGAGCCGTATATGCGAGCTCCCTTTCGCACGTACGAGTCCGCACCTGCGGCCACCCCACCGCAGGTGCGATTACACCAGAAGCTTGAAAGCTTCAGCAACTACACAAGTCCAAATCTCAATTCGTTAAGCATCCGAAACACACCCGAGGCCCCCGGGACCTCAACCAAACATACCAACTAGTCCTAAATCACCATATGGACTTAGTCGAGCCCTCAAATCACATCAAACAATGCTAAAAACACGAATCACCCTCCAATTCAAAACTTAATGAACTTGAAACTTCAAATTTCTACAACCGATGACGAAACCTATGAAACAACGTCCGATTGACCTCAAATTTTGCGCACAAGTCATATTCAATATTGCGGACCTACTCAAACTTCCGGAATTGGATTCCAACCCCGATATCAAAAAGTCCACTACCGGTCAAAATCTCTAAAAGTTTGACTTTCGCCATTTCAAGCCTAAATGAGCTTCAGACCTCCAAAATACAATCCGGACATGCCCCTAAGTCCAAAATCACCCAACGGAGCTAACGGAACAGACGAAACTCCATTCCGGAGTCATTTTCACATAGTTCCAACTATGGTCAAAATACTAAGACTTAAGCTTCCGTTTTAGGGACTAAGTGTCCCAATTCACTCCGAATCATCCGGTAATTTAATTCAACCACGCACGCAAGTCAATACACATAATACGAAGCTGCTCAAGGCCTTATACCGCCGAACATGACTTAAATTCTCAAAATGACCGACCTGTTTGTTACATCCTTCCCCTCTTAAACAAACGTTCGTCCTCGAACGTGCCAAGAATTGCCTCGAAGTCTTCAAATCACTGAATGCATATATCCAACATACACCTGCAGGTGACCCCACGTCACCCCAATCCACATAAGCCTGATGACACCATCTCAATTGTAATTTATCCCTTCTACCAACACCGATAAGCCTTAGAGCCAAAATTCTCACCTTCCGTTCATCTCCAAAAGACCCGATTCTCAATCCATACCCGATATCAGTCTCAACCAGCTGCAGCAACTCATGCCTACACCCACAAGGTACGACCACTCAACACGACATGCCACACATACGCCCATAATACACTTCTGATCACAATAGCTGCCCGTAATCAAAACTAGCACTGTCAATTAGCCTCATATCCGTTAAAACCCTGTTTCAAACCTCCACAACACTAACAACGATGCAAGAAACATGAAGACCTCTTAACTATACACACGAATCAACAAGTAACAACTAACACCACCGGGCACACACCCCGCAAGCTAAAACTCAAGAAGAACAGAACGAAAATGACTGAATATGTAAGGAGAAACACATAAGAGAAATATCAAACAAGCCCGACAGACACAACTCTCTATCAGCACCATACTACGAATCAATTTAAAAGGAAAAATTTAAGTATATGAATAAATCACAAGGATCTCATCCTGATATAATTTCCACCGCGGCACGCAACCCGGCTCAAACATATCAAATCACATGGAATTGCGAGGGTCTCACCCTCAACTCTGAATCACAAGATGAATACACATCATACCAAATGAAATCTTCCACTAACTCAATTCTGCCAATAAAATCACAACACTTACTAAACTCTCACCCCGATAGAGTATCAAATCACAAATCGTAACCAAATTACTCAGGAATCACATCAAACCTGCCATAATAGACAACATGAATTCACTTCTGGTCTTATAACTTTCAATAATGATATACACGGCTATCACTGATAGAATCTCCCAACAGGGGAAAACACATAAACGTAATACTAGGTCATGAACTCACCAATAGATGGGACAACAAATAGGGGACTCACCCCGATAAGCAGAACCGAATCAAAATACTAATAGTTACCCTCTATAACAAATCGAAAGCATAGTTGTATGACATCATCTGGCGCAGTGGCCTCAAGCCTACTATATGAAACACATCAACGGGCTGGGCCTTCCCCTCTTGGGCGCCCCTACTCGCCTGAATACTCCATTGTGACACACCTGTCTGGAGTCTAGGATAATCTCTCACCCTGTGGCTGGTATCTCCACAGTCGAAGCAACCTCTCTGCTGACGTGGCTGTGGGAAATGTGCGGTACGGGTACTCTGAGACCCATAAGCACCTGAAATACTGTGCGAAGCCTGAAGTGCAAACTGAACTGGCTGACCCACAAAACCTCTACCATGTCGTACCCTGCCTCCAAAATAAGGACCAGTAGATCTCTCTGGTCTATGAGGCCTCCTCGCCTCCCTATCCTCTCTCTCCTCACCCCGCATGTCCTCTCTCTTCTGATCCCACATACCCTCTACTCGGTGAGTGATCCCTACCACCTGCTGAAATGAAATATCCGACTCTAACTCCCTAGCCATGCTGAACCGAATATCATGCCTGAGCCCCTCAATGAATCTACGGACACGCTCTCTAACTGTAGCGACCAAAGCAGGCACGTGTCTAGCCAAATCACTGAATCCGACGACATACTCTGACACTGACATAGTGCCTTAGCATATCTGCTCAAACTCCATACGTCATGTATCTCGAAGGGACTGAGGTACAAACTCTCTCAGGAACATCTCTGATAACTAAACCCATGTAAGTGAAGCTGACTCGGCCAGGCTACCTAACTCATACGCCCGCCACCATTGATAAGCCGCTCCCCTGAGCTGGAACGTAGTAAAAGCAGCCCCGCTCATCTCCATAATACCCATAGTACGTAGAATACGGTGACACTCCTCCAGAAAACCCTGGGCATCATCTGTCGCCAATCCACTGAAGGTAGGAGGGTGGTACTTCTTGTACCTCTCAAGTCTAAGCTGTTCTTCCTCAGATGCTGCTGCCCTAACCACTGGCCGAACTAGGACTACAGGATGTGTCTCCATGACACCTGGAACCTGACCAACATGAACTCGCTGCTCTAGAGTGTGGGCGGTGGGAGTTTGAGCTTTACCCCCAGTCTGTGAAATGGTTGGTGCAACCGAAATCAACCCCGCCTAAGCCAATGTACCAAACATGCTCAAGAACTGTTCTAAGGTCTCCTGAAGTCCGGGGGTAACCGCAGGCGCTTCCGGTACCTGTCCCCCAACTGGAACTACTGGCGGCTCCTCAACTGCTGCTCTGGTAGGTGCCCTAGCTATGGTACGTGCTCCTCGTTGGCCTCTACCTCTGCCCCTAGCGACATCTGCTCCGTGGGTAATGTCATCAGAAACTGCAGCTCGTGTCCTCACCATCTGAGAGAGAATGGAATGATAAAAGTTCAAACTTCGAGACCAATGAACTCCCACGATAGAAATGAAGGAAGTGAAACTGTCCTAATAGTTTCGTAGCCTCTCGAAGATAAGTACATACGTCTTCGTACCGATCCGCAAGACTCTACTAAACTCGCTTATGACACGTAGCACCTATGAACCTAGAGCTCTGATACCAACTTGTCACGACCCAATTTTTCCTCCGTTGGGTATCGTGATGGCACCTAGTCTTAGGGACTAGGTAAGCCTAATATTTTCTGAATAACAACAATAATTAAATAACATCTAACTATTTTCTTTTTGAAGTAGAAATTTCTATAAAATTTACAATTCCCACAACCGGTAGTAAAAGTCATAAGCTATACAACGTTTGTTATAATTTACTAAATACAACTGTTTGAAATAAAGTAAAAAGTGTGAATACAATCAGAAGGTGACTCCGAAGCTTGCGAATGCAGCAACAGGTTTACCTTGAGTCTCCACAGAAACAGTCCGCACAACTAGCAAATAATCAACTGACTTCGAAATAGCTGGATTTGCACAAAAATATGCAGAAGTGTAGTACGAGTTCACCACGGCGGTACCCAACAAGTTTCAAGACTAACCTTAGTGGAGTAGTGACGAGGAACAGTCAAGACACCTACTGGACTAAATAACCTGAACAAGTATAAGTATAGAAACAATAGAGTATGATATCTACATAAAGACTACGCGAAGTGGCAATAAATACGGTAATTGCAATAAGGAAGGAAAACAACAATTATCAGCGGAACACCATAATAATGACATAGAAGAATGAACGGAAAAACAACCTAAGTCCGATAATCATAGATAAAGAAAGGACAAGTAACAACTCAACAACACGACATCTTCCACACTGGGTTTTAGTTAATAAACTCCACGAGGTACCGAACCTCATACTATTCACAACTCACGGGTTCCAATACCTGAACCCTAACACTTTGGTATCCTGTGCCCTCATTACACTTCATAACCGCACTGGCGACTCACGTGCCAAATAGATCCATTCTCACATAAAAGGCAAGTAATCAAGGGTGTTCATCTATACTCAACAATATCAAGAAAATTGCTTAACCGATAAGAGTGCTCAACTATGTGTATGCTTGTGCAAGTGTCCTAACAGAGTTCATGCCAGCCAGTAAGTACAGGAAAAGAAATGGATAACACGTAGAATATTTTCACACAATTTTTCACAAGATAAAGCTCACACAGGTAAGTGTACCACTACACAACATCAACAACAAGAATGCCCCCAGGCCATCACAAGTCATCACAAATCAATCCCTGACATAGCCCACCTTGTCTCGCTACGTGTGCAATAGTAAAATAAATATACGCCTTGTCTCGCCACACGTGCATAATAATATTCCCACCTTGTCTCGCCACATGCGCAACCCCCCTCCCCACCACACACACACACATATATATATATATATATATATATATATATATATATATATATATATATATATATATATATATATATATATATATATATATATATATATATATATATCCCGCCTTATCACGCCGCATGTGCAAATATCAATAGTAATAATAGTATGGCAGAAATCTCGGGCAACCCAATAACACTCGCACGACTGTTGATACCCAATTTTGCCCTCATATTTTTCAAATAAGTGTATATACTTTCAAAATATCATTTTGAATCATTATTTAATGTACAAGATTTATGCAAGCATTTTCTACAATGTTTCATAATTTTAAAGCTTTAAAATCAATTTTCTTACATTTAAATTGTTCAAATATTTATTAATTACCCTTTAAATTATTTTGTGATGACTCAATCATCCAATTTATTATTTTTCACCCATATATATGCTTCATGATATTTTACTTTGATTTACATAATTATATTTTTGTATTTTTAGGCTATTTACATAATTTTGCAATAATAGCCTATGCGCTATGCATAATTACATTTTTACATTATTTGAGATAAAACCACATTTTTATATTTTCATAATGTTAAGTTATTATTTTTAATTATTTTATTGCACAAGCAGTATTTTATTATCTATTAATTATTTTTATAAATTATTTTTTAAAATAATTTTTCGTGTATTTAATTTATAGCCCAGTGTAAGGCCAATTCCGGACCAATGCAATGGCCCGAACACCCAAATCTCTGGCCCAACCCCCATAAGCCCAATCCAAACGACCCTTTATCCCTGACCCAGTCTAATAACCCGCTCCAGCCTTTTTTTATCCTAGCCGTTGATCTTAAGAGAACAACGGTAAGATCAACGACCCACAATCAATCCCTCATTTTAATTACCCTAGACCTGAAACCCTAACCCCATTATCCCTGACACTCCGCCTTTGAATCCTCTCTTCTCCTCTCCTCAGAAACCCTAGCCGACCTCTGAATTTTCTCCAAATCTATCTCAATCATGGATTTTTTCCATGATTTCCTCACCTTTTATGTGTTATCTCGGTACTACTTGCAAAGCTATGGTATCACTTAGTACTTTCCTAAACATGGCAAGTACTATCTCTCAGAATTCGGCCATTCAACTTCAATCACTTGAATCTGGACAATATTTAGTCCATATACATCATGGCCAGGGCTATATGGGTCCGATTAGCCAAGATTTTCGGCCAATCTTCGATTTCTATCAACTAGGGTTTACCTATTTTTCCCCCCAATCCGATTCCTTATTGATTTTGTATGTTATTACTTCCTTATTTGTGTTTGATTTTACAGTTTTCCTTGTTTACTTGTTCAATTCCTGTCACTATATAAACCCCTCCCCATTCCCCTTTGATTAAGACTGGAATCACTATTTTTTCACTAAAAATTGGAGCTTTGTTCTGCTATTCCCTCATTCTCTTGTTCTGTATTCTGGTTTTGGCCTGCAGAAAGCCAAGGCTACTAAGATTCTGTTATTCAACCTTCTCTTGGTGCGAGCATTGCCCGGGGTTCCTTTGAAGCTCTTGGGAATTTTGACACATTAAGATTCTGGGTTCTTGTGGAATTTTGTTCTTTATTATTATCCGTTTAACTGGTAAGTCACTTGACCTTTTGCAATTTTGTTTTTATGTGTCTGTGATTTGCATATGTTCTCACTTCTAAAATTCATAGCTTAATGTGTTTCTGGGCTACTCTTGTGTGCAACTCTGCTAGCTTTACATTAGTTTTAAGTTTCTTTAGCATTCAATTTCACATAATGTAGCTATCTCTGAAATATGATTATGCCTAATTTACGTAATTTAGATGCTCTTAAGTCCGTTTAGCCAATGTGTTCTGAGCTACTTCTGTGTGTGAACTTTTCACTTGTTTGAACCTCTTTAGTATTTAAGTTTACCTAAAACTGTCAATTCCTTTATTTGAATGTGCTTCATCTGAATAATTTGGTTTTCACTTGTTTGAACCTCTTTAGTATTTAAGTTTACCTAAAACTGTCAATTCCTTTATTTGAATGTGCTTCATCTGAATAATTTGGACTTTTTTTAGTTAATTAGTCTATTGTGTCAATACCTGAATGCCTACATTTACTATCTGACATGAATCTCTGTAATGGTAATCTTGCATATGTAGTGTGTTCTAATCTGTTTAAGACCCTTTTCTATCAACCATGACTGGCTCCCTTGTTAATATGTCCATCAGCATATTTTTGGCTCATTTGATTCACTATCCCTTCAGTAGTAATTGTCCTAATATGTAATTCTCTGCCATATCTGATGTTGTTTCTTAATATGAGTTAACATGGCCATCTTGTAACATTAGGATGTATGCTTAGCATAATTTCCAATCATGTTTCAACTTATTTGGTATCATGCACCTGTGTATGATAATCTTTTGTAATCCTGCAAACTTGTTTCTCCCTTAACTCTTTCAATTTGATTCTGCCTATGTGTTGTTTTTCTAAGTGATGAACCTGTTTCTAAGCCTTGTTGGCCTTTTGATTAACTGTTCTGTGTTTTAAAATTTGCTATGTCCGCTTCCTAAAACTAAGTACAATTCTGTCCCTTAACCATTGTCCACTCTCCCTCACTTGTTATCTATGCTATCTTGAACTTCTCATTAATAGTCAGTTGAAAGCCAAGGCTACCAAGGCTCTTACTACTGACCTCCCTTGTGTGAGCACTACTCGGGGTCCATTTGAGACCCTTGTGAACTCTGACACACTAGGATTTGGGTCTTTAGTCACTCTCTGAAACTTGAACTACCCCGCTCAACCCTTTCTCCCTATTATCTGCTGATCATCTAAGCTGGTTGGTTTAAGTGATTCCATGCTTGGCAATATGGTTATATGATTTGGCTTTGGGCTGTTCTATGGGTTCTGGGTTGTGTTGATGAATAGGGCTCCCTGTCGGAAGACCGGGTATGCTGCATGAAAATTGCTGAAGGCCCAAACAGTGCTGGGTATTCCTTTTGGGCCTGTTGTGGGTCTATTATCATTATTTGTATATATCATATTCATTATTGGGCTTGTAATAACTTTGTATAAATAATTGGGGTGTTAGTAAAAATGGAGAATAGATAGATTCTTAATATTTGCGTACAAAAGGGTAGACAATATGCCTATAAAACTCAGTGATTTACTTGCTATATATGCTATTCAATCACTATGTGCACTATAGAAATCATGCCATTAGGGGAAGCGCGCACACACACCTACTGTCTGCTAGCAAACGTGAATTCAAAATACTGCAATTATGCTCACTGCTACGTGCTACTAGAAAATCTGCCTATAGGAATAAATGTCACTGATTTCAATTCGCATTAGCACATTCACTAGAAATCATGACTATAGGATTTTGATTATCACGTTTGCCATTATTCACCTAGAAAATATGCCTATAGGGTTAAGGTATGACAATAAAATCGGCTCTAAGTGTTAATCGTTAGAGATCTTGCCTATAAGGTATAATTACTCACCCTAATTTGTTAATGTTGAACTGCTCAAACACTGTTTATTGCTTATTCATGCTATTGTTAGAAAGCATAAGTAATTATGGGCCTTTTCTCCAATAGATTTTACTGTCCTTTACTGCGTAAATCACCTAGGCATAGCACCTATAGGTTTAATAACTTGAAACCTGCGATCTCAATAATCAGCTTGTAACAACTGTATAATCCTGTCTATGAGCAGCACCTTGCATTTGAAACTGCCTTCATGTTTTAATTCAAAGTCACCTAGAAATCATATCTATAGGGCCTAAGGTTCTTAATTCTAAACTTCCTAACCCGAACATTTGTTTCGCGTGCATTTATTGCTTAAGTGTGGAGGCTAACTTGAGCCCTTAACTGCCCATATTTGAATTCCAATGTGTTTTGTATGTCGCCTAGTTTTAACATTTTGAGCAACCTAGGTAAAGTCTAGAACTACCTAAATGGAGGTCCAAAACCTCCTGGACCATAGGTATGGGACGTGTAATGCATGCATAGGGTACGACTTAGAATTGAATTAGAGCGCTTTTAGGTAAACAACTTTAATATAAAAATCGGGTAGCATGAGATGATAGTCTGTGCCCGCTGAATAATATGAGTAACTTCCTACCCCCAAGGGAGTTGCGAAATATTATTTATGTTGCACGGGGTAATCCTTTAGGCTAAAAAACTTAGGACCCCCCCCCCCCTTTCCTTTCTATGTTTGCTATTAGAATTGGAAGAGTTGTATCTCTATATTCGTATTAAGATTTTTGTAATAAAATTCTTTGACCTTTATATTCTCTTTGCTTATTTGATAACTTAGCCTAATCCACATAATTTTAAGTTCGGCCGGGACCCATAGTTGTGGATCTCGAAGAGTGCCTAACACCTTCTCTTTGAGGTAATTTGAGCCCTTACCCGATCTTTGGTACCGTTGACTAGTCAAAAAGAGTTATCTACATAATAGGTGCCCTAACATACCTTAAAAATCGTTAGGTGGTGACTCTTCTTTTAGCACTCTATCTCCCATTCTAAAAAAAAAGATTTGTTACGAGTTCGAAACCCGTTTTCGCGAGAAAATGGGGCGCGACAACGGCAGAAACCTCGTGCATCACAATAACAACAACCGCACGGTAGAAACCTCGTGCATCACAATAACAACAACCGCATGGCAGAAACCTCGTGCATCACAACAACAAGTATAACAACAACAATGACAATAACAAAAGGTACGGCAAGTAAATCTACTCAAGAACCTTCGATCGCAAGAAAAAGCGATAATAAAGAATACTAGGCGTAATAAGAACAACTCAACAGGTAAGAAAATAATATATAACAATGATCCCACAATATACGGTTCAACAACAAGAACTAACACAAGTCAAATAATTCTCAATAAGGGCAAGTCCACTAAGGCATAGGATATCTAAGCTTCTTTTAAGTTTGGACAATTACGGAAGAGATACAACTAACTCAAATAAAAGTGGGCAGTGAGAAAATCACCATAACCTCAATTAAGGGTGAACATTTACAAAAGAAAGGACAACTACAACTTCAAATAAAGATATGCAGTTAGAGAAAAGATAACATGGCAATGAAAGAGATAACAATTTCAATTAAGGCACATATGAATCAAGTAAACAGTAAGAGTGGATCATGAAGCAATTAATTCTAATTAAGCAGGTAAAGGTGAAACTAGTAACTAAGGAACGTAATCATAACAAGTACAACTGCATATTCAATGAATACAAGGATCTAGGAACCCTAAAATGCCAATTTCAACAAATAAGTCTGAGCACGTACTCGTCACCTCGCGTACACAGACTACAATCAACATAGAAGACTCAAATCCTAAGGGGTAGTCCCCCCACAAGGTTAGACAAGATACTTACCTCGAACCAAGCTCAATCAATCGAAAACGATGCCTTTCCACGAATATCCGACTCTGAATGTCCCAAATCTAGCCAAAATCAATTACATACCATAAATACAACTATAAGAAACTAATCTGAAATCAAAGCTAAAGCAAAAATTTAGAAAATCGCCCCAAAAAGTCCCCGGGCCCATGTCTCGGAATCGGGTAAAAGTCACAAAATGCGAACACCCATTCACTTATGAGTCTAATCAAACCAAAATTATCTAAATCCGATGTCAAAATCTCAATCAAAACCTAAAAATCTTAGTTGAAGAACTTCTTCCCATTTCCCCCAAAATTTCAATCCAAATCCGAAATTAAATGATGAAATAAACCATCGATTAGTGGAATTTAACCATAAAGGAGTTAAGAATCATTACCCAAAAGTTTTCTCTGAAAATTCCTCAAATAATCGCCCAATCCGAGCTCTCAAAGTCCCAAAATTGGAAATGAGAAATCAACCCTCGAAATCCTATTTTTTTGCCCAGCAAACTCGCTTCTGCGAGCCTTCAACCGCACCTGTGGAAAACTCATCGCAGGTGCGAAAATGGCTTAACTGACTTGGACCGCATCTGCGAGCTTTGGGCCGCACCTGCGAGTGCGCGCCTGTGGATTCTTGTCCGCTTCTGCAAAATCCTCACCCGGCTCACCTTCCGCTTCTGCGCCCCATTTGTCGTACCTACAACCACTGGTTACCCAGACCTGCGACCACCCCACCGCAAGTGCGATTACACTAGAAGTTTGAAAGCTTCAGCAACTACACAAGTCCAAATCTCAATCCGTTAAGCATCCGAAACACACCCGAGGCCCCCGGGACCTCAACCAAACATACCAACTAGTCCTAAATTACCATACGGACTTAGTCGAGCCCTCAAATCACATCAAACAGCGCTAAAAACACGAATCACCCTCCAATTCAAACTTAATGAACTTGAAACTTCAAATTTCTACAACCGATGACGAAACCTATGAAACAACATCCGATTGACCTCAAATTTTGCGCACAAGTCATATTCAACATTGCGGACCTACTCAAACTTCCAAAATTGGATTCCAACCCCGATATCAAAAAGTCCACTACCGGTCAAAATCTCTAAAAGTTCGACTTTCGCCATTTCAAGCCTAAATGAGCTTCACACCTCCAAAATACAATCCGGACACGCCCCTAAGTCCAAAATCACCCAACGGAGCTAACAGAACCGACGAAACTCCATTATGGAGTCGTCTTCACACAGTTCCAACTACGATCAAAATACTAAGACTTAAGCTTCCGTTTAGGGACTAAGTGTCTCAATTCACTCCGAATCATCCGGTAATTGAATTCAACCACACACGCAAGTCAATACACATAATACGAAGCTACTTATGGCCTTATGCTGCCGAACAGGACTTAAATTCTCAAAATGACCGGCCGGGTCGTTACAACTACACTTCTACACCTTTTTGTGCAGAGCTAGGTATTCGAGATATCGGACTCGGACAGAGTTAGAGTGAGATCGCAAGGATTCAAGGTAGAGTTGCTTGGTTGTCACAGTCCCTTGGAGTCTTTCCATTTTATTGTACTGTTAATTATTATTCAAACAATATTGAGTATTCGATCCTTGAGATCATTTCATGTATTCAGTTAGAGTTCGTGACTTAGTATTACCAGTCTTGGGAGGTTGTTATTGTCACGACCCAAACTAACCCCTGTCGTGAAGGCGCCTATCGTGGAACTAGGGAAGCCGACTCATTTACAAAACAAACTGATGTTTTTATTTCAAAGATAATTCCAATGTTATTTAACATAAAAACCTTCATAAAAGAGTTCCAATCAAAATAAAAGTGCGGAATGAAAAGCCCGACATCGGGGTGTCACTAGTCATGAGCATCTACTACAAAATATCTAACAATATCAAGGCTAACTCAGGCTGGAAAATAAGTAAATACAACTAGAGGAAGATAAGAGGGAGAAGAGCAGGGGCTGCGATCGCCAAATAGCTACCTTGCTATCTCCAAGAAACTCTGCAACCAGAACAATCAATAACCGCTACCATGTCTAGCTACACCTGAATCTGCACACAAGGTGCAGGGAGTAACGTGAGTACGCCAAATCAGTAAGTAACAACAATAAATAAAGACTGAGCAGTAGTGACGAGCAATAAAGCATACAACATTCATATCAGGAAAACTTAGTAAAATACCACATGCATTTAAAATCAGGACTTCTAGAAGGCCAAGTGTGAGAAACATGAGTCGAGTAGTTGCTTAAAGGAGTGAGTTTGACCTAGGGGAGGGCGTTAGTCGGTTCGGTTGGTTATTATGAAAGTACGATTCGGTTTATCGGTTTTGTAATATTAATAACCAAATCAAACCAAAGTATTTACGGTTCAGTGCGGTTTTTTCAAGGTTCGGTTCGGTTATTTTCGGTTTAGTTTTTTGGTTATTAACGGTTTAAGATTTTTATATCCGATGTAGACTACGGATCTTTAGGCCGGCCTCTGGCTAGCAGTCTAGTTAATATAGATAGACATGTGCCATTGAAAGATTTCAGAATAAAATTTCCATTTGACAAGGCATACATTTAACAATTTGACAAACAAGGCAGCGTTTGATAGACATGTTCAGTCAATACTATGCTTATCGGTCTTCTACTGCTTTGATTTTTTTGTTCTTACTTTTGGAATAAAATGGCGCATAACGCCAATTCACTTAATCACTTAGACGAATTAATAGGCGAAATAACAACTGCAAAAGCAAAACCAATTTTTAACAAACATGGCAGCGTAAGGATTTAACAATTTGAGACAAAATTTCGGTTTTTTGGTTTAACTGAAACCGAAATACCAAAACCGTAAACTGCACCGAAAAATCAAAATTTAATAATTTAAAAACCGTGCACCAACCGAATAACCGATTAAACCGAAACCAAAAAACCGAAATTCGGGTCTAGAAACATACATGGAGTCTCGAATAGGCGTGGATATCTACTCCGCATCTCCCGCTCAGTCTCCCAGGTGGCCTCATCCACAGGATGACCTCTCAATTGCACCTTCACTGAAGCTATATCCTTTGACCTCAACCTTCAAACCTGCCGATCCAAAATAGCCACCGGCTACACATCATAAGTCATATCACCCTCCAACTGAACCGTGCTGAAATCCAAAACATGGGACAGATCTCCAATATACTTCTGTAGCATGGAAACATGAAACACTGGATGCACACTCAACAAGCTGGGTGGCAAGGCAAGCTTATAAGCCACCTCCCCAATCCTCTGAAGCACCTCAAAAGGCCCAATGAACTAGGGGATCAACTTTCCCCTCTTCCCAAACCTCATAACACCCTTCATGGGTGATACCTTCAACAAAACCTTCTCCCCAACCATAAAAGACACATCACGGACCTTCATATCCGCGTAGCTCTTCTGCCTAGACTGCGCCGTGCGAAGCCGCTCCTGAATCAATTTCACCTTATCTAATACGTCCTGGACCAAGTCTGTACCTAAGAGCCTAGCCTCACCCGGCTCAAACCATCCAACTGGAGATCTACACCTCCTCCCATATAAAGCATCGTACGGAGCCATCTGAATACTCGACTGATAATTGTTGTTATATGCAAACTCCGCGAGTGGCAGAAACTGGTCCCATGAACCCCCAAAGTCAATGACACAAGCACGTAACATGTCCTCCAATATCTGAATAGTGCGCTCAGACTGCCCGTCCATCTGAGGGTGAAAAGCTGTGCTCAACTCAACCTGATTACCCAACTCTTGCTGCACGGCCCTCTAAAACTGCGATGTGAACTGACTACCCCTATCTGAAATGATGGAAACTGGGACACCATGCAGGCGAACGATCTCTTGGATGCAAATCTCAGCCAACCGCTCTGAAGAGTAAGTAGTACCAACTGGAATGAAGTGCGCGGACTTGGTCTGCCGATCCACAATAACCCAAATAGCATCGAACTTCCTTGAAGTCCATGGGAGCCCAATTACAAAGTCCATGGTGATCCGCTCCCACTTCCACTCTGGGATCTCTAATCTCTGAAGCAAGCCACCCGGTCTCTGATGTTCATACTTAACCTGCTGACAGTTGAGACACCAAGCCACAAATCTAACTATATCCTTCTTCATCCACCTCCATCAATAGTGCTGCCTCAAATCCTGGTACATCTTCACAGCACCCGGATGGATGGAATATCACGAGCTGTGGGCCTCCTCAAGAATCAACTCTTGAAGCCCATCTACATTAGGCACACATATCCAGCCCTGCATTCTCAGCATGCCGTCATCACCAATAGTCACATCCCTAGCATCACCTCTCTGAACCCTATCTTGAAGAACGAGTAAGTGGGGGTCATCATACTGAAGCTCCCTGATACGGTCATAAAGAGAAGATCTGGAGACCACACAAGCCAATACCCGACTAGGCTCCGAAATATCCAATCTGACAAGCTGGCCCGCTAAGGCCTGAACATCTAATGCTAAAGGTCTCTCTGCTACTGGAAGATATGCTAAACTCTCCAAACTCTTTGCCCGACGACTCAAAGCATCGGCCACCACATTGGACTTCCCCGGATGGTACAAAATAGTGATATCATAGTCTTTAAGAAGCTCCAACCATCTCCGTTGACACAAATTAAGATCCTTCTGCTTTAACAGATACTGCAGACTCCGGTGATCAGCATAGATCTCACAATGA
The DNA here is from genome assembly GCF_000390325.3 of Nicotiana tomentosiformis. Classification (NCBI taxonomy): domain Eukaryota; kingdom Viridiplantae; phylum Streptophyta; class Magnoliopsida; order Solanales; family Solanaceae; genus Nicotiana; species Nicotiana tomentosiformis. Next base: position 126,483,477 of record NC_090814.1, on the reverse strand, counting down.
ACCCCATACAAATAATGACGCCAAATATTCAAGGCGTGAACAATGGCTGCTAACTCAAGATCATGGACAAGATAGTTCTTCTCATGGGTCTTCAACTGGCGCGAGGCATAGGCAATCACCCTACCCTCCTGCATCAAAACCCAACTAATGCCTATCCTCGAGGCATCACAATACACGATGTAAGAACCTGAAGCTGATGGTAGAACTAACACTGGAGCTGTGGTCAAATCAGTCTTGAGCTTCTGAAAGCTCTCCTCACACTTATCTGACTACCTGAATGGAGCACCCTTTTGGGTCAATTTGGTCAAGGGCGATGCAATAGATGAAAATCCCTCCATAAAGCGACGGTAATAACCCGCCAAACCAAGAAAGCTCCTAATCTCCGTGGCTGAGGACGGTCTGGGCCAACTCTGCACCGCCTCTATCTTCTTCGGATCCACGTGAATACCCTCACTGGATAGCACATGCCCCAAGAATGCTACTGAATTGAGCCAAAACTCACATTTGGAGAACTTTGCATAAAAGCTTCTCCTCCCTCAATCTCTGTAATACAATCTTCAAATGATGAGCGTACTCCTCCTGGCTACGAGAGTACACCAGGATGTCATCAATGAATACAACAACGAATGAGTCCAAATAGGGCTGGAATACACTGTTCATCAAATGCATAAACGCTGCTGGGGCATTAGTCAGCCCAAAAGACATCACCAAGAACTCATAATGGCCATATCGGGTCCTGAAAGCTGTCTTAAGAATATCTGAATCCCGAATCTTCAGCTGGTGATAACCGAACCTCAAATCAATCTTAGAGAACACCCTCGCTCCCTGAAGCTGGTCGAATAAATCATCAATACGAGGCAAAGGATACTTGTTCTTGACTGTGACCTTGTTCATCTGCCTGTAATTAATACACATTCTCATGGAACCATCCTTCTTCTTCACAAATAGAACCGGTGCACCCCAAGGTGACACACTAGGCCGAATAAACCCCTTATCAAGGAGTTCCTGAAGCTGTTCTTTGAATTCCTTCAACTCTGCCAGTGCCATACGATACGGTGAAATAGAAATGGGCTGAGTGCCTGGCACCAAATCAATACTAAAGTCAATATCCTTGTCAGGCGGCATGCCTGGCAGGTTTGCATGAAACACATCCAAAAAATCACGTACCACCGGAACAGAATCAATGACAGGAGTCTTTGCACTAACATCCCTCACAAAAGCCAAATAAGATAGGCAACCCTTCTCAACCATGCGCTGAGCCTTCAAATATGAAATCACCCTACTTGGTACATAATCTACAGAACCGCTCCACTCAACCCTCGGAATTCCCGGCATAGTCAACGTCACCGTCTTAGCGTGACAATCTAGAACATCATAACATGGAGATAACCAATCCATATAATATCACATCAAAGTCGACCATACTGAGCAACAAAAGGTCCACTTAGGTCTCCAGACCCTCAATAGTCACCACACATGACCGATATACGCGGTCCATAATAATAGTATCGCCCACATGAGTAGATACGTGAACAGAAGAAACTAGAGACTCACGAGGCATATCCAGAAAATGGGCGAAATACGAGGAAACATATGAATACGTGGAACCAGGGTCAAATAATATTGAGACATCTCTGTGAGAAACTGAGACAATACTTGTAATCACAACATCTGAAGCAATAACATCTAGTTTGGCAGGGAGGGCATCGAAACGGGCCTGGCCACCCCCTGATCTGCCTCCCCCTCTAGGGCAATCCCTAGCTGACTAACCTCCACCCCGAGCTGACTGGGCGGGTGGTGAGGTAGCTGGTACTCAGAGGCTGACTCCTCTGTTGAGATAGACCTCCATGACGACGAGGACACTGCCTCTACATATGCCCAAGATCCCCACACACAAAACAACTCCCTGGTGCTGGCGGCGGAAATTGAAGGGAACCCCTAGCACCGGGATAACTGGTAGAAGAACCTGGCATGGAAGAGCCCTGAGCAGGTGGAGCACGAGATTGACTCTGAGCTGGAAGGGAACTAAGTGATGAGTGGCCCTGATGATAACTATGAGAACCATGGCCATATGATGCATCCCGATGAAGTGGTCGAGCTGACTGAGCCTGTCTGAAATGACGACCTCTACCGTGCTGGAACTGACCCCCAAAAGGAGCATCGCTGAATCCACCCTGACCATGAGGCCTCATGGCCTCCCTCTCAACCCTCTCCTGACCGCGAACCATCTCAATCTGCCGAGCAATGTCGACAACCTCATCAAAGGTAGCACCCAAAACCCACTCCATGGTCATGAGTAACTGTAGCTGATAAGTGAGGCCATCAATAAACCTCATGATCCTCTCTTTGTCCGTATGAACCAACCAGATAGCATGACGGGCCAACTCAGAGAATCGCATCTCATACTGTTTCACAGACATATCACCCTGGCGAAGCCGCTCAAACTGTATGCGTAGCTCCTCTCTACGGGATCGAGGCACGAACTTCTCTAAAAAGACCATGGAGAACTGCTGCCAAGTAAGGGGTGCTGCGCCAACAGGCCTACGCCTCTCGTAAGTCTCCCACCATCTGAGTGCAGCCTTAGAAAACTGAAAGGTAGTGAATGAGACCCCATAAGTTTCCAAAATACCAGCAGTACAGAGTATCCTCTGACACCTGTCCAAATAGTCCTGAGCATCCTCTCTCTCTGTGCCACTGAAAGGTGGTGGCTGGAGTCTCCTAAACCTCTTCAACCTACGCTGATCATCCTCAGGCATAGCAAGAACCACATAATCATGAGTAACTACAACCGGCTGGGCTGGTGGTGCCTTCGGTGTCTGAAGTCCCTGAATAACCTGCTCGGGTGTGCGAGCGACGGGAGTCTGAGTGCCTCCTCTGGCCTGAGAAGTGGCTGGGGCCGTTGAAATAGAGACCGCCTGGGCAAGGCCGGTACACACTGTCAAAATCTAAGCCAGGGTCTCCTGAAGGCCTGGAATCATAATTGGCACAGGTGGTGCTTGAGCTGGTGCATCAACAACTGGAACCTGGTCCTGATCTGGGACAGCTGGTGGATCTGCAGGTACTGCCCCAGCTACTGTACGGGCTGCACCTCTACCCCTACCACCGCCTCTACCGCGGCCTCGGCCTCTCACGGCCCTGGATGGTGGTACTGGTGGCTGGCCCTCCTAACCGCTAGTACGAGTCCTCGCCATCTGTGAGAGAATGAAACAACAGATGTTTAGTTACTAGAATCAACATATTCGCACGACAAGAATTCAAGAATGTGGAGTTTCCTAAAGGTTCTGCAGCCTCCTGAAGATAAGTACAGTCGTCTCCGTACCGATCTTCAAGACTCTACTAAATCCGCTCATGACTCGTGAGACCTATGTAACCTAGGCTCTGATACCAATCTATCACGACCCAAACTAACCCCTATCGTGATGGCGCCAATCGTGGAACTAGGAAAGCCGACTCATTTCCAAAACAAACCGATATTTACATTTCAAAGATAATTCCAATGTTATTTAACATAAAAACCTTCGTAAAGGAGTTCCAATCAAAATAAAAGTGCGGCATGAAAAGCCTGACATCGGGGTGTCACTAGTCATGAGCATCTACTAAAAACTTTCTAACAATATCAAGGCTAACTCAGACTGGAAAATAACTAAATACAACTAGAGGAAGATAAGAGGGAGAATAGCAGGGGCTGCGATCGCCAAACAGCTAACTTGCTATCTCCAAGAAACTCTGAAACCAGAACAATCAATAACCACTACCGTGTCTAGCTACACCTGAATATGCACACAAGGTGCATGGAGTAATGTGAGTACGCCAACTCAGTAAGTAATAACAATAAATAAAGACTGAGCAGTAGTGACGAGCAATAAAGCATACAACATTCATATAAGGAAAACTCAGTAAAATACCACATGCTTTTAAAATCAGGATTTGAATCAAAACATCTCGTTTAAACCCAGTTCAAGTAAAAATCATTTAAAGATATTTTTCAATAGTTTTCAAACAAAGGAAAAATGCAAAGGTGAGCAAAAATGGTAAAATCATAAGCAGCCCCTCAGGCAAAACATCACTCTTAAACAGCCCCTCGGGCAAACCTCACAGTCACTCGTGCCACTCGGGCATGCCTCACTATCACTCTTGCCACTCGGGCATACCTCACAATCACTCATGCCTCCCAGTCACTCAACACTCGTCACTCGTCACTCACACTCAGTAGGTACCTGCGCTCACTGGGGGTGTGTACAGACTCCGGAGGGGCTCCTTCAACCCAAGCGCTATAATTTGCACGGACAACTCACGTGCTGCACGAATAACTCACGTGCTATAATAATAAAGTATGCTGCAGGCGGGCAGCCCCGATCCACACTCATCCTCACCAATCAGGCCCTCGGCCTCACTCAGTCATAAACCTCTCAAGCCCCTCAGGCATTTCAGTAAAACAGGGCATTCGGCCCAAAACATTTATATGCATCAAAATAGAGTCATAAAACTGAGTTATGCGGTAAACAAGTATAAACATGACTGAGTATAGAGTTTTCAATCGAAAACAATGAGAGGATAGTAAGAAAAATCCCCTAAGGGTCCAAACAGCACTGGCGCCAGGCCCAAACATGGCATTGAACCCAATTTACAGAATCTCTTTCTAAAACATATAAGTATCATATAGTTTCAACATAATATGCAACTTTACAGTTGCTACGAGACGGACCAAGTCACAAGTCCCCAATGGTGCACGCCCACATGCCCGTCACCTAGCATGTGCGTCACTTCAAAATAGTAGAATGATACAAAATTTGGCGTTTCATATCCTCAGGACTAGATTTACAATCGTTACTTACTTTAAGCCGTGAAATTCTTATTCTGCAATGTCCTTTCCTCGTGAATTGGTCTCCAAATGCCTCGAATCTGGTCATAAATAATTCGTTTCAGTCAATAAAATTCATTGGAATTAATTCCATAAGAAAATAATGATTTTCCATATAAATCCGAAAATAAGCTCAAAAATCACCCGTGGGGCCCACGTCTCGGAACTCGACAAAAGTTATAAAATCCGGAAGCCCATTCAACCACGAGTCTAACCATACTAATTTTACCAAAATCCGACCCCAACTCGACCATCAAATCTTCAATTTAAACCAAGAGGATTTTTAAATTTTCCCAACTCAATTCACCAATTAAATGATAAAAACAACCATGGATTCGGGTAATTTAATCAATATTGAGTTAAGAACACTTACCCCGTTATTTTCTCTGAAAATACCCAAAAATCACCTCAATCCGAGCTCCAAATCGTCAAAAACTGAAAATGGGACGAAGTCCCATTTTCAGAACTTAAATTCACTGCCCAGGCTTTTCTTCTTCGCGAACGCGGTCAGTGCCTCGCGTTCGCGAAGCACAAACTAGCTCCCGTCCCAATTCCTCCTTCGCGAACGCGACTTCACCCTCGCGTCGCGAAGCACAAAATGCCTCTGCCTCAATGCCTTCTATGAGAACGCGTTCAACCCATCGCAAGCGCGATGCTTCATTTTCCCCTCACTACGCGAACACGACACCCCCTACGCGAACGCGTAGACCAATTGCCTGGGGTCCTCGGCTGCTTCCTCTCTTCTTAGCGAACGCGTAACACCTCTCGCGTTCGTGATGCACACCCAGTCCACCCTTCGCGAACTCGTTCTTCTCTTCGCGAACGCGAAGAGCAAATATTGCCAGCCTCTCAGTTCCTCTTCGCGAACGCGAGGCTCCACTCGCGAACGAAGGAAACCAGATGGTGCATCATAAAAATTCCAGCAGAGTTCCAAGTCCATAATCCAACCCGTTAACCATCCGAAACTCATCCGAGCCCCTCGGGACCTTAACCAAATATACTAACAAGTCCTAAAACATCATACGGATTTAGTCGAACCCTCAAATCACCTCAAACAACGCTAAAACCATGAATTAAACCCCAATTCAAGCCTAATGAACTTTGAAATTTCTAATTTCTACAAACGACTCCGGAACCTATCAAATCACGTCCGATTGACCTCAAATTTTGCACACAAGTCATAAATGACATAACAGAGGTATTCCAATTTTCAGAATCGGATTCCGACCCCGATATCAAAAAGTCAACCCCCGGTCAAACTTCTCAAAAATTAAACTTTCGGCATTTCAAGCCTAATTCCTCTGCGGACCTCCAAATAATATTTCGGACACGCTCCTAAGCCCAAAATTACCATACAGAGCTACTGGAATTATCAAAATTCGAATCCGAGGTCGTATACACATATGTCCATATCCGGTCCACTTTTCTAACTTAATTTTTCTATTATGAGACTAAGTGTCTCATTTCACTCCGAGTTTATTCCGGACCCAAACCAACTAACCCGATATAACATAATATAGCTGAATAACATAAAAAGAAGTAAAAATGGGAAAAATAAGGCTATAACTCTCGAAACGACCGGCTGGATCGTTACAGTTATATTTGAATATTTTCGTTGTTGGTTTTGACACCTGTATTGAATTAAAAAAAATAACTTGAAATATAATTGTAATCGGTTTACCTAATTTTAAAAATTAAGTGTCATCACGACGCATGTGATAAAATTTTGGGTCGTGACATATATTGACCGACAATCTAAAGCACTTTGATGAAAAATGTATGAAACTCCCGCTCAACATCAAGCACATTTCATGGTATCAACATCTAGCATGCGTTATTATATAATAATATTTTATTGCATTAACAACAAGTATCTTATTGTATCAATATCGAACGCCACACTGCATTGGGGTTGGGTATCAGATATCGTACATGACTAATTGCAATGCATTAGCATTACTGTGCAGGCTCAAAGTTGCGCCACGTATTACTAAGATTGCAATGCATGTTGAGCGACGAGCTTTAACTGGACTCATCAAGATGCAATTGTACAAAACTAGACTTAATATACGCGCGTTTCACGTGTACCTAATATCAATAAATATAATTTTTTTAACATCACAAAAATAAATATTAATAGAATATATTTTAATTATAAAATAAATATCGAAAGAAAAGTTAAAGATAAAACAATCAAGAGAGTAGGAATCCAGAGTTTCTTTTTCATTGAATCCTAAAAATTTATTATTTTTTAACTTTTCAAGATACTACGAATATAAAGTATAAGAATATTTAATGTAAACTTTATTTTTAAAGAATAAAAAATTGTTTAATATTTTATTTAATTTTTACGCTTTTATAATAGTATAGATAGATAGATAAATAATAATAATAGTAATAATAATATAATTTTTAAGTACGTGCACGTTTATCTCAAGGAAATGAATAAAATTTTTAATATTATTTAAAAATATATTTGAGTTATACAATAATATTTTAAGAAAAAAAAGTAAGTTCCAGAAAATCATAAATACTTATTTTATTTAGTTAATGACTGCCAGACACCTCCCTCATGTCCTTCCTCATCCTTCGCTGCCCAGTTGTTGCCTTATGTCATATCCATCTCTGCAGCACTTGAACCAATAGATCGCTATCAACTTTAAACCCCTCCGAAGATCCTCTTCCTCGAGCCATCAACATTAGAAATACCCATTTAAATTCTGGAATTACTACACTCTGTTGTCTCTAACAACCGCTTCTCCGGCACCATCTCACACTACTCTGCCCCGAAGGAAGAATTGATGAAGGCCATGACACCAGCGAACCTTAACGCGTTCAACAGGGGCGACGACACCACATCACAGATGAAAATTCCACCACGCTCGAAAATACCAAGTCTCGTTACTCCATCAACCCAAACCTAAACATTTACAGTCTGATTGCCTTTCCTCCGTCGAAAATAATATACCGAATTTCTGAATCATGCACTGAGCAAACCTCCTTCCAAGTCATTCACTGCCTCGACGCATAGACAAGCATCTTACCATTACACAAACACCGTGTGATAGCAACGCACGAATCATCATAACAATTAATGCCAAATCTCACAACTTTAGGTAATAGTGACACTGAGCTGAAACGATAGAACGACATTCCACAAGGTGACGAAAATAGCCCAAAGCAAATACGCAGGGAGAAACATCATGCACCACATCTTTAGTATCATTTAAATTCCTCGATTCCCAATTTATAACAAGCGCTTCACGCCGCGTAAGATTGAATAGGAAGAAAATGAAGGCACAAGCCTAACAGGAAATCAAATCGCACGATGAGGAATCAAGAAGGGAAGTGCTCCTAACAACCATGTAGCCTCTCGAAGATAAGTACAGACGTCTCCGTACCGATCCACAAGACTCTACTAGAATCGCTCATGACTCGTGAGAACTAAGTGAACCTAGTACTTTGATAACATGTTGTCACGACCCAAAATCTATTAAAGGTCATGATGTTGCCGGGCACCGCTGTTACAGAAGCCAAAAATAATTACTTAATTTGGTTCTCATTTTAATATTTCTGAAATTATATTTCCTTCAATTAAATAGTAAAAGATGGAATTTACAAAATAAATAATAATATTTTTCAATAATTTCAATACAGGACAACTCATAACCACCCCAAAATTCGGTGTCACAAGTGCATGAGCCTTAACTAAGAATATAAAATAATGTACAATATTTTTCCGGAATACAAATTTGGACAAGAGAAATATAAATATTCTGAAGGAGACTCTGATGGCTGCGGATCGTAGTATAGAATTTAGCTCACCTAAGTCCCCGCAATAACCGCATCTCTGCGCCCACAAGGCCACTAGACATATATGTACCTACACAAAAATAAGCAGTAAGTGTAGTATGAGAATGTAAATCAATGCGTACCCAATAAGTATCTCACCTAACCTCGAAGAAGTAGTGACGAGGGGTCGACTTCGACACTTACTATGGGCTGTAAATAAAATATCAATGATATAATTAGGCATGGATTAAGTAGAACGGATGTAAGCTCAATTATCATGAAATAAGTAAATAATTCTTTTGTTCATAAGAAATTTTCAAATTTATTTTCATCATTTAACATTTTTTTGTATCTCGGGCCAATGAAAGCAATATCAATTATTATCAATTCCAAAAAAATACATCATGCGCAAATCATGCCGACGTCGTATGGCCCGCTCTAACATAAATATTTAAACTATGCACTGCCGAGGGTCGAACAATGCGAACCATAGATGCATCTATTTAACATGTCGAGATGTTCGGCCCGCTCCACAAAAGAGAAAATAATATTTAAAATAACCAATTTCAAGATTTATTAAGGCAACTATTCAAGAAATACAAATTCTCATTTACGGTCAAGAAGAATGGAGTTTAACCTTTTAAATTCCCTTTACTATGTTTCGATATGATTTAAGCAATTTAGATTAACATGTAGGATACAAACATCGCAATTGTAACATGATCTGGGTCGTAGACTACCTGGACATAAGCATATTAGTAGTTATGCACGGACTCTCGTCACCTCGTTGCGTACGTAGCCCCCACAAATAGAAGCACATATTGAATTATTTCACCTATGAGGTTAATTCCCTCTTACAAGGTTAGAAAGGAGACTTACCTCGCTCCGAAATTCCACAACCGGCTCCCAAGCCCTTCAAACAACTCAAACCGATGCCCAACTCTCCAAAACTAGTCAATAAATGTGCAAACCTATAAATATATACTCTAATACTCATTATAATTCAATTTACAACAATTTCTAACTCCGCTTGAAAAGTCGATAAAAATTACCCTCGGGCCCACGTGCCCGGATTCTGAAATGTTTTGAAAATAAACTTTACCCATGACACCACGAACTCAAATATAAAATTTATTCCAAATTTCACGTCCAATTTCGTGGTCAAAATCCAAAATATCAATTTCTAGATTTTTCTTCAAAATCTCAAATTTCTACTAATTTCCATGTCTAAATCCTTATATAATCCAAGTATTTAACTTGCAATAGGTGGGAATCACTTACCTTGACATAGATGACGAAAATCTCCCTTCCAAGAGCTGCAAATATCGCCTAACCAAATGAGAAATGGGTGAAATGAACCCAAACCCCGCTTTAAAAAAACATTCTGCTCAGCCTAACCTTTGCACCTGCAGTCGAATAGACGCTTTTGCAGTTCCACACCTGCGGAAATTCCATCGCAAGTGCGTCTCCAGCTCAGCCCAACAATCCCCGCATCTACACCCCATGTAGCGCATCTGTGCGTCCGCTTCTGCGGCTCTTTATGCGCAGGTGCGGTCCCGCTTCTGCGGTCCCAGCCTTTCCCAGCCAGAATCACTTCTGCGACCCTCTTAGCAGCTTCTGCAGCTCCGCACCTACGGCCAAAACCTCGCAGGTGCGGTTACACCAGATACCAGCTGCCTTAGCATTTCTTCCAAGTCCAAACTCGATCGGTTAACTATCCGGAATCCACTCGAGGCCCTCGGGACCTTAACCAAATATACCACCACGTCCCAAAACACATTACAAACTTAATCGAGCCTTTAAATCACATCAAACAACGCTAAAAATATGAATCACTCTCCAATTCAAACTTAATGAACTTTGAAACTTCAAACTTCTACAATCGATGCCGAAACCTATCAAATCACGTCCGATTGACCTCAAATTTTGCACACAAGTCACATTCAACATTACAGACCTATTCCAACTTCTGGAATCAAAATCCGACCCCGATATCAAAAAGTCAACTCCCGATCAAACTTCTTAAAATTATCCAAATTTTTAACTTTTGCCCAAATGACCCCAAAATGACCTACGGACCTCCAAATCCACTTCCGGACGCGCTCCTAAGACAGGAATCATCATACGGAGCTATTCTGAGACTCAGAATCCCAAACAGACATCGATATCATTGAAATGCACTTCAACTCAAATTTATGAAATTCTTCCAAAATGCCATCCTTCTACAATAGGCGCAGAAATGCTCCTGGATCATCCAAAGCCCGATACGGACGTACGCCTAAGTCCTAAATCATCATACGAACCTGTTGGAACCTTCAAATCCTGATTCCGAGGTCGTCTACTCAAAAATAACACTTTAGTCAATTCCTCCAATTTAAGGCTTCCGAAATTAGAATTTTCTTTCTAAATCAACTCTGAACTTTTTGAAATTAAATTTCGACCATGCGTATAAGTCATAATACCTGAAGTGAAGTTACTCAAGCCCTCTAATCATCGAACGACATGCTAGGGCTCAAAACGACCGGTCGGGTCGTTACAATTATAAGGTGCTGGTGAAAGAAAGCTATATGATGAAAAATAAATGGATGATTCCATTATACAAAAATGGAAAATCATATACAATAAAATTATCTCACAATTTTAATCTCCATTGGAGATAAAATATCAATGTTAATAAGATATTTCAACATTAAATAACTATTGAATAATAATTCTATCATATAATATAGACATATATTTTTGAGTATTCATGCATTTTTAGTAACATTCTTTAATATGATAGTATTTAATAAGATATGAGAGAAACTATGTAGGGTACAACTGTTCGACCGATTTTTTCGGTTCGGCCGGTATTATGTCCACCCCTAGTTTGACCAAAGTGAGAGAGTGGCAGAGCAGTTTATGAGTTCTGTGGTAGGATGACTACACGCCTTGAGAAAGTTTAGAGTGATTTGGGATTCATGGTGGACAACGACTCAGTCTACGAGCTTAATTTGAAATATTAGCTGCTATACAGAGGAAGGTTGGATACAACAGAAAGAAGTTGCTTGATATGAAGAAGGATACAACAGGACTTTGGATTGGGATGTATTGTCGCACCTTTAATTGATGTCCATGAGGAGTGAACGGACTTGTACAGCTGGTGAATGGGCACAGGTTCAGGATAGGTTACTGATTTGGTGGTAATTGTACCCAGTGCAGCGACACTGGATGATGTCGGCATGGAGTTTTCACATGTGGGTTATCTCATGTGAGCAGGTTAGCGGTTGCGTGGTGTTGACAAAGCTTCTACGAAGGATTCTACTGGCTATCCGGTAAGAGGTCGGATATGTAAATATGGCTAGTGATTCAGAATGTTCATGAAGTGTTAACAGAAGGATTTCGAGGAATTTGGCGGGTTGATTGTGCAAAATCATGTCAATGAGGGATAATAAGTCTTGGTAAGTCCCAGAGTTATGCAATGGTAGTTACAAGCTAAGTGGGAGAGCCCCACCGCCTACAATTTGATTGCATGATTATCTACTTGTGAGGTTTCTGGTTATCGGCATATTGGTGGGTTATTACGACTAAAGAAAGAGAACATCAGTGGTAATTTGAGCAAAGGATTTGAGGAATGTGTGATGTAATCGGCCTTATCGATTCATGTTTAGGCTTGGGGAAAACTTAGAGTTTATGCTTCGTGTAGATATGAAATACAAGGAAAGTGATCCAGCCGGGTGCTTCTTTGAGAGAGTATTCATGTGCTAGCAAGGCCTTGAAGTTGGTTATATTCAGGACTAAGCCAGAGTGGGTGACTCTCAACAACGGTCCTAGTGGATTCAAAAGTTAAAGTGCGGTGCCTCAGGATTTCGAGTATGTGGTATGGTTAAGTATCGAGCTTTTACAGTGGACTATGAAAGGGGCTTGGAGTGTTCTATATTATCTTCGGTTTGTGGTGTAGCATTGGAGGAATGAGAGAAAATACCTTCGGATTCGTAAAGGAATTATCGGAATGGGTGTATCAGTTGAAGATGCGAATGTGCGCACAAGGAGGGTATGAGTTAGTTCTTGGGTTTTGAGGCATCGTTGTCTCGTGAAATAGGGTCACTCAAGATGAGTGCGGGTTGGGTTCGTTATATTTTGAATGGATCTATTATTATTTCGAAGGCAAGTCCAGAGTAAATTAGAAGAAGTCAGATCGGTTAGCAATGGCTAAATTAGCCTGATGGCGGCAATGATCAGTTCCTTCAGCGTGTTGAGTTATACATGTTATTTGTGGTGTACGTGCGAGGCTTGACGGCCGCCATAATTTGAGTTATTTAGAGGTTTTCAATTATAATGGCCTGTTATGTGAAAAATAGATCCCGGAAGGGACATGGTGGATTAGACCACTACTTGGGGTTGTATTTTCTGCGGTTATGAGAATTTAGTCACGTGTTGTAATGGTTCTCCTGAAATGAGTAGAGTGAGAGGTTCCTATATGATGAAGTGTGTATTCTATTAGTGGTTCAGGAGTTATGATGAGATTCTTGTACTCTTGCGCATTTTCATGACTTGGTGCAGTGAGTAGCATGGGAATTGAAGGTTGAGGATCAAGGTTGCGGTTCGGTGTTGGCAAGAATTCCACAAGATCGGACGAATAGGAAAAGGAATTCAGATGGTTAGAGTAAGCTGGTATTGTCTTTAGCATCACCTGAGATCGGTGTCCTGTGTAGGAGGCTTTGCGTACTGATTGCGGATTCTTGATTTTCTTTACAACATTAGTATGGCCGGTGGTATGGATGTGTAGACTTGTTACCTGGTGCGGAAGGTCGTGGGAGCGTGTCCCACGAGAATATTGTATAAGTGTGACATGTAGTCACTTGCTTGATTGAAGATTGAAACTAAGTATGGAGATTGTGGTACTATCGCTAATTTGAGAATTTATGCTTAAAGGGCGCTCAGTTCATTTGATTGTGGACTGTGGAAGTTTATTCCGAAGATTGTCGGTTCATTTCAGCATAGCGTTGTTTTCGGAGGGTTCTTCGGGCCTTGGATGTTATTTTTGTCGTCGGACCATTCCGTGTAGTCTCTATTATGCCATGTGGGTTGTGAGGCGGTTGATTATTCTCACTCATATTGAGATCCCGCATAGTTTGTGGTGTTATATGAGCAGGATGGCTCTTGAGATATAGGTCATTTATTGCACCTTAGTTGTGCTTGTGTTTTGTAGCTTATGTCGCTATCTGTCTCCCCAGGGATGGTATTGTGCACTTGGCGTGCTTGTGGTTGACATTCAGGTATCTCATAGGTATAAGCATTTTGGCTTGATGGGTACTTCCCTATTTATTGTCATGTGTGGATCGGGTGGCACGCCGCCACGGGTATATGGTTGGATCGGGTGGCATGCCTCCACGGGTATGTTGTTTGGATCGGGTTGCACGCCGCAACGGTATCATGAGCGGGTCGGGTTGCACAGCGCAACAACGTGATATTGAGTACAGTTTTCCCATATCTATTATTATGTGTTTTGCTTCTCATTTTTTTGAGGAAGGTTCATGACATCTTTTCGGTTGTTTAAATTAGCTACGTGGGTTGAGTAGCTCTTTCCAGAGTTTGTTTCCTTATGTATCACATTCGGGGTTGTAGCTTGTTGGCACATTGTGGCATCACATGAGACTTTTGGCAGTGTCTGGGGTGGCTTATTGTCTGAGCAACTTGTACTGGATGAGACGAGATTATTGGACCTGGGATCAGTGCGATCAGGTTTATATGAAGCATATTAAAGAGTAAATATCATTATTCAGTCCAAAATGAGGTGTGTTGTGAGCATCAGATTCGTGGGATTTCGGCTATTGTTGTCAGAGGATGTTATTACGGTCATGTAAATAATGCGGTTCATGGTGTGAATTCAGTGAGGGTATACAATCATGTATTGGTACATCGTGTAGTGATTGAAACTGTGTTCGTATGTTGGAAGCAGGCCTAGTAGAGAATATTGGATGATGGAATTTGACTCTAAGGCTTATTTGCCTACCTAAAGGGGAGGATCTTCAGATTTGCTCGAGCTAATGTGCTCAATTGGGTTGTGGTAACACAGGTAGGTGCACGAGGTGTTAAACAATGATTTCAGACAACTCCATAGCAATTCTTAGCACGTTCGAGGACAAATGTATGTTTAAGTGCGAGAGAATGTAATGACCCGACCAGTCGTTTTGAGCCCTAGCACATTGTTCGGCAGTTTGAGGGCTTAAGTAGCTTCACTTTAGGTATTATGACTTGTACGCGAGGTCAGAATATAATTTCGGGAAGTTCGGAGTTGATTTGGAAAGAAAATTATAATTTCGGAAGCCTTAAGTTGGAGAAATTGACTAAAGTGTGATTTTTGAGTAGAAGACCTCGAAATCGGGATTTGAAGGTTCCAACAGGTTCGTATGATGATTTTGGACTTAGGCGTATGTCCGGATCGGGTTTTTGATGACCCAGGAGCGTTTCAGCGCCTATTGTGGAAGGTTGGCATTTTGGAAGAATTTCATAAATTTGAGTTGAAGTGCATTTCAATGATATCGACGCCCGTTTGGGATTCCGAGTCTGGGAATAGCTTCGTATGATGATTCCGGTCTTAGGAGTTCGTCCGGAAGTGGATTTGGAGGTCCATAGATCATTTTGAAGTCATTTGGGTGAAAGTTGAAAATTTGGATAATTTTAAGAAGTTTAACCGGGAGTGGACTTTTTGATATCGGGGTCACATTCCGATTCCAGAAGTTGGAATAGGTCCGTAATGTCGAATGTGACTTGTGTGCGGAATTTGAGGTCAATCTACGTGATTTGATAGGTTTCGACATTTATTGTAGAAGTTTGAAGTTTCTAAGTTCATTAAGTTTGAATTGGAGGGTGATTCGTATTTTTAGCATTGTTTGATGTAATTTATAGGCTCGACTAAGTTCGAAATGTGTTTTGGGACGTGTTGGTATATTTGATTGAGGTCCCGAGGGCCTCAGGTGGATTCCGGATGGTTAATAGATCGAGTTTGAACTTGGAAGAAATGCTAAGGAAGCTGGTATCTGGTGTAACCGCACCTGCGAGGTTTTGGCCGCAGGTGCGGAGCCACAAAAGCGGCCAAGAGGGTCGCATAAGCGATTCTGGCTCGGGAAGGATGGGACAGCAGATGCGGTCAAGTTCCACAGAAGCGGGATCGCACTTGCGCATGAAGAGCCGCAGAGGCGGACGCGTAGATGCGCTACATGGGGCACAAATGCGAGAATTGTTGGGCGGAGCTGGAGCCGCACCTGCGATGGAATTTCCGCAGGTGTAGAGCTGCAGAAGCGGCTATTCGACCGCAGGTGCTAAGGTCGAGCTGGGCAGAATATTTTTTTAAAGCGGGGTTTGGGTTCATTTCACCCATTTCTCATTTGGTTGGGCGATATTTGAAGCTCTTGGAGGGGTGATTTTCGTCATCTATGTCAAGGTAAGTGATTTCTACCTATTGCAAGTTAAATACTTGGATTATATAAGGATTTAGACATGGAAATTTGAAGAAAAACCTAGAAATTGATATTTTTTGATTTTGACCACGAAATTGGACATGAAATTTGGAATAAATTATATATTTGAGTTCGTGGTGTCATGGGTAAAGTTTATCTTCGAAAATATTTGGAATCTGGGCACGTGGGTCCGAGGGTGATTTTTATCGACTTTTCAAACGGAGTTAGGAATTGTTGTAAATTGAATTATAATGAGTATTAGAGTATATATTTATGGATTTGCACATTTATTGACTAGTTTTGGAGCGTTGGGCATCGGTTTGAGTTATTGGAAGGGCTTGGGAGCCGGTTGTGAAATTTCGGAGCGAGGTAAGTCTCCTTTCTAATATTGTAAGAGGGAATTAACCCCATAGGTAAAATAATTCAATATGTGCTTCTATTTGTGGGTCTACGTACGCACGAGGTGACGAGAGTTCGTGCGTATCTACTAATATGCTTATGTCCGGGTAGTCTAGGACTCAGATCATGTTATAATTGCGATGTTTGCATCCTACTTGTTAATCTAAATTTCTTAAATCATATCGAAACTTGGTAAAGGGAATTTAAAAGGTTAAACTCCATTCTTTTTGACCGTAAATGAGAATTTGTATTTCTTGAATAGTTGTCTTGATAAATCTTGAAATTGGTTGTTTTAAATTATATTTTCTCTTTTGTGGAGCGGGCCGAACGCCTCGGTAGGTTAAATAGATGTATCTATGGTTCGCGCTGTTCGACCCTCAGCAGTGCAAAGTTTAAATATTTATGTTGGAGCGGGCCGTACGACCTCGGCATGATTTGCGCATGATGTATCTTTTTGGAATTGATAATAATTGATATTGCTTTCATTGGCCCGAGATACAAAAAAAATGTTAAATGACGAAAATAAATTTGAAAATTTCTTATGAACAAAAGAATTGTTTACTTATTTCATGATAATTGAGTTTACAGTCGTTCTATGTAATTCATGCTTAATTATATCATTGATATTTTATTTACAGCCCATAGTAAGTGTCGAAGTCGACCCCTCGTCACTACTTCTTCGAGGTTAGGCGGGTTACTTACTGGGTACGCATTGATTTACGTACTCATACTACACTTGATGCATATTTTTGTGCAGGTACATATATTTCTAGTGGCCTTGTGGGCGCAGAGGCGCGGTTATTACGAGGACTTAGGTGAGCTGCATTCTATACTACGATCCGCAACCAACAGAGTCTCCTTCAAAGTATTTATATTTCTCCTGTCCAAATTTGTATTCCGGACCGATGTTGTATATTATTTTACATTCCTAGTTGAGACTCATGCAATTGTGACACCGAGTTTGGAGTGGTTATGGGTTGTCCTGTATTGAAAATATTGAAAAATATTAGTATTTATTTTGTAAATTCCATCTTTTACTATTTAATTGAAGAAAATATGATTTCAGAAATATTAAAATGAGAACCAAATTAAGTATTTATTTTTGGCTTGCCTGACAGCGGTGTCCGGCGCCATCACGACCTTTAATGGATTTTGGGTCGTGACAATAATTGTATAAAAATGAGAATTGCACACATAAGATTTACAAAATAATAAATCTTATGGAAAAGACAATAGAAAATTTGGAACCATATAGAAGAAAAGGTGTGTCTGACCTTGAACGAAATAACTTCATGTCTGCAATGTCATAAGGAAAAATTACATAATACGGTTCGACATATTTTTTAAATCACTTGCCAATAACTATCCATCGAGATGATCACCTTAGTTTGCTCCGTCGGAAAAGAGGCCTTTAAACTCAAGAAACTCAACAATTTCATACATAAACAAATTTAACAATTTCATACATAAAAAAATTATCTAAAGGAGCATACACTGAAGAAATCGATTTTAAAATTAAAGCACAAGCATGTTTGAAGTAATAATTGTATCTCTACTTTCATTCGTGACTCTTCAAAAAAGATTTTATACATAAGTAACTTCATATCTCAAATTCTACATATAGATAATTTATAAAAATATATTATCATATCCAAGCCTATGGAAGAACACGTGTATATTCACACCACAAATAAAAGGAATTATAACACAAGTTTCAATAAAGCATAAATTAAGGGTCTTATGATTGGATTCACTTTGCCTTATGCTGGATATTTTTGAAGGGTGGACAGACGTTGCCCTTCTAATTTATGGGGTTCTTATTTTTTAATACTTCTGAAAGCGAAATGGTGACTCCCTTCGATTTGTAAAAGTTATTTACAATGTGCACTTATTATTCTTGGTAGTTCATAAAGAGTTGCTTCGTATTTGACTAAAACAAATTCTATGAGATGTTTTTATCTATATATATATATATATATATATATATATATATATATATGTTAGAAAACTAAATGTTGAGAGTCGAAATATCCTCCAAAATATTGATTAACATTTTTGCCCTTTAAAATATAAATTATTCTGTCAAACATATAATTTCCTGTCGGATAAAAACGTAATAGTTAAAACTTTTTTCTAATACGATTCTACTACCAAATGGCGTGGACTTCGATATAGGGTGTGTTTGGTATAACGGAAAATATTTTCCATGAAAAATATTTTTCAAGAAAATATTTTCTTGAAAAACAAGTAGTAATCTTACTCATTTTTCGGTGTTTGGTAAGAAAATTAAGGAAAATAACTTCTCAAGAGTATTCATAAATAATTTAGATACAATAAATATGAAGCCATAAACTTTCGAACCAACAACCTTCCGAATCCACGAATTCCATAAACTTCCGAACCCTTAAACTCTATAATTTCTAAACCCGCAAACTTCAAAACACATAAACCTATGAGCTCATAATTTTGGAACCCGTAAAATTTCGAACATGTAAACTGAAAAATGAAAAAACCAGAACTGAAAATATTTTAATTTTTTTTTGCTGCACGCGCGCGGGGCGTCTGGGGGTGCTGTAGAAAAATATTTATAGAAAATTAAAAATACAAAAAAAAAGTTAAAAAAAAGAATTTCGGGGGAGGGGAGAGTTAGCAAGGTGGGTGGTGACGGAAAAGAAAAAAAAGTCTTTTTTGGAGAGAGGGGGTGAGAGAGGTGGGGTAGCGGAGA
Organism: Nicotiana tomentosiformis; assembly: GCF_000390325.3. Classification (NCBI taxonomy): domain Eukaryota; kingdom Viridiplantae; phylum Streptophyta; class Magnoliopsida; order Solanales; family Solanaceae; genus Nicotiana; species Nicotiana tomentosiformis. The sequence continues at coordinate 126,464,258 of NC_090814.1, read as the reverse complement.
GAAGGGGGAGGGGGTTGGGGTTAGATATGAGGTTAGGTGGAGTTTTTGAAAAGTATTTGTTACGACCCCAAATTTCCTCCGTAGGATATCGTGATGGAGCACAGTCACTAAGACTAGGTAAGCCTATCAATGCGGAATAACAATAGAAATCTGAAATAAATAAATCTACAATTTCACATAATTTCAACTCCCAAAACACGGTAGGAATAAGTCATAAGCTTCTAAGAACTTATCCTCAATGTTTATATATATCAGAATCTAAAGAAAAATAAGGAAATAACATAATAAGGATAGAAAGGGACTCCGGAGTCTGCGGACGCTGGCAGATATATCTCGAAGTTTCCATACACACGTAGCTCACTGATATCTGGGCTGGTAGGAAGTACCTGAATTTGCACAAAAAGATGTGCAGAAGCGTAGTATGAGTACACCACATCGATACCCAATAAGTGCCAAGCCGAACCTCGGTAGAGTAGTGACGAGATCAGGTCAGACCCTACTGCAATAATAAAAGACATGGTGAAAAGTTTAACAATAAAATAATAACAAAAAAAAATAAAAATAGAAATGAATCAAGTAAGTGGTATGCCACCATTAAATTACTCAGAATAATGTCAAATAATATCTCGCAGAAAGAAAATAAAAATTTACAACTTTAAGAAAAATCACAATAATAATCAAAGGCAAATGCAGCCATAAAGAAATATCAACAAGGGCACTCCCAAGGTACCGCCTTGTAGTCCCAAATCATAAATAAATTCACAATATCTTCATTTTCTTATATCACCGCGGGAACCTTCACATTTAATTTTAAAGAAAATATATATTTTTTCTCTAAATAGCATCTCGCGTTTTAGCCACCCTTATCACACCGTATGACTTCTAGTAGTTCCCCTACTAGCCACGCGAATCAAGCCACCCTTATCTCACCGCATGCGTTTCAACACCCATACCTTATACCACCGCATGCGTATCAATATCATAATATATCACAATTTGCACCTCAAATGCCCAAATATTTTCACTTGCCAAAATAAATCAACAACAATATTTTTTACAATAAATAGCTCACGACTCATGCCAAAAATAAATCAACAATAATATTTTCCTTAATAAGGAGCTCACGGCTCAATCACAATGAGTACGGAAATCTCACAAAATATCCAGCAAAAATAATATTTCACAAATTTAACACCTTGTCTAAATATCAAATTTTCAAATATAAAATATTTCAATTTTAATAATATTTAAATTAAGAAATCTATCCTTCAAATAATGCACATAACAAAAGGAACCGAGTTTCAACTAAACAGGTAAAACACATAGCAGGAACAGGTCAGACAAATTTAGAATATGAAAATATATTAATGATGATGAATATAACAGAATAAAATAATTTAAAGACATAATCTTCCACATTTAACTCGTGTACGCACTAGTCACCTCGTGTACACGACTCTCAACATATTATAATTATCACATCAATAAATCCTAGGGAAAATTTTCCCCACACAAGGTTAGACAAGTCACTTACCTCAAACCACGCTCAATCAGTCAAGTAGTATGCCTTTTTCTCGATTTTTCAACTCCGATCGGCTCGAATCTAATCATAATTAATACAATTCAATCAATACAAATTATAGGAATAAATTCCATAAGAAAATATAATTTTTCTAACAAAATTCGAAATCTAACCCAAAAATCGCCTGTGGGGCCCACGTCTCGGAACCCGACAAAAGTTATAAAATACGAACGCCCATTCAACCACGAGTCCAAACATACTATTTTTACTAAAATCCGAAATCAACTCGACCCTCAAATCTTTAAATTAAAGCAAAGAGGGTTTTCTAAATCTTCCAACTTAATTCACCAATTAAATATAAAAATCAACCATGAATTCGGGTAATTTGACCAATATTGAGTTACAAACACTTACTCCATTGTTTTACTTGAAAATCTCCCAAAAATTGCCTTTCCCGAGCTCCAAATCGATAAAAATAAAAAATGGGACGAAGTTCCATTTTCAGAACTTAAACATTCTGCCCAATGATTTCTTCTATGCTCGGACCAATTTAGGCGATCGCGAAGCATAAATTTTCATTGCCCAAAAATGACTACGTGATCGCAAAGCATAGTCTCCGCAAGCCTACGCGATCGCGGACCTTCTCACACGATCGCGAAGCATTAAGTGCGTGAGCTAGCTCCTCCCTCTGTTCCTCTTCGCGAACGCGGCCTAGCCCATGCGTTCGCGATGCACAATGTTCTCAAGCTATGCGATCGTGGTTCCCTACATGCGATCGCATAGAATAAAATCTCCACTGCACACTTAAGCCTACGCGATCGCGGACCTTCTCACGCGATCGCGTAGAAGAAAATCAGACCTGAGCACCAGAAAATTTCAGCAAAACACCAAGTCCAAAAATTGATCCGTTAACCATCCGAAACTTACCCGAGGCCCCTGGGACCTCAACCAAATACACCAACAAGTCCTAAAACATCATACGAACTTAGTCGAAACCTCAAATCACATCAAACAATAAGAAAATCACAAATCATACTCCAATTCAAGCTTAATGAAACTTAGAAATTTTAACTTCTACATTCGATGCCGAAACCTATTAAATCAAGTCCGATTGACCTCAAATTTTGCACACAAGTCATAAATGATAAAACAGACCTATTCAAATTTCTAGAATCAGATTTCGACCCCGATATCAAAAATTCAACTCTCCGGTCAAACTTTCAAACTTAAATTTCTATTTTAGTCATTTCAAGCCTAATTTAACTACGGGCCTCCAAATAATTTTTTGGACACGCTCCTAAGTCCAAAATCACCATACGAAGCTATTAGAATCATCAAAATTCTATTCCGGGATCGTTTACACATAGGTCGATATCCAGCCAACATTTTCAACTTAAGTTTTAAACTTTGGAACTAAGTGTTCCAATTCATTCCAAAAACCTCACTGGGCCCGAATCAATTACACCGACAAGTCACATAACAGTTATAAAGTACATAATGAGCAGTAAATGGAAAAACATGGCTACAAATTTAAAAACGACTAACTGGATTGTTACATCCTCCCCCTCTTAAACAAACGTTCGTCCTCGAACGGGTTTAAAATTATACCTGGAGTGGTGAAAAGATGAGGATAACAACTGTGCATATCATGCTCGGTCTCCCAAGTCGCCTCCTCGACTGGATGACCCCTCCATTGTACTTTTACTGAGGCGATACTCTTCGATCTCAGCTTTTTAACCTGTCTGTCCAAAATGGCCATTGGTTCCTCGACATAAGATAGATCCTTGTCCAACTGGACTGAGATGAAGTCTAACACATGAGATAGATCGCCGTGATACTTCCGGAGCATGGAAACATGGAACACTGGATAAACTGTAGTGAGATTAGGTGGTAATGCAAGTCTGTAAGCCACCTCCCAACTCTCTTAAGGATCTCAAAAGTCCCGATATATCTAGGGCTCAACTTGCCCTTCTTCCCAAATCTCATAACACTCTTCATGGGCGAAACCCGGAGCAAGACCCGCTCACCAACCATGAATGCCACATCACGAACCTTCCGATCCGCATAACTCTTTTGTCTAGATTAGGTTGTACGAAGTCGATCCTAAATCAATTTAACCTTTTCCAAAGCATCCCGAACCAAGTCCGTACCCAATACCCTAGCTTCGCCCGGCTCGAACCAACCCACCGGAGACCGGTACTACCTACCATACAAGGCCTCGTACGGAGCTATATGAATGCTTGACTGGTAGCTGTTGTTGTAAGAAAACTCTGCAAGTGGCAAGAACTGATCCCAAGCACCCCCAAAATCTATCACACAAGCACGAAGCATATCCTCCAATATCTGAATAGTACGCTCGGACTGCCCGTCCGTCTAAGGGTGAAATGCTGTACTCAACTCTACTCGAGTACCCAACTCTCGCTGTACGGATCTCCAGACCCATGATGTAAACTGTGTACCCCGGTCAGAGATGATAGATACCTGTCACGACCCAAAATCCAACTAGTCGTGATGGCACCTAACCCAACCCACTAGGTCAACCAACTTTCAACTATCCAACTCCAATAACAATTATTAAAGAAATTTAAGTAAATAATTATCTTAACCTTATACATTCCCCAAGAACTGGTAGTACAAATCATGAGCTTCTAAGAATAGAATATACAAAGAAGAAATGAAATAATACATAGCCTCTGAGGGTCCCAATAATACTAGTACATAGCCTCAATATGATTTTTAATATGCTTTTCAGCTCAATTTCCTTAACACATAAAATCGCATGGAAAATGCCAAGGTTAGGTAACTATATTCCATATAACAATTATGTCACAATTTCTATAGTGCACGCCCACACGCCCGTCACCTAGCATGTGCGTCACCTACCAACAATTCACAAAATACATATATTCAGGGTTCATACCCTCAACTCCAAGATTAGAAGAGTTACTTACCTCGAACAAGCCAAATCCAATGTCGAGCAAGTTAAGCAATGCTCCAGAAATCCCATTATGCGTGTATCAACTCCCGAACGGCTCGAATCTACCACAATTAATTTGATTCAACCCACAAAATTTATAGGAATTAATTCTATATCAAAATACTAATATTTTCACAAAATCCAAAATTACGCCCCAAAAATCACCCGTGGGTCCCACATCTCGGAATCCGATAAAACTCACAAAATTCGAACCCCCATTCAACCACGAGTCCAACCATACCAAAATTACTCAAATCCGACCACAACTCGACCTTCAAATCCTCAATTTAAACTAAGAGAGTTTTCACAAATTTTTCCAACTTAATTCACCAATTAAATGCTAAAAAACAACCATGGATTCGAGTAATTTAACCAATATTGAGTTAAGAACACTTACCCCATTGTTTCCTCTAAAAATCTCCCAAAATACACCTCAATCCGAGCTCCAAATCATTAAAAATGGAAAATGGGATAAACTTAAACATTCTGTCCAGACCTCTCTTCTTCGCGAACGCGACAGGTCCCTCGCGTTCGCGAAGCAAAAATTGTGCTTCTCAACATTTGCTCTTCACGAACGTGAGACACTGCTCGCGAACACGATGCTTTACGGAGCCCTTCTTCGTGAACGCGAGATCGCCCTTCGCGAACGCGAAGGCAAAAACCCATGCCCACTATGTTTCCCTTCGCGAACGCGATACCCCATACGCGAACGCGATGCACAACCCAGCTTCTCTTCGCGAACGCGAGACCCCCTCGCGAACGCGAAGAGTAAATCCTGCCAGCTACAAATTCCTCTTCGCGAATGCGAGGGCCCACTTGGGAACGCGAAAGAGAAAATCCGAAAAATACAGCAACAAATATCAGTATTCTCACCAAGGCCAAAAATGATCCGTTAACCATCCAAAACTCACTCGAGCCCCTCGGGACCACAACCAAATATACCAACAAGTCCTAAAACATCATACGGACTTAGTTGAACCCTCAAATCACCTCAAACAACGCTAAAACCATGAATTACATCCCAATTCAAGCCTAATGAACTTTGAAATTTCTAGTTTCTACAAATGACTCCGGAACCTATCAATTCACGTCCAATTGACCTCAAATTTTGCACACAAGTCATAAATGACATAACAGAGCTATTCCAATTTCCAGAATTGTATTCCGACCTCGATATCAAAAAGTCAACTCCCCGGTCAAACTTCCCAAAAATTCAACTTTTGGCATTTCAAGCCTAATTCCACTACGGACCTCCAAATAATTTTCCGGACACGCTCCTAAGTCCAAAATCACCATACGGAGCTATTAGAATCATCAGAATTAAATTCCGAGGTCGTTTACACATAAGTCGACATCCAGTCACTATTTTAACTTGAGCTTTAAACCTTGGAACTAAGTGTTCCAATTCATTCCAAAACCTCACCGGACCCGAACCAATTATCCCGAAAATTCACACAACAACTGTAAAGTACAATTTGAGCAGTAAAGGGGGTTGCGGGGTTGTAATACTCAAAACGACCGGCCGGGTCGTTACATTCTCCCCCACTTAAACATACGTTCATCCTCGAACGTGCCAAGAGTTGTTTCCAAGCCATCAAATCACTGTTCCATCTTACCACACACGTACCCGGGGTTGAACCCACGCCACCCTATACCACATAGGCTTGACTACACAATGCAACTGAAAATCATTAATTTTACCTTAGCCCATAAACCTTGGAGTTTTGATTTCCAACCTTTAAAATTTCTTTCAAGATACGAATCTTACATTTACACTCGGCATAAGTCCGAATAAGCTGCATCGAGCTATAACTATAACCACAGATATAATCACCCAGCATATTACACAACTCGCATGCTCGTAGCACCACTCCTGATCGTAGTGACTACTCCAAAACCAACAACATACTAGTATTAAACCCATATCGAACCAAACCTCATCCCAAAACCTTCGTACACTGTTGATAATAAACGAAACATGCGAAATTTCATGACCACTTACCAGATCAACAAGTCACGGAGTTCTCTCGCCCCAACCAGAACCATAATCACTTTCTGAGCCGACTCTCAATATTATACTCTCGAATATACCGAAATCAAACTTGATAGTACCCATTCCAGGTCCAATGACCTTATATTACTAAACATAACTACTCCACAGACATACCGCACCGATATAACTCGGAGCCACAACTCGTGCCATCCGTGCACTAATACGCAACAATTCAAATGTACCCGGTCATGGGAAGTGACTCAAATGAGAGAACTGCCCCTCCAGATTAACAAGTACTTCCACAACGAAACGCTGAAAATACATCATACACCGTAGAACCATCACCCGATTCTAACACGAGGTTCATATTATATACTCCGAGCCACCCTGCTCCAATTTAATAACGACGAAGAGGCAAATGACAAAAATACCACACAAAAACCTGAAAGGACATAACCATTACGCTAACGATCATGCAATACCCAATTACTCATCACACTCAAATTCTGCTATAAAGCTCAAATAGAACTGCACCATCTGTGCACATAACCAACAAATCACAACTCCTCGTAGCATAAAGGAATAACTCCCAGATCATTTGAGAACACGAATAAGTTCAACATCAACCAAATGACACATCCCTCCATAATAGCAGTATGGAGCCAACCATTCCGGCTCGGTGTGGAATACACATCTTAATTGGTCCTACCTATGGACCCCCAAATCAACTCGAGTTACCCACAAATAGATAAAAATTCTTCCGAAAATCCATAATGACTAAATCATAACATATTCTATCATATGGCTAGCTCCGGCCACAACTTCACAGTCCACAACCATGAAACAATCTGCTCCTGAGAACTCCCAATCTCCAAATCCATAGAACATGTGAATCACCATATTTGATTCCATCTCCACCGCCCGAATGCCTAATAACTCTCTCATACACGATCATCCCACAAGAAATACTTTAAATGTTCTTCCGTGCCAATTGATAAAATTTGAATATCAGCAGTCTATCAACCATGTGAGTACCGCAATACTAATTTATACCTCCGTAAGTAAAAAAAAAATACAATGCGCCTTCTGAAGTCCGCCCCTTTCTCATACAACACCAAGTAGTAATAGTATTTATCTAGTTATTTGAAACCGTCCATGTTGTCCAACATTCGTTACCTTCTCTTCAAGACTGTACTGCTACCTTGTACATGAAAATCTAGCTTTCGTACAACACATAACATCTATCTTGCCATCATGTGAAAAGAACAAGAATCTTATTATCAACTTTGAGTCACCAATAATTTACATACTATTTTAGTTAGAAACCTTTCTCTTCCTTCTTTCCAGGAGGAAATCACAATACATAACACGTTCTCCACTCTGGTAGAAACCATCAAGAATACTTTGGAATCCATTTGCACATAATCAAGCCCACTAAATTTCTCTAACTCGACCAAGCCACGCAGGTCGCCAAGTCCAGGTGTATTGCCACAAAGCACCTGTAGAAAACCCCCACATCATAAGCACTCAAAGAACCGATCATATCTATTACCATACTGATCCAACCTGCTACCAAGCTGTCTTATTTCTCCAAGTCCCTTCCGAATTTGTCTTCAGATTGATACTTCTTCTTGCTAAAATACCATGATCTTTAACCACAACTTACCCCACAAACATTAGCATAGAACCACAACGCCCTACGACCCATAAGCAACTGTATTCTTCTTAAGCACCTTCAAAAATACCACAACTACAACACTCACTCTGAGAATACATTATGTGAATTTGAAATTGTTCTTCTTACCTTCCTTACACAAAAAAATGTAGAATCCATACACAAGTCCGGAAACATTCTCAATTGCTATATATAATTCTCAAACCCACTGAAATCTCCTCGGGAGTCACCCACTTTGCTCAAATCTAACTGCACCGCCCAAATGGGCCAAAAGACATGTGTCCCATTAGCACCACAACACTCAAAGAAGTAACTCTACTTTAACACCATATATCAAATTCATACTCCGTGCGCAGTACATCATTCACCAATAACAACTCACTCATCCCGCGAATTTTATTTACTCATACGTGAAATGTAATCCTTAACCAGAAATTTCCTTATTCGAGTCATCCTCGATCTCAACTTCTGCAAGTCATAGCTAACCCACAAGTATGCCTCAGACCAAAATTAAAATTTAACACCTAGCCATGAAATCGAATGGTCAATAGCAGACTCCCCCACTTGGATCAAAGCCATAAATTTAAACACTAGATAACTCGCAATATCCATACTCTATTACTGTCATAATACCGCAGTCGGTTCAATGAAAAATCATTCTCAAGCTCATATAACGCAAACCATAAAATACCTCAATCATCCACTAAGCTCACATTTATTCTCTTGACACTCGAGTCAACTTTATCAGCCAGATTCAAATTCAAATCTCCACCCATACACCCCGTAGGCAGAAAAGAAACTCTCCACTTACATCATAAAAAATACTCCTACATAGATTACTCCGCAGGGGATAATCCACCTGCTTAGCCTCAATCTGGTATCTTGTTATATCTTTTCGCAGTCACAATTACTATGCAATCACTTAGTCAATCTGCGACCAAACTCATTACCCAGACATGAGAATTTAATTTATCGCAAAATTTAACAATATAAAAGATCCTTCAAAACATTCATACTCGAGACTGTACGTCACATTCAAACAAAAATCAAGCACCCAATGGCCATTTCTTTACATTTCAAGGAAACACTTCTCGTCACATTCAAATCGTCTTAACACATCCCGCGGTCATATCATACCCATCATACCGCCATTCCACCGCTCATCGAGCCACAAATTCCACTGTAGGGTCATTACCGGACATATGAATCCAAATGTACAGGTTACAACTAAAGCTACCTAGCCTAAGTTGCGGTATAAACCTGGCCTCAAGTCCTCTAGACTGGCCCACTACCAAAACACAGAATACTCACCTCGAACCTCGTTCATAGAATCACAATCCGGCGATGCACAACTGATACTGAGCACTCATGTGCGCATACGAATACGTGGAAGGAATTCAAAGAGTTTATATCTCAAGCTAAATCAATCTCGCACGATAAGGAAAGAAAAATGTGAAGTATATATCCTAAATGCCCTGTAGCCTCTCAAAGATAAGTATGGACGTCATCATACCGATCCGCAAGACTCTATTGGACACTTTCTAATGACTTGTAAAACCTATGAACCTAGAGCTTTGATACCACCTTATCACGATCCAAAATCCAACTAGTCGTGATGGCACCTAACCCAACCCGCTAGGTAAGACAACTTTCAATTATCCAATTCCAATAACAATTATTAAAGAAATTTAAGTAAGTAATTATCTTATCCTTATACATTCCCCAAGAACTGGTAGTACAAATCATGAGCTTCTAAGAATAGAATATACAAAGCGAAAATGAAATAATACATAGTCTGTTTGAATAATACATAAACAGAGCGTTTATAAATCTAAGGCTACCTTGAACAAAAGGTAGCTACAACAGGAATGCATGTACATCTTCAAGTCCCGCAACCATCGAGCACAGCAACAACAACAGCCAACATCTGCACGAAATGTGCAGAAGTGTAGTATCAGTATAACCGACCCCATGTACTGAGTAAGTAACAAACCTAGCAGTAGGTTGAAAGTAGTGACGAGCTTCCACAAAGTGGGTTCCAAAACCAATAGTCCACAACAATCCATAACAACATAAAGCAAATAATACCAGAAGTAACTCAGGGATAAAATACTCAGCCAAATAATGATTTCAAAAATTATAGTTCTTCCTTTCAAATACCTCAGTGAAAACCCAAATCATTTGCTAGAGTTGCCAAAAATATGAATAGTTTGAAAACAATAAATTTCTCCCAAAATCTTGTCAATAATAAATAAGATGTTTCATTTTCCTTCCGGATAACCTGTGTAAAACCAAATGCATCACTATGCCCATCTGTCAACAATGTGTGAAAAATCATGAATGATGTGATGCAGTACAACAAGAGGAAATACATCTCTATGCATGTATGTCATGTGTGCATGCCAAAGCAATGCAACTCATTAATAAAATCATAAACAGACCCTCGGGCAGAACATCACTCATATACAGCCCCTCGGGCAAAACCTCTCAGTCACTCGTGCCACTCGGGCATACCTCACAATCACTCTTGCCACTCGGGCATACCTCACAATCATTCTTGCCACTCGGGCATACCTCACAATCACTCATGCCTCCTAGTCACTCAGCACTCGGCACTCGCACTCAGTAGGTACCTGCACTCACTGGGGGTGTGTACAGACTCTAGAAGGGCTCCTACAGCCCAAGCTCTATAATCTGCACGGACAACTCACATGCTATAATAATAAAGTATGCTGCAGGCGGGCAACCCCGATCCACACTCATCCTCACAAATCAGGCCCTCGGTCTCACTCAGTCATAAATATACTGCAGGCAGGCAGCCCCGATCCACACTCATCCTCACAAATTAGGCCCTCAGCCGATATCAAACATGCTGCGGCGTGCAGCCCGATCCCATAAATATGCAACATGCTGCGGCGTGCAGCCCGAAATATGCAACATGCTGCGACGTGCAGCCCGATCCCATAAATGTGCAACATGCTGTGGCGTGCAGTCCGATCCCATAAATATGCAACATAAATTAGGCCCTCGACCTCACTCAGTCATAAACCTCTCAAGCCACTCGGGCATCTCAGTAAAACAGGGCATTCGGCCCAAAACATTTATATGCATCAAAATAGAGTCATAAAACTGAGTTATGATATGCAATGAAATGAATATGACTGACTATGAATTTTCAATTTAACACAATAATTTACAGCAATACGACCTCTGAGGGTCCCAATAATACTGGCACATAGCCTCAGCATGATTTTTAATATGCTTTTTAGCTCAATTACTTTAACACATAAAACCGCATGGAAAATGCCAAGGTTATGTAACTATAAGATTCCATATAACAATTATGTCACAATTTCTATAGTGCATGCCCACATGCCCGTCACCTAGCATGTGCGTCACCTACCAACAATTCACAAAATACATATATTCAGGGTTCATACCCTCAATTCTAAGATTAGAAGAGTTACTTAGCTCGGACAAGCCAAATCCAATGTCGAGCAAGTTAAGTAACGCTCCAGAAATCCCATTATGTGTGTATCAACTCCCGAACGGCTCGAATCTACCACAATTAATTTGATTCAGCCCACAAAATTTATAGAAATTAATTCCATATCAAAATACTAATATTTTCACAAAATCCGAAATTACGCCCCAAAAATACCCGTGGGGCCCACATCTCGGAATCCGATAAATCTCAAAAATTCGAACCCCCATTCAACTACGAGTCCAACCATACCAAAATTACTCAAATCCGACCACAACTCGGCCTTCAAATCCTCAATTTAAACTAAGAGAGTTTTCATAAAGGTTTCCAACTTAATTCACCAATTAAATGCTAAAAACAACCATGGATTCAGGTAATTTAACCAATATTGAGTTAATATCACATACCCTGTTGTTTCCTCTAAAAATCGCCCAAATATCGACTCAATCCGAGCTCAAAATCGTTAAAAATTGGAAATGGGATGAAGTCCCATTTTCTGAACTTAAACTTTCTGTCCAGACCTCTCTTCTTCGCGAACGCGATAGGTCCCTCGCATTCGCGATGCACAAAATGTGCTTCCCAACATTTGCTCTTCGCGAACGCGAAGGCAAAAACCTATGCCCACTATGTTTCCCTTCGCGAACGCGATACCCCATACGCGAACGCGATGCACAACCCAGCTTCTATTCGCGAACGCGAGACCCCCTCGCGAACGCGAAGAGTAAATCCTGCCAGCTACAAATTCCTCTTCGCGAATGCGAGGGCCCACTTGGGAACGTGAAGAGAAAATCCTAAAAATACAGCAACAAATATCAGTATTCTCACCAAGGCCAAAAATGATCCGTTAACCATCCAAAACTCACTCGAGCCCCTCGGGACCACAACCAAATATACCAACAAGTCCTAAAACATCATACGGACTTAGTTGAACCCTCAAATCACCTCAAACAACGCTAAAACCATGAATTACATCCCAATTCAAGCCTAATGAACTTTGAAATTTCTAGTTTCTACAAACGACTCCGGAACCTATCAATTCACGTCCAATTGACCTCAAATTTTGCACACAAGTCATAAATGACATAACAGAGCTATTCCAATTTCCAGAATTGTATTCCGACCTCGATATCAAAAAGTCAACTCCCCGGTCAAACTTTCCAAAAATTCAACTTTTGGCATTTCAAGCCTAATTCCACTACGGACCTCCAAATAATTTTCCGGACACGCTCCTAAGTCCAAAATCACTATACGGAGCTATTGGAATCATCAGAATTAAATTTCGAGGTCGTTTACACATAAGTCGACATCCGGTCACTATTTTAACTTAAGCTTTAAACCTTGGAACTAAGTGTTCCAATTCATTCCAAAACCTTACTGGACCCAAACCAATTACCCGGAAAATTCACACAACATCTGTAAAGTACAATTTGAGCAGTAAAGGGGAAAGTGGGGTTGTAATACTCAAAATGACCGGCCAGGTCATTATAATACCGGTACGCCATGAAGCCTAACAATCTCGCGAATGTAAACCTGATCCAGCTGCTCCGAAGAGTAAGTAGTAACCACATGAATGAAATGAGATGACTTGGTCAATCTATCCACAATCACCCAAGCTGCATCAAACTTCCTCTGAGTCCGGGGGAGCCCATCAATGAAATCCATAGTGATCCGCTCCTATTTCCATTCTGGAATCTCTAACTTCTGAAGCAATCCACCCGGTCGCTGATGCTCTTACTTCACCTGCTGACAATTTACGCACCGAGCTACATACTCCACTATATCTTTCTTCATCCGCCTCCACCAGTAGTGTTGTCTCAAGTCCTGATACATCTTTGCAGCATCCAGATGAATAGAGTACCGTGAACTGTGAGCCTTCTGGAGAATCAATGCACGCAAGCCATCTACATTGGGTACACATAGCCTGCCCTGCATCCGTAATACACTGTCATCTCCAATAGTGACTTCTTTGGCATCACCGTGCTGAACTGTGTCCTTAAGGATAAGCAGATGTGGGTCATCATACTGACATCCTCTGATACGATCATAAAGAGAAGACTGAGAAACCACGCAAGCCAAAACTCGGCTCGGCTTGGAAACATCCAATCTAACAAACTGGTTGGCTAAGGCCTGAACATCCAAGGCTAAAGGCCTCTCTACTACCGGTAGATATGCTAAGCTGCCCAAACTCTCCGCCTTACGACTCAAGGCATCAACCACTACATTGGCCTTTCTGGGATGATAGAGAATGGTGACATCATAATCCTTAAGAAATTCCAACTACCTCCGCTGCCGCAAATTAAGATCCTTCTGTTTAAATAGATGTTGTAGACTCCGGTGATCGGCATAAACCTCACAATGCGTACAAATAATGCCGCCAAATCTTTAAGGCATGAGCAATTGCTGCTAACTCAAGGTCGTGAACCTTGTTTAATTGGCGATAATCAATACACATCCGTCTAGAACCATCCTTCTTCTTCACAAATAAGATAGGAGCACCCCAAGGCGATACACTAGGCCGAATGAAGCCCTTATCAAGCAACTCATGTAACTGCTCTTTTAATTCTTTCAACTCTACTAGGGCCATACGATATGGTGGAATAGAAATGGGCTGAGTGCCCGGTAACAAATTAATGCCAAAGTCAATATCCCTGTCGGGTGGCATACCCGGAAGATCCGCTGGAAATACGTTGGGAAAATCCCTTACTACTGGAACTGACTCCATGGTAGGAGCATCAACCTAACATCTCTCACATAGGACATATACGCATCACACCCCTTCTCAACCATTCATTGAGCTTTAAGAAATGAAACAACTATGCTAGGAACATGATCCAAGGTACCTCTCCACTCTAGCCGCGGTAGACCTGGCATAGCCAATGACACCGTCTTGGCGTAACAATCAAGGATAGCGTGATAGGGCGACAACCAGTCCATGCCCAAAATAATATCGAAATCCACCATACTAAGCAATAATAAATCAGCTCTGGTCTCAAAACTACTGATAACAATTAAACACGACCGATACACACGGTCCACAATAATAGATTCACCTACGGGTGTAGATACATAAATAGAAGAACTCAAAGAATCATGGGATACGCCCAAATACGGGGCAAAATAAGATGACATATAAGAATAAGTGGAGCCTGGACCAAATAAGACTGATGCATCTCTTTGACAGACCGGAATAATACCTGTGATAACAAAATCGGATGCAACGGCCTCTATCCTAGCAGGAAGGGTATAATATCTGGCCTGGCCTCCCCCTCTAGGGTGACCTCTACCTGTCCGACCTCCCCTCTAGCTGGCTGTGCAGGTGGGGTGGTAACTAGTGCAGTAATCATGGCCTGAGAAGCCTGAGGGCCCTATGGAATAGGTGGGGTCTGAGAAATCTGTGGAGGTGCACCCCTCCTAAGTCTGGGGCAATCCCTCATGATATGACGAGTGTCACCACACTCAAAATAAGCCCTCGGAGGACGTGGCTGCTGGGACTGGCTCGGGCCTGATCGACTAGATTGCCCGCTGAAAGCACCCCGTATAGGAGGTACAGTAGACACTGGCGGTGCATAATATGGAACATGGGGTTTGAGAGTAGCCGAAATACCGTTGGAAGCTGGAAGTGCTGAATGAATAGGACGACTCACATAGCCTCTACCATGACGGGCTGTAGCTGGGGCACGAGAACTATTATATGCGCCAGAATCCCGAGGTCTCTTAGCTTCCCTCTCCTCTCTCTCCCGAGTTCGCATACCCTCCAATCTCCTAGCAATTGACACCACCTGTTGGTATGTGATGTCCATCTCCAGTTCTCGGGCCATACTGAATCTGATACTAGGGTGGAACCTCTCAATAAATCGACGAACCGCTCTCGAACAGTAGAAACTAAGGCTGGTACATGCCTATCCAAATCACTGAATCGGACCGCATATTCTGACACGGTCATAGAACCCTGGCGCATCTATTCAAACTCTGCGCGCCATGCATCTCTAAGACTCTGAGGAACATACTCCCTCAAGAATATATTTGAAAATTGAGTCCAAGTGAGTGAAGCTGCCTCAGCCGGACTATCCAACTCGTATGCCCGCCACCACTGGTAGGCTGCTCCTCTAAGCTGAAATGCCGTGAAAGAAACCCCACTGGATCCATAATACCCATAGTACGGAGGATACTGTGACATTTCTCAAGAAAACCCTGAGCATCCTCTGAAGCTAAACCGCTGAATGTGGGAGGGTGGTACTTCTTGTACCTCTCGAGTCTGAGTTGCTCCCCCTCTGAAACTGCTGCCCTAACCTCGGGCTGAACTGGGACAATTGGCTGCACTGGTATAACCTCTGGGGCATGGTCAACTTGGGCCCGTGGCTCTGGGGTACGAGCGGCAGAAGTTTGTGCTCCTCCCCTGGCCTGAGATGTGGCAGGAGCAAGTGAAATCAACCCTGCCTGAGCTAGAGTGCCAAACATGCTAAAAAACTGGGCAAGAGTCTCCTGAAGTGGAGGGGTAGTAACATGCGTCTCAGGTGTCTGCTCTCCAACTGGAGCTACTGGTGGCTCCTCTGCAGCAGCTCGTGTAAGTGCTTTGGCTACACCACATGGTCTTCCTCGGCCTCTGGCACGGCCTCTGCCTTGGCCCCGGCCTCTTGCGGCTCCAACAAGGGGTACGGGTATCTGATCATCGGATCCAGTTGTGCGTGTCCTCACCATCTGTGAGAGAATAGAAAGACAATGGTTTAAAATTTTGAAGTCAACAAATGCGCACCATAAGGAATCAAAGAAGTGAATATTTTCCTAACAGTTCCAAAGCCTCCCCAATATAAGTACAGACGTCTCTGTACCAATCCGCGAGACTCTACTAAACCTGCTTTTGACTCATAACACCTATGAACCTAGAGCTCTGATACCAACTTGTCACGACCCCAAATTCCCTCCGTAGGATGTCGTGATGGAGCAAAGTCACTAATACTAGGTAAGCCTATCTATGCGAAATAACAATAGAAATCTGAAATAAATAAATCTGTAATTTCACATAATTTCAACTCCCAAAATATGGTAGGAATAAGTCACAAGCTTCTAAGAACTTATCCTCAATGTTTATATATATCAGAGTCTAAATAAAAATAAGGAAACAACATAATAAGGATAGAAGGGGACTCCGGAGTCTGCGGACGCTGGCAGATATATCTCGAAGTTTCCGTACATACGTAGCTCACTGATATCTGGGTTAGTAGGAAGTACCTGAATTTGCACAAAAAGATGTGCAGAAGCGTAGTATGAGTACACCACATCGGTACCCAGTAAGTGCCAAGCCGAACCTCGGTAGAGTAGTGACGAGGTCAGGTCAGGCCCTACTGCAATAATAAAAGACATGGTGAAAAGTTTAACAATAAAATAATAACAAAAAAAAAATAAAAATGGAAATGAATCAAGTAAGTGGTATGTCACCATTAAATTACGTAGAATAATGGCAAATAATATCTCGCAGAAAGAAAACAGAAATTTACAACTTTAAGAAAAATCACAACAATAATCAAAGGCAAATGCAGCCATAAAAAAATATCAACAAAGGCACTCCCGAGGTACCGCCTCGTAGTCCCAAATCATAAATAAATTCACAATATCTTCATTTTCTTATATCACCGCGGGAGCCTTCACATTTAATTTTAAAGAAAATATATTTTTTTTCTCTAAATAGCATATCGCGTTTTAGCCACCCTTATCACACCGTATAATTTCTAGTAGTTCCCCTACTAGCCACGCGAACCAAGCCACTCTTATCTCACCGCATGCGTTTCAGCACCCATACCTTATACCACCGCATGCGTATCAATATCATAATATATCACAATTTGCACCTCAAGTGCCCAAATATTTTCACTTGCCAAAATAAATCAACAACAATATTTTCTATAATAAAGAGCTCACGGCTCATGCCAAAAATAAATCAACAACAATATTTTCCTTAATAAGGAGCTCACGGCTCAATCACAATGAGTACGAAAATCTCACAAAATATCCAGCAAAAATAATATTTCGCAAATTTAACACCTTGTCTAAATATCAAATTTTCAAATGTAAAATATTTCATTTTTAATAATATTTAAATTAAAAAATCTATCCTTCAAATAATGCACAGAACAAAAGGAACAGAGTTTCAACTAAACAGGTAAAACACTTAGCAGGAACATGTCAGGCAAATTTAAAATACGAAAATATATTAATGATGATGAATATAAGATAATAAAATAATTTAAAGACATAATCTTCCGCAATTAACTCGTGTACACACTTGTCACCTCGTGTACACAATTCTCAACACATTACAATTATCATATCAATACAAATCCTAGGGAAAATTTTCCCCACATAAGGTTAAGCAAGTCACTTACCTCAAACCACGCTCAATCAGTCAAGTAGTATGCATTTTTCTCAATTTTCCGACTCCGATCGGCTCGAATCTAATCATAATTAATTCAATTCAATCAATACAAATTATAAGAATAAATTCCATAAGAAAATATAAATTTTCTAATAAAATTTGAAATTTAACCCAAAAAATGCCTGTGGGGCCCACATTTCGGAACCCGATAAAAGTTACAAAATACGAATGCCCATTCAACCACGAGTCCAACCATACTATTTTTATTAAAATCCGACATCAACTCGACCCTCAAAACTTCAAATTAAACCAAGATAGTTTTCTAAATCTTCCAACTTAATTCACCCATTAAATGTTAAAACAACCATGAATTCGGGTAATTTGACCAATATTGAGTTAAGAACACTTACCCCGTTATTTTTCTTGAAAATCTCAAGAAAATTGCCTTTTCCCATGCTCCAAATCGGTAAAAATAGAAAATGGACGAAGTCCCATTTTCAGAACTTAAACGTTCTGCCTAGTGATTTCTTCTATGCGATCGCGGACCAACTCACGCGACCGCGAAGCAAAAATTTTTACTGCCCAAAAATAACTCTACGTGATCGCGAAAAATTCCACGTGATCGCGAAGCACAGCCTCCACAAGCCTACGCGATCGTGAACCTTCTCACGTGATCGCGAAGCATTAAGTGCGTGACCCATCTCCTCCCTCCGTTTCTCTTCGCGAACGCGGCCTAGCCCACGCGTTCGCGATGCACAGTGTTCTCAAGCTACGCGATCGCATAGAGTAAAATCTCCACTGCCCACTTAAGCCTACGCGATCGCGGACCTTCTCACGCGATCGCATAGAAGAAAACCAGACTTGAGCACCAGAAAATTTCAGCAAAACACCAAGTCCAAAAATTGATGTGTTAACCATCCGAAACTCACCCGAGGCCCCGAGATCTCAACCAAATACACCAACAAGTCCTAAAACATCATACGAACTTAGTCAAAGCCTCAAATCACATTAAACAACGCTAAAATCACGAATCAAACTCCACTTCAAGCTTAATCAAACTTAGAAATTATAACTTTTACATTCGATGCCGAAACCTATTAAATCAAGTCCGATTGACCTCAAATTTTGCACACAAGTCATAAATAACATAACGGACCTATTCAAATTTCCAGAATCGAATTTCGAGCTAATATCAAAAAGTCAACTCCCCGGTCAAACTTTCAAACTTAGATTTCTATTTTAGTCATTTCAAGCCTAATTTAACTACGGGCCTCCAAATAATTTTTCGGACACGCTCCTAAGTTCAAAATCACCATACAGAACTATTGGAATTATCAAAATTCTATTCCGGGGTCGTTTACACATAGGTCGACATCCAACCAACTTTTTCAACTTAAGTTTTAAACTTTGGAACTAAATGTTCCAATTCATTCCAGAAACCTCACCGGGCCCGTACCAATTACCCCGACAAGTCACATAACAGTTATAAAGTACAGAATGAGCAGTAAATAAGAAAACGGGGCTACAACTTTTAAAACGACTGGCCGGGTCGTTACAATATTTTCCTAACTTTTTCTTGGGAAGTCATTTTCCTCTAATTTCAGAAAAATATGATATGTATGAAAATAGTTTTCAAACTATTTTGTGCAACCAAACAGTGAAAAATGAAAAAATATTTTCCGAAAAGTAATTTCCGTCATACCAAACACACCCATAATCTATAAAGTTTCGATTTATCAGCTATTTCAAATATCGTGTTCTACCCATATTGTTACAGTTCTAAAGAGCCATATATATATATATATATATATATGTATATATATATCTATATATATATATATATATATATAAAATATTTTTCTAACTTTTTTCAGGAAAGTCATTTTTCTCCAATTTCAGAAAAATATGATATGTATGACAATAGTTTTCAAACTATTTTGTGCAACCAAACAGTGAAAAATGGAAAAATATTTTTCGAAAAATAATTTCCGTCATACCAAACACACCCATAATCTATAAAGTTTCGATTTATCAGCTATTTCAAATATCGTGTTCTACCCATATTGTTACAGTTCTAAAGCCCCATATATATATATATATATATATAATAACTTAATTCTCTTTGTACTGTTGGTTTTCAGCTGCTCCCATTAATTCTGTTTCTCAACATTATGTCTATCGTGGTTTTACCACCAAAGTAATTGGAATATAACATGTTTTGTTTGACACGATGAGCTCATTAGCTGCATGCTAATTATCGTATTCAAGTCTTATCATCAACCATCCAAAAGAAAACTTAATGGTTAAGACGTTAAAATTTGAATCCCTAATGAGTTCGAAGTCTACTAACGTATCGGTGAATCAGTTCTACTTCTTTGATAATTATGTGAAACGTGTCTTATCATTAATATATATCAACATCATAAATTATGAGATTTGATTACTCCAAAGCGGAGAAGTTCAATTTTAACGGGAAAATATTGTCGTAGAATTCGAAATTTTAACGGATCAAGCTAAATCCTAAATTTAAGATACTACAAGACTCTTGAAATCTTAGGAGTCTATCAGGGTTTCTTGGAGGTTACTCTACCCTAAACTCTAACGCACACCTATATAAAGGGATACATATTCCCTTGAAGAGGCATCTCAAAATTTTCATAAACTCTTGGCATATTCACAAAGAGATCAAAATATGGCCGGATACTTCTTGACAATCAAGTTGATCAAGAAACTGGAGATCAAATACATCCCTAGAAGGTCTGTATCATCCTACATTCGAGAAATATCATGGAGATAATCGGGAGAGAAGAATCAAGAGAGAAACAGTATTGTACTCACAATTGATTAGTAAAAATATTTTTCTCTTATTTTGTGATTGCAGTTTATTTTTCATATCTTGAAAATTTATTTCAAACAAATTGGCACGTCCAGTGGGACCAGTTCTGCCCTTCATCTCTTCCTCCAACAAATCAAAAACTATAAGTTTCAAAATTATCTGTTGCGATGGTCGGGTACTTCAAGTTTCGTCTTCAAATTTCGGCAAACCTACACCCCCGACAAACCCTGAATTAGGGGGCATTTGTAGACATCAAAATTTTAACGGTTCAAGCTAAATCATAAATTCAAGATACTACAAGACTCTTGAAATCCTATGAGTCTATCAAGGTTTCTTGGAGGTTACTCTACCCTAAACCCTAACTCATACCTATATAAAGGGATACATATTCCCTTGAAGAGGCATCTCAAAAATCCCATAAACTCTTGGCACATTCACAAAGAGATTAAAATATGGCCTGATACTTCTTGACAATCAAATAGTTCAAGAAGCTGGAGACCAAAGACATCCGCAGGAGGTCTGCATCATCCTACATTCGAGAAATACGCTGCTTCAATCCTCGAATCACGAAGATAATCAGGAGAGAAGAATCAAGGGAGAAACATAATTGTACTCATAATTGATTAAAAATATTTTTCTCTTATTTTGTGATTGCAGTTTATTTTTCATATCTTGAAAATTCATTGCAAACAATTGCAACATATAGTTAATAATATCATGACTGAAAAATTTAGAGGAGCTAAAATTGATCAGAAAATAATACTGGAATCATCATTAATTTATTGGAAGTCCTAGGGAAGTTCAATTTTTTGGGATGTTGCGATTGGAAGAAAAATGTGTACGTCATGTTATTGAGAAACTTATATCCCTCAGATCACTTATGTAATGGTATATAGTCCCCGACAATGTTATGAATGGAGAAATCCTAATGAACTCATAATGTACTTCCAAATCGTGTGTTTATCCCCAAAATCCAACTTTGACATTCAGAAAAATATCCTTTTTAACTGTGCACAAGTAGTTTTCAATATGTTTGTTCAACATTAAAAAAAAGTTTTGCAATAAACCTCAATTTTTTTTTTATCTTAAACGTGCGTAGTTAACATTATGATTCAAGTTCATAGTAAATTTAATATAGTTTTCTTTCTTCTAATAATAGATTAAAAATTTACGTTCAACGCGCATACATAAAAACTAGTACTATATTAAAAGCACGAAAGCTTTTAGCGAAATGTTGTTCACCTTTTTTACCCTTCAAAATTAAAGTTTATACTAGATAAAATAGTCACTTAATTATTTTTCTAATATTTAGGAATATTTATTTAATTAATTCCCTACTATTTAGGAATAGCCATTTAATTAACTTCCTAATATCTAAGACTTTGAAATCAACTAAAACTTTACTTATTAGTAAATACCTACTTATTTTAATTATGTAGATTAATCCCACCCCAATTTTTTATCTTAAACGTGCGTAGTTAACATTATAATTCAAGTTCATAGTAAATTTAATATAGTTTTCTTTCTTCTAATAATTGATTAAAAATTTACGTTCAACGCACATACATAAAAACTAGTACTATATTAAAAACACGAAAATCCTTAGCGAAATGTTGTTCGCCTTTTTTACCCTTCAAAATTAAAGTTTATACTAGACAAAATAGTCACTTAAATTTTTTTCTAATATTTAGGAATATTCATTTAATTAAATCCCTGCTATTTAGGAATAGCCATTTAATTAACTTCCTAATATCTAGGACTTTGAATCAACTAAAACTTTACTTATTAGTAAATGCTTTTTTATTTTAATTGTCATGACCCAATTTCTCCTATAGGCCGTGATGACGCTCAACGTCGCCGCTAGGCAAGCGAATGGTGAACTAATCATGTGTTTATTCTTTTTAACAATTTTTGGCATAGTTGACTTTTATTTATTAGGTAAATAATAGGTAAAAAATTTAATAAAGTAAAGCGTAAACAAATATAAGAGCAAGTTTGGTGTAATAATTACTCAAAAGCCATCAAATATCTACTAACATATTTTCAAGACCTGGTATCATAAGTGCTCACCACTAAGCCGCTGGGTATCGGGGGTGCGCACTGGAATGACTGCCAGATGCACCTACCTCAGATCCTACACGATTAGTGCAGAAATGTAGCCTGAGTACATAAATAATATGTACCCAGTAAGTATCCAGTCTAACGTCGAAGAAGTAGTGACGAGTGGTCGACATTGACACTTACTATGGGCCAACAATAAAATGCAGAAACTCTAAACAGTTATGGAATATGAAAATAATAATAATAACACAATAACAAATAGTTAATAAATAATTCTTTAACTGATAATAAATTTCAAAATTTTCATCTAACACATACTAGTTCCAAATCACTTCCGGTTATTAAATATATTATACCTCTCAAGCCATAACATAATATCAAGTGTAATCGGGTTCTAAGTTTTATCACGCACGATTTATACCGAGGTCGTACGACCCGATCCAAAATACTGTGTGCACTATCGAGGGTCGAACGACACGAACCATAGATGCATATACTGCCGAGGCAAACGGCCCGATCCCACGAGAATAAAGAAGTTTACCTCGCTCGCGAAAGTACTTGCGGCGCGAGAGGACATGGATTTATCAGAGTTATTAGGTATTCCTCAATTCTTTTCCCAAATAAGAAATCTAACTTGGAAGTTTTCAACTTTAAAATCTCTAGTCTCAACTATATTTAAGATAATTAATAAGCACAACAAGTATGACATTACAATTAAAATATGATGAAAATCTAAGACTACCCGGACATCTCATGGAATATAGCTACGCACGGACTCTCATCACCTAGTGCGTACGTAGCTCCCCACACAAGAAATTCACAACAAAAATATACCTAAGGGGATAAGTTCCCTCTTACAAGGTTAGACAAGAGACTTACCTCGTTCTCAAGCTCACTTCCGATCCACAAATACGCTCTAAATCCTCAACTTGGTGCCAAACAACCCGAAACATACAAATATTATATAAATAAATCAATATATATGTCACGACCCAAAATCTGACTAGTCGTGATGGCACCTAACCCAACCCGTTAGGTAAGCCAATTACCAAATATCCCATTCCAATAATGATTATTAAAGTAATTTAAGTAAATAAAGGTCTTAATCTTATACAATCCCCATTAGTACAAATCATGAGCTTCTAAGAATAGAGTTTATAAAGCGGAGATGAAATAAATACATAGTCTGTTTGAATAGTACATAAATAGAGCTTTTATAAATCTAACGCTGCCATGAACAAGAGGCAGCTACAATAGGAACGCAGGTACATCTTCAAATCCGGCAACCGTCGAGCACATCAACAACAGCAGCCAACATCTGCACGCAATGTGCAGCAGTATAGTATCAGTACAACCGATCCCATGTACCGAGTAAGTAACAAACCTAATCTTAGGTTGAAAGCAGTGACGGGATTTTACCAAAGTCGGGTCCAAAACCAATAGTTCACCACAATCCATAAAACCGTAAAGCCAATAATATAAGAAGTAACTTAAAAATAAAATACTCAGCTAAATCATGATTTCTAAAAATAGTACTTCCCTTTCAAGTACCTCAGTGAAAAACCCAAATCGTTTACCAAAGATTCAAAAGAAAATATGAATAAGTTTGAAAGCAATAATTTTCCCAAAATCCTTTCAATAATAAATGATATTTTTCATTTTCTTTCCAGATAACCCATGTAAAACAAATGCATCACTATACCCATCTGTCAACATGTGTGATAAATCATGAATAATGTGATACTGTACAACATGAGAAAAATATATCTCTATGCATGTATGTCATGTGTGCATGTCAAAGAAATATATCTCAGAGATTGTACTCATGTACTCACACTCTCAGAGTACTCAATCTTACTGTCTCGCATTCTCTCTCACTATGCTCAGCACACTCAATCACTCAGCGTTATACCATACCTGCTGCGACGTGCAACCCGATCCCTATTTATAGTCGACTGCACTCAGT
Organism: Nicotiana tomentosiformis; assembly: GCF_000390325.3. Lineage (NCBI taxonomy): Eukaryota > Viridiplantae > Streptophyta > Magnoliopsida > Solanales > Solanaceae > Nicotiana > Nicotiana tomentosiformis. The sequence goes on along the minus strand of NC_090814.1, from coordinate 126,439,374 downwards.
GAGGGTGTGTACAGACTCATGAGGGGTCCTACAGCCCAAGAGCTATAAGCACGGATAACTCACGTGCTATAATATTATATCTGGATCCGCATGGACAACTCATATGCTGCACGGACAACTCACGTGCTATAATAATATCTGGATCCGCACGGCCAACTCACGTGCTGCACGGCCAACTCACGTGCAATAGTATAATATATGGATCTGCACGGCCAAGTCACGTGCTGCACGGCCAACTCACGTGCAATAGTATAATATATGGATCCGCACAGCCAACTCACGTGCTGCACGGCCAACTCACGTGTAATAGTATAATATATGGATCCGCACGGCCAACTCACGTGCAATAGTATAATATATGGATCCGCACGGCCAAGTCACGTGCTGCAAGGCCAACTCACGTGCAATAGTATAATATATGGATCCGCACAGCCAACTCACGTGCTGCACGGCCAACTCACGTGTAATAGTATAATATATGGATCCGCATGGCCAACTCACGTGAAATAGTATAATATATATAAAGCCAACATGGTCTGCTGCGGCGTGCAACCCGATCCCAAAAAAACAATAGCTTCATAATCAGGCCCTCGGTCTCCCTCAGTCATCAATCTCTCCAGTATCTCTCTCACGGGCTCACAATGTTATGAGAATAGCCCAAAATGATGATATGATGTATCAATTAATAACAACAGAGACTGAGATATGATATGCAATGAAATGTATATGACTGAGTATGAATTTTCAATTTAAAATAAATAATTCACAACAATATGACCTCTGTGGGTCCCAATAATACTGGCACATAGCTTCAACATGATTTTTAATATGCTTTTCAGCTCAATTTCTTTAACTCATAAAACCACCTGGAAAAATGCCAAGATCATTTAACTACAAAATTCCACAGAAATAATTATGTCACAATTTCTATAGTGCACGCCCACACACCCGTCACCTAGCATGTGCGTCACTTCCAAACAATTAACAAAATACATAAATTCAGGGTTCATACCCTAAACTCCAAGATTAGAAGAGTTACTTACCTCGAACAAGCCGAATCCAATGTCGAGCAAGCTAAGCAATGCTCCAGAAATTCCATTCTGCACGTATCAACTTCCAAACGGCTCGAATCTAGTCACAATTAATTTGATTCAGCCCACAAAATTTATAGGAATTAATTCCATATCAAAATACTAATATTTTTCAAAAATCCAAAATTACGCCTCATAAATCACATGTGGGGCCCATGTCTCGGAATCCGATAAAAGTTATAAAATCCGGAAGCCCATTCAACCACGAGTCTAACCATACTAATTTTACAGAAATCCGACCTCAACTCATCCTACACGATTAGTGCAGAAATGTAGCCTGAGTACATAAACAATATGTACCCAGTAAGTATCCAGTCTAACGTCGAAGAAGTAGTGACGAGTGGTCGACATTGACACTTACTATGGGCCAACAATAAAATGCAGAAACTCTAAACAGTTATGGAATATGAAAATAATAATAATAACACAATAACAAATAGTTAATAAATAATTCTTTAACTGATAATAAATTTCAAAATTTTCATCTAACACATACTAGTTCCAAATCACTTCCGGTTATTAAATATATTATACCTCTCAAGCCATAACATAATATCAAGTGTAATCGGGTTCTAAGTTTTATCACGCACGATTTATACCGAGGTCGTACGACCCGATCCAAAATACTATGTGCACTATCGAGGGTCGAACGATATGAACCATAGATGCATATACTGCCGAGGCAAACGGCCCGATCCCACGAGAATAAAGAAGTTTACCTCGCTCGCGGAAGTACTTGCGGCGCGAGAGGACATGGATTTATCAGAGTTATTAAGTATTCCTCAATTCTTTCCCCAAATAAGAAATCTAACTTGGAAGTTTTCAACTTTAAAATCTCTAGTCTCAACTATATTTAAGATAATTAATAAGCACAACAAGTATGACATTACAATTAAAATATGATGAAAATCTAAGACTACCCGGACATCTCATGGAATATAGCTACGCACGGACTCTCATCACCTAGTGCGTACGTAGCTCCCCACACAAGAAATTCACAACAAAAATATACCTAAGGGGATGAGTTCCCTCTTACAAGGTTAGACAAGTGTCACGACCCCAAATTCCCTCCGTAGGATGTCGTGATGGCACCTAGTCTCTAAGACTAGGTAAGCCTATCAATGCGGAATAATAATAAATATCTGAAATAAATAAACTACAATTCAAACAATTTCAACTCCCAAAACCCGGTAAAAATAAGTCACAAGCTTCTAAGAATTTATTCTCAATGTCTCTATATGTCAAGGTCTAAATAAAATATAAGGAAGCAACATAAAATGATAGAAGGGGACTCCGGAGTCTGCGGACGCTGGCAGATATACCTCGAAGTCTCCGTGCGCAAGTAACTCACTGACGTCTAGGCTGGTAAAATGTACCTGGATCTGCACAAAAAGATGTGCAGAAGCGTAGTATGAGTACACCACAGCGGTACCCAGTAAGTGCCAAGCCTAACCTCGGTAGAGTAGTGACGAGGTCAGGTGAGGCCCTACTGGAATACAATAATGGCATGGTAAAATGTTTATCAATGTAGTAAAATAAAATGACATTGGAAATAAATCAAATAGTATGTCACATTTAATGACATCAAATAATTACAAATAATATCTCGTGGAATCAAAACAGAATTTCCTTCAACTTTATCAAAATCACAACAATTAATCGAAAGCAACTATGGCCATAAATCAATATCATCAAGGGCACTCCCGAGGTATCGCCTCGTAGTCCCAAATCATAAATAAATTCACAATATCTCATTTTCTTATATCACAGCGGGAGCCTTCACAATTTATTTAAAGAAAACATTTTTCCCGAAATAGCATCCCGCGTTTTAGCCACCCTTATCACACCGCATGACTTTTAGTAGTTCCCCTACTAGCCACGCGTATCAAGCCACCCTTATCTCACCGCATGCGTTTCAACACCCAGACCTTATACCACCGCATGCGTATCAATATCACAATATATCACAATTTGCAACTCAAGTGCTCAAATAATTTAACTTGCCAAAATAATTCAACAACTATATTTTTTCACAATAAAGAGCTCACGGCTCATGCCAAAGTAAATCATCAATAATAGTTTTCCACAATAAAGAGCTCACGGCTCATGCCAAAATAAATTATCAATAATAGTTTTTCACAATAAAGAGCTCACGACTCATGTCAAAATAATTCATCAATAATATTTTTTCACAATAAAGAGCTCACGGCTCATGTCAAAATAATTCAACAATAATATTTTTCCACAATAAAGAGCTCACGGCTCATGTCAAAATAATTCATCAATAATATTTTTTCACAATAAAGAGCTCACGACTCATGTCAAAATAATTAAACAATAATATTTTTTCACAATAAAGAGCTCACGGCTCACTCCCAATGAGTATAAAAATATTTAGGAGTAAATAATTTAGGAAAATAATATTTCAAAATCTTTACTACGTTGCTTTAATATCAAGTTTAAAAATGTCAAATACTTCATATTAATAATATTTAATTTAAAGAAAATCAACCTTCAAATAATGCACAGAATAAAAGAAACCAAGTTTCAACTAAACAGGTAAAACAATTAGTAAGAAAAGATCAAACAAATTTGAAGTATATATCTCAGATCAATGATGAAGAATATAACAAGATAAAATAATTTAATAAATGCGTAACAGTGATCTACACAATTTTAAAATATAATCTTTCGCAATTTAGCCCGTGTACACACTCGTCACCTCGTGCACATGAATTTCAACACATTTTAATAATCACATCAATACCAATCCTAGGAGAAATTTCCCCCACACAAGGTTAGACAAGTCACTTACCTCGACTTGCTCCAATTTAACCAAGTATTATGCTTTTTCCTCGATTTTCCGACTCCGATCGACTCGTATCTAGTCATAATTAATTCGATGCAGTCAACAAAAATTATAGTAATCAATTTCATAAGAAAATATTACATTTTTATTAAAATCCGAAATTAGCTCAAAATTTGCCCGTGGGGCCCACATCTCGGAATCCGGCGAAACTTATAAAATCCGATAACCCATTCAATTACGAGTCCACCCATACCAATTTTACCAAAATTCGATAACAACTCGACATCCAAATCTTAAATTTTTGTTTTTGGAAGATTTTGCAAAAATCTTGATTTTTCTTCCATAAATTCACGGATTCATGATGTAAATGAGTATGGAATCATGAAATATAATCAATATAGGATAAGGAACACTTACCCCAATGTTTTCCCGTGAAAATCGCCCAAAAATCGCCCAAGAACCGTGCTCCAAAAATCCAAAACGAAATGAATGAAATGAGCATTTTTGGTCCTTAAGTTTCTGCCAATCCGTCACTAAAAATCCATTTTTCGTCACTAAAAGTCTATCAGAAACAGCTCTACCAGTCTTACTTCAATTGATCATAACTTTATGTACAAATGTCCAAATGATAAATGGTTTAACGTTATGGAAACTAGAATCCACCGACTACAACTTTCGTGTTTTGCAATTTTCTGATTCGTTATGCATTGAGAGATATAAGCTCCCAAAATCGGCTGCATGCATCAGAATTTCTGGCGAAATTTCTGGCGAAACTGCTCTACCAGCCTTCATTCAATCGATCATAACTTTCTGTACAAATGTCCAAATAATGCATAGTGTAATTTTCTGGAACCTATAATCATACGACTACAACTTTCATGTTTTGAACATTTTCTGATTCCTTATGCATTGCAAGATATAAGCTTCCAAAGTTGGCTCCACGCACGGAATTTCTGCAACAGAAATTTCCAGCACTCTTTGTCCGAAATCCATTCCGTTTACCTTCCGAAATCCACCCGAGACCCTCGGGACCTTAACCAATTATTCCAACATGTCCCAAAATACCATACGAACTTAGTCGAGCCTTCAAACTACATCAAACAACATCAAAACGATGAATCACACCTCAAATCAAAATCAATAAACTTTGAATTTTTAAATTCTATATCTTGTGTCGAAACACATCAAATCAATTCGGAATGACTTCAAATTTTGCACACAAGTCATAAATGACATAACTGAGTTATGAAAATTTTCAGAATCGGATTTCGACCCTGATATCAAAAAGTCAACCCCTCGGTCAAACTTTCCAAAAATTCAACTTTCGACATTTCAAGCCTAATTCTACTACGGACTTCCAAATAAAATTCCGATCATGCTCCTAAGTCCAAAATCACCATACGGAGCTGTTGGAATCATCAAAATTCTATTCCGGGATTGTTTGCACATAATTTGACATCCGATCACTATTTAAACTTAAACTTTTAATTTTTCATCAAAATTCCATATCTCGGGCTAAGGACCTCAGAATTTGATTTCGGGCATACGCCTAAGTCCCAAATCACGATACAGACCTACCAAAATTGTCAAAATACTTATCCGGGTCTGTTTGCTAAAAATGTTGACCAAAGTCAACTCAGTTGAGTTTTAAAGCTCTAATTCACATTTTAATTCATTTTTCACCTGAAAACTTTCTGAAATTTTTTTACGGACTGCACACTCAAGTCGAGTAATGGTAAATAGTGCTTAGATCACATAATTAATCATTAAATTTAAATATAACATTTTGGGTCATCACAACAAGAGACTTACCTCGTTCTCAAGCTCACTTCCGATCCACAAATACGCTCTAAATCCTCAACTTGGTGCCAAACAACCCGAAACATACAAATATTATATAAATAAATCAATATATATGTCACGACCCAAAATCTGACTAGTCGTGATGGCACCTAACCCAACCCGTTAGGTAAGCCAATTACCAAATATCCCATTCCAATAATGATTATTAAAGTAATTTAAGTAAATAAAGGTCTTAATCTTATACAATCCCCAAAGAACTGGTAGTACAAATCATGAGCTTCTAAGAATAGAGTTTATAAAGCGGAGATGAAATAAATACATAGTCTGTTTGAATAGTACATAAACAGAGCTTTTATAAATCTAACGCTACCATGAACAAGAGGCAGCTACAATAGGAACGCAGGTACATCTTCAAATCCGGCAACCGTCGAGCACATCAACAACAGCAGCCAACATCTGCACGCAATATATAGAAGTATAGTATCAGTACAACCGACCCCATGTACTGAGTAAGTAACAAACCTAATCTTAGGTTGAAAGCAGTGACGGGATTTTACCAAGGTCGGGTCCAAAACCAATAGTTCACCACAATCCATAACAACGTAAAGCCAATAATATAAGAAGTAACTTAAAAATAAAATACTCAGCTAAATCATGATTTCTAAAAATAGTACTTCCCTTTCAAGTACCTCAGTGAAAAATCCAAATCGTTTACCAAAAATTCAAAAGAAAATATGAATAAGTTTGAAAGCAATAATTTTTCCAAAATCCTTTCAATAATAAATGATATGTTTCATTTTCTTTCCAGATAACCCATGTAAAACAAATGCATCACTATGCCCATCTGTCAACATGTGTGATAAATCATGAATAATGTGATACTGTACAACATGAGAAAAATACATCTCTATGCATGTATGTCATGTGTGCATGTCAAAGAAATGTATCTCAGAGATTGTACTCATGTACTCACACTCTCAGAGTACTCAATCTTACTGTCTCGCATTCTCTCTCACTATGCTCAGCACACTCAATCACTCAGCGTTATACCATACCTACTGTGACGTGCAGCCCGATCCCTATTTATAGTCGACTGCGCTCAGTGAGGGTGTGTACAGACTCATGAGGGGTCCTACAGCCCAAGAGCTATAAGCACGGACAACTCACGTGCTATAATATTATATCTGGATCCGCATGGACAACTCATATGCTGCACGGACAACTCACGTGCTATAATAATATCTGGATCCGCACGGCCAACTCACGTGCTGCACGGCCAACTCACGTGCAATAGTATAATATATGGATCCGCACGGCCAAGTCACGTGCTGCACGGCCAACTCACGTGCAATAGTATAATATATGGATCCGCACGGCCAACTCACGTGCTGCACGGCCAACTCACGTGTAATAGTATAATATATGGATCCGCATGGCCAACTCACGTGAAATAGTATAATATATTTAAAGCCAACATGGTCTGCTGCGGCGTGCAGCCCGATCCCAAAAAAACAATAGCTTCATAATCAGGCCCTCGGTCTCCCTCAGTCATCAATCTATCCAGTATCTCTCTCACGGGCTCACAATGTTATGAGAATAGCCCAAAATGATGATATGATATATCAATTAATAACAACAGAGACTGAGATATGATATGCAATGAAATGTATATGACTGAATATGAATTTTCAATTTAAAATAAATAATTCACAACAATATGACCTCTGTGGGTCCCAATAATACTGGCACATAGCTTCAACATGATTTTTAATATGCTTTTCAGCTCAATTTTTTTAACTTATAAAACCACCTGGAAAAATGCCAAGATCATTTAACTACAAAATTCCACAGAAATAATTATGTCACAATTTCTATAGTGCACGCCCACACGCCCGTCACCTAGCATGTGCGTCACTTCCAAACAATTAACAAAATACATAAATTCAGGGTTCATACCCTCAACTCCAAGATTAGAAGAGTTACTTACCTCGAACAAGCCGAATCCAATGTCGAGCAAGCTAAGTAATGCTCCAGAAATTCCATTCTGCGCGTATCAACTTCCAAACGGCTCGAATCTAGTCACAATTTATTTGATTCAGCCCACAAAATTTATAGGAATTAATTCCATATCAAAATACTAATATTTTCCAAAAATCCGAAATTACGCCTCATAAATCACATGTGGGGCCCATGTCTCGGAATCCGATAAAAGTTATAAAATTCGGAAGCCCATTCAACCACGAGTCTAACCATACTAATTTTACAGAAATCCGATCTCAACTCAACCTCCAAATCTTCAAATCTTATTTTCAAATCCCTAAGTTTAAACCCCCGATTTACACCTCAAAAATATGTAATCTAGTCGGATTATTCTATGATAATTCAATATTATGCAGTAAAAATGATCACAAGTGACTTACCTCAAGTTTCCCTTGAATTCTCTCTCAAAATCGCCCCAAAAACCGTGCTTGAAGGCCAAAAAATGGCAAAAACTCGAAACCCCTCTTTTTTAACATTCTGTCCAGGATTTTCGCACCCGCGGTGATCTCTTTACACCTGCGGTCTTCGCACCCGCGGTGATTTCTTCGCGCCTGCGGTCTTTGCACTCGTGATTCTTTCCTCGCGATGATTCCTTCGCACCCGCGATGATTCCTTCGCACTCGCAGTTTTTGCACCCGCGATGACTGTTTTCGCACCCGCGATGATTGTTTTCGCACCCGCGGTGCCTGGACAGCCCATGCATTTTTGCTTCTGCGAATCATTTCTCACATCCGCGAGCTCGCACCTGCGGCCCTTTTTCGCGCAGGTGCGATCACACCAGCAGCCCAGCTGCTTCAGCTCTTCCTCCAAATTCAAATTTGATCCGTTAAGCATCCGAAACTCACCCGAGGCCCCTGGGACCCCGTCCGAACATATCAACAAGTTTCATAACATAACAAGGACCTACTCGAGGCCTCAAATCATATCAAACAACATCAAAATGATGAATCGCACCTCAAATCAAAATCTATGAACTTTGAACTTTCAAATTCTATATCTTGTGCCGAAACATATCAAATCAATCCGGAATGACTTCAAATTTTGCACACAAGTCATAAATGACATAACGAAGCTATTCAAATTTCCAAAATCAGATTTTGACCTCGATATCAAAAAGTCTATCCCCGGTCAAACTTTCCAAAATTTAATTTTCGGCATTTCAAGCCTAATTTCACTATGGACTTTCAAATAATTTTCCGGACACGCTCCTAAGTACGAAATTACCATACGGAGCTATTGAAATCATCAAAATTAAATTTCGAGGTCGTTTACTCATAAGTCAATATCCGGTCAACTATTTTAACTTAAGCTTACAACATGAAAATTCATCCTTCCAAGCTAGCTCCGAAATACCTTAAAACCAAAACCGACAATTCACACAAGTCATAATACCTCGTAGGAAGTTATTCAAGACGTCAAATAGTTGAAAGGAGCGTAAATTTTCAAAACGACCGGTCGGGTCGTTACAATCTCCCCTACTTAAATATACGTTCGTCCTCAAATGTGCCATGAGTTGTTTTCAAGCCACAAAATCACTATTCTCTCTTATCACGCACGTACCCGGGGGTGAATCCACGTCACCCTATTCCATATGAGCTTGACAACACAATACAACTGAAAATCCTTAATTTAACCTTAGCCAAAAAACCTTGGAATTCAATTCCAAACTTTCAGAATTTCTTTTCAAGACACAAATCTTACATTTACACCCTGTATGAGTCTGAACAAGCTACATCGAGCCATAACTATAATCACGGATACAATTTACCCAGAATATTAGACAACTCGCCCGCTCATAGCACCATTTATGATCACAGTTACTACTTCAAACCAACCAAGTACTAGCATCAAACCCCATATCGAATAAAACCTCATCCCCACACCTTTGTACACTGTTGATAATAAAAGAAACATGCAGAATCTCATAACCCCTTATCAGATCAACAAGTCATGGAGATCTCTCGTCCCAACCAGAACCATAATCACTTTTTGAGTCGGCTTTCAATATTATACTCCCGAATATACCGAAATTAAACTTGATAGTACCCATTCCAGGTCCAATGACCTTATATTACTAAACATAACTGTTCCACAGACATACTGCACCAATATAACTCGGAGCCACAACCCGTACCATCCGTGCACCAATACACAACATTCAAATATACCCAGTCATGGAAAATGACTCAAATGGGAGAACTGCCCCGCCAGATTAACAAGTACCGCCACAATGAAACGCTAAAAATTCATCATACACCATAGAACCATCACCCGATTCTAACACGAGGTTCATATTATATACCCCGAGCCACCCTGCTCCAAATTAATAACGACGGAGAGGCAAATGATAAAAATACCACACAAAACCTGAAAGGACATAACCATTACGCTATTGATCATGCAATAACCAAATACTCATCACACTCAAATTCCGCTATAAAGCTCAAATAGAACCGCACCATCTGTGCACAAAACCAATGAATCACAACTCCTCGTAGCATAAAGGAGTAACTCACAGATCATTTGAGAACACGAATAAGTTGAACATCAACCGAATGACACATCCCTCAATAATAGCAGTATGAAGCCAACCATTCCGGCTCAGTGTAGAATACACGTCTTAATTGGGCATACTTATGGACCGCCAAATCAACTCGGGTTACCCACAAATAGATAAAAATCCCTCCGAAAATTCATAATGACTGAATCATAACACATTTTATCATCTGGCTAGCTCCGACCACAACTTCGCAGTCCACAACCGTGAAACAATCTGCTCATCGGAATCTCCCAATCTCCAAATCCATAGAACACGCGAATCACCATATTCGATTCCATCTCCATCGCACGAATGTCTAACACATCTCTCATACACGATCATTCCACGAGGAATATTTCTCCTATTCTTTTGTGCCACATAGCAACGTATTAAAATCAACAGTCGATCAACCAGGAAAGTGCCGCAATACCTATAAAATATCCATAATTCAAAACATAGTGCGCTTTTTTTTTTTGGAATGTACCCTCTACTCACGTATTACCAAATGGTTATATCATTCATCTAAACATCGAAAACTGTTCATGCCCTCTAAAAATTTATGACCTCCCTTTCAAAGCTAAACCGTGACCTTGCACAAGCCAACCTTAATCCCACACAACACACCACATCTATCATTCCATCATGTGAAAAGCACAAAAATCTTATTATCAACTTTGAGTCACCAATAATTTACATACCATTTTAGTTAGAAACCTTTCTCTTGCTTCTTTCCAGGAGGAAATCACAATACACAATACGTTCTCCACACCGGTAAAAACCATCAAGAATACTTTGGAATCCATTTGCACATAATCAAGCCCTTATAACTAAATTGCTCTAACTCGACCAAGCCACACAGGTCGCCAAGTCCAGGCACCATCAAACGCAAATCTCGGATTTTATCCATATATAAGTCCGAAATCATTCTCAATTGCTATATATAATTCTCAAACCCACTGGAATATTTCTCGTGAGACACCCACTTTGCTCAAATCTAATTGCACCAACCAAATGGGCCAAAAGACACGTGCCCCATTAGCACCACAACACTCATAGAAGTAACTCTACTTTAACACCACATATCAAATTCATACTCCGTGCATACTACATCATTCACCAATAACAACTCACTCATCCCGCGAATTTCATTTACTCATATGTGCAATATAATCCTTAACCAGGAATTTCCTTATTCGTGTCATCCTTGATCTCAATCATCCGCTAAGCTCGTATTCATCCTCTTAACACACAAGTCAACTTTCTCAACCAGTTTCAGATTCAAACCTCTACCCATACACCCCATCGGCAGAAAAGAAACTCTCTACTCACATCATAAGGAATACACCTACGTAAATTACTTCGCAGGGGATAACCCACCTGCTTAGCCTCAAACTGGTATCTTGTTATACCCTTTCGCAGTCACAATTACTATGCAATCACTTAATCTTTCTGAGTCCAAACTCATTAGCCAGACATGAGAGTTTAATTTGTCCCAAAATTTAAACACTTGAAAGATCTTTCAAAACGTTCACACTCGAGACTGTACGTCACATCAAATCAAAAATCAAGCACCCAATGGCCTTCCCTTTACATTTCAAGGAAACGCTTCTCGTTACGTTCAAAAAATCTTAACACATCCCGCAGTCACATCATACCCATCATACCGCCATTCCACCACTCATCGAGCCACAAATTTCACTGTAGGGTCATCACCGGACATATAAGTCCAATTGTACAAGTTACAACTGAAGCTACTGAGCTTAACTTGCGGTCTAAACCTGGACTCAAGTCCTCCAGACTGGCCCATCACCAAACCATAGAATACTCATCTCAAACTTCGTTCATGAAATCACAAGCCGACGATGCACAGCTGATACCGCGCCTGCGGTCTTCTCACCCGCGATGATTCCTTCTCACTCGCGGTCTTCGCACCCGCGATGACTGTTTTCGCACCCGCGGTGCCTGGACAGCTGCGGCGATTCTTTTCGCACCAGCGGTCTTCGCACCCGCAGTGATTTTTTTTGCACCCGCGGTGTCTGGACAACCCATGCATTTTCAATTCTGTGAATCATTCCTCGTATCCGCGACCCTTTTTCGCGCAGGTGCGATCACACCAGCAGCCCAGCTGCTTCAGCTCCTTCTCCGAATCCAAATTCGATCCGTTAAGCATTCGAAACTCACCCGAGGCCCTCGAGATCCTTTCCGAACATACCAACAAGTTCCATAACATAACACAGACCTACTCGAGGCCTCAAATCATATCAAACAACATCAAAACAACGAATTGCACCTCAAATCAAAATCTATGAACTTTGAACTTTTAAATTCTATATCTTGTGCCGAAACATATAATATCAATCTGGAATGACTTCAAATTTTGCACACCAGGCATAAATGACATAACGAAGCTATTCAAATTTCTAGAATCATATTTCGACCTTGATATCAAAAAGTCAACTCCCCGGTCAAACTTTCCAAAATTTAATTTTCGGCATTTCAAGCCTAATTCCACTACTGACTTTCAAATAATTTTTCGGACACGCTCCTAAGTCCGAAATCACCGTACAGAGCTATTGGAATCATCAAAATTAAATTCCGAGGTCGTTTACTCATAAGTCAATATCCGGTCAACTATTTCAACTTAAGCTTCCAACATGAAAATTCATCCTTCCAAGCTAACTCCGAAATACCTTAAAACCAAAACCGACAATTCATAATACCTCGTAGGACGTTATTTAAGATTTCAAATAGCTGAAAGGAGCGTAAATGCTCAAAACTACCAGTCGGGTCATTACAATATACTCAAAAATACATAATTTAACTATTGGGGTAATTACCCACCCCTAATTGGAAGGTTTTTAAAATTCACCCCGGGCCCACGTGCCCGGATTCCAAAAATTTTCGAAGATAATTGTTACCCATAATCTCAAGAACTCAAATATATCATTTTCACCCAATTCCATAATCATTTTCGTTGTTAAATCCCATTTTTATCAAAACCTAGTTTTTTCAACTAAACCCATAATTTTCACAATTTTACATGTTAAAATCTACCCATAATTTATGTATTTAACTTACATTGGATAGAAATTGCTTAACTTCAATATCTAGGTGAAAACCCCTTTCTAAGAAGCTTCAAAATCGCCCAAAAGATGAAAGAAATGAATCAAAAATGGCATAAGTCCCGACATAAATGAACCTCTGCCCAGCAGTTTTCGCACCTGCAGTGCCACTGTCGCACCTGCGGCTCTGCTTCTGCGGTCAAAACCTCGCAGGTGCAGACCAAGCCCAGTTCTGCCTCCTTCGCTTCTGCGGATAACAACTCACTTCTGCGAGCCCTCTTCTGCAGCATACGCGTCGCACCTGCGACCTTCTCCGCTTCTGTGATCGCCTGCCTTGCACCTACGCCTTCGTAGGTATGGTCCCTGCCTCGCTTCTGCCATCACTGGGAAATCCATGCCAGACCGCTTCTGCGGTCAAAAGATTGCACCTACGGCCAAAATCTCGCAGGAGCGGACGCACCAGAACCGGTGTAACAAAAGTTCTATTAAGTCCAAACTTGGTCCGTGCGCCGTCTGAATGGCACCTGAGGCCCCCGGGGCCCCGCCCAAACATACCAACAAGTTTGTAAACATAAGATGTACCTGCTTGACCTCTCGAAACACAAAAAACAATACCAAAACTAAGAATCACACTCCAAACCAAATCGAATCAACTTATGAACTTCAAGCTCTTCCAACTTGCTCCGAACGCGTCGAATCATACTTAAACTATTCAGAATGACACCAAATTTTGCGTGCAAGTCTTAAATCACCATACGAAACTATTCTCGGGTTCAGAATCCCAAACAGACCTCGATAATACCGAAATAAACTTCAAACCAAATTTAAAGAACTTGAAAAACCTTCAATGTTCCAACTTTCAATATTAAGCGCCGAAACACTCTCGGGTCATTCAAAACCCGATCCGGACATACGCCCTAGTCTAAAATCATCATACAAATCTATTGGGATCGTCAAATCTGGGTTCTGAGGTCATTTACTATCACGACCCAATTTCCCCTCCGTGTGACGTCGTGACGGCACCTAGTCTCTACAACTAGGTAAGCCTAACATTTTTCGGAATAATGAAGTAAAAATATAAATTTAACCAACTATTCAAAAATACATAACAAAAATCCAAAACCCGGAACATCGTGAATCACAAACTACAGAAGGAAAAAAAATCTAGTATCTCTATACATCAGAGTCTAACAAGGTAAAATACAGAAGATAATGGACATGAGAAAGAGTAGAAGGGGACTTCAAGGTCTGCGGACGTGGCAGATATACCATGAAGTCTCCAAAGATGTCCCAGCTCACTGATAGTGCGGCTGATATGGTGCACCTGGATCAGCACACGAAAAACATGTGTAGAGAGTAGCATGAGTACACCACAATCGGTACCCAGTAAGTGCCAAGCCTAACCTCGGTCGAGTAGTGACGAGGTCGGGTCAGGGCCCTACTGGTAAATATATAATAAAATAATATAGAGTGTAATACCGCAATAAAATAAAGGCTAAAATTTAACAACAATAAAGTCCTAGAAGGCAACAGCTCAGTACATAGAAACACAACAGGGGATCTCCCGAGATACCATCTCGTAGTCCCAAACATAAATGTGCAGGGGGATCTCCCGGAATACTGTTCCGTAGTCCCAAAGTAAATGTGCAAGGGTATCTCCCGGAATACTGTTCCGTAGTCCCAAAGTAAATATGCAGCGCGAATGATAGAAATACAACTACATCACAAAATTCTTACAATTTAGACTAAGTACCAGTCAGGGAAGAAGCAGGAAATTCACTAAGCATGTTGCACATAATTCACATAAACAATTAAGACACGTAGACATGTTGTATTAGACTAAACATGATAGCTACATATATTAGAATAACTCAATTAACAATGAAAATAGATTAGTACTCATTAAAAAGGTATAACTCAAAATAACAGGAAAACATGTTGCTGCTCGGTAAGAAAATCGGGTTTTACCACAACTAGCCTGTGTACATACTCGTCACCTCCCGTACATGGCGCTCACATAACACAATAATTCCAAATCTTAAGGGGATTTCCCCCACACAAAATTAGGCAAGCCACTTACCTCGAACCAAGCTCAATCAATCGGTCACAATGCCTTTCCCACGAATATCCGGCTCTGAATGGCCCAAATCTAGCTAAAAGCAATTACATATCATAAATATAACAATAATAGACTCATCTAATTAACGAAATCAACATTTTAATGAAAATTTCGAAATTAACTCAAAAATGGCCCGTGGGGCCCACATCTCGGAATCGGGTAAAAGTCACAAAACACGAATACCCTTTCGTTCACGAGTCTAACCATATAAAATTTACTCAAATCCGACCACAAATCCCCTTCAAAACTCAAATTTTGTTTTGAAGAAGTTCTTCCAAATTTTCCTAATTTCAACCCCAAAATTTGAAATTAAAGAGGAAATTAATGATAGATTAGTGGGATATAACCATAAAGGAGTTAAGAATCGTTACCCAATCGATATCTCTGAAATCCCTTAAAATCTCGTCCAAATCCGAGCTCCCTATCTCAAGTTTTTGGTAAAATGGCAAAACCCCCATTTTTTGGAAACTTTAACACTGCCCAGCGATTCCTTAATTGCGATCGCGGAAATAGCCTCGCTATCGCGAAGAACGACTTTGCTGCACCAGAAATTACTCTACGCGATCGCGTAAAACACCACGCGAATGCGATGCTCTGGCTCCCCTACTCATGCGATCGCGAACATCCGCACGCGTTCGCGATGAGCAAAGCGCGTGGTCCAACTTTGGTACACTTAAACCTACGCGATCGCGACCTTGTCTCTGCGTTCGCGAACCACCACCTCACATCACTACGCATTCGCATGCCCATGACTGCGAACGTGAAGAACAATTCCATCCTCTGCCCAATTAAGCCTACGCGATCGTGGATCACCCCACGCGATCACGTATAAGGAAACCAGAACTCAGACACTAGAAAACTTCAGCAACCTCCTAAGTTCAAAAATCAATCCGTTGGGCGTCCGAAACTCACCCGAGGCCCCCGGGACCTCGACAAAACATACTAACCAATCCTAAAACACCATACAAACTTAGTCGAGCTCTCAAATCACATCAACCAACACTAAACTCACGAATCACCCTCCAATTCAAACTTAAAGAACTTGAAACTTCAAAATTCTACAACCGATGCCGAAACCTATCAAATCACGTCCGATTGACCTCAAATTTTGTGCACAAGTCATAATCAACATTACGGGCCTAATCCAACTTCCGGCCCAAAACTTTAAAAATTCGACTTTCACCATTTCAAGCCTAAATGAGCTACGGATCTCCAAAACACAATCCGGACACGCCCCTAAACACAAAATCACCTAACTGAGCAAACGGAACCGATGAAATTCCATTCCATTGTCGTCTTTACACAGTTTCGACTACGGTCCAAATCCTAAGGCTTAAGCTCTCATTTAGGGACTAAGTGTCCCAAAACACTCCGGAACTCAAAACTAATCATCCTGACAAGTCATAATAGCAGAAATAGATATGGAGAAAGCAGTTAATAGGGGTTCGGGGCTCTAACTCTCAAAATGACCAGCTGGGTCGTTATATCCTCCCCCTCTTAAAACAATCATTCGTCCTCGAACGAGTATAGAGACGTGCCTGAAGTGGTGAAAAGATGAGGACAACAGCTGCGCATATCCTGCTCGGTCTCCCAAGTCGCCTCCTCGAGCGGCTGTCCCCTCCAATGAACCTTCATGGAAGCAATGTTCTTTTATCTTAGCTTTTTGACCTATCTGTCTAAAATAGCCACTAGCTCCTCAACATAAGATAGATCCTTGTCCAATTGAATTGAGCTGAAATCCAACACATGGGACGGATCACCGTGATACTTTTGGAGCATAGAAACATGGAATACCGGCTGAACTCCTGCTAGACTGGGAGGCAGGTCGAGCTCATAAGTAACCTCCCCAACTTGATGCAACACCTCAAATGGACCAATGAACCTTTGGCTCAGCTTGCCCTTTTTCCAAACCTCATAACGCCCTTCATAGGCGAAACCCGGAGCAAGACTCACTCTCCAACCATGAATGCCACATCGCGAACCTTCCGGTTTGCATAACTCTTCTGTCTGGACTAGGCTGTGCGAAGTCTATCCTGAATCACCTTCACCTTTTCCAAGGCATCCTGAACCAAGTCCGTACCCAATAATCTGGCCTCGCCGGGCTCGAACCAACCCACTGGGGACTAACACCGCCTACCGTACAGAGCCTCATACGCTGCCATCTAAATGCTGGACTGATAACTGTTGTTGAAAGCAAACTACACAAGTGGCAAGAACTGGTCCCAAGCACCCCCAAAATTCATCACACACGCACGAAGCATATCCTCTAATATCTGAATAGAGGACTGCCCATCCTTCTGAGGGTGAAATGTTGTACTCAACTCAACCCTAGTACCCAACTCATGTTGTGCAGTTCTCTAGAACTGTGATGTAAACTACGTACCTCGGTCAGCGATAATAGATACCGGTACGCCATGAAGCCTGATTGTGATGACCCAAAAGGTGATCTTATTCTTTAGAACTTGAATTTGCGCTCTTAAGCCTTAAAAATATCATTTTTACCCTCCTCAATTTGCGTGCGCAGTCCGGGCAGGTTTCCGGAAAGCTTTTTTGTTAAAAATTGATGAAAATAAGATTTTTTGCCTTAAAAGTTGATTTTAGTTGACTTGTGTCATCAGTTTTGGTAAACGGTCCCAGATTCATACTTTGATGCTCTCAGTAGGTCCGTATCAAATTATGGGACCTGGGCGTATTCCCAGAATTGAATTCGGAGGTCCCTAGCTTGAGTTATGAATTTTTGATGAAAATTAAAAGTCTGGAAATTATTTGTTTTTAAGAATTGATTGATATTTGGCATTGTTGGTATCGGGTCCGTATTTTAGTTCAGGAGCCCAATACAAGTTTATTATGATATTTAAGACTTGTCTGTGAAATTTGATGAGAAACGGAGTTGATTTGACATGATTCGGACGTCCAGTTGAAAAAATAGAAATTTTAAAGTGTTCTTGAGAATTTCATTTGATTTGGTACTAAATTCGTAGTTCTAGGTATTATTTTGGCGATTTGATCACGCAAGAAAGTTTGTATGATGTTTTTAGACTTGCGTGCATGTTTGGTTTGGAGCCCCGAGGGCTCGGGTGTATTTTGGATATGCTACGGAGTGATTTGGACTTAGAAAAATAGCTGGTATGCTTCAGTTGTGTTGCAGGCCTCAGACCTCACAAATGCGAGGTCAGGGTTGGCATTTGTGATCACTGAAGAGGTAGCATTTGCGAACTTCTCATCGCAAATGCGAAGAGAAGCTTGGCCAGCCTGTGTTCGCAATTACGAACATTTCTTCGCATTTGCGAAGGGAGTCTGGGAGGGGTATGGATCGCAAATGCGATCTTTTTTCTGCATTTGCGAGGTTAGTGATCGAAATTGCGACACTTTCCTCGCATTTGCGAAGGGCAGAAGTATTGTGAAGGCTTCGCAATTGCGATAGCCCCTTCGCAATTACGAGCTTCGAATGCGACGCCTACAGCTGAACAAAATAACTTTTGGACCGGAATTTTCATTCATTTCCCAAATTTTCAAGAAATGTGTGGATTTAGACCTCAATTTGAGGTCGGATTCCAAAACCAATTATATATTCAGGCTCGGGAGTGAATGAGTAAATGGATTTTGGTCCGAACCTCGGGTTTTGACCAAGCGGGCCCGGGGTCGATTTTTGACTTTTTGGAGGGAAATTTAGGAAATCTAAATTTATGAAATGTAATTGATTCCTTTAGCAATATTTGATATTATTAAGTGATTTTTGAATAGATACGAGTGGTCTGGAGGTGAATTCAAAAGGAAAAGCTGTGATTGAGAACTAAGGGTCCTTCAGAGCAAGGTAAGTGTTGTGTCTAACCCTGACTTGAGGGGATTATGAACCTTAGATTACTTGCTAAGTGAAATTCATGTGAGCGGCGTATATGTGAGGTGACGAGTACTTATGCGCCGCCAATTTACCTGTTTTCCATGTTTCTCAGTTTTTCTTATATTCTCTCATTCATATGCCTAATTGCGATGTGTAATACTAGTGTTGTTCAATTTATTATTCTTATCATGTTACGGATGTTCTGGTGATAATTGAGTTTTTATTTCAAAGTTGAGATTGATGTTATGGAACCAAATGTTGAGGTAAGGTTTGTACTTGTTATTTTATCTCCCTGTTTTGGTAAGGGAGAGTGTTAATGCACGAAGGGTGATGCCGTGTCATATTGTGAGTGTTAATGCACGAAGAGTGATGCCGTGTCATATTGTGAGGGTTAATGCACGAAGGGTGATGTCGTGCCATATTGTGAGTGTTAATGCACGAAGGGTGATGCCGTGCCATATTGTGAGCGTTAATGCACGAAGGGTGATGCCGTGCCATGCTATGAGAGTAAAATCACGAAGGGTGATGCCGTGCCGTTTCTATTAATTTTATGGTGAGATTAAGAGTAAAAGCACGAAGGGTGATGCCGTGCATTTAACCTTACTGTATTCACTATTCCTGTTGATTCAAGGTATATTGACTGCTCCGGTGATCATTCTATTATAGTTCTTTATCTTGTATTCCCCTCAGTATGTTTTCCCCTCCCGACATTTCCTGTTTAGTTCTTCATTCTTGTTATTTGTGTATACACTGTTAAATAGTACAGGTCGATTGTAGGTGTCTTGCCTTAGCCTCATCACTACTTCGTCGAGGTTAGGCTCGACACTTACCAGTACATGGGGTCGGTTGTACTGATGCTGCACTCTGCACTTTCTGTGCAGATTTTGATACCGGCTCTGGTTGATCGAGATTTTGCTATTGGTCCGTTGTTCGGAGACTCAAGGTAGATCTATCGGCGTCCACAGACCTTGAAGTCCCCGTCTATCATTTATGTTCTACTGTTTCTTTTATTCAGACAGTTGTATTTCTTTCAGACTATTACTTGTAGTAAATTCTAGAATGCTCGTGAATTGTGACTCCAGATCCGGGTGGTAGTAATTTATATAGTTTTTATCATATTCCGCACTTATTATATTTCATTTTAGTTAATTATTGTTACTTAATGAATGAAAATAAGGAATTGGTTTAATGATTCTCTAACGTTGGCTTGCCTGACAAGTGAAATGTTAGGCGCCATCACGGTCCTGTCGGTGGGAAATTTCGGGTCGTGACAATTGGTATCAGAGCACTAGGTTGCCTAGGTCTCACGATTCACGAGCAAGCTTAGTAGAGTCTGGAGGATCGGTACGAAGACGTCTGTGCTTATCTTCCAGAGGCTATGAAGTTTAGGAACAAGTTTCACTTTTATTCTTCTCTGTTGTTCGATTTTGCTTTCTCAATACTTATTGAACTCTTCTACTCTTATTCTCTCACGGATGGCGAGAACACGTACCGCTTCCTCAGCTGAGCAGCAGCCAGAGCCTCCAGTGACAGCTCCTACACGGGGCAGAGGTCGAGGCCATGCCAGAGGCCGAGGCAGGGGTAGGGCTCAGCCTAGGGACCGAGTTGCAGCCCCAGCAGTGAAGCCTCATATAGAGCTTGATGAGGGGGTTCCAGTCCAGGCTGTTCCTGCCGGACCAGCTCAGGTTCCGGAGGGGTTCATTTCTACCCCAGTACTTCAGGACGCTTTGGTCTATTTGGTGGGCCTTATGGAGAGTGTGGCCCAGACTGGCACACTTCCCAAGGCACCATCAGTCTCTTAGGCTAGAGGAGGAGCCCAAACTCCTACCACTCCCGCTCCGAAGCAGATAGCTCCCCAGTATCAGACTCTAGCAGCTCAGCCAGTCGGATTAGTTCAGCCGATTATTGTGGCACAAGTAGGAGATGGGCCTTCTATGTCTTCTGAGGCTTTTTGGAGATTTCACAGGTTTACCAAGCTCTTTCCTATTCACTTCAGTGGTGCTCCTTCAGAGGATCCCCAGGAGTATCTTGACAGCTGCTACGAGGTTCTACGAAACATGGGTATAGTGGAGACCAATGTGGTCGATTTTTCTGCATTTCAGATGACTGGTTCCGCCAAGAAATGGTGGAGAGATTACTTGTTGACCAGAGCAGCTGGGTCGCCTGCTCTTACTTGGGATTAGTTCTCTCAGATCTTTATAGAGAAGTTTCTTCTTATCACATTGAGAGAGGAGCGTCGCCATCGGTTTAAGCGTCTCCAGCAGGGCAGTATGACTGTTACTCAGTATGAGACCCGTTTTGTGGATTTGGCCCTCCATGCTATTCTTATGCTTCACACCAAGAGAGAGAGGGTGAGGAGATTTATTGATCAACTTGCTCAGCCTATCGGATTGCCGATGGCTAAGGAGACTGGGAGTGAGATTTCTTTTCAGGCGGATGCTAATATCGCCAGACGAGTCGAAATGGTTCTTACTCAGGGAGGTCAAGGGTCTGACAAGAGACCCCGTCATTCCGGTGAGTTTAGCGGTGCCTCATCTAGAGGCAGGAGTACTTTTGGTAGAGGCCATCCTCCCAGGTCATTTCATTCAGCTCTTTAGGCATCCCATGGTGCCTTAGGTGGTCGTGGCCCTTAGATACATTATTCCAACTAGCTAGCCTACAGTGCACCACCAACTCCTATTAGTGCACCTCCACTCCAGAGTTATCAGGGTGGTTATTTAGGTCGACAGGGTCAGTTTCAGGGTCAGCAGTCGAGGTTATGTTATACTTGTGGTGATCCGAGGCACATTGCTAGATTTTGCCCTCGGGCAATGGGCAGTTCACAGCATCAGAGTTCTCGTGCCATAGTTCCGGCACCAGTTGTTGCAGCACCTGCTCAGCCAGCTAGAGGTAGGGGTTAGGCAGCCAGAGGTAGGGGCCAGACAGTTAGAGGTGGAGGTCAGGCCGTTAGAGGTAGAGACCAGCCAGCTAGAGGCCATCCCAGGGACGTAGTTTAGGGTGGTGGGGCCCAGCCCCGGTGTTATGCTTTCCCAGCCAGGCCTGAGGCTGAGTCATCTGAAGCTGTTATCACAGGTACTGTTTCAGTTTGCAGTAGAGATGCTTCAGTTCTATTTGATCCGGGATCTAATTACTCCTATGTGTCGTCCTATTTTGCTTCCTATTTGGTTGTGCCCCGTGATTCCTTGAGTGCTCCTGTATATGTGTCCACGCCAGTGGGAGATGCTATTGTTGTAGATCATGTTTATCGTTCGTGTGTGATCACCATTGGGAGTCTTGAGACTCGTGTAGATCTTCTACTTCTCGACATGGTTGATTTTGATGTCATACTGGATATGGATTGGCTGTCACCTTATCATGCTATATTAGATTGTCACGCCAAGATGGTGACCTTAGCCTTGCAGGGGTTGCCTCGATTAGAGTGGAGAGGGAATTTTGGCCATTCTACCACCAGGGTTATCTCTTATGTGAAAGCTTGGCATATGATCGAGAAGGGGTGCCTAGCTTATTTGGCTTATGTCCGCAATTCTAGTGCCAAGGTTCCTTTCATAGATTCGGTGCCGGTTGTTCATGAGTTTCCATAGGTGTTTCCTACAGATCTGCCGGGGATGCCACCCGACAGGGATATTGATTTCTGCATTGATTTGGCTCCGGGCACTCAACCTATTTCCATTCCGCCATATCGCATGGCCTCACCAGAGTTGAAAGAATTGAAGGAGCAGTTGCAAGATTATTGCATATGCTTCACGGTAGCTGAAGGTTCACGAGAAGAATTACCATGTTCATGATCTAGAGCTGGCAGCCATTGTTTACGCGCTGAAGATTTGGAGGCACTATCTTTACGGCGTGCCATGTGAGGTATTCACTGATCATCGGAGCTTGCAGTATTTGTTCAAGCAGAAGGAACTCAATTTGAGGTAGAGGAGGTGGCTGGAGCTATTGAAAGACTATGATATCACCATATTGTATCATCCCGGGAAGGCCAACGTGGTGGCCGATGCTTTGAGTAAAAAGTCAGTCAGTATGGGTAGCCTTGCATATATTCCAGTTGATGAGAGACCGCTTGCATTGGATGTTCAGGCCTTGGCCAACCAGTTCATGAGGTTAGATGTTTCTGAGCCCAGCCGTGTTCTAGCTTGTACAGTCACTCGGTCTTCCTTGTTTAAGCGCATCAGAAATCGGAAGGATGACAACCCACATTTACTTGTCCTTAGAGACACAGTATGGCACGGTGGTGCCAAGTAGGTTACTGTTGGAGATGACAGAGTTTTGAGGATGCAGGGTCGTATTTGTGTGCCTAATGTGGATGGACTTCGTGAGTTGATCCTTGAGGAGTCCCACAGTTCCCGGTATTCTATTCATCCGGGCGCCGCCAAGATGTATGAGTACTTGAGGCAACATTATTGGTGGAGGCGAATAAAGAAGGACATAGTTGCCTATGTAGCTCGGTGCCTAAATTGCCAGCAGGTAAAGTGTGAGCATTAGAGACCTGGTGGTTTACTTTAGAGGTTAGATATTCATGAGTGGAAGTGGGAGCGTATCACTATGGATTTTGTTGTTGGACTCCCACGGACTCTGAGAAAGTTCGATGCAGTTTGGGTTATTGTGGACAGGCTAACTAAGTCAGTGCATTTCATTCATGTGGCAGTTACCTATTCCTATGAGCAGTTGGCAGAGATTTACATTCGTGAGATCGTCCGTCTTCACGGTGTGCCCGTGTCTATCATTTCTGATCGAGGTACGCAGTTTACCTCGCACTTTTGGAGGACAGTTCAGCGTGAGTTGGGTACGCGGGTTGGGTTAAGCACAACATTTCATCCTCAGACGGACGGACAGTCCGAGTGTACTATTCAGATCTTGGAGGATATGCTCCGCGCTTGTGTTATAGACTTCGGAGGATCGTGGGATCAGTTCTTGCCCCTTGCAGAGTTCGCCTATAACAACAACTACCAGTCGAGCACTCAGATGGATCCCTATGAGGCATTATATGGTAGGCAGTGTCAGTCGCCGATTGGGTGGTTCGAGTCGGGATATGCTCGTTTGTTGGGCACAGACTTAGTACAGTATTCCTTGGATAAGGTCAAGATTATTCAGGATGGACTTCGCACAACTCAGTTCAGGCAGAAGAGTTATGCCGACCGTAGAGTTCGTGATATTGCATTCATGGTCGGAGAGAGTGTGTTACTTTGGGTATCACCCATGAAGGGTGTAATGAGGTTCGGAAAAAAGGGCAAGTTGAGCCCTAGGTATGTCGGACCTTTTGAGATTATGGATATAGTGGGAGAGGTGGCTTACAGGCTTGCGTTGCCACCTAGTTTAGCAGATATTCATCCGGTATTCCATGTGTCCATGCTTCAAAAGTATCACGACGATCCGTCCCATGTGTTAGATTTCAACTCTGTCCAGTTGGACAAGGATTTGACTTACGAGGAGGAGCCGGTGGCAATTCTAGCCTGGCAAGTTCGCCAGTTGAGATCAAAGAGTTACCCTTCAGTTCGAGTGCAGTGGAGAGGTCAACCTATTGAGGCAACTACTTGGGAGTCCGAGTCCGATATGCGGAGTAGATATCCCCACATTTTCACTAGCCCAGGTACTTTTCTATGTCTGTTCGAGGACGAACGGTTGTTTTAGAGGTGGAGAATGTGATGACCCAAAAGGTCATCTTATTCTTTAGAACTCGAATCTGCGCTCTTAAGCCTTAAAAATCTCATTTTTACCCTCCTCGATTTGTGTGCGCAGTCCGGCAGGTTTCCGAAAAGCTTTAATGTTGAAAATTGATGAAAATAAGAATTTTTGCCTTAAAAGTTAATTTTAGTTGACTTCGATCAACAATTTTGGTAAACGGGCCCAGATCCGTGCTTTGACGGTCTCGGTAGGTCCATATCAAATTATGGGACCTGGGCGTATGCCCGGAATTGAATTCGGAGGTCCCTAGCTTGAGTTATGAATTTTTGATGAAAATTAAAAGTCTGGAAATTATTTATTTTTAAGAATTGATTGATATTTGGCATTGTTGGTATCGGGTCCGTATTTTAGTTCCGGAGCCCGGTACAGGTTCATTATGATATTTAAGACTTGTCTGTGAAATTTGATGAGAAACGGAGTTGATTTGACGTGATTCGGACGTCCAGTTGAGAAAATAGAAATTTTAAAGTGTTCTTGAGAATTTCATTTGATTTGGTACTAAATTCGTAGTTTTAGGTGTTATTTTGGCAATTTGATCACGTGAGAAAGTTCGTATGATGTTATTAGACTTGCGTGCATGTTTGGTTTGGAGCCCCGAGGGCTCGAGTGTGTTTTGGATATACTACTGAGTGATTTGGACTTAGAAAAATAGCTGGTATGCTTCAGTTGTTTTGCAGGCCTCAGACCTCGCAAATGCGAGGTCAGGGTTGGCATTTGCGATCACTGAAGAGGTAGCATTTGTGAAATTCTCATCGCAAATGCGAAGAGAAGCTAGGCCAGCCTGTGTTTGCAATTACGAACTTTTCTTCGCATTTGCGAAGGGAGTCTGGGAGGGGTATGGATCGCAAATGCGATCTTTTGTATTTGCGAAGCTCAGGTCGCAAATGCGAAGACTGCAGCTGAACAAAATGACTTTTGGACGGGAATTTTCATTCATTTCCCAAATTTTCAAGACCTAAAACACAAGAGGCGATTTTCTTAAGACCATCTCTTCCCCAAATCATAGGTAAGTGATTCTAAACTGGTTTCTTTCAATCTTTCACTACATTTATCATGATTTCAACATAAAATCTAAGGTTTTCATGGTAGAATTAGGGGTTTTTTGTAGAAACTAGGGATTCCAAAACCAATTATATATTCGGTCTTGGGGGTGAATGGGTAAATGGATTTTGGTCCGAACCTCGGGTTTTGGCCAAGCGGGCCCGGGGTCGATTTTTGACTTTTTGGAGGGAAATTTAGGAAATCTAAATTTATGAAATGTAATTGATTCCTTTAGCAATATTTGATATTATTGAGTCATTTTTGAATAGATACGAGTGGTCTGGAGGTGAATTCCAAAGGAAAAGCTGTGATTGAGAACTAAGGGTCCTTCAGAGCGAGGTAAGTGTTGTGTCTAACCCTGACTTGAGGGAATTATGAACCTTAGATTACTTGCTAAGTGAAATTCATGTGAGCGGCGTATATGTGAGGTGACGAGTACTTATGCGCCGCCAATTTACCTGTTTTCCATATTTCTCAATTTTTCTTATATTGTCTCATTCCTATGCCTAATTGCAATGTGTTATACTAGTGTTGTTCAATTTATCGTTCTTATCATGTTACGGATGTTCTGGTGATAACTGAGTTTTTATTTCAAAGTTGAGATTGATGTTATGGAACCAAATGTTGAGGTAAGGTTTGTACTTGTTATTCTATCTCCCAGTTGATATTTATGCATTGCATTATGGTAAGGAAGAGTGTTAATGCATGAAGGGTGATGCCGTGTCATATTGTGAGTGTTAATGCACGAAGGGTGATGTCGTGTCATATTGTGAGGGTTAATGCACGAAGGGTGATGTCGTGCCATATTGTGAGTGTTAATGCGCGAAGGGTGATGTCGTGCCATATTGTGAGTGTTAATGTACAAAGGGTGATGCCGTGCCATGCTATGAGAGTAAAATCATGAAGGGTGATGTCGTGTCGTTTCTATTAATTATATGGTGAGATTAAGAGTAAAAGCACGAAGGGTGATGTCGTGCATTTATCCTTACTGTATTCACTATTCCTGTTGATTCATGGTATATTGACTGCTCCGGTGATCATTTTATTGTAGTTCTTTATCTTGTATTCCCCTCAGTATGTTTTTCCCTCCCGACATTTCATGTTTAGTTCTTCATTCCTGTTATTTGCGTATACACTATTAAATTGTACAGGTCAATTTTAGGTGCCTTGCCTTAGCCTCGTCACTACTTCATCGAGGTTAGGCTCGACACTTACCAGTACATGGGGTCGGTTGTACTGATGCTGCACTCTGCACTTTCTGTGCAGATTTTGATACCGGCTCTGGTTGATCGAGATTTTGCTATTGGTCCGTTGTTCGGAGACTCAAGGTAGATCTATCGGCGTCCACAGACCTTGAAGTCCCCGTCTATCATTTCTGTTCTACTGTTTCTTTTACTCAGACAATTGTATTTCTTTCAGACTATTACTTGTAGTAAATTCTAGAATGCTCGTGAATTGTGACTCCAGATCCGGGTGGTAGTAATTAATACCGTTTTTATGATATTCCGCACTTATTATATTTCATTTTAGTTAATTATTGTTACTTAATGAATGAAAATAAGGAATTGGTTTAATGATTCTCTAACGTTAGCTTGCCTGGCAAGTGAAATGCTAGGCGCCATCATGGTCCCGTCGGTGGGAAATTTCGGGTCGTGACACTGACGACCTCACAGATGTAGATTCAAACTAGCTGCTCGGAAGAATAGGTAGTCATCGGAGGAATGAAATGAGCCGACTTGGTCAGCCTATCCTTAATCACCCAAACTGCATCAAACTTTCGCTGAATCCATGAGAAACCAACAATGAAGTCCATAGTGATCCGCTCCCATTTCCACTCCGGAATATCTATCTTCTGAAGCAACCCACCCGGTCGCTGATGTTCATACTTCACCTGCTTGCAATTTAGACATTTAGCCACATACTCTACTATGTCTTTCTTCATCCTCCTCCACCAATAATGCTGCCTCAGGTCCTGATACATCTTCGTGGCACCCGGATGAATGGAGTACCGCGAGCTGTGAGTCTCTTGAAGAATCAACTCACACAAACCATCTACATTGGGAACACATAGCCTGCCCTACATCCTCAATGCACCATCATCTCCAATAGTGACCTCCTTAGCATCACCGTGTTGGACTGTGTCCTTAAGGACAAGCAAATGGGGGTCATCATACTGATGCTCCCTGATACGATCATAAAGAGAAGATCGAGAGACCAAACAAGCCAATACTCAACTCGGCTCAGAAATATCCAATCTCACAAACTGGCTGGCTAAGGCCTGAACATCCAATGCCAATGGCCTCTCTGCTGCTGGTAGGTAGCTAAACTCCCCCAAACTATCTGCCCGGCGACTCAAAGCATCAGCCACCACATTGGCCTTCCCAGGGTGGTACAAAATAGTGATATCATAATCCTTAAGCAACTCCAACCACCTCCGCTGACGTAAGTTAAGATCTTTCTGCTTAAACAGATGCTGCAAACTCCGATAATCGGTGTAAATCTCACAAAGAACACCGTACAAATAATGTCGCCATATCTTCAAGGCATGAACAATAAATGCTAACTCAAGGTCGTGGACAGGATAGTACTTTTTGTGCGCCTTCATTTGTCTTGACGCGTAGGCAATCACCCTACCGTCCTGCATCAACACCGCGCCGAGACCAATCCGCGATGCATCACAATAGACAATGTAGGACCCCGAACCTGTAGGCAATACTAATACTGGGGATGTAGTCAAAGCTGTCTTGAGCTTCTGAAAGCTCTCCTCACACTCCTCAGTCCACTTGAACAGAGCACCCTTTTGGGTCAGCCTTGTCATAAGTGCTGCAATGGATGAAAATCCCTCTACAAAACGACGGTAATACCCCGCCAAACCAATAAAAATCCGGATCTCTATAGCTGAGGACGGCCTGGGCCAACTCTGCACTGCTTCAATCTTCTTCGGATCCACCTGGATCCCCTCACTCGATACTATATAACCCAAGAATGCCACCGAGTCTAGCCAAAACTCACACCACAATGACGAATGAGTCAAGATAAGGTCGGAACACACTGTGCATCAAGTGCATAAAAATTGCTGGGGCATTGGTTAGCCCAAAAGACATAACAAGAAACTCATAGTAACAATATCTGGTCCTGAAAGCAGTCTTCGGGATATCCAGTTCTCGAATCTTCAACTGATGATAACCTGAACGTAAGTCAATCTTGGAAAACACTCTGGCACCCTGTAACCGATCAAATAAGTCATCAATACGAGGCAATGGGTACCTGTTCTTCACTGTGACTTTGTTCAACTAGCGGTAATCAATACACATCCGCATAGAACCATCCTTCTTCTTCACAAATAAGACAGGAGCACCCCAAGGTGACACACTGGGCCGAATGAAGCCTTTATCAAGCAATTCTTGTAACTGCTCTTTCAACTCCTTCAATTCAGGAGGAGCCATACGATATGAAGGAATAGATATGGGCTGAGTGCTCGACAACAAAATCAATGCCAAAATCAATATCTCTGTCGGGCGGCATGCCCGGAAGATCAGCTGGAAACATATCTGGAAAGTCCCTCACTACTGGAACTGACTCAACTGTAGGGGTATCAATACTAACATCTCTCACATAAGCTAGATACGCGTCACACCCCTTCTCAACCATTCTTTGAGCTTTGAGAAAAGAAATAACTCTGCTGGGAGTATACTCTAAGGTACCTCTCTACTCTAATCACGGTAAACCTGGCATAGCTAGCGTCACAGTTTTAGCGTGACAATCAAGGATAGCATAATGGGGCGACAACCAGTCCATGCCCAAAATAATATCAAAGTCCACCATGCTGAGCAATAATAAATCGACTCTGGTCTCAAAACCACTAAGAGCAATCAAACACGACCGATACACGCGGTCCACAGCAAGAGAATCTCCCACAGGAGTAGATACATAAATAGGGGAACTCAAAGAATCCCGAGATACGCCTAAATACGGGGCAAAATAAGAGGACACATAAGAATATGTAGAGCCTGGGTCAAATAATACTGACGCATCTCTATGACAGACTGGAACAATACCTGTAACGAAAGAATCAGAAGAAACTACCTCTGTACGAGCAGGAAGTGCATAAAATCTGGCCTAGCCTCCCCCTCTAGGGCGACCTCTACCTCCCCGACCTCCACTTCATGCTTGTTGAGCAGGTGGGGTGGCAGCTGGTGTTGTAATCATAGCCTGAGGACCCGGTGGAGCACGTTGTAGCTGAAAAGTCTGTGCAGGTGCACCCCTCCTAATTTTGGGGCAATCCCTCACCATATGGCGAGTGTCGCCACACTCAAAACAAGCTCTGGGAGGGTATGGCTGTTGTGACTAGCTCGGGCCAGGTCTGCTGGACTGGCCGCTAGGAACACCTCATGCAGGAGGCACACTAAATAGTGGCGGTGCATAATAAGGCTCCTGGGGTCTAGAAGGAAC
Source organism: Nicotiana tomentosiformis (assembly GCF_000390325.3). NCBI lineage: Eukaryota > Viridiplantae > Streptophyta > Magnoliopsida > Solanales > Solanaceae > Nicotiana > Nicotiana tomentosiformis. The sequence continues at coordinate 126,408,895 of NC_090814.1, read as the reverse complement.
TGGAACACCGCTGGAGGCTGGAAGAGCTGAATGAACGGGGCGACTCACATAATCCCTACCATGGAGAGCTACTGGGGCTCGAGCTCCCGAATAATAACCAGCCTCTCGAGACCTCTTGGCCTCTCTCTCCTCTCTATCCCGGGAAAACATGCCCTCGAACATCCTGGCAATACCCACAACCTATTGATAAGAAATATCCATCTCCAATTCCCTAGCCATACTACTCCGGATGTTGGGATGGAGACCCTCAATAAATCATCGAACCCTCTATCGAACTGTCCCAACTAAGGCCGGTGCATGTCAGGCCAAATCAATGAAGCGAACTGCATTCTCCGACACAGTCATAGCACCCTGACGTAGTTGCTCAAACTCTGCGCGCCAAACATCCCTGAGGCTCTGAGGAACATACTCATGCAAGAACATCTCTGAAAACTGAGTCCAAGTGAGTGAGGTTGCCTCGTCCGGACTACTCAGCTCATAGGCACGCCACCACTGATATGCCACTCCCCTCAGCTGGAAAGCGGTGAAAGAAATCCCACTCGTCTCCACAATGCCCATAGTGTGAAGAATACGATGACACTCCTCAAGAAAACCCATAGCATCATCTGAAGCTAGTCCGCTGAAAGTAGGTGGGTGGTACTTCTTGTACCTCTCAAGTCTGAGCTGCTCTGCCTCAGAAGCAGCTAACCTGGTCTCATGCTGAACCGGAGCCACTGGGGGCATAGGAATATACTCTGGGGCCTGATCAACTTGGACCCTCTGCTCAGAAGTGCGGGCTGCGGGAGTCTATGCCCCTCCCCCAGCCTTAGATGTAGCGGGAGCTATCGAAAATAGTCCATCCTGTGCCAGAGTGCTGAACATGCTCATGAACTGAGCTAAAGTCTCCTGGAGGGCTGGAGTAGCAATAAGGATCTCCGGTGCTGGCCCTCCAGCTGGAGCTGCTGGGGGCTCCTTTAACACAGGTCTTGCAGGTGCTCAGGCTGCACCGCGTGGTCATCCTCTACCCCGACCCCGCCCTCTGACGGCTCTGACAGGGGGCTCGGGTGCCTGATCGTCGGTCCTCCCGGTACGGGTCCTCACCATCTATGAGAAAAAATAGTATAGAATTTTAGAATTTTTGATAACAGTTACACAGCCTCCCGAAGAAAAGTACGGACGTCTCTGCACCGATCCGAAGACACGTAGACATGTTGTATTAGACTAAACATGATAGCTACATATATTGGAATAACTCAATTAAGAATGAAAATAGATTAGTACTCATTAAAATGGTATAACTCAAAATAACAGGAAAACTTGTTGCTGCTCGGTAGGAAAATCGGGTTTTACCACAACTAGCCCGTGTACGTACTCGTCACCTCACGTACATGGTGCTCAGATAACACAATAGTTCCAAATCTTAAGGGGATTTCCCTAAAAAAGTTAGGCAAGCCACTTACCTCGAACCAAGCTCAATCAATCGGTCACAATGCCTTTCCCACGAATATCCGGCTCTGAATGACCCAAATATAGCCAAAAGTAATTACATATCATAAATACAACAATAATAGACTCATCTAATTAACAAAATCAACATTTTAACAAAAATTCCTAAATTAACTCAAAAATCGCCCGTGGGGCCCACGTCTCGGAATAGAGTAAAAGTCACAAAATACGAACACTCTTTCGCTCACGAGTCTAACCATATGAAAATTACCCAAATCCGATCACAAATCCCCTTCAAAACTCAAAAACTTTGTTGAAGTTCTTCCAAATTTTTCCCAATTTTAACCCCAAAATCCAAAATTAAAGAGGAAATTAATTATAGATTAGTGGGATATAACCATAAAGGAGTTAAGAATTGTTACCCAATCGATATCTCTGAAAATCCCTCAAAATCCCGTCCAAATCCGAGCTCCCTATCTCAAGTTTTTGGTAAAATGGCAAAAACCCCGTTTTTGGAAACTTTAACACTGCCCAGCGATTCCTTAATCGTGATCGCGGAAATAGTCTCGCGATCGCGAAGAACAACTTTGCCGCCTCAAAAATTACTCTATGCGATCGCGTAAAACACCACGCGAACGCGATGCTCCGGCTCCCCTACTCATACGATCGCGAACATCCGCACGCGTTCGCGATGAGCAAAGCGCGTGGTCCAGCTTTGGTACACTTAACCCTATGCGATCGCAACCTTGTCTCTGCGTTCGCGAACCACCACCTCACATCACTACGCGTTCGCATGACCATGTCCGTGAATGCGAAGAACAATTCCATCCTCTGCCCAGCTAAGCCTACACGATCGCGGATCACCCCACGCGATCGCGTATAAGGAAACCAGAACTCAGACACCAGAAAACTTCAGCAACCTCCTAAGTCCAAAAATTGATCTGTTGGGCGTCCGAAACTCACCCGAGGCCCCGGGACCTCGACCAAATATACCAACCAATCCTAAAGCACCATACGAACTTAGTTGAGCTCTCAAATCACATCAAACAATGCTAAAATCATGAATCACCCTCCAATTCAAACTTAAAGAACTTAAAACTTTAAAATTCTACAATCGATACCGAAACCTATCAAATCACATCCGATTGACCTCAAATTTTGCGCACAAGTCATAATCAACATTACGGACCTACTCCAACTTCCGGAATCGAAAAACGACCCCGATATAAAAAATTCCACTACCAGCCCAAAACTCCAAAAATTCGACTTTCGCCATTTCAAGCCTAAATGAGCTACGGACCTCCAAAACATAATCCGGATACGCCTCTAAACCCAAAATCACCTAGTCGTCTTCATTCTGGAATTTCATTCTGGAGTCGTCTTCATATAGTTCCGACTACGGTCCAAATTCTAAGGCTTAAGCTCTCATTTAGGGACTAAGTGTCCCAAAATACTCCGAAACTCAAGTCACAATAGCAGAAATAGATATGGGGAAAGCAGTTAATAGGGGTTCGGGACTCTAACTCTCAAAACGACCGACCGGGTCGTTACATTTACTATAAATGTTGACCCAAGTCAAACTTAACACTTTTAAGCCAATAATAAGGAACTAAGTGTTCCGATTTCAACTCGAACCCTTTTAAATCCCGAACTAACCATCCCCGCAAGTCATAAAATAGTAAAAGCCTATACGGAGAGTCTTATTTAGGGGAACGGGGATCTAAAAAGTAAAACGACCGATCGGATCGTTACATTAATTATGTAGATTAATCCCACTCCAATTGTTTTTAATCTTAAACGTGCGTAGTTAATATTATGATTCAAGTTCATAGTCACTTTTTCATTTTGGCATTTTACTTAAACATAGGGATTTGGATTTTACACCCTAATAAAGTGATTAAAATAATTAAATTTTAGAATTTATTAATCATATGTTGGTCAATATTTTTACCCACTACAGTTTTATTATCTTTCTAATATTTAAAGTTCTAAAAATAACTAAAATTCTCTACGTGAAATGTCATATCGATATTTTTATCCTTTGAACATAAATTCTTATTGGATAATAATATAGTTATAGTTAAATATTAAACTTGGGATGAACTAATATTAAAAATTTGAATGAAAAAAAAAATTATTTTCCCTAATGTTCAGAATGAATAATTAAGTTTTTGAATTAATTTAACAACATAAGTTTTTGAATCAGCTAATTATTTAGAAAATCCAATTCAATTATTTTACAAACTCATCAACATCAGAGAAGAGAGTACCCCTTTATTATAAAACAGGACCCCCGCATCCTTTCTTAAAAGATAGAGTAAGTAATTGCAAAACTTGTAGTGTACATAATAGTATTGATGGCAAAATAAATTAAAAAATAAAGCAAAAATAGTTACAACATAGTAATATTGAGAGTTAAATTGATAAAAATACAAACTTAAAGTAATAAGGATGAAATAGTTGAAGAAAAAATGTATTTTAAATGAGTTATCATTAATTATTTTTCCTTTGCATTTGTCCAACAATGATAAGTTCCTATATATTTGTTTTATTAAATTATTTATTATAAAATATTAATTCAATATTGGTCCCTATATTTTTTTGTTTATTATAAAATAGTAACTCAATATTGGTCATTTCTAGATTTTACATTGTCATTTATTTGTTTCTGTCCTGAGAGCTATAGAGCCAACATCTACATTCCCAAATGCCTAAAAGACCAAAAGATTTAATTTGAGTTATTTGACAAGTATTTGGAGAATTGCAATGGATTATTTTTGTGTCACTCGTTTGTTTCGAGCATTAAGTTACACAATAACAATAATTTTTATAAGATATTCCCAAAGAAGTCCTCAGAAATCATAATGAAGCGTATGAGGACTTTTACGTACACGAATTTTTCATAATGAGCTAGCTAAATGGGATCAATGCTTCATTATTTTTTTTTTAATTTTTATTTTCTTACTGAAATACATCATGTAGAAATATTTTTGTAATTCTTAAAATTTATGTACATATTAATATTGGGCACACACGTAAAGCATGTATGCTAAGACTAGAGTTTACATTAGACAAAACATCGTTCGTCTATATTTAAAAAAGGGAAACTACCAGCTATGTCTATTTATAAGTAGCTCATTACAAAAATTAGTCAATTCATAAAATATTATTAATATTAGTCAAATATTACTAATATTAGCCAAATGGAGTATTACTAATATTTGGTGTTAGAAGCTGGCAAATTATTAAGTCTACTGCAAGAAAAAAATGCAAACCTTTATAGATCTAGTTAAGAGTACAAAGATTTAAATATTTAGTGGACAAATCGAAGTGAAGAAAAAGTGCAAGTTACACAAGTGGCTTCCTGTGCTTTCTAATGCCTCTTGATACATTGACCTTGCCTTTTTAGTATTCTTTTATTATTTTTATTTTTCTTGATATTCTTTTAATTTGAGTGTGGTGTAAATATGAATTAAAGAAAGAAATACTGTATTTTGCTTTCGAGACACTTATTAAATTTAAACCTTTTAAAATTATAAAGTGTTGACAAACTCTTTTAGTTTTCTGTGGTACCAATGAAGCTAGATTGGCTAGCAATCCAATAAATTGGATAAACCACCATAAGATTAGGGTCTGATGTGTGGCTATAATTCCATATTTTAGTACGTTATTTACCTTACATTTTATCTGCTTTAATGTTAAAAAATAATTTATTTGCGCGTAAGGGAGTCTATTTTATGTGTAGGTATATTGGAGATAAAAGTAGAGCAAAAAAAATTTTTAAAGTCTAAAGCGTGCTTAAAAATAGTTGAAAAGAAGAAACAAAGAAGTGAGCAGCGGAAAAATGAGGAAGCTGGCAAAACGAGCTGTTGAGCTTGCGCTAGAGCTGGCGAGGCGAGCCTTTGAGCTCACGTGGGAGCAGGCGATGCGAGGGATAAGGCGAGGTTGAGCTCGCGTGGAGGCAGACATCGCATGATCTGGGGCGAGGTTCATCTCGCATTTTACCTCGCGAGGCACGGTCTGAGGCGAGCCTAATCCGGATTTTGAAAGCTTATTTCGTCTCACTGTTTGACTAGGACTAGGGCTATATCGTTTAGGTCTTTTCCTACACGTATAGATAGACATTAAATACTACTTTTGAAGGAATATTTTGATCGGAGGCAAGAATAGCTCGTGGAACACCCGTTGGGGGATAGAATAATCGATTTCTACATTCCTTCATCTTTACTTTATAATTTATTTATACAAAATACTTGGGATATTGTTACTATGAGTATGAGTAGCTAAACTTCTAATCTAGGATTTTGATGGAACCTATTGGAGGATGATTTTTCTGTTACGTTAAAATAGATTTGTCGTAGCATTTTCTCTATTTGTTCAACTACGTTTATATTGTGGTTGGTTGAAGAGCTCTCAATCGACTGTGCCTATTTAGTGTGTATTACTCGAAAGAGAGTGCATATTTAAGTATTTGTTAAACAACATCACCCCTAACGTATATGAGGGATCAATACGGAGGGTTTAAAGGTGGGATTAGGAATAACGAAATCTTGGTGAGATCCGAGTGAGCCGTAACTTAGTGCCAGCTAGCATAATTCGGAAGAATATATCTAGTAAATTGTGGTAGTTACTCGGGAGAGAATTACGACACTCAGAGAGTTCATGATCGGTAGAGAAAACTTAGGCAAATTTATAGGAAAAGTAGCAGAAAGGATTCCGACAATAGGGAAAATCAGAACTTTAGACCATTCCAATTCTTGTCTACAACCTATTCGTAGTTAGTTATTAATTACTGCATTTTCATTACGTGATATTTAGTTAGTAAACATCCAATTTGTTATTTAAATATTTCTGAATATTGATTGCGTGAATTTGTGCGAGTCTAGTAGTTGTGCTTAATAGGTTAGTTCCCTGTGGGATTCGACTCCGGACTTGTTAATCGGAATTTATTTGCAACGACTGCTTAGTCCTTTTTATAAGGCATAATTGGGCGTGATCAAATTTTGGCGCCGTTGTCGGGGAGTTAACGGTGTTATTAATTGCAGCTAAAAGAAGTGCTAGAATTCTTAGTGTAATCAATTTTCTTCATTTTAAATTAAATATATTGAAATTCTAACGTTTGTAGTCTTGGTGTCATGACCCAAAATTCCACCACAGACATCGTGATGGCACCTAGTCTCTAAGACTAGGTAAGCCAATTTTTATTACATTTTGAAGCCATTATTTTTTAAACTAACAACGGAAATAATTACAATATACAGCCTCCCAAGACTGGTAGTACTGAGTCACGAGCTCTAACTGAATATATGGAATTATCACGAGGACCGAATATACAATACGGTTTGATTACAAATTAACAGTACAATGAAATGAAAAGACTTTAAGGGACTGCGATGGCCAAGCAACTCTACCTTGAATCCTTATGATCGCGCTTTAACTCTGCTCAAGTCCGATATCTCCAATACCTAGCTCTGCACAAAAATGTGCAGAAGTGTAGTATGAGTACGCCACGGTCGGTACCCAGTAAGTGTCAAGACTAACCTCAATGGAGTAGAGACGAGGTACAGTCAAGACACTCACTAGTCTAATAACCTGTGCAATATAATATACAAAATAATAGGAAATAAATAATAATAAGGGCGGGAATAAATAACCAGTGATATGCACAACAAACAACAAGAATACTATTAATATCACTCAACAATTAATAAACACAATTTTACCCAATTAAATCAAGTCTTTCAAATAAATGTCTTTCACATATAATTCTTCCAGATAACTCTCTTTTAAATATAATTTTCTCAAATAATTATTTTTCAAATATAAAATTCTTTCAATAAATATCTTCAAATATAATTTCCTTAAATAAATATCTTTTAAATAATTCTTTTGAATAAAAATCCTTCAAAATAAATATTTTGAATATAATTCTTTCAATTAAAAGTCACCATGTGACACCTCATTTCAAAATCATAAAAATACGGGTCTCAGCCCAGTTTTATATTTTTCGTAAACACGAGTCTCAGCTCATTTTTTATGTTTCCACGGCACCTCGTGCCCATAATTAAATTATTATATTTTCCCGGCACCTTGTGCCCTCAATTCATATCTCAACTGCATGGACAACTCACGTGCCAATATCCTCAATGTATATAAGATCCACATGATCAATTTATTTTTTAATAAAGTAAGGTTAAAATTTTTAAATCAAGTAAGAAATCAATAAATGAATGAATTTATTTTAGAATCATTTGGGTGGAGAAAATAAAATGAAACATCATATCAACTACTGATTTGGATATAAAAATTTATTAAATTAAAACATATTAGAATATTTCTTTTATTTAAAACAACATAATCATCAAAACAAATACAACCCAAAAATACAAATCCTCAATGTCTCGTACGAAAAAGTCGAGGCCAACACAATACCTCAAGAAATACAAATTACTTAATATTAGGTGAAATAATACATCACGGAAAACACAAAAATTTACAAATTTCGAAAAAAAAATAAAGTAACCAAAGGCAAGTGCAGCCATAGAGAATATCAACAAAAGGGCACTCCCGAGGTACCGCCTCGTAGTCCCAACTCATAAATAAATTCACAATATCCCATTTTCTTATATCACCGCAGGAGCCTTCACATTTAATTTTAAAGAAATCATTTTTTTCGAAATATTATCCCGCATTTTTAAGCCACCCTTATCACACCGCATGACTTCTAGTAGTTCCCCTACTAGCCACGCGTTTCAAGCCACCCTTATCTCACCGCATGCGTTCCAACACCCTAACCTTATATCACCGCATGACTTCTAGTAGTTCCCCTACTAGCCACACGTTTCAAGCCACCCTTATCTCACCGCATGCGTTTCAATATCACAATATTTCACAAATCGCACCTCAAGTGCCCAAGTATCACAGCATAATACAAATTGCACATCAAGTGCTCAAATCTTACAACATATCACAGATTGCACATCAAGTGCTCAAATCTTACAACATATCACAAATTTCACATCAAGTGCCTTAATATTAAAACTTGCTACAGAAATCAACAATACAATATTTTCCACAATAAGGAGCTCATGGCTCGACCATAATGTGCACAACACCCAAAATCAATCAATAGAGATATAAATTACTCAACATAAAGCAAAGTCTTCATTAAATTCAAATTTTCAATAATTATATAAACACCTCTTCTTAAGCTCATTTAATTAATTATTTGCAGAGAAAAAATCTATAATGAAATTAAATTACAATAATTATCAAACCAACAAATTCACGAAATTATATAAATAATCAAGTAACAATCACATCAAATTGTCATATAACAACATATTCAACAACAAGAAAGATTTAGGCATAGCAAACAGATGATTTAATACTGGTCCACAATTACCCAATTTACTACACAATAATGCCTAAGACTTTAATTCAATAAAAATTTGCACATATAAGGCCGAGTACATACTCGTCACCTCGTATACACGACTTTTCACATTTCACAAATGGCACATAAGACTCAATGCCTAAGGGGTAATTCCCCCACTCGAGGTTAAGCAAGACACTTACCCTTTTGAAGTTATGCCGATATTCCAAAATCACCTTCTTGCTTGAATTAACCTCCAGACCGCTCAAATCTATCCAAATTAATTGTATAACTTCATTAAGATTCATCGGAAATAATTCCGGATAATAATACGTCGACTTAAAAATTTATTCCAAAAAGTCAACAAAAGTCAACGCGAGACCCGCTTCTCGGAACCCGACATAATATTCACGAAATACGAACACCCATTCCTATACGAGTTTAACCATACCAATTTTATCGAATTCCAATAACAACTCGACTTCCAAATATTAAATTTTTGTTTTTTAGAAGATTTTACAAAAATCTTGATTTCTTCCATTTAAATCCGAATTAAACGATGAATATAATCATAGATTCATGAAATATAATCACTTTAGGATATAGAACACTTACCCCAACCAATCTTGTGAAAATCCCTCCAGAATCGCCCAAATCCGAGCTCCAAAAATCCCAAAACGAAAATCGCGAAATGACCATTTTTGGTCCTTAACATTCTGCCCAGTTTGCGCACCTGTGGACCATTTTATCGCACCTGCGAGCTCGCTTTTGCGAGCAAATTCTCGCTTCTGCGAAAGTGCACAGCCCAGTTGACCATCGCATTTGCGGAAGCTTTTCCGCTTCTGTGAGAATCGCTTCTGCGATGCCTCACGCGCACCTGCGATGCCCCTCCGCTTATGCGCCTTCTCTGCCCAATTCTGCGATCACGCAGGTGCGGAAATTCTTTGCACCTGCGGCCTCAGTCCAGCCCAGCCAATTATGCTTCTGCGAGCTTCATCTCGCTTCTGCGATGGTCGCACTTGCGCCCAAATTTCCGCAAGTGCGATTCCAACAGGTCGTCCCAGAAACAGCAGAAATCCCAGCATTTTCAACAAGTCCAAATTCGATCCAAACCTTGTCCTAAACTCATCCGAGCTACCCGGGACCTCGTCCGAATTTACTAATAAGTCTCATAACATAATACGGATCTACTCGGGTTTCAAATTACATCACACAACACCGAAATTACGAATCGCGCGTCGAATCAAATTTTGAGTTTTCAAATCTTCTAACTTCTATATTTTGCGCTGAAACGTATTAAATCAATCCGGAATGACTTCAAATTTTGTACACAAGTCATAAATGACGAAATGGAGCTATTCAAATTTCCGGAATTGAAATTTGACCTCGTTATAAAAAATTCACCCTTTGGTAGGATTTTCCAAAAATCTTCTATTTTTCAACTTTCGCCAAAATGTGTCGATTTGTCCTACGGACTTCCAAATCCAAATCCCAACATACGCCTAAGTCTAAAATCATCATACGAAGCTATTGCCACCATTGAAATTCCATTCCGGGTTCGTTTGCTCAAAAGTTAACTCCCCGGTCAACTCTTTCCATTTAAGCTTCAAAATAAGAATTTTTCTTTAAATTAAATTCCGAATCTTCCAAAAATCAAACTCGACCACACACGCGGGTCATAATACATATTGCGAAGCTTCGTGAGATCTTAAGCCACTGAACGGGACATAAATTCTTAAAACGACAAGTTGGGTCGTTACATTCTCCACCTCTTAAACAAACGTTCGTCCTCGAATGTTCTAAGAATTATTCTGAGGTTACCAAATTGATGATTTTACTTTTACACATATACTTACAGTTGATTCCACATTACCGCATTTGAGATAAGCCCGACAACATCATCTCATTTGAGATTATTTCTTTTATCTATATTTGTAAACTTTAAGATCAATTTCTTACACTCTAACATTTCAAAAGGTCTGATTTTTCATCAACGCACGGTATTAGTCTCAACTGGCTGTAGCAACTCGTGTCTACACATATCAACTTTCTTGATAGTGTTGAAGTACTTCAAAAATTTTCTGGGGTGTTTCATTCTCCCCTGCTTAGGATCATTCGTCCTGAAACACATAACATAATTTGTCTCTTCTTTTGCAATTCTCAATCCTTCAAATTTTACTAACTCCCAAATTTTTCAGAAATTTCGGCAGAGTCTCCCCTGTAATTGGGCATATCCACCTTCCAGAGTAACACCAAAATAACTCCTAATAACATATCCACAACCCAATAAAATACCTCAAGGTATATATGAATAACACCAATCTCAGCATTACAAGCATTGTATTATCATTATGATATCAGGACATGAAACACATCATATGCATGCTCATCACCACATCTTAGGTCTTAAAAGTTGTTCATAATTAATCCCAACATCATCAATTAATCTCATATTAATCACCACCTCATTTCGAATTTTCACAATACTGACAACAGAATGTGAGGCATGAAGACCTCATGATTACTTTCTCGGATTAATGAGTCACATTTAACGCCACCTGGGTACTCATCTCATAGGCTAAAACTCAATGTTTACAGCACGAAAATGGCTGAATATGAACAGAAAAATATACAAGAATTAACAAATAAGCCAAACAGACATGACTCCCTAGTAATATTATTGTACAAATTAAATTTCACAAAGGGAGAATTTTAAACTCATAAATATTTCACCACAAGGACCTCGTCCTTTTATAACTTCCATCACGGCTTGCAACCCGGTTTAAATATTTCACATCATATAAAAATGCGAGGATCTCGTCCTCAATTCCGAATCACAATTTTGTTGCACATTGTGCCAACTGAAATGTTCAATTTCCTTTCTTTCTTCTTTTCGAAATATTTCATAAACAATTTTCACAATACATAATGAACGCTCATACCGGTAGGGCGTATAATTCATAAAAATTGGAATCAATTATTCCGAAACACATTAAACCCACTGTAATGAATAATGAAAATTACTTTTGGATTTATAGCCCTCAATGGTGTACAAAAATAAATGACAGATACGGGCTCACACCTTCAAATCTCCCAACAGGGATAAACATATAAGTGGTTCACAAATTTACGAAGCTCACCCATAAGTGAAGCATAATAGAATGACTCACCTCAATATTCAGAACCGAATCAAATTAAGAAAAATATCCTTTTATAATAAAAATCAAGATCGTACCTGTAACTACACCATATGGTGTATTGGCCTCAGCCAAATCATAGTGATTAAATCAATGGGTCGGGTCTCCACCTCTTAGGCATCCACTACCCGCCCGTCCTCCACCACCTCTAGCTGACTGTGCACGTGGAGTATCAACTGGAATAAAGCTTGTGGTTGGAGTGTTCTGATGAAATCCAACCCTCCCAAGTCTGGGACAATCTCTCATGATATACCTAGTATCACCACACTCATAACAACCCCTTTGAGGTCGCGGCTGCTCGTACTAAGTTTGTGCCGGATAACCGAAATAACCACTGTAAGAATCTCGTGTCGGAGGTGCACTATAAACTGGAGCACTCCGAGTAATCTGATGTGCGGACTGAGCTGACCGACTGCTCAAGCCTCCGCTATAATGGGTTCTAGATGAAGAGTAAAATTCACTGAACCCTCCAAATCGTCGAGAGCTTTTGGCCTCCTTAGACTCCCTTTCCTCACCTAAAACACCCTCAATCTTCCTTGCAATCTCCACTACTTGTTGAAATAGAGAATTAGTTTGCAACTCTCGAGCCATACATATTTTAATATCATATTCGAGGCCCTCAATGAATCTGCAGACCCGATCCCTGATTGTAGGAACCAAGATAGGTGCATGACGGGCTAACTCACTAAACCTGATAGCATATTATGACACTGTCATAGTGCCCTAACGCAACCGTTCAAACTCAGCATGCCACGCATCTCGAAGAGACTGGGGAACAAACTCTTTCAAGAATATTTCCGAAAATTGAGCCCAAGTTTGTGGTGTTGCATCGACTGGTCTACCTTCTTCGTAAATTTTCCACCACCGATACGTTGTGCCTGATAGTTGAAATGTAGTAAAGGCAACTCCGCTCACTCCCACAATACCCATGGTGCGGAAAATACGGTGACAATTTTTCCAAAAATCCTTGGGCATCCTCTGTAGTTGTGCCACTGAAAGTTAGTAGATCATATTTCTTAAACCTTTAAAGTCTCTTTTGTTCTTCTTCTAATGCCTCAGGCCTGACCTCAGGCCGAACCGGAATAAATGGTTGTACCGGTACTACACCCAGAACCTGACCAATGTGAACCCGCTGCTCTGGAGTTGGGGTAGGAGTTTGAATTACTCCCCCAATCTGTGAAATATTTGGTGCAACAAAGATCAATCCCGCCCGAGTTAATGTACCAAACATACTCAGGAACTGTGCTAAGGTCTCCCGAAGTCCGGAGGGTAACAACAGGTGCTTCTGGTACATGTCCCCTAACTGGAGCTACTAGTGGTTCCTCAACTGTTGTTCTGACAGGTGCTTTAGTCGCAGCACGTGCCCTTCCTCAACCTCTACCTCGGCCCCGGCCTCTTGCAACCCTAGTAGTGTATACGGATGCCTGCTCAGCTAACCCAATAGTACGTGTCCTCACCATCTGTGAGAGAATGGAGATACAAAGGTTCAAATTCCAAATTCAACAAATTCTGCACGATAGGAATGAAAGAAATGGAAATTTCCTAACAGTTTTGTAGCCTCTCAAAGATAAGTACAGACGTCTCTGCACCGATCCGCAAGACTCTACTAGACTCGTTCGTGACTCGTAGAACCTATGAACCTAGAGCTCTGATACCAACTTGTCACGACCCAAAATCCCACCACAGGCGTCGTGATGGCACCTAGTCTCTAAGACTAGGTAAGCCGATTTCAATTACATTTTGAAGCCATTTTTTTTAAACTAACAACGGAAATAATTACAATATACAACCTCCCAAGACTGGTAGTATTGAGTCACGAGCTCTAACTGAATACATGGAATGATCACGAGGACCGAATATACAATACTGTTTGATTACCAATTAACAGTACAATGAAATGAAAAGACTCCAAGGGACTGCGACGGCCAAGCAGCTTGTAATGACCCAACCGGTCATTTTAACTTTTAGATACCCATTCCCTAAAATAAAACTCCCCTAACATGATTTTATTGATTTATGACTCGCGGGGATGGTTGGTTTGGGATTTGGAAGTGTGTGGGTTGAAATCGGAACACTTCGTTCCTTAAGTTAGCTTTAAATGGACAAGTTTGACTTCGGTCAACATTTTGAGAAAACGATCCCGGAATCGGGATTTGACGGTTCCAACAAGTTTATATGATGATTTTGGACTTGGGCGTATGTCCGAATCGGGTTTTTGATAATCCGGGAGCATTTTGACGCTTAATAGTAAAAATCAACTATTTGAAGGTTTAAAATTCTTTAAATTTGGTTTGGGGTAGGTTTTTGAGTAATTGAAGTCCATTTTGAATTCCGAGTTTGGGAATAGTTCTGTAAAGTGATTTAAGACTTGCACGCAAAATTTTGTGTCATTCCGAGTAGTTTAAGTATATTTCGGCGTATTGGAAGTGAATTGAAGAACTTGAAATTCTTAAGTTTGAATCAATTTGGTTTAGGGTATGATTCTTAGATTTGATGTTGTTTTACACATTTTGAGAGTCCGAGCGAGTCCGCTTTATGATTTCAAACCTATTAGTATGTTCGGGGGGGCCCCGGGGGTCCCGAGTGTTAACCGGACGAGGCTCGGATATTTTGGAAAATTTGAAGAAGAGCTGAAGCTTTCTGCTTCTGGTACGTTCGCACCTGTTCTTGGACAGCCGCAGGTGCGACTCTCGCAGATGCGAGGTTTATGCGCAGAAGCAAAAAGGGAAGGGAGGCCTGCCATCGCAGGTGCGGAATCTCGGGCGCACCTGCGAACGCGCAGATGCGGAAACTGGGCAGTCAAGCTAAGCTCGCACCTGCGAGGCTTTTCCGCAGGTGCGGAAATGCCTGTTGGACAGAATGGTTAAAAAGTCGGGGCTCAGACATTTTGAGCCCATTTTTCCTCCATTTCGGGGCGATTTCAGAGCTTTTGAGAAGGGGGTTTCAACTAGCAATCGAAAGGTAAGTTAATTACACACCCCTTGAGTTAAATACATAGATTATAAGTAGATTATAACTAATAAATATTAGAAATTAAAGGTTTAGGTGAAAAACCTAGATTTTTATAAAAATGAGATTTTAACCACGAAAATAGTTATGGAATTAGGTAGAAATTATATATTTGAGTTTTTGAGATTATGGGTAACGTTTCTATCCGAAAATTTCCAGAATTCGGGCACGTGGTCCCGGGATAAATTTTAGAAATTTTACCATTTTGGATAGGGTAGTTTATTTAATAGATGAATTTCAAATTATTGAACATATATTAATTATTGTATATAACGTTTGGATAGTTTCGGATTTTTCGGCATTGAATCGAGAATTTTACGCGACGCGATAATTGGAAAGTAGACTTTGAGACGAGGTAAGTCTCTTGTCTAATCTTGTAAGGGGGAAATTATCCCATAGGGATTAAATTGAATAATTGTTTTAATTGCGGGGGGCTACGTACGCACGAGGTGACGAGAGTCCGTGCGTAGCTACTATAAATGCTAAAGTCTGGGTAGTTTAGGACTCAAAGCATGAATTACTTGTGTAAAATGTATTCCCTGATTAATTAATATTAAATTGATATATATGAATATATTGTGAATTGTTAGATAAAGATATTAAAGGATGGAAATCTCATATGCTTGATTTTCTATTTAAATCAATTAATTGTTAAAAGAAATTATTCTTTCTCCCGAATTTATCTCATAATAAATATACTCTCCTTCCGGAGGTACATAAGAAAATGCCCTCATTTCTTGTGGAACGGGACGAACGCCTCGGCAGGATAGATGCATCTGTGGATCGTGTCGCACGTCCCTCGGCAGTGTACACGACACTTTGGATCGGGTCGTACGTCCTTGGCAGAAATAATGCTTAATAATAATAATTACACGATACTTTAATAGTTATTTCAGTTTGTGAAACTAATTGATAAATTGGAGAATCCTTGAAATTTAATGAATTTTTATTCCTGCTTGTTAAGGAATGAATTGTTATTCATGTAAATGAGATTATTTGATAAATTGGAAATTGTTTGAAATTAAGGAATTTAATTAATATATTGAGAATTGTTGCATTTGAAGGAATATGATTATTTCCGCTGGTTAAATACATTATTGTAAATTTTGTGAATCATGCTGATTTAGATATTCTAGTTGTATTTCAGTTATTATTATTGACCCATTGTGAGTGTCAAAGTCGGTCATCTCGTCTCTACCACTTCGATATTAGGCTTGATACTTACTGGGTACACGTTGTTTACGTACTCATACTACACTTGGTGCACTTTTTGTGCAAGACCTGAGGCAAGTACTAGTGGGGGACCTATCGTCTTACACCCACGTTATCCAGGGGCATAGTGGTGAGCTGCCTTTCTGAACCGTTCTGCAGCTGCTAGTGTCTCTTCTTGTATTTTTCATTCTGTCTATTTTTATTTCAGACAGTATTTGAGGTTTTGTATAATCTACTAGATGCTCATACACTTGTGACACTAGGTCTTGGCACACACATTGGTAGAATTTGGTATTTTATTATTTTCTTGGTTTTAAATTTTGTCAATATATGCTTAATTTATTAAGTTGGCTTGCCTAGCTGTAGTGTTGGGCGCCATCATGACCTATAGGTGAAATTGGGTCGTGACAACATGGTATCAAAGCACTAGGTTCACGTAGGTCTCACAAGTTATTAGCAGGCCTAATAGAGTCTTGCGGATCGGTACAGAGACGTCTGTACTTTTATTCAAGAGGCTATAGGGTGTTAGGAAATTACCTTTCTTCATATTCCATCGTGCAATTAATGTAGTACTAAATATCCTTCTCTTATTCTATCATAGATGGTAAGAACGCGCTCAAATGAAGTTCCAGACCAGGGAAGAGCTACTCCCCCAGTTGCTAGAGGCCGGGGCAGAGGCCGAGGGAGGGCTCCAGCTCGTGGTAGAGGGCGAGGACATCCCAGGACTGTTCCAGTTATACCGCCAGTGGGTCCAGCAGAGAACCCCATTGTTGAGGAACAGGATGAGGTGCCTGTGGCAGAGCCAGCTCCGGTGGACTTCACATCTGCACAGGGATTTCAGGATGTCATGGGTCGTAGGCTGCGATTCATGGACAATATGACTCAGGCCGATTTATTTTCGGCACACCCAACCACATCTCAGGTAGGCGGGGGAGAACAGACCCCTACCGCTCAGGCTCATGGAAAGGCAGCTGGTGTATATCAGACCCAGGGTGCACTACATGTGGGTGAAGCCCAGCCAGTGGCAGCAGCTACACCTGAGCCCAGGCCAGCTGTAGCTGCCGATCCTCAGAAGCTATTAGACCGATGGACTAGACTACATCCTTCTGTCTTTGGGGGTGAGCGACATGAGGATCCACAGGACTTCATTGATCGGTGCAAGGATAGACTGTACAACATGAGGATATTGGAGTCTCATGGGGTAGACTTTGCTACTTTTCAGCTAGAGGGCAGAACCCATAGATGGTGGCAGTCTTATGTTCTTGGCAGACCAGTAGATTCTCCTCCCATGGCTTGGTACAGGTTCACCTGTATCTTCCTAGACAGATATATTCCACCCTCCCAGAGGAAAGAGTTGCGGTTTCAGTTTGAGCAGCTCCAGCAGGGTCAGATGTTAGTGACCGATTATGAGGCAAGGTTTTTTGAATTATCTCGCCATGCACTTATGATACTCCCTACTGAGGCGGAGAGAGTGCGGAGGTTTGTAGCCGGTTTACATACGGGCATTATGGCCACTATGGCTTGAGAGGTTGAGATAGGTACTTCTTATGAGCTAGTTGTGGAGATAGCTCGGAGGATTCAGGGTTTGCGTCAGCGGAGCCGAGATCAGATTATGAGAGATAAGCGGTTCAGGTACTCTGGAGAGTTCGAAGGTGCTCCGTCTGGGGAAAAGGTCAGTTCGTGAGGGGGCAGTCCAGCAGACCCACATTTCCAGCACCACTACCTTCTCGGGGTACTCTAGTGTGAATTTATCTCAGTGCTATACCAGGGGTCCTCCCAATGGGTATTCAGGTCCCCCAGGGCCAGACTCTTAGTCAGCAACCTATCGCACCGTAGAGTTATTACGAGTGCGGGGATCCCAGTCACATGCGGAGGTTTTGCCCAAGGCTTCGGGGTAGACTAGTACAACAGGGTCAGCAGCCTATGCTTACCGGACCAGTTGCTCCACCAGTAGTACGACCACCAAGAGGTGGAGGATAGGTGGGTAGGGGCCTTCCTAGAGGTGGAGGTCAGCCAGTCGGAGGCCAGCTAGTTGGCACTCCAGCTCGGTTCTATGCTTCTCCAGTTAGACCAGATGCAGAGGCCTCAGATGCTGTGATTACAGGTATTATTTCTGTTTGTGACAAAGATGCCTCAGTATTATTTGATCCATGATCCACGTATTCATGTTTGTCATTTCTATTTGCTCTATTCCTAGGTGTTTCTTATGAGTCCTTGAGTACTCCTGTTTATGTGTCCACTTCTGTAGGCGATTCTGTTATTGTGAACCGGATCTACCAGTTTTGTATTATTACATTTTGTGGTTATGAAACAAGAGCAGATCTCTATTGCTCGAGATGACCGATTTTGAAATTATTTTGGGTATGGACTGGTTATATCCATATCATGTTATTCTAGATTGCCATGCCAAAACTATTACCTTGGCTATTCCATCTTTGCCTAGGATGGAGTGGAAGGGTTCGCCGGTTAGTTCATTTAATCGGGTCATTTCTTTTATAAAGACTCAACACATGGTTGAGAAGGGTTGTTTGGCTTATCTAGCCTATGTTCGGTATACTATTGTAGAGACTCCGGCTATTGATTCAGTGCCAGTAGTTCGGGAGTTCTCCGATGTATTTCCTTCAGATCTTCCAGGTATGCCACCTAATCGGGATATTGATTTCTGTATTGACTTGGCTCCAGATACTCAGCCTATATCTATTCCACTGTATCGCATGGCTCCGAAAGAATTGAAAGAGTTGAAAGAACATCTTGAAGAGTTACTAGCCAAAGGGTTCATCAGACTGAGTGTATCGTCTTGGGGTGAACCAGTATTATTTGTGAAGAAGAAAGATGGCACAATGAGAATGTGTATTGACTATCGCCAATTGAACAAAGTTACTATTAAGAACAAGTACCCGTTGACACGTATTGAAGACCTATTTGACCAGTTGCACGGCGATAGGGTGTTCTCTAAGATCGACTTGAGGTCGGGGTATCATCAGTTGAAGATTCGAGATTCGGATGTTCCGAAGACTGCTTTCCGTACTAGATATGGTCATTATGAGTTTCTGGTAATGTCTTTCGCTTTGACTAATGCCCCGGCAGCGTTTATGGATCTGATGAACAGGGTATTCAGGCCAATTATTTATTCGTTTGTCATTGTCTTCATTGATGACATTTTGATCTACTTGCGCAGCAAGGAGGAACATGAGCAGCATATGAGAGTAGTGCTTCAGACATTGCGGGAACAAAAGCTATATGCTAAGTTCTCCAAATGTGAGTTTTGGCTAGAGTCTGTAGCATTTTTGCGACATATTGTATCGGGTGAAGGTATTAAAGTTGATCCCAAAAAGATTAAGGCAGTTCAGAATTGGAATCGACCCACTTTGGCAATTGAGATCAGGAGTTTTCTGGGTTTAGCAGGTTATTATCGTCGATTCGTGGAAGCTTTTTCATCTATTGCAGCACCTTTGACCAAATTAACCCAGAAGGGTGTTCAGTTCCGATAGTCCAATGATTGTGAGTCAAGCTTTCAGAAGCTCAAGATAGCATTGACTACAGCACCAGTGTTAGCGTTACCTTTCGGTTCGGGAATGTATATAGTGTATTGTGATGCTTCATATGTTGGTTTGGGTTGTGTATTAATGGAGGAAGGGCGAGTTATTGCATATGATTCACGTCAGTTAAAGCCCCACAAGCAGAATTATCTGGTACATGATTTGGAGTTAGCTGCGATTGACCACGCCCTTAAGATTTGGAGGCATTATCTTTATGGGGTGTCTTGTGAAATTTATATTGATCATCGTAGTCTGCAGCATTTGTTCAAGCAGAGGGACCTAAATGTAAGGCAGCGCAGATGGCTGGAATTACTAAAAGATTATGATATTACTATCCTGTATCATTCGGGCAAGGCAAATGTGGTTGCAGATGCCTTAAGCAGAAAGGCAGAGAGTATGGGTAGTTTTGCTTTCATTTCACCAGAGGAAAGGCCATTAGCCTCGGATATTCAGTCCTTGGCTAACAGACTTGTGAGGTTGGATATTTTAGAGCCCAGCCGAGTTCTTGCATGTATCGTAGCTCAGTCTTCACTATTTGAGAAGATCAAGGCTCGCCTGTATGATGGCCCACACTTAATGGTTCTTCGAGAAATGGTACTACGAGGTGATGCCAAGGAAGTTACTATTGGTGCGGATGGTGTTCTGCGACTCCAGGATCGTTTGTGTATTCCTAGTGTGGATGAACTGAGGAAAAAGATCCTGGAGGAGGCACACAGTTCTCGGTACTCTATTCATCCAGGTGCTACGAAGATGTATCGTGACTTGAGGCAGCATTATTGGTGGCGACGAATTAAAAAGGGCATAGTTGAGTATGTAGCTAGGTGTCTAAATTTCCAACAAGTTAAATATGAGCACCAGAGGCCAGGCGGCCTACTTCAGCAGATGACTATACCCGAATGGAAATGGGAACGCATCACTATGGACTTTGTAGTTGGGTTGCCGCGGACCTTGAGGAAGTTTGATGTAGTTTGGGTGATTGTTGACAGTTTGTCCAAGTTGGCACATTTTTATTCCTGTTATGATTACGTATACTTCAGAGAGGTTGGCCCAGATTTATATTCAGGAGATAGTTCGGTTGCACGGTGTGCCAATTTCCATCATATCAGATAGAGGCCCTCAGTTTACTTCACATTTCTGGAGAGCAGTACATAGTGAATTAGGGACCCGTGTTGAACTCAGCATAGCCTTTCATCCGCAGACCGATGGACAGTCAGAGTGGACAGTTCAGATTTTGGAAGATATGCTCAGGGTATGTGTGATTGACTTTGGAGGTCAGTGGGATAGTTTCCTGTCTTTGGCTGAGTTTGGTTATAATAACAGTTACCAATCCAGCATCGAGATGGCTCCATTTGAGGCTTTATATGGTCGTCAATGCCGTTTACCTATCAGATGGTTTGAGCCCACTGAGGCTAAGTTATATGGTACTGATTTGGTAAAGGATGCCTTGGAAAAGGTGAAGTTGATTTATGAGCGACTTCGTACAGCACAGTCCAGACAGAAGAGTTATGCGGATCAGAAAGTGCATGATTTATCCTTTATGGTAGGTGAAAAAGTTCTCTTGAAGGTTTCGCCGTTGAAGGGAATTATGAGATTCGGGAAGAAAGGCAAGTTGAGCCCAAGGTTTATAGGCCCATTTGAGGTGTTGAGACGAGTTGGGGAGGTTTCTTATGAGCTTGCATTGCCTCCCAGTCTATTGGTAGTTCATCTGGTTTTCCATGTATCTATACTCCAGAAGTATCATGCTGACCTATCACATGTGTTGGACTTCAGCACAGTTCAGCTAGATAAGAGTTTGGGTTATGAAGAAGAGCCATTTGCCATTGTTGATAAACAAGTTCGCCAGTTGAGGTCCAAGAGGATTTCTGCAGTAAAGGTCCAGTGGAGGGTCCAATTAGTTGAGGAAGCGACTTGGGAGGCCGAGGAGGACATGTGGGGCAAATACACACACTTATTTAGCACTCCAGGTATTATTCTAAACCCGTTCGAGGACGAATGTTTGTTTAAGAGGTGGAGAATGTAATGACCCAACCGGTCATTTTAACTTTTAGAAACCCGTTCCCTAAAATAAAACTCCCCGAACATGTTTTTATTAATTTATGACTCGCGGGATGGTTGGTTCGGGATTTGGAAGTGTGTGGGTTGAAATCGGAACACTTGGTTCCTTAAGTTAGCTTTAAATGGACAAGTTTGACTTCGGTCAACATTTTGAGAAAACGACCCCGGAATCGGGATTTGACGGTTCCAATAATAGGTTCGTATGATGATTTTGGACTTGGGCGTATGTCCGAATCGGGGTTTTGATAACCCGGGAGTGTTTTGACACTTAATAGTAAAAATCAACTATTTGAAGGTTTAAAATTCTTTAAATTTGGTTTGGGGTAGGTTTTTGAGTAATTGAAGTCCGTTTGGAATTCTGAGTTTGGGAATAGTTCCGTAAAGTGATTTAAGACTTAAACGCAAAATTTCGTGTCATTTCGAGTAGTTTAAGTATATTTCGGCGCATTGGAAGTAAATTGAAGAACTTGAAATTCTTAAGTTTGAATGTTTTTGGTTTAGGGTATGATTCTTAGATTTGATGTTGTTTTACGCAATTCAAGAGTTCGAGAGAGTCCGCTTTATGATTTCAAACCTGTTGGAATGTTCGGGCGGGGCCCCGGGGGTCCCGAGTGTTAACCAGACGAGGCTCGGATCAATTTGGAAAATTTGAAGAAAAGCTGAAGCTTTCTACTTATGGTGCATTTGCACCTGCGCTTGGACAGCTGCATGTGCGACTCTCGTAGATGCGAGGTTTATGCGCAGAAGCGAAAAGGGAAGGGAGGCCTGCCATCACAGGTGCAGAATCTCGGGCGCACGTGCGAACGCGCAGGTGCAAGAAAAAGAGCGCAGATGCGGAAACTGGGCAGTCAAGCTAAGCTAGCACCTGCGAGGCTTTTCCGCAGGTGCGAAAGTCGAAGGTGTGGAAATGCCTGTTGGACAGAATGGTTAAAAAGTCGGGGCTCAGACATTTTGAGCCCATTTTTCCTCCATTTCCGGGGGATTTCAGAGCTTTTGAGAAGGGGGTTTCAACTAGCAATCGAAAGGTAAGTTAATTCCACACCCCTTGAGTTAAATACATAGATTATAAGTAGATTATAACTAATAAATATTAGAAATCAAAGGTTTAGGTGAAAAATCTAGATTTTTATAAAAATGAGATTTTAACCACAAAATTAGTTATGGAATTAGGTAGAAATTATATATTTGAGTTCTTGAGATTATGGATAACGTTTCCATCCAAAACTTTCCAGAATCCGGGCACGTGGGCCCGGGGTGAATTTTAGGAATTTTACCATTTTGGATAGGGTAATTTATTTAATAGATGAATTTCAAATTATTGAACATATATTAATTATTTTATATAACTTGTGGGATAGTTTCAGATTTTTCGGCATTGAATCGAGAATTTTGCGAGACGCGATAATCGAAAAGTGGACTTTGAGACGAGGTAATTCTCTTGTCTAATCTTGTGAGTGGGAAATTACCCCATAGGGATTAAATTGAATAATTATTGCTAATTGCGAGGGGCTACGTACGCACGAGGTGACGAGAGTCCGTGCGTAGCTACTATAAATGCTAAAGTCCGGGTAGTTTAGGACTCAAAGCATGAATTACTTGTGTAAATTATATTCCCTGATTAATTAATATTAAATTGATATATATGAATATATTGTGAATTGTTAGATAAAGTTATTAAAGGATGAAATATATATATGAATATATTGTGAATTGTTTGATAAAGATATTAAAGGATGGAAATCTCATTTCTGTTTAAATCAATTATTTGTTAAAAACAATTATTCTTCCTCCCGAATTTATTTCATAATAAATATACTCTCCTTCTGGAGGTACATAAGAAAATGTCCTCCTTTCTTGTGGAGCAGGCCGAATGCCTCGGCAGGATAGATGCATCTATGGATCGCGCCGCACATCCCTCGGTAGTGTACACGACACTCTGGATCGGGTCGTACGTCCTCGACAGAAATCGAGCTTAATAATAATAATTACACGATACTTTAATAGTTATTTCAGTTGGTGAAGCTAATTGATAAATTGGAGAATCCTTGAAATTTAATGAATTTTTATTCCTGCTTGTTAAGGAATGAATTGTTATTCATGTAAATGAGATTAATTGATAAATTGAAAATTATTTGAAATTAAGGAATTTAATTAATATATTTAGAATTGTTGCATTTGAAGGAATATGATTATTTTCGCTGGTTAAATACATTATTGTAAATTTTGTAAATCATGCTGATTTAGATATTCTAGTTGTATTTCAGTTATTATTATTGACCCATAGTGAGTGTCAAAGTCGGCCATCTCGTCTCTACCACTTCGAGATTATGCTTTATACTTAGTGGGTACACGTTGTTTACGTACTCATACTACACTTGGTGCACTTTTTGTGCAGGACCTGAGGCAAGTACTAGTGGGGGACCTATCGTCTTACACCCACGTTATCCAGGGGCATAGTGGTGAGCTGCCTTTCTGAGCCGTTCTGCAGCTACTAGTGTCTCTCCTTGTATTTTTCATTCTGTCTATTTTTATTTCGGACAGTATTTGAGGTTTTGTATAATCTACTAGATGCTCATACACTTGTGACACCAGGTCTTGGCACACACATTGGTAGAATTTGGTATTTTATTATTTTCTTAGTTTTAAATTTTGTCAATATATGCTTAATTTATTAAGTTGGCTTGCCTAGCTGTAGTGTTGGGTGCCATCACGACCTATAGGTGAAATTGAGTCGTGACAACATGGTATCAGAGCACTAGGTTCACGTAGGTCTCACAAGTTATGAGTAGGCCTAATAGAGTCTTACGGATCGGTACGGAGACGTCTGTACTTATCTTTGAGAGGCTATAGGGTGTTAGGAAATTACCTTTCTTCATATTCCATCGTGCAATTAATGTAGTACTAAATATCCTTCTCTTATTCTCTCACAGATGGTGAGAACGCGCTCAAATGAAGTTCCAGACTAGAGAAGAGCTACTCCCCCAGTTGCTAGAGGCCGAGGCAGAGGCCGAGGCCGAGGGAGGGCTCCAGCTCATGGTAGAGCGCGAGGACGTCCCAGGACTATTCCAGTTATGCCGCTAGTGGGTCCAGCAGAGAACCCCATTGTTGAGGAACAGGATGAGGTACATGTGGCAGAGCCAGCTCCGGTGGACTTCATATCTGCACAGGGATTTCAGGATGTCATGGGTCGTATGCTGCGATTCAAGGACAATATGACTTAGGCCGGTTTATTTCCAGTA
The DNA here is from genome assembly GCF_000390325.3 of Nicotiana tomentosiformis. Lineage (NCBI taxonomy): Eukaryota > Viridiplantae > Streptophyta > Magnoliopsida > Solanales > Solanaceae > Nicotiana > Nicotiana tomentosiformis. The sequence goes on along the minus strand of NC_090814.1, from coordinate 126,383,844 downwards.
CACCCAGCCACATCTCAGGAAGGCGGGGGAGAATAGACCCCTACCACTCAGGCTCATGGACAGGCAGCTGGTGTATATCAGACCCATGGTGCACTACCTGCGGGTGGATCCCAGCCAGTGGCAGTAGCTATACCTGAGCCCAGGCCAGTTGTAGCCGCTGATCCTCAGAAGCTATTGGACCGATGGACTAGACTACATCCTCCTGTCTTTGGGGGTGAGAGACATGAGGATCCACAGGACTTCATTGATCGGTGCAAGGATAGAATGTACAACATGAGGATATTGGAGTCTCATGGGGTAGACTTTGCTACTTTTCAGCTAGAGGGGAGAGCCCGTTGATGGTGGCAGTCTTATGTTCTTAGCAGACCAGCAGATTCTCCTCCCATGACTTGGGACAGGTTCACCCGTATCTTTCTCGACAGATATATTCCACCCTCCCAGAGGGAAGAGTTGCGGTTTCAGTTTGAGCAGCTCCAGCAGGGTCAGATGTCAGTGACCGATTATGAGGCAAGGTTTTCTGAATTATCTCGCCATGCACTTATGATACTCCCTATTGAGGCGGAGAGAGTGCGGAGGTTTGTATCCGGTTTACATACGGGCATTATGGCCACTATGGCTCGAGAGGTTGAGATGAGTACTTCTTATGAGCTAGTTGTGGAGATAGCACGGAGGATTGAGGGTGTGCGTCAGCGGAGCTGATAGCAGATTATGAGAGATAAGCGGTTCAGGTACTCTAGAGAGTTTAGAGGTGCTCCGTCTGGGGGCAAAGGTCAGTTCGTGAGAAGTCAGTCCAGCAGACCCACATTTCCAGCACCACCACCTCCTCGGGGTACTCCAATGCGACTTATCTCAGTGCTATACCAGAGAGTTCTTACCGCCCACCAGCTATTTAGGGTCCTCCCAATGGGTATTCAGGTCCCCAGGGCCAGACTCTTAGTCAGCAGCCCATCGCACCGAAGAGTTGTTACGAGTGCGGGGATCCCAGTCATATGCAGAGGTTTTGCCCCAGGCTTTAGGGTAGACTAGTATAGCAGGGTCAGCAGACTATGCTTACCGAACCAGTTGCTCCACCAGTAGTACGACCACCAAGAGGTGGAGGATAGGTGGGTAAGGGCCGTCCTAGAGGTGGAGGTCAGCCAAGCGGAGGCCAGCCAGTTAGCGCTCCAGCTCGATTCTATGTTTTTCCCGCTAGACCAGATACAGAGGCCTCAGATGCTGTGATTACAGGTATTATTTCTGTTTGCGGCGAAGATGCTTCAGTATTATTTGATCCATGATCCACGTATTCATGTGTGTCATTTTTATTTGCTCCATTCCTGGGTGTTTCTCGTGAGTCCTTAAGTACTCCTGTTTATGTGTCCACTCCTGTAGGTGATTCTGTTATTGTGAACCGGATCTACCGGTCTTGTATTATTACATTCTATGGTTATGAAACTAGAGCAGATCTCTTTTTACTCGAGATGACCAATTTTGAAATTATTCTGGGTATGGACTGGTTATCTCCATATCATGCTATTCTAGATTATCATGCCAAAATTGTTACCTTGGCTATTCCATCTTTGCCTAGGCTGGAGTGGAAGGGTTCGTCGGTTAGTTCATTTAATCGGGTCATTTCTTTTATAAAGGCTCAACACATGGTTGAGAAGGGTTGTTTGGCTTATCTAGCCTATGTTCGGGATACTATTGTAGAGACTCCAGCTATTGATTCAGTGCCAGTAGTTCGGGAGTTCTCCGATGCATTGCCTTCAGATCTTCCAGGTATGCCACTTGATCGGGATATTGATTTCTGTATTGACTTGGCTCCAGATACTCAGCCTATATCTATTCCACCGTATCGCATGACTCCGAAAGAATTGAAAGAGTTGAAAGAACGGATTGAAGAGTTACTAGCCAAAGGGTTCGTCAGACTGAGTGTATCGTCTTGGGGTGAACCAGTATTATTTGTGAAGAAGAAAGATGGCACAATGCAAATGTGTATTGACTATCACCAATTGAACAAAGTTACTATTAAGAACAAGTACCCGTTGACACGTATTGAAGACCTATTTGACCAGATGTAGGGTTCTAGGGTGTTCTCTAAGATCGACTTGGGGTCGGGGTATCATCAGTTGAAGATTCGAGATTCGGATGTTCCGAACACTGCTTTTCGTACTAGATATGGTCATTATGAGTTTCTGGTAATGTCTTTCGGTTGACTAATGCCCCGGCAGCGCTTATGGATCTGATGAACAGGGTATTCAGGCCATATATTGATTCATTTTTCATTGTCTTCATTGATGACATTTTGATCTACTCGCGCAGCAAGGAGGAACATGAGCAGCATATGAGAGTAGTGCTTCAGACATTGCGGGAACAAAAGCTATATGCTAAGTTCTCCAAATATGAGTTTTGGCTAGAGTCTGTAGCATTTTTAGGACATATTGTATCTAGCGAAGGTATTAAAGTTGATCCCAAAAAGATTGAGGCGGTTCAGAATTGGCATCGACCCACTTCGGCAACGGAGATCAGGAGTTTTCTGGGTTTAGCAGGTTATTATTGTCGGTTCGTGGAAGCTTTTTCATCTATTGCAGCACCTTTGACCAAATTAACCCAGAAGGGTGTTCAGTTCCGATAGTCCAATGATTGTGAGTCAAGCTTTCAGAAGCTCAAGATAGCATTGACTACAACACCAGTGTTAGTGCTACCTTTCGATTCGGGAATGTATACAGTGTATTGCGACGCTTCACGCATTGGTTTGGGTTGTATATTAATTCAGGAAGGGCGAGTTATTGCATATGATTCACGTCAGTTGAAGCCCCACGAGCAAAATTATCCAGTACATGATTTGGAGTTAGATGCGATTGTCCACGCCCTTAAGATTTGGAGGCATTATCTTTATGGGGTGTCTTGTGAAGTTTATACTGATCATCGCAGTTTGCAGCATTTGTTCAAGCAGAGGGACCTAAATTTGAGGCAACGTAGATGGCTGAAATTACTAAATGATTATGATATTACTATCCTGTATCATCCGGGCAAAGCAATTGTGGTTGCAGATGCCTTGAGCAGAAAGGCGGAGAGTATGGATAGTTTGGCTTTCATTTCACTAGAGGAAAGGCCATTAGCCTCGGATATTTAGTCCTTTGCTAACAGACTTGTGAGGCTGGATATTTTAGAGCTCAGCCGAGTTCTAGCATATGTCGTAGCTCAGTCTTCACTATTTGAGCAGATCAAGGCTCGCCAGTATGATGACCCACACTTAATGGTTCTTTGATAAACGGTACTACGAGGTGGTGTCGAGGAAGTTACTATTGGTGCGGAAGGTGTTCTGTGACTCCAGGATCGTCTGTGTGTTCCTAATGTGGATGAACTGAGGAAAAAGAACCTGGAGGAGGCACACAATTCTCGGTACTTTATTCATTCAGGTGCTATGAAGATGTATCGTGACTTGAGGCAGCATTATTGGTGGCGACGAATTAAAAAGGACATAGTTGAGTATGTAGCTAGGTGTCTAAATTGCCAACAAGTTAAATATGAGCACCAGAGGCTAGGCGGCCTACTTCAGCAGATGACTATACCGGAATGGAAATGGGAACGCATCACTATAGACTTTGTAGTTGGGTTGCCACGGACCTTGAGGAAGTTTAATGCAGTTTGGGTGATTGTTGACAGGTTGGCCAAGTTGGCACATTTTTATTCCTGTTGTGACTACGTATACTTCAGAGAGGTTGGCCCAGATTAATATTCAGGAGATAGTTCGGTTGCATGGTGTGCCAATTTTCATCATATCAGATAGAGGCCCTCAGTTTACTTCACATTTCTGGAGAGCAGTACAGAGTGAATTAGGGACCCGTGTAGAGCTCAGCACAACCTTTCATCCGCAGACTGATGGGCAGTCAGAGCGGGCAGTTCAGATTTTGGAGGATATGCTCAGGGCATATGTGATTGACTTTGGAGGTCAGTGGGATCGTTTCCTGCATTTGGCCGAGTTTGCTTATAATAACAGTTACCAATCCAGCATCGAGATGGCTCCATTTGAGGCTTTATATGGTCGTCAATGTCATTTACCTATCGGATGGTTTGAGCCCGGTGAGGCTAAGTTATATGGTACTGATTTGGTAAAGGATGCCTTGGAAAAGGTGAAGTTGATTCAGGAGCAATTTTGTACAGCACAGTCCAGACAGAAGAGTTACACGGATCAGAAAGCGCGTGATTTATCCTTTATTGTAGGTGAAAAATTTCTCTTGAAGGTTTCGCCGATGAAGGGAATTATGAGATTCGGGAAGAAGGGCAAGTTGAGCCCAAGGTTTATAAGCCCATTTGAGGTGTTGAGACGAGTTGGGGAGGTTGCTTATGAGCTTGCATTGCCTCCCAGTCTAACGGGAGTTCATCCGGTTTTCCATGTATCTATGCTCCGGAAGTATCATGCTGACCTATCACATGTGTTGGACTTCAGCACAGTTCAGCAAGAAATCGGAACACTTGGTTCCTTAAGTTAGCTTTAAATGGACAAGGTTGACTTCGGTCAACATTTTGAGAAAACGACCCCGGAATCGGGATTTGACGGTTCCAATAGGTTAGTATGATGATTTTGGACTTAGACGTATGTCCGAATCGGGTTTTTGATAACCCGAGAGCGTTTTGATGCTTAATAGTAAAAATCAACTATTTGAAGGTTTAAAATTCTTTAAATTTGGTTTGGCGTAGGTTTTTGAGTAATTGAAGTCCGTTTGGAATTCTGAGCTTGGGAATAGTTCCGTAAAGTGATTTAAGACTTGCACGTAAAATTTTGTGTTATTCCGAGTAGTTTAAGTATATTTCGGCGCATTGGAAGTAAATTGAAGAACTTGAAATTCTTAAGTTTAAATCAATTTGGTTTAGGGTATGATTCTTAGATTTGATATTGTTTTACGCATTTTGAGAGTTCGAGCGAGTCCGCTTTGTGATTTCAAACCTGTTGGCATGTTCGGGCGGGGCCCCGAGGGTCCCGAGTGTTAACCAGACGAGGCTCGGATCAATTTTGGAAAATTTGAAGAAGAGCTGAAGCTTTCTGCTTCTGGTACGTTCGCACCTGCGCTGGACAGCCGCAGATGCGAGGTTTATGCGCAGAAGCGAAAAGGGAAGGGAGGCCTGTCATCGCAGGTGCGGAATCTCGAGCGCACTTGCGAACGCGCAGGTGCGAAAAATAGAGCGCAGATCTGGAAACTGGGCAGTCAAGCTAAGCTCGCACCTGCGAGGCTTTTCCATATGTGATAAAGCCGTAGGTGCAGTACACCTTTCGAAGGTGCGGAAATGCCTGTTGGACAGAATGGTTAAAAAGTCGGGGCTCAGACATTTTGAGCCCATTTTTCCTCCATTTCCGGGCGAATTCAGAGCTTTTGAGAAGGGGGTTTCAACTAGCAATCGAAAGGTAAGTTAATTCCACACCCCTTGAGTTAAATACATAGATTATAAGTAGATTATAACTAGTAAATCTTAGAAATCAAAGGTTTAGGTGAAAAACCTAGATTTTTATAAAAATGAGATTTTAACCACGAAATTAGTTATGGAATTAGGTAGAAATTATATATTTGAGTTCTTGAGATTATGAATAACGTTTCCATCTGAAACTTTCCAGAATCCGGGCACGTGGGCCCGGGTGAATTTTAGGAATTTTACCATTTTGGATAGGGTAATTTATTTAATAGATGAATTTCGAATTATTGAACATAAATTAATTATTTTATATAACTTTTTGATAGTTTCAGATTTTTTGGCATTGAATCGAGAATTTTACGAGACGCGATAATCGAAAAGTGGACTTTGAGACGAGATAAGTCTCTTGTCTAATCTTGTGAGGGGGAAATTACCCCATAGGGATTAAATTGAATAATTGTTGCTAATTGCGGGGGGGCTACGTACGCACGAGGTGACGCGAGTCCGTGCGTAGCTACTATAAATGCTAAAATTCGGGTAGTTTAGGACTCAAAGCATGAATTACTTGTGTAAATTATATTTCCTGATTAATTAATATTAAATTGATATATATATATATATATATATATATATATATATATATATATATATATATATATATATATATATTGTGAATTGTTAGATAAAGATATTAAAGGATGGAAATCTCATATGCTTGATTTTCTGTTTAAATCAAGTAATTGTTAAAAGAAATTATTCTTTATCCCGAATTTATCTCATAATAAATATACTCTCCTTCTGCAGATACATAAGAAAATGTCCTCCTTTCTTGTGGAGCGGGCCGAACGCCTCGGCAGGATAGATGCATCTATGGATCGCGCCGCACGTCCCTCGGCAGTGTACACGACACTCTGGATCGGGCCGTACGTCCTTGGCAGAAATCATGCTTAATAATAATAATTACACGATACTTTAATAGTTATTTCAGCTTGCGAAGCTAATTGATAAATTGGAGAATCCCTGAAATTTAATGAATTATTATTCCTGCTTGTTAAGGAATGAATTGTTATTCATGTAAATGAGATTAATTGATAAATTAGAAATTATTTGAAATTAAGGAATTTAATTAATATATTGAGAATTGTTGCATTTGAAGGAATATGATTATTTCCGTTGGTTTAATACATTATTGTAAATTTTGTAAATCATGCTGATTTAGATATTCTAGTTGTATTTCAGTTATTATTATTGACCCATAGTGAGTGTCAAAGTCGGCCATCTCGTCTCTACCACTTCGAGATTAGGCTCGATACTTACTGGGTACACGTTGTTTACGTACTCATACTACACTTGGTGCACTTTTTGTGTAGGACTTGAGGTAAGTACTAGTAGGGGACCTATCGTCTTACACCCATGTTATCCAGGAGCATAGTGGTGAGCTGCCTTTCTAAGTCGTTCTGCAGCTACTTGTGTCTCTCCTTGTATTTTTCATTCTGTCTATTTTTATTTCAGACAGTATTTGAGGTTTTGTATAATCTACTAGATGCTCATACATTTGTGACACCAGATCTTGGCACACACATTGGTAGAATTTGATGTTTTATTATTTTTTTGGTTTTAAATTTTGTCAATATATGCTTAATTTATTAAGTTGGCTTGCCTAGCTGTAGTGTTGGGCGCCATCACGGCCTATAGGTAAAATTGGGTCGTGACACAGCTCTACCTTGAATCCTTATGATCGCGCTTTAACTCTGCTCAAATCTGATATCTCTAATACCTGGCTCTGCATAAAAATATGCAGAAGTGTAGTATGAGTACGCCACGGTCGGTACCCAGTAAGTATCAAGACTAACCTCAATGGAGTAGAGATGAGGTACAGTCAAGACACTCACTAGTCTAATAACCTGTGCAATATAATGTACAAAATAATAGGAAACAAATAATAATAATAATAATAATAAGGGCGAGAATAAACAACCAGTGATATGCACAACAGACAACAAGAATACCATTAATATCACTCAACAATTAATAAATACAATTTCACCCAATTAAATCAAGTCTTTCAAATAAATGTCTTTCACATATAATTCTTCCAGATAACTCTCTTTTAAATATAATTTTCTCAAATAATTATTTTTCAAATATAAAATTCTTTCAATAAATATCTTCAAATATAATTTCCTTAAATAAATATCTTTCATATAATTCTTTTAAATAAAAATCCTTCCAAATAAATAATTTGAATATAATTCTTTCAATTAAAAGTCACCATGTGACACCTCATTTCAAAATCATAAAAATATGGGTCTCAGCCCAGTTTCATATTTTTTTGTAAACACGAGTCTCAGCCCATTTTTCATGTTTCCACGGCACCTCGTGCCCTCAATTCAATCTCAACTGCACGGACAACTCACGTGCCAATATCCTCAATGTATATAAGATCCACATGATCAATTTATTTTTCAATAAAGTAAGGTTAAAATCTTTAAATCAAGTAAGAAATCAATAAATGAATGAATTTATTTTAGAATCATTTGGGTGGAGAAAATAACAATTCAAATAAAATGAAACATCAGATCAACTACTCATTTGGCTATAAACATTTATTAAATTAAAACATATTAGAATATTTCTTTTATTTAAAACAACTCAATCATCAAAACAAATACAACCCAAAAATACAAATCCTCAAAGTCTCGTACGAAAAAGTCGAGGTCAATACAATACCTCAAGAAATACAAAACACTTAATATTAGGTGAAATAATACATCACGGAAAACACAAGAATTTACAAATTTCGGAAAAAAAATAAAATAACCAAAGGCAAGTGCAGCCATAGAGAATATCAACAAAATGACACTCCCGAGGTACTGCCTCATAGTCCCAACTCATAAATAAATTCACAATATCTCATTTCCTTATATCACCGCGGGAGCCTTCACATTTAATTTTAAAGAAATTATTTTTTCCTGAAATAGCATCCCGCGTTTTTAAGCCACCCTTATCACACCGCATGACTTCTAGTAGTTCCCCTACTAGCCACGCGTTTCAAGCCACCCTTATCTCACCGCATGCGTTTCAACACCCTGACCTTATATCGCCGCATGACTTCTAGTAGTTCCCCTACTAGCCACACGTTTCAAGCCACCCTTATCTCACCGCATGCGTTTAAATATCACAATATTTCACAAATCGTACCTCAAGTGCCCAAATATCACATCATAATACAACTTGCACCTCAAGTGCTCAAATCTTATAACATATCACAGATTGCACATCAAGTGCTCAAATCTTACAACATATCACAAATTGCACATCAAGTGCCCAAATATTAAAACTTGCCACAGAAATCAACAACACAATATTTTCCACAATAAGGAGCTCATGGCTCGACCATAATGTGCACAACACCCAAAAATAATCAATAGAGATAGAAATTACTCAACATAAAAGCAAAGCCTTCATTAAATTCAAATTTTCAATAATTATATAAACACCTCTTCTTAAGCTCATTTAATTAATTATTTGCAGAGGAAAAATCCATAATGAAATTAAATTACAATAATTATCAAACCAACAAATTCACGGAATTACATAAATAATCAAGTAACAATCACATCAAATTATCATATAACAACATATTCAACAACAACAAAGATTTAGGCATAGCAAACAGATGATTTAATACTTGTCCACGATTACCTAATTTACTACACAATAATGCCAAAAACTTTAATTCAATGAAAATTTGCACATATAAGCTCGAGTACGTACTCGTGACCTCGCGTACACGGCTTTTCACACTTCACAAATGGCACATAAGACTCAATGCCTAAGGGGTAATTCCCCCACTCGAGGTTAAGTAAGACACTTACCTTTTTGAGGTTATGCCGATATTCCAAAATCATCTTCTTTCTTGAATTGACCTCCGGACCGCTCAAATTTATCCAAATTAATTGTATAACTTCATTAAAATTCATCGGAAACAATTCCGGATAATAATACGTTGACTTAAAAATTTATTCCAAAAAGTCAACAAAAGTCAATGCGGGACCCGCTTCTCGGAACTCGACATAATATTCACGAAATACAAACACCCATTCCGATACAAGTTCAACCATACCAATTTTATCGAATTCCAATAACAACTCGACTTCCAAATCTTAAATATTTGTTTTTTGGAAGATTTTACAAAAATCTTGATTTCTTCCATTTAAATCCGAATTAAACGATGAATATAATCATAGATTCATGAAATATAATCACTTTAGGATATAGAATACTTACCCCAACCAAGCTTGTGAAAATCCCTCCAGAATCGCCCAAATCCGAGCTCCAAAAATCCCAAAACGAAAATCGCGAATTGACCATTTTTGGTCCTTAACATTCTGCCCAGTTTGCGCACCTGCGGACCATTTTATCGCACCTGCGAGCTCGCTTTTGCGAGAAAATTCCCACTTCTGTGAAAGTGCACAACCCAGTCGACCATCGCATTTGCGGAAGCTTTTTCGCTTCTGCGATGCCTCACGCGCACCTGCGATGCCCCTCCGCTTCTGCGCCTTCTCTACCCGCTTCTGCGATCACGCAGGTGCGGGAAATTCTACGCACCTGTGGCCTCAGTCCAGCCCATCCAATTTCTCTTCTGCGAGCTTCATCTCGCTTCTGCAATGGTCGCACCTGCGCCCAAATTTTCGCAGGTGCGATTCCAACAGGTCTGCCTAGAAACACCAGAAATCCCAGCATTTTCAACAAGTCTAAATTCGATCCAAACCTCGTTCGAAACTCATCCGAGCTACCCGGGACCTCGTTCGAATTTACTAATAAGTCTCGTAACACAATATGGACCTACTCGGGGTTTCAAATTACATCACACAACACCAAAATTATAAATCGCGCGTCGAATCAAATTTTGAATGTTCAAATCTTCCAACTTCTATATTTTGCGCCGAAACGTACCAAATCAATCCGGAATGATTTCAAATTTTGCACACAAGTCATAAATGACGAATTGGAGCTATTCAAATTTCAGGAATCAAAATCCGACCTCGTTATCAAAAATTCACCCTTCGGTAGTATTTTCCAAAAATCTTCTATTTTTTAACTTTTGCCAAAATGTGTCAAATTGTCCTACGGACTTCCAAATCCAAATCCGAACATACACCGAAGTATGAAATCATCATACAAAGCTATTGCCACCATTGAAATTCCATTCCGGGGTCGTTTGCTCAAAAGTCAACTCCCCGGTCAACTCTTTCCATTTAAGCTTCAAAATGAGAACTTTTCTTTAAATTAAATTCCGAATCTTCCGAAAACCAAACTCGACCACACACGCGGGTCATAATACATATTGCGAAGCTTCTCGAGACCTTAAGCCACTGAACGTGGCATAAATTCTTAAAACGACAAGTCGGATCGTTACATTTGGGTGTTACAGGTGCATGCCTAGAAACTTCTCAAGAAATAGTGAATTGTTCGAAGCATTATCAGATCTTGAGAAAGTTTTCAAGGCACCGAATCATGCAAACCTGAAGGGAAAACAACAACAGAACTCAACAGAACAAATCGAACCAGACATGGATGACGAATAGAAAATCTAAATAACAGAAACAATGCGAATGACCCGAACAATCAGGGTGTGGTGCCTCTTGTGCCAGAAGCAGCATTGTATGATTGGGCACAACCCACCGCCGAAAATATTTCAATTGCAGTCCCTCAAATACAAGCGAAATCATTTCAAATCACAAACAACATGCTACATTTGTTGCAGAACAAGGGACTGTTCTCAGGGTCTTACATTGAAGATCCTCAACAGCATTTGAAAAGTTTCCTGTCGATATGTGTCACGTAAAGGAAACCTAATGTGACACCGGAAGAAATAAACCTATTATTGTTTCCATTCTTGGTGGCGGGAGAAGCTCAGACTTGGCTTAATTCACTCCCCATAAACTCCATCACTACTTGGGAGGAATTATTCAAGCAATTTTTGAACAAGTTCTACCCACCCAATAAGATTGCCAAACAAATTGATGAGATATTGAGCTTCAGGCAGAGACCAACAGAAACACTACAAGAAACGTGGGAGAGGATCAAGGGTATGCTGGTTAAGTATCCACATCATGGCATTCCAGATCAGATGTTGGGGCAGAGGTTCTACATGGTATTGGCAGACAGTTTAAAGGCCAATGTTGATGCTTCTGCAGGTGGAGCATTTTTGAGAAAATCATTCAGAGAATGCAAGGTCCTACTTGATAAAATGGCTTAAAACTCAGGATGGATGATAAGAGACTCTACGATCACTCATGTCGTTCACTCACTAGCTTTGGACCCAAACAACTCCATAGCCAAAAATATGGCCACGCTGATGACGCAAATGAGTATCCTAACCAAAAAGATCGATGAATCAGGCCAGAAGCAGCAGGTACACATAGTTGACGCGTCTAATGGGGGCTTATGTACACCATGCATTAACCAACCATATGTATGCTCTTGGAGTGCGGAAAGTGACAACCAGCACTATCAGGAAGATATGAACTATGTGGCCAACTATGCAGGACAGAGGCAAGGTGGTCAGAATTGGGGGCAACAAAATCAGCAATATAGACCAGCACAACAGCAGTACGATAATATCAACAATCCTTGAGCTATGCGACCACAAGGTCAAGTTGTGCCGTACCAAAGGCAACATGGATACAACCAGCAAAATCAGCAGCTAGCTTATCAACAGCCTCAACAACAGCAAATAGTGAGATACGATGATGGGTTGTCTGAAATTAAAGGAATGCTGCAACAGTTGATTGGGTACAATGGGAAAATGCAAGAGAGAGTGGACACATATGAATCAGCAATAAAAGGCATTAAGATTCAATTAGGACAGATATCAATGGCTCTGAATAATCGCCCCCAAGGGATGTTACTTGCAGACACACAAGTCAATCCAAAAGAGCAGGGCCTGAAATAGCTTATGGCAGTGAGTCTAAGAAATGGTAGAGACCTAGATCTAGAGCAAGAAATTGCTCGCGAAAGCCGACCAGCTGAAATACTTGTGCCAGTACCCATTGAGGTAGATGATTCAACAAGGTTAACTGAGGTGCCGATACAACATGCACAAGAGAGCACAAGTAAAGAAAAAGAGGTTGCGAAAGAGACTGAGGTAGCACAAGAAACGACAGTAGATGTAGTGCTTGAGCAGGATAAAACTCAAATCACAAGAAGGAAGCGACCTCCAACACCATTCCCACAGAGATTGGCCAAATATAAAAAGGATGAGCAGTATAAGACATTCATGGAGATGTTGAAACAAATCTAGGTGAACATTCTACTGATTGACGCCTTGAGGTAGATGCCTGGGTATGCCAAAATGATGAAGGATTTGATGTCTCGCAAGTTTGACTTTCAAGACTTGGCCACTATTACACTAACCCAGACCTGTAGTGCTGTCGTGATGAGACCCATAACTGAGAAGTTGTCAGACCCAGGGAGTTTTACAATCCCATGCACAATAGGCAGCTATGCTTTTGCTAAAGCATTGTGTGATTTAGGGGCAAGCAAAAACTTGATGCCCTTGGATATATATAAAAGGTTAGGCATTGGAAGACCAAGACCCATATCTATGTTACTACAGCTAGCCGACCGGACAGTGAAGAGGCCATCAGGTATCCTTGATGATGTACTAGTGCAGGTTGGAAAGTTTGTGTTTCCAGCAGATTTTATCATTCGGGGCTGCAAGGTTGACGAGGAGATTCCCAAAATTTTGGGAAGACCATTCTTGGACACTAGGAGAGCTCTAATTGATTGTGAAACTGGAGAGCTAAAAATGAAACTGAACAATGAAGAGACAAAATTCAATGTGCAGAAGTCTATGTGGCGACCAAGTGAATTTGCTAACTGCTCTCTAATAGAAGTTGTGGATGTAATTTTGGAGGAGGAAGATGAGACCCTGAACGCTAAAGACCCTCTAGCAGCCTGTCTCATGAACTTAGAAGAAGTAGATGGAGAGGACTTGGCGGAGTGGGTGCTGGCTCTTGAAGGCCAAGCGTTCTAGAAAAGAGAGCTCGAATTTGAGTCTTTGCACTTAGAAGAAAGAAAGACTCCTCCAGCTAAGCCATCGATCGAAGAGTCACCACAGTTGGAATTGAAATCGCTACCACCTCATCTCAGGTATGCTTTCTTAGGATATAACTCAACTTTATTTGCTATTATCTCATCTGGTTTGTTAGATGTGCAGGAAGAACAACTTTTGCAGGTATTAATAAAGTGCAAAACTGCAATTGGTTGGACCATTGCAGACATTAAGGGTATTAACCCGGCCTTCTGTATGCATAAGATTTTACTGGAAGACGGCCACAAACCTTCCAGAGAACATCAAATAAGTCTAAACCCCAACATGAAAGAAGTCGTGAAAAAGGAGGTGATAAAGTGGTTAGATGCGGGAATCATTTTCCCCATCTCCGACATCAATTGGATTAGCCCAGTCCAATGTGTGCCAAAGAAAGGTGGAATGACTATTGTGCAAAACGAGAACAATGATCTGATCTCAACAAGAACATTCACGGGATGACAAATTTGTATGGACTACAGAAGATTGAACAAGGCCACCCAAAAAGACCACTTTCCCTTTACATTCATTGATCAGATGCTAGATAGATTGGCTGGGAGGTCCCACTTTTGCTTTCTGGATGGATACTTGGAGTATGATCGGATCTCTATTGCCCCGGAAGATAGAGAGAAACCATCATTCACTTGTCCATATAGCGTATACGCTTTCCGGAGAATGTCGTTTGGCCTATGCAATGCACCCACCACATTTCAATGGTGCATGATGGCCATCTTCACAGATATGGTTGAAGACATAATAGAAGTCTTCATGAATGATTTCTCAATGGTGGGAGACTCATTTGATGACTGCCTTAAGAATCTGAAAAGAGTGCTGAAAAGATGCATGGAGACCAATCTGGTGCTCAACTAGGAAAAGTGCCATTTCATGGTACATGAAGGTATAGTCTTGGGGCACCTAGTGTCAAGTAAAGTCATTGAGGTGGATCGTGAAAAGGTTGATGTGATAGAAAAGTTACCACTACCCACTTCCATCAAAGCAATAAGAAGTTTTCTTGGCCACGCCGGTTTCTACAGACGGTTTATAAAAGATTTCTCCAAAATTTCTAACCTCTTATGTAAACTGCTTGAAAACGATCACCCTTTTGTGTTTTATGATGACTGTAGGGTAGCGTTTGAGGAGTTGAAGAAACCGGTGACTGCACCAATCATAGTGGCCCCGACTAGGGGCAACCTTTCGAACTGATGTGCGATGCAAACGACTATGATGTGGGAGCAGTTCTTAGGCAACGAAAAGATAAAGTCATGCATTCGATATACTACGCAAGTAGAACCTTGAGCGGCGCCCAACTGAATTACACAGTGACAGAGAAGGAGATGCTAGCTGTGGTGTTCGTATTTGATAAATTCAGGTCATACCTGATAGGCTCAAAGGTAATTGTTTACACTGACCATGCTGCCCTCAAGTACCTAATTGAGAAAAAGGAGTCAAAGTCGCGCCTAATTCGATGGGCGCTACTGCTATAAGAGTTTGACTTGGAAATCCAGGACCAAAAGGGAACAGAAACCCAAGTTGCTGATCATTTGTCCATGCTTGAAGGAGCGAAAAAGAAGGTTGAGATGGAGGAGATCATGGAGACTTTCCCAGATGAACAACTCTTAGCAACGAGCCTTGGCAAGCGGTACTGTTCCCTATGACTTGTCGTCTGTGCAAAAGAAAAAGTTTTTTCATGACTGTCGCATATATTTCTAGGATGAACCATATTTGTTTAGGATTTGTCTTGATAACATGATCCAGAGATGCATTCCTGAGATAGATCAATTTTCTATTTTGCAGGCATGTCATGCTTCACCGTATGGAGGACATTTTGGAGGTGTAAGGACAACGGCTAAAGTGTTGGAGTTAGGTTTTTATTGGCTGACGCTGTTTAAAGATGCATACTTCTAGGTGAAAATTTGTGATGAGTGTCAACGGACGAGGAATATTTCTCATCGACATGAGATGCCCATGAACCCACTTCAAGAAGTGGAAGTATTCGATGTATGGGGAATCGACTTTATGGGACCATTTGTCAGCTCATATAATAACAAGTACATACTTGTAGCGGTGGACTATGTCTCGAAATGGGTAGAAGCCGTGGCACTTCCAACGAATGATGCGAAGGCAGTTATTGGTTTCCTGAGAAAGAACATCTTCACCCGATTTGGCACTCCAAGAGCTATCATCAGTGATGGAGGCACCCACTTCTGCAACCGAGCCTTTGCAAAGTTGTTGGAGAAATATGGAGTTTGCCATAAAGTTGCTACTCCGTATCACCCACAAACAAGTTGGCAAGTCAAGGTATCAAATATAGAAATCAAGAGTGTTTTGACCAAAACTGTAAATGCTACTCGGACTGATTAGGCGAGAAAATTGGATGATGCGCTATGGGCTTACCGCACTGCATTCAAAACTTCGATTGGTATGTCACCGTATAAATTGGTGTTTGGAAAGGCATGTCACTTGCCGGTGGAGTTAGAGCATAAAGCCTTCTGGGCGTTACGATAATTAAATCTGGACTTGGAGGTCGCTGGAACTAGCAGAGTCATAGAGCTGCATAAACTTGACGAGTTCTGGTACCATGCTTTTGAGAGTACAAGGTTATATAAGGAAAGAATGAAACTGGTGCATGACAAAAATATTCTTGAGCGAAATTTTAAGCCGGGAGACGTGGTACTATTATTCAATTCGAGATTGAGGTTGTTTCCGGGCAAATAGAAGTCAAGATGGTCAGGACCATTTCGTGTGCTAGAGATTCATCCCACCGGAGCTGTTGAGATTGCTTCAGAAGATGGCTCTCGCAAGTTCAGAGTCAATGGTCAGAGGTTGAAACATTATTTGGGCATGGATGACACAAAAGTAGTATCGGTGACTCATTTGATAGAGCCAACAATGTTGAGCGAGCCTTAAGTCGATTGCTTACGTCATGCCACAACGTTAAATTAGGCGCTTCATGGGAGGCAACCCATTGTAATATTGTATTCGTCATGCCGTAACGTTAACTAAGGCGCTCGTTGGGAGGCAAACCAATTCTTAGTTGATTTCAAGTGTAGTTAGAATTTTTTTTCTTTTTGTTTTTAGGAACTAAAATGTTTGTAGGTAATTTCGACAAGTCGTACACTGCGTCGCCTGGTCCCCAGCGAGCTGGGCCAGGCAGAAAGCCTTGCGTCGCTTGATGGAAAGCTCATGTGGGAGCCTGCCTAGCGAGGGAAAAAGCAACACCATCTAGCGTGGAGCCTCGCACCGCAGGCCCCAGAACTTGCGTTGGAGCTCGCCTCGTGAGGTGTAAAGCGAGGCAGCAACCTCGCATCGCCAGGTAAGTGAAATTTTTGGTTTATCTTAATTTTTTACTTTATTTATTTTAACCCCCCCCCCCCCCTAAAACCTAACCTAAACGCCCAAAACCTTACTGCTCACAAAAAAGCATACAACCTCACTACTCACGCCACGAACACTGCCAAACCCCCTCCCTCACAACCCCATTGAAGACAACCACTCCTCTGCTCTTTCCTTCACCTGCAACAACAATTCAAGGGCAATCCCTCCTCTTAAACATCTAAGGTATGATTTCTACCTCCATTCTTTAGCAATTTCGAGTTGGGTGAATGCATGATATTGGATACAAATTTTGGGGTTGTTCTTCATTGTAACAATGTGTTTGTGTGCCCCAACCCCATGAACCCCATAGGAATGGTGTTGTTATTGTGTGAACAAGTGGTAGCACAGAAATTCCAAGCCGATTTGGGAGGGTGAGACAATTCATCATCCCTACAAGCACTCCCATGGCACGAGTGCATGCTAAGTGTTTGTCATAATGCCTCAAAGGCATTCTTTGTCCCCATTGGAGCCTGAGTCTCCGAGATTGTAAGACTAGTGCTATGTAGTCGTGCACCACTTTAAAATTTTAAGTGTGGGTGGCTCACTGGTAGCCCGATGCTTCAAAATTGGAGAAAGCACTCATGCATCATTGCTTGATTCTCATACTAAGAAAAGATGAGGTGAAGTCTAAGTAACCTAGGAAATTATGGAAAATCATGTGTTGAACTCTTAAGTGTGGGGTCGCAAGACCATTTTTTGAATTTTGCAATGCGTCATAAACTGATTAATGCTCACTTGTGTAGATACAAACATGCCTCCAAGGAAGGACACCGGAAAAGGCAAGGCCACATCCACTGCTCCGTCTAAGGCTAAGGCTCCCTCCGCACCTCTACAGAAGAAGAGAAAAGGGGGTGAAGCCACTTTAAGTCAAGTTGAAGGACTGCAAGCAGTGGCAGCTATAGCAGCCACTCGCACACAATCTCAAGGACAAAGTGGGTTTGGACTCAAGATCATACCTCTACATGTTAAAGACTGGTACAAATGTTGTAGGCCGAGACATATAGATCCGGAATTTGCTATTCATGAGTGTCGCCTACAAGCAAAGTACCAAGCAATCTGGAGAGGTATTAATAAGCCGGGGCTGTGTTATGTGCTCAAAAATACGGGGGATATTAAAGTCAATATGGTTCGAGAATTTTATGCCGGTTTTGATCCTAAGGATCCTGAGCAGTTGGTGCCCATTCGGGAAGGTTGATAGATTTTTCAGCTTCAGCAATATGCAATTTCTTAGGTGCTCCAGATGTTCCTCAGGAACCCTTGGACAATTTCATCACCCCGTCCTACATATCGAGAACTGAGACACACTCTTTGTGGTGTCAATTCTATGGCAGCGTAGGTTCGGAATAAGAAAACCAATCGTCATAGGAAATTTCCCAAGAAGAAGATGAGGGCAGAGGCTCAAGTATGGCTGAAATTGATTAATAAATGGCTCCTACCTTTCAATCATGACACTCTTATTAGCCGTGAGAAGACGTGTGTCCTATATTTACTCATGACTGGCCAGCGGGTGAATGTGGGCCACTTGATCCGCTACCAGATGACTCAATTGAGAACTAGCGGGAGAATTGATCGAATGCCTTTTGCAAACATGTTGACTCAGTACTTGAGACAGGAAGAGGTGGATGAGGAGAAAGCTTTCGATCATATCATTGATCAGCCCCTACGACTAATGGACATTACAAGTGTCTGGGTTAAGGAGGAGACTGATATGCCATCAATAACAGGTGTCGAGCGCAATGCTCGTGATGACAGCTTTATGGCCCATTTATATGGGATGATGGACTTGCAGCTTCGGATCGGGGGATGGCCGGCCACAACAGAGGAGAGAGCCATATTGGGTGAGCGGTTCCCACTCAATGCTCATGCTCAACAGTTGGTTGGGCTTGGTGATGGATACAGACTCCCAGAGGATGAGGATGTCAACACACCTGAGCAGTCCAAGGCCGAGCCGGAGCAGTCAGATGATGATGATGATGAGGAGGAATCACAAGATGTCTTGTTTTGTCAGTTTGTGTATGCACTGAGGACATTGCATAAAAAATAAGTGTGGGGTGATAACTTGTAAATATTAGTCTTGTTTTAGTAATTTTTTTTAGTTAGTGTCGTCTTAGCCATTTTTTAAAAAAAAAAAAAAGGAGTAGAAAAATTGGACTCTTCTCGATGACAGATCTCCTAGACAGGTTTCTTGAGGGAATTAAGTCTAAAGAAGAAAAAAAAACCAAAAAGATTTTTCTTGTAGGTAGTGTAGTAATTCCCCCTTGGTTTTTCTTTGTGCCGTGGTTCTTTTCCAAGGGTTTTAGTTGAACCGGGTGTAGTTAGTTTTAATTTTTAGGAGTAGAAACCACTGGGCTATGAATTGAATTGCAACGATATCTCTTAACTTTGTTATGCCTTGAGAATAGTGAGTACTCTGGTTGTAACACTTAGGCTCAATGTTTGACTCTAGTATAAATACCTTAAATCATAGATTCTTAAATTTGCTTTACTGCTTTGACTCGAGTGTCATGATAAAACCAATTCTGAGTGAGTTATGTGCCATGTCTGTGTGAGATTTGCATGTATTCTGTGCATTGCAGTTGATGTCAAGAACTTGCCCCGTGTGTGTGCGAAGCGAAATAGTAGTCTTGTTCAGTCTGGAAAGTGATAGAGGCATTTCTTTGTTGAGCCAGATGTATATAGTTTACCCGCCTAAATATCATATAACATAGTTAACCCATTTGAGCTTGTAATCCTGTTTCTTTGGTAACCACATTACAAGCCTTACCCTTTATTTGAATTGACCATATATTTGAACCTTGTCACCTCTCATGAGTACTTGAATTGTGATGAATTATATAAAAGTTAAAGTGTGGGGTGGTGGTTTGTCTTTTGAGTGGAACAAATGGAATAAGGAAAAAGGTGCACCGTTTTGAAAAGAAAAAAAATATATCAATAAAAGCCACTTAGATTGAAAGAAAAAGAAAAAAATATACATATAGTTGTATTGTATGAAAAATAATTCTTGATGGTGGTGGCTAATGATGTAATTGTACTTAAAGGAGTATGGGTAATATACATTGAAGTAAATGTGGAGTTTTGGTTTGACATAAGTATGGGCTTGAGTGTTAACGTATATGTATTAAAGTTCTTAAGGGAGGTATAGTCACTCATATCCAAATGTATCCTACCCGACCCGCAGCCTACATTACAACCAATTAAAGTCCTACTTGATCCTAGACTGAATGAGCTCGATTAGTAGAGTATTACACTACGGGCAAGCCTATGGTGCATCATTTGTGGCATATGAATGTTATTTCTGAGAACGAGTGAATTCGTCCTATCTTGAGTTCCTACGGCCTTAAAATTTATTGTGTGTGGAACTAATCTCTTTTGTTGTGTGAGGGCACGTGATTCATGACGGAAAGGTAATATCATTGACCTCCATGTTAGAGTAAGTAAGTGAATTGTGAATAATGCATGGTATTGATGTGTGGCTATAATTCCATATTTTAGTACATTATTTACCTTATATTTTATGTGCTTTAATGTTAAACTATACTTTATTTGCGCGTAATGGAGTCTATTTTATGTGTAGGTACATTGGAGATGAAACTAGAGCAAAAGGAATATTTAAAGTCTAAAGCGTGCTCGAAAACAGTTGAAAAGAAGAAAGAAAGAAGTGAGCAACGGAAAAATGAGGAAGCTGGCGAAGCGATCTATTGAACTCGCGCTAGAGCTGGAGAGGCAAGCCTTTGAGCTCGCGTGGGAGCAGGAGACGCGAGGGATAAGGCGATGTTGAGATTGCATGGAGGCAGTCATCGCATGATCTGGGGTGAGGTTCATCTCGCGTTTTACCTCGCGAGGCACGGTCTGAGGCAAGCCTGATCCAGATTTTGAAGGCTTATTTCGTCTCCCTGTTTGACTAGGACTAGGGCTATGTCGTTTAGGTCTTTTCCTACACGTATAAATAGACATTAAACACTACTTTTTTGAAGGAGTTTTTTGACCGGAGGCAAGAAT
The DNA here is from genome assembly GCF_000390325.3 of Nicotiana tomentosiformis. Lineage (NCBI taxonomy): Eukaryota > Viridiplantae > Streptophyta > Magnoliopsida > Solanales > Solanaceae > Nicotiana > Nicotiana tomentosiformis. The sequence continues at coordinate 126,362,981 of NC_090814.1, read as the reverse complement.
AGCTCGTGGAACATCCGTTGGGGGATAGAATCATCGATTTCTATATTCCTTCATCTTTACTTTGTAATTTATTTATGCAAAATACTTGGGATATTGTTACTATGAGTATGAGTAGATAAAGTTCTAATCTAGGGTTTTGATGGAACCTATTGGAGGATGATTTTTCTGTTACGTTAAAATAGATTTGTCGTAGCTTTTTCTCTATTTGTTCAACTACATTTATATTGTGGTTGGTTGAAGATCTCTCAATCGACTGTGCCTATTTAGTGTGTATTATTCGGAAGAGAGTGCATATTTAAGTAGTTGTTGAACAACATCACTCCTAACGTATATGAGGGATCAATATGGAGGGTTTAAAGGTGGGATTAGGAATAACGAAACATTGGTGCGATCCGATTGAGCCGTAACTTAGTGCCAGCTAGCATAATTCGGAAGAATATGTCTAGTAAATTGTGGTAGTTACTCGGGAGAGAATTACGACACTCAAAGAGCTCATGATCGGTAGAGAAACCTTAGGCAAATTTATAGAAAACGTAGCGGAAAGGATTCCGACAATAGGGGAAATCAAAACCTTAGACCATTCCAATTCTTGTCTACAACATATTCGTAGTTAGTTATTAATTACTGCATTTTCATTACGTGATATTTAGTTAGTAAACATCCAATTTGTTATTTAAATATTTCTGAATATTGATTGCGTGAATTTGTGCGAGTCTAGTAGCTGTGCTTAATAGGTTAACTCCCTGTGGGATTCGACTCCGGACTTGTTAACCGAAATATATTTACAACGACCACTTAGTCCTTTTTATAAGGCATAGTTGGGCGTGATCAGGGTCATTTCGTTCATTTTAAAAGGCTAAGTTTTTAAAATGGAAGACAAATGTTATCAAATATTTTTGCTCCATTCCAAAATTTATTTGTAGCAAAAAAATGTCAATTTTTTGCTTTTTTTTAGTGTGTGTTATTAGAATAGATTGGGTACATCTTAAGGAGCTTGAATCTCATTTTTGGGATGATTTGGTGAAGTTTTGGGGTGGTTTGAATTGAAAATTCGAAATAAAAACTGAACATAAAAAAATTGTTACACCCTATATTTATTTATTTTTGTACGTAAAACTGCGTCGTGAGCAAACTAATGTAGGACCCAAAAAAAATGAGATCATCTTTGAAAATATATAAAGCAATTTAATCATGTTACCTCGGAAGTTACAAATATTGAATATCATGAACAACAAGTACAAAGAAGGTTGGAAGGTTTAGAAGCTAAAGGAATTGAAGAAAATAATGTTTCGTCGAAAGCCGACAAATTGGGAATGTTATAGCATGTACTTTTGGGATGAGACCAGGGTGTTTTACATGATAAGGAGGTTATGTTACGAGTTATGTTATTCGTATGATAGTCGTATGTTATGTTTTGAAGTCAAGCGAGTGGTGGAACAAAAGTCGATGAAAGTCATCACAAGTTACGTTCATAAATTTTACTGAAACTTTGGGTCAAATGTAACTGCGATTTTCTCCCAATATACTTAGATTTATGGGGTGTTCCACCCATCAAATTAAATATCTACGAGTCTACTTTCCAACGCATTAAACCGTTTGTCAATACGATATCTGAGTAGAGAGATATGGGCATTTTTGCGAGACTACGCAGACTGTCACCTACTTGCTTAAACGAGAATCCAAAACTGGGCCTGTTCGGGTCGTCCAAAAATGGGCCAGTTCGGGTCGTTCAAAGAGGACTTTTTAAAGTCATATCCCCTTCATATATTAGTCTGATAATAGGGCAAAATAATCAGACTCATTCTCTGCAAAACTCCTCCCAAATATTTCCCCCAAACCCCAATTGATTTTCTCCCCCTTTCAAGTTCTAATCGGAGGTAAAGCCTAGAGTTTGAAGAACCAAGATAGGAGTCGAGTTATCCAACAAATAAGGTAAGTTTACTGCTCTATTTCATCCATTTTTTTCTGTTGTAGATGTATAGTAAGTCGTTCTATATTTGTAAGAACTCACGGGACGGTGATCGGAAGCCATGAGTTCGAGTTATTCACTTGTAGCGGACTGTTTTGTGGACTGTTTTGTGGTGCTGTTGGGCTGCGTGTTTTACTACTGTTTTATGGAGTTTTGGAGGAGGAAGGGTGTGGAGAAACACCACATAAATGCAGGATGTTGGGCTGGTCATTCGTCGTAACATTTTCGGGTTGTTGACACTACTACGGTGGTCGTTTTGTGTATGAAGAGATTGGGGTGTGTTGGGCTATTTTGTAGTATTGTGTGGTGTGTATAAGGTTGGAAAATAATGTATATATGTTGTTATTGTTGTTTTTGGTGTTGTTGGTGTTATCTTGAATTTGGAGGAAGTAAGAATTATAGGGGAAATGCTGTCCGTTTTAATACAAAATAAGCATGTCGTTCGTTATGCGATAGTTATACGTTTCATAACTTAATGATAGTATTATTATCGTTGTTGTAGATTAAGGTGAGAAGAGGCGAGTTCAACTTGGTGATTGAAAAGAGTGTGATAAGGTATGTTAAGGCTAAGCCTTCCTTCATTTTGGCATGATCTCGTAGCTACATGTGTTAGTAATGAGACAAAAGAGAAGTTCATATTCATGAATTTATTCACACTATTCTAGTCTCATAAGTTACAATATTATTCCTTATCGAGACTCTATATTCAATTTAGTATTGTCTTCTTCCAGTCAAGAGAGCAGCAAGCCTATATATACAGTATTACAGTATTTTCATTACCATCGAGCTATAATCGATGGGCAGGCCCCTATTGGGCAACCTCTGATCAGATGGAAAGTTATATACCGAGCCTACTGTGGCCGAGCGCCTATGAGCAAGCCCAGCATGGTCGAGATACATAGCCTAGTATGGCCGAGCGCCTATGAGCGAGCCTACTATGGCAGAGCAGTTATATATACCGAGCCTTATAAGGCCGGACAATTATTTTACTTACTATATTGAAGGAGTTGAGTCAGTATCAACAGGTAAGTATATCTCCAGATCATCTTTGACTCCCAATTACTTTCAGTTATTATATTATCAGTTCAGTTTCAACTTTCAGTTATGTTATCGCCTTATATACTCGGTACATTATTTTGTACTGACGTCCCTTTTCTGGGGACGCTGCATTTCATGCATGCAGGTTCAGATAGACAGACGGGTATACCTCCTCAGTAGGTGTTTCCAGAGTTCAGCCTGATCGGTAAGCTCCACATCCTTCGGAGTTATCGGGTCTAGGTTTTTGTGTACATCTTCTGTGTGTATGTATATATATTATGGGTAGGTCGGGGCCCTGTTCCGATCACAATATATCTATCAGAAGAGGCTTGTAGACATATCCTGTCAGTTAGTGCATTATGTTGGGCTTGTAGGCCTGGTATGTATATTTTGGTGGTTTGTCAGTTGTAGTAGTTATGACGGCCTTGTTAGCCCAACTTTATATTGATGTTTAGTCAGCGCTAGTTTCCATTCAGTTTTATATTTTGCTTCGCAAATTGTCTTGCAAGGTGGCCCCTTGGCCAAATTATGACATTATATGTTCAGAGTCCCTTAGTCGCAATTTGGTACACTAGGTTAGTTGAGGCACCGGGTGCCAGTCTCGCTTCCAGGTCGGGGCGTGACAAACTTGGTATCAGAGCAGTTCTATCCTAGGGAGTCTACAAGCCGTGTCTAGTAGTATCTTGTTTATAGATGTGTTGTGCACCACATTATATAAGCAGGGAGCTACATGGCATTTTGGAGTTGGTTTCCCTTCTTTCAAATCTAAATCGTGCTGTAGAACTGAGTTATAGGAAATTTGAGTTAAACTTACGTGTTTGTGTTTTCATACACAGATGACGGTGACTAGGAAGACTACGGCTATCCAGAGGGGAGATACAACAATAGGTGAGGGGACCAGCAGGGTACCCCCAATAGATGGGTCCCAGTCTGAGGCCCAAGGCGAGACCCCTACTCAGCCATTACCGGCTCCTCCACCACCTAAGGAGATTCCTAGGGATACCGCACATCCAGTTCCCCCTCCACTTCCACCAGATCAGGACTTGAGGAGTGCGGTGCATTTGTTGACACAATTGGTAGCTACCCAGCAACAAGCTAGGGCATCAGCTAGTGCAGGATCTTCTGAGGGGTCTGGGAGTTCAAGGGTCCGAGAGTTTATTGCTTTGAGTCCCCCAGAGTTTACGGGGTCAGATCAGAGGGAGGACCCGCAGGATTTCATAGATAAGCTTCACAGGATCTTTCGGGTTATGCATGCCACAGAGAAAGAAGCAGTTGAGTTAGCAACTTTTCGACTCCGAGATATAGCCATCCTTTGGTACGAGGGATGGGAGAGGTCCAGGGCACGTGATGCACCTCCAGCTAGTTGGGAGAATTTTTCAGATGCTTTTCTTGACCAGTATTTACCGCAGGAGATCCGACAGGCTCGGGTCGATCAGTTTCTAGCCCTTAAACAGGGCAATATGAGTGTTCGAGAGTATAGTCTCTGTTTTGACTCATTAGCCAGATATGCACCATCCATAGTTGCTACTATGCATGACAGGATCCACAGGTTTATAGCAGGGTTAGCCCCAGAGTTGACCGAGGCATGTGCCACCGCTGCATTGCATGATAATATGGATATCTCCCAGATTCAGGCATTCACTCAAAATATAGAAAGGGTTAGGCGTCGACAGCAGGGTACAGAGAGGACTGAGCAAGGGCAGCGTAAGAGGATGTGATTTCCTAGGTTTCAGGAGCAGTCTCAGGGTAGTTATAGGCCCCAGTACTTCGGACGGCCACCTAGGCCTCCGCCACCTCAGTTGCAGGGTTACAGGTATGACCGCTATACTCAGTCAGGACCAGGTGAGAGCTCACGGGTGTCAGTTTTGCAACGACAATGAGGTTCAAGGCAGACATGGTCATTTCCGCCACGGTGTGACATCTGTGGTAGAGGACACTTGGGCCAATGCCGAGCAGGTTCTGATGCTTGTTATACATGTGGGCGTCCGGGGCATATGATGCGAGATTGCCCAAATAGAGATTCTGGGGGTATGGCACAACCAGCAAGTTCAGCGACAGGATCATCTATGTATGTGCATCCTTCTGGGTGCAAGTCTCAATCTTCGGCTGGTAGAGGTCGAGGCAGAGGTAGAGGTTCCAGTTCAGGTGTTAATCAGAACCATATGTATGCTTTAGCGGGTCGACATGACCAAGAGTCTTCACCAGACATTGTGACAGGTATATTGACCATTTGCTCTCACGATGCTTATGCCTTGATAGACCCAGGATCTACTTTATCATATATTACCCCATTTGTCGCGAAGAAATTTGGTATAGTGCTTGAAATACTAAGTGATCCTTTTGCGGTATCTACACCGGTCGGAGAATCGATTATTGCTAGACGGGTTTACCGAGGTTGTACGGTGACAGTTTGTAGTCGTCAGACCTCAGTCGACCTAGTTGAGTTAGAGATGATGGATTTTGATGCTATCATGGGCATGGACTGGTTGTCAGCTTGCTATGCTACAGTTGATTGCCGAGCAAAGGCAGCTAGATTTCATTTTCCAGGTAAGGCAGTCCTTGAATGGGTAGGTAATACAGCGGCACCCAGAGGTAGGTTTATTTCCTATCTGAAGGTGAGGAAAATGATTGCAAAAGGGTGCATTTATCATATTGTGCGAGTTAGAGATGCAGATGCTGAGATATCTACACTTCAATCTATTCCCGTAGTCAATGAGTATGCAGATGTGTTTCCAGATGAACTTTCAGGTATTCCTCCAGAGCGAGAGATTGATTTTAGCATCGATTTGCTTCCAGGAACTCAACCAATATCCATCCCTCTGTATAGAATGGCACCTGCCGAATTAAAGGAGTTGAAGGAGCAGTTAAAAGATTTGCTGGAGAAAGGTTTCATCAGGCCCAGTACCTCACCTTGGGGTGCACCGGTACTCTTTGTGCGGAAGAAAGACGGCTCGTTGAGGATGTGTATCGATTATAGACAGCTGAACAAGGTAACTATTAAGAATAAGTATCCACTTCCAAGGATTGACGATTTGTTTGATCAGTTGCAGGGGGCTAGATTCTTTTCAAAGATAGATTTGAGATCAGGATACCACCAGGTCAGAGTTCGGGAGAAAGATATTCCGAAGACAGCCTTCAGGACCCGATATGGCCACTTCGAGTTCCTTGTCATGTCCTTCGGGTTGACAAATGCTCCCGCCGTATTTATGGACTTGATGAATAGCCTATTCCGTCCATTTTTAGATCTGTTCGTAATAGTATTTATTGATGATATTCTGGTCTATTCAAGTTCAGAGGATGAACATGTGGACCACTTGCGAGCGGTACTCCAAACCCTCCGTGATCGTAAGTTGTATGCTAAGTTTTCTAAATGTGAGTTCTGGTTGAAGTCTGTAGCATTCTTGGGGCATATTATATCCGATGAAGGTATAAAGGTAGACATTCAAAAGATTGAGGCCGTGAAATCTTGGCCTAGACCTACCACTCCGACAGAGGTTCGTAGCTTTCTAGGCTTAGCAGGATACTACCGGAGATTCGTAGAGGGTTTTTCTTCCCTTTCGGCACCATTGACGAAGTTGACGCAGAAATCAACTAAGTTTCAGTGGACGGAGGCTTGTGAGCGGAGTTTCCAAGAGCTTAAGAACAGGTTGACCTCAGTGCCAGTTCTAGCACTTCCAGAGGGTCCATAGGGTTATGTCGTGTATTGTGATGCCTTAGGTGTTGGGTTAGGATGTGTCCCGATGCAACATGGGAAGGTAATTGCTTATGCTTCAAGGCAGTTAAGGAAGCACGAGAAGAATTATCCAACCCACGATCTCGAGTTAGCTGCGGTTGTCCATGCACTTAAGATATGGCGGCATTATTTATATGGTGTTCATGTTGATGTATTTACCGATCATAAAAGTCTGCAATATATATTCAAGCAAAAAGAGTTGAATTTGCGACAGAGGCGATGGCTTGAGTTATTGAAAGATTATGATGTTAATATTCTCTACCATCCAGGGAAAGCTAATGTTGTAGCATACGCCTTAAGTCGCCGATCTATGGGTAGCTTAGCCATGTAAAGGCCGAGAAAAGACAATTAACTAGAGAGATTCATCAATTGGCTTGTTTGGGGGTTTGGTTAGTAGATTTCGACGATGGTGGAGTTGTACTCCAAAACACTGCAAAATCATCTCTCATAGCTGAAGTCAAGGAAAGGCAGTACGATGACCCAGAGTTGGTCGAGTTGAGAGAGCGAGTTCCGCAGCAGAAGAATCCATTGTTAGAGCTCAAGGGAGATGAAGTTCTCAGATATAAGGGTCGTTTGTGTGTTCCAGATGTAGCAGGGCTATGAGACAGGATTATGTCAGAGGCACATTATTCGTGGTACACCATTCATCCTGGGTCGACGAAGATGTATCATGACATTAAGGATGTGTATTGGTGGAACGATATGAAGAAGAACATTGCTGAGTTTGTCGCCCAGTGTCCTAGTTGCCAGCAGGTGAAAATAGAGCATCAGAAGCCCGGAGGGCTAATGCAGACTATAGAGATCCCGACATGGAAATGGGAGGCGATAAACATGGACTTTGTTACGGGTTTACCTCGTTCTCATCGTAAGTTCGATTCTATATGGGTGATAGTCGATAGGCTCACTAAATAAACTCATTTTCTACCTGTCAGATCTACATATACAGCAGAAGATTATGCAAAGTTATATATTAAGGAGATAGTGCGGCTACACGGAGTACCAGTATCTATTATATCTGACCGTGGGGCTCAATTTACAACACATTTTTGGAGGTCATTTCAGAGAGGTCTAGGGACTCAGGTGAATCTCAGCACAGCTTTTCATCCACAGACTGATGGACAAGCCGAGCGCACAATTCAGACGCTCGAGGATATGTTACGAGCAAGTGTGTTGGATTTTAAAAGAAGTTGGGATGAACATCTACCTCTTGTCGAGTTTGCATATAATAACAGTTACCACTCCAGTATTCAAATGGCTCCGTACAAGGCTTTGTATGGGCGTAAGTGCAGATCTCCTATAGGGTGGTTTGATGTTGGAGAATCTGGGTTATATGGGCCAGACCTAGTTCAGCAGGCCGTAGAGAAAGTAAAGCTCATCCGGGAGCGACTATTGACAGCTCAAAGTCGCCAGAAGTCATATTCTGACATGCGGTGATGAGACTTAGAGTTTGAGATTAATGACTGGGTATTCTTAAAGGTATCCCCTATGAAGGGCGTGGTGAGGTTTGGCAAGAAAGGCAAACTTAGCCCACGGTATATTGGGCCTTACAGGATTATTCGGAGAGTGGGCCAAGTAGCTTATGAGTTAGAATTGCCCTCAGAAATGGAGTTAGTCCATCCGATTTTTCACGTATCTATGCTACGGAAGTGCATTGGAGATCCTACCAGAGTGGTATCCAAAGATGATGTACAAATTACGGAGGACTTGTCATACAAGGAAATTCCAGTTGCCATCTTAGACCGACAAATTCGCAAGCTACGAAATAAGGAGGTAGCCTCCGTGAAGGTTTTATGGAGAAGCAATAATGTGAAAGAGATGACATGGGAAGCGGAGGAAGAAATGAAGTATAAATACCCCCATCTATTTCAAACTGAAGATATGGCTCGAGATGGGATGCTACAACACAACTCTATTCAGGCTAGTAGGTCATCAGATAAGCTCTTATTTTCGGACTTTCAGTATTTATGATTTACGACTCTTTGAGGTAAAGTGTTGTTATTTATAGACATTGGCCATGTGTGGCATGCATAGTAGAAACTAAACAGGTAGAAGGAGCTTTGAATGGCGATGGATGGGGAAATGCCCGTGCTACATTTTATGGAGACCAAACGGGTGGCGAAACTATGCGTAAGTTATACTTGTACTATACTTATATTACAATAATTACACTAAAAATATTAGTTAGTATAGTTATAAAAGCCAAATGATTTCCAATCCATGAGATGGATGGCATGATGAACGCCAATTTCATAATTATAATTTTCTTTTCTTCTTCGAAATGAAATAAATTTTCCATCTAAATAGAAATCGAGAAACACGAGTGAAGCTTGACAATTGATAAAACGTCTTTATTAATGATAGGCTAGTGGTTTTGGTTACACACGAGTATGTAAGATTACTATCGACTCGTCTGAATGTCAAAGTTAAAAGAAAGAAATAGAAAAATATGATATTATATTAAAGGAATGTTGTCATGTATGTGTAAAAAATATTTGCAACTTTATAAGTTTGATTTGTTCACGACATAGATATTAACAAATATTTGGATAATATTGCAGAGGGAGCTTGTGGCTATGGAAATTTATTCCAGCAAGGATATGGCTTGGAAACAGCAGCACTAAGCACAGCACTTTTTCACAATGGGGCAACCTGTGGAGCTTGCTTTGAAATAATGTGTGTAAATGCTCCTCAATGGTGCAATGCAGGGGTAAAAATTACAATAACAGCCACCAATTTCTGCCCTCCAAATTACACAAAAACTGTAGATGTTTGGTGCAATCCTCCACAAGAACACTTTGATTTGTCAGAGCCAATGTTCTTAAAAATAGCCAAATATAAAGCAGGGGTTGTCCCTGTAGTTTATAGGAGAGTCAAGTGCCACAAAAAAGGAGGGATCAAGTTTGAGATCAAAGGAAATCCTAATTGGATTCTTGTTCTTGTTTACAATGTGGGAGGTGTTGGAGATGTTGCCAATATCAAAATCAAAGGATCTAAAACTGGTTGGATTCCTATGTCGCGAAATTGGGGCCAAAATTGGCAGACTTCTGCACAATTGGTAGGACAGAGCTTGTCTTTCCAAGTACAAACTAGTGATGGCCAATGGGTTCAATCTGATAATGTTGTTCCTGCTAACTGGCAATTTGGTCAGAATTTTGAAGCGACCAATAATTTTAACTCGTGATGTATTGTGGAAAATGATTCCTTTTGAATCAATAGAGGGTTTATCGATATTTTTCTAAATTTCTGCCTCATTCTCTATAGCTTTTAGTGTAATAGATTTATTTATGACCGCAAGAGCTAGAGTAAGAAACAAAATGAACACAATACCTCGATTTAACCCATCTATCCACATAAATACTCCCTCGGTTTATTTTTACTTATCCATTTTGGACTTTTTACGTCCCTTAAGAAATATATATTATGTATTTTACCATATAATCTCTAATAATGATAGCATTTCAAAGTCTTGGGAAATAATTTTGGAAATGAGTAATTAATATAAGGGTAAAATAATTTTTTTTTTTTTATCTTTCTCTTGATTTATTAAAATGGACAAGTAAAAGTAAAAATATATTTTTAATATATCGGACAAGTAAAAGTGAACAGAGAGAGTAATAAATTAACTTGTATTTATAGAGAGAGTCTACCCATAACACGCCAATAATCAATTTCGCTTTACTTATCCACAAACATTATTTTATTAAATTAATAATCAAGCCTTATATGTTCATTGCTTCATTAGTGATACAAGGAATTCCAAGTTTTTGGTGCTAGATCCTCCTATACTTATGCTGTTTCTAGCCATTTCCTTCAACTTAAGTGAGTTTGCTCTTATGCTGTCATCTGATAACAAATCCTCCACTTTTCTCTTAATTTCATATCCGGAAATGATCCCTTTCTCATCTGCATTCAACAATAAGCCTATTTCCCAACCATCAGAAATACAAGTCTGTGTATACAATTGATCTCCAAAATAAGGCCAACATAGAAAAGGTACTCCCATACTTACACTCTCCATTGTGGAATTCCAACCACAATGAGTCACAAAACAGGCAATTGAAGGGTGAGCCAACACCATTTCTTGAGGTGCCCACTCGACAATCTTCCCGCGCTTAGCCACTCTCTCTGAGAAATCACTCGAGTACAGAGCAAATGAACCATTTCCCAGGCCTGACCAAGCCACCCATAAGAATGGTCGATTCATAAGCTCGAGGCCTAATGCCAATTCTTCAACCTGTTGTTGGCTGAATCTTGAAGTGCTGCCAAAGGCTACATAAATAACTGATTTTGGAGCTTGTTTGTCTAGCCAGGTTAAGCAACTTGAATCTTCTGAATAAAGGCTTCCAGCAGACTGCCCATTGGCAAGTAAAGGACCAACAGGAAAAATATTGGTAGTCAAAATTGAAGCTGAAGGGGCAAGGTCAGTGAACCAGTTGCAAATAATCCAGTCCGAATTTATCATCCATTCAAAAATTTCTTTAATTGATACAAACATTATTTTTTGTTTATCCGCGCCCTGCGGATGGTACCACGTAAATTCAGCAGTGCTCATGGCTGGTAAATTTGGCACAACTTGAATATTCTCATTCTTTAATGGAGTTCCTGCAAGAGTTACAATCTTCCCAAGATTAGATTCATAAGTGCCTCAGCCTACGTTTGTCATGGCACTACGTTTAGAGCCGAGTCCAAAATTTAAACTTAGATGACTTCAACCTTTATATTCTCACCACTAATTTGCAATTACGAGTCCAGATTTTAATATATATATATATATATATATATATATTTATGTTCCGTATAAAAAATGTTTTGATTCAGTCGATCATACATTGCTTCAGTTTAAATTGTTACTTCTCAAATCTCTTTTGTTATGCTTATGTCCATGGGCAGACGAGCAATACTAACAATAAAAAGTTTAGGATTATATATAAGGGACATTAGCTTACCATCAGTGTCAATGACTTTTGCTTCAATAAGCTTAGATATATTGAGCCCCAAGGCCAAGCATCCTGGTGTAGAACAGAGATAAACAGCAGTCTTGATCCCCATTTTCTTAGGAATTTCCAGCAGAAATCCTAATGGTGAATCAAGTATAACACTAGTAACCTTGTCACTGGCCTTGTTGAGCAAGTCCTCCAAATGAGCAGGCATAACTTTCCTAATACTCTCAGACAATATTTGTAAATCTTTCCTATCATTCTCGGGATCAAGTCCATCTGGAACTGAGACTAAACGAATCATTCCTTCCCCAGAATCTGGAATTTCATGGGACAGAGTCGCGGACGAGAACTCTGTACTCACAAATGAGACCTTCACCCCATACTCGGCTATACGATGTGAAAGTTTGATGAGGGGCGCTGCGTGGCCTTGTAAGGGACAAGTCATTACCAAAACATGGCCATGACTGCCAGAAACTTTACAGCCATCGGCGTCCATTGACAATTTCTAACTTCTAAGTACCACCTCTGCGATAAATTTGTTTGATTTTATACACTTTGTATGAGATGACGACTTAGACTCGTACACAGCCATGGTTTGTTATAACAGAAAGAGCGCACATATTTCTTTCCCGAGTATATAGCTGATTTAACTCACTTAATATACCTTGGTCAGTTACCTTACACTTATCCTTCCTGAATCTATAGCTGATTGCCTCTTTCAATGAACTACTTCACGGGTCTTTTGATAGCAACCCAACCCATTCGTCAGACTCCAATTAAAAGTCCCAATTTTCCCCATATTTCTCTCTTTCATTACAAAATTCTTAGGGGCCCATTGATTTTGATGCTTTAAGGAACAACACTAAATTACACCAACAAATAAACGATTCAACTGTAAATAGCCCAGATTAACACTACAATGAGTAAAAGTACAACACGTTTAATCAGGAACAGAGCAATTCCTTTGCTTGGTGTAAAAAATTGCAAGAATTTCAAATACAGTTGTAGAATATGCAATGCACATATCGATTTACCAGGCAGAAGCAACTTCGCTGTAAAAATCTCGGTCGACGATCTTTGAGTTACCCGTATTTGTCGAATGGAATTTATTCCATGAGATGCGGAGGATTTTTAGGGAGGTAAATTTGGGAAAGTTGCCTACGAAGCTAATTAAGAGCCCTTTTGGATTATTAGCGGGTTAAAAATAGCTCAAAAGCACTTACAGCCGAAATTGATAAATACATTTTTTATCAAAATGTACTGATAAGTGACCGTACTCTATCGAATAATAATATAGCAAGATGTCCAACGCATAGAAATTGGTTAATTTATTCTATATATATTTTTTGTTTTAATTACTATTTATAATAATCAGAAAGAGTTGAGTTGTGAGTTAATTAACTAAAAATGCGTAAATAAAGCAATGGAAAAATATTTTTTTTTGTTTCACAAATATAAAAAGATGTTGGGATACTGACTTCACTTAATATTTCTATAATATAGTAAATATATTTATTCTTTAATTTTTATTTCTCTCAAATGTATAAATGTCTCTCACGATTACACTTATATATTATTACTTAAGTTGAACAATTAGTTGCACTCCTTTCGGTTATACAAATTAATTATCAAAATAGTAATATTAAAGAACCAGAAATAAAGGCTTGAACTGAAACATGCTCTTTTTAGTAAGTCCATTTCGGTTACCCTACTCATTATAATAGATTACTACAGTATTTGCCTCTCTCGATAACAAATAAATATAGAATTAATTATAACATAATATAGATAGATATCACTACATAAATATGAACATCTATCAATAAAGCAGATAAACATAAAATAGAATTTAGCTCAAGCATATGAAATTATAGAATAATATCTATTATTATATAGAAATATTAAGATGTGTCATTCTCCCAACACAAGAAAAGTTAATTCATATTGGAGTTAATACCGACAACGGAAATATTCTTGCCCATTAAATAAGAGAATACAAAGAAATATTCAAGAAGAATATTTTTTCTTATTTAATTAAAAATAGGAATTAGAGTAATTTTCGACACTATTTTATTCGAAACTAGAGACGAAGCCAATATAATGGCTAAAAGATGAAAAAGAAGAGAAACTAAAGAAGAAAGAGAAAGGAAATAGCGGTATGCTTAAAATTTGATTTCGATGGTACACTTCTAACTTCTAAGCTTTCTTTCTCTGCCCCCTTGATTTCACGATTGATGCCTCTTTTTATAGGCAAACCATGACAAAATTTTCAATAAACTTCTAAATATGACCTTGTTATGCTTGGTTATGAGCTTCGGTTGTAGGTTAGTTATGTTGTAGTCGGTTGTGAGTAGATTGTTCTTTGTCATGGTAAATCACATTTATACAATGTCTTTCTTTAGCACTGTATTTCACTCTGCTTTAGCTTGTCCGTTTTTCTGCTTTTTCCTCTATAATCTTCTTGCTCTCGGGCCAATTCTTTTTTAACCTTTCCTACATGATTTAGACAAAAGTAGGGAAGAAATATGATAGTTTTTTGTGTTTTTACAAAGAAACTAAATGTTTAAAATCAAGTAAAATACACTTATCGAATTCTCCCACATTTGAACTTTTACTCGTTCTCGAGGAAATATTTATATATATATATATATATATATATATATATATATATATTCACACATTCACAACTTTGCAAATATTGATGATTCCACTTGAAATTTCAAATCATTTTGAACTTTGTGAAACTTGCTTTGTTTATATCTTCACTTTTACTCTACAAGTATCACCGTTAGACATCTTTGAGTTTTAGAAAAAACAAGAATACTAAATCAGTTATTTACAATAAATCATAGGCTTGTCTTTCTTGTCAATCGCGACAAGAGTGGGTTGCTCTAGTGGTGAGCACCCTCCACTTCCAACCAATAGGTTGTGAGTTCGAGTCACCCCAAGAGCAAGATGGGGAGTTCTTGGAGGGAGGAAGCCGAGGGTCTATCGGAAACAGCCTCTCTACCCTAGGGTAGGGGTAAGATCTGCGTACACACTGCCCTCCCCAATTTAGAATCTTTTAGGACTTTTATTAGCTTATAATGTTAATCTATGGGCTGATAGGATACAAGAAATTTTTTTAAAGTGACTTTTTCTTTTTCTTTTCTTTTTGGTGGCTTGATTTTCAAACATAGATGACTTTGTTCAAGACTTACAGTCAAAGTAGATGCCTTGATTTTCTTTAAACAATCAAAGCTGCGTCACAGCAGAAAACTTACATTAGCAAAAATGGAGGCATAAAGTTAGAAGTCTTCATTGTTCTATGAACCTAAAATATTCAAGATATGTTGCCAAGAAATGAGCAAAAGTTATTCATGTGCAAATTATTCTGAAAATTCTCTCGCTTCACTCTTTTTTTTTTCAAATTAAACAAAAGTGTACTAAAATAACATAATAATAATTTTCTTTTTTAAGGCAAAGTACTAAAATAACGCAAAGACAAGAAAATAAGCCATTTTTGTTGTAAATGTGCAGAGTACCAAAATAACTTACATTAAAATTTCATTCAAGGTTTCATTACAACCAACAAGTTAGACTATGTACAAGCTATTTCCATAGCTATCAAAATGATGTTACCTGTTGCAACCTTCTTCTTCATACTAACATGAAAACATAAACCAACAGGTCAACTTCTAGCTGCCTCTCATGGCTAGTACAACAAAATTTTAGTACTTATTGCTATAACACCAAACTATCAACCTTAGATCTGCCATTTCATGGCCTATTTACACACAAAAAAAACTTCACCTATCAGCATGTCAAAGTACTCCATTCTATCATCCAACAAAAAAGCATTAAAGAAAGTTTTTTTTTCTTTCTAAAGTTATGTTGAAAAAAACTTTCTTCTTCCCGTGAACAAAATCACAAACATCCACCAACCAATTTCTCCAAACAAGTAAAGTGGAACCAGTCAACAACCCCAAAATTATTATAGAGAAAAGATCACTAGAAAATTACCATCTCCCACACCTAAACTGTTCATTCTCCTGAATGAACAAAGCTTAGTTCTTAATTTTCATGACCATTACCTTGAAAGAGATCAAGTTATGTACTGACATCAAAGTCATTTACTTGTTGAATATGAACCGACGAACCGTCAGTAGTAGCTACTCCATGGTTAGCTTCCAGATTAGAAAAAACAGAGAGGCTGACTGCTAAATGCCACCGGACCTGGTGTAGATCAACTTCCCCTGTTTAAATCCATCATTGTTGTGGGAAGTGGTGTTGGTACAAATACAGATGGTCCCTGATAGAAATTTGCACCTGCAACATTAAAGCTACCACCACCTGGAGCTGTAAAATGAGGCAAAAAACTAGGAATATCAGAACTTTTCATAATGTTAGCAATATTGCACATCACAGTTGCTATTGTGTAGATTATGGGAGAGGTATATGCAAATTGATTTTGCAAAGTTTGGCATATGAGATTTTGAGTATTTCTAGCTTATGTTAATTCTTTCATGATATGTTCAACATGTGCTGACAATACTGCTTCACACACTGCTTTTTCACTTCTGAAAATCTCCCAACTGTTCATCAATTCAGTCTGCCTTCCTAACAATTCTTGCATACTAGCCAGAATATCGGGGACGGGGATAGTTGGGGTGGTTCCAACTTCTGAATTAAGAGGTTGTGCTGGCTCATTCTCTGCTTGGTCTCCATTGCCAACAAGCCTTTGTTCCTGTTCAATTTGGGTTGGACCAGTAGGAGGCCTCAAACTATGGAGAAGGTCGTTACCGATAAAGCATGAATTTTCAGTCTTTGGTAAACCACTCAAATCCACATCAACAAAGAAACCAAACGAGTGATAGTTGAAGGAAAATACAAGCATTCACAATCCGGCTTGATCCGACAATTAACCATAGCATCGCTAACCAATCTCCCCACATTCACAGGCAATTCATGCATAATCGCATGTATCAAAAGAACTCTTTCTATATTGTAGTTCGAGGTATTCAAATATGGGATCACGCCAGAACTGACGAATCTACCCCAAGCTCTTGCTAATTCAATCATACATGAACAATTAATACTCAAAGGGCGTTCAGCAGTTCCCGAGTAAACTTTAAAGCCATTAGGACACAACTCGCCCAACACATGTCTTACAAAATCTACATCCCGATCATCCATAAATTTCTTGGTTTCACTATCATCAATGTTTCTCAAGTTAAAAATATCATTTATAAATTCAGCATCAAAGTGAATGATTTTACCTCTCACTGTTGAAGTACGACTTACTGGATTAAGATTGCTGTAGAAGTCCAGAACTATGTCTCGATTGTAATCTCCTGGGCACTGAACAAAAGACCTCCAACCAAAAGCAGCAACAATTTGTAAGATTTATTGTGCCTTTAAACCATTAGAAGGGAAAAGCATCATCTCATATTCTTCAACCACTGTTCGATTTGCCGCTCTAAGTCTCCATGATGCCGGGTCAAGGATTTCCCTTCTAGAGTTATTGAAACTATTTGAAAGAGTTAATTGTGCAAGATTCTTTTCAAGTGAAAATCAAGTGTCTAACCAGATGGGTGTATTTGGAAAATTGAACAGAGAAGAAACAAAAGGGTCCAAAGATAGTGAAAGTAGTTGAAGATAAGAAAAAGAGAAGAAATATTTTTTATTTTATTTTATTAGGTGATAGTCATGGCTAAGAAATAACAGAGAAGGGTGGTGGATACTGTACAATGGTGGTTGGGGCTGAAGCAAGAGAAACGAAGGGGGTTTTTCATTGTTGGGAACGCTGTTTGGTTTTGAGAGAGATAAATGTGAGGTGAAAATAATTTTGTACACCTATTATTTATTTACAATCTCTTACTTTTTAGATTTTTTTACCAATCCACCGTAACAAGATTAGTTTGTTGTTTTGATAAGTTTCACTTTTCTTCTTTTTTTCATTAAAGCTTGATTTTTGAACAAATTTTTATCTTTTTTTTTTTACTTTTTTTTAAAAACTATGTAATAACAACTTGCTGAAAGTTACATAAACATAAAAAAATAGAAACTTCTTTTATTTACTTAGTAAATTAAAATAATAACCAACATACATGAAGAAAATCTTTTTTTTATCTTTACTTTGTGACTAATACTTACATTACAATTATTATACAGTATATATACATTATATTTTTAATTAATTTTTTTTATTTAGATATAAAAGTACTTGTATATATATTGTTAATAAATTACAAAAATTAAGAAGACCAATAAGAGAATAGTTCTGAGTTTAATGGCGTCAACTCGACTTATTATATATGTTGAAACCTGTTTGTCAAATGTTCTGGTGACATAAGGCTTCAAACGATGGCCGTTCACTTTGAATTTATTTTTCCCATTCATGTGTTGTATTTCAATGGCACCATAATGGGTTACTTCAGTTATAACGTACGGTCCTGTCCAGCGTGACTTGAACTTTCCTGGAAATAATCTCAACCGACTATTGTATAACATAAAACTATCTCCAACTTTAAAGATTTTATGGCGAATGTGCTTGTCATGCCATTTTTTTGTCTTTTCTTTATACAATTTAGCATTTTCATATGCTGTAAGTCTAAACTCTTCCAACTCATCAAGCTGCAATAGACGATTTTTTTCTGCATCTGGCAAGTTTAAATTTAATAATTTTATAGCCCAATATGCTTTATGTTTTAACTCTACAGGTAAATGACAAGATTTTCCAAAAATTAGTCTATAAGGAGATGCCTATCGAAATTTTGAAAGCAGTTCTGTAAGCCCACAAAGCGTCATCTAATTTTAGAGACAAGTTTTTTCGGAAAGAGCCAACTGTTTTTTCTAAATTTCTTTTTAATTCTCTGTTGAGTACTTCTACTTGTCCGCTTGTTTGAGCATGATATGAAGTTCCTGTTTTATGAGTAACTACATACCTTGACAACAAACTAGCAAATTGTCTATTTATAAAATGAGTTCCTTGATCACTTATGATAACTCGTGGAGTTTCAAATCTAAAAAAGATATTTTTCTTGAGAATATAACAAACAACTCGAGCATCATTATTTTTAGTAGCAATTGCTTCTACCCATTTTGAGACATAATCAATAGCTACTAAAATATATTCGCAATCACTTGAAGGAGGAAAATGACTTATGAAGTCAATGCACCAAACATCAAATATTTCACACACAACGATAGAGTTAAGAGGTATCTCATCCCTTTTTGAAATGTTGCCGGTTCTTTGACATTTGTCACAAACGGCAACAAAATTTCTTGCATCTTTGAACAAAGTATGCCAGAGATAACCAACTTCAAGTACTTTAGCTGACGTCCTTCTTCCTCCGTAGTGTCCTCCTACAGCTCCATCATGGCAATAACTTAAAATATTATTCATTTATGTCTCAGGTATATCTCCTGATTATGTCATCTGCACAAAATTTAAACAAATAAGGATCTTCCCAGTAATAATGTCTTGCCTCTTTTTTAAGCTTTTTTCTTTGATCATAAAAAAAATCTTTTGGAATCCACCCTCCCGCTAAATAATTGGCAATATCAACAAACCAAGGAGATCTATTGACAACCTTTGCGACTGAAAAGATATGCTCATCAGAAAATTCCTCTTGGATATCTAGTATTTCAGTAGGAGGATTCTCTAAACGTGATAAATGATCAACTACCTAATTTTTTGAACCTTTTCTATATTTTATTTCAAAATTAAATTCTTGCAAAAGGAGTATCCATCTTAGCAATCTAGGTCTAGCGTCTTTCTTTGCTAATAGATACTTTAAGGTTACATGATCAGTGAACACTGTAATCTTCATTCCTATAAAATAAGAATAAAATTTGTCAAACGCAAATACTACTGCCAATAACTCCTTCTCGGTTGTTGCATAATTCACTTGAGATTCATTGATGGTTCTGTTAGCATAGTATATGGGTCTAAAGATCTTATTTTTCTTTTATCCCAATATCGCTCCTACTGCTATATCACTTGCATCATTTATGGCAGGCTATAATCTTGTATTTTAGTCGCTTATTTCACTCTAATTTACTGTACTTTAATTGAGTTGGTGTAACGACCCGGTCGATCGTTTTGAGTATTATAATCCCGTTTTCTCATTTACTTCTCAATTTATGCTTTACAATTATTTTATGACTTATCGGGTTAATTGGTTCGGGGCCGGTGAGGTTTTAGAATGAATTGGAACACTTAGTTCCAAGGTTTAAAGCTTAAGTTAAAATAGTGATCGGATATCGACTTATATGTAAACGACCCCGGAATAGAATTTTGATGATTTCAATAACTCCGTATGGTGATTTTGGACTAAGGAGCATGTTCGGAAAATTATTTGGAAGTCCGTAGTGGAATTAGGCTTGAAATGGCGAAAGTTGAATTTTTGGGAAGTTTGAACGGGGGGTTGACTTTTTGATATCGGGGTCGAAATCCCGTTCTGAAAACTTTAGTAGGTCCGTTATACCATTTATGACTTGTGTGTAAAATTTGAGGTTAATCGGACTTGATTTGGTAGGTTCCGGCGTCGTTTGTGGAAACTTGAAATTTCAAAGTTCATTAGGCTTGAATTGGGGTATGATTCGTGGTTTTAGCGTTGTTTGAGGTGATTTGAGGGTTCAACTAAGTTTGTATGATATTTTTGGACTTGTTGGTATGTTTGGTTGAGGTCCCGGGGGCCTCGGGTGAGTTTCGGATGGTTAACGGATCAAATTCGGACTTAAAACCAATGCTGGAATTTTTGCTTCTGGTATTTTCGCACCTGCGGAGGTTTAATCGCAGGTGCGAAGCCGCATGTTCGCACCAGCCATCGCAGAAGCGGAGCGAGCCTCGCAAATGCGAGCCCGCAGAAGCGGCTCCTAGCTCCCAGAAGCGGTTCCAGTGGAGGCTTGGCGAAACCGCAGAAGCGGTTGAATTCTCGCACCTGCGAGACCGCAGAAGCGGCTAAGTGAGTCGCAGGTGCGGAACCCCTGGACAGTATACATTTCGAAGGGGTTCCGAGTTTTGCCATTTTTGGACCTTCAAGCACGATTTTTGGGACGATTTTCAGAGAGAATTCAAGGAAAACTTGAGGTAAGTCACTTGTGATTATTTCTACTCCATAATATTGAATTATCATCGAATAATCCGACTAGATTATATGTTTTTGAGGTCTAAATCGGGGATTTGAACTTAGGGATTTAGAAATAAGATTTGATGATTTGGAGGTCGAGTTGATGTCGGATTTTGGTAAAATTGGTATGGTTAGACTCGTAGTTGAATGAGCTTTCAGATTTTGTAACTTTTGCAGGGTTTTGAGACGTGGGTCCAGCGGGCGATTTTTGAGCTAAATTTCGGATTTTGTTGAAAAATTAATATTTTCTTATGGAATTAATTTCAATAAATTTTATTGACTGAATCGAATTAATTGTGGCTTGATTCGAGGTATTTGGAGGCCAATTCACGAGGCAAAGGCATAGCGGAGTAAAGAATTACACGGTTTGAGGTAAGTAACACTTCTAAACTTGGTTCTGAGGGTACGAATCCTCGAAATTTGTTATGATATAAATTGTTTGGAGGTGACACACACGCTAGGTGACGAGCATGTAGACGTGCACTATAGAAATTGTGTCTTGAATAAATCCTGTGCAGTTGTAAAATTAATGAATCATGTTATTATTTGACCGTGTTCCACGTGTGAGAGAAATTGAGCCGAGGCTCTTATTAAATATCGTGTTTAGGCTATGTGCCAATATTTTTGACCCATAGGGTCGTGTTGCTGTTGAATTAATTATTTTAAAATTATACATTTCATACTCAGTCATAGTCGTCCATTGTGAGGATATTTATGGGATCAAGCTGCGCGTTGTAGCATGACATATTGGCTTTATATATGTTATCATTAAATGGATCGGGGCTGCCCGCCTGCAGCAGGCCAGAATGGCTTTATACATTATTATTATTGGATCGGGGCTGCCCGCCTGCAACAGGCCTTATAGGCTTTACTATTTTATGGATCGGGGATGCTCGCCTGCAGCAGGCCTTATAGGCTTTATTATTATACGGATCGGGATTGTCCGCCTGCAGTAGGCCATAAAGGCTTTATATCACGCTTGGGCTGAAGGAGCCCCTCCGGAGTCTGTACACATCCCCAGTGAGCGTAGATGATTATATATATTCGGGATGGGTTTCCTAGGGCATGAACTTGCCTTACTTATTTATATTGTAATGAATTTACTTGGACATGGATCTTGTCTGTATCATTTACATTTGGGGATAAATTACCCCAGGGCTGGATTGGCCTTATACGGTACTGAGTGACTGACTGTCAGTCGATGTGTATTTATATACGGGTTGGAACACCCCTGGGCTGGATTGGCCATAAACAGTACCGAGTGACCGAATAATTGGTGACCAGTATTTACTTGAGGTCTTTCTACTGAGATGTCATGTTCCTCATACCATGCAGTATTGATCTATTTCGCTTGTACTGAGTTTTACAGTTGAACTTGAAAGCATGCCTACATTTCTGTATCATTATTTATACTGGGTTGTACCTGTGGAGTTCGTCACTACTTTCAGCCCAGAGGTTAGTCTTGTTACTTATTGAGTTAGTTGTACTCATACTACACTCTGCACCTCGTGTGCAGATCCAGGTGCTCCCGGATATGACGACTGCTAGAATTCGGAGTTATTTCTGTTGGAGACTATCAAGGTAGCTGCTTGACGACCGCAGACTTGATTCCCTTCCTGTTTAGTTATTGTACTGTTCTATATTTCAGACAATGATTTTTATCAGTCAGACTTTGTATTCATTTAGATGCTCATGTACTCAGTGACACCGGGTTTTGGGAGTGTTATAATTGAAATTGTGAGTTTCTTCCGCTGAATTTAATTATTTTGTTTTCAAACTTAAAAGATATGGTGGTTTATTGAAATTGTAGACTTGTCTAGTATTGAGATAGACGTCATCACGACAGGTGAGATTTTGGGTCGTGACAGTTGGAGCTTTAATCGCTAGTGTTTTGCACTAATTGTGTGTTTTATGCCTTATAGGAGTGATTCCGATCTATGTAGATGTTATGGAATGAATTCATGATATTTTGGAGCTTTGAAGTCTGAGTAAATTCCCAAGGATTAAGTTGGGATCGTGTTCGGGGATCAACGGATGATAGTGCACTTTAAGAACGAAACGAAGAATCGAGCAGGCATACTGCGCATTGTCCAGTAAAATGCACATAACTTTTCGCTCAGAAATCCATTTGGGCTCCACAATATATCGTTGGAAATCTATGTAAAAGGGATACAACTTTTATGTTTTATGTTTTTCCAAATTCCCAAATGATGCCATCCAGGTGCGCGATCGCGCACTGGGCGTGCACTTGGGGCAGAACAATGTGCAAAATGCGGAACCAAGTGCGCGAGCAGGTCTCCAGGTGCGCAGCCATGCATTTCCTATACGGGAAGAGTCCTATTTCGCTAAGAAAATGGTAGTTTTGTCCGTTTTTTGGGGGGGCGTATTAAATACCCCAAAATACCATTTTAGAACAACTTTTGACATACCTTAGACCTAAGGAAGCTAAGGAGAAGAGGGAGAAGCAAGAGCAGAAGGATTTCATCCTTCTTTCCTCACTCAAGATCTGGGTTTGGATTGTATTTATGTTTTCCTATACTTTTGTTTCATTTGTGGAAAACATCTCCATGTGTATGGAGTAGAACCTTTTGGGTCATTTTGATTTGGTGTATTGATGGTTGTTTGTGGATTATAACTCTATTTTTATGTATTTGAATCATTTTTGAAAGATTTAATTGTTGCATCTATGTTCACTTGTTCTTATAATCGAGAGATGCATAACTTATGATATATTTGCACTATATTGTTGGTTGCGTTCATAGATTCTTATAAGTAATCGAAAGAGGCTAGTGGAATCCTTGATTAAACCTAGTTGGGAGGATAATGGAAAGAGATTCTCCTAAAGACCAATCCATTACAAATTCTTGCATATCTTTACCGAGCGTAAATTGGTTCATATTGTGAGGTTGAGACTTAATCGAGAGAGGAGTTTCTACTAAAAAATTGTACTGATAATTAAGTGAATTCGAGAGACTCACTTGAACATTAGTAGTAAATTATCTAGAGTTAGATCCCGAATAATTATCTTGCACCTATCCTATCAACCTATATTTTCTCCCATTGATAACTTCCTTGCTTACCTTTGTTGCGATTGTCATTAGTCAATAGATTTAGGTTCTTAGTTAATTATAGTTAGAAATCATAGAAATCTCCATTGTTGATCCTCCTGGATAGCAATCAAGCTAGAAACTACGAGAACACTGTTTAAATCCAATCCATGTGTACACGATATTATACTATACTATCTTTGACTAGCGAGCACAATTTAAGTGTGTGTTTTGTGCTCATTAAATTTTGGCGTCGTTACCACGGATTGGCAATCAATAGTGTTTGAAATAGTTTGTAGTGCTAATTCAGGAATTAGCTTTTCTATTTTCTTTTTCTTTATGTTATTTTTAGTTTTGTTATGTTAACTTCTCTTCAAGATTTCTTTTGTTGAAGAAATCTTGAAGAACATATTCTTGATACTGAACTCTAAATGTTGTAAAGATAGAGTACAACCAGCCTAAGAGAACGGTTAAAGAGTTAGCAGCTGAACATTATCAGCGGTCTGCTATGTGTTTTAAATGCGGTGGAAATCATCTATGGGTTGATTGTCAAGCAGGTAGGTATTCTTCCTATGGTTCATATTTTGAACACTCTCACTTTGTCTCTAGTCCGTACAGGTATGAGGATTCATATGTGAACAATTCTGACTCTGGTTGGGATGAATACCCTTATTATGACTGGAATGCAAGCGAAGTGAGACAACCACCTCAAGCGGAGAATGTTAGTTTAGAAGAGATTATGTATAAGTTCATGAATAAGGTGGAAGAGAGATTTACACAAGATGATAAAGACATTAACAACCTAACAATGCAAGTGAGTCAAATAATAAGTACACTTTCAGAAAGCTCATTACATTGTGATGATGAATATACGGAAAAGATACTGTGCGAAATTGGGCTTATCCGAGATGATGAACATCTATAAAGAGAGTTTTCCACTCTTCAAAAAGACTCTTTTTCAACTGAGATGATTGAAGATGAGGCTTGGGTTGATTGTGCATAAAAAAAAGAGTTCAAATCCCCATCCACCTATCCACGACCACAATTTTTATTAGAAGAGAATGAGGAACAAATGGTCTTGGACATGCTAGAGGAACACTCACATGGCCCTTCTTCTTCATTTTCTTATTCTAACCTTGATCATGTGAATTTTATTTTTGGGTATTTACAGGAATATACAGGGATTGATCTTGTGAATGAATGTAAAAATAAGTTGAGGATAATCCTACAAGAACAATCTACCGCTCAAAATGAGGCCAAGAAAGAAAGAAAAGAGCGAGTCTTTCAAATATCCTTAAAGGACTTTGGTCTGATGAGCTCCATAAAGAATCCCGGGGAGCGAAATCGAAAAATGCATTCAGAATTAGGGATGGAGTTCACAAGTTCTCGGAAATAAAAAAAGTCCAGGGGAGTTTACTTTACCTCTTACTTTTTATTTGTGTGTCATGGGGACACCCCATAATTTAAAATGTGGGGTGGGGATGTAAATACGTAAATAACTGTTTGTTTTCTTTCCTGTGTGTGTTTTCGTTTCGTTTGATTGAAATTTTTAAAGTCAATATATATATATATATATATATATATATATATATATATATATATATATATATATATATATATATATATATATATATATATATATATATAAAAAAAATATTTTTTTTAGGTAGTATAATAATTTTTCCTTGG
Source organism: Nicotiana tomentosiformis (assembly GCF_000390325.3). Classification (NCBI taxonomy): domain Eukaryota; kingdom Viridiplantae; phylum Streptophyta; class Magnoliopsida; order Solanales; family Solanaceae; genus Nicotiana; species Nicotiana tomentosiformis. The sequence goes on along the minus strand of NC_090814.1, from coordinate 126,337,449 downwards.
TATTTCTTTGTGCTGTGGTTCTTTTCCAAGGATTTTATTTGAACCGGGTGTAGTTAGTTTTTATTTTTTTAGGAGTAGGAAACCTTGTGCTGTGATTTTAAATGAAAGCAATATCTCTTGAATTTATTATGCCTTGAGAATAGTAAGTGCTTTAGTTGTGACACTTAGGCTCAGTTTTTGACTCTTGTATAAGTACTTTAAAATGTATGATCTTAACTTTGCTTAACTACTTTGATTAGAGTGTCTTGATGAGTCCGATCCTGAGTGAGTTTTGTGCCATGTGTGTGTGTGTGAGAGATTTTGTGTATTTTGTGCACTGCATTTGATGTCTAGAACTTGCCCTGTGTGTTTGCAAAGCAAAATAGTAGATTTGTTCAGTCTTGAAAATAATATAGGCGTTTATTTGTTGAGCCAGCTATATATTTTAATCACCAAATTGTTATGTATCGTAGTTAACCCCGTTTAGCCTGTAATTATGTTTCTTTGGTAACCACATTACAAGCCTTACCCTTTAGTTTGAATTGACCATCTATTTGAACCATTTACCTCCTGTGAGCACTTGAAATTGATATGAACTTTGTAAAAGTTGAAGTGTGGGGTGGTTGGTTTGGCTTTTGAGTGCAACTATTGAAATAAGGATAAAGGTGCATTGTTGTGAAAAAGTATGAGCCACTTGAATCAAAAAAAAAATGAAGAAAAAAATAGTTTATATTCATTGATAGTGGTAACTTTTGATGTATTTGTACTTAAAGAAGTTGGGAGTTGACATATACAGATGTGAAGGTGGAGTTATGGTTTGACATAAGTGTGGGATTTAAAGGTTAAGTATATATATTAAAAGTTCTTAGGGAGGTGTAGTTACTCTTATATCTAAATGTATCATACCCGTCCCGCAGCCTACATTACAACTAATTAAAGTCCTACTTGATCCTTGACTGAATAAGCTCAATTAGTAGAGTAGTACATTACCGGCCAACTTATGGTACATCTTTTGTTGCACATGAATGTTGTTCTGAGAGTGAGCGAATTCTTCCTATCTTGAGTTCCTAATTGTTCTTAAACTTTATTGTTTGTGGAACTACTCGTTATTCTTGTGTAAGGGCACTTGATTCATGAAGGAATGGTAATGTCATTGACCTATGTGTTAGAGTAAGTGAGTAGGTTGTGAAAAATGCGTGGTGCTTTTGAGTTAAATCTTGAGGGGAGAATGTTACGGTATTGTGCTTAATCTATTTTAAATATTCTTGGTGTAATAAGTTAGGGGAGTTGTTTAAAAAGGTCGTGTCTATATAAAGTGTGGTTTGATTGCTCAAGGACGAGCAATGGTTTAACTGTGGGATGTTTATGGTAGGCTATAATTTTATATTTTAGTCTCTTATTGCACTCTAATTTACTGCAATTTAATTGAGTTGGAGCTTTAATCGCTAGTGTTTTGCACTAATTGTGTGTTTTATGACTTGTAGGAGTGATTCCGATCTATGTAGATGTTATGGAATGAATTCATACTATTTTGGAGCTTTGAAGTCTGAGTAAATTCCCAAGGATTAAGTTGGGATCATGTTCGGGGATCAACGGATGATAGTGCACTTTAAGAACGAAATAAAAAATCGAGCAGGCATACTGCACATTGTCCAGTAAAATGCACATAACTTTTCGTTCAGAAATCCGTTTGGGCTCCGCAATATATAGTTGGAAAGCTATTTAAAAGGTCTACAACATGTTTTACGTTTTCCCAAATTCCCAACTGATACCACCCAGGTGCGCGATCGCGCACTAGGCGCACACTTGGGGTAGAACAATGTGCAAAATGCGCAACCAAATGCGCGAGCAGGTCTCCAGGTGCGCGGCCGCGTATGTCTTTTCTGGGAAGAGTCCTATTTCGCTAAGAAAAGGGTAGTTTCATCCGTTTTTATTTTGGGGGCGGATTAAATACCCCAAAACACCATTTTAGAACAACTTTTGACATACCTTAGACCTAAGGAAGCTAAGGAGAGGAGGGAGAAGCAAGAGCACAAGGATTTTATCCTTCCTTCCTCACTCAAGATCCGAGTTTGGATTGTATTTATGTTTTCTTATACTTTTGTTTCATTTGTGGATAACTTCTCCATGTCTATGGAGTAGAACCTTTTGGGTTTTAATAGATTTGGTGTATTGATGGTTGTTTATGGATTATAACTCTATTTTTATGTATTTAAATTATTTTTGAAAGATTTAATTGTTGCATCTATGTTCACTTGTTCTTGTAATTGAGAGAAGCATAACATGTGATATATTTGCACTATATTGTTCGTTGAGTTCATAGATTCTTCTAAGTAATTGAAAGAGGCTAGTTGAATCCTTGATTAAACCTAGTTAGGAGGATAATCGAAAGTGGTTCTCCTAAAGACCAATCCATTCTGAATTCTTGCATATCTTCACCGACCGTAAATTGGTTCATATTGTGAGGTTGAGACTTAGTCGAGAGAGGAGTCTCTACTAAACAATTGTACTGATAATTAAGTGAATTCGAGAGACTTACTTGAACATTAGTAGTGAATTATCTAGATTTAGATCCCGAATAATTATCTTGCACCTATCCTATCAACCTATATTTTCTCCCATTGATAACTTCCTTGCTTACCTTTGTTGCGATTGTCATTAGTCAATAGATTTAGGTTCTTAGTTACTTGTAGTTAGAAATCATAGAAATCTCCATTGTTGATCCTCTTGGATAGCAATCAAGCTAGAAACTATGAGAACACTATTTAAACCCAATCCATATGGACACGATAATATACTATACTATCTTTGACTAGCGAGCACAATTTAAGTGTGTGTTTTGCACTCGCCAATCATACATTATTTCAAGTGCCTGGCTCCAATCAGGAGAGACAACAATTGGAGCATTAGTCAATTGTTCTTTGATAAACTCAAATGCTTTTCTGTAACATCTAAAAATTCAAACTTCACATCTTTCATCAGTAGGTTAGTCAGAGGTTTTAAAAATTTTAAAAAGTCTTTTATAAACCTTCTGTAAAAACCCGCATGCCCTAAGAAACTTCTCATACCTTTAACGGTGGTAGGAGAGTGTAATCCTGCCATAAGATCAATTTAGCCTTATCAACTTCTATTCCTTTAGCGGTGATTTTATGTCCTAAAATAATTCTCTCTATTACCATAAAGTGACATTTTTTCCAGTTAAGAACTAAATTTGTTTATTCACATATTTTAAGCACCAAAGTTAAATGATAGAAACAATCCTCAAATGTCTTACCAAAAAGTATGAAATCATCCATGAAAATTTCAAGAAACTTTTCAGTCATATTTGAGAAAATTTCCGACATGCAACGCTGAAATATAGCAGGAGCATTACATAGTCCAAATGGCATTCTTCTGTAAGCATACGTACCTTGGGGGCATGTGAATGTGGTTTTATACTGATCTTCTAGAGAAATTAGCATCTGATTATACCCAGAATATCCGTCAAGAAAATAATAAAAATCATGGCCTGCAATTTTTTCCAGCAGTTGGACAATAAAAGGCAAAGGAAAATGATCTTTCCTCGTGGCATCATTAAGTCGTCTATAATCAATACAGACTCTCCATCTTGTGACTGTTCTAATAGGTATGAGTTCATTATTTTTATTTTTTATTACGGCCATACCTCCTTTCTTTGGTACTACCTGTGCAGGACTTTCCCGAAGGCTGTCAGATATTGGATATATAATACCAGTTGCTAAAAGTTTCACCACTTATTTCTTGACAACTTCTTGCATTGCTGGATTCAGTCTCCTTTGGGGTTGGACTATTGGTTTGTAATTATCTTACATGAGGATCCTATGCATACAAATAGCTGGATTAATTCATTTGATGTCAGTTATAGTCCACCCTAAAGCTCTTTTGTATTTCCTCAAGACTTCTATCAGTTTGTATTCCTGTTCTGTAGTCAAAGAAGATGAAATGATTACTAGAAATAAGGTTCAAGAAAAACATATTTCAAATGAGAAGGAAGATTTTTTGAGTTCAATTTTTTATTGAACTTCTTCTGGTGAGACTTTCTCATTTTCTGATTCTTTTTTCAGTGTTTCAACTTTTTCTCTGATTGTGGGATTTTCATCACTTGTGGTACCTAACCTGACTAAGCATCTTTCCAATGAATCAATAATCAATTGATTATCCTTGAATTCATCTACAAGGTCATCTAGTAAGTCAATTTGAAAATAAGATGATGATGGCTCATTCTCAGAAAATTTTATCATTTTCTGCATGTCAAAAATTTCACTCTCCTCATTAACTCGCAATATTAATTGTCATGGATGAACATCAATGATCGTTCTTCCTGTTGTGAGAAATGGTCTAGCTAAAATTAATGGTACCTCATTATTTTATTCCATTTCAAGTACTATAAAATCTAATGGAAATACAAATTTATCTATTCTAACGAGGACATTTTCAATTATTTCTTTGGGCCTTTTAGTACTTGATCAACTAATTGAAGAGACACAACGGTATTTTTTATTTCACCAAGTTCTAATTTCTTAAAAATTAAAAAAGGCATTAGATTTATTGAAGCACCCGAATCACATAATACTTTTTCAAAGTGAGCACCTCCCATAGTATAAGAAATTGTAAAACTTCCTGGATCATCAAGTTTCTGTGGAAGTTTATTTTGAAGTATAGCACAACATTTCTCTATAAGCTTAACCACTGAAACTTCTTCTAATTTTCTTTTATTTGATAAGAAAATATGAAGGCATTTGTGTCAAAGCTTCTCTGAAAGGTATGTCAATGTAAAGTTGCTTTAAAATATTCAGAAGCTTTGAAAATTATTTATCAAGCTTTTTTCTTTTCATTTTTTGGGGAAAAGGGAGGGGTACAAAGTGAGGATTTGTTATCAATTCATTTTCTTGTACCTTTCTTCCTTTATCTTTTTGTTCTTTTAGAAGTTCAGAGTCTCTTTTATTCTCACCTTCATTTACATGTTCCACTTCTTATGGCTTTCCTTGTCTATCTGCATATGGATCATCAAGAGTTTTACCTGACTGTAGAGAGATGGCTTTGAGGTGTTCCTTTAGATTTTTCTCGGTGTTGCTTGGTAGAGCACCTTTTATTTGTCCAGACATGAGAGTTACTAATTGGCTCATCTGTATTTCTAAATTCTTGATGGCTGAACTTTGACTTTCAACCTTTTCATCAGTGGCCTTAATGAATTTGTACATTATATCTTCAAGGCTTTGCCGATGAGCTCTTTGGGGCGGTTGTTGATATTTCTGGAAATCTTGTTGCCTTCTGTTTTGATTTTGAAAACCAGGTGGTCCCTGCGCCTGCTACTTTTGATTGTAAAATATTTGAGGATTTTCAGCACCATTTGGGTTATTCCATTGTAATTCCGGATATTTTTGTGCCATGGGACTACCGAATGGGAAACTGGTTCTATAAATAATAATATTCATTTGTTATTCATTTTGCGTTGAAGCTTGGCACTCATGATTGGGATGATTACCTCCACAAACGTCACAATTCTCATGTTGAGATGATGATTGAGTATTTACCTAAAAGGCCTCAACTTTTTGTGTCAGAGTTGTAATTTATTGCGTTAATGAATTCCAAGCTTCAACTTGATTGACTCATGCTGCTTTTTTAGCAATCATTCTGTTAGAGGGCCATTGAACAACATTTTCTGAAATTTCATTGAGCAATTGCATGGCTTTTGCAGCGGTTTTGCTCATTATAGACTCTCCTGATGTTGCATCAATAACATTTCTAGCAGAGAGTTTAAGACCATGATAAAAAACATATAAAATATCAGGATCTTGGATACCATGGTGTGGGCATTTTCGTAGCATTGCTTTTAATCGTTTCCATGCTTGGTATACAGATTCAGAATATGTCTCCACGAAATTATTGATTTCTTTCTTCATTTTAAATAATTTTGCGGGAGCAAAATATTTATTAAGAAATTTCCGAGTCATTTGGTCCAATGTAGTAATAGAACCTCTCGGCAGACTTCACAACCATATTTTGGCTTCACCTTTTAGAGAAAAAGGAAAAATCCACAACCTGATAGCGTCTGTTAGGGGTGTCAATGGTTCGGTTCGGCCGGTTATTTTATAAAATTTGTACCATACCAAATTTTTGGTTATTTCATTTTATATAACCAAAATTAGACTATTCGAAACCGTCCCAATCATTTCGATTTCTCTTCGGTATCGGTACGGTTCGGTTAATTTTTCGGTATTTTTTAAAAATGTCATGCAAGAGTCGCTAGTTAAAGTTAGAATACGATAATGTGTACTTGCATAGGACTTTGGTAAAACTCTCTAGCTAGATATTTTTATTATTTTAAAAGTGATGATCAAAGGAACATGAAAGATAACTAGAATAGAGATTCATCCCACTATTCTATGGTACTGTAAAACAAATTAAGCAAGGACATGAGAATTATAAATCATACGAGTGGATATATAAATTGAGTTGGGACTCAAGAATAGAGCTTAATAAAAGATTAGTATCCAACAAAAGAAACCTAAATTATATAAGCGGAAAGGTATCTAATGCACTGGGCTTGCTACTGAAGATCGTTGGAATACCTAATGGCTTGCTACTCAAGATGTTAGAACTAATTTAGGTTCAATATGAATAGGTTTGGAAGTTGGGACCTTGCATATTAATTATTAGTCACTTGTAACTATTTCCATAATCCCAAGACCCAAGAAAAAAAAACCTTTTTGTTAGTTTAAAACTTAGTATATAAAATATATTTTTCATATATAAATTTATTCGGTACGGTTCGATATTTTTTTGGTTATTTTTATAAAATTAAAAACCTATCATATTATTCGGTATGGTTAAAAGTTTATATAAAAACCTACAGTTTTATTAAATTAAACCTCACAATCGGTTCGGTACGGTTCGGTTTAGTCAATTTTTAAAGATCCATTGACACCTCTAGCATCTGTTGTGACTCCATTATACCTGCAAGTTTTAACTAATTCAAGAAAATTAATTAGATAGGTATGAGGATCTTCACTCGCATCACCACTAAATTGACACGACTGCTGAATAGTTTGAATCAAGCATGTGCGAATTTCAATGTTATTTGCTGCAATTGGTGGTTTTCTTACACTTGATTCTCCTTCAAAATGATTTGGCCTTGCATAATCTCTTAGTATTCTATCACGTCTTGGTGCCACTTCATCAAATTATTCTTCTACTTGATGTGGCAGGAGTTGGTTGTTGTTCTTAAGTTCTTCGTTCTCTATTTCTTCTTGTGAAGAACTTTGAGATCGTGAAACCTGTTCTTTTCACATCAACCACAAGGATTTTTCAATTTCAGGATTGTATTCAACTAGTTCTCTTGAGGAGGAACGTGTCATACATTTCCTGAAATTTTTGCACAAGAGTCAAAATAATTAGACAAAAAAAATCTCAAATTAGTAGTAAAATAATTAATCTGTAGCAGATTTTGCCATTCCCCGGCAACGGCGCCAAAAATTTGACGAGTGTCTAGCATATATATAATGCTGACTCGTACTCTATCAAATAATAATATAGAAAGATGTCGAAACCACAGAGATTGGTTAATCAATTCTACATATGTTTCTTGTTTTAATTACTATTTAAGATAATCAGAAAGAGTTGAGTTGTGAATTAACTAACTAAAAATGCGTAAATAAAGCAATGGAGAAATATATATTTTTTGTTTCACAAATATAAAAAAATGTTGGGATCGTGACTTCACTTAATATTTCTATTATATAGTAAATATATTTATTCTTTAATTTTTATTTCTCATAAATATATAACTGCCTCTCACGATTACACTTATATATTATTACTTAAGTTGAACAATTAGTTGCACTCCTTTCGGTTATACAAAATCATCAAAATAGTAATACTAAAGAACCAGAAATAAAGGCTTGAACTGAAACATGCTCTTTTTAGTAAGTCCCTTTCGGTTATCCTACTCGTTATAATAGATTACTACAGTATTTGCCTCTCTTGATGTAACGACCCGGCCGGTCATTTTAAGAATTTAAGTCTCGTTCGGCGGCATAAGGTCCTGAGCAGCTTCATATTATGTGTATTGACTTGCATGCGTGGTTGAATTCGGTTACCGGTTATTTCGGAGTGATTTGGGACACTTAGTCCCTAAAACGGAAGCTTAAGTCTTAGGATTTTGACGGTAGTCGGAACTATATGAAGACGACTCCGGAATGGAGTTCCGTCGGTTCCATAAGATCTGTTGGGTGATTTTGGACTTAGGAGCGTGTCCGGACTATAAATCCAAGGTCTGTAGCTAATTTAGGCTTGAAATGGTGAAAGTCAAATTTTTGGAAATTTGGACGGGAAGTGGACTTTTTGATATCGGGGTCGGAATGCGATTCCGAGAGTTGGAACAGCTCCATTATGCTATTTGGGACTTGCTTGCGAAATTTGACGCAATTCCGGGTTGATCTGATAGGTTTCGGCACGAGTTTTAGAGGTTGAAAGATTTAAATATTTATAAGTTCGATTCATGGTGCGATGCGTAGTTTCAATGTTAGTTGATGTGATTTGAGGGCTCGACTAAGTTCGTATGGTGTTTTAGGATTGGTTGGTATGTTTGATTGAGGTCCCGGGGGCCTCGGGTGAGTTTCGGGTGCTTAACGGACTAAACATTTGATTTGTGTTACTGCTAAGTATTTAGGCTTTTGGTATTTTCGCACCTGCGGTGAAGAGACCGCAGGTGCGAAAGCGCACGTGCGGAGAGGCAAGCGCAGATGCGGAAAAATGGAGGAGTGCCAGGGGTCGCAGGTGCGAGGAAAATTCAGCATCTGTGATGCCCGCAGATGCGAAGGTTGAGGCGCAGGTGCGAGAAGAGCTGGACTTGACAGTCTCCGTAGGTGCGGAGAATTTGTGCGTATCAGCGGCTCCGCAGAAGCGGATTTTGGCGGCAAAAGCGAGAGGAAGCGCAGGTGCGGTTTGGACGTGCGCACATGCGGTCGCGCAGATGCGGCTAATTATGTCGCAGGTGCGGTCACGCCTGGGCAGAAAAGAGAAATCCGAGGGTTTGGTTTCATTCTTCGTTTTTGGACTTGACAGCTCGGAATTTGGCGATTTTTTGAGGGATTTTCAGAGGAAGCTTTGGGGTAATGATTCCTAACTCATTTTTGGTTGTATTCCATTAATCTATAGTTGTTTTCTCCATTTAGTTTCGGATTTTTGGGGTTGAAATTGGGAAAAATTGAAAGAACTTCTTCAATAAAGATTTCGCATTTTGACAGGGGATTTGTGGTCAGATTTGAGTAATTCTTATATGGTTGGACTCGTGAGTGAATGGGTGTTCATATTTTGTGATTATTACCCGACTCTGAGACGTGGGCCCGGTCGACTTTTTAGGGTGAATTTCGGAATTTTTATTAAAATATTAATTTCATTGATTAGATAAGTCTATTATTGTTGTATTCATGATATGCAATTGTGTTTGGTTATATTTGGACCATTCAGAGTCCGATAATTGAGGAAAGGGCATTCTTACGGACTGTTTGAGCTTGGTTCGAGGTATGTATCTTGCCTAACCTTGTGTGGGGGATTTCCCCCTTAGGATTTGAGTCTTCTATGTTAATTGTAGCCCGTGTGCACGAGGTGACGAGTGCGTGCACGGACTTATTTGTGGAAAGTTGGCCTTTTAGGGTTCTTAGGTCCTTGTATTCATTGAATATGCAGTTGTTCTTGTGATGATTATATACCTTAATTACTAGATTCACATCTGCCTGCTTAATTAGAATAAATTACTTCATGATCCACTATTATCGTTACTTGATCCATATGTGCCTTAATTGAAACTGTTATCTCTTTTATAGCCATGCTATCTTTTCATAATTGCTTATCTTTATTTGGAATTTATATTATTTCATCCTATAATTATTCAGTCTTAATTGAGGTTATGATTATATTTCCGCTGTTATCCTTAATTGAATTGTTGAATATCCTTCGTAATTTCCTCAACCTTAAAAGAAGTAGATATCCTATATCTTAGTCGACTTGTTTTATTTGGCATTATTGGATTCGTGTTAGCTTCCCTGTTGTTGAAGTGTATATTGTGGTATTCGTTGCTACACCTTAGCTTTCCCTTTGTTGAGTTGTTCGCTTTACGCCTAGCATTTCATACTGTGGTTATTCCTTGTGATTTGGTCCCACATTTTCCTGTGATTTAAAAGTTCTTGAGTTGATTTACTTGTCGTACTTTGTGTTATTGCCATTGTTGTTGTTGTATTTGTTGTGGTGATGCACGAGGTTTCTGTCGTGCGTTGTTATTATTGTGATGCACGAGGTTTCTGCCGTGCGATTGTTGTTATGGGGTTGCACGAGGTTTCTGCCGTGCTATTGTTATTATTGATATTTGCACATGCAGCGTGACAAGGTGGGATATATATATGTGTGGGTTGCGTATGTGGCGAGACAAGGTGGGAACATTATTATGCACGTGTGGCAAGACAAGGCGGGTATTTATATTACTATTGCACACGTGGCGAGACAAGGTGGGCTGTGTCAGGGATTGATTTATGATGATTTATGGCGTGGGGGAATTCTTGTTGTTGATATTTGGGTAGTGGTATGCGTACCTGTGTGAGCTTTATCTTGTGAAAGCTGTGAGAAAATATTCTATGTGTTGTCCGTTCTTTTTCTTCCTTATGCTTATTTGCTGGTATGGACTATGTTAGGACACTTACACAAGCATACACGTAGTTAAGGACTCTTATCAGATAAGAGGTGTTCTTGATATTGTTGAGCATAGATGCTTACCCTTATTTACTTATCTTCTATGTGAGAATGGCTCTATTGGCACGTGAGTCGTCAGTGTGGTTATGAGGTGTTATGAGGGCACAGGATGCCAAGTGTTAGGGTTCAGGTATTGAGACTCGTGAGTTGTGAATTGTCCGAGGTTCGGTACCTCGTGGAGTTGTTGACTAAAACCTGATGTAAAAGCGGTTGTAATTACTGAGTTATTACTTGTCCTTGTTGTATTCGTGATTCCGGATTTAGGTTGTGTTCCATTCACTTTGTCTGCGTCATTTTTATGATATTCCTCTTATACTTATTGTTTCTTGCTTTAATGCCATTACTGTATTGTGAGCCATATTGCATAGTCTTTATGTAGACATCATACTTCTGTTATTCATGTACTTATATCTGTTCAGTTTATTAGACCAGTGGGTGTCTTGACTGTTCCTCGTCACTACTCCACCGAGGTTAGTCTTGATACTTACTGGGCACCACTGTGGTGTGCTCATGCTACTCTTCTGCATATTTTTGTGCAGATCCAGGTACTTTTTCGTTAGCTAGCTGTGTGGACTGTTGCTGTGGAGACTCAAGGTAAACCTGCTGCTGCGTTCGCAGGCTTCGGAGTCACCTTCCAGTTTTTGTTTTGCACTGTTTATTCTTATTTCTGGACTGTTGTATTTAGAGTTTTCTAGCAAACACTCTGTAGAGCTTATGACTTGTACTACCGGTTTTGGAAATTTTAAGAGATTCTATTTAAATAATGTTATTGTTTTAATTATTGTTAGGCTTACCTAGTCCCTAAAACTAGGTGCCATCACGATACCCAACGGAGAAAAAATTGGGTCGTGACACTCGATTACAAATAAATATAGAATTAATTATAACATAATATAATAGATATCACTACATAAATATGAACATTTATCAATAAAGCAAATAAACATAAAATAGAATTTAGCTCAAGCATGTGAAATTATAGAATAATATCTATTATTATATAGAAATATTAAGATCTGTCATTCTCCCAACACAAAAAAAGTTACTCCATATTGGAGCTAATACAGACAATGGAAATATTCCTGCCCATTAAATAAGTAAATAGAAAGAAATATTCAAGAAGAATATTTCCCCTACTTAATTAAAAACAAGAACTAGAGTAATTTTCGACACTACAATTTATTCGGAACTAGAGACAAAGCCAATATAATGGCTAAAAGATGAAAAAGAAGAGAAACTAAAGAAGAAAGAGGAAAGAAATAGCTTTCTCCTTAAAACTTGATTTCGATAGTACACTTCTAAGTTTTCTTTCTCGCCCCCCTTGATTTCACGATTGATGCCTCTTTCTCGGAAGCACGTGCGTGGCCGCGCATCGAGCGCGCACTTTGGCCAGTTTTAATGTAACGACCCGGCCAATCGTTTTGAATATTACAACCCCGATTCCCCATTTTTTGCTCAAATTATACTTTACAGTTGTTGTGTGACTTGTCGGGGTAATTGGTTCGGGTCCGATGAGGTTTTGGAATGAATTGGAACACTTAGTTCCAAGGTTTAAAGCTTAAGTTAAAATAGTGATCGGATGTCAACTTATGTATAAACGATCTCAGAATTTAATTCTGATGATTTCAATAGCTCTGTATGGTGATTTTTGACTTAGGAGCGTGTCCGGAAAATTATTTGGAGCTCCGTAGTGGAATTAGCCTTGAAATGCCAAAAGTTGAATTTTTGGGAAGTATGACCGGGGGGTTGACTTTTTGATATTGGGGTCGGAATCCGATTCTGAAAATTAAAATACCTCCATTATGTCATTTATGACTTGTGTGCAAAATTTGAGGTCAATCGGACGTGAATTGATAGGTTACGGAGCCGTTTGTAGAAACTAGAAATTTCAAAGTACATTAGGCTTGAATTGGGGTGTAATTCATGGTTTTAGCATTGTTTGAGGTGATTTGAGGGTTCGACTAAGTCCGTATGATGTTTTAGGACTTGTCGTTATATTTGGTTGAGGTCCCGAGGGGCTCGGGTGAGTTCCAGGGGGTTAACGGATCATTTTTGGCCTTGGTGAGATTGCTGATATCTGTTACTGCATTTTTCTGATTTTCTCTTTCGCGTTCGCAAGTGGCCCCTCGCGTTCGCGAAGAGTGTTTTCTGAGTGTGAGGTTTTGTTCTTCGCATTCGCGAAGGGGAGGACGCGAACGCGAAGGTATGGTCTGTGTGTGCATCGCGAACGCGTAAGAGGTGTCGCATTCGCGAAGAGGAGTGAGGTGATTGGAGACCCCAGGTTCTTGTTCTACGCGTTCGCGAGGTGGCTTTCGCGTTCGCGAAGGTCTGAGATGGTAAAGCTTCGCGTTCGCGAAGCTGTGGTCGCATTCACGAAGGGTAAGATTTGCAAAGCTTCGTGTTCGCGAAGCCACAGTCGCATTCGTGAAGAGTTAAATTTGTGGGCAGTCGAGTTGTGCTTCGCGAATGCGAGGGACCTGTCGCGTTCGCGAAGAAGAGAGGCCTGGACAGAAAGTTTAAGTTCAGAAAATGGGACCATTTTCCATTTTTAACGATTTGGAGCTCGGATTGAGGCGATTTTTGGGCGATTTTTTGAGGAAACAACGGAGTAAGTGTTCTTAACTCAATATTGGTTAAATTACCCGAATCTAGGGTTGTTTTTACAATTTAATTGGTGAATTAAGTTGGAAAAGTTTGAAAACCCTCTTAGTTTAAATTGAGGATTTGAAGGCCGAGTTGTGGTCGGATTTGAGTAATTTTGGTATGGTTGGACTCGTGGTTGAATGGGGGTTCGAATTTTGTAATTATTTTCGGATTCCGAAATGTGGCCCCCACGGCTGATTTTTGGGGCGTTACTTCGGATTTTATGGAAAATATTAGCATTTTTATATGGAATTAATTCTTATAAATTGTATGGACTGAGTCAAATTATTGTCACTAGATTCGAGCCGTTTGGAAGTTGATACGCTCAAATGGAATTTCTGGAGCATTGCTTAGCTTGCTCAACATTGGATTTGGCATGTTCGAGGTAAGTAACTCTTCTAATCTTGGAGTTGAGGGTATGAACCCTGAATATATGTATTTCCTGAATTGTTGGGAGGTGATGCACATGCTAGGTGACGGGCGTGTGGGCGTGCACTATAAAAATTGTGACATAATTGTTTCTGTGGAATTTTGTAGTTAAGTGATCTTGGCATTTTCCATGCAATTTTATGAGTTAAAGAAATTGAGCTGAAAAGCATATCAAAAATCATGTTGAGGCTATGTGCCAGTATTATTAGGACCTACAGAGGTCATATTATTGTGAAATATTCATTTTAAATTGAAAATTCATACTCAATCATATACATTTCATTACATATCATATCTCAGTCTCTGTTGTTATTTATTGATACATCATATTATCATTTTGGGCTATTCTTATGACATTGTGTGCCCATGAAAGAGAGACTGGAGAGATTGATGACTGAGGGAGGCCGAGGGCCTGGTTGTGACAATATTTTTGGGATCGGGCTGCACGCCGCAGTAGGCCATGTTGGCTTTATATATATTATACTATTGCACGTGAGTTGGACGTGCGGATCCAGATATTATTATAGCACGTGAGTTGGCCGTGCGGATCCAGATATTATTATAGCACGTGAGTTGGCCGTGCGGATCCAGATATTATTATAGCACGTGAGTTGGTCGTGCAACACGTGAGTTGGTCGTGCGGATCCAAATATTTATATCATGGCATGTGAGTTGTTCGTGCAGCACGTGAGTTGTCCGTGCTTATAGTGCTTGGGATGTAGGAGCCCCTCATGAGTCTGTACACCCCCAGTGAGCGCAGTCGACTATAAATAGGGATCAGGCTGCACGCCGCAGCAGGTATTGTATAGCACCGAGTGATTGAGTGTGTTGAGCACAGTGCGAGAGAATGCGAGACAATGAGATTGAATACTCTGAGAAAGTGTGAGTACATGAGTGCGATCTCTGAGAAACATTACATTGACATGCACACATGACATATATGCGTAGAGATGTGTTTTCCTCATGCTGTACGGTATCACATTATTCATGATATCTCACACATGCTGACAGATGGGCATAGTGATGAATTTGTTTTACACTGGTTATCTGGGAAATAAAATGAGATATTTTATTTATTATTGAAAGGATTTTGGAAAAAATTAATGTTCTCAAATTATTCATATTTTTGGCAACTTCGGCAAACGATTTGGATTTTCACTGATGAATTTGAAAGGAAGAACTATTATTTTTGAAATCATGATTTGGCTGAGCATTTTATCTCTGTGTTTCTTCTAGTATTATTTGCTTTATGTTGTTATGGACTGTTGTGGACTAGTGGTTTTGGACCCGACCTTGGTAGAAGCTCGTCACTACTTTCAACCTACGACTAGGTTTGTTACTTACTCAGTACATGGGGTCGGTTGTACTAATACTACACTTCTGCACATTTTGTGCAGATGTTGACTGTTGTTGTTGCTGTGCTCGATGGTTGCGGGATTTGAAGATGTACCTGCGTTCCTATTGTAGCTGCCTCTTATTCAGGGTAGCCTTAGATTTATAAAAGCTCTGTTTATGTATTATTCAAACAGACTATGTGTTTATTTCATTTCCGCTTTGTATACTCTATTCTTAGAAGCTCATGATTTGTACTACCAGTTCTTGAGGGATGTATAAGATTAAGATCCTTATTCACTTAACTTGCTTTAATAATTATTATTGGAATTGGATAATTGAAAGTTAGCTTACCTAGCGGGTTGGGTTAGGTGCCATCACGACTAGTTGAATTTTGGGTCGTGACAAAGTGGTATCAGAGCTCTAGGTTCATAGGTTCTACAAGTCATGAGCAAGTGTCTAGTAGAGCCTTGCGGATCGGTATGACGATGTCCATACTTATCTTCGAGAGGCTACAGGGCATTTAGGATATATACTTCCCATCTTTCTTTCCTTATCGTGCGAGATTGATTCAGCTTGAGACATAAACTCTTTGAATTCCTTCCACGTATTCGTATGCGCACATGAGCGCTCGATATCAGTTGTGCATCGCCGGCTTGTGATTCCATGAACGAAGTTCGAGATGAGTATTTTGTATTTTGGTGATGGGCCAGTCTGGTGGACTTGAGGCCGGGGTAAGACCGCAGCTTAGGCTCGGTAGTTTCTGTTTTGAGAACTTGTAGATTTGGACTCGTATGTCCGGTAATGTCCCTACGAGTGGAATTTGTGGCTCGATGAGTGGGGGAATGGCCTTGTGATGAGTACGATGTAACTACGGGATGTGTTAAGACGATTTGAATGTGACCAGAAGTGTTTCTTTGAAATGTAAAGGAAAGGCTATTGGGTGCTTGATTTTCATTTTGATGTGACGTACAGTCTCGAATGTGAATGTTTTGAAAAATCTTTCACGTGTTTAAATTTTGGGACAAATTAAACTCTTATGTCTGGTTAATGAGTTTGGACTCAGAAAGATTTAGTGATTGCGTAGAAATTGTGGTTGCGAAAAGATATAACAAGATGTCAATTGGAGGCTAGGGAGGTAGGTTATCTCCTGGAGAATAATCTACGTAGGTGTGTTCCTTGTAATGTGAGTGGAGGGTTTCTTTTCTGCCAGTGGGGCATATGTGTGGAGATTTGAATTTGAATCTGGCTGATAAAGTTAACTTGAGTGTCCAGAGAATGATTGCGAGCTTAGCGGATGATTTGGGGTATTTTTATGGTTGGCGTTGCATGAGTTTGAGAAGATGTTTCGTTGAACTGACTGTGGCATTATGACAGTAATAGAGTATTGGTATTGTGAGTTATGGAATGTTTTAATCTATGGTTTTGAGCCAAGTGGGGGAACCTGCTATTGATAATTCAATTTCATGATTATATGTAAAGGTTTAGTTTTGGGCTGAGGCATACTGGTGGGTTAGTTATGACTTGCAAAAGTTGAGATCGATGATGGCTCGAATAAGGAAATTCCTGGATACGGGTTATATTTCACTTATGAGTATATGAAAATTGTGGGATGAGTGAGTTATTATTTGTGAATGATGTAGGGCCCACGGAGTATGAAATTGATCGGTGGTATTAAAAAGTATAGTTAATTCTTTGAGTGTTGTTGCGCTATTGGGGCACGTGTCTGTTGGCCCATTTGGGCGGTATAATTTGGATTTGAACAAAGGGGGTGACTCTTAAGAAAGTTCTAATAGGTTCGAGGTTTATATACAGCAATTGAGAATTTCTCCGGACTTGTGTATGGTCAAATATGAGATTTGCGTTTGGTGGTGCCTGGACTTGTAGAAGTTCTGTATGACTGTGAATTTTACATTTTAGTATAAGGTAAGAAGAACAACTTTAAATTCGCATAAGGTATTCTCAGAGTGAGTGTTACAGTGGTGGTATTTTAGAAGGTGCATTGTATTTTGACTTACGGATGTATAATTAGTATTGCGGTACTCACATGGTTGATAGACTGCTGATATTTAAATTATTGCTATGTGGCACAGAAGAATTATAGGAGTATTTCTTGTGGAATGATCGTGCATGAAAGATGTGTTAGTCATTCGAAGGCTAGAATTGGGATCAATTATGATGATTCACGTGTCCTATAAATTTGAAATTTGGGAGTTTCAGGAGCAGATCGTTCATGGTTGTGGACTGTGAAGTCGTGGACGAAGCTAGTCAGATGATAGGATGCATTATGAATCAGTCGCGATGAATTTTTGGAGGGTTATTTGTCTATTTGTGGGTGACCAGAGTTGATTTGGGGGTCCATTGGTCGGCCTAATTAAGATATGTATTCTACACCGAGCCGGAATAGTTGGCTCCATACTGCTATTGTTGAGGGATGTGTCATTCGGCTGATGTTGAACTTATTCGTGTTCTGAAATAATCCGTGAGTTACTTATTTATGCTACGAGGAGTTGTGATTCATTGGTTATATGCACATATGGTGCGGTTCTATTTGAGCTTTATAGCAGAATTTGAGTATGATGAGTATTTGGGTATTGCATGATCGATTGCGTAATGGTTATGTTCTTTCAGGTTTAGTGTGGTATTTGTTTCGTCATTTGCCTCTCTGTGGTTATTGATTTTGAGTGGGGTGGCTCGAGGTACATATTATGGACCAGCGTTTGGATTGGGTCACGCATTGCAGCGGAGTTATGTTAAGGTATGAACCTTGTGTTAGAATCGGGTGATAGTTCTATGGTGTATGATGAATTTTCAGCGTTTTGTTGTGGCGGTACTTGTTAATCTGGCGGGGCAGTTCTCATTTGAGTCTTTTTCCATGATTGGGTACATTTGAATTGTTGCGTATTGGTGCACAGATGGCACGGGATGTGGCTCTGAGTTATATTGGTGCGGCATGTCTATGGAACAGTTGTGTTTAGTAATATAAGGTCATTGGACCTAGAATGGGTAGTATCAGGTTTGATTTCGGTATATTCGGGAGTATAATATTGAGAGTCGGCTCAAAAAGTGATTATGGTTCTGGTTGGGGCGAGAGAGCTCCGTGACTTGTTGATCTGGTAAGTGGTCATGAAATTTCGCATGTTTCTTTTATTATCAACAGTGTACGAAGGTTTTGGGATGAGGTTTGGTTCGATATGGGTTTAATACTAGTATATGGTTGGTTTTGGAGTAGTCACTGTGTTTTCCTCATGCTGTACGGTATCACATTATTCATGATATCTCACACATGCTGACAGATGATCATAGTGATGCATTTGTTTTACACTAGTTATCTAGGAAAGAAAATGAGTATTTTATTTATTATTGAAAGAATTTTGGAAAAAATTAATGTTCTCAAATTATTCATATTTTTGGCAACTTCGGCAAACGATTTGGATTTTCACTGATGAATTTGAAAGGAAGAACTATTAATTTTGAAACCATGATTTGGCTGAGCATTTTATCTTTGTGTTTCTTCTGGTATTATTTACTTTATGTTGTTATGGACTGTTGTGGACTAGTGATTTTGGATCCGACCTTGGTAGAAGCTCGTCACTACTTTCAACATATGACTAAGTTTGTTACTTACTCAGTACATGGGGTCGGTTATACTGATACTACACTTTTGCACATTTCATGCAGATGTATACTGTTGTTGTTGTTGTGCTCGATGGTTGCGGGATTTGAAGATGTACCTGCATTCCTATTGTAGCTACCTCTTGTTCAGGGTAGCCTTAGATTTATAAATGCTCTGTTTATGTATTATTCAAACAGACTATGTATCTATTTCATTTCCGCTTTGTATACTCTATTCTTAGAAGCTCATGATTTGTACTACCAGTTCTTGGGGGATGTATAAGATTAAGATCTTTATTCACTTAACTTGCTTTAATAATTATTATTGGAATTGGATAATTGAAAGTTGGCTTACCTAGCGGGTTGGGTTAGGTGCCATCACTACTAGTTGGATTTTGGGTCGTGATATTCTGCCTGACATGTGCGGCCTAGTGCGCGGCCGCGCATAGACCGCGCACCTGGAGGATTTTCTGCATCATTTTTTCTTTCTTCTTTTTAAGCGCGCTAACCTCCAATTGGCCTTCAATGCTCCATATTAGCTCCAAAACACTCTTTAACGTCATCATAGCCCAGAATTACTCATGCAAAGCATAAAGTTCTTAATTAGAGCAATTTGTTATCATTTAACATTCAAATATCAATAAAGTGCAGCTAAGTTAGAGTGCAAATAGTAGTTAAACTACATAATTATAGCCTACTATCAATACCTCACACTTAAACTATTGCTCGTCCCCGAGCAATCAAACCACACTCTACAGGTGCCTAACTTCACTAAGCGACTTCCCTAACTCATCACACCAAGAATATTTCACATAGATTGAGCACAATAGTGTAACATCTTCACCTCAAGAGTTGACCACGCAATATTCCTAACTTACTCACTTACTCTAACGCAGAGGTCAAGAATTACCTTTCCTTCATGAATCAAGTGTCTGCTCACAACAAAAGGGACTCATTCCACAATCAATAAAATTCACGCATAATGAGGGACTTCAAAATAGACAGAATTCACTCACCCTCAGAAACGATATTCTTGTGCCACAAAAGATTCTCCATAGGCTTGCCCGTAGTGTACTACTCTACTAATCGAGCTCATTCATTCTAGGATCAAGTAGGACTTTATTTAGTTGTAATGTAGGTTGCGGGTCGGGTATGATATATTTGGATATAAGAGTGACTACACCTCCCTAAGCAATTTAATACATATACTTTAACATTCAAGTTCATACTTATGTGAAACCATAACTCCACCTTCACATCAATATATATTAACTCCATACTTCTTTAAGCACAATTACATCAAGAGTCACTACTTATCAAGGAATATATTTTTTTTAACAGCAATACCACTATTTTTTCCTTTTATTTCTTTTTCAATTCAAGTGGCTCTTACTTTTTCAAAACAGTGCACCTTTCTCTTTATTTCATTAGTTCCACTCAAAAGCCAAACCAACCACCCCACACTTTAACTTTTACACAGTTTATAATAATTCAAGTGCTCATGAGAGGTTAGAAGGTTCAAATAGATAGTTAATTCAAACAAATGGGTAAGGTTTGTAATGTGGTTGCCAAAGAAATAGGATTACAGGCTCAAATGGGTTAACTAGGATACAAAGCAATTAGGTGGGTAAAATATATATATCTGGCTCAACAAGAAAACACCTATATCACTTCCAAGACTGAACAAAACTACTATTTTGCTTTGCAAACACACGGGGCAAGTTCTAGGCATCAAATGCAATGCACAGAATAACACCCAACACACACACATGGCAGATAACTCACTCAGGATTGGACTCATCAAGACACTCTAGTCAAAGCAGTTAAGCAAAGTTAAGATTATACAATTTAAGGTACTTATACAAGAGTCAAAAACTGAGCCTAAGCGTCACAACCAAAGTATTCACTATTCTCAAGGCATAACAAGGTCAAGAGATATTGCTTCAATTCAATTCATAGCACAATGGCTCCTACTCCTAAAAAAAATAAAATTAAATACACCCGGTTCAAACAAAACCCTTGGAAAAGAATTGCGGTACAAAGAAAAACCAAGGGGGAATTACTACACTACCTACAAAGAAAATATTTTTTTTCTTTAGACTTAAATCCATCGAGAAACTCGTCGAATGATATCCATCGTCGGGACAAATCGAAACTTTTGAAGATTTGTTTTTTTTTATATTCAGTTAACTAACGAAACTACACTACTCTACATAAATCTATACATACAACATACATACAAAATATCCCCTACCCCACACTTAAAATGGTGGCATGTTCCCATGCCACACAAATAAAAAAATGCGAGGTAAAGGAAACTTCCCTGGTACATCAATCCTGATCGGAGATAGTGCCGGGGTCGAGATGGCACGCCCTCCCCAGCGCACGCAGCCAAGCCATGATCTTCTTCTCAGATTTTGCATTTTGGGTGGCCAGTGCATCAACTCGAGTCCCCAAATCCATGACAGAAGTGCGTAACACTGCCATTTCATGTTCTAGGGCTGTCATCCGCGTATCCCATCTGACCACAGATGTTCGTGTGGGGGTGAACAGCCACAACCTCAGCCTGCCCTTCATCTCCCTCCTCTGGCGCATCAGACTCATCACTATTAGCTTTGCCATATACCACAGGATCCTTCCCAATGGTCACTTTATCTGCCCGGAACTTTGGTTCTTTTTTCACTCTTCCATCCACGTTCTTGTTCTCCGGCACCCGTGATTCCCGGCATAATCTAGTGACTAGTGAAGGGAAGAAGAACCCATACCTTTGCATTGGACAACAGATGAACATCTCGTCGTGAATTCTCTGGCACCCGTGATTCCCGGCATAATCTAGTGACTAGTGAAGGGAAGAAGAACCCATACCTCTACATTGGACAACAGATGAACATCTTGTCGTGAATAACCTTAGCCACATCAAAATCGTGGCCATTCATGAAGCACCAGATCAATGCAGCTCTAAGACCGTTCACCTCAGTGGTGTTGGGAGAAGGCAGCAGGCGGCTATTGATGATATAAGGCCAGCACTCCCCTTCAAAGGTGAGTGAGGCCAAGTGAAACTTCCGCCCCGGCGTAACCCACACTATGTCTTTGTTTGGCACACAGATTGTTCTGAAAAATAGGTTCCAGGAGGTTGGTTCTCACCTATACGTATCATAATAGTTCTCCTTCCCACCAAATACTGGCAGCTGATACGCCCTCCTAATGGCGTCTATCGATGCATCAACATTCTTTTGTCGCACAGTGCAAATATGGTCCTCATGTTCAGAGCAGTTCGCGTAGAACTCTCGTACAACCATCAAGTTGGCCTCCTCAGGTTCTTCAAAAAAAAATTATCCAGCCTGCATCGAACCAACTCCTGATACATATTGGGGAAATAAATCTGGAGGGACCCCCTATGTCATGACCCAAACCGATGGCCCGCGATGGGCACCCGGTACCTTACTCAACCGAGTACCAACGTAACGTATCTTTCTTATGAATCTCTCATTGCCTTTCACCATAGGGATGGATAAATATTCTTGCCTTAAGATTCCTTATCAAGAGGCTTACACGTCTTAGTATACACATGATCTGCTGAATACCACATATTTATCCATCATAAGCATGATGCAAAAATTGAGTTCCTCTGACTCAACTCTTCCACAGTTATATCTCTTACCAACCATCTTTCTGGATGTGCGCATCGTTGTATTACGAATAAGATAGAGTTTAGAAAATTGAGTTCTTACAACTGAGCTCTACCACACGATCTAGAGTAAAAAGAAATAGTGACAGTCCTAAATGCCATGTAGCCTCCTGCTTATAAGTGTGGTGCACAATACACCCATAAACAAGACTCTACTAGACACGGCTTGTAGACTCCCTAGGACAGAACTGCTCTGATACCACTTTTGCCACGGTCCATCGGTTTGGGTCTTGACACCCTATCAACACCCAGTTCCGGTATGGGCTTCTTAGGAGCCTTCTGACTAAAATGTTCCTAGGCTGAGCTTGATATAAATCTTGTGCTATCAAACTGAGGCGCATTGGTTGAGGCCCGTGCCCGAGACGAGCCTACATGACCACTAGAAGAGGCGCATGTGGTTCGTCTTTTCTTTGAGGGTGTTATAGTACCAACAAAACAAATACCACTATCAGTACAAGGCAGGATGTGTGAACCAATAGCGGTTACTCAGATTTCACCCACACAATTGGTCACAAATTACATTCACGAACTCACTGTGGCATTTAAACAAACACTTGATGTGCAAATTCATCCCAAATTCCCCAAACACCCAATTATACCTCAATTCCACCACAATTATAACAATGTCTAATCCAACCCAACAAGATAAAATTCCACTACCCTCACATACCGACAAGTATACTTAGTAATACAAAGCAAAGAAAAGAACAACAATGACTTCTACTACCATACAATTAAAAGAGAAAAAGAAAAGAAAAAAATTGGAAAAACTAAAAAAATAGAAACTAAAGGAAAAGGAAAATAGAAGCCATGGCACTTACCCGAAGAAGCTTGTGAGGAATAGAGATTGGTGAGTGATTGAGTAGGGAAGAGAGGAAAGGGGGGTAGGTTTTTGCTTTCGAAATTGGGGAGAAGGGAGGGTTTGAGCATATGTTTGTTGTGAGAGAGGAGGGTTTGTTTTGTTTTTATTCAGATTTTAGGGGAGGAATAAGGGGGGTCGGTTATTAGTAAGGGAGAAATAAAATAAATGAAAAGAAAAGAAAGGGAAAAAAATAAAAAAAATTAACTAATGAAATAACCTAAAAACGTCGCCCAGTGCGCGGCCGCGCACGTGGGGCAGTAGAGGTCAAAAAATACGCGGTCAGTGCGCAGCCGCGCATGTGCAACAGTAGGGGTCCAAAAGTGCGTGGCATGTGCGCGGTCAGTGCACGGCCACGCACATTTGTCCTTCGAAATTTCTCCCTTTTAGCCACTTTTTACCTATCTCCGGATGGATTTCTTCACCCCGAGTCCTTCCGTCGCGCACAATTTTATCCCTGCACACTAATAGACCTGTCAATACTTTCACTGTTCAAAATTAAATACGAAAAATAAGAACAAAGAAAAAAATATTGGGTTGCCTCCCAAGAAGCGCCTGATTTAACGTCGCGGCACGACGAACTACAACAAAATCATGGGTTGCCTCCCAGGAAGCGCCTGATTTAACGTCGCGGCACGACGCAGGCTTTCATGATTGCACTTCGATCACATATTGGGGCTCTTCTAAAGACATCACAACTTTATCCCCTTTTTCTTCAACCATTCCAAGGTAGTGTTTCAACCTTTGCCCATTCACTTTAAACCTATTCGTTCCATCTTCGGACTCAGTTTCTACTGCTCCACTTGAGAATACTTTTCCCAACTCTAAATGGTCCTAACTATCTAGATTTCAGCTTACCCGGAAACAATCTTAATTTTGAGTTGTATAACAACACTAGATCTCCGGGTTTGAAGTTCCAATCTAGAATGTGCTTATCATGCATCATCTTCATCCTTTCTTTGTACAATCTTGCATTCTCGAATGCATGGAACCGGAATTCC
This sequence comes from Nicotiana tomentosiformis, assembly GCF_000390325.3. Classification (NCBI taxonomy): domain Eukaryota; kingdom Viridiplantae; phylum Streptophyta; class Magnoliopsida; order Solanales; family Solanaceae; genus Nicotiana; species Nicotiana tomentosiformis. Next base: position 126,313,139 of record NC_090814.1, on the reverse strand, counting down.
TCAAGTTCATGTAGCTTTGTGACTCTACTTGTGCATGCGGTTTCCATATCCAAGTTCAACTACCGCAGTGCCCATAAGGCTTTATGCTCAAGCTCCACCGGAAGATGGCATGCTTTTCCAAACACCAACTTGTATGGAGACATACCAATTGGAGTTTTAAATGTTGTGTGGTATGCCCATAATGCATCATCTAACTTCTTTGCCCAATCAGTCCTTGTCGCATTCACCGTTTTGGTCAGGATACTTTTGATTTCCTTGTTGGACACTTCCACTTGCCCACTCGTTTGTGGATGGTAAGGTGTGGCAACCTTATAGCGAACTCTATACATTTCTAACAGTCTTGCGAACGCTCTATTGCAAAAATGGGTTCCACCATCACTGATTATAGCTCTCGGAGTGCCAAAACGTGTGAAAATATTTTTCTTTAGAAAGCATGTCACTCCTTTGGCATCATTTGTTGGAAGGGCCATAGCTTCAACCCATTTAGAGACATAGTCAACTGCTACCAATATGTACTTGTTACCATACGAGCTGACAAATGGTCCCATAAAATCAATCCCACACATATCAAATACTTCCACCTCTTGAATTGTAGTCATCGGCATCTTGTGATGGCGAGATATGTTGCCTGTCCTTTGGCACTCATCACAACTTTTCACCCAAGCATGGGCATCCTTGAATAAATTCGGCCAATACAAACCCAACTCCAACACCTTCGTCGTTGTCCGAATTCCTCCAAAGTGCCCACCATATAGTAAAGCATGGCAAGCCTGCAAAACAGAAGATTGATCTTTCTCGGGGATACACCTCTGGATCATGTTATCTACACATATTTTAAAAAGTATAGGTTCATCCCAGTAATAAGACCGATAATCGCAAAAGAACTTTTTCTTTTGAATCGAAGAGAGTTCATAAGGTACAATATCGCTTGCCAAATAATTAGCAATATCAGCATACCATGGAGTCTCCTCAATTGCCACTGCTAGTAATTGTTCATCCGGGAATGTCTCAGTTATATCTTCAACCTCTACTTTCTTTTCAGCTCCCTCCAACCTTGAAAGGTGGTCTGCCACTTGGTTATCTGTCCCTTTCCTATCGCGGATCTCCAAATCGAATTCTTATTGCAACAGAACCCAACGGATCAAGCGTGGCTTTGACTCCTTCTTTGCTATCAAGTACCTAAGTGCTACATGGTTAGTACAAACAATCACTTTTGAACCAATAAAATAAGACCTGAATTTCTCGAATACAAACACCACAACCAACATCTCTTTCTCAGTCACGGTATAATTGAGTTGTGCACCGCTTAGCGTTCTGCTTGCATAGTAAATTAGGTGCACCAGCTTGTCCTTTTGCTGCCCCAGGATTGCTCCTATAGCATAGTCACTTGCGTCACATATGAGCTCGAACGGCTGCTCCCAATTGGGTGCAATGATGATTGGTTCAGTCACCAGTCTCTTCTTTAGCTCCTCAAATGCCAACCTGCAATCATCAGAGAACACAAAGGGATGATCCTTTTCAAGGAGTTTACATAAGGGGTTAGCAATTTTAAAGAAATCTTTTATAAATCGCCTGTAGAACCCGGCGTACCCAAGGAAACTTCTCACTGCCTTGACCGAAGTGGGCGGTGGAAATTTCTCAATCACGTCAACCTTAGCATGGTCGACCTCAATACCTTTATTGTACACTCGATTCCCCAACACTATACCTTCTTGTACCATAAAATGGTACTTCTCCCAGTTCAGCACTAAATTTGTCTCTACATACCTTTTTAGCACTCTCCTTAAATTGTGAAGACAGTCTTCGAATGAATCCCCCACCACTGAGAAATCATCCATAAAGACTTCCTTAATATCTTCAACCATATCAGTGAAAATGGCTAACATACACCTCTGAAATGTAGCCGGTGCATTGCATAGGCCAAACGGCATTTTCCGAAAGTCAAAGATGCCATACAGACAAGTAAAGGATGTTTTCTCTCTATCTTCAGGGGCTATTGAGATCTGATTGTACCCTGAATATCCATCCAAAAAGCAGAAGTGAGACCGCCCAGCCAACCTATCCAACATTTGGTCAATGAATAGCAAGGGGAAATGGTCTTTCCGGGTGGCTGTGTTCAGTTTTTTATAATCCATGCAAATTTGCCAACCCATGACTGTACAAGTCGAGATCAACTTGTTATTCTCATTTTGCACGACCGTCATTCCACCCTTCTTTAGCACACACTGAACTGGGCTAACCCAGTTACTGTCAGAGATGGGGAAGGTGATACCCGCATCTAACCACTTGATCACTTCTTTCTTCACCACTTCTTTCATGTTTGGGTTTAGCCTTCTTTGATGTTTTCTAGAAGGTTTGTGCCCCTCTTCCAAGAGAATCTTGTGCATACAAAAGGCCGGGCTGATACCCTTTATATCTGCCATGGTCCAACCAATAGCAGTCTTACATTCCTGTAACACTTGTAGGAGTTATTCTACCTGCACAACTAATAAACCAGATAAGATAATAACGGGTAAAGTAGAGTTAGGCCCTAAGAAAGCGTACCTGAGGTGAGCGGGAAGCGGTTTCAGGTCCAACTGTGGTAGCTCCTCTATTGATGGCTTCGCAGGTGGTGTTGTCCTTTCTTCTAAGTGTAATGGCTCGAACTGGGGTTCCCTTTTCCAGAACCCTTGACCTTCGAGAGCCATGACCCACTCTGCCAACTCTTCACCATCCACATCTTACAAATTCATCAAGCAAGCTTCTAACGGATCTCTGACATTAAGGGTCTCATCCTCCTCTTGTAGTATTACATACACCGCCTCCGCTAGTGAACAATTTGCAAATTCGCCAGGCCTCCTTATAGATTGTTGAACATTGAATATTATTTCCTCATTATTCAACCTCATTTTTAACTCTCCGATCTCACAGTCGAGCAATGCTCTCCCAGTGGCTAAGAACGGCCTCCCCAAAATTATTGGTATTTCTTCATCAACTTGATAGTAAAGAATAACGAAGTCGGCAGGAAATACAAACTTTCCCACTTGGACGAGCACATCATCCAGAATTCCTCTCGGCCTTTTGACTGTGCGATCAGCCAGTTGCAACCACATTGAGGTCAGTCTAGCTCTGCCAATGCCTAATTTTGTGTAGATTGCCAAAGGCATCAAGTTAATACTGGCTCCTAAGTCACACAATGCTTTAGCAAAAGCATAACTTCCAATTGTGCATGGGATAGTGAAACTACCGGGATTAGACAATTTTTGAGACATAGTTCTTGTCACTACCGCGCTGCAAGTTTGAGTTAGAGTTACAGTAGATAGGTCCTGGAAGTCAGATTTTTGAGGCATCAGATCCTTCATCATTTTTGCATAGCCTGGCATTTCCCTCAAAGCATCCATCAGCGGAACATTCAATTGAACTTGTCTAAGCATTTCCATGAATTTTCTGTATTGATCATCTTTCTTTTGATTTGCCAAACTTTGAGGGAATGGTGTAGGAGTTAGCTTCTGCCCACTGCTTGGTGTTTTTTCTTTATTAGGAGCCTTTTCCACCACCTGTTCTGGGAGTTGTTCAAATTCCTTCTCCTTGCCTTTGTCCACTTGTGCCTGTTCAATTACAACTTCTGTGAGCTCCGTTGACTCGTCGGACTCTAATGTCACTGGAGTAATTGGCACTGCGTCTCTCCTAGATTGAGCAACTTCTTGCTCTCTGTCTAAATCCCTTCCATTCCTAAGACTCACTGCCATTAGCTGATTTGGGTTCTGCTCATTTGGATTGATGTTTGTGTCTGCAGGCAACGTTCCTTGTGGGTGATTGTTCAAGGCCATAGATAACTGGCCTAATTGAGTTTCAATTCCTTTAATAGCCGAATCATGTGCGGCTAACTTTTCTTGCATCTTTCCATTTGTCACAATGATTTGTTGCAGCATGCCCTTAATTTCTATCATATTACTGTCCTGCTGTTGATGAGGCGGTTGGTAAGCCAATTGTTGTTGGTGCTGCTGATTGTAGCCATGCTGCTTTTGATAAGGCACGACTTGGCCTTGTGGTCGTGCTCCCCCTGGAATGGTATTGTATTGTTGTTGGATTGGTCTGTATTGCTGATTTTGAGGTCCCCATTGATATCCACCTTGCCTCTGATCCCCAAAATTATTGACGTAATTCATGTATTCTCTGAAGCCATGGTTATCATTCTCTCCACTCCACGAGCAAACATATGACTGATTTATGCAGGGAGTGCATAGGCCTCCATTTGTCGTATCAACAATGTGTACCTGTTTCGTACCCATCTCATCAATTTTCTTTGTCAATAAGCTCATCTGGGTCATGAGAATGGCTATGTTTTCTGCATTTGTATTGTTTGGGTCAAGAGCAACAGAATGTACTATTGGAGTGAGTGTTGTATCTCTCGTCATCCAGTCTAAATTTTGAGTCATCTTGTCAAGAAGAATCTTGCAATCTGTGAATGTTTTGCTCAAGAATGCACCCCCAGCTGAAGCATCTACATTGGCCTTTAGACCGTCAGCCAAACCCATATAGAATCTCTATCCTAGCATCTGATCTGGAATGCCATGGTGTGGATACTTCACTAGCATACCCTTAAACCTCTTCCAGGTTTCCTGCAAATTTTCGGTCGGTTTCTGCCTCAATTGCAATATCTCATCAATTTGCCTCGCAGTTTTATTGGGTGGATAGAACTTGTTTAAGAACTACTTGACTAGTTCCTCCCAAGTAGCAATGGAGTTTATTGGGAGCGAATTCAGCCAAGTTTGAGCCTCCCCAGTCACTGAGAATGGGAACAGTAATAATCTGATTGCTTCAGAAGTCACATTCGACTGTCTTTGAGTGACACATATTGATAGAAAGTTCTTCAGATGTTGTTGTGGGTCTTCGATGTACGAACCAGAGAACAGCCCTTTATTCTGCAGCAAGTGCAGCATGTTGTTGGTAATCTGAAACGTCTCCACTTGTATCGGAGGGACTGCAATTGTGGTGGCCAGGTTATCAGTAGTTGGTTGCGCCCAATCATATAGAGCAGCTTCCGGCATAAGAGGTGCTACCACTCCGATGTTTGGGTCAACTCGGTCATTCTTATTGTTCTCGTTGACGTTCTCGACGTTGTCCATTTCAATTTCGAATTGTTCGTCTTGTTTTAGTTGTTTGCCCTTCTTGTTAGCCCGATTCATTGCCCTGAATGCTTTCTCGGGATTTGAGAGTCCTTCAAAAAGTTCACCGGTTCTCAAGGAGCTTCTAGGCATGCACCTGAGTCACAGAAGAGTTCAAACGTGAGAATTTCAATGGAAATATTTTTAACACCACAAAAAATTGATCTAAACTAAAAATCCTAGCAATTCTTCCAAGTTGTAATAAATAACACCGTTAGTTCCCCGGCAACGGCGCCAAAATTTAATCATGCCTAACTATGCCTTATAAAAAGGATTAAGCAGTCGCTGCAAAAATAATCTGGTTCAAGAGTCCGGAGTCGAATCCCACAGAGAACTAACCTATTTGCTATAACTTTTAGGATCGCTAATGATAAGCTCAGACAATTTTCAAAGTTCAAGATTTTATTTGATAATTAACAGAAATTATTTAACTAAGGAAAAATGACAATAAAAACTATCAATAAGCAAGAATGAAGTTGAATTCAAGGGTAAAAGAATCTAGGGTTATTGATTTTTCCAATTGTCGGATTAATTCCTGACACGTTAGCTATAATCTCGTTGTAACACTCTATAAAGACAATGAGTTCTTGCTTACCGTACTTATCTCTCAATCAATTACGATAATTTACTAGAAGCATTCTCTCGAACTACTCTAGTTGACAATTTGTACAACTCATAAATATCACACCAAAGCTTCGTTATCTCTAATCCCGCTTTTAAATTTAAGTAATTAATTTCTTAACTTACTCGAAAGTGGCGTTGTTCAACAACAATCTAATCAAGTGTTCTTTCTCAAGCAACACTAGACAACTAGACATGATTAATCAAGGGACCTTTCAATTAATCACAAGAAACACATAGTTGAACAATTATAGAGTAAAAACGGCTCAGTTATATCAAAACATAATCAAGACTTCATCCAACAATTAGTTCCATCAACCCTAGATGACGGGTTTAGCTACTCATACTACTATGCACGATTACAATATAAAAAGTCATAACTAACAATGGAATTAAGAAGAAGAAGATAAAAAACTCGTAGGAGAATTCTCCGTCTTGCTCTTTTTGTGTTCTTGCCTCCAAAGTTCTTCTAAAAATAGAGATACCCTCTTTTTGGGCGAGCTGGGCTTCATATAAGTCAAGGTTAGTCACCTCTCAAATTACAAAATTTGCCTTAGATGATTTTTCTCAAAAGCACGTGCGCGGCCGCGCATCGACCGCGCACTTTGGCCAGTTTCTGCCTGACATGCGCGGCCCGCATAGACCGCGCACCTGGAGGATTTTCTGCAGTGTTTTTTCTTTCTTCTTTTTAAGCACGCTAACCTCCAATTGGTCTTCAATGCTCCATATTAGCTCCAAAACACTTTTTAACGTCCTCATAGCCCGAAATTGCTCCTGCAAAGCATAAAATTCTTAATTAAAGCAATTTGTTATCATTTAACATTCAAATATCAATAAAGTACAGCTAAGTTAGAGTGCAAATAGTACCTAAACTACATAATTATAGCCTACTATCAGCAAACTATGACAAAGTTTTCAATACACTTCTGGATATGAACTTGTCATGGTTGGTTATGACCTTGTTGTGTTTCTGTTGTAGGTTAGTTATGGATCGATTATAGTTTGTTGAAGCCGGTTGTGAGTCGGTTGTCCTTTGTCATGGTAGATCACATTTATACAATATCTTTCTTTAGCACCGTATTTTACTCTGCTTTAGCTTGTCCATTTTTCTGCTTTTTCCTCTGTAATCTTCTCGCTCTCGGACCAATTCTTCTTTAACCTTTCCTGCATGATTTAGACAAAAGTAGGGAAGAAATATGATAGTTTTTTGTGTTTTTACAAAGAAATTATATGTTTAAAAATCAAGTAAAATGCACTTATCAATAAGCAATTTTTTTTTTATTAAAATGACTTAAATATCTATAAAGCTATTTATAAAAAATATGAAAGTACTTTTATATAAAAAAATGACAATTGGTGGAAGTGGAACGGAGAGGGGATTAGTGGCTGTGTTTAGGAAAGGATATTTGAAGATTACAAATATATTAGAGGTAAAATAGTAAAATATTTGGTCAAACTAAAAATGCTTATAACCTAAAGAGTCCTACATTAGGGATAACTACCAATTTATTGATTTTGGTTTTGTCGTAAAAGCACTTCTAGTACTTAGTAGTAGATAATTAAAAGGGGTATAAACTAGTACATAAATTATGCATATAGAATTAAATATATGTCGATTATTTTTAGTTTAAGTTATTGATTGTACGACTATTTAGGATAATTTTTCTCTTTATAATCGCATAGCATTATTTGCTGTCAAAGTTTTCAAAAATCGGTGCACATTTAGTCATAGCCCATAGAAAATGGATCCGTATATTTTTCAACTTTGATGCCTTCTCCACTTCTATGGTTGCTCTGCTCCCTCCTTGTCAAATACTTAGTAACAGTACGTTTTATTTATGGTTGTTGCAAGGAGGTTTTGCTTGAAAAAATAACATTTTCTTTCTGTAAAAAGCATTTTTGTGAGGTAGCAAAATGCCACTAATTCATGGCATCACGATTTTCTCTGCAAAATGTTCTGAGGTAGCAAAACCGGAAGATTATATTCATCTGTAACTTGAAATCAATTAGAAATGAAGAAACTTCGTTTACTTTAGGACATACTCCAACGTTCAAGGTATAAAGATGGATATTCTATCAAGAAACTAGGAAATCTGAAAGGCAATAATGATATTATAGAGACCCGTAATTATTTTATTGGATGGAAATTTTGCAAATTACAAATGATGTCTTTCATTATCCCGGCAGGTTTATAATCGGTTTGGTCAAGTTTCTGAGAAGTCAAAAGTATTTTCTTTTCAAATAAATAAAGTGCTTATTTTGTAGAGTTGAAGTGTTTGATCAAACTTTCAAGAAAAAATAAGCCCCTTTGAATAGTAGCATAATGATTTTTCAAAAGCTAAAAAAATAACCTTTCACCAAAAACACTTTTTTGAAATCTTGGCAAGCACTATGATATTGGAAAAGTACTTTTTATTGATTAGCCAAATACGAACTAATACAAAAATACTTTTTTGTTTCAAATAAACAAATTTTGGAAGCTTAGGCCAAACAGGCTAACTTATTCTGGCTTGCAGAAGTGTCTTTGTGACTGGTATTTTTTCTTTTGTCTCATTTAGGGGCTGAATCTATTACTCCATTTTACGTATCTAATGTTGATATTGGAGTGTACAAAGTAACAAATTTCACCACATTGCTCAGTACAACGTAGGAGCTAAGGCTTTTACTGACCATATTTTTCTTTTACTGACCCAAAGTAAGAGAGAAAATGCACGTTACACTTCCTTCATTTAAGCTTTTCTTCTTTCTTTTTCTTTTTTTCCTTCAATGTCAGCTTCACAAAAAACTTCAGAGGATTTGAAGATGAAGATGGTCAGCCAAGTGAGCACGAAACAAGCCGACATTTCATTAGCAGAGAGGGAGAAAATCATCCTTGGTACGTTTACTACACTGAGATATGCACGCTGATAACGAGATTAGACTGGATTCCAAAATTGGCGACCATTCATTTACGTAAAGCTTCAGTGAAAGGAATTTGTTTTGAACAGTTTAAAGTATCTTTTATAGCAGCGGCATAAAAAGATAACTCAAGTAGATGAACGGAGATAATCCCAGCGACTTAAGTGCTAAGTTATTATTCCAAACTTGCTTTTTGGGAATCGCTGAGAACAAAACAGTTCCTCTTAACCATCATTTTACCGTACATTATCGCGGCGCTAACACTCAATCTAAAACGATGCAGCTACCTGCTTTCTGGTTAATTAAAGAGTTAATTGTGTTGGAAACATTTCACAGTATTCACTTGGCTTCGATGCAAAATGAGCAAATGCCTTCTCGGAGAGCAATTTTAAGGTCAAATGGAGCTGGAGACTGGATAATGGTCGATATCTTAGTCATTCTATACACTTCCTTACTTTATGTAAGCAACCGCATAAAACAAAATGTTAGGTCAAACTAGTCAAAAATTTCTTTCCAACTCATACCATGTAAATATCAAAGCCTGGCTCAACATGCTGCCATTCATTGCCTGAAGCAGCTTTGACCAGAGAAAACGTGGCCACTGACATTTTAACAGCTTTTACGATGTTCTATTTTATGGGGGTCTAAAGAAATCCTTCTTTCTTTTGGGGCCCGGATGGGAGGAGGGGAAGAGGACTGTTAGAATATCAAAAAGGTACAAACAGCCAAAACAGCAATTTCGCAAAAGCTGACATTCATATTTACCTACTAAGATAAGCCTAGGCATTATATATTTACCTAGAAGATGCGAACGTACACTAAACCTGACTTAAATAATTACCATTACATTCACAACACTGAACTAACTATATATGGACATCTCTCTCTCTAGCTTGGGAGAGATACACATCGAATGAACCACATTTCTTGACAATGTCTTAATTGGCTAACATGCAAAATGGACTGCCTATATTGCATTTGAGGTGGCAATTTAGAGACTGTTCTTTCTGCAATTGCATTTGTGTGGTTCTATTCATGCTGCTGCTAGTGCCAGTACATAATTAGCGACAAAACTTCCTAGGGAGCTAGTGGATTGATGACGAGAACGCGGAAAAAATATTAACTAAATTAATGATCATAATGAAAGACATTGTACCCTATCAGGAAGATTTTTAGGCATTGGAAGCGCAGTGACATATCTTTGCAGAAAAGGTTTATGGCTATGTGCAGCTCCATCTGTTGATGATGACTCAGCACCATTGAATTGCCCCCGACCATGAAACTTTGCAAATCGATAGAAGACCGAGAACTTCTCCAAATCTTGTCCTTCCACTATCACGTCTAATACCGACGCTCTCTTGTCCAAACTGCACCATAGTGGTAGCAAAATCAGAACCATGTGAAATTGATGGAAGCTGCTTTTGTTAGTATCAAATAAAGACAGAACCATAAACGAATATGAACCAGTTACCTAACAAAGTCACTTTCTAACTTCCTCACTCTTCCCGTTAACGTTTCCATAGCTCTGGTAAACTGGTGCCAATTTTTCTTCTCAGATACCTTGCACTTGTCAGGAAATCTAATAATGCATCAAACAAATTATTAGGACTGAAGCAACAAATTTCTAGATGCAATTAATCAATCTCAAGTAATAACTAGAACTTACGGTTCTTTTCCATCATGAGGCATATTGGTATCACCATCCGAGCAAGAGACCATGCTGCATGCATCCCCTAATGCCAATCTGGATATGAAGTAAGCCACACTCTCAAACTCTGATTTAGCATCTGCAGAAAGAATTGCTGCAGGCGGAGGATAAAATAGTTGCTGCATAAGCTGAGTGGTCAATATAAGCCTTCTTCTAGCTTTAAGCCTAGGTGGCCCATCATCCACCAACTCAATTTCTTTAACCTATTATTAGAAGAATATAGGCTGTCAGAACTGAAATGCAACCAAATTGTAGAAATAATAGGATTTTAGTAGGCAAATCAAGATACCTTTTCGGTAACCCTATTAACTGCTTTGGCCCACTCAATATCCACCAGGCTGCCAACGAAAAAATTAACACGCATCAATAAACATGAAGCTGGAAATAACATAACAACCAAAATGAAAACAACAAATGGAATAACAGAAAACATCCGGCAGCAAACAAATAGCTTAAAAGGAAAGGGATCTATTAAAAGTTGCTGTGAAACGAGAACCTGATTGTCTGATCGCTCCATAGATCCAGAAAAATTTCTTTGTACCAAGGAGTGAGTTCAGATGTAGAACGTTTCCGCTTTTTGGGTTTCAAGATTGGGTGCTGCTGACCAATGTTCACAGGCAACGTTTGTAGAGAAGAAAAATGTTCAGTTGCAGCAGAGCTGGCAATTGAACTTGGCCCAAGATTACCAATTTGACTTCTATCAGCAGTTGCATGGATTACTTGCTGAATAGAATTAAATGCATGCAAACCACTGGTAGACTTCGCAGGAGTGAAAGGTTGTTCAGCTGTCTTCATGGCGTCAGCTCTGTGTGCATTATACATCTGTAACATCTGCCCATTTTTGAAGCTTCCGTACCGATTGAACCAAGATGGTGCCATATGTGGACTGATCTGAGTTTGCTCAGGCATGACAGAATTAGTATTACTATTATGAGAGCCAGTCTGATATTCATCCTGACGGAAAGCAACATCCGGAGGAGTCATCCTTCCTCCATGTTGAAATGATACACTTCTTTGCAAATCGTCTTGCCCAGAGAAGCTTAGCATTCTAGAATCAGCAGAAGGAACTTGCTGTGCAGCTGCACTGCTGTCTGGTACCCTCATTCTTCTGAGGGCCATATTGCATGGATCGGTGTCCGCGTTTTTCATGCTCCACATTTGGTTTAGTAAGGAGTAACTTTGATTGGGAAAGCTATTTGGTTTCAGTGATCGGCCAAAGGCTTCAATATCTTTCTGCATAGAGGCCGAATTTGAAGGAGATCCTTCGGGGAGATTCTTGATAATAGATTCTCCACCCTGTGAATCAATCATTTTCTGCACTAAGTCCACATTATCCGAAGTTGCTGGCTCAGAAGTGCTCTCCTTTTCTCGCAGTTCTTCTGCCTCAACAGAACACAAAGAATTCACTGAACTACTACCAAGCTCAGACATGAAAGCCCCTCCTCTATTGGCATCTTGATCACCTTGCCTCTCTGGAGCAGATAATGATGACTCCATAATATTCATCTGATTTGGCTGGGGAATATGGGAAGGCTCCTTGCTATACTGACCACTAAAAAGGTGCTGTGGTGGTGGGAAATTCATCCGCATATTAGCAAACTTCTTGGAAGATGCACCCTGCAGAGAGATCCCAGGCGTTAAAAAAGATGGAGAGGCTGATACTGACTCCTTCGCCGAAACTCGATTAGTAGAGACGCTTCCTTGGGGACCACTGGCATTACTTAACTGAGACTTGCCCCCAGAAAGAGCAGGGCCATACGGTATATTGCCAGCCCCATTCGGCAAGGGTCCTCTGCCAGAATCTCCTTTTTCTGTTGAACGGGGAGCATGTTCATCAAAAGATACACTAATAGACTGATTTGTGGAGTCTTGCCCACTAGCCCTAACCATGTGGGGATTTTGAAGTTGATTTCTCGAGTGGGTAAGAACAGAAGCTGATTCAAATGTTGAAGAGAAGTTCCCAGGCATGGTGTGCATAGTAGTTTCATTAGTTGTACTTCCTGGAACTCTAGATGTGCTATTATGCTTCAACTCTTGTGGTATGAGGTCTGAAGGGGCAGGCAAAGATTGAGCCTGATGAGGACGGGGCATCTGCCCCTGACTTTTTTCTCTAATCTCAACGGCAGCATGGCTTGAATGTGAAGAGCTAACAGCTCTGGTAGGACCCTGAGATGACAAGAGATGGGTTTTGACAGAGATCTGCTGCGATGGAGGACCAAGCTGAAGACCAAAACCTTGAGAGGCAGAAGACTGATTTCGCCTGAGGTGTCCAGCAGACCAATCAGCATTTTCGGATTCAGGCACCTCAGATGATGCTTTCTGTTCAGAATTGCTGAATTGAGCAATTGGACCATGCTCTCTCGATGGATCCACCTTCTGAAGAAGCTGTAGCATGTTTGGACTGCAATGAGAAAACCAGTCAAAAACAACAGCTCTATACAGCATGAACAGATTAAAAGAGTAGTACAGCTGATTTTACAGTCAACATGGTTCCAAAGAACCATGTAAAGTTATGAAGAGCTTAGAGATATAAGCTATCGTTGTGTACCTAAGAGATTAACTAAGTAAGCTATAGAATAGTGAATTGACAACCTAGATTGTGGAGCCGTATTTGGTGATAGCCCAACAGATCTATTTAACGGTGAAGACATATTAGATCCACCACCAGGAAAGCTGCCGCCAGAGCGCACCTGCCCAAAGCCTTTGCCATCGGCCAGAACATCAAATGAACGTGCCTGTAAATCAGGAAACATTGTCCTTTCACTACTGACCAAAGGTTTACAGAACTTTACAGTATTATATTATCATAAATCAGATATAACGCCTTTTCAAATTCTGCCAGAATATTAGGAACCTGAACAAACATTGACTGGCCATGGTGGGCAGTCTGCCGCAACATAGGCTGAGAATGAGTAGGGTGTTTCATTCCATAAGAAGGATCTGCATCCTTATCCAAGTTACCCATAGGATGGTACTGAAACTTGTTAGCCCAAGAATTTCTCCGACCAACATGATTAGACAACTGCTGCTTCCCAGCTGGCAGAAACCTTGAATCCCTGGCATCTGACAAGACATTTTCCCCAACACCACCAGCAGAAGAATGAGGGGATAAGTTAGAACGATGGCTGTCATTTGAGTTCTCCTGTTTATCACTGTTCTCCATCTCATGCAGTTTATACTCTTTGTCACCAATATCCAGAGATGAGTGCAAAAGCTGGTTGTCCTCAGAAACATGATGCTGTAAGACCTCCAAGCCTTTGCTGACACTAGATTTTACCAGTGGATCAGCATTCTTCCAAGAACTAGCTTGATGATTATTTTGGAAAAATTGACTGGTTTCCTCGCCACTCCTCATGGTACTTGAGTTTGGTATAGCGGAAGAACTATGCAGGCTAAAGACCTCCAAGTTTGCCTGGGGACTACCCACAGATGATTCTGCGCGCTCCATAGTAACTGTAGTATTATGGCCAGGATTAGAATTCCACCTGGCACCCCTATGAACAACTTCACCTTGAATGAATTTCTTCTGATTGTAATCTTGGGAACATTTAAATGAGTTCTCTCCTGAGACACTTACTGCATCTCCGGAAGGCACTGCTGATTCAAGAACGCTCCAACCAGCTGATTTGTTGTATTGTTCCCTAACTCCACCAAGCTCGGGCGTCAAAGGACTAGAAATGTTTTTTGAGATCATTTCTCTGTCAAGAGGATTTGAAGTCTTCTCAACCATCTGGTGACCTTCTAACATCTGTGATTGACCTGACTTAGACCACTTATTTCCTTCGTCTGATGACTGCACAAGTCTCTGAGAAGAATTTGATTGCAGACTCTTGCCTGGCTCAAATGGAAACCTGTGTCCCTGAACATTGTGATAGCTATTTCTCATATCAATATTATCAGAGGGATGAACAGAAACAGATTTCAAAGATGAGGCTTGGGGGAAATTGTCTTCAGCAGAAGATGTTCTATGTCTCTCGCTGTTATATGTCAAATTCTGTCTCCCAGAAGGAATTTCAGTACTGTGAAAATTTAAGCCAGTCCACTGCTCCTGTAGTCCAGTATCACTACTAGAAGTTTCTGCAACAGCAGACTGCATAAGAGCACTCCAAGTACCACCTTGGATAGACGGAATCCCATCTAGCAATTCAGCACCATCAAAAGGATTACCACCTTCACCACTCATAGGACTCTTGCCAAATGCAGCCCATATATTATCATCTGAACCAAATAAAATTCTTTCTTCTGTAGGATCTAGTCCAACCTCGTTCTGTGCGGAAGAAGCTCGCACTGCAGCTTCCTCATGTGAGGTCTCTGAAGGAACAGCTATATCCTGTCTGCCACATAAGTCCTGGAGAGCTGAAGCTTTTTGCATAATATCGGCTTGCTGAAGGTTACCCACATCTACTGCATTAGACAGAGCTTGGCTTGGAGCATCTCCATATACATTTTCAAGGAGGCTCTGACTAGAGATGAAAGTCCCATCCTGCCCACTGACTTGATCTGCTAATGGAGCATATTGATTAACTGGAAATGAACTATTAAAGGTCGGCATTGGCTGCACAGCTTGCTTATCTGTCACCCCTTGTGAAAAATGGTTTAGAGACGGTCTTGAACTAGAAACAGGAACCCCATATAGAGATTGATCATTCTGTTGAGGAATCAAACCCATTACACATTGTGCTTGGCCATTATTGGTTGGAATGATTCCACTGGAGGACCCTTGATGTACTGGAGAACCACGCTGCAACCAATTTGTGTTGCCAAGCTCATTTCCCCAGGAATGATTTAGTGTACCAGAATTTGCAGTGCCATTAACTAATGCTGGGGAATGGACACCAGATGCCACCTTAGAACAGGAGGAAACCTGATTTAATGTATTTTGTTGCCTCGCTTCTAGTTGATGAAGTTGCTGCTGTCTCTGAAGCTCTTGCATCTTCATGAACATAACTTGCTGTTGAAATTGCTGCATGTCACTAATCCCAGACTGCTGCCGCTGCAAAGAATGCAGCATGTTTGATTGCTGATGAGAGATTTGCTGACCACCAAAAAGATCAACACTGACAGGACTATCAGAAGGTTCTGATCTAACAGGTGCTCTTGCGTGCTGCTCAGGACCCAACCATTGCTGTGACTCAAAAAAAGATGAGCCTCCTGAGGCTATATTACATTGATCGGAACTAGTATCCACAGCGGGAAAGTTTGTTTCACCCTGCCTTGTCTGGTAAAACTGATTACCATACATGTAACCATTCAAATTTGGCTGCTGGATTTGTGACTGATCTTTAGCATACTCAGGCCTCGGAATTGACTGTGTAAAATTTAAACCATGCTGCCCATTGAATGGATAACTGCTTAGTCCTCTCCCAGTATCTGCGTGCAGGAAAAGTAAGAGATCACACAAACAGCTACTCAGCAAGCAAATAGAGAGCAAAAAACATGTTAAATTACCAGAGTTCTGCAAATTGTAATTTTTTGTGTTGGAACTCAGTACACCTGTCTGTCTCTGGCCTCCAGCCCACATATTGTCACTTGAAGTTGGCCAATTGACGTCCACTACCGGTGAATGAGGCTGTACTTGTGATAAAATGTCTTGTGCGAAAAATTTGTGAACTCTATCTCCAACTTCATTGCCAGGCATAGATGATTTAAATCCAGAACCTTTGACCGTAAAATGTTGCAACTGACTATTCTAACATTTGGCATTACAATCAATGTACACTTCAGAACATATACATAGTCACTTTGGATAACTATACCAGCTGTCTGTCCTGAAACTCCTGCAAAAGGATCATTAAAGTTTACTTAAAAGCTGAAATGTTCATGCTGCTAGTCCCACTTGGCTGGTTCTTCGTGATATTATTTGAGACTGAGAAAAGGTGGTATGGATGTGAGAATTAAACATCAACATTAATGAACTACATCCATACACCATCTATACAAACTACATAGATAGAAATCATAAAGAATAAGGTGGGGAGTTGCTCTGATGGTAAGCAACCTCCACTTCCAACCAATAGGTTGTGAGTTTGAGTCACCCCAAGAGCAAGGTGGGGAGTTCTTGGAGGGAAGGATGCCGAGGGTCTATTGGAAACAGCCTCTCTACCTCATGGTAGGGGTAAGGTCTGCGTACACACTACCCTCCCCAGACCCCGCTAGTGGGATTATACTGGGTTGTTGTTGTTGTAGAAATCATAAGGAATAACTGCAGGCATTGAAGCTCAATGCTATCCTTTTGCACAAATCAAAGAAACAACATATATGGTGGACCAAGGGGACATGACATCAACAGCAAAAAACGAAGGTAAGAATTGGAAAAGATCCAAGATTAGATATCTAAAAAGCATCTACATGAGACTACAGCAAGCTCAATAGACCATCTAAATTTACATTCGAAAAATGCTCTACTTCCTAGGTGAACAATACAAAGGGGAATAAGTGGAAATATCTCTAAAAACTGGGGGGCACCAAACATTCAAATAATGTGCTCGCATCTGACAAAAATGCAAGTAGCACAGAGAGGGAAAAAATGGAAAAGGTCGCCTGAAACAATTAGGCCATATCTTACGTAGACCTTCAAATGCACCGCCTGTTGGTGCTATCATGATGATTGAAAATGTTTAAAAAGGACGATGTAACCTTAAAAATATATGGAGCAAAATTGTCTTGAAAAAACTACAACCTCTCGAAAGCTATATGAATAATAAAGAGAAAGTAGAGCACAATGAAGCAAAGTGCCCATACATACGATACATATTAGTTGAGACTAAGATTTAGTCGTTACTGGTTCACTTACGCTGGTCTGGTGTTTGATTGGAGTGTGTTTAGTTGGTTAGGGATTCTACATAATCACATGGTCAAGTGTGAGAGTTAGAGAATCTCTAATT
Source organism: Nicotiana tomentosiformis (assembly GCF_000390325.3). Taxonomy (NCBI): domain Eukaryota; kingdom Viridiplantae; phylum Streptophyta; class Magnoliopsida; order Solanales; family Solanaceae; genus Nicotiana; species Nicotiana tomentosiformis. The sequence goes on along the minus strand of NC_090814.1, from coordinate 126,295,881 downwards.
TTAGAGACACGATAATTTGTCCGAAAAGACAAAAAGAGCCCAAAGGAGTGAATGGCTAATGTTGATTAGTATAGTCAAACAAACTAGTCTAGGTTTGAGGCATAATAGTAGTTATTTGTTGAGTCTTCAAGATAGCTTTTGCCTGCCACAATTAAAATCCCCCCCCGGGCACAGTCAAAGGCAGGCCATTAGGAGAGTATTGGATTCACGGACATCCTCTCAACCTCCCCGCAGTGGAAAATCAAAAATTGGACCTAACAATCTAACATACATGTCAATGCTTACTTTCCTTTGGACTCAGATCTATAATTCCACGCGATGAACAGGACTAGCATGTTGGTTTTAGGAGCTTTTAGTTTGACTGGCTTAGAAAGGAACACAGTGTGCACATGATCTCACAATGTCCCTAATGCTAACTTGTGGCATACATCAGGACACCTACAAAATAGCACAGGTCTTTGGTCAAGTTGAAAACTGATCCTCATAGTCATAGTTAGTAATTTGTGATGCTATTTTCTTATTTACCAAGGCCAAGTAGTCCCAGTAAATTTATCATAAGGCACTACGACCTCATCGAGACCCCACGACCCATCTTGCTGCTCTCTTCAACTATGTTCACCCTTGTATCAACTCATTCCTACTGCAAAACAGTGGGATCACATTCCTAACGTGCGAAAAGTTTCCTAAGAATTAAACTAATTTACTTTGTAATGCTATATGGTAATGGCAACAAGTTTTTTCCATATTGCTGTGGTGGAGATTTTTTTTTTTCAATTTGGCACTACTGGCAACTTGAGCTGCAAAATCTATGTAATTGTTTTCTCCTGAACCATATGGAAGAATTGTCAGCAAATGACAAGCCAAACTACTCATGCTAACAAGCCAGTTAGACGGAATCCACCATATCACCTTAAGAAAAAACATGGTAGTTTTGGACTTTGTTAGCTCTTTAGCGATTGCATAGGTTCATTGAACAGAGCTAACAAACTCACTCCTTTTGTACTTATTTTGCTTCCATTCATCTTGATGTCATTTATAATACTACTTACTTCATAAAAAAAAACGTGGTCCTTATTCCACTAAATCCAAAAGATATGATATTAGGTATGATATTTGATATTTAAAAAAATAATACCGAAATACCGACACCGTACCGAAATATATACTAAGTTACACAATAAACATATTTATTGATTATAACATGCTAAGTTACACAATACTTTTCTTTGACATTCATGTTGAGGTTGGTAGTAACGCCCATGTACTTCTTTAGGAAAATGGAGGAACAAGGTAGGCTGCAGATTCTAACTCAGTAACTCTTACTCTCCAGATTGCCAAGCAAGGTTGCCAAGCAGTTTAATGTAATGTTTCTAAGGTTGGATTAATCCTTATTATATTCTCTAAGTTCAGCAACTAACAAAACATTTTCAATGAACAAATTTATTCCTTTATGTACCTTTTTTCCCTCTATGGCTTGATACTTGCTGGTTTTGTACAAAGATTTTATCCGCAGTTGAGTAAACTTAGAACATAATTTTTTTTGCATTTGTGGATACTTTAATTAAGAAAATTACAATCTATGGCTCTATGCACCGGTTAATATTCAAGCCGAACAAAGTGAAGTTACCGGACCGAATAAACTGAAACCGAAAGGAGAAAAGTCGAACCATACCGAATTTAACTAGGTATGATATTGGTATAGTATTTTAAGAAACCAAATACCGAAAATACCGAACCGAAATGTCTAAATACCGTATCATACAGGCCGCACCCCTAGTTGCAGGTGCCACGTAGCAGATACCCCGTGGAATAATTGAGATGCGTGCAATTTGGTCCGAAGACCACCATTGTAAAAAAAAAATGTGAAAGATTCTTTACTTTTGTAAATCCCTGTAGATGGGGTTTTCCTTTTACAGTGATACAGTTATTTTATCCAAAAAGTAGCTTCTAAGTTTCTGATACAGTAACAAACTTTAAACTATCACAGAAGTTACGAATTCAGACTTCATACTAAATTCCCACCTAAGCCTACAGACTAGTGATAATCATCCGCTCACATTGCACTCATTCAGCCCAACCTTGCTCGTCACTGTCAATACAAAGAATATACATAATTTCTAAATTGTGTGTTAGAGCATCTAATTACAAAAGGCGATTTTTAAAACAACTCTGCGTATCATCAGAAAACACTAAAATAGCATCAAAATGCAGAGATTTACTCGACAATCAAGAACAAAACTGATAGTACAAACTATTTAAAACACTGTACCCGGACCTCAAAAACTAATAACCTAAAGAAATCGAGTTCATCGAATGAAAAATAGTGTATTCGGCAGAGATGGAGAAAATTAGGGCTCGTTATAAGATATGGAAGAGAATTGTTAAAAAAAAACTTACCAAATGTCGACGCTGATACCAATGGAGCTTACAACCGACCCGTTCGGTTATCTGAATTCTAGGGTTTTGAATCGGCGATAGGAATTGGAGAGCTGCGAGAGAGAAAAAGAGAGAGAAATTGAAGTGCCCCGTAGGGAGAGAGATAAAGTAATCGAAATGGGTTTTTATCCGCAACAGTCCTCTATGTTTATAGTTTAGTAAACTTGGTCCTCAAAGATTACATTGAGGATAAACTATACTTTTTAAGTTTAGACTTTTGGTGCACTTTGGTCCTTCAATGACGGTCCAAACGGAAGAAGTTAGGCTTAGACGGAAGTTAGGTCACGTGCGGGCATCTCTAACAACAGTTGAAGAGCATTCTCAGCAAAACATATGTATCATACTAATGATCCACGAAGCAGTACTCCTACGTGGCATTTTATGTCTTAAACTAAAAATTCAAAGTTGTATCTACACTATCAAAAGCGTGACCGAGTATTGTTGAGACTATTAACGGGGAGAAAACGAAATGATTTATTTGATATGCATTATTAAGCTTACTTTAACTAGCGTTTATAGAATCTAAAGTTATGTATTACAACTATTGCAGGAAAAAATGAATTAATTGATGACTACATATTGCTAAGTCCGTGTCTAAAGAAAGTTGTAACAAAAAAAACTTGAAAATGATATCAATAAAAAATGTGTTATAGGCAGTTGAATACGAACAAAGGTACCATGATCGATTGTTGTTGATTGATTGGATGTATTTTATAAGGTATTTCTTTATATATAGAGAGAGAGACAAGTCGTGACGAGGAGGATTTTATTTGTACAAATTAAATACAAATCAGACTTTAGTCGCCATAGGTACCTAATACGCTAGACTTGCTTGGCTACTACTACATACTTGTGAGGAAGATTTAATATTACATATGTCTTTCCTGTTATGAAATATATGTTGATTGACCCAAAAATTGATTTTGAGAATAAACAATTAAATTTGTATTTTTTTAAGGACACTAACAATTTGTTTGATCCGAGATAGTTATGAACAATAAACAATAATAAATAAGTGCGGAATAGATTAAATAGAGTGATAAAGCAAAGGAATTTTTTCTTGAATTTCAATACAAGAGTAATCGAATTACTAAGCTATTGAAAAAGAATATAATACAAGATGATGTTTCGTATCAAGAGAGTTTTTCTTTTTAATTTTCGATGCCCCTTCTTTGGAGCGTTACAACGGCCTTACAGTGTAGAGGGAATGATGTCGTTCTAAGTTTCGAGCCAGTACGCCAGGAGGGTAGGTAGTGGAAAGCGACATCCTCAACAGTAATAATTATTCGAGCATAACAACGTTGATATCCGCGATATACGGATAAGGTTGACTGAATTTTCGAATATGCGTATCCACATTGCTAATGCTTGGCCATTATTCCCATATCAAAAGGGCATGCCGAACTTAGCAGCATGTCCCATCACTTTTCTCGATCTCTGGATCTTGCTTGCCAAGTGCGACTCTCCGGGCGCGCCACATGAAGAGTGTAAATTTTACCCATACATATATAACTTTGTAGTTTTTCTGATAAGGTAGCTTTAAATTAAACTATTTTGTAAAAATTGGCCGTCCTTTATCCATATTATTATTTGTGAAGGACAAAAGACATATAGCATATCTCAATTGTGAAACTTGTCATAATATTATTTCTATAAGTTCTTAGAAATAATTCATAACAAGAAAGACAAAAAAAAAAAGTTTAAAGATGAAAACGGGCAAGGTGAATGCAATTGGAGGCATGAGAGCTAATACGTCGGATAGATAAAGATAATTTTAAAAAAATACTTAAATTTGGGGGAAGGGGGTGGGGGTGGGGGAGGGAGTAATTATATTGTGAATATAATATGGTGTTCACACCAAAAAAGTTGTTCTCTCGTCACTAATCAAATAACATGAAAAAAAATCATATTTCATGCATGGCTCCACGTAAAGTTGTAATTATATTATTAATCAGACTTGGTAAAATTAGCTCGCATGGTAAATTATATTAATTCTAACTCACTCTCCTATAATGTAAGCACTTACTTTTAGAAATAACGTAGGTCTAATATTTGTGCCTCTCATTAATTTAACCAACATAAATATATGAATTCCTCATATGAGTTCAACAATACACTCACCATCTTGAAAACACTTAACCACACCATACGAGACCAGAAATTCAAAGAAGAAAAAAAACTGCTTGAATATAACCCTCCATTTTAAAGAACAATGACATATAAAACTTGTCTGTTTTAAGATAAGAAAGTGAAAAGAAAAAATCTTAAATTGGACATGTATATAAAGAGTGATAAGGCACATTAAAAACATAAAAGCTGCTATGTGACATAAGAAATTGCACTTAAAAGAATTTGACTTATCGATTATCATTTTTTAAACGTGCTAAATCATTGATTGGTTTGATTCGACATTTGCATTTATTGGTTTAAAAGTTGCATATTTGTAGAAGGCCTAACATTATTATTCTCTCCATGTTTCTCTACTTTGTAACAAAGTAGAGAATAATAATTTTAGGCCTTGACTAAAATTATTATCGAACAAAGACGCAATTATTATAATTTTGAAAGTTTTTGTTCGCTACTCAAAATTATAAAACCAAGCAACCTTTAAATAATTTACTTAAATTAGGTATATTGCCGTACAGTTAGATTATGCATCATCAACTTTCAAAAGTCACACGTAGTTACTAGTAATAATTAGTTTATAAGAATTCTCTTAACCCTTTGTGTATAAACAAAATATTATACTCAAGAGATATTACCTCGAAAAAATTCATTCTCTATTTTCTATAGCTAAGAATAAAATTGTATTATTGAGTAGAGTTGAATGAGTTATGGATTAGCAATATAAAAATCAGACAAAATTTAGTCATATAATTTTAAATTAAATTTAAACCTTTAATTCAATAATACGATACTATAATACTTTTTGATTGACATGATAAATAATGAACAATTCTAGATTCGGCCTCATTTGCCATCTCTAAAAGATAAGTGATCTTTCAGTCTCCACTAATTTTTTGTTGTTTTATCGTTCATACTTTTGTTATTCCTTAATACTTAACAAAATTTAAAACTTATCAAAGAAAATCTCTCTCTCTCTCTCTCTCTCTCTCTCTCTCTCTCTCTCTCTCTCTCTCTCTCATATATATATATATATATATATATATATATATATATATATATATATATATATATATATATAAATACTAATACTAATACTAATACTAATACTAACTATATTAAAAGTACGAAGGTACTTAGCGAAATGCCGTTCGTCTTTTTTATCCTTTTAAACTAGTGTTCACACTAGACAAAATAGTCATTTAAGTATTTCCCTAATATTGAGTATTTTGAAGTCAACTAAAACTTTCTTATTAAAGTTTCCTTATTTGAACGACTATACAAAATAATCCTATTATGTAGGACATCAAAATTAATTAAGTTTACTTTATATAATACTATAATAGCGTAATATCAAAAATATAAATGTTACGTACTATATTTCCTAAGATTTGCATATAATGTAATGGAAGAAAACGGTCAAAATTACAATAGAATAGCTTGACCATAATTTGAAAACAAAGGCAGCAAATTTTTGATAATAAAATGAATAAATAATTGAGCTCTTAATTAACTGATTAGAGAAAATATTCAATTCAATTCTTTTTCAACTTCATCATATAAGTAAATTTAATTTTTAAGATGTCAGATAACATTTGAAAGACAACTTGATAAGTGTATTTAATGTTCAAATAATCTAATTTAAGAGGAGATAAAGAGATATATCAGTACGATCTTATCATTCCGCTTATTTATATGATCAAGCATATGCTAATTAATCCAAAAATAAAGAAGATAATTAATTAACTTCGGTAAGTGGGGACAAAACGAGAAATCATAATAAAGTATTTGTGGACTTATGTAAGACATAATTTCTTCTTTTAAGCTTGCTAAATAAGATTAATATTTATCATTTTTAGGATCTTATACTTTTTCCTGTAATATTTTTAATAACTCTTAAACATTGGTTAATATGAATTTGAAATACTTAAAAGTTATGTACTCATGAATATATGATACACGCGCAAAGCGCGTACCGTGAGACTAATTATCACTACAACAAATGTGATATTTAGCTACGAAATTATTAGCTACAACACAAAATTCGTCATTAATTGTTCAATTTTTGTGACAAAAAATATAATTTGTCTTTAAATACATGAACCACATACTTTTAGTGATGAAACACAAAATTTCGTAGCGCAGTTTCGTCCACTAAAGTTTCCCACCAAAAAATGAGTTGGCGCCATTTATTGAGTAATATTAGCGACAAAATTTAAAGTTATCAGTGACACATTAGTTTGTCACTAATGATGTACCCAATTAGCGACGAACCATTATTTGTCTAAGAATTAGGTAAAGTTTCCGACAAAAAAGTTCCGTCACAAAAAATATGTTGTTACAATAGCGACGAATTAGAATTAGTAGTTAAAAATTGTTAACTTTAGCCATAAAATTTTACATTTAATTGTGACCATTCATTTTTGTCACTAATAGTGCAAACAATTAGTGACAATTATTTTACTGTCTCTAATTACCCTACAATTTAGTTACAACAAAATTTTGTCACAAAATGTACAATTTTAAATGGTGACGACTTAACTTTGTAGTTAAATCATGCTATTATTGGCGACGAAAAAGATTTATAGTTAAAAACTAAATGATCATACTTTTATGTTCAACTATGAATCTATAGTTTTGTTCATGCAAGATACACATACTTACTTTTAGACTAATTGAACTTGTGATTAAAATAACCATCTTTTGAAAAAACTGTCGAGCTCGAGAAACTAAAATCCCATTTTCACTTATATTAGAAATTTTAGGAATATTTTTCTTTCTACTTAGCTTTGAGCACAATTCACTTTCTTATTGAAAAGTATTAAGTTTATTTATTTTCGTGTCGGAGACGAACCACTTAATTTGGTTCTTTATAAAATTATTTATGCCATAAATTTGATGCTAAGTGTAACGATCCGACTTATCGTTTTGAGTAATTACTCTTTTTTCTACTATTTGAAGTCTTGAATAGCTTCATATGATGTATTATGACTTGTGTGCAAAATTTGAGGTCAATCGAACTTGATTTGCTATATTTCGGCATCGAACCTAGGATATTTTGACGTCACTTCTTCGAGTATATGTGGTATCGCATTAAGAAAACGAGCTCCAAATTCAGTTTTGATTGAAGTATTAGATCCGTATTGAAATTACGGAGCCATAGCAAAAAGAATCGTCGAATTCGGACATCGTATGAGAGAGTTATGCCCGTTCCCGTGTCAGAAAAAATAATTTCCCGTCGCCAGCGCCCAGGGAAGCATGGGGCGCTATCCCTGGCGTTGGGATTTCTTTCAGGTACTGGAACCAGCGCCACAGGTAGCCCCGGGCGCAACTTGTGGCGCCCGAAATGCTATATACTCATTCGGAGCCCCCCGACGCCACCTGTGGTGCCTGAAACGCTATATACTCATTCGGGGTTCACTTTACCCCATTTTCTTGGCCGAGCTTTGGGATTTTCCTCCACTCTCTCAAGACCTCCAACTCCCCCCATCTTCAAGGTGAGTAATCTCTACTAATTTGGTGTTTCATTCCATCAATTCCACTCTAGAACTAACTCAATCTGCCATGAAATCCTTAGATCTTCAAGAAATTTCTTCAAGAATTCAAAAAAGGGTTTTGCAAGATTTCTTCCAAAAGGTAACTCTACACCCTTAGAATTACATGTATGGATATATTATGGGAATATGAGTATGAACTAGGTATTTGAACTTATGGTATGGTGATTGGAAGCCATAAGTTCCCAATTTAAATGTATAACCATTGTAGAGATTGAAAGGTAATTAATTGATGTAATTTTGTTGGTTGGGTGTGGATGAATGGTCACACATGTGATGATTGGAAGTTATAAATTGTTGGTAAATAGTGTTAGTTGGATGAACTAATTCCATGGTTAAGAGATGTAGAGATTTATGCACTCTAGGTATTTGATATTGCGACGCTTCACGCAGCTGAAACCCCACGAGAAGAATTATCCGGTACATAATTTGGAGTTATCTGCGATTGTTCACGCCCTAAAGATTTGGAGGCATTATCTGTATGGATTGTCTTGTGAATTTACACTGATCATCGCAGCTTGCAGCATTTGTTCAAGCAGAAGGACCTAAATTTGAGACAGTGCAGATGGCTTGAGTTACTGAAAGATTTTGATATTACTATCTTATATCATCCGAGCAAGGCAAATGTGGTTGCAGACGCCTTGAGTAGAAAGGCAGAGAGTATGGGTAGTTTGGCTTTCATTTCAGCAGAGAAGAGGCCATTGGCTTTAGATATTCAGTCCTTGGCCAACAGACTTGTGCAGCTGGATATTTCAGAGCCTAGCCGAGTTCTTGCATGTGTTGTAGCTCAGTCTTCACTATTTGAACAGATCAAGGCTCGCCAGTATGATGATCCACACTTAATGATTCTTCGAGAAACGATACTACGGGGTGGTGCCAAGGAAGTTACTATTGGCGCGGATGGTGTTCTGCGACTCCAGGATCGTCTATGTGTTCTTAATGTGGATGTACTGAGGAAAAAGATCCTAGAGGAAGCACACAGTTCCCGATATTCTATTCATCCAGGTGCTACGAAGTTGTATCGTGATTTGAGGCAGTATTATTGGTGGAGACGAATGAAAAAGGACATACTTGAGTATGTAGCTAGGTGTCCAAATTGTCAGCAAGTTAAATATGAGCACCAGAGGCCAGACGGCCTACTTCAGCAGATGACTATACCAGAGTGGAAATGGGAACGCATCACTATGGACTTTGTAGTTGGGTTGCCGCGGACCTTGCGGAAGTTTGATGCAGTTTGGGTCATTGTCGACAGGTTGACCAACTCGGCACACTTTATTCCTATTGTGACTACGTATACTTCAGAGAGGTTGGTCCAGATATATATTCAGGAGATAGTTCGGTTGCATGACGTACCAATTTTCATCATATCAGATAGAGGCCATCAGTTTACTTCACATTTCTGGAGAGCAGTACAGAGTGAATTGGGGACCCGTGTAGAGCTCAGCACAGCCTTTCATCCGCAGACCGACGGGCAGTCAGAGCGGACAATTCAAATTTTGGAGGATATGTTCAGGGTATGTGTGATTGACTTTGGAGTTCAGTGGGATCGTTTCTTGCCCTTGGCCTAGTTTGCTTATAATAACAGTTACCAATCCAGCATCGAGATGGCTCTATTTGAGGCTTTATATGATCGACGATGTCGTTCGCCTATCGGGTGGTTTGAGCCCGGTGAGGCTAAGTTATATGGTACTGATTTGGTGAAGGATGCCTTGGAAAAAGGTAAAGTTGATTCAGGAGAGAGTTTGTACAGCGCAGTCCAGACAGAAGAGTTACGCAGATCAGAAAGCGCGTGATTTATCGTTTATGGTAGGTGAAAAAGTTCTCTTGAAAGTTTCGCCGATGAAGGGAATCATGAGATTTGAGAAAAGGGGAAAATTGAGCCCAAGGTTTATAGGCCCATTTGAGGTGTTGAGACGAGTTGGGAGGTTGCTTATGAGCTTGCATTGCCTCCCAGCCTATCGGGAGTTCATCCGGTTTTTCATGTATCTATGCTCCGGAAGTATCATGCCGACCTATCACATGTGTTAGACTTCAGCACAGTTCAGCTAGATAATAGCTTGGGTTATGAAGAGGAGCCAGTTGCCATTGTTGATAAACAGGTTCGCCGGTTGAGGTCCAAGAGGATTTCTGCAGTAAAAGTCCAGTGGAGGGGCCAACCAGTCGAGGAAGTTACTTGAGAGGCCGAGGAAAATATGCGGAGCAGATATCCACACTTGTTCATCACTCCAGGTATAATTCTAAACTCGTTCGAGGACGAATATTTGTTTAAGAGGTGGAGAATGTAATGACCCAACCGGTCATTTTAACTTTTAGAACCCCGTTCCCTAAAATAAAACTTTTCGTTTTATGATTTATAACTTGCGGGAATGGTTAGTTCGGGATTTGGAAGCGCCTGGGTTGAAATCGGAACACTTGATTTCTTAAGTTGGTTTTAAAAGGCCAAGTTTGAGTTCGGTCAACATTTTGAGAAAACGACCTCTTAATAGGATTCTAACGAATTCAATAGCTCCGTATGGTGATTTTAGACTTAGGAGCGTGTTCGAAATTTTATTTGAAAGTCTGAAGTTAAATTAGGCTTGAAATGGCTAAAATGAGAATTTAAGTTTGGAAGTTTGACCGGGGAGTTGAATTTTTGATATCGGAGTCGGAATCCAGTTCTGAAAATTTTTATAGCTCCGTTATGTCATTTATGACTTGTGTGCAAAATTTGAGATCAATCAGAGTTGATTTGATAGGTTTCGACATCGAATGTAGAAGTTGGAAATTCTAAGTTTCATTAAGCTTGAATTGGAGCATGATTCGTGATTTTAGCGTCGTTTTATGTGATTTGAGATTTCAAATAAGTTCGTATAATATTTTAGGACTTGTTGGTATATTTGGTTGAGGTCCCGAGGGCCTCGGGTGAGTTTCGGATGGTTAACGGATCAAAATTTTGATTTAAAACGCTGCTGTAATTTTTTCTTCTGCTGGATATTTTTGGGTTGTGATCGATCCCAAGATCGAGCCCAAGGTCGACGGCCTGAGGCGAAGCCAGGGACGAGGCTCAATATCAAAGCCAAGATCGAAGGTCCAGCTCGAGGGACATGATCAAAGGCAATGCTCGAGGACCATGATCGAAGGCAATGCTCGAGGGTCATGATTGAAGGCAATGCTCGAGGGCCAGGATCGAGACCCAAGATCGAGGGTCACAATCGAAGGCTCAGGCTCGATGCCATAATCAAGGCTATGATCGAAGGACCAGGCTCGATGCCATAATCGAGGCCATGACCAAGGTCCAGGCTCGAGCTTGTGATCGAAGTCACGATCGAGGCCTAGGCTCGAGGGCCATGATCGAAGCCACGATCGAGGCCCAGTTCGAGGCCCAATTCCGAAGGCTGTCTCGGCAGTTTTATAAAAAGAGGATATTCATCCCATTTGCCATTTTTAACAAATTGGAGCTTGATCAAAGACGATTTTGGATAGAGTTTCAAGGAAAGACATTGGGGTAAGTGATTTTAACTCGGATTTAGTCTATATACACAAATATATCATTGATTTCACCATTTAATATGTGTTTTGAGATTGAAATTTGGGAAATTTTTTAAAATCTCATAGAAACGAATTTTCGAGATTTCGGTATCGATTCAGAGTCGTATTTGAGTGAAACTGGTATGGCTGGACTCGTAATTGAATGAGTTGTCGGATTTCGAAACTATCATCGGATTTCGAGACGTGTGCCCCATGGATGAATTTTTAATTAATTTCGGGATTTTATTGAAAATGTAGTATTTTCTTATAGAATTGATTCCTATAAATTTTAATGATTGTATCGAATTATTTTAGCTAGATTCGAGTAAGACAGAGTTGGATAATCGAGGAAAGGGTCTACTAGTGGATTAAATTGGAGAAAGACGAGGTAAGTCTCTTGTCTAATCTTGTGAGGGGAAAAATTACCTCATAGTGATTAAAATTAAATAATTATTGCTAATTGTGGGGGCTTCGTACGCACGAGGTGATGAGAGTCCGTGCGTAGCTACTATTAATGCTAAAGTTCGGGTAGTTTAGGAGTCAAAGCATGAATTACTTGTGTAAATTGTATTCTTTGTTTAATTAATATTATTTGATATATATATATATATATATATATATATATATATATATATATATATATATATATATATATTGTGAATTGTTAGATAAAAATATTAAAGGATGAAAATCTCATATACTTGATTTTCTGTTTAAATTAATTAATTGATAAGAGAAATTGTTCTTCCTCCTGAATTTATCATATAATAAATATACTCTCATTCCGGAGGTTCAATAAGAAAATGTCTCCTTTCTTGTGGAGCGGGACGAACACCTCGGCATGATAGATGCATCTATGGATCATGACGCATGTCCCTATAAGCTTGATCTTGTGTATACATAATATCAATCGTAACATTTTTTCCAAATAAAACCCCTCAATCAAAAAAGTGTTGAAATCATATTCATATACAAAATTATAAAGATAAAAATATAATCTTAATAATTTTAATGAAAAGTCATTAAAAGGATGGAAGTGCTAAACATGGAAATATACATGAAAATGTTGGGGGTGGGGGTGGGGGGTGGGGGGAAATAAAATAACAAAGTTAATTTTCAATTATTTTAACTTCCCTCCAATATTTTCGTGTAAAATTCTCTTTCACTCATTCCCTCCATGTATAAACCCTGTAACCCACGATTAGCCTCCCACAAAGATAAACTTAAGTATCCAACTCAAATACAACTACAGACTCCAAAAAAAAGAAAAAATCTTGCTTGTATTTTCTGCCTATTCTTCTTTTTCTATGAATAGCTTTTTATTACCAGATAAATCAACACCTATCTCTCATGTGGTTTTGATTTACTTAATATCTCTATCTAATAAAAGTTCCTAACAACATTTTTATCAATACTCTATTAGTCTCTATGCAGGAGTTGACTAGCACAAGAGCAATTCCACAATCTTTTGTTGTGAAAATTGTCTTTTGCTATAAATTGAGGGCCTTGATTCATCCCTTAATGAAGTATTTCTTAACATTCTTTTGATGAGGAGGTGAGTTTCTATATATGTCAAGTTGATCGTGATAATCTACTAGTTAATGATTTTGCAAAGAAGTTACTATATATTTCTGATTTTATTACTACTATTTTCTTCACTAATTAATGTTAGTTTTATCATTTAAGTTTGAAAATATATTTTGTTTAAATCATGAAATCAAAAAGTATATATTCATTTTTTTCCTTTTAATATAGGTATATGAAGGTGCAAAAAGCGTCAATGAAGTTATAAGATAAGGGACGCTGCGTTGGCACATGATCCGGAAGCAACATACTTTTTTTTTCGTTTACTATTATTCATGTATTTCAATTAGACTTTTTATGTTTGAGTGCTTTCACTTTATTTACTCGGTGAGTTTGTACTCAGATGTTATCTCATTGTAGATGTAATTAATATATGTTTTGTATGAATTTTGGTATTACATTTTTCGTGATGTTTTTGATATACATAAGCTAATTTTAAAAAATTAAAATATACATGTAATTAATAACAAACCATTTAACTATAATTTTAAATGTTATATAGTATATAATTTGTCATAAAAAATATTTAAATATCTATATATTTTAGGATCACTACATTTTCGTCACAAAAAATGTCCCCTTCATCTATAGAAAGTAAGTCATATTGCTACATTTTCATTCGTCACAAATTGATTACATTTAGTGACAAGAAATAATTTGTCCAGAAATGGTCTTTATATTATAACATAATTATATTTTTATCTATAAATTAACTTAATGCTTGACGACAATTGAAATTGTCACTAATTAAGACAACATATAGCGACAAATTAGTATTATCACTAATAGCACCATTTGTCGAGACACAAAAATAGTTTCAACTACGAAATTGTTGTCCTTTTTGGACAAACAAATTTGTTGCTAAGACGAAAGTTTTTTTGTACATAAAAACATAACCATTTAGCGACGTAATCACATTCTTTTAACTACAAATTATGTATATCTTTAAAGACAATCGACATCGTCACTAATCAAAATTATAGTTAGTGACAAAATAGATTCGTCAATATTGAAAACCCTTTTAGCGACGATTCAAAATTTTTAACTACAAAATGTTTATACTTTTTATGACAAATAAGTTCGTCATAAATAATACATATTTGAGGACGAAAAACAATCGTAGTTAATGTAACTTTATTTTGCAACGAAACGCAAAGTCGTCTTTATATATTATTAGTGAGGTGTTTTAGAGACAAAAGATTGACAAAAAAAATTCTGTCACAAAAAGTCTTTTGCGACGAAATATGAATTTTAGGCGACAAAATAATTCATCATTAATAATCAAATTTGTTGTAGTGTATATTAAAAACATGAAGGCCCTTAGCAAAATATCGATCACCTTTTTTACCCATTTAAAAATAGATTTTACACTAGACAAAATAATAATCTAATTATTTTACCTAATAGTTAGGACTTTTTATTTTCCTAATATTTGGGACGTTTAACTTAACTGAAATTATGGTTATTAAATATTTCCTTATTTCAACTATTTAAGAAGTCCTAATATATCCAGACCCTACTCGTGGGATTATACCGGGTTTATTGTGAGAAGTAATATTTAAGAATTTTAAATGCAAGTAAGCTTTTGCTTATATAAATTAATCCTCTTCTTATTTGAATTGAATAAAATAACTATTAGTGTGTAATTATTCTTCCATATAAAATAAATAATCCTAATAATTCCAAAAATAGAACGTTTGATAAGCATAATTAATTTTGCAACTACGAGTGCTTTTCTTCCTCTAGATACCAAAAATACCCTTAATATAAAATGAAGCTTAAAAGTATAAAAAACAAAGCTAAATATTCTATTTATCGAAAAATAACAAGGATTTTGGATTTGCCAAAAAATAGTTAGTGTTAGTTGGAAGAATTATTTTGAAAATAACATTTTGGTTATTTGTCATGTGTTGAATTTGAAAACCAGTATTCTCAAATAGCAAAAATAATTGTTGATGTTCGAGAAAATAAAAATAACAAAAATATAAGTATTTAAGATACTTAACAACCTGAAATTTTATAGAGTGAGTTATACAGAGTTAATTGCCACGTAATCAAAATTGATCAACACATCAACTTTTATACCTTTTGAAAAGACTGATTTTTTCTTCAAACAATAAATCTACTTTTAAAATATTACATATGATTTGTCTAATATGTAGAACAAAACCTAATTTTGATTGTAACATGAATTTTACATTTTTACTGCTTCTAGGATAGTATAAACATAGCATTTTTAGAATCCGTGAATTGTATTTGTATGTAATTATATCACAATCGTAGACGATTAGTTCCTTATGAATTTGTTGAAAACAATTACTATATTTTTTCTTATTGATTAAAGTAATAGCACATTTTATTTTCTCATCGAGGAAAAAAGGCATATTCTATTAGTTAATTGACTTTGTTTGTGTCTTCTACGACGAACTTAAGAATTATTACTTTTCAAATAAAATTTAACAGAATAACTCTTAATTTTTAAAGGGTTAATGCGTTCTTGCTAAAACTAAAAATGAAAAATGATAACTTGTGAAATTGAAGTGACGATATTATAAAAAATTGCAATAATTTTAAGTTGAATATATTGACTTATATGATTGAAGGCTTATGTATGGTATAGTTTCTACAAATTATGCTAGTTAGATAGGATCAACAAATACTATTTCAAGAACTCATATTTTTCTATAACTTTTATTTTATCACTCAAATATAAATTTTAATATAATATTTATCATTTTTTAATAGTTCATACTTCACGCGCAACGCACAAGACTGCAACAACAACAACAACCCAGTATAATTTCACTAGTGGGGTCTGGGGAGCGCAACGCACAAGACTAATAATTTTAAAAGTTTAAACCAATATTATTTTAAAATATTTTGAGACCTCCAACTCAGATTTTAATGCAACAAAAATCCAACTCATATTTTAATGTAACAAAAAATCCAACTCAGATATTAACGGGAGCCACAATTTGTTTCGCACCCATACAACCTTCGTCACAGCAAATTACGCAATGGTCACTGCCTGTCACAAAGACAAAAAAGACAAACAAAGTAGTAGTAAAACAAATATCCGAATGAAAATCGGAAAAGAGTAATTACTGTTATAAGAAAAAATCAAATTACGGTGGATATCTACTCCTCTTCCGTGATCTTCTCAAATGTTTAATGACATATTCAATGACATATTTCTATGCTTAATGACATATTCAATGACATATTTTCTTCACTTTTCATGCCTATATAACGGCCTTGTACTAGATAGGATAATACACACAATTGAAGAAGAAATAAAAATCTCTCATCTCTTTCTCTCTGTATCTCTTAGCTTGCTTTTTCTTGTTCTATATTGTTACTTTGAGCTATATTTCATAACACGTTATCAACACGAAGTCTCTAACCTCATGGTTAAATTCTACTTCTGTGTTACATGCACGTCTTTCTGCTACAACAACAAGTCCGAGCTTTAAACCAGATAAGTTTATACCAATATTTGGAATAAGCAATGGTATGGTTATTAGCAAATTTGATTTATGTCGTTGCTAAGAACGTTACCTTGTTAAATTTTCATGAACTAAATAATAGGTGACATGCGGTATACTAAATAATCTACAAAATTAAAATTATACGTTATTATGTATGCTTATGGTTTTACCTTATAATACGATTTTAGTATGTCTAGTATAATGATTATATATTAGTTTACTGTCAAATATAATATAATAATAATAATACTCGTAACTATTTTATTTTAATAAGATAAAATATTAGTACAAGAAGTATGTACTACACCAAATTTTTCATTGATGATAGTTCTTATCAAATTAATATGTTGAATCATTTCTATATGGAAATCATATAGCAGTAGATAGTAGACAGAGATTTGTCCCCTATTTTTTTTTTGATTCCCTGATTAACCTAAAGGTTCTGCTATATCTCTTTGTTTCTCTAGAGAGCATAATACTTAGTTTCCACAAACGTGCATGGTAACTAGTAGTACTATATTATTCTATTTGATACATCATTTTTCTTTAATGTTATTACTTTCATCTTGAAGTTATCTTATTGCAACAAAGACTACATGTGGAATTTCAATATTATTTTGCATTTTCATATATTTATTTGACACTAATTACTTAGCTGATTTGAGTAAACTAAAGTCTATTGTTGAGAATTATATCTTAATGACATTATGAAGAGTTTAACTCAAGATGTAAGCATTTCCTTCGTATTTGAAATTATTTTTGTCCTTTGCTATTAATGATATCAACTTCAATGAGTTCAAGTCGCAATGCACCATGAGGATAAGACATCATGATCAAGTCTTGATGCTCCATGATGATAAAAGTTGAGTTTGAGTCCCAATTCATTGTGGCCTAACATGCCTTTATAATGGTAAGACATTGGGTTGAGTCCCACTATACCATATTGATGATATAATGATGACTAAAGAAAAATAATATATTTTTCATGAAAAGGCATGAATATTGTCCCACTTGATTTGCTCCATTCTTGAAATGAATGTGGTAACAGCGCATAATAAGTCTAAATGAAGACAAGTAGTTGAATAATGAATGCGGGCGTTCCAAATATCAAAATAATAATAATCATCACTATGATTATAAAAGGAAAACAATAAGGGTTCTCAAGATAGTCCTTCAAAATGTGAAGGCAATGTTTACCATCAAATTGGTATGAAAAATAATAAAGCATACCGCTGATTATGATCCATTCCTTAAAGAGAATGTGACTTGTGATAAGCATTGAGAATGCAGACCTATTCTTAAAGGTGAATGTAGAAATACGTGATAAAAATAACGTAAAGACATGCAATGTATGATTAGATGAATGCCACACATCTCACATCTAAGTGAGGTTGAGTGAAATAAAGAGAATAACTATTATTGTGTGGTTACATGAATATGTCATTAGTCGCGTACATGCGATACACCAATATATATACATGAGTATATTGTTATGCCTTATAAAAAGTTATTAAAGGTAAAATTAAAGCAAGAAATAATTTTGCTTATGATGATTTTGACCATGACAATTTATTATGACATAATTTTCTCCGTGAATGAGACATTTACCATATGAATGGTGTGACAAAAGATCTTGTAGTACAAATATTGTTAAGAGCTTCGGAAAAATTAATTTGTTACTACCCGGATGAATAAAATTATTCACGACATTGATATTGTAAAGTCTCAAAAGAAACTTTTTGAGTTTCAAATGTATAAGCTAGAGTGGTTGGCATATTGAGACTATAAATGAAAGGAGTATTGAATATCTTCATATTCCTATAATCATAACGAGTAAATATGAAAGGTTACCCGATTTTCTTTCTATTTGTACTACACAAATATAAGTATGATGATGAAATCATATGTCACAAGTAAACTAGAGGTTTACTGAAACAAATATTAGTTGGCATGAACGATTGACCATCCCGGTTCAATTATGATGCAAAAAATTAATTGAGAATTACATTGGCATATATTGAAGAAATAGAAGATTCTTTAAGAATTCTCTTGTGTTGTTTATTCTCGTGATATACCAGTTAAGGTTGGGATTGAATCCCTTGATTTCTGGAACAAATAAAAGGTGATAAATATATGGGTCCAGTCACCTGCCATGTGGACCGTTTACTATTATATGAGTTTAATAGATGCATTTATTCTATGGTCACATGTGCATTTGTTATCAACTTGCAGTTTGGCTTTTGCAAGATTGATTGCTCAAATTATTAGAGCACAGTTACAGAATATAAATTATGATGATATATCTTGATAATACTGGTTTAAATCCAAGTCGGTTTAGCAGAAATTGTATGCCTCCGATTATATCTAAACCATTGGTTATGAGAACAAAACTGCCAAAATAAAATTTGGTATGTGATTATTATTTAATATACAATATCACTTGTACGCATCTAGCCAAGTTATGATAAGTTTTCCCTATCACAATTGGTTCAGGGTCAGGAACCAAATAATTCCCATCTAGAAATATGAATGTGCTATATGATTTAATTGTTCAACCACAATACACAAAGATGGGTCCCCAAATAACCCTAGGGATATGTGTTAGTGATCCCAACAACAGGGGGAGAAAATAAACAGCTGAAAAAGTAATGCATATAATGAATTATTATGAGTACATCTAGAATTCTAGATCCTCGTACGAAAAAATGTGAACTTGAAGTTCAAGTAATAATTTATTTGCAAAATATTGGCAGTCGTATTTGCTGACCCAAAGCTAAATATCATATTAAGATTCTAATGCTTCTAATAAAATAAAGTTCATATTGAGCAGAGTTTATGGCATGCATGAAGCATAATAGACTAATCGGTTCTAAAGTTAAAACTCCTTGAAGAAGGAGAGGAGAAAATGTTCAAGATGGTCATAATAAGGAGGCAATTGCTCTAGAAGAGCACCACGACATAACATCATAAGACCTCATGGGATAGGCTCAGGTACCTGAAAATAATAAGATAAAGAAATCTTAATAAGCTATGTCTTTATTGGGTAATAATAGAACCGATATAAAATGATCGTCGGCTATATTGTTAATATAATGTAGCGCTCAATATTATTAATATTAACGAGGATCTTGAGCTCAAATCTGTCATGAAATCTGGACAGATAAATGATTGGCTAAATGAAATATACGCAATAAAAATTGATTTCACCTGAAAAATATGAAGTTGGACAGATAGTCCCAACACCTGAAAGTATAAAGCCAGTGGAGGTATAAATGTGTTCTTGTGCGAAAAAAGGTCAAGTCGATAGACATAAAGACGACTCACGTCACAAGAAGATTTGTAAATATCGTGGCACTGATTATATAGAGACGTGTTCTCATGTGGTGGATGTCGTCATTTCAGTTTTTAATCTGACAATACAAGAAAAACGTGACATGCGTATAATGGAAATCATTGAAGGATTTAAATTGTTGTGAAGCATATTAAGGTTTCCAAGAAATTTATTAAATAAAGCTTCAAAAATTCTTATACAGATTGAAACAATTATGTCGCATGTGGTATAATCGCCTGAGTGATTACATGTTGAAAGAAGGGTACAAGAATGATTCAATTTGTCCGTGTATTTTTATAAAAAGATCTGGATCTAAATTTGTTATAATCGGCGTGTATGTTGATGATTTAAATATCATTGGAACTCCTAGGGAGCTTACTAAAGCAGTAGACTATTTAAAGAAAGAATTTGAAATGAAAGATCCTGGAAAGATAAAAATTTGTCTTGGTCTACAAATTGAATATATGAAAGATGGAATTTTTGTCCATCAATAAACATACACTAAAAAATTTTTAAAACGATTCTATATGGATAAAGCACATCCATTGAGTACTTGAGATCACTCGATATAAATAAACATTCATTCCGACCTCATGAAAATAATGAAGAGCTTCTTGGTTCCGAAGTACCATATCTTAGTACAATTGGTGCACTAATGTATCTTTCTAACATTACAAGACATGACATAACTTTTTCAGTTAATGTCTTAACAAGATATAACTCTGCTCCTACAGAGAGACATTGGAATGGAATCAAACACATATTGTTGTATCTAAAAGGGACTATCGATGTGGGATTATTTTATGGCAATGATTGCAGTCCCGATCTTGTTCGTTATGCCGATGCTGGGTATTTATCAATCATGACTACTTCATCTAATCATGCTGAGATAATTGCTATTCACGAAACAAGTCGAGAATGTGTATGATTGAGGTCTATAATACATCTTATTCGAGACAAATGTGGTTTTGGAATGTGACAAACTACCCACATTTTTGTATGAAGACAATGGAGCATGCATAACCCAATTGAATGGAGGATTCATAAAAGGGGATATGACAAAGCACATTTCACCAAAGTTATTTTTCACACATAATATTCAAAAGAACGGTGATATCAATATGCAACAGATCCGTTCAAGTGATAATATGGCTGATTTGTTCACCAAATCTCTACCGACGTCAACCTTCAAGAAACTAGTGTACAAGATTGGGATGCGAAGGCTCAACGATGTGAATTGATGCTCTCATCGGGGGAGTTAATATGCGTTGTACTCTTTTTCCCGTATAAGTTTTTGTCCCACTTGGTTTTTCTTACAAAATTTTTAACGAGTCAACCAAAATGCCTATTTCTAAACATGTGTACTATTTTTCCTTCACTAGAATTTTTTTTCCCATTGGTTTTTTTCCTAATAAGGTTTTAACGAGACACATTATCTATGAACATCAAAGAGGGACTGCTATAAGAAAAATCAAATTATGGTGGATATCTACTCTTACTTCGTGATCTTTTCAAATGCTTAATAACATATTCAATGACATATTTTTATGCTTAATGACATATTCGACATATTTTTCTTCACTTTTCATGCATACACACAATTTAATAAGAAATAGGACTCTCTCCTCTATTCTTTCTATATTTTTTAACTTGTTTTTACTTATTCTATATTGGTACTTTAAGCTATATTTCATAGCAATTATTTCGTATGTATTTTCTCATTGGCTTATCATATTTTAAACCTAACAGGCAGTCCGTTTAGTAAAAACTTCGAATACAGGTGTGATATTACCCAGCTTCACAGTTTCTAAGAGGCGTTACAAAACAGTATCAGCAACTCAGAAAAAGGCCAAAAAAACACCGAATTGAAGAGAAAAAGAGAGAGTAAAGCAAAGAGGAAGAAGAGAGCAAAGAGGAGCGATGGTGGGAGAAGAGAAGAGGCATCAGATGATGCAAAACCTATTCGGAGACCAATCCGAAGAAGAAGAAGAAGAGGAGGAGGAGGTTGAATCCGAACACGAATCCAACCGTCAACCCGATTACGCTTCGGTTCGAATTTTTATCTCAATCCCCTCTTCTGATTCATCAACTTCTTCTTTCTTTTTAAAATTTTTGTTAATTAATTAATGTGATATGGTTTTGTTTGATTTTTCGCTGAAGTGTTAATTTGGCCCTAATTGGCCATCATCGTTTATATTTATTGTTTAACGTGTGGAAGAATGATTTCAAGCTGGTTGAATCCAACTACTCCCTTCATTTCAATTGGTCATCGTGTATATTTATTTGTGAACCTATTTGAGGAACGCAAGAATTTAAGAAATAAAGGAATACTTTTAAAACTTGTGGTTTAAAAATGCCGTTGGCTATTAGACTTCAGATATAAAAGTTTGTTATTATGCATAAAATGGGTAGGTTCAGTAAAATTATTTTCAAATTTAGAAAGAGGCTTTTCTTTTTGGAACCTTCTAAAAAGGGAATAGGTCACGTTAAACGGTAATGGAGGGAGTATTTTTTCGAGCAAAAAAGCAGGAAAGAGAGTCTTGATGAGTTGCGGTCCTCTTTAGTTGATATTTTTGAATGTGTATAGTCAGCTCAGTGGTTTGAACGAAGTGGCTTGTTCTATGGCATGCCATCCGAGGGAATGTTGAAATGTATGCTACTTTCAAGATAAAGTTGGATTTCCTAAAATGAGTACGTACAAGAAATCCTATTTAAATTATGAGGACTAGGGAACATTTTTTGTATCGTCATTGATACATGCATTGGCATTATTTGTAGCTGTAGCATATGAAGATTTGTTGGGACATAGTAGTTTAGTTTGATTGCTTTAATTTTTTAAAATTCTGTCTTTCACCCTCTACTCGATGATGTTTCTTGAAGTGATCTGACATGATATATGTTAATGTATTGGTTAAAAGAAAAGAAAGCTTCAGAATTTCAATCGATGTAAGCTTTGCTTCTTGGGAATTGGAATTCGCATTCTTCATTCTTATTTATGTCTGGTCACATAAACATTTCGGACTTTGAAACTGTTCTTGTGCGATTATTTCGTCTTCAGGATGATGGGGATGGAGGGCTGGAGCCAGAAGGAGAAGGTGAAGCTGATGTTGAAGGTGAAGGAGAAGTAGAAGTGGAAGGCCAAGGGGAGGCTGAGATGGAGAGTGAAGGTGAAATGCAAGATGTTGATCCTGGTCAAGGAGAGAGTGAGGGTGAAAGAGATCAGAGTTCTCAGGAAATAGAGGTTGGTGATCAAAGGGTAGAAAGTGAAGGAAGAGACTCAGAGAGTGATGAAAAAGAAGAATATGGTCAAAGAGTAGTGACTAGTAGGAGGAGGGAAGTAATTGACAGTGAATCAGAAAGATCTGAGGAAAACCGATTTGGTGACAATGAAGACGAGGAAGTAAATCAAGCAAGAAGTCCAAGGTAATTGGTTGCCTGTTCCTTCCTCTCTCCACTTCTTTTCTTTTTTTTTTCCCTTTTTCTTCTAGATGTTTTTTGCTTTGGAGAATGTACAGACATGTTCTGCTCTCTTTCATCACCAGCCCATGGTTCAAGTTGTTGATCATTTGGATTGTAAAGTGTGCCCACTCTCTTTTTACTCTCATCACTCGAGTACATGTACTGGCAGAAATGCTGTTTTACTTTGCGTGCTAATCAAACTTTTATACTCCAAGGATCTAGTGGCGTACTAGGTGTATGTTTGAGACAACAAAACTCAATAATCATGTGGAATTGCTTGCATTTTTGGCTCGTTATAGGAGCATTTTGCAAAGTCTTACTATCTCAATTGTGTATATGTTCAATGTGACAAGGAGTGTGCAATTTTGATAAAAGTTATTTTTGAAAGGGAACCACTAGATTGAAAGAAAAGGTATCTTGGATAATGGCATCGGCAATAGTTTTCTCAATCTCTCTCCATCCTTTTGTGATTCTAAATCCAATGACGAGTCCTATCAAAGTTAAGTTTCCACTACCATGCATGGAACGGAATTTCATCTAAACAAAATATTTGATCTTGCCTTCTCTTCATATTTGTACATTAGTCATGATTTGCCTTTTGAACATTCTACACCTTAATTCTATCCTGCAACCTCTGTTCTCACTTTTTCTTAGTCTACTTATCTATGAAAGTCCTAACAAATTAAAGTTGCTTGTGCTCATACCTGAGCATTTTAATCCAGTTTGCTTCCTTTAAGCCATAGGAATGAAGAGGGAAAACTGCCAAACCACCTTAACCATAAAATTAACAGGAAAAGCCTGGATCCTAATGGTTGCTCCACGGGTTGAGTGGTTCCCGCGAGGGTTTGAGTAACTGGTGTAGAACTTCAGTTTGGCGTTTAGAATTCAAGAACTACAACACTTATATGTAAAGAAAAAAGGTTCTCAAGAACTACAGTCTTGCAAGTTTGACAGTTGACAATAGCCTTTGTTTTATTTCTCAAGCGTATGGGTTTCCAAAAGGTAAGTTTGTAAGACATCTGGACAGACTATCTGCTTATTGAATTTGGAGTTGGCACATCAATTACTTCTAAGCAATCTACTTGATGGATGACAACTACATGGTGGCAGATTGTGCTTGAGTTGTAAATCCCTCATATCACTCTGAAATATTATCACATACATGGACAAATTGTAAAAAACCCAGACGTAAAAGGTTTGGTTACATAAGTTGGTCAGTGAAATTTTGATTTCTTATCGTGGAGAAAAGGAATTATCTTTTGATGTTGTTTTGTTGCATCCCAAAGATTTTGAACACAGTGATTTTTTGTTTTGCAGCAAGTCCCCTGGGGAAGAGAAAGATGAGGCTCACATATCCTCTGCCCCAGAGATTCGTGATGTATTTGGGGATTCAGAGGATGAAGAAGAGGCTGATTATGTTGTTCAGGATCAAATTGATGAGGAGCAAAATGTTTGTATAAGTGCTAAATGAGCAGTGCTCTTCAACTTTAGTTCTTCTGCGGTACCACTTATGAGTTTAAAAATATTTCCATTGCAGATATCTCCTATGGAAGAAGAAACTAGCTATGGGAAAGTGAGGCCAGAAGATATTATACCTGAAGATGACGGCGGATACGAGTCTGAAGAAGAGCAAGTGGAATCTAAAACTAAGGAAAAACCAGTTGGGCCCCCATTAGAGCTGGAGATTCCATTGCGTCCACCTCCAGCTTATTCAGATAAGGCCAGTATTCTTTCTTGTTACTTCTAACCTAATTCAGAACTTTTTTTTCATGTTTGTTCCTTTTATTTTTCCCTTTTGGTTGCATCAGTTTGCAGCTAAATTTTGAATAATAAGAAAACTTGGTTGATATTGCTCAGTGGTTGTAGTTTTTTCTATGATGCTCTTGGTAGTTTACATTTACCGATTAGCTTTAGAGAAGCTTGATCATCTTTTCTGAGAAGGTTCAGAAGTCCAGTCAACTTAAATTTGTAGGTCCATTTTTGCAGACTGTATTGCACGAAATTTTCCCGAATCATTCATATCTAGACTAACTAGTGGAACACACACGTCTTTTATATTTCTCAGTACATCATTACCATCAGCATCTTCTAATTCTATCATCTGTGATAGAGAAGGGGGGAAAAGAAGAAATCTCACTCATGGTATTTTAACTACTTTTTCTTTTGAAACCTTTTGGGCTTGAAGTTATCAAAAGCTTGATCAGAGAACGAATGAATAGGGGGAATCATTGTGTCGAAAGGATGAGAATAGACTAGTCACTGGAAAGACTTTTTGCAAATACGGAAATACCGTACTAATGCAAGTTTAACAACAACAACTAAGTCTTCGTCACAACTTAGTCTTTTGTTGTAAAGCTAATAAATTATTTTCCTCCCATATGTAAGCATCCA
This sequence comes from Nicotiana tomentosiformis, assembly GCF_000390325.3. Taxonomy (NCBI): domain Eukaryota; kingdom Viridiplantae; phylum Streptophyta; class Magnoliopsida; order Solanales; family Solanaceae; genus Nicotiana; species Nicotiana tomentosiformis. The sequence goes on along the minus strand of NC_090814.1, from coordinate 126,270,007 downwards.
ATTTATCACATGGATTCTTTAGATCCAAGAATGTTATATCATGGCTTATCCTCTGAGAACCTTAAACAGATTTTAAGTTTTTATTGGGAAAAGAACTTTCAATCGGACTAAACTTTAGTCCAGTTATTTCTTTTACACAAGCAAGTTCAGTTGATCCATTTGATGCTATGGCTCATGTGGGGTTGTCAAATATTGAAAACTTCATTCATGCTGGTCAGTGTTGTTGCTGCCTTTTCTGTCGACCCCTGGAACCTTTAATGATTGAAAAAAGTTTTACTCATTGACTTTCTTATAATGCAGATGAACATGATCAAGGTTTCTAACATAATGGGCATTGATCCTAAGCCCTTTGATCCAGCGACATATGTTGAAGAGGACGTCTTTGTGACTGATGAATCTGGATCTAAGAAACGCATCAGCTTAGTTAACAACATTGTTCGATGGAGGAAAGTTAAAAAGCCCGATGGAACAACAACTGTAAGTGAATTGTAACTAACTTGGTTGTATCTATATGCCTGGCATGGATCAGAAAAGCAGATCTATCTCTGATTTTCCTGATGAAATAAGCAAGTTTTTTCCGTTTCTCCTTTTGCACATTCTTTGATTCATCAGATATTAATTTAAGCTTTTAAGATCGTTGGCATGGCGTTGTCTGATGCTGATAGGGGACATATTTCTTTAAGAAAAAGGGAAAATTTTGTAGTTCTGAAGTTATTCTACATAATTCACCTTATTAAACAAAGTCTATTCACATAATTAAAGCAATTAAAAATCGTAGTGGTGTTATTCCTTGATTATAGGAACTGAATCAAACAATTGGGAGAAGGAAACATGAATAATGACAAGGGAAAGGGAAAAAAGAAAACAGACCAGAAGACATAAGGTACATCAGGTAAACATCACGTCATCGAAATGGTGTTATCAAATTCAAATGAATATTTAATACATTATGTTGAAGATGATGTTTCTGTGACAGAAGAATCTGCAACTAATAAGCGAATTTGCTTAGTTAATAACATTGTCTGATGGAGGGAAGTTAAAAACCCTAGCAAAATACGCAAGTGAATCTTTGAATAAACTCTGTTATATTTATATGCTGTGGTGTGGTTTCAGAAAATCAGATCATGTCTCTGGGTGTCCTGATGAAATAAGCAACTTTACGCTTGTTTACGTTGCATAGCTTGATTCATCAGATATTACTGTAAGTTAAGCTCATCCGCTTGGTGTTGACTGGTATTTTTTCTTTTACAAAAAAGGGAAATTTTGTTTTTCTGAAGTTTATTCCACATAATTAAAACAATTAAAATGTTAGTGGAAGGAAAGATGAATAATGACAAGGGAAAAGGGAAAAGGGAAAAAAAAGAAGAAAAGAAACAGAAGACATAAGGTAACATCAAATGAACATGAAATCTAGAAAAGGAGGTAATTATTTAATTGGTTATATTTCTTATCTTTGTAAAATATTAGTAGGCTATCTTGGCTTTAACATTTTTGCTGTGCTGTCAAATATTGCTGATGTGTATTTTGGAATAACTCAAGAAGCTGGACAGCTTGTTCGTTATTTATCTCATTTGTGTAACTTTGTGATCACTTTAATATCGTATGGATTCAAAGATCAATGAGAAAATTTCTCATTCATTTAGCATTTGTTCGTACTGACTGAATGAATGTTTCTATATGTAGGTAGAAAGCAATGCACGCTTTGTGGAATGGTCTGATGGCAGTGTACAATTAATGATTGGAAATGAAGTTCTGGACATATCTGTGCAAGATGCCCAGCATGATCAAGCCCACCTGTTTCTAAGACACGGAAAGGTGAATCTCATGTCTGTTGTCACTTCTCATATGTGATGCACAATCCTAGTAACGTGGGATGGGAATTTCAGGGAACATAGTGATCCTTTCGTCAAAACAGCAGATATACACTCATAGATTCACCAAAAAGAAAGAACTTGTAACAGTTTAGCCTTATGAGGTTCTCACAGTTTGTTTAATCACTGGATGATTTGTAGGAGATTAAAATATGCAGTAGTAATTTTTACTCCGTATTAATTAGGAAATTGTACTTCGGGCTTCATAGATAATAGGATTAGTAATTGACTGATATCTGGATTCTGGACTGTCTTGCTTGTGTGTGTGTGTGGGGTGGGGGTAAGTAGATTATGAGGTTTAAAATCAAAATGAATATTTATTCCTCTAGCATCAACAAGTTAAGCAAACACTCTCTGCCCATCTCTGTCCTTCCTCCTCCTGTCAAACCTAGCAGCAGACAGTAACCATCTTTTCCCTGCTCCATTCTGCGGTACTGGTCCTACTCTGGTGACTTTCCTTAACCCCAGTTCTGATCACCTTCCCCACTTTCCTCGTCCCCGTTCTCTCTTCCCTCCTTCCCTACCTGGTTGTCTCTTTATCCGTCCACAGATTCCTTCCATCCCAGATTGCTCATCTTTCCTTCACCACCGGAAGACTCCTTTCCTCTTTACTTTTTCGCCAGATCAGTCTCCTCCCTCAACCTGTGATTTTTATCCCTTTCGGAGGAAGCTTGGCTGCATGTCTCCATCCGTTTCATTCCGTCCCAATTTATGGGCTTTTTCTATATTGGGATGTCTTGGATATCATTCAATTATTTTTTTTCTTCTATACAACTTACACGACTTTGAAGAATTTACAGCCATTTAACTATTCAAATTTAAAACTATGATAGTGATATTTTTCTCTATCAAACTAACTCCCACTCAATACATTAATACTTCTTTGAGTACCAACTAATATTGTAAAGAAAATGTACGTTGGGGGACTCAACCTTAAAAGTTAGCTCATGAAGTTAGAATTGTCCAAGATCATACAAGGAGACAACAATTTATTCATTCAACTTATGTGGAACACTCTAACACCTAGTCGCTGGCCAAGATTGGACATCTGGAGTGAGTATAAGTGTATAACATTACATGGAGCTTCACTATTCCCCTAAGGCTTTGGTCTAGTGGTAAGAGCAGCGCGTGATGTGTGGGTTAGGCACACATCACTGTTTTGAACCCTATCATAGTCCTGGTATTTAAGTGGAGAAGGGTAGAGGGGCTGGCTCGACCGAGTTTTAAACCGTGCATCACTGTCCCTTGGGTTTTCTCGGTCAATAAAAAACTTGGGGTGCAGTATTGAGAAACACAACAGCATGGTTAAGCTTTGGTACCATGCCTAACTCAATCTCAAAAACTAGCCATGAGATGGGGACTGTCCATATGAGGAAATTACAGCCCATTCCCTCAATCAATGTGGGTAAAATGTGTAATTCATATGTCAAAGTAACATCTTAAACTTTGTTTCCATTCACATACTGTGATGTGAAAAGGATGGAAGGGGTACTTTTTCTGGGTCAACAATTTTAGTACTTTTTCCTTCCATTATTTGCTGTACTTTACGTATAGGAAAAATGCCTGAAGTTGCTGCAAGTTTCTCAAGGGAAATATGATGGATGTTGCCTGACTATCGAAAGGTCTTAAAGAAACATGTTGAATTTTGATGACCGTTGTCAAATTTGTGGCGAAAATACAACATTAGTTGGTTGGGAAATCAATTGGTTAAATTACATGATACAACTTTTGAACGCAAAAGATGGAACTGTGCCAAGGGAATTTGAGTAGGAAAATTTTCTCATATTTCAAATTAAATGCCCAATGGAGCTACAGACTGGATATCCCATTTTAATTCAATTCCTTTGTCCATGGATTATGATCCTGTCATCTCCTGCATTCCACAAACAAGACTTACTTCTTGGTGCTGGTGTACTTTTAGGGGTCGTTTGGTTGGGAAACAAGTTATCCCATGATTAATTATTCCGGGGTTAGTTATCCTGGGATTAATTATCCCACCCTCCCATAGGGATAAAAAAATACTATAATCCCGGGATAACTAATCCCGGGATTAGTTATACCACGATTTTATCCCAACCAAATATGGGATAAACTCATCTCAAATTTAATCCCGGGATTAATTATCCCTTATCCCTCGTACCAAACGAGCCCTTAAGGTGTTATCAATGACCCCATCCTGCTTCTTTATTTTCAATGAAGACTACCATTAAAATGTTTTGGCTAGCAATGGCATTCATTTGCTAGTTATCAATTGATTCTTTTATATTTTTGCTATTGCTATATCCTATCAAAGATTAAGTGAATCAGAAGCTGGAGGCTATTCCAATTTCAGTGAGGTAGTATTAAGTGTGAGATCAGCTTACATACTCCTATTGTGATTAGATTGACGCCTATGACGTGCAAATATAAGCATTTGCTGCAATTGATCTTGATGATCATATTAGGTTGAATACTGTTTACCTTTTTGTCTTCATTCCAAAAGTCTGTAATTTATGACGTTTATTACCCAGTGATCCCTAGCATAAACACTTAACTCGCAGGGAATACTACAATCGCAAGGGAGAATTTTAAGAAAGATGAGGTTTATGCCTTCATCCTTGACATCAAACTCTCACCGTTTATTGACTGCCCTTGTTGATTCACGTCATAAGAAGGTATACAAAGTGAAGAACTGTTTCACTGACATTGACCCTGAGAGGGAGAAAGAGCAAAAGGAAAAGGTAAAATTGATGAGTAATGGATTATGTTTTGCTTTTGTTATGTTATAGCTGATAAGTTGACTTTGACATTCCTTTTGTCTATGAAGGCTGAAAGCCAAACAATAAGAGCAAATGTAATCCTCAACCGGAAAAAGGAGAAGGTCAGCCGTAAATACATGCCTGCTGTACGTAGGGAGCGCCAACTCTCTCCTGGTTTCTTAGAGGATGCGCTTGAGGAGGTAAGGTTTTCTATTTTCATCTACCATACATATTGTAGGAAGCATTATACAGTGGCATTGTGCATAGAAACCTCCTGATCCCTGCTTTCTTTGAAGTGGATGTATTATATGTTCACATGATTCAGTGTTTATATGGGTGTTGCCTTGTGGGAGACATTAGTTGAACTGCTCGGCATTCCTTAGAAGAATTGCCACTCTGATCTATCTTGATATCTGCCTATTGGAATTTTCTCTCATTATCAGGAAGAGGATACTGATTACTATGACTCTCGACGGTCTGCTGCTCGACGTCGCTTTGAGGAAGATCTAGAAATGGAAGCTCAAGCTGAGAAACGAATCATTAATGCAAAAAAGGTGCAGAAGTCTTGTAGAATTAAAGAAATTTCCCCTTATTTTCTTTGCTACTTCTTTCAGCTAACATGAAGATTTTCCCCTTGGTCAGAAAGATATTCCTAGACAAACATCATTGTCTGCTTCAAAACATTCTCGGCGCCCTATTGATTTTGAAGATAGTGAGAAGGAGGAGTCTGAGTATGAAACTGAAGAGGAGGAAGAGGAAGAAGAGAGGTCTCCCCCACGTAGAAGGGATGTGCAGGAGGAGCAGGAATATGAAGAAGAGGAAGAGCGTGATCAGGGCGAGGAGGAAGAGGCATATGAAGAGTCAGAAGAGGAGGCTGAGGTAGGAAACTGATCTTCATTGTCCAGTAAATCCCATCTGAACCTTTTTGATCATGTATTGCGTTTAATAAATAGGTAATTGCGAGAAGTTTAAACTTTTACTGGAAAGTTCTCTATACTTTTGAGGGTATTTCTTAATCTGCTAGTTTGTAAACTGCCGTGCCAGAACTGCTGTAATCTTTCCAGACACATAGGCCTTCTCATATAAATCAATGAGATGGTTCAGCCAGATGCATATAGTGTTTGACTTTGCGTGCCATTTTCCTGGGCAGCAGAGTCAGATGTTTGCTTAGTAAAATATTGAGGATAGTTTTATAAACATGTTAATCAGGGTAAGGATTCCTTATAGATGCTGGAGTGGCTTAGCAAGATATTGACCTAATGTTTGCTAGATATGCTAATGAGACTTTCAAGACCACGTGGGCTCCTTGCTGTATCCCTTGTGCAGTAAATTGGTGGCACTACAAGCTATCAGCTGCAATATCTGGTTATTTTGTGTGCTGCCAGTGTAGTAATTTTGAGATAAGATTGTCTGAAGTGTGAAACTTGTTATGTCGTATTAAATTAAATATCTAGGAGCAGGACAAAAGCTACAAAGCTGCCAGCTCGAATTTTGGAACAGATAATTAACTTATCTACCTTATTCTTCTTCAAATTTTTAGAAAATACTAATTATTGTGTTAGATTAACAGCGATAAGTACTTTTAGCTTAAAAGAACTCTTATGCTTATAAAGCAATACTTCTTGGTAGAGATTTTGAAGAAATTCTCTCTTGCTCGCTTATTTAACATGTGGAATTTCAATTTGAAAGTTTATTTTGCTAATGAACAATAAAAGTGCGCCATAGAATAATTTTACCAAACATAACTAACGGATGGCATAACGATAGAAGGGCTGGAGACCAGGAGGACCAACTTTGGGAACCAAGGTTCGAATCCCCGCAGAGCTGACTCTAGGTGACTCTTCCTATCAGCCTTAGCCTTGGTGTGTAGCAGGTACCCAATAGCTTAGTTGAGGCATACACAAGTTGGCTCGGATATTACTCTTGCCAAAAAAAGAAGAAGAGAAAAAGAGTAACCATATCAAACTTTTAATTAACTGTTGCAGGGGCGGAGCTAGCCCATCGATTACGGGTTCGGCAGAACCCAACCGCTTTCGTCCAATCCATGTATTTGTCTTAAAAAATCCATTGAATATGTACAAATTATTAATTTAGAACCCAGTAACTTAAAAGGATTAGAACCCGAACCCATAAGCTTCAAATCCTGGCTCCGCCTCTGACACTATGCTCTCCAAGACGCACTGCCTCCCAAAATGGGTAACAAGGGAGGTTGACTATTGTAGGTAAATTTGTTAACAAGGGAGGAAGAATATTGGACGATGGATGCTAGCCTTTTCATCACTCATGAGATATGAATATCTCATGAGGTGTTCCTGGTGTTGCATTTTTTGCCGTCGCTTGTGAACATGCAACGAGGCTTTTATGGCCTGTTTCTAAAGCTGTCTGTATTAAATGCGAAGGCACATTTTTCTGGAAAATAGTTCGTATAGTAGCCTCTAGGAAATAGATGGTTTTCCTCTCGATGTTTCTAAACCATTCCACTTTTAGAAGTCAGCATTACTTAATTTTACTTGTATGAGTGAGCTCTTGGTGTCACTTCATCTATCAGATTAGGGCCTAATGCTTGGATATGAAGTTTTTGAGACGCTGGATGGCACAATAGTAAATTAGATATATCGGTTCCGTGGAGAAGTTGGTGAAATCAAAGCAAAGTGTAAACCGTTGTCAGTGCCAGCAGGTGCAAATATCCATTTTCGAGAAGTTAGTGGTCATGTGCAATGTCTAGTTATTTGAGGCGTGGAATATCAATAAATCAACATAGATTAACGTAATGTAGGAGTTAAAAAATTTACCTGCTCAGAAAAAAATATGACTTAACAGAGGTTTCTTACGAGTTGGCTATATTGATGTCTCGGATAGTTCAGCTCATATTATTTGATAAGGCAGGATACTTGAGCTCATCTCTTAATTTTTAATGCGTTCCAATTTGGGGCTGGCTGTAGACTTTTTTTTAGGTAGTTTGTTTGGTGTGGTTTTCTATGAAATTGTCTCTAATTTCCTCCTTTTTAAAAAGTGAAAAATGTATCAAGTTCCATGAATAGGAGAAGTTCTTGAAGTTGAAAGGCAGAACTCCAAGTTCGATGTTTCGGTGTTCTTCAACAATAATGAAGAATTTGGAGTGCTACTCAAAAATCGCCGAAATCCAAATTCTGTGCTCACCTACCAAATATCATCCCGTTTCTTTGTATATACTGCTTGCAGATTGCCACCATCTCCAACTTACCAAATCGTTGCATCGCATTTACCTAAGCCAAAGACTGCAATCAGTGGCAGTTTCCTTGTCAGCACATAAATTTGCCCAATCTCCCCTCTTCCCTCTTTCCGAATAATCTCAGTATGATTAGCAAAGATTTCTGCAATGACCGTTGATCGCCATGTGCGAGCCAGAAGAAGATGCGTGTTCAGTGTTCCGTGCTCCTATGGTCATGCCGAGGCAGCATCAGCGACATCAAAGGTTGAAACAAGGGGGAGATAAGCATAGTGGAAGAGAAGTGGAATCTAATTTCTAATCAAAAGAGATCTTTTCAAAAAATAAAATGAAATCAATGAATTTATAAATTTTAAAGGAAGATGGAAAAACATTTATGGTACTATCTTGTAATATTTTTACTGCATGTTTCACTCTCTTTCTGTGCAGCCTTTGTTTAATTTCCCTTCTGAAGTTTGATTCTTCCGAGCATGATAATCATGGTCGTCATGTTTGGTGATCAGTCCTGTTGAGATTCAAACAAATGCAACAATCAGGGGAACTCCCGGTATAATTTGATTACTCAAGAGGGAAGATTGGAAAGGAACATAGATTACAGCGAAATCAATCTAATACGTCAACCTTCAGAACCAGAACATCCCCCCGTTAATATACTACCTGTACAAAAGTGATGGATCACAGAAATATGCTTTCGACGGGGACCTTCTAGTTCTCTGTTGGAGTTCCCTATTATGGTTATAAATCTTTGTTCTGGTGCTGATTAACACTGTTTTGTATGCTAAATCTTTAACTAGGGTTTTGATGCCATGCAGTTTGAAGAATTCACTTATCTGAAATTTGATTGTTAAAATCATTTACTTCATATCTCTCACTTTCCTTTCTTGTTTTTGTCAAAACTCGCCAGGAGCCGAAGCAAAGTGCTAGGGAATCAGCACCAAGTAAGCGAAAAGGGATTGAGTCGGATGAAGAATCTCCTCCAAGGAAGACGACAACTCATCGCAGGATGGCAATTGTTTATGACAGTGAGGAAGACTAAGATGTAATTGCATGGAATCTCAGACAGGTGAGTGTTGGATGTGAACCATTTTAAGCTCCCTGTATGACATGCTTCTTCTGTGATAAGATGTCAAGGCTTCTTTTGTGATGGATGTATAACATGCTGAGTTTTGTTTTCATCTTGCATATAAATTTCTCTACTCTTGAGAGAATTTTTCGCCCCAATCATCTTTTTTCTTCAGCTCTACTAAATCAAAATTTTATTGCATCCATTGAAAGCTTATATGCTGAATGTTCTGTTTTTCTTGTTAAAGGATTACTGGAGTTTTATTTGTTACCATCTCAAAAAAATGATTACGGGACTTTATGCATAGTTGCTGACGTTTAGCTGTAGCAATTGAATTAGGTCAGGTTTAGGAGTTTTTGGTGATATTTGTAGACTGGTTGCAATAGATTTTTCCATTCCAAAGATCGATTGATGATAGAATTGCAAAGTAAAAAGTTGAAGAACTTGTTGATAACTTGATATTGATAATGTTTTTGGCTGCATAGTGGTCAAGTAGTTCTGGTGGTTGTAGTAGTACTGTAGTCATATTGGTTCTAGCATAATCTAGTGGTATATCTGTATTATAATATCTCTATCTGTAGCTAATGTGGTTCTATACCAGAGTTAAGAACGATGGTGAAATCCTGATGCTTCCTTTTCTTCGAGGTGTACATCTTTTTATCCACTTTTAACTAGAGTTCCTTTGAATCTTGAGTACTAAATTCTCATCTTAAAGAGATCTACTTTTCTAGTTTTCACAGAGCTGCGCGCGACCTTGCAAATTTTTCAGATAAAAAGTTTGAAATGTATTCGTAACCTTTCTTGATTCGGGTTTGTATTTGCCAGGAAAATTTGCACAGAAGATTGTCACATGATGGAATGGAACGCTCGAAGTCCTGGGGACTTGAAAAGAGGCATCGAGTGCCTGAATGTTAGTTCAATTATACACCACCAACCTTATTTAGATTTATACTTTCAGATGTCTTTCTTGTGCTGAAGTTGCTGAATAGCCGTAGCAGAACTGATGTTACCTTTTTGTTTTTTTCAATATGTTGGAATTGCTTTTTAAGATGGATATAACCTGGTTTCTTATCAGCTACCTATTTATAGATGAAACTTGAAACTTAGTACAGCTTCCTGTTTGTCTTTTCTTTACATGTTCAGCAGTTTTTTTTACCTGGTTCGATTCAGCAGTTACTCTATAACCATACCAAAGAGGCAAGGAGAGGAGTAAAAGCATTCTCACCTGCTCCTCCCTTCAGTTTCTGTTCTTTTAGTTTGCCTTCTAAAAATCGTCTCCTTAAAATATAATATGAAATTGCTTCACTAAAATCTGGTAAGCTTGATTTTATTCTGGCCTCAAAGAACCAACAGAGCAGCTTGAGCTTGTGTAATCTGCTGTTCTTGCTAAGAGAGTTCTGAACCAAAGGTGCCAAAAGTAAATGCGACCTAGGTTTATACATCAGTGGGTATTCTTAACTAAGAACGTGCTTGTATTCTATTTGGCACTTTTCAAGGTATATAATTGTGAAAAGATTTTTTCTAATCATTTTTCCAAATGACTTACATCTTAGTTTTAAGTTCTAGACTTATCTATATCTATATCTATCTATACTATAGCGAAATGTCACTAGATAAAATAGTCATTTAATTATTTTTCTAATATTTAGAAATAGCCATTTAAGTAGTTCTACACTATTTATGAAGTCATTTAATTATATCCATAAATTATTTCCCACAATTTAGGGAAAAAAAATCGTACATACACACTAGGAAATATTTTGGTTCAACTCCATTACACATTATGAGAGCTTTTCGTTAAACTCCATTTATATTTAATCTTCTTTTAAGTTTAGGAGTTTTTTTAGTTAATAAAATTTGGCCTAATTCATACAAACAAGGAAAGTTTCGTATGAAAGCTCACACACAAGGAGAGTTATGATAAACTAATCTTCTACAGAATATAACGGTTTTAGGTTCTCTTTCTTTGAGCAGAAATTTTTTGCATTAGTAGTTGAATTTTGTATGCATATATTTATATTAATATTTGAATTTTATATTCACGTATTTATAAATTTTATATTAGTAGTTGAATTTTGCATTCACGTATTTGATTAGAACTTTGAACATAATAGCTAAGCAATTTGTATTATACCCGGTCTTTAATTTGTATGCAATATTTGTAGGCATCTCTTACAAGATTAATGTGTTATATAACCTATCATCCGGAAATTTCTTTCAACAATGGTTTTGGTTTAAAGTATAAGGCAATTGAATTTATATGCTCTTTATCTTGCAAACTTTTGTTAATTTTTATATAATTCTCTGTTTCGTACTTTGGATTTGGATTGGATGATTTCATATCTGACATCTTACGAACTTCAGTTAATTTTTATATAATATTGTGTTTCATATTTTGGATTTGGCTGGTTTCATATCTCACTTAGTTTATAAATTTTACATAGGTTGTTTGGAAAATTGCTATTCGTAACAGAAAAATTGTTAGATATTCGATCTAAGTCTTATTAGTAAATGTTGTATAATACTAATTGCTGTGCCGGCCAAGTTACTTATTAAACTATATATATATATATATATAATATTGCCTCCTGTAATATCGATTTCACACTAAAAATATAATTATTTAATTATTTCCTAATATTAAGAATATACATCTAATTATTTTCTAATATTTTAGACATTAAAATCAACTAAATTTTATGTATTAAATTCTTTCTTATTAGAACTACATAATCTAACATTTTTTGTTTAAAAAAAAATAACACACGAAAATCACATTAGAAATTTTGCTCATTTTCAATTTATTTTAGGTTTAGGAGTCCTTTATTTTTCTAAAAGAATTAATAAATGTTAGTTGTTAGGTCAACTGAAATCCATGAAAAAATAGTACGTTATCTTGCATAGATCAAGAGAGCACGTCCATGAATGACGATTTTGACTACATTTTTTAAAATATAGATATGGAAAGTAGGATAAATAAGCAAATGTTGAACGAAGTTTATAAATTAAATTTTTAGCAATTCAATTAGATATTTTTAAAAATAAATTTATCAACAAACGATTTTCATATTTATTTATAATTGTATTATTTTAAAAACCTATACACAATAAATTAATTAACTTTTTACGCTTTGACAATATGCTCATGTCGGACAAAATTGTAATTATGATTAATATAACTAATTTGATTTTTTCTTGAAAAGGAATGTTAATGCTAGCTAATATCTAAGAATATAAAGTCAGCTAAAAATTGCTACTCTAAGTCTTGGTAAATTAGCAAAATCTTGGCATTGCTTGAATTTTTTTAAATTAACAACTTGCCAAGAAGTTTGTATCGCATGAGAACCTGAAGTTGGTGAGAATTATTTATGAACTAATATTTTATTCTCCAATAAAAGCAATTACGGGATATATGGTTACGTAACTACTCAATGATTGCTTATTAAGATTTTAAGTGTGATGACCCGATAAGTCATCTTTAAATTTAATAATTATTTCTGTGTTCTTAAACCTCAAATAGCACCATTCAACTTTTCTCGACTTTCATGCGCAGTCAGTAAATTTTCCGAAAATTTTTTATGTGAAAAATTGATTAAAATGTGAAATAGTACTTCAAAACTCATATTGAGTTGACTTCAGTCAACGTTTTGAGCAAACGGACCTGGATCAGTGCTTTGATAATTCCGATAGGTCCGTATCGTGATTTGGGACTTGGGCGTATACCCGAAATTTAATTTGGAGGTCCCTAACTTGGGTTATCGCCATTTGTTGAAAATTGGAAGTTTGAAAGCTTATAGATTTCAAAGTTTGACCACAAATTGACTTCTATTGATATCGGGGTCGGAATCCAATTCTGAAAATTTTTATAGGTTTGTTATGTTATTTATGACTTGTGTGCAAAATTTGAGGTCAATCGGACTTGATTTGATAGGTTTCGACATCGAATGTAGAAGTTAAAAATTCTTAAGTTCCTTAAGCTTGAATGGGGGTATGATTCGTGGTTTTAACGTTGTTTGATATGATTTGAGGTTTTGACTAAGTTCGTATGATATTTTAGAACTTGTTGGTGTATTTGGTTGAGGTCCTAGGGGTCTCGGGTGGATTCCGGATGGTTAACGGATCAAAATTTGGACTTAAGGAAAATCTGAAATTTTGGCTTTCTGATGTAATCACACCTGCGGATTTTTGACCGCAGGTGCGAGATCGCAGAAGCGAGCCAGGCCTCGCAGAAGCGGATAGTCCGTAGAAGCGGAAGGCGCATCGCAGAAGCGCGACCGCAAAAACGACGCAATGGTCGCAGATGCGGCCTGGGATAAGGGGGCCTTGGACCACAGAAGCGAACGCTTCTTCGCAGAAGCGGACTATTGTCCGCAGAAGCGAGCCAACCGCAGAAGCGACCTCCACCCTCGCATCTGCGAGACCGTAGATGCTGTCACGACCCAAAATCCGTTAAAGGTTGTGATGGCGTCGGACACCATGGTCAGGCAAGTCAACACTAAATAGTTAATTAAATTCTCATTTTAATATTTTTGAAATCGTAAATTTACTTCAATTTAACTAGTAAAAGATGAATTTACAGAATAGATAACAAGGTTTTCCAATTTCAATACTGAACATCCCATAATCATCCTAGAACCTGGCGTCACAAGTGCATGAGCATCAACTAGGAAGATAAAATAAAATACAACACCTGCCCAGAATATAAATTAGACAGAAAAATACATAAGTAACTCTGAAGGGGACTCTGCTGGCTACGGATCGTAGATGGCAATGCAGCTCACCTAATTCTCCGCATTGACCACACCTCTGCGCCCGCAAGGGTGCTAGACATATATGCACCTGCACAAAAATACGCAGCAAGTGTAGTATGAGTACGTAAATCAACGTGTACTCAGTAAGTATCCAGTCTAACCTCGAAGAAGTAGTTATGAGAGGTCGACTCCAACACTTACTAGTGGTCCAATAATAATATACCGATAATATAATAAATTATGGACTTTACAAGGCAACGATAACTCAATAACATGAAGTTGATAAATAATTCTTTTGTTAACAGGGGATTTCCAAATTTATTTTCATCTTTTAACAATTTATATCTTCGGCCAATGAGGCCATATCAATTATCAATAATTCCAAAACGATCAATTAAGTCATGCGCAAATCATGCCGAGGTCGTACGACCCGATCCAACATAATATTAAATTGTGCACTGCCGGAGGGTCGAACGACGCGAACCATAGATACATCTATTTAATCTGCCGAGGCGTTCGGCCCGTTCCACAAAAGATAAACACATTCAGACAACCAAATCAAGGATTTATTTAGGTTTGATATTTAAAGAAATATCAATTCTCATTAATGGTCAAGTGACCCGTCCAAAACCCAAGTAGGTGAAGTCTAACCCTTTTGAAATTCCTTTATCAAGTTCCAATCTGTTTTAAACGGTTAAATTAACAAGTAGGATGCAAGCATCGCAAGTATAACGTGATTTGGGTCCTAGACTTCCCGGACATAAGCATAATAGTAGCTACGCACGGACTCTCGTCACCTCGTACGTACGTAGCTCCGACAAATAGGAGCACATATTGAATTATTTCACCTATAGGGAAATTCCCTCTTACAAGGTTAGAAAAGAGACTTACCTCGCTCCGAAGTTCCATAACTGGCTCCCAAGCCCTTCCGACGACTCAAACTGATGCCCAACGCTCCAAAACTAGTCAATAATTATGCAAACCCATTAATATATACTCAAATACTCATTATAATCCTATTTACAATAATTCTCATGTTCAAATCCATATAAACTCATGAATTTAACTCAAAATTGTGAAGAAAGCACTTACCCCATTATGATTGATGAAGATGGCACTCCAATGTGATCCAAAATCGGCTCCCATGGGCGAAATAAAATGAGATAGAGCCAAACCCTCATTTTAAAGAAGACACTGCCCAACCCCGACTTCCACAGCTGCGGTCACTTGACCGCTTCTGCGGTTCCGCAGGTGCGGCCCAACTACCGCTTCTGCGGTCTTCCACCAGACCCCTCAACTCCGCATCTGCGGCCACTATCCGCTTCTGCGCCTCTGCTTCTGCGGCTCCACGCGCGCAGGTGCTGTCACGACCCAATTTTCCCTCCGTGTGATGTCGTGACGGCACCTGGTCTCTACAACTAGGTAAGCCTAACATTTTGCGGAATAATGAAATAAAAATATAAATTTAACCAACTATTCAAAAATACACAACAAATCCCAAAATCCGGAACATCGTGAATCACAAACTACCGAAGGAAAGATCTAGTGTCTCTATACATCAGAGTCTAACAAGGAAAAATACAGAAGATAATGGACATGGGAAGGAGTAGAAGGGGACTCCGAGGTCTGCGGACGCGGCAGCTATACCTTGAAGTCTCCAAAACTGTCCCGGCTCACTGATAATGCGGCTGATAAGGTGCACCTGGATCTGCACACGAAAAACATGTGCAGAGAGTAGCATGAGTACACCATAATCGGTACCCAGTAAGTGCCAAGCCTAACCTAGGTCGAGTAGTGACGAGTTCGGGTCAGGTCCCTACTGGTAAATATATAATAAAATAATATAGAGTGAAATACCGCAATAAAATAAAGGCTGAAATTGAACAACAATGAAATCATAGAAGGTAACAGCTTAGTACACAGAAACACAACAGGGGATCTCCCGAGATACCGTCTCGTAGTCCCAAACGTAAATGAGTAGGGGGATCTCCTAGAATACCGTTCCGTAGTCCCAAAGTAAATATGCAGTACAGGGAGATCTCCCGGAATACCGTTCCATAGTCCCAAAGTAAATATGCAGTACATGAGGATCTCCCGGAATACCGTTCCGTAGTCCCAAAGTAAATATGCAGCGCGAATGATAGAAATACAACTACATCACGAAATTCTTACAATTTAGACTAAGTACCAGTCATGGAAGAAGCAGGAAATTCACTAAGCATGCTGCACATAATTCACATAAACAATTAAGACACATAGACATGTTGTATTAGACTAAACATGATAGCTCCACATATTGAAATAACTCAATTAAGAATGAAAATAGATTAGTACTCATTAAAATGGTATAACTCAAAATAACATGAAAACATGTTGCTGCTCGATAAGAAAATCGAGTTTTACCACAACTAGCCCGTGTACGTACTAGTCACCTCACGTACACGGCACTCACATAACACAATAGTTCCAAATCTTAAGGGGATTCCCCCCCCCTCCCCCCCACAAAGTTAGGCAAGCCACTTATCACGAACCAAACTCAATCAATCGGTCACAATGCCTTTCCCACGAATATCCGGCTCCGAATGGCCCAAATCTAGCCAAAAGCAATTACATATCATAAATACAACAATAATAGACTCATCTAATTAATGAAATCAACACTTTAACAAAAATCCCGAAATTAACTCAAAAATTGCCCGTGGGGCCCACGTCTCGAAATCAGGTAAAAGTTACAAAATAGGAACACCCATTCCACCATGAGTCTAACCATACCAAAATTACTAAATTCCGATAACAATTCGGCCCTCAAATCCTCAAATTTATCCAAGAGGGTTTTCAAACTTTTCCAACTTAATTCATCAATTAAATGATAAAAATAACCATGGATTCATGTGATTTAACCAATATTGAGTTAAGAACACTTACCCTGTTGTTTCCTCTGAAAATCTCCCAACAATCACCTCAATCCGAGCTCCAAATTGTTAAAAATGGAAAATGGGACGAAGTCCCATTTTCTGAACTTAAACTTTCTGTCCAGACCTCTCTTCTTCGCGAACGAGACAGGTCCCTCGCGTTCGCGAAGCACAACTCGACTGCCCACAAATTTAACCCTTCGCGAACGCGACCACGGCTTTGCGAATGCGAAGATTTACCAGCTCAGACCTTTACGAACGCGACCACCACTTCGCGAACGCGTAGAACAAAGACCTGGGGTCCCCAATAGCCTCACTCCTCTTTGTGAACGCGACACCACTCACGCGTTCGCGATGCACACACAGACCATACCTTCGCGTTCGTATCCTCCCCTACGCGAATGCGAAGAACAAAACCTCACACTCAGAAGACACTCTTCACGAATGCGTCCTACTCCTTGCGTTCGCGATGCTTCCACTATCCACACCTTCGCGAACGCGAGCTCTCTGCAACAAAAGCCTGAAAAATCGGCTACTTCTCTAAGTCCAAAAATGACCCGTTGAGCATCTGAAACACACCCGAGGCCCCCGAGACCTCAACCAAACATACCAACAAGTCCTAAAACACCATACAAACTTAGTCGAACCCAGAAATCACATCAAACAAATGCTAAAATCACAAATCATCCTCCGATTCAAACTTAAAGAACTTGAAACTTCCAAATTCGACAACCGATGTCGTAACCAACCAAGCCACGTCCGATTGACCCCAAATTTTGCACACAAGTCATATTCAACACTACGAACCTACTCCAACTTCCCGAATCAGATTTCGACCACGATATCAAAATTTCTACTACCGGTCCAAAACTCCAAAATTTTGACTTTCGCCATTTCAAGCCTAAATGAGCTACGGGCCCCCAAAACACATTCCGGACACGCCCCTAAGCCCAAAATCACCCAAAGGAGCTAACAAAATTGACGGAATTCAATTCCGAAACCGTCTTCACACTGTTTCGACTACGGTCCAAATTCTAAGACTTAAGCTCTCATTTAGGAACTAAGTGTCCCAAAATACTCCGAAACTCAAAACCAATCATCCCGCCAAGTCACAATAGCAGAAATAGATATGGAAAAAATAGTTAATAGGGGTTCGGGGCTCTAACTCTCAAAAAGACTGGCCGGGTCGTTACATCCTCCCCCTCTTAAAATAATCGTTCATCCTCGAACGAGCATAGAGACATACCTGAAATGGTGAAAATATGAGGATAACGACTGCACATATCCTGGTCGGTTTCCCAAGTTGCCTCCTTGACCGACTGTCCCCTCCAATGGACCTTCACGGAAGCAATGTCTTTTGATCTTAGCTTTTTGACCTGCCTGTCTAAAATAGCCACTGGTTCCTCGACATAAGATAGATCCTTGTCCAATTGAACTGAGCTGAAATCCAACACATGTGACGAATCACCGTGATACTTCTGGAGCATAGAAACATGGAATACCGGATGAGCTCCTGCTAGACTGGGAGGCAATGCAAGCTCATAAGCAACCTCCCCAACTCGATGCAACACCTCAAATGGACCAATGAACCTTGGGCTCAGCTTGCCCTTCTTTCCAAACCTCATAACGCCCTTCATAGGCGAAACCCAGAGCAAGACTCGCTCTCCAACCATGAATGCCACATCGCAAACCTTTCGGTTCGCATAACTCTTCTGTCTGGACTGGGCTGTGCGAAGTCTATCCTGAATCACCTTCACTTTTTCCAAGGCATCCTGAACCAAGTCCGTACCCAATAATCCAGCCTCACCGGGTTTGAACCAACCCACTGGGGACCGACACCACCTAGCGTTTAGAGCCTTATACGGCGCCATTTGAATGCTGGACTGATAACTGTTATTGTAAGCAAACTCCGCTAGTGGCAAGAACTGGTCCCAAGCACCCCCAAAATCTATGGCACACACACGGAGCATATCCTCTAATATCTGAATAGTGCGCTCGGACTTCCCGTCCGTCTGAGGGTGAAATGCTATGCTCAACTCAACCCTAGTACCCAACACATACGGTACAGCTCTCTAGAACCGTGATGTAAACTACGTACCCCAGTCAGAGATAATAGATACCGGTACGCCATGAAGCGTGACGATCTCACAGATGTAGATTCGAGCTAGCTGCTCGAAAGAATAGGTAATCATCACATGAATGAAATGAGCCGACTTGGTAAACCAATCCACAATCACCCAAACTGCATCAAACTTCCACTGAGTCCGTGGGAGACCAACAATGAAGTCCATAGTGATCCACTCCCATTTCCACTCTGGAATCTCTATTTTCTGAAGCAACCCACCTGGTCGCTGATGCTCATACTTCACCTGCTGGCAATTTAGACATCTAGCCACATACTCTACTATGTCTTTCTTCATCCCCCTCCACCAATAATGTTGCCTCAGGTCCTGATACATCTTCGCGGCACCCGGATGAATGGAGTACCGCGAGCTGTGAGCCTCCTGAAGAATCAACTCACGCAAACCATCTACATTGGGCACACATAGCCTGCCCTGCATACTCAATGCACCATCATCTCCAATAGTGACTCCTTAGCATCACCGTGCTGGACCGTGCCCTTAAGGACAAGCATATGGGGGTCATCATACTGACGCTCCCTGATACGATCATAAAGAGAAGACCGAGAGACCACACAAGCCGATACTTGATTCGGCTCAGAAATATCCAATCTCACAAACTGTCTGGCTAAGGCCTGAACATCCAACGCCAATGGCCTCTCTGCTGCTAGTAGATATGCTAAACTCTCCAAACTCTCTGCCCGACGACTCAAAGCATCGGCCACCACATTGGCCTTCCCAGAGTGGTACAAAATAGTGATATCATAATCCTTAAGTAGCTCCAACCACCTCCGCTAACGTAAGTTCAGATTTTTCTGCTTAAACAGATGCTGCAAACTTCGATGATTGGTGTAAATCTCACAAGGAACACCGTACAAATAATGTCACCATATCTTCAAGGCATGAACAATAGCTGCTAACTCAAGGTCGTGGACAAGATAGTTCTTTTCGTGCACCTTCAGTTGTCTGTATATGTAGGCAATCACCACACCGTCCTGCATCAACATCGCGCCGAGACCAATCCGCGATGCATCACAATATAAAGTATAAGACCTCGAACTTGCAGGTAATAACAATACTGGTGCTGTAGTCAAAGCTGTCTTCAGCTTCTGAAAGCTCTCCTCACATTCCTTTGTCCACCTGAACGGAGCACCCTTCTGGCTCCTGCAATAGATGAGAATCCCTCTACAAAGCGACGGTAATACCCCGCCAAACCAAGAAAACTTTGGATCTCTGTCGCTGAGGACGGTCTGGGCCAACTCTGCACTGCTTCAATCTTCTTTGGATCCACCTGGATCCCCTCACTCGATACTATATGACCCAAGAATGCCATTGAGTCTAGCCAAAACTCACACTTTAAATTTTTTGCATATAACTTCTTTTCTCTCAAGGTCTGAAGTGCAGTCCTCAGGTGCTGCTCATGATCCTCCCGACTCCGGGAGTATATCAGAATGTCGTCAATAAACACAATGATGAATGAGTCAAGATAGGGCCTAAACACATTGTGCATCAAGTGCATAAAAGCTACTGGGACATTGGTCAGCCCAAAAGACATAATAAGAAACTCATAGTGACCATATCTGGTCCTGAAAGCAGTTTTCAGGATATCCGGCTCTCGAATCTTCAACTGATGATAACCTGAACGTAAGTCAATCTCGGAAAACACTCTGGCACCCTGTAACTGATCAAATAAGTCATCAATACGAGGCAATGGGTACCTGTTCTTCACTGTGACTTTGTTCAACTGGCAGTAATCATTACAGATCCGCATAGAACCATCCTTCTTCTTCACAAATAAGATAGGAGCACCCAAGGTGACACACTGGGCCGAATGAAGCCTTTATCAAGCAATTCTTGTAACTACTCTTTCAACTCCTTCAATTCAGGAGGAGCCATACGATATGGGGATATAGAGATGGGTTGAGTGCCCGGCAACAAATCAATGCCAAAATCAATATCTCTGTCGGGCGGCATGCCCGGAAGATCAGCTAGAAACACATTTGGAAAGTCTCTCACTACTGGAACTGACTCAACTGTAGGGGTATCAATACTGACATCTCTCACATAAGCTAGATACGCGTCACACCCCTTCTCAACCATTCGATAAGCTTTAAGAAAAGAAATAACTCTGGTGGGAGTATACTCTAAGGTACCTCTCCACTCTAATCGCTGTATACCTGGCATAGCAAGCATCACAGTTTTAGCATGACAACCAAGAATAGCATAATGGGGCGACAACCAGTCCATACCCAAAATAATATCAAAGTCCACCATGCTGAGCAATAATAAATCGGTTCTGGTCTCAAAACCACTAAGAGCAATCAAACACGACCGATACACGCAGTACACAACAAGAGAATCTCCCACAGGAGTAGATACATAAATAGGGGAACTCAAAGAATCCTAAGATACGCCCAAATACGGGGTAAAATAAGAGGACACATAAGAATATGCAGAGCCTGGGTCAAATAATACCGACGCATTTCTATGACAGACTGGAACAATACATGTAATGACAAAATCAGAAGCAACAACCTCTGTACGAGCAGGAAGGGCATAATATCTGGCCTGGCCTCCCCTTCTAGGGCGACCTTTACCTCCCCGACCTCCACCTCGGGCTCGCTGAGCAGGTGGGGTGGCAGCTGGTGCTGCAATCATGGCCTGAGGACCCGATGGAGCATGCTGTGGCTGAAAAGTCTGTAGAGGTGCACCCCTCCTAATCCTGGAGCAATCCCTCACCATGTGGAGAGTGTAGCCATACTCAAAACAAGCTTTGGGAGGGCATGGCTACTATGACTGGCTCGGGCCAGGTCTGCTGGACTGGCCGCTAGGAACACCCCGTGCAGGAGGCATACTAGATACTGGCGGTGCATAATAAGGCTCCTGGGGTCTAGAAGGAACTGGAACACCGCTGGAGGCTGGAAGAGCTGAATGAACGGGGCATCTCACATAATCCCTACCATGGCGAGCTGCTGGGGCACGAGATCCCGAATAATAACCAGCCTCTCGAGACCTCTCAACCTCCCTCTCCTCTCTATCCCGGGCAAACATGCCCTCGAACCTCCTGGCAATACCCACAACCTGCTGATAAGAAATATCCATCTCTAATTCCGTGGCCATACTACTCCGGATGCTGGGATGGAGACCCTCAATAAATCATCGAACCCTCTCTCGAACTATGGAAACTAAGGTCGGTGAATGTCGAGCCAAATCACTAAAGCGAGCTGCATACTCTGACACAGTCATAGCACCCCGGCGTAGCTGCTCAAACTCCGCGCGCCATGAGTCCTTGAGGCTCTGAGGGACATACTTTCTCAAAAATATATACAAGAACTGAGTCCATGTAAGTGAAGCTGCCTCAGCCGGACTACCTAACTCATAAGCACGCCACCACTGGTAGGCTGCTCCTCTAAGCTGGAATGTGGTAAAAGAGACCCCGCTCGTTTCTGCTACACCCATAGTACGGAGAATACGATGACACTCCTCCAGAAAACCCTGAGCATCATCTGTAGCCAATCCGCTGAAAGTAGGTGGGTGGTACTTCTTGTACCTCTCAAGTCTGAGCTGCTCTGCCTCAGAAGCTGCTTCCCTAACCTCGGGCTGAGCTGGAGCTATCGGCTACATTGGTACAACCTCTGGAACCTGGTCGACCTGAACCCGCTGCTCTGGAGTACCGGCAACGGGAGTCTGTGCTCCTCCCCCGGCCTGAGATGTGGCAGGAGTAAGTGGAATCAATCCAGCCTGAGCTAAGGTGCCGAACATGCTCTGAAACTGGGCTAGAGTCTCTTGGAGGGCTGGTGCAGCAACAGGTATCTCAGGTGTCTGCCCTCCAACTTGAGCTACTGGGGGCTCCTCTGTAGCAACTCGTGCGGGTGCTCTGGCTGCACCACGTGGACGTCCTCGGCCTCTATCCCGGCCCCGGCCTCTCGCAGCTCTAGCAGGGGGCGCGGGTGCCTGTTCATCAGATCCGCTTGTACGTGTACTCACCATCTGTGAGAGAATAAAATACAAAAATTTAGAATCTCTGAAGTCAACAATTTTCGCACGACAAGGAATCAAAGTAGTAAAATTTTCCTAACAGTTCCATAGCCTCTCGAAGATAAGTACAGACGTCTCCGTACTGATCCGCGAGACTCTAAAAAAACCCAGCTTGTGACTCATGACACCTGCGAACCTAAGGCTCTGATACCAACTTGTCACGACCCAATTTCCCCTCCGTGTGACATCGTGACGATACCTAGTCTCTACAACTAGGTAAGCCTAACATTTTGCGGAATAATAAAATAAAAATATAAATTTAACTAACTATTCAAAAATACACAACAAATCCCAAAACCCGGAACATCGTGAATCATAAACAACTGAAGGAAAGATCTAGTGTCTCTAAACATGATAGCTACACATATTGGAATAACTCAATTAGGAATGAAAATAGATTAGTACTATTAAAATGGTATAGCTCAAAATAACAGGAAAACATGTTGCTGCTCGGTAAGAAAATTGGGTTTTACCACAACTAGCCCGTGTACGTACTCGTCACCTCACGTACACGGCCCTCACATAACACAATAGTTCCAAATCTTAAGGGGATTTCCCCTACACAAAGTTAGGCAAGCCACTTACCTCGAACCAAGCTCAATCAATCGGTTACAATGCCTTTCCCACGAATATCCGGCCCCGAATGGCCCAAATCTAGCCAAAAGCAATTGCATATCATAAATACAACAATAATAGACTCATCTAATTAATGAAATCAACACTTTAACAAAAATCCCAAAATTAATTCAAATATTGTCCATGGGGCCCACGTCTCGAAATCGGATAAAAGTTACAAAATAGGAACGCCCATTCCACCACGAGTCTAACCATACCAAAATTACAAAATTCCGATAACAATTCGGCCCTCAAATCCTCAAATTTATCCAAGAGGGTTTTCAAACTTTTCCAACTTAATTCACCAATTAAATGATAAGAACAACCATGGATTCAGGTGATTTAACCAATATTGAGTTAAGAACACTTACCCCGTTGTTTCCTCTGAAAATCTCCCAACAATCGCCTCAATCCGAGCTCCAAATCGTTAAAAATGGAAAATGGAACGAAGTCCCATTCTCTGAACTTAAACTTTCTGTCCAGACCTCTCTTCTTCGCGAACGCGACAGGTCCCTCGCGTTCGCGAAGCACAACTCGACTGTCCACAAATTTAACCCTTCGCGAACGCGATCACGGCTTCGCGAACGCGAAGATTTACCAGCTCAGACCTTTGCGAATGCGACCACCACTTCGCGAACGCATAGAACAAAGACCTGGGGTCCCCAATAGCCTCACTCCTCTTTGCGAACGCGACACCACTCATGCGTTCGCGATGCACACACAGACCATACCTTCGCGTTCGCGTCCTCTCCTTCGCGAATGCGAAGAACAAAACCTCACACTCAGAAGACACTTTTTGCGAACGCGTCCTACTCCTCGCGTTCGCGATGCTTCCACTGTCCACACCTTCGCGAACGCGAAGAACAAACTTCTGCAACAAAAATCAGAAAAATCTGCTACTTCTCTAAGTCCAAAAATGACCCGTTGAGCATCCGAAACACACCCGAGGCCCCAGGGACCTCAACCAAACATACCAACAAGTCCTAAAACACCATACGAACTTAGTCAAACACACATATCACATCAAACAAATGCTAAAATCACAAATCATCCTCCGATTCAAACTTAAAGAACTTGAAACTTTCAATTTCGACAACCGATGTCGAAACCAACCAAGCCACGTCCGATTGACCCCAAATTTCGTACACAAGTCATATTCAACACTACAGACCTACTCCAACTTCCGAAATCGAATTCTGACCCCGATATCAAAATTTCAACTACCGGTCCAAAACTCCAAAATTTCGACTTTCGCCATTTCAAGCCTAAATGAGCTACGGTCCCCCAAAACACATTCCGGACACGCCCTTAAGCCCTAAATCACCTAACGGAGCTAACGAAATTGACAGAATTCCATTCCGGAACCGTCTTCACACAGTTTTGACTACGGTCTAAATTCTAAGACCTAAGCTCTCATTTAGGGTGTCACGACCCAATTTCACCTATAGGTCGTGATGGCGCCCAACACTACAGCTAGGCAAGCCAACTAATAAGTCAAACGTACATTGGTTAAACTTTATTCCAAGAAAATAATAAAATATCAATTTTCACCAATGTGTGTGCCAAGACCCGGTGTCACAAGTGCATGAGCATCTAATAGATTATAAAAAACTCCAAATACTGTCTGAAATGAAATAGACAGAATATAAATATAAGAAGAGACACTGGTAGCTGCAGAACGACTCAGAAAGGCAGCTCACCACTATGCCTCAGGATGACGTGGGTATGTAATGATAGGTCCTCCACTAGTACCTGTCTCAGATCCTGCACAAAAAGTGCAACAAGTGTAGTATGAGTACGTAAACAACATGTACCCAGTAAGTATCAAGCCTAATCTCGAAGTGGTAGAGACGAGATGGCCGACTTTGAGACTCACTATGGGTCAATAATAATAACTGAAATAAAACTAGGATATTTAAATCAGCATGATTTACAGAATTCACAATAATTTATTTAATTAGCAGAAATAATCAAATTCCTTCAAATGTAACAATTCTCAATATATTAATTAAATTCCTTCAATTCAAATAGTTTCCAATTTATCAATTAAACCTCATTTACAAGAGTAACAATTAATTCCTTAACAAGCAAGAATAATAATTCATTAAATTCCAAGGATTTTTCAATTTATTAATTAGCTTCACAAGCTGAAATAAATTATTAAAGTATCATGTAATTATTATTATTAAGCACGATTTCTGCCGAGGACGTACGACCCGATCCAGAGTGTCGTGTACACTACCGAGAGACGTGCGACGCGATCCATAGATGCATCTATCCACCTGAGGCGTTCGGCCCACTCCACAAGAAAGGAGGATATTTTCTTATGTGCCTCCGGAAGGAGAGTATATTTATTATAAGATAAATTCGGGAGGAGAACAATTTCTTTTAATAATTAATTGATTTAAACAGACAATCAAGCCTATGAGATTTTCATCCTTTAATATCTTTATCTAACAATTCACAATATATTCATATAGATATCAATTAATATAAATAAATCAAATAATATAATTTACACAAGTAAGGCATGCTTTGAGTCCTAAACTACCCGGACTTTAGCATTAATAGTAGCTACGCACGGACTCTCGTCACCTCGTGCGTACGTAGCCCCCCACAATTAGCAACAATTATTAAATTTTAATCATCTATGAGGTAGTTTCCCCCTCACAAGATTAGACAAGAGACTTACCTCGTCTTGCTCCAATTTAATCCACTATAAGGCCTTTTCCACGATTATCCAACTCCGTCTGGCTCGAATCTAGCCAAAATAATTCGATACCATCACTAAATATTATAGGAATCAATTCTATAAGAAAATACTACATTTTTAAGAAAAGATCCCGAAATTAATTAAAAATTTGCCCGCGGGGCCCATATCTCAGAATCCAGCGAAAGTTATGAAATTTGACAACCCATTCAATTACGAGTCCAACCATACCAGTTTCACTCAAATCCGACTCCGTATCTATACCAAAATCTCAAAATTTTGTTTCTATGAGATTTCTAAACTTTTCCAAATTTCCAATCTCAAAACACTAATTATCAAAAATCGCCTCTGCTCAAGCTCCAATTTGTTAAAAATGGCGAATGGGACGAATGCCCTCTTTTTATAAAACTGCCCAGCAGCCTTCGGAACTGGGCCTCGATCGCGGCTTCGATCATAGGCTCGAGCCTGGACCTCGGTCATGGCCTCAATCAGGGCATCGAGGTTGGGCCTTCGATCAGGACATCGAGGTTGGGCCTTCGATCAGGGCATCGAGCATGGGTCTCGATCCGAGCCCTCGAGCCTTACCTTCGATCATGTCCTCGAGCTGGACCTTCGATCGTGGCTTCGATCTCAAGCTCGAGCCTGAGCCTTGTCAACCCTGGGCTCGATACCTGGGCTCGATATCAACTCAGAATATCCAACAGAAGAGGAAACACTGTAGCAGCTTTTAAGTCCAATTTTTGATCTGTTAACCATCTGAAACTCACCCGAGGCCCTTGGGACCTCAACCAAATATACCAACAAGTCCTAAAACATCATACGAACTTAGTCAAACCTCTAAATCACATCAAACAACGCTAAAACCATGAATCATACCCCAATTCAAGCTTAATGAAACTAAGAGTTTTCAACTTCTACATTCGATGTCGGAACCTATCAAATCAACTCCGATTGACCTCAAATTTTACACACAAGTCATAAATGACATAACAGAGCTATAAAAATTTTTGGAACTGGATTCTGACTCCGGTATCAAAAAGTCAACTCATCGGTCAAACTTCCAAACTTAAATTCTTGTTTTTAGCCATTTCAAGCCTAATTTAACTACGGACTTCCAAATAAAATTCCGAACATGCTCCTAAGTCCAAAATCACCATACGGAGCTGTTGGAATCATCAAAATTCTATTCCGGGGTCGTTTTCACATAATTAGACATCCGATCACTATTCGAACTTAAACATTTTAAATGTTTCTTCAAAATTCCATATCTCGGGCTAGGGACCTCGGAATTTGATTCCGGGCATACGCCCAAGTCCCAAATCACGATACGGACTTACCGAAACTGTCAAAACACTGATCCGAGTCCGTTTGCTCAAAATGTTGACCAAAGTCAACTCAATTAAGTTTTAAAGCTCTAATCCACATTTTAAATCCATTTTTCACATAAAAACTTTCCATGAAATTTTACGGATTGCGCACGCAAGTCGAGGAATGATAAATAGTACTTTCGAGGTATTAGAATACATAATTAATTATTAAATTTAAAGATGACATTTTGGGTCATCACATTTTCCACCTCTTAAACAAACGTTCGTCCTCGAACGGGTTTAGAATTATACGTGAAGTGCTGAATAAGTTTGGATATCTGCTCCGCATGTTTTCCTCGACCTCCCAAGTCGCTTCCTCGACTAGTTGGCCCTTCCACTGGACTTTTACTGCAGAAACCCTCTTGGACCTCAACTGGAGAACCTGTTTATCAACAATGGCAATTGGCTCCTCTTCATAACCCAAGCTATTATCTAGCTGAACCGTGCTGAAGTCTAACACATGTGATATGTCGGCATGATACTTCCGGAGCATAGATACGTGAAAAACTGGATGAACTCCCGATAGGCTGGGAGGCAATGCAAGCTCATAAGCAACCTCCCCAACTCGTTTCAACACCTCAAATGAGCCTATAAACCTTGGGCTCAACTTGCCCTTCTTCCCGAATCTCATAATTCCCTTCATCGGCGAAACCTTCAAGAGAACACTTTCGCCTACCAAAAATGATAAATCACTTCTGATCTGCGTAACTCTTCTGCCTGGACTGTGCTGTACGAAGTCGCTCCCGAATCAACTTTACCTTTTCCAAGGCACCCCTTACCAAATCAGTACCGTATAACTTAGCCTCACCTGGCTCAAACCATCCGATAGGTGAATGACATCGCCGACCATATAAAGCCTCAAATGGAGCCATCTCGATGCTGGATTGGTAACTGTTATTATAAGCAAACTCGGCCAAAGGCAGGAAACGATCCCACTGACCTCCAAAGTCGATCACACATGCCCTGAGCATATCCTCCAAAATCTGAATTATCCGCTCTGACTGCCCGTCGGTCTGCGGATGAAAGGCTGTGCTGAGCTCTACACGGGTCCCCAACTCACTCTGTACTGCTCTCCAAAAATGTGAAGTAAACTGAGGGCCTCGATTCGAGGCCCTCGAACCCCGTCCAATCATACCAACCAGTTCCAAAACATAATGCGGACCTGCTCGAGGCCTCAAATCACATCAAACAATGCTAATACCACGAATCACACTCCAATTCAAAGTTTATGAACTTTAGAACTTCAAACTTCCTCATTCGATGCCGAAACCTATCAAATCACGCCCGATTGCCCTCGAATTTTGCACACAAGTCATATTTGACATTACAGACCTACTCCAACTTCCATAATCGGATTCCGATCATGATATCAAAAAGTTCACTTCGGTCAAACTTTTCAAAAATCTTTAAATTTCTAACTTCCGCTAAACGACTCCAAAATGACTTACGGACCTCCAAATCCACTTCCGGCGCGCTCCCAATACCGAAATCACCATACGGAGCTATTCTCAGACTCGGAATTCCAAATGGATATCGATAACATTGAAATGCACTTTAACCCAAATTTATGAAAATTCTTCCAAAATGCTAACTTCCACAATAGGTGCCGAAACGCTCTCGGGGCATCCAAAACTCGATCCGAACATACGCTCAAGTCCGAAATCATCATACGAACCTATTGGAACCTTCAAATCCTGATTCCGAGGCCGTTTACTCTAAAATCCAATCTTAGTCAACTCTTCCAACTTAAAGCTTTCGAAATAAAAATTTTCTTTCCAATTGAACTCCGAACTTCCCGAAATTCAATCCCGACCACGCGTACAAGTCATAATACCTGAAGTGAAGCTGCTCATGGCCTCAAACAGCCGAACGACGCGCTAGAGATCAAAATGACCAGTCGGGTCATTACAGATGCGGCCAAGTGCATCGCAGATGCGGAAACACTGACAGTGTTAAAAACAGAGGGGTTCCAAGATTTTTCTCATTTCTAGACATTTCAAGTACGGGCTGGGGCGATATTTGAGCAATAATTCACGGAAAAACTTAAGGTAAGTCACTTGTGATCATTGTTAGTCGATAATATTGAATTATCATCGATTATGATGACTAGGTTACGTGTTTTTGAGGTGAAATTCAAGGATTTGGGCCTAGGGATTTGAAAAATAAGATTTGGGGATTTGAAGGTCGAGTTGATGTCGGAATTTGGTAAACTTTGTATGGTTGGACTCGTGGTTGAATGGGCGTTCATATTTTATAACTTTTGTCGGGTTCCGAGACGTGGGCCCCGTGGGCAATTGTTTGAGTTAAATTTCAAATTCTCATTGGAAAATTTAGTATTTTCATATAGAATTGATTTCTATAATTCGTGTTGAGTATATTGAATTGTTTGTGACTAGATTCGAGGCATCCAGACACCAATTCGCGAGGCAAAGGTTTATTGGAATCTTGAGTTGGTTGCAAATCGAGGTAAGTATCGTGGTTAACCTTGACTTGAGGGAGTAAGACTTATTTGTCTATTTGCTACGTGATTTAATGTGCGAGTACAACATATATGTGGGGTGACAAGTACTTATGCGTTGTGGTTGAGTCAAAGCATGAGGGTGAAATTTGCTTATTGTGAATAATCACCTATTTAATTAAGATATTCCTACTTAAGTTATTATTGTTTATTTGATCATTCTTCGTGAGATTATTGCTAGTTTAATTATTGTTGAATATTTTGGAAGGTGAGGTCGGTATTCTAGTATTGAATTGATTGATAAGTATATATCCACGCATTTAAATACTCTTCCGAATTTATATTATTATTTTCATGGTAAGGAAGAGTGTAAAAGCACGAAGGGTGATGCCGTTCCATATATATTATTTATATTATCCTTGTCATGGTGAGAAAGAGTGTAAAAATACGAAGGGTGATGCCGTGCCAGAAGAGAGTTAAAGCACGAAGGGTGGTACCGTGCCATTTTCATATTATCAGCTGCTCATTTTATTGTTGATGAATTAATAGGCTGCTACGCGACACTTCTTCTGCTGAAATTTCTATATCATTCCCCTTCCATGTTCCCTCCCAAACTTATAAATTGTTAATTATTGTGTTATTGTTGCTTCGTATTTGTATATATTTGTACAGGATGTTTACGTACGTGTCTTTTTATAGCCTCGTCACTAATTTGTCGAGGTTAGGCTCGACACTTACGGAGTATATGAGGTCGGTTGTACTCATATGACACTCTGCACTTCTTGTGCAAATTTTAGAGTTGGTCTTAGCGGCGTACCATAGACTTGCTCGGATTCAGCTACCCAGAAGAGACTTGAGGTATAACTGCACAACGTCCACAGTTCTGAAGTTTCCTTCTATATTATCTTAGCTGTGTATTATCTTTCAAACAACTTGAATTTTATTCAGACCTTTATTTGTATTATTCTAATAGCTCGTGCACTTGTGATACCAGATTCATGGATGTATTTTGATGATTCAGTAGTTATGGTCTTCCGCACTTTATTTCAGTAATTGACTTCCGTTTAATTTAATTTGTTTAAAAATGGTTAAAATTATTGTAACGTTGGCTTACCTAGCAAGTGAAATGTTAGGCGCGATCACGATCCCGAAGGTGGGAATTTCGTGTCGTGACATTAAGGTGGTGTTTCTTTTAAAAACGAAATGAAAGAATTGTTTTCAGAAATCAAATCAATTGAATAAGCCGCATATATGAATTGAGTACGTTCTCATAAATTGAAAAACTATAGATGGGGAATTTAGAGATGAAAATTTTCATAATAAAAATCTAAGATTTAAAAAATGACATGTATATAGAAATTACACCCTCCCCCCCGCAAAAAAATATGTTTTTGAACAAATATATTTTTGATAAATGATCTTTTTATTTCTTTTAAACCTCATCATTATTTGTATATTGACTGATATTTTATTTTTATGTGACAATTTCTTCCCCTATAAATTAGGTATAAGATTAATATTTCTCAATTTTTGGAACATACACTCTTATTTATAATTACTCTAATATAAATTTTAATATAATATTAATATGATTAATTTATTTTTATTAAAATAACCCATTAGATAGGATACACGCGAAAAGCGCATATCATTAGACTAGACTAGTCCTTTGCAAAGCTGGTAAAACATTAATAAAGGAGGGTAATCCACTGCTCACTCGAGCATCAACAGACAAAACCTGGGATTATCTTTCTTTTTTCTCCAATCTTTTCATTATGCATTGTTTAGCGAAATGTCGTTTACCTTTTTTACCCTGCAAAAATACAGTTCACACTGGATGAAATAGTAATTTAAATATTTCTCTAATATATAGGAATGAACATTTAATTATTTTTCTAATATCTGGGATATTGAAATCAACTATAATTCTAATTATTAAAATTTTTCATATTTGAATTATGTAGAGAATCTTTATATTTAGGATTCTAAAAGAAATTAAATTATATTTTATATCGATTTCATTATTTAAAGCCCATTAATATTAAAGTTGTAGTAAACTATAATATTTTTTTATCATTCAAAACTTAGAAATTAAGAACTCATATTTGTACTACCTTTTCCGTCAGAATAGCACTACTTTAAAGCTATTAAAAATAGGCACACATAAGCTATATATAACACACAAGTGTAATACTCATTATATTTAGCAAATCTAAAAGGAACATCAAATTATTAATAAAAATTAAAGAACAATAATTGTAATTTTTTTTTTGTCAATTGAATTTTCTCTTGAAATTTTAAATGATATTAGCCAATTTATTTTTGGACAAGTTTGTCTAAGTATTTTTTTACATGTACGTAAAATGTATGACTCAATTTTAAAATTGAGTTTGAAATGTTTGCTTTAGTTTCTTACAACGTTTTGGGCTATTTTCCTTGTCTTTTATAATATGACATATTTTAGGTATTTAGATTCTTAATATATATTAGCATAGTAAAATCAGGGGTTTAAATTTTTATCATCCATTCACAATTTTATAATATTAATAAATAAATTGAAAAGAATAATTTAATAGAAAAAAGACTAATTTATCTCATTTCTAAAGATCAATAATCAGTTTACGTTTATGCAATATGAACCGCGGAATAGCTTAAAATTTGAGCGTGAGATGAAAGAGTTGTAATCCCCGATCTATCATTTTGAAAGTGCAAATGCTTTTATTTTGTACTAATGTAAAAAAATTTGTATTACTAAATTTAGTTTTTAATATCTAATGCCACTGAAGGGAAATTTGGAATATTACATAGATGTTATTAGATTTTATTATGTGAAATTTATTTCGTTATAAGAAATAAAAATAAAAGAGGTGGGCGCAATTCTCATACCGCAATACAAGTTTGTATTATAAAGAGAAGTTCGGAGTGAAGTTTTCGAAATTATCCCAAATTGTACTTATAGCTGATGAGTTAATATTACGTTTTAAATTAATGAAAAAAATATTTTCTTTAATGTTTAAAATAAATAATTAAATTGGTTAAGTAGCAAAAGAATGCAATTCAATTTTTTTCCAAAGTTATCATATAAGTAAAATGTAACAACCCGACCTGTTGTTTTGAACATTTACGCTTCTTTCAACTATTTAAAGTCTTGAATAGCTTCATATGATGTATTATGACATGTGTGAATCGTCGGTTTTGATGTTTCAGGTGTTTCGGGATTAGTTCGGAAGCATAAATTTCATGTTGAAAGCTTAAATAAAAAGGCTTGACCAGGAGTTGATGTTTTGATATCGGGGTCGGAATCCAGTCCTGAAAATTTTTATAGGCCTGTTATGTCATTTATGACTTGTGTGCAAAATTTGAAGTCAATTCGGGTCTATATCATAGCAAGGTATCAAATGAGGGAGGGTGGGGAAGTAAGAAATGGAAAAGAAAATAACTAAGAGCGTGCTAGGGTCCGTGCAACACGCGGATTATGGCACGCGAGCCCTCTCAGCTAGTTTGAGAAACCAATGATGTATAGGAATTTAGCGCTGGACCTGGCATGCTACCCCTACCTGAAGTCTTTTTAAGTCAATTCGGTGTTCATTTCCCCCATTTCTCTAGGCTGAACTTTGGGGTTTTCCTCCACTCTCTCAAGATCTATAACTCCTCACATCTTTAAGGTGAGTAATCTCTACTAATTTGGTATTTCATTCCATCAATTTCACCCTAAAACTAACTCAATCCACCATGAAATTCATAGATCTTCAAGAAATTTTTTCAAGAACTCAAAAGAGAATTTTGACAAGATTTCTTCCAAAAAGGTAGTCATACACCCTTAGACTTACATGTACGAAATTATTATGGGAAGATGAGTATGAATTAAGTATTGGAACTCATGGTATGGTGATTGGAAGCCATAAATTTCCAATTTTAAAATATAACCATGGTAGAGATTGAAAGGTGATTAATTGATGTAATGTTGTTGGTTGGGTGTGGATGAATGGTCACGCATGTGATGATTTGAAAGTTATTAATTGTTGGAAAATGGTGGTAGTTAGATGAACTAATTCCATGGTTAAGAGATGTAGAGATTTATGCACTCTAGGTGTTTGATAAAATGCCTAAATGACCAAAAATCTGAAAATTTATTTACTAATATTGGTCCAATTGAATTATGTTGATGTAGATTGAAGTTGTAAGAGTAGTGGGAGGTTTTAATATCACTAAAGAGCTGAATTAAGAAAGATCGATTTGTGGCGATCTTATTTTCTCGAGATTTTCAAGGAAATCATCGGGATTTGAGTCGTTCGGAGGTTGATACACGCAGAATGGAATTTTTAGAGCATTGTTTAGCTTGCTCGACATTGGATTCGGTTTGTTCGAGGTAAGTGACATCTCTAATCTTGGAGCTGAGGGTATGAACCCTGATTATACGTATTATGTGAATTGTTTGGAGGTGACACACATGCTAGGTGACGGGCGTGTAGGCGTGCGCCGTAGAAATTGAGACTCAGTTGATTTCGTAGAGCTTTATAGTCAATTAACTTATTTTTTTCCATGTATTTTTATATGTTAGAGAATCTGAGTTGT
Organism: Nicotiana tomentosiformis; assembly: GCF_000390325.3. NCBI lineage: Eukaryota > Viridiplantae > Streptophyta > Magnoliopsida > Solanales > Solanaceae > Nicotiana > Nicotiana tomentosiformis. The sequence goes on along the minus strand of NC_090814.1, from coordinate 126,235,581 downwards.
GACTCATGTTAGAAATCGTGCTTAGGCAAAAGTTGGTATTATTGGGATCCACTGAGGTCATTTCTATTGTTGAATTATTTGTTTATATTGTAACTTCATACTCAGTCATGTTCATTCATTTCATATCATCTCTCAGTCTCTGTTGCTATTTATTGATTTATCATATCATTATTTTGGGCTGATTTTTATGACATTGTGAGCCCGAGAGACTGGAGAGATTGATGACTGAGTGAGACCGAGGGCCTGATGGTAAGGATATTTATGGGATCGGGCTGTGCGCCGCAACATGTTTTATTGATTGATGTCAGGATTGGCTTGATATAACGCTTGGGCTGAAGGAGCCCCTCCGGAGTCTGTACACACCCTCAGTGAGCGCAGGTACCTATTGAGTGCGAGTGCTGAGAAATTGGGAGGATTGAGTTACTGTGAGGGTTGAGTGACTATGAAGACTGAGTGAATTGATACTCTGAGAGTATGCATATGGTTTATCACTGAGTTGCATCGAATTTGACATGCACACTTGACTTACATGCATAGAGATGCATTTTTCTTCATGTTGTACGATATCACATCATTCATGACTTCTCATATATATTGACATGTAGGCAAAAAGATATATTTTCCTCATGCCATTTAAAAATGAAACATTTACCTGTTGAAAGTTTTTGGGAAAAATCATAGTTTTCAAACTTACTCATAAATTAGTGATTTCGGTAAAGGATTTGGGTTTTCACTGATATATTTGAAAATCGGGTCTATTTTTCTGGAACTGTGAACAAGCTGAGCAATTTATCTATGAGCTACTTCTTTTATTACTTCCATTATGTTGTTATGAATTATTGTTGGCTATTGATGTTGGACCCCGACCTGTGTTCCAGCTCGTCACTACTTTCAACCTAAGGTTAGGTTTGTTACTTATTGAGTACATGTGATCGGTTGTACTCATACTACACTTCTGCACCTTGCGTGCAGATATTGGATGCTGATGTTGCTGTGATCGACGAGAGATGGATTTGAAGATGTACGTGTGTTCCGGTCATAGTTGCCTCTTGTTCATGGTAGCCTTAGATTTATAAAAATCTGTTTATGTATATTTCGAACAGATAATGTATTTATTTCATACCAGCTTTGTAAATTCTAATCTTAGAAGCTCATGATTTATAGTACCAGTCCTTAGGGAGTGTATTAGAGTAAGTTAAATATTAATTGAATTGGATAGTTGTTAATTGGCTTACCTGATGGGTTGGTTTAGGTGCCATCACGACTAGGTAGATTTTGGGTCGTGACAAGTTGGTATCAGAGCTCTAGGTTCATAGGTTCTACAAGTCATGAGCAAGTGTCTAGTAGAGTCTTGCGGATCGGTATGATGATGTCATGACCCAAAATCCACTAAAAATCGTGATGGCGCCTAACACTGCCGTCAGGCAAGCCAACAATGAATGATTAACTTAATTATTCATTTTAGTATTTTTGAAATCAAAATTTTCACCAATTAAATAGTAAGAAGTAAAATTTACGGGGTAAATGATGGTATTTACACGAACCACAGTAATGAACCAACCTTAGGAAACCCCAAAACCCGGTGTCACAAGTGCATGAGCATCAACTAGGAAATATAATAAAATACAACATCTATCTTGAATACAAATTCGACAGGAGAAACATAAATAAATTTGATGGAGACTCTGCAGGCTGCGGATCGTAACATGAAATGCAGCTCACGATACGTCCCCGCAACATCCGCGCCTCTGCGCCCAAAAGACCACCGGGTATATATGCACCTGCACAAAATATGCAGCAAGTATAGTATGAGTATGTAAATCAATGCGTACCCAGTAAGTATCTAGCCTAACCCCGGAGGAGTAGTGACGAGGGGTCGACATCGACACTTACTGGAGGTCAAGTTAAATAAATAATATGATTAATGTTCCAATTATTTCCTTTTAATCATAAATTTATCGATCATGTATCCTACCTCAATATCTCAGAATAAATGCCAAGTGTCAATACCAATAAGATAAGAAATACCATAAAATACCGGGCGTGAGTGAAAAGTTTATCTCGTGAATATTCGGACTACTAGCGGTATAACACATGATTCTGCCGAGGTCGTTCGGCCCGATCCGGAGTAGTGTGTATACTGCCGAGGTCGAACGATACGAACAAGAGATGCACCTCTATATACTACCGAGGTGTTCGGCCCGCTCCACGAGAAAAGATGAAATTTATCCCATTATGATAGATACTGCCATGGCGTTCGGCCCGCTCCACAATAAAGGAAGGAAGTTTCCGAATCACAAGATACGCGCTTACAATAAAGTACATGAGCACAATAATAAGTACATCTCTTTACATTTATTGAATACCTTAGCAACAACTCAGGGTATTAAAGCTTGACCTGGTAATTTTATTTCTAAATCAATTTCAGTTATAACTTTAATTAAATAAGCCAGCAGAACAAGTTCAAATAATTCAATTATTACAGGATATGGTCCTAAGTCTACCCGGACATAGATATTCTTTAGCTACGTATGGACTCTCGTCACCTCGTACGTACGTAGTGCCCGCAACTAGTTGCACATAACAATAAATATCACCTAGGGGTAGTTTTCCCCTCACGAGATTAGACCGGAGACTTACCTCGCTCCGAAGTTCCATAACCGGCTCCATCGCCGCTCTAACAACTCAAACCGGTGCCCGTCGCTCCAAAACTAGCCAAACAATATGCAAACCAATACAAATATACTCTAATACCCATAACAAATCAATTTAGACAAATTCCAAACTCCGCTCGAAAAATCGATAGTCACCCTCAGGCCCATGTTCCCGGATTTAGAAGTTTTTCGAAGATAACCATTATCCATGACATCATGAACTCAAATATATAATTTATTCTCAATTCCATTCCCAAATTCGTGGTCAAAATCCAAAAATATCAATTTCTAGGTTTTTCTTCAAAATCCCAAATTTCTACAAATTTTCATGTCTAAATCCATATATAACCCTTGTATTTAACTCACAACTAGTAGAAATCACTTACCTCATGATTGACGATGAAAATGGCGCTCCAAAATCGCTCCTAGGTCGGCTCCCATGGCGGAAATGAGATAAAATGGCCAATCTCCCAATTTTTAAAAGAACATTGCCCCGTCCAACCTTCTTCGCGAACGCGGTAAGTCCCTCGCATTTGCGAAGCATTAACAACTCCAGCTCAAAAACTCCCTTTTGCGAACGCGATGCTATACCAGGCGAACCTTCGCGAACGTGTTGCACCGTTCGCGAACGCGAAGGCTAAAATTCCCATAGGCCCAGTTTCTCCTTTGCGAACGCATATCTCAAAAGTCAGCCGCCAACAGATCCTTCTTCGTGAACGCGGGAATCCCTTCGCGTTCACGAAGAACAAAATCAGACACCAGACATCAGCCACCACAACTCAGCCAAACTTGGTCCGAAACCATCCCGAAACACACTTGAGGCCCCAGGACCTTGTCCAATCACACCAACGAGTTTCATAACATAACACGGACCTGCTCGAGGCCTCAATTCACATCAAACAACATCGAAATCATGAATCGCACCCCAATTCGAGCTTAATGAACTTTAGAACTTCAAACTTCTACATTCGATGCCGAAACCTGTCAAATCAATTCCGATTGACCTCAAATTTTGTACACAAGTCATAATTGACATTACGGACCTACTCCCACTTCCGGAATCAGAATCCGATATCAAAAAGTCCACTCCCGGTCAAACTTCCAAAAACCTTCAACTTCCAACTTTCGCCAAACGACCCCGAGATGACCTACGGACCTCCAAATCCACATCCGGACGCGCTCATAAGACCACCATACGGAGCTATTCCCAGGCTCGGAATCCCAAACAAACATCAATAGCATTAAAATACCCTTCAACCCAAATTCATGAAATTCTTCCAAAATGCCAACTTTCCATAATAGGTGCCGAAATGCTCCCGGGTCATCCAAAGCCCGACCCGGACATGCGCCCAAGTCTAAAATCATCATACGAACCTATTGGAACCTTCAGATCCCGATTCCGAGGTTGTTTACTCAAAAGTCAAACCTTAGTCAATTTTTCTAACTTTAAACTTCCAAAATTAGAGATTTCCTTCCAAATCAACTCCGAACTTTCCGAAATTCAATTCCGACCACATGTGCAAGTCATAATACCTGAAGTGAAGCTACTCAAGGCCTCAAATCACTGAATGACGCGCTAGAACTCAAAATGACTGGTAGGGTCGTTACATTGTCTCCCACATAAATATACGTTCGTCCTTAAACGTGCTGAGAACTGCTTCGGAGTTGTCCAAAATCACTGTTTAACACCTCGTGCACCTACCTATGCTACCACAACCCAGTTGAGTATATTAGCTCGAGCCAGTATGAAGATCCTTCCTTTTATTTAGTTAAATAAGCCTTAGAGCCAAATTCCAACTTCCGAAATTCTCTACCAGGCTTGTTCCCAACATACGAACACCGTATCAATCAGTACAAACTGTACCAAAACATGATTGTATACCTTTACTGAATTCACACCATGCACCGCATAATTCACATGACCATAATAACATCCGCTGACCACAAAAGCCAAAATTCCACGAATTCGATGCCTACAAAACACCTCATGACGCATGTAAGTCCTGTTTCAACTCTCGCAATACTGCCACGACGGAAGAAATATGTAGAAATTCATAATCACTTGTCGAATCAACAAATCATTGAGTCTCTCATCCTGTCAAGAACCATCACCTTATCCTGAACTAAATAACGATATTTTCTCTTTAATATGCCTCATATAAATCTGATCGCACTGATCCCAGGTCCAATAATCTCATCTCACCTAGTACAAGTTGCTCCGGCAATAATCCACCGTAAACATTATCTAAGATTTCATATGACGCCATCAATGCGCCAACAAGCTACAACTTGAAAATGAAACATAAGGAAGAGCGAACTCTAGAAAAGAACTATCCAGCCCGCGTAATGAATAAAACGACCATTAAATACTATGAGCCTTTCCCAGAGGTAAGAAACATGACACTCAAAAATAAATATAAGGATCCGTGCTTGACATCTCACTGTTGCGGCGTGCAACCCGATCCAATATGACATTGTTGCAGCGTGCAACCCGATCCAAACATGACAATGTTGCGGCATGCAACCGGATCCATACGACATACCCGTGGCGGCGTGCCACCCGATCCAAACAATACACTTATGGCGGCGTGCCACCCGATCCAAACGACATACCCGTGGCGGCGTGCCACCCGACCCACACATAACGATCAAAACAAAACATACATCAAGCCGTAATGCTTATACTCACGAAATGTCCGAATATCAACCCCAAGCACGCCAAGTGCATAATACAAATCCTGGGGAGACGGATAGCGCCATACGCTATGAAACGCAAGCAAAACTAAGGTGCAATATATGATCTGCATCTCGAGAGCCATCCTTCTCACATAAAACCAGAGCAACGCGGGACCTCAACACATGTGTGAAAAATCAAGCTGTCTCACAACCCACGTGGCACCATAGAGTATTATATGAAATAGCTGACCACGAAATAATCATCCAATGTTCGAAGACCCCTCCATAAGAAATTTTATGCTGAATGAGCACACCCGGCCTGGTGTAGAGCACACATCCATATTTAGACCCATCAACAGACCTCAAGTCAATTCTGACCATACTATACTGGGCTGATAACCTTTCAAGGGTCCACAATGACCTATTCATAACACATAAGCACAACCGCCAAACCCGGAACAAACTTACATGGTCCACAACCCGAGGAATAGAATGCCTCTCAAGCATAAAATCTCGCATTTGCGATATTACCATAACCTTCATACTTGGTTTCAATCTTTAACAATCAAGTAACTAACATGTCACACTTATACAAATATCCCCATGGGGTACGCTCCCACAAACTTCCGCTCAGGTAGCAAAGTCCGCACATCCATACCACAAACCATTATAATTCTATAAAGCGAATCAAAATCCTCAAGTCAATGCAAAATGCCCCATCCACATAACACTATTCCCAGGTGACATTAAAGAAAATGCCCGCTTACTCTGGACATCTGAATTCACCCCTGCTCATCCGAGTTCGTGACATTCTATCAATACCGAACTGCAACCTTGACCTTCAACTTCCAGTCCCCATGCGGATCACTGCACCTATCATGGCGCTAGGCGATAATACACGCATTCACCATAACCTTTGAACTTCTAGCAGAATAAAACACTTCATTGGCTAGAAACCCTTCGCTTACTTCTTTCAGAAGAACCATTGCAACACACAACTGAGCTACCAGCCACCGAAAATAGAAGCCTCTAGTCATGATCTAAGATGCCTAAACTCTTCCGGAATTCATTTACACCACAAGACCATCAGAATCAAACACCTCCCAAAACCATCAAGTTGCGGTGGCTACCGAGCTCGCATGTACAACCATAAACCACATGTATAATTAACACACTGAAGAAACTTATCATTGCTACAATCGTGCTGATGCAACCATTACCAATTAGCCCAACTTCTTCTAATTTATTCTCGACTTGCCTTAGAAATAATAATAGCTCCATTCATAAACGTAATGAACTCAACAATACTCCTCCCGAGTGACCCACTTCACAAGACCCTCTTGTCTCAATAACCACGAACCATCTCATGCCTTCCTCATGCGCACAATGGCATCTCCAGCTGGTACACCCATTCTACAAGACTTTCCGCGAATCCGATGCTCTTTCATCCTTTCCTCCAATGCTGCACCGCATGCCAAATGATAACATAGAATATTCCAAGTCCTTAGGCACTGCAGTTAAATTCTTGAACTCACTAGGACCACCGTTAAGAGTCACCCACTTTGACTTGGTCCCGAATATAAGCCAAACTCTAGTGCGCTGTTAGCAAGTGAACACCCTATCAAAGAAGCACCCGTTTGAATTCATTTCCTTGTACATAACCCCTCCCAAGAAGCATAAACTCTGAGTCTTCCCAAAACCCGAACATGAATCGATTAGGCCAAATATAGCACGCATTCATCAAGTCCTTTGCTCGATTTACCCCCTGATGTTCTCTTTTATTAATCATAAATGATCCACCAATGCCTTGATATTTAGAAACCGCGCACGCAGATAACTACGTGATCCAACCGTAAATGGTGGGCTCCCCTACTTAGCTTTTAAGCTACAATCACATAATCCTAGAGCCCACAAGGATTCCTCCTTCTCAATTACCATGATCTTGCATCCTCTAACCCGCCAAATTCCTTGAAATCTTTTTGTTAAACCTTTCATGAACATCCCAAATAATTAGCCGCAATTGCAAATTTGACCTTCTGTCGAGTAGTAAGTAGAATTCTTCGTAGAAATCTCATCAACATCACGCCACCGGTAACCTGCTCACAGGAGATAGCCCACTTGTGAAAATTCCCAGCCGACATCTTCTAACGACGTTGCACCGGGTACAATTACTATGAAATCAGTAAACCCTCCTGAGCCCGTGCTCACTCACCTGCTGAACAAGTCCGTTTATTCGTCATTGAAATCAACTGAAAAGTCCGTCAATACATTCCAAACTCGAAGTCATGTTGCATCCAAATAAAATCCGTGGTCCTAGTCACTGTCCGTCACGATTCCCAAATTGCTCTAAACTTCCCTTAAGGCGTGTGGCTATCCTACGACAAAACTCATATGCTACTCTGCCACTCTCCCACTTTGGCTAAACTCTCCCATTTAAGCAACTACTCGACTTCTTCTTTTCATATTGACCTACTAGTGATTCAACCACCGCAAGACTCATTCCACCATGTTCTTTCTCATCCTTCACTGCCCAAATGCTGCCTCAAAGAAAAATCAATCTCTGTGGCACTTGACCTTACCAATTGCTACCAACTCTAAGCCTCCTCGAAGATCATCTTTCCCGAGCCATCAACATTAGAAAACCGTTTCGATCCCAAAACTACTACACACCGCTATCTCTGACATCCACTTCTCAGGCATCATTTCCCAGCACCTTGCCCCGTAGGCAAATCAAAGAGGCCATAACACCGGCGAACCTTAATATGTTCAAATAAGGACAACGATACCGTATCACAAATGAGAAATTCCACCATGCTTGACAATACCAAGTCTCGTCATTTAATCAACCAAGGTCTGAACATCCATAGTCTAATTGCCTTTCCTCCGTCAGAACTAACTGCTGAACCTCTAGGCCGTGAAGAAATCCTCCTTTCAAGTCATTCACTTCCGCGATCCATAAATAAGCACCCTACCATTACATCAACATTGTGTGATAGAAATGCACGAATCATCATAACAATCAGTGCGCAACTTCAAACCATGGCAATACTGATACTGAGCTAAAATGACAGAGCATCCTTCCGTAAGGCGACGATAATAGCCCAATTAGATACGCAGGGAGAAACATCCTGCACCACATTTGCAGTACCATTACAATTTCTTGATTCCCAATTGATAACCAGCGCTGGACATCGCATAAGATTGAGTAGGAAGAAAATAAAGGCATAAGTTTCAAAGGAATCAAATCGAACGATGAGGAATCAAGAAGGGAAGTGCTCCTAACAGCGCTGTAGCCTCTCGAAGATAAGTATAGACGTCTCCGTACCGATCCGCAAGACTCTACTAGACTTGCTCATGACTCGTGAGACCTAAGTGAACCTAACGCTTTGATACCAAGCTGTCACGACCCAAAATCCACTAAAGGTCGTGATGGCGCCTAACACTGCCGTCAGGCAAGCCAACAGTGAATGATTAACTTAATTACTCATTTTAGTATTTTTGAAATAAGAATTTTCACCAATTAAATAGTAAGAAATAAAATTTACGGGGTAAACGATGGTATTTACATGAACCACAATAATGAACCACCCTTAGTAAACCCCAAAACCCGATGTCACAAGTGCATGAGCATCAACTAGGAAATATAATAAAATACAACATCTGTCTGGAATACAAATTAGACAGGAGAAACATAAATAACTCTGATGGAGACTCTGCAGACTGCGAATCGTAACATGAAATGCAACTCGCGGTAAGTCCCGACAATATCCGCACCTCCACGCCCAAAAGACCACCGGGTATATATGCACCTGCACAAAATATGCAGCAAGTGTAGTATGAGTACGTAAATCAACACGTACCTAGTAAGTATCTAGCCTAACCCCGGAGGAGTAGTGATGAGGGGTTGACATTGACACTTACTAGAGGTCCAGTTAAATAAATAATACGATAATTCATAAAATTGTAAAGTACACAACAATAGGGGAGAAATCTAAAGTATCATAATGTTCCAATTATTTCCTTTTAATCATAAATTTATCGATCATGTATCCTACCTCAATATCTCAGAATAAATGCCAGGTGTCAATACCAATAAGATAAGAAATACCATAAAATACCGGGCGTGAGTGAAAAGTTTATCTAGTGAATATTCGGACTACTAGCGGTATAACGCACGATTCTGCCGAGGTCGTTCGGCCCGATCAGGAGTAGTGTGTACACTGCCGAGGGTCGAACGACACGAACCAAAGATGCACCTCTATATACTGCCGAGGCGTTCGGCCCGCTCCACAAGAAAGGAAGGAATTTATCCTATTCCGAGAGATACTGCCGATGCGTTCGACCCGCTCCATAAGAAAAGAAGGAAGTTTTCGAATCACAAGATACGCGCTTACAATAAAGTACATGAGCACAATAATAAGTACATCTCTTTACATTTATCGAATACCTTAGCAACAACTCAGGGTATTAAAGCTTGACCTGATAATTTTATTTCTAAATCAATTTCAGTTATAACTTTAATTAAATAAGCCAGCAGAACAAGTTCAAATAATTCAATTATTATAGGATAAGGTCCTAAGTCTACCCGGATATAGACATGCTTTAGCTACGTATGGACTCTTGTCACCTCGTACGTACGTAGCGCCCACAACTAGTTGCACATAACAATAAATATCACATAGGGGGTAGTTTCCCCCTCACAGGTTTAGATAGGAGACTTACCTCGCTCCGAAATTTCATAACCGGATCCATCGCCGCTCTAACACCTCAAACCGGTGCCCGTCGCTCCAAAACTAGCCAAACAATATGCAAACCAATAAAAATATACTCTAATACCCATAACAAATCAATTTAGACAAATTCCAAACTCCGCTCGAAAAATCGATAGTCACCCTCCGGCCCATGTGCCCGGATTTAGAAGTTTTTCGAAGATAACTATTACCCATGACATCACGAACTCAAATATATAATTTATTCTCAATTCCATTCCCAAATTCATGGTCAAAATCCAAAAATATCAATTTGTAGGTTTTCTTCAAAATCCCAAATTTCTACAAATTTTCATGTCTAAATCCATATATAACCCTTGTATTTTACTTCACAACTAGTAGAAATCACTTACCTCATGATTGACGGTGAAAATGGCGCTCCAAAATCGCTCCTAGGTCGGCTCCCATGGCGGAAATGAGATAAAAATGGCCAAACTCCCGAATTTTAAAAGAACACTGCCCAGTCCGACCTTCTTCGTGAACGCGGCAAGTCCCTCACCTTCGCGAAGCATTACCAGCTCCATCTCAAAAACTCCCTTTCGCGAACGCGAGTCACTTCTCGCGAACGCGATGCTATACCAGGCGAACCTTCGCAAATGCGTTGCACCCTTCTCGAACGTGAAGGCTAAAACTCCCATAGGCCCAGTTTCTCCTTCGCGAACGCGATTCCCCAATTGCGAACACGTAGCTCAAAAGTGAGCCGCCAACGGATCCTTCTTCGCGAATGCGGGAATCCCTTCGCGTTGGCGAAGAACAAAACCAGACACCAGACATCAACCACCACAACTCAGCCAAACTTGGTCCGAAACCATCCTGAAACACACCTGAGGCCCCTGGGACCTCGTCCAATCACCCCAAACAGTTCCATAACATAACACAGACCTGCTCTAGGCCTCAATTCACATCATACAATAATGAAATCATGAATCTCACTCCAATTCGAGCTTAATGAACTTTAGAACTTCAAACTTCTACATTCGATGCCGAAACCTATCAAATCAATTCCGATTGACCTCATATTTTGCAACAAGTCATAATTGACATTACGAACATACTCCACTTTCGGAATTAGAATCCGACTCCGATATCAAAAAGTCCACTCCCGGTCAAACTTTCAAAAACCTTCAACTTCCAACTTTCGCCAAACGACCCTGAAATGACCTACGGACCTCTAAATCTACATTCGGATGCGCTCCTAAGACTAGAATCACCATACAAAGCTATTTCCACGCTCGGAATCCCAAACAAACATCAATAACATTAAAATACACTTCAACCCAAATTCATGAAATTCTTCTAAAATGCCAATTTTCCATAATAGGTGTCGAAATGCTCCCGGGTCATCCAAAACCCGATCCAGACATACGCCCAAGTCCAAAATTATCATACGAACCTATTGGAACCTTCAGATCCCGATTCCGATCTTGTTTACTCAGAAGTCAAACCTTAGTCAATATTTCTAACTTTAAGCTTCCAAAATTAGAGATTTCTTTTCAAATCAACTCCAAACTTCCCAAAATTCAATTCTGACCACACGTGCAAGTCATAATACCTGAAGTGAGGCTACTCAAGGACTCAAATCGCTGAATGATACGTTAGAGCTCAAAACGTCCGGTCGTGTCGTTATAGATGACGTCCATACTTATCTTCGAGAGGCTACATGGAATTTAGGATAATCTCCCATCTTTCTTTCCTCATCGTGTAGAATTGATTTAGATTGAAACATAATTCTTTGAATTCCTTCCACGTATTTGTGTGCGCATGTGAGCGCTCGGTATTGGTCGTGCATCGCCGACTTGTGACTCCACGGATGAGGTGCGAGGTGTGATTTTTGTGTTTTGGTAATGGGCCAGACTGGAGAACTTGAGGCCAGAGTTAGACCACATCTTAGACTCTATAGTTTCAGTTATAATAACGTGTACATTCGGACTCATATATTTGGTACTGTCCCTATGAGTGGAATTTGTGGCTCGATTGGCGGTGGAATGACTAAATGATGAGTATGATGCGGCTGCAAGATGTGTTTAGATGGTTTGAATGTGATGAGAAGAGTTTCTTAAGATGTAAAAAAGGGTCATTGGGTGCTTGATTCCGTCTTGATTTGATGTATAGTCTCGAGCTATGAGTATGTTAAAGGATCTTTCGCATTGTTAAATTGCGGGACAAGTTAAATTCTCATGTCTTGTTAATGAGTTTGGACTCAGAAAGATTAAGTGATTGTGCAGTAATTATGGCTGCAAAAAGGTATAACAAGATACCAATTTGAGGCTAAGCAGGTGGGTTATTTCCTGCGGAGTAATCTACGTAGGTGTGTTCCTTATAATGTTGTGTGGGTAGTTATTTTTCTACCAACAGGGTGTATGTATTGAGATTTGAATTTGAATCAGGGTGAGAAAGTTGACTTGACTGTCAAGAGAATAAATGCGAGCTTAGCGAATGATTGAGGTATTTTATGGTTGGTGTTGCATGAGCTGGAGAAGAATTTTCGTTGAACTGACTGCAGTATCATGGCAGTAATATGGTATGGGTATTGTGAGTTATCAGATGTTTATTTCTACGGCGTTGAGCCAAGTGGGGGAGCCTGCTATTGACAATTCAATTTCACGGTTATGTGTTAAATACTAGTTTTGTGTCAGAGGCATAATTGTGTATCCGTTATGACTTGTGGAGGTTGAGATCGAGGATGACTCGAGTAAGGAAATTCCTGGATACGGGTTACATTGCACTTTATGAAAATATAAAAATCATAGAATGATTAAGTTATTATTTTGAAGGATGTAGTGCGCACGAAGTATGAATTTGATTGGTGGTGTTAAGGTAAGGTTACTTATTTTGGTATTGTTATACTAATGGGGTATGTGTCTTTCGGCCCGTTTGGGCAGTGTAATTTATATTTGAGCAAAGTGGGTGACTCGATAGAAGGTTCTAATGGATTCGAGATTTATATATAGCAATTGAGAATTTTTTCGAACTTGTGTATGGATAGAATCTGAGATTTGCATTTGATGGTGCCGGGACTTGTAGTAATCCTGTATGACTATGAATTCTACATTCCAGTATAAGAAAGGTAAGAGAATAATTTTAAGTTCACATAAGGTCTTTTCAGAGTGGGAGTCTTGGTTGTAGTATTTATGATGGGTAATTATAACGTGGTGAGACTTTACAGATGTTTTGGTGGCAATATTCTTGGATTTGGTGACCTGCGTGGATTGATCGAGTTAGAGGAATTCAGTTCTGATTGCTTGGTTATGTGAACATGGATTTCAAAGTGTTCTTGATGGTTTCTACCATGGTTTCTACCAGATATTTTCTATCGGTGTGGGGAAACGTGTTGTGTATTGTGATTTTCTCCTGGAAGGAAGCAAGAGGAAGGTTTCTAACTGACCGAGTATGTAATTTGCTGGTTACCCAGAGTTGATAATGAGATTCTTGTACTTGTCACATGATGGCATGATAGATGTGATGTGTTATGCGGGATTAAGATTTACATGTACAAGGTGGTAGTTCATTCTTGAAGGGAAGGTCACGAATTCTGGACAGAATGGCCAGTTTCAGATATTTAGATGAATGTTATAATTGCTCGGTAATCCCTAAAAAGGGTGCGTATTTCAGAAGGCGCATTGTGTTTTTACTTATGGATGTTCATCGGTATTGCGTTACTCACCTGGTGGATAGACTGCTGATATTCAAATTATTATTGTGTGACATAGAAAAATTATGGAAGTATTCCTGGTGGGATGATCGTGTATGAAGGATGTGTTAGTCATTCGAGTGCCGGAGTTGTGACCAGTTACGGTGATTCATATGCTCTATGAATTTGGAGACTGGGAGCTCTCAAAAGCATATTGTTTCAGGTTTGCGGCCTATTTGAGGTGAGCATTTTATTTAAACTCAGTGGAGGGACTAGTTGCATTAATTGTTTGTGATAGCTATGCGCTACGAGTGCGTATATATGTGAGGTTTGATCCCATATGCGGGCATCGGGGAAAGTATTCATACTCTGAAGAATGCTTAGGCTATGATATGCCTAGAGTTGATTGTTAAGCGTAAAATTATAACGTTTCTTGTATTCGTACCTTTGTTGAGAACTATCTGGGCTACACTTGAGGTTAAAAGAGGCTAATTCCCTGATTAAGCTTGGGGGTTACTATTTTATTGATAACTTGCTGATTTGAGTTATGACAGCACACTTTGCACATGCCTACTCTATGGCGTGTTATTTATACCGGTCCAGGAGCATGTGAATCTTATTTCATTTATCACAAACATGTGTACTTGTTTAATTGCTCCTGTATGATATACTTGGACTGGAGGCCTGTGACCTTGGTGGGCAATTTATATCATTGACACGTGAGTTGTCCGTGTAGTGTGTGGGAATTTTATTTTTTTGATAATTTATATGATTTCATTGCTTTCCTTCCTCTACGGAAAAAAAAATTATTACTTGAGCAACGTATTTAATGAATTGTGCACATGTACCTACGATTATCCTCTTCACGAAATTTGAAGAGTTGGTTGTAAATATTAGGTTGTGGTGGTGCTAGCTAAACTTGCGAAATAGTTCTCTTCTTTGAGATATTTTCCATTTTTGGGTGCACGGATTGTACAGTTTTTGGCTTGAGATATATTGGTGTGGAGTGTATGTGGAATAGTTGTGTTTGATAATATAAGGTCATCGGACCTAGAATGTTTACTATCTGATTTGGTTATGGTATATTTGGGAGGATGATGTCGAAAGTCGGCTTAGAAAGTGATTATGGTTCTGGTTGGGGTGAGAGAGCTCCATGACTAGTTGATCTGATAAGTGGTATGAGATTCCGCGTGCTTCTTTCATTATCAACAATGTACGAAGATTTTGGGAACGAGGTTTTGTTTGATATGTGGTTAATACTAGTACCGGGTTAGTTTTGAGTAGTTACTGTGATCGGAAATGGTGCTGCGAATATGCGAGTTGTGTAGTATGTTATGTGATTATATCTAGGGTTATGGTTATCGTTGATACAACAAGTTCAGACTTATACAGTGTGTAGATATGAGATTCGGGTCTTGTAAGAAATTCTAAATGTTGGAAATTGGGTTCTAAGTTTTACGGACCAAGGTTAAATTAATGATCTTCATTTATGTTGTGTCATCGGGCCTATATGAAATAGGGTGGCGTGGGATCACTTCTGGGTATGTGCGTGGTAAGGTGGAATAGTGATTTGAAGGTTTAGGAATAACTATTGGCACGTTCGAGGGCGAACGTATGTTTAAGTGGGGGAGAATGTAACGACCCGACCTGTCGTTTTGAACATTTACTTTCCTTTCAACTATTTGAAGTCTTGAATAGCTTCATATGATGTATTATGACATGTGTGAATCATCGGTTTTGATGTTTCAGGTGTTTCGGGATTAGTTCGGAAGAATAAATTTTATGTTGAAAGCTTAAATAAAAAGGCTTGACCAGGAGTTGATGTTTTGATATCGGGGTCGGAATCCAGTCCTGAAAATTTTCATAGGCCCGTTATGTCATTTATGACTTGTGTGCAAAATTTGATGTCAATTCGGGTATATATCATAGCAAGGTATCAAATGAGGGAGGGTGGGGAAGTAAGAAATGGAAAAGAAAACAACTGGGAGCGTGCTAGGGTTCGTGCAACACGCGGATTGTGGCATGCCAGCCCTCTCAGCTAGTTTGAGAAACCAGTGAAGTATAAGAATTTGGTGCTGGACCTGGCACGCTACCCCCACCTAAAGTCTTTTTAAGTCAATTCGGGGATTCATTTCCCCCATTTCTCTTGGCCAAACTTTGGGGTTTTCTTCTACTCTCTCAAGATCTCTAACTCCTCCCATCTTCAAAGTGAGAATCCCTACTAATTTTGTGTTTCATTCCATCAATTCCACCCTAAAACTAACTCAATCCACCATGAAATCCATAGATCTTCAAGAAATTTCTTCAAGAACTCAAAAGAGGGTTTTGACAAGATTTCTTCTAAAAAGATAATCCTGTACCCTTAGACTTACATGTACGAAATTATTATGGGAAAATGAGTATAAATTAAGTATTGGAACTCATGGTATGGTGATTGGAAGCCATAAATTCTCAATTTAAAAATATAACTATTGTAGAGATTGAAAGGTGATTAATTGATGTAATTTTGTTGGTTGGGTGTGGATGAATGGTCACGCATGTGATGATTTGGAAGTTATAAATTATTGGTAAATGGTGGTAGTTGGATGAACTAATTCCATGGTTAAGAGATGTAGAGATTTATGCACTTTAGTTGTTTGATAAAATGCCTAAATGACCAAAAATCTGGAAATTTGTTTACTAATATTGGTCCAATTGAATTATGTTGATGTATATTGAAGTTATAAGAGTAGTGGGAGGTTTTAATATCACTAAAGAGCTTAATTAAGAAAGATCTATTTGTGGCGATCTTATTTTCTCGGGATTTTCAAGGAAATCATCGGGATTTGAGCTGTTCGGAGGTTGATACGCGCAGAATGAAATTTCTGGAGCATTGTTTAGCTTGCTCGACATTGGATTCGGCTTGTTCGAGGTAAGTAACATCTCTAATCTTGGATCTGAGGGTATGAACCTTGATTATACGTGTTATGTGAATTGTTTGGAGGTGACGCACATGCTAGGTGACGGGCGTGTGGGCGTGCACCGTAGAAATTGAGACTCGGTTGATTCCGTAGAGCTTTATAGTCAATTAACTTGTATTTTTCCATATATTTTTATGTGTTAGAGAAACTGAGTTGTGACTCATGTTAGAAATCTTGCTTAGGCAAATGTTGGTATTATTGGGACCCACTGAGGTCATTTCTGCTATCGAATTATTTGTTTAAATTGTAATTTCATACTCAGTCATGTTCATTCATTTCATATCATCTCTCAGTCTCTGTTGCTATTTATTAATTCATCATATCATCATTTTTGGGCTGATTTTCATGACATTGTGAGCCCGAGAGATTGGAGAGATTGTGTAACGATCCGGTTGTCGTTTTGAGAGTAATAGCCCCGATCACCTATTTATAGTCTCCCCCGTACCTTTTTCTGCTTATGTGACTTGCCGGGAGCTTTTATTTTTGGTTTCAGAGTGTTTTGGGACACTTAGTACCTAAAACGGAAGCTTAAGTCTTAGGATTTTGACCGTAGTCGAAACTATGTGAAGGCGACTCCGAAATGGAGTTTCGTCGAGTCTGTTAGCTCCGTTGGTGATTTTACACTTAGGAGCGTGTCCGGATTGTGTTTTGGAGGTCCGTAGCTTATTTAGGCTAGAAATGACGAAAATCGAATTTTTGAAGATTTGGACCCGTAGTGAAAATTTTGATATCGAGGTCGGTTTCTGATTCTGGAAGTTGGAGTAGGTCCGTAATGTTGAATATGACTTGTGTGCAAACTTTGGGGTCAATCGGACGTGGTTTGGTTGGTTTGGGCATCAGTTGTCGCATTTAGAAGTTTCAAGTTTTTTAGGTTTGAATCGGAGGATGATTTGTGATTTTAGCATTGTTTGATGTGGTTTGTGGGCTCGACTGAGTTCGTATGGTGTTTTAGGATTGGTTGGTATATTTGGTCGAGGTCCCGGGGGCCTCGGGTGAGTTTCGGGTGCTTAACGGGGGAAAGCTTGGACTTAGAAGAAATTCTGGCATGCTGGTTTCTGGTGTTTTCGCACATGCGGTGGGGAGTCCGCAGGTGCGGCCCTGCAGAAACGAAGCTGGGATCGCAGGTGCGCCTTTAGGCTTGGGAGTCAGTGGTCGCAGATGCGACGAGTGAGCCGCAAGAGCGGAGTCGCATCTGCAGAAGGGCAATCGCAGATGCGGAGATGAGAAGGACTCAAGGTTCAGCAGAAGCGGACGAGTAGACGCAGAAGCGCATCCGCAGATGCGGACTTAGGCGCGCAGGTGCGGACTCTGGAGTCCTAGCCACAGAAGCGGTACCGCAGGTGCGGTTGAAGGCTCGCATAAGCGAGTTTACTGGGCAGAAAAGTGGGGTTCCGAGAGTTAATTTCCCATTTCGATTTTGGGAGTTTGAGAGCTCGGTGGAAGATGAGTTTTTGAGGTTTCCTCAAGGAAATTGTTGGGGTAAGTGGTTCAAACTCAGATTGGGTTATATTTCATGAATATATCGTTATTTTTGTCTTCTAATTTGGGATTTGAGTTGGAAATTTGGGGGGAAATGGTAGAAACCTCATAGGCCATAATTTCGAGTTTTGGAAGGCGATTTGAGATCGGATTCGAGTGACTCTTGTATGGTTAGGCTCGTGATAAATGGGTGTTCGTATTTTGTGACTTTTATCCGATTCCGAGATGTGGGCCCGGGTCGACTTTTTTAGGACGGATTTCGGAATCTTTTTTAAAATCTTGATTTCATTAAGTAGATTAGTCTATTATAGTTGTATTTGTGATATGTGATTGTTTTGGCTAGATTTGGACCATACATAGTCGGATATTCGTGGAAAGACATTGTTACCGATTGATTGAGCTTGGTTCGAGGTAAGTGGCTGGCCTAATTTTGTGTGGGGGAACTCCCCATAGGATTTGTACTATTTTTGATATATGAGCACCGGGTACGTGAGGTGATGAGTACGTACACGAGCTAATTGTGTGAAAACCCATTTTTTCTACTAAGTAATAACCTGATTTCCTTCTTATTTGAGTTCCATCAGCATGTGTGGTATCCAGCTAGACTAGAATAGCATGCCTACTGCCTTAACTATTTACTTGAACTATGTGCAGCATGTTTAGTGAATTTACTTGTCTTTCCTTAACTGGTACTTAGGTTGAACTGTAGAATTTCGTGCCATAAGTATTGAATTCCCCCTGTACTACATATTTACTTTGGGACTACAGAACGGTATTCCGGGAGATCCCCCTATACTGCATATTTACTTTGGGACTATGGAATGGTATTCCGGGAGATCCCTCTGTACTGCACATTTACGTTTGGGATGATGAAGCGGTATCTCGGGAGATCCCCTGTTGTTATCTCTATGTACTGAGCTGTTGTCTTCTATGATATCATTCTTGTTAAATTTCAGTCTTTATTTTACTGCAGTATTTCATTCTATCTTGTTTTATTATATATATACCAGTAGGGCCCTGACCTGTCCTCGTCACTACTCGACCGATATTAGGCTTGATACTTACTGGGTACCAATTGTGGTGTACTCATGCTACTATCTGCACATGTTTTTCATGTGCAAATCCAGGTGCTCCTTATCAACCGCATTGTCAGTTAGCCGAGACAGCTTTGGAGACTTTAAGTTATATCTATCGCATCCGCAGACCTCGGAGTCCCCTTCTACTCTTCTCAATGTCCATTATTTTATGTATTTTTCTTTTGATAGACTTTGATGTATAGAGACACTAGATTTTCCTTCTGTAGTTTGTGATTCACGATGTTCCGGGTTTTGGGATTTCTGTGTATTTTTGAATAGTTGGTTATTGTACATGCCAAGCGGCATGGTACCCAGTTATGTTGTTATTGCTACAGTTAGTTGTTAAATTTATGTTTTCATTTTATTATTCCACAAATGTTAGGCTTACCTAGTCGTAGAGACTAGGTGCCATCATGATGTCATATGGAGGGGAAATTGGGTCGTGACAAGTTGGTATCAGAGCTCTAGATTCATAGGTGTCGTGAGTCACAAGCCGGTTTATTAGAGTCTCGCGGATCGGCACGGAGATGTCTGTGCTTATCTTCATGAGGCTATGGAATTGTTAGGAAATTTCACTACTTTGATTCCTTATCGTGCGAAGATTGTTGACTTAAAAATTTCTAAACTTCTATATTCTATTCTCTCACAGATGGTGATGACAAGTACAATCGGATCTGATGACCAGGCACCCGCGCCCCCTGCTAGAGCTGCGAGAGGCCGGGTCCGGGGTAGAGGTCGAGGACGTCCACGTGGTGCAGCCAGAGCACCCGTAAGAGTTGCTACAGAGGAGCCCCCAGTAGCTCTAGTTGGAGGGCAGACACCTGAGGTACCTGTTTCTGCACCAGCACTCCAAGAGACTCTAGCCTAGTTTCTGAGCATGTTCAGCACCTTAGCTCAGGCTGGATTGATTCCACTTGCTCCTGCCACATCTCAGGCCGGGGGAGGAGCACAGACTCCTATCGTCGGTACTCTAGAGCAGCGGGTTCAGGTCGACCCGGTTCTAGATATTGTACCAATGCAGCTGGTAGATCCAACTCAGCCCGAGGTTAGGGTAGCAGCTTCTGAGGCGGAGCAACTCAGACTTGAGAGGTACAGGAAGTACCACCCACCTATCTTCAGCGGATTGGCTACAGACGATGCTTAGGGTTTTCTGGAGGAGTGTCATCGTATTCTCCGTAGTATGGGTGTAGCGGAGATGAGTGGGGTTTCTTTTACCACCTTTCAGCTTAGAGGAGCAACCTATCAGTGGTGGCGTGCTTATGAGTTGAGTAGTCCGGCTGAGGCAACTTCACTTACATGAACTCAGTTCTCGGATATGTTTTTGAGAGAGAGTATGTCCCTCAGAGCCTCAGGGATACATGGTGCGCAGAGATTGAGTAGTTGCGCCATGGATCTATGACTGTGTCAGAGTATGCAGTCCGCTTTAGTGATTTAGCCCGACATGCACCGGCCTTGGTTGCCACAGTTCGAGAGAGGGTTCGACGGTTTATTGAGGAACTCCACCCAGTATCCGGATTAGTATGTCCAGGGAGTTGGAGATGGATATTTCTTATCAGTAGGTTGTGGGTATTGCCAGGAGATTGGAGGGCATGCTTGCCAAGAATAGAGAGGAGAGGGAGGCCAAGAGGTCTCGAGAGTCTGGTTCTTATTCTGGTGCTCGTGCCCCAGCAGCTCGCCATGGTAGGGGTTATGTGAGTCGCCCCGTTCATTCAGCTCTTCCAGCCGCCAGCGATGTTCTAGCTCCTTCTAGGCCCCAAGAGCCATATTATGCACCGCCAGTATCTAGTGTGCCTCCTGCTCGGGATGCTACTAGCGTCCAGTCCAGCAGACCTGGCCCGAGCCACTCACAGCAGCCACGCCCTCCCAGAGCTTATTTTGAGTGTGGCGACACTCGCCATATGGTGAGGGATTTCCCCAGATTTAGGAGGGGTATACGTCCACAGACTTCTTAGCCACAGCGTGCTCCACCGAGTCCTCAGGCTATGATTCCAGCAACAGCTGCCACCCTACCTACTTAGCCAACCTGAGGTGGAGGTCAGGGAGGTAGAGGTTGCCCTAGAGGGGAGGCCAAGTTAGATATTATGCCCTTCCTGCTCGTACATAGGCAGTTGCTTCTGATTCTGTCATTATAGGTATTGTTCCAATCTGTCATAGAGATGCGTCGGTATTATTTGACCCAGGCTCTACATATTCCTATGTGTCCTCTTATTTTTCCCCGTATTTGGGCAAATCTCGGGATTCTTTGAGTTCCCCTATTTATGTGTCCACTCCTGTGGGAGATTCTCTTATTGTGGACCGCGTGTATAGGTCGTGTTTGATTGCTCTTAGTGGTTTTGAGACCCAAGCCGGTTTATTATTGCTCAGCATGGTGAACTTTGATATTATTTTGGGCATGGACTTGTTGTCGCCCCATTATGCTATTCTTGATTGTCATGCTAAGACTGTGACACTGGCTATGCTAGGTTTACCGCGATTAGAGTGGAGAGGTACCTTAGAGTACACTCCCAGCAGAGTTATTTCATTTCTTAAAGCTCAGCGAATGGTTGAGAAGGGGTGTGAAGCATATCTAGCTTATGTGAGAGATGTCAGTATTGATACCCCTACAGTTGAGTCAGTTCTAATAGTGAGAGACTTTCCAGATGTGTTGCCAGCTGATCTTCCGGACATGCCGCCCGACAGAGATATTGATCTTGGCATTGATCTGTTGCCGGGCACTCAGCCCATCTCTATTCCTCTGTATCATATGGCTCCTCCTGAGTTGAAGGAGTTAAAGGAGCGATTACAGGAATTGCTTGATAAGGGCTTCATTCATCCTAGTGTGTCACCTTGGGGTGCTCCTGTCTTATTTGTGAAGAAGAAGAATGGTTCTATGCTGATGTGTATTGATTACCGCCAGTTGAACAAAGTCACAGTGAAGAACAGGTATCCATTGTCTCATATTGATGACTTATTTGATCAGTTACAGGGTGCCAGAGTGTTTTCCAAGATTGACTTGCATTCAGGTTATCATTAGTTGAAGATTCGGGAGCCAGATATCTCAAAGACTGCTTTTAGGACCAGATATGGTCACTATGAGTTTCTTGTTATGTCTTTTGGGCTGACCAACGCCCCAGTAGCTTTTATGCACTTGATGCACAGTGTGTTCCGGCCTTATCTTGAATCATTCGTCATTGTGTTTATTGACGACATTCTGGTGTACTCCCGGACTCGGGAGGATCATGAGGAGCATCTGAGGACTGCGCTTCAGACCTTGAGAGAAAAGAAGTTATATGCAAAATTTTCAAAGTGTGAGTTTTGGCTAGACTCAGTGGCATTCTTGGGTTATATAGTATCGAGTGAGGGGATCCAGGTGGATCCGAAGAAGATTGAAGGAATGTAGAGTTGGCCCAGACCATCCTCAGCTAGAGAGATCCAGAGTTTTCTTGGTTTGGCGGGGTATTACCGTCGATTTGTGGAGGGCTTCTCATCTATTGCAGCTCCTATGACCAGGCTGACCCAGAAGGGTGCTCCGTTCAGGTGGATAGCGGAGTGTGAGGAGAGCTTTCAGAAACTCAAGACAGCTTTGATTACATCCCCAGTATTAGTATTGCCTTCAGGTTCGAGGTCTTATACAGTTTATTATGATGCGCCGTGAGTTGCCCTCGGCACGGTGTTGATGCAGGACCGTAGGGTGATTGCCTACGCATCTAGACAGCTGAAGGTGCACGAAAATAACTATCCTGTCCACGACCTTGAGTTAGCAGCTATTGTTCATGCCTTGAAGATTTGGTGGCATTATTTGTACGGTGTTCCTTGTGAGATTTACACCGATCAGCAGAGTTTGCGGCATCTGTTCAAGCAGAAGGATCTTAATTTGCGTCAGAGGAGGTGGTTGAAGCTGCTTAAGGATTATGATATCACTATTTTGTACCATCCGGGGAAGGCCAATGTGGTGGCCGATGCTTTGAGTCGCCGATCAGAGAGTTTGAGGAGTTTAGCATATCTACCAGCAGTAGAGAGGCCATTGGCGTTGGATGTTTAGGCCTTAGCCAGCCACTTTGTGAGATTGGATATTTCTGAGCCGAGTCGAGTATTGGCTTGTGTGGTCTCTCGGTCTTTTCTTCATGATCGTATCAGAGAGCGTCAGTATGATGACACGGTCCAGCATGGAGATGCTAAGGAGGTCACTATTGGAGATGATGGTGCATTAAGGATACAGGGCAGGCTATGTGTGCCCAGTGTAGATGGTCTGCGTGAGTTGATTCTTTAAGAGGCTCACAGTTCGTGGTACTCTGTTCATCCGGGTGCCGCAAAGATGTATCAGGACTTGAGGCAATATTACTGGTGGTGTAGGATGAAGAAGGACATAGTAGAGTATGTGTCCCGATGTCTAAATTTCCAACAGGTGAAGTGTGAGCATCAGCGGCCAGGTGGGTTGCTTTAGAAGTTGGAGATTCCAGAGTGGAAATGGGAGCGAATCACTATGGATTTCGTTGTTAGGCTCCCACAGACTCGGCGGAAGTTTGATGCAGTTTGGGTGATTATGGATAGGATGACCAAGTCAGCTCATTTCATTCCTGTGATGACTACCTATTCTTCTGAGCAGCTAGCTCAAATCTACATCCGTGAGATCATCAGGCTTCATGGCGTACCGGTATCTATTATCTCTGACCAGGGTATGCAGTTTACATCATGATTCTAGAGAGTTGTACACCAGGAGTTGGGTACTAGAGTGGAGCTTAGCATATCATTTCACCCTCAGACGGACGGACAGTCCGAGCGTACTATTCAGATATTAGAGGATATGCTTCGCGCTTCTCTGATAGATTTTGGGGGTGCTTGGGACCAGTTCTTTCCACTTTCGGAGTTTGCTTACAACAACAGTTATTAGTCCAGTATTCAGATGGCACCGTATGAGGCTCTGTATGGTAGGCGGTGTCGGTCCCCATAGGGTTGGTTCGAGCCGGGCGAGGCTATATTATGCGGTACGGACTTAGCTCATGATGCCTTGGAAAAGGTTAAGGTGATTCAGGATAGATTTCGCACAGCCTAGTACAGACATAAGAGTTACGCAGACCGAAAGGTTCGCGATATTTCATTCATGGTTGGAGAACGGGTCTTTCTCCGGGTTTCGCCTATGAAGGGCGTTATGAGATTCGGAAAGAAGGGCAAGGTTCACCCAAGGTTCATTGGTCCTTTTGAGGTGTTGCGGCGTGTTGGGGAGATTGCTTATGAGCTTGAATTACCTCCCATCCTAGCAGGAGTTCATCTGGTATTTCATGTTTCGATGCTCTGAAAGTATCACGGTGATCCGGCTCATGTATTGGATTTCAGCTCAGTCCAGTTGGATAAGGATCTATCTTATGTTGAGGAGCTAGTGGCTATTTTAGACAGGCAAGTGAGAAAGCTAAGGTCAAAGAACATTGCTTCTGTGAAGGTTCAATGGAGGGGACAACCGGCCGAGGAGGCGACTTTGGAGACCGAGCAGGATATGCGCATCCGTTATCCTTATCTTTTCACCACTTCAGGTATGTCTCTATACTCGTTCGAGGACGAACGATTATTTTAAGAGGGGGAGGATGTAACGACCTGGTCGGTCGTTTTGAGAGTAATAGCCCCGATCCCCTATTTATTGTTTCCCCCGTACCTTTTTCTGCTTATGTGACTTGCCGGGAGGTTTTGTTTTTTGTTTCAGAGTGTTTTGGGACACTTAATCCCTAAAACGGAAGCTTAAGTCTTAGGATTTTGACCGTAGTCGGAACTGTATGAAGATGACTCCAGAATAGAGTTTCGTCAGTTCCGTTAGCTCCATTGGGTGATTTTGGACTTAGGAGTGTGTCTGTATTGTATTTTGGAGGCCCGTAGCTTATTTACGCTTGAAATGGCAAAAAATCGTATTTTTGGAGATTTGGACCGGTAGTGAGAATTTTGATTTCCGATTCCGGAAGTTGGAGTATGTCCGTAATATTGAATATGACTTGTGTGTAAAATTTGGTGTCAATCGAACATGGTTTGGTTAGTTTCGGCATCGGTTGTCGAATTTGGAAGTTTCAAGTTCTTTTGGTTTGAATCAGAGGATGATTTGTGATTTTAGCATTGTAAATGTGGTTTGTGGCCTCGACTGAGTTCGTATGGTGTTTCAGGATGGGTTTGTATGTTTGGTCGAGGTCTCGGGGGCCTCGGGTGAGTTTCGGGTGCTTAAAGGGTGAAAGCTTGGACTTAGAAGAAATTATGGCATGCTGGTTTCTGGTGTTTTCGCACCTGCGGTGGGGAGTCCGTAGGTGCAGCCCCACAGAAGCGAGACTGGGATCGCAAGTGCGCCTTTAGGCCAGGGAGTTGCAGATGCGACGAGTGAGCCGTAGGAGCGAAGCCGTATCTGCGGAAGGGCAATCGCAAATGCGGAGATGAGAAGGACTCGAGGTTCCGCAGAAGCGGACGAGTAGATGCAGAAGCGCATCCACAGATGCGGACTTAGGCGCGCAGGTGCGGACTCTAGAGCGTTAATGAAAACTCGCAGGTGCGGAGTCCTAGCCGCAGAAGCGGTACCGCAGGTGCGGTTGAAGGCTCGCAGAAGTGAGTTTGCTGGGCAGAAAAGAGGGGTTCCGAGAGTTAATTTCCCATTTCGATTTTGTGAGTTTGAGAGCTCGGTGGGAGACGATTTTTCGAGGCTTCCTCAAGGAAATTGTTGGGGTAAGTGGTTCAAACTCAGATTGGGTTATATTTCATGAATATATCGGTATTTTTGTCTTCTAATTTGGGATTTGAGTTGGAAATTTGGGGGGAAATGGCAGAAACCTCATAGGCTATAATTTCGAGTTTTGGAAGGTGATTTGAGGTCGAATTCGAGTGATTCTTGTATGGTTAGACTCGTGAGTGAATGTGTGTTCATATTTTATGACTTTTATCCTATTTCGAGACGTGAGTTCGGGTCGACCTTTTTAGGACGGATTTCAGAATTTTTATTAAAATCTTGATTTCATTAATTAGATTATATATTATAGTTGTATTTATGATATGTAATTGTTTTTGGCTAGATTTGGGCCATTCAGAGTCGGATATCCGTGGAAAAGGCATTGTTACCGATTGATTGAGCTTGATTCGAGGTAAGTTGTCACAACCCAATTTTCCCTCCGTTGGGTATCGTGATGGCACCTAGTCTTAGGGACTAGGTAAGCCTAACATTTATTAAATAAAAACAATAATTAAATAACATCTAACAATCTTTGAAATGGAAAACTCCAAAATAAATTTTAAAATTCCTAAAACTGGTAGTACAAGTTATAACCTCTACAGAGTGTTTGCTAGAAAACTTCTAAATACAACTGTCCAGAATTAAGAATAAACAGTGCCAAACGAAAACTTGAAGGTGACTCTGAAGCCTGCGAACGCATCAGCAGGTTTACCTTGAGTCTCCACAGCAACGACCCGCACAGCGGCTAACGAACAAATACATGAATCTGCACAAAAATATGCAGAAGAGTAGAATGAGCACACCACAGCGGTGCCCAGTAAGTATCAAGACTAACCTCGGTGGAGTAGTGACGAGGAACAGTCAAGACACCCACTGGTCTAATAAACTGAACAAGTATAAGTATATGAACAACATAAATATGATATCTACATAAAGACTATGCAATATGGCTCACAATATAGTAATGGCAATAATAAAGGAAACATCAAGTATCACCGGAATACCATGAAAATGACATAGAAAAGTGAATGGAACACAACCTAAATTTGGAATCACAAATACAACAAGGACAAGTAATTACTTAGCAACTACAACCGCTTTCACATCATGTTTTAGTCAACAAACTCCACGAGGTACCGAACCTCGGACAAATCACAACTCACGGGTCTCAATACCTGAACCTTAACCCTTGACATAATGTGCCCTCATAACCGCACTGACAACTCACGTGCCAATAGAGACATTCTCACATAGAAGGCAAGTAAACAAGGGTGATCATTTACACTCAACAATATCAAGAACACCTCTTATCCGATAAGAGTGTTGAACTACGTGTATGCTTGTGCAAGTGTCCTTAGTCCATACCAACAAATAAGCATAAGGGAAAAAAGAACGGACAACACGTAGAATATTTTCTCACAGCTTTCACAAGATAAAGCTCACATAGGTAAGTGTACCACTACACAAATATCAACAACAAGAATTCCCCCAGGCCATAACAAATCATCACAAATCAATCCCTGACACAATCCACCTTGTCTCGCCACATGAGCAAATATCAATAGTAACAATAGCATGACAGAAATTTCGTGCAACCCCATAACAACAACCGCACGGCAGAAACCTCGTGCATCATAATAACCACAACCGCACGGAAGAAACCTCGTGCATCACCACAGCGAGTACAACATCAACAATGGCAATAATTCAAAGTACGATAAGTAAATCAACTCAAGGACTTTAAATTACAAGAAACGGTAGAACCAATTCACAAGGAATAATCACAGTAAAGAATGCTAGGCGTAAAGAGATCAGCTCAACGAGGGAAAACTAATATGTATCAACGATCCCACAATATACATTTCAACAACAGGGAAGCTAACACGAGTCAAATAATTCCAAATAAAACAAGTCAACTAAGATATATGATATCTAAACTTCTTTTAAGGTTGAGAAATTACAAAGGGTATTCAACGATTCAATTAAGGATAAGCAGCATAAAGATAATCATAACCTCAATTAAGACTGGACAATTATAGGATGAGATAATAATGATTCCAAATAAAGATAAGCAGATATAAAAAGATAGCATGGCAATAGAAGAGGTAAAATCTTCAATTAAGTCAAATAAGAGTGAATCCTGAAGCAATTAATTCTAGTTAAATCATGTAGAGATGAAACTAGTAAATAGGAACTTAATCATATCAAGAACAACTTCATACTCGGTGAATATAAGGACCTAAGAATCTTAAAAGGCCAACTTTTCACAAATAAGTTCGAGCACGCACTCGTCACCTCGCTTACATGGACTACAATCAGTTTAGAAGACTCAAATCCTAATGGAAAAATCCCACACACAAGGTTAGGCAAGATACTTACCTCGAACCAAGCTCAATCAATCGGTCACAATGACTTTCCCATGAATATCTGACTCGGCATGACCAAAATATAGCCAAAACAATTACATATCATAAATACAACTATAATAGGCTAATCTAATTATTGAAATCAAGATTTTAATAAAAATTCCAAAATCCGTCCTAAAAAGTCGACCTGGGCCCACGTCTCGGAATCGGGTAAAAGTCACAAAATACGAACACCCATTCACTCACGAGTTCACTCGTACCAAAATTATCCAAATCCGATGTCTAAATCCCCCCAAAAAACTCAGAAATCTTAGTTGAAGAACTTCCCATTTTTCCTAAATTTTCAATCCAAACCCGAAATTTAATGAAGAAAACAACTATAGATTAACGCAATACAACCAAAAACGAGTTAGGAATCGTTACCCCAAAGCTCTCTCTCAAAGTCTCTCGAAATTGCCAATTCCCGAGCTCCCAAGTCCAAAAATGAAGAAATGAATCAAACCTACGATTTGGCCCCTTTTCTGCCAGTTAAACCGCATCTGTGGACTTGCCTTCGCACATGCGTCACCGCACCTGCGAAATTCTCATCGCAGGTGTGGATTCCACTCAAAACTCAGCGTTCGCTTCTGCGATCCAAGGGTCACACCTGCGTGTGCGCACCTGCGGACCCATGTCCGCTTTTGTGGTCCTTCACCACTCCTGCGATTGCTCCATCGCATCTGCGGGCATCGTAGATGCAGAATTTACCTCGCACCTGCGATCCCAGGCACTCCTCCATTTTTCCGCTTCTGCGCTTGCCTCTCCGCACGTGCGATCCCGCACATGCGGTCTCTCCACCGCAGGTGCGAAAATACCAGATGCTTGAAGACTTCAGCAGCAACACAAATCCAACTTTTGATCTGTTAAGCACCCGAAACTCACTCGAGGCCCCCGGGACCTCAACCAAACATACCAACCAATTCTAAAACACCATACTATTACACCATGTGCGTCTCAAGGTAACGTATAATAAATATGAGACTTGTCAATCATAATTTAAATGCGTTTAAAGTTATAATATGACTATATATGATGTTTTGATAAAACATATAAAGTTTGGAGAAAATCGGATTAAAGTTGCAGAAAAACCAACTAAGGATTTGCCCTGTAACAGAGATTTTTGAGAAATAAATTTCGTGTGATATATGAGGTCTTTTTGGGACATATTATATATCAAATTGAAGGTCTTGGAATTTAGTTTCCAATGCTCTTAACCGTTCATTCATACGATATCCTGATAAAAAGATATAAGTATCAGAAAATGGGCGAATGAGAGGGTGCGAAGCTAGCACCTTTTGACTTTTCAAAAGTTGTTATATATGTTTTAACTCGTCTCTCTCTCTTCAATTTTACACAGAATCTGACCATAGAACACCATAAAAAAAGGGTCCTTGAGCTCTCTAATAGTGCTTCAAATAATACTAACATCCCGGGTACGAAATCGAGAAGCGATAACATCAGAACGATCCCTACGACGTAAGTATCGCTATATCGCCTCTCTTTTTCTTTGTAGTTTGTGTTTTGGAATATATTTAATAGTTAATAAAAATTCCTAATTTCTGTATTTAAGCTTTAAAATATCAAGAAAAGTTGATAAATTCATTTCCTAAAGGTTAGACCTCACGGGACGGTGATCGGAAGCCGTGAGTTCGAGTTATTTGACTTGTAGTGGACTGTTTTGTGGGCTGTTTCATGTTGCTTTTGGGCTGTCTATTGTGCTGATGATTTATAGAGTTTGGAAGTATAAAAAGGGCGTGGACAAACGCCACATGTGGTAGGGTATTAGGTTGGTTGCTCGTTGTTGTAGTTACAAGCTAATTGATAACTTGTTGATTGGGTGTATTATGGTATATTTGGGGGTTTTGTTGTATTGAAGGTCCCAGATTGTAATTAGGTTGGTTTTGAGTTGCTGATTATATTATGTTTATATCTCACCTATAGTAGGCTTGAGGGAGCAGTAAAATCAGGGGAAATGCTGCCCGTTTTATTTTAGAATCGAATTATCGTTTGAGATACGTAATATACTACCACCATCTAAATTGTACACGTATTTCTTTGTTATAGGGTTGGCACGCTAGTTGTCATAAGCTTGTTGTTGAGTTGCATTGATGACTTGAGGTATGTTAAGGCTAGCCATTCTTTCTTTTTGGCATGATCCAAATGATACAAACAAAATGAGTAAAATACGCAACTTTCATAAATGACTCTATTCATTGAAATACTAGGGGTGTCTATACTATTGATTCCCTATGTGAATTATTATTATATCCTCTATTCATGGGTCTAAAAAAAATACGTATTTGATAAAGTTTGTCCGAAAGGCATATTGATTTTATGATACTCGAGAAATCTTATTAACGTATTTCTTATGCATTTCATGCATTTATACATGTATCTTAACCCATGACTAGAAGGCGTTATATACGCACCACCACCTGATCAGCCGGTATATGTTGATGATTTTGCCCACAGTAGCCGAGATGATACGATGGGATGCGCTCAGAGGCTTGATGATGTTATGTACACCTATACCTATGCATGATACGACATTTATACGCACATGCATGGCATTATAAATGTTTCAAGATTCACAAAGTTATTTAGACTCACGGGTGGAATTCTTTCCCCTATGTTTCATCTATGTCTTTTATGTACTGATTTTCATGATTTACATACTCAATACATTATTCGTATTGACATCCCTTTTTGCATGGAGACGCTGCGTTTCATGCCCGCATGCGCAGGTAGACAGGTTGACGGTCCCCCTTCTTAGGATCCTTGATCAGTGAGAGTTGGTATGCTCCATTTGATCCGGAACTGTTTTGAGTTTTGGTACGATGTGTTTGCATACATATATGGGTACTACGGGCCCAGTCCCGTCCTTTATATATTTGTACACTCTAATAGAGGTCTGTAGATAGTCATGTATAGTTAGATAGTATGTGGCCTTGTCGGCTCGTCCTACCGTATTCTGTATATATGTCTTTTGGGCATGTTTTCCCATGTAGGTTGTTCATATCAATTAGTAGTTTATTTCCAGACGTTATGCATGACCTACACTTATTTCATGTTTATATTTTAGACGAATGCTTAGGGGTGTTCGATAGGTAGAACTCGGGCACTCGTCACGGCCCATCGGTTTGGGTCGTGACAAAAGTGGTATCAGAGCAGTTCTGTCCTAGGATTGTCTACAGACCGTGTCTAGTAGAGCCTTATTTATGGGTGTGTTGTGCACCACACTTATAGACAGGAGGCTACAAGATATTTAGGATGGTTACTTTTCTTTCTTATCTTAGATCATGCGATATAAGAATTCATTTTCCTAACGACATGTTATGTTTTCAGTGATGCCCAAGAAGGCTACAGCCGCCCAGAAGGGCAAGTCCATGGATGATGAGACTACAAGTAGAGCGCCACGAGTTACCGGGTCTCAGGGAGAATCGCATAGTGATGACTCTATCTCAGACTTCACATACCTTGCCCTCTCCAGAGGAGATCCGAGGGGCACCAGCTCCAGCACCCGCTCCAGTACCCCCAGCTCCTCATCCAGATGCACCGAGTCAGGAGATGAGAGTTGCTATTCGGCTATTGACTCGATTAGTGGCCGCACAAGCTCGATGCCAGGAGGTTGGTATTGGACCCTCCGATATTCACTGGAGCAGATCCAAATGAGGACCCTCAGGTATTTATCGATAGGATGTAGAGGACTTTGAGGGTAATGAAGGCCACTGCGACTGAGTCAGTTGAGCTAGCTTCCTATAGACTTCGGGATATTGCAATTAATTGGTACGAGTCTTGGGAGTTGTCCAGAGGTGAGGATGCCCTTCCAGCAATATGACATGATTTTACAGAGGCTTTTCTTCGTCATTATTTTTCACAAGAGCTTAGACGGGCCAGAGTTGATAGGTTTTTGACCCTTCGACAGGGTAATATGAGTATTCGGGAGTACAACCCTCATTTTGATTCTTTGGCTAGGTATTCTCCCACTATTGTAGCTAAGATGGAGGATCAAGTTCACCGGTTCGTGATGGGGTTGGAGCCGCACCTGCTCAATGACTGTATGTCGGTCTTACTTCATCTAGCCATTGATATTTCTCGTATTTAGGCATATGCTCAGGGTGTAGAGGAGCGTAAGCAGAAGCAGAGGGCCGATCACGAGCGTGATAGGGTCCAGAGTAAGAGAGCGAGATCTTCAGGTCCTTCTGGTGAGTTTCGAGGTGGTGAGAGACAACAATACCCAAGGTATCTAGCTCAGCCATCAGCTAGTGCACCCCCTCAGTTTTCCGGTAGGAGATTTGATCGTTCCACATACTCAGGGCCTAGTCAAAGTTTCAGGGCCTCTCGTTCTCAGTATAGGGGTGAGTCAAGTCAAATAAGGCCACCCTTGTCATGATGTGCTCGGTGTGGTAAGCAGCATGTCGAGCAGTGCCTCGTGGCATTGGGTGTTTGTTATACTTGTGGTTATCCAGGCCACGTTATGAGATATTGTCCGACGAGAGGTGGTGCAGGTATAAGTCAGCCAGCGGGATCTATAGCTGGTTTGTCATCATCAGTACCCCCTCCCCCTCGGGCAAGGATCACAGGCACCAGCCGGCCGTGGTAGAGGCAAAAGTGGAGCATCTAGCTCGAGCGGTCCTCAAAACCGCATTTATGCATTAGCGGGTCGACCGGATCAGGAGTCATCACCTGATGTTGTTACAGGTATATTATCAGTCTCCTCATATGATATATATGCATTGATTGATCCAGGTTCCACCTTATTGTATGTCACTCTGTTGGTTGCTAGCAAGCTTGGGATAGAACCTGAGTTGATTAAACCTTTTGAGGTGTCTACACCTGTTGGGGATCCAATGATAGCTACACGGATATATAGAGATTGTATAGTATTAGTTCTTAGCCGTTCTACAGTAGCAGACCTGATTGAGCTAGATATGGTAGAATTTGATGTTATAATGGGTATGGATTGGTTGGCTTCTTGTTATGCTAATGTTGATTATAGATCAAAGATGGTTCGGTTCCAGTTTCCAGGGGATCCAATTCTAGAGTGGAAGGGTAATACTGCATCGTCGAGAGGTAGGTTTATTTCCTATCTCAAGGCAAGGAAGATGATCAGAAAGGGCTATATTTATCACTTAGTTCGGGTACAGGATGTGAAAGCAGAGTCACCGACCCTTCAATCTATTCTGGTGGTTAATGAGTTTCCCGATGAGCTTCCAGGCCTTCCGCCAGAGCGGGAGATTGAGTTTGCTATTGACACATTACCAGATACTCAGTCGATATCTATTCCTCCTTATAGAATGGCACCTGCAGATCTGAGAGAGTTGAAAGAACAACTGGGGGATTTGCTTGAAAAAGGCTTTATCAGACCCAGTACATCACCGTGGGGAGCACATGTGTTATTTGTGAGAAAGAAAGATGGTTCCTTGTGGATGTGTATTGATTACAGACAGTTAAATAAGGCGATGATTTATTTGATCAGTTGCAGGGTGCCAGATATTTTTCAAAGATAGACTTGAGATCGGGGTACCATCAGGTAAGGGTTAGAGAGAAGGATATTCCGAAGACAGCCTTCAGGACCAGATACAGGCAATTTGAGTTTCGTGTTATGTCATTCGGTTTGACCAATGCCCCAGCGGTATTCATGGACTTGATGAACCGTGTGTTCAAACCCTTTCTAGATCTGTTCGTGATTGTATTTATAGATGACATTTTGGTTTATTCTCGTTCAGAGGCTGAGCATGCAGATCATTTGCGTATTGTGCTCAAAGATCTATAAGAAAAGAAGTTGTATGCAAAATTCTCTAAATGTGAATTCTGTAGCCTTCTTTGGTAATATTATTTCGGGTGAGGGTATCCGGGTCGATACACAGAAGATTGAGGCAGTGAAGACTTGGCCTAGACCCACGACACTGACAGAGGTTCGTATCTTCCTAGGTTTGGCAGGTTATTATAGAAGATTTGTAGAAGGGTTTTCTTCCCTTTCAGCACCATTGACAAAATTGACTCAGAAGGCAACCAAGTTTCAGTGGACTGATTCTTGTGAGCGGAGTTTCCAGGCATTGAAAGACAGATTGATGTCAGCTCTGGTTCTAACACTTTCAGAAGGGACCGATGGTTATGCTATCTATTGTGATGCTTCGGGCATTGGATTGGGTTGTGTACTGATGCAACATGGTAAGGTTGTAGCTTATGCTTCTAGACAACTAAGAAATCACGAGAAGAATTACCCGACCCACGATTTAGAGTTAGCCGCGGTGATTCATGCACTAAAGATATGGAGGCACTATTTGTATGGCATTCATGTTGATATAGATACGGACGATAAGAGCCTTCAGTATATATTCAAGCAAAAGGAATTGAATTTACGATATAGGCGATGGTTGGAGCTACTAAAAGACTATGATGTTGATATTTTATACCATCCAGGAAAGGCGAATGTAGTAGCCGACGCCCTCAGCCGTAGATCTATGGGTAGCTTAACATATTTATAGCCAGAGAAGAGTGAGATAGCTTGTGAGATTCATCAGCTAGCTAATCTTGGAGTTCGATTATTAGATTCAGGTGGTACCGGGGTTACTATTTAGGACACGGCAACATCCTCTCTAGTAACTGAAGTGAAGGAACGCCAGTATGAAAATCATGTGCTAGCTCACTACAGAGATACAACCCCTCAAAAGGAGAAGACACCATTGGAGATTACAGGAGATGAAGTCAGCAGGGTTGCGCCAGCAGGTTATGGGAGAAGCTCATTATTCTCGTTATTTCATTCATCCAGGAGCGACGAAGATGTATCATGATATCAGGGGAATATACTGGTGGGACGGAATGAAGAAGGATATAGCCGAGTTTTTTTCTCAGTGCCCTAATTGTTAGCAGGTTAAGATTGAGCATCAAAAACCCGGTGGATTATTGCAGGCTATAGAGATTCCGACTTGGAAATGGGAAGTGATTAACATGGATTTCATCATAGTCTTACCTCGTACCCAGCGTAAGTTCGATTATATTTGGGTTATTATTGATAGACTTACAAAATCAGCTCATTTTCTACCTGTCAGGACTACGTATTCAGCAGAGGATTATGCAAGGATTTACATTAAGGAGATAGTACGACTTCATGGTGTCCCTATATCTATTATCTCAGATAGAGGTGCTCAATTTACAGCTAATTTCTAGAGGTCCTTCCAAAAAGGATTGGGGACTCAAGTAAGTCTTAGTACAACATTTCATCCCCAAACAGACGGTCAAGCTGAGCGTACTATTCAGACACTGGAAGATATGCTTCGGGCTTGTGTGATAGACTTTAGGGGTAACTGGGATGATCATCTTCCAATTGTAGAGTTCGCATATAATAATAGTTATCATTTTAGCATTCAAATGGCTCCATACGAAGCTCTTTACAGAAGGAAGTGTAGGTCACCTATCGGATAGTTCAAGGTTGGGGAAACTAAGTTAATAGGACCAGAGTTGGTACAACAGGCAGTTGAGAAGATTAAGCTTATACTGGAAAGGCTATTAGCAGCTCAGAGTCGTCAGAAGTCATATGCAAATAATCGACGATGAGACTTGGAGTTTCAGATAGATGACTGCGTATTCCTAAAGGTATCACCGATGAAAGGCGTGATGAGATTCGGTAAGAAAGGAAAGCTTATCCCTCGGTACATTGGACCTTATAAGATCATATGCATAGTAGGCCAAGTAGCATATGAGTTAGACTTACCTTCCAACTTGGAGTCAGTACATCCAGTTTTTCACGTGTCTATGCTCCGCAAGTGTATTGGAGATATTTCTAGAGTCGTTCCAGTTGACGATGTTCTAGTCACACAACATCTATCATATGAGGAAGCTCCCATTGGTATACTAGATAAACAGGTTCGGAGATTGAGAACTAAAGACGCATCTTCGGTTAAAGTACTTTGGAGGAACAATAATGTGGAGGAGATGACTTGGGAAGCTGAAGAAGACATGAAGTCTAGGTATCCTCACTTGTTTCCGCTTCCGGAGGAGGATCGGATTGAGACATCACAACCTTAGGTACGTATATGGTACTGATTCCTATGTTAGTAAAGAATGCTAGGCGTAAAGAGATCAGCTCAATGAGGGAAAACTAATATGTAGCAATGATCCCACAATATACATTTCAACAACAGGGAAGCTAACACGAGTCAAATAATTCCAAACAAAACAAGTCGACTAAGATATAGGATATCTAAACTTCTTTTAAGGTTGAGAAATTACAAAGGGTATTCAACGATTCAATTAAGGATAAGCAGCGTAAAGATAATCATAACCTCAATTAAGACTGGACAATTATAGGATGAGATAATAATGATTCCAAATAAAGATAAGAAGATATGAA
Organism: Nicotiana tomentosiformis; assembly: GCF_000390325.3. Lineage (NCBI taxonomy): Eukaryota > Viridiplantae > Streptophyta > Magnoliopsida > Solanales > Solanaceae > Nicotiana > Nicotiana tomentosiformis. Next base: position 126,198,905 of record NC_090814.1, on the reverse strand, counting down.
ACGATATATTGTAATAGAAGAGGTAAAATCTTCAGTTAAGTTAAATAAGAGTGAATACTGAAGTAATTAATTCTAATTAAATCATGTAGAGGTGAAACTAGTAAATAAGAACTTAATCATATCAAGAACAACTTCATACTCGGTGAATATAAGGACCTAAGAATACTAAAAGGCCAACTTTCCACAAATAAGTCCGAGCACGCACTCGTCACCTCGCGTACATGGACTACAATCAACTTAGAAGACTCAAATCCTAAGGGAAAAATCCCCCACACAAGGTTAGGCAAGATACTTACCTCGAACCAAGCTCAATCAATCGGTCACAATGCCTTTCCCACGAATATCCGACTCTGAATGGCCAAAATCTAGCCAAAACAATTATATATCATAAATACAACTATAATAGGCTAATCTAATTAATGAAATCAAGATTTTAATAAAAATTCTGAAATCCGTCCTAAAAAGTCGACCTGGGCCCAAGTCTCGGAATCGGGTAAAAGTCACAAAATACGAACACCCATTCACTCACGAGTTCACTCGTACCAAAATTATCCAAATCCGATGTCTAAATCCCAAAAACAAACTCAGAAATATTAGTTAAAGAACTTCCCATTTTTCCTAAATTTTCAATCCAAACCCGAAATTTAATGAAGAAAACAACTATAGATTAACGCAATACAACCAAAAACGAGTTAGGAATCGTTACCCCAAAGCTCTCTCTCAAAGTCTCTCGAAATTGCCAATTCCCGAGCTCCCAAGTCCAAAAATGAAGAAATGAATCAAACCCACGATTTGGCCCCTTTTCTGCTAGTTAAACCGCATCTGCGGACCTGCTTTCGCACATGCGTCACCGCACCTGCAAAATTCTCATCGCAGGTGCGGATTCCACTCAAAACTCAGCGTCCTCTTCTACAATCCAAGGGTCGCACCTGCGTGTGCGTACCTGCGGACCCATGTCGATGAAACTCCATTCCGGAGTCGTCTTCGCACAGTTCCGACTGCGGTCAAAAATCCTAAGACCTAAGCTTCTGTTTTAAAAACCAAGTGTCCCAAATCACTCCCAATCATCCGGTAACTGAATTCAACCACGCACGCAAGTCAATACACATAATACGAAGCTGCTTGGGGCCTTATGCGGCCGAACAAGACTTAAATTCTCAAAACGACCGGTCGGGTCGTTACATAAGTGGTTTGCCTAACTTTGGGGGGGGGGGGACTTTCCATAGGATTTGTACTGTTTTTGATATATGAGCGACGTGTACGTGAGGTGACGAGTAAGTATACGGGCTAATTGTATAAAAACCCAATTTTTCTACTATGTAATAACCTGATTTCCTTCTTATTTGAGTTCCATCAGCATGTGTGGTATCCAGCTAGACTAGAATAGCATGCCTACTTGCCTTAATTATTTACTTGAACTACGTGCAGCATGTTTAGTGAATTTACATGTCTTTCCTTGACTGGTACTTAGGTTGAACTGTAGAATTCCGTGCCGTAACTATTGAATTCTATTTTTTGGCTGCATATTTACTTTGGGACTACAGAACGGTATTTCAGGAGATCCCCCTGTACTGCATATTTATTTTAGGACTACAGAACGGTATTTCGGGTGATCCCTCTGTACTACATATTTACTTTAGGACTACGGAACGGTATTCCGGGAGATCCCCTTGTACTGCATATTTACTTTGGGACTACGAAACGGTATTCTGTGAGATCCCCATGTACTGCACATTTACGTTTGGGACTACGATACGGTATCTCGGGAGATCCTCTGTTGTTATCTCTGTGTACTGAGCTGTTGTCTTCTATGATTTTATTCTTGTTAAATTTCAGTCTTTATTTTACTGCAGTATTTCATTCTATCTTTTATATATATATATATATATACCAGTAGGGCCCTCACCTGTCCTCGTCACTACTCGACCGAGATTAGGCTTGGCACTTACTGGGTAGCGATTGTGGTGTACTCATGCTACTCTCTGCACATGTTTTTCATATGCAGATCCAGGTGCTCCTTATCAGCCGCACTGTCAGTGACCCGAGATAGCTTTGGAGACTTCAAGGTATATCTGCCGCGTCCGCAGACCTTGGAGTCCCCTTCTACTCTTTCCAATGTCCATTATCTTCTGTATTTTTTTTTTTAATAGACTCTGATGTATAGAGACACTAGATTTTCCTTCTGTAGTTTGTGATTCACGATATTTCGGGTTTTGGAATTTCTGTGTATTTTTGAATAGTTGGTTATTGTACATGCCAAGCGGTTATTGTAGAGACTAGGTGCTGTCACGAAGTCATACGGAGGGAAAATTGGGTCGTGACAGATTGATGACTGAGTGATGTCGAGGGCCTGATGGTGTTGATATTTATGGGATCGGGTTGCGCCCCGCAATATGTTTTATTGATTGATGCCATGATTGGCTTGATATAGCGCTTGGGCTAAATGAGTCACTCTGGAGTCTGTACACACCCCCAGTGAGTGCAGGTACCTATTGAATGCGAGTGCCGAGCGATTGGGAGGTTTGAGTGACTGTGAGGACTGAGTGACTGGAGGACTGAGTGAATTGATACTCTGAGAGTATGTATATGGTTTATCACTGAGTTGTATCGCATTTGACATGCACACTTGACTTACAGGCATAGAGATGCATTTTTTCTCATAATGTACGGTATTATGTCATTCATGACTTCTCATATACATTGACATGTAGGCATAGAGATATATTTTCCTCATGCCATTTAAAAATAAAACATTTACGTGTTGAAAGTTTTTGGAAAAATCACAGTTTTCAAACTTACTCATAAATTGGTGATTCTGGTAAAGGATTTGGGTTTTCACTGATATATTTGAAAAGTATGTCTATTTTTCTGAAACTGTGAATGAGCTGAGCAGTTTATCTCTGAGCTACTTCTTTTATTACTTCCATTATGTTATTATGAACTGTTGTTGGCTATTGGTGTTGGACCTCGACATGTGTTCCAACTCGTCACTACTTTCAACCTAAGGTTAGGTTTGTTACTAATTGAGTACATGGGGTCGGTTGTACTCATACCACACTTCTGCACCTTGCATGCAGATATTGGATGTTGATGTTGATGTGATCGACGCGAGATGGATTTGAATATGTACTTGTGTTCCGGTCATAGCTGCCTCTTGTTCATGGTAGCCTTAGATTTATAAAAATCTGTTTATGTATATTTCGAACAGATGATGTATTTATTTCATACCAGCTTTGTAAATTCTAATCTTAAAAGCTCGTGGTTTGTACTACTAGTCTTTGGGGAGTGTATTAGTGTCAGTTAAATATTAATTGAATTGGATAGTTATTAATTAGCTTACCTTACGGGTTGGGTTAGGTGTCATCACGACTAGGAGGATGTTGGGTCGTGACATAAAAGTTATTTTCAAATGGAAAAAACTCTTAGCATTCATATATCTGTTCCATAAGAAGTGCATTAATGGTGAAAGAATAAGAAATATAGTAAAATCAGTTTACTGTGTGATATTAAGAGTCAAATCGATAAAAATACAAATTTGAAACAATAAGAATGAAACAGTAGAAGACAAATTATGTTCTACTATATGATTTGTCATTAATTATTATTATATTATTATTTTGTAAAAATCTACAAATTGAACTCCCTGTATCTTTTTAATATATTTGGTTTTTTGTTAGAAAATATTAGTTTAATATTAACAATTCTCAGACTTTAGTCACATGTACCTTTTTTCTAATAGCCATAAGAAAAATCTATCATTCTCAAACTTCAAAAAGGTCAAGAGATTATATTTTTAAATTTATGTTATTTGCCAAATCTTTGATCAATCGTGGTTATTTTTGATATTAGATACAAAATAATAGTAACAATTTTTATAAGATATTCCACATAATTCTAAGGATTTCTATGATGCATACTTTTTTCTTTTATTGCACTAGATAAAGTGGAATTAACATTCTATCAATTTTAGGAACTCACTTTTTTTTATGTCAAACACTTTGTTTAATGCTACTTATTTTAATTTTTTAAAATGATATATTTATTAATATAGGAAACACGCGCATACCCTAAGACTAGTGATATAGGAAATTTCTAACTATGTTAAAAGATGGATGATTATACGCACACATTTTATTGAAGAATCCGATAATTGTAAGATTTTTCTCAAGATGGTGCCTATTACTGAACCAAGTAGCACAAATACGGCTTAAGAAATAATTTTTTTCCTTCACATTCATAAGATTATTATCGTATTACTCTACTCTGTTTTAGAATTTCTTTACAATTGTGATAATGCAGCGCTTCTTGAAACTGACAGAGATGTTTAACCACATTGGATAATCAAGTATGTTACTATTTACTGTCCTTTCCACTAACTATGTAATAGAAGTTCCACACAACTTTTAAAATTTTACCTGAATCGAATCGAAGAATTATTCACACCATAAAATATATGCAATTTCGCGCTCATGGTAATGTCTTTATACATTTATAAAATTTTCAAATTTATTTAGCCTTCTTGAATATATTTTTGAATTTTTTAGTAATTTAGTGTATCTACATGATTCAAATATGTAACATTGTAGCTTATGGAGTAATAGTTTTGAATGTGATTCTTCCTCTTGAAAAAGAAATTGCAAAATAGACCAAATGTGAAAATACCCCAAAACTATTTCAAAAGAAACTGAAATTCTTTTTTCTTTTTGCAGTAAAGACCCAAAGTGAATTATGTAAAAGATGAGGGTGGCAAATTTGTATTCCAGGTCAGTCTAGTAGTTACGAAGAGAAACAAGCGATATTGCACGTAAACATTGTATTGCCACGTGGTAGTTAAGGAAAATAAAAAAGAGGTCTGGTAGTTTCTAGGCTCACCTTCTAACTTCCAGACTTCTCTGTTTCGTTAACACAAGTACCGCTCTCCTCTCCCACTTATCTGCGTATTTACTTGAACACACTTGAAACTGTACTGTATTTCGCCGAACAGATCTAAAGGAATTCTCTTTTCTGCTCTCGGAAATTATTTCTTGTTTAAGGTATGCTTGCGTGTCTCTATTGAGCTACTTTTCTTCTCTTCGATTTTCATTTTTTTTTTTTTTTTGGCTGTTCAAAATTTATTTTTGTAGATTTATTCTTGTGGCATTGTGTGCGTACTTGCTATTCCATTGAGAATTTGTGTTGTGGTTTTCGGTTGTATGCGTTTGATGGAACGCACGTCCTTTTTTCGTGATTGAGTTGCTTCGGAAAATTAACTGGCTTTGTTATTGATCCTTATGTTCTGTTTTCGGAGTCCAATTTTTATTTGGTTTTACTTAACATAAGTAAATCAGTTGGTCTGATAGTATGCTTGCGGAGCCAGTAAATCTAAGGGGAATTCAAAAGTTTGTTTTCATCCTATTTAGGCATTTAACTTTGCAATTCCCTTTATTCCATGTGGCTCCAGCGTAGGCACATAGTGAAGGGTCGTTAGTTGAACCTCCTCCTTTGGAAAAAGTATACTGCTTATGTAAAAATTTATAATGTGTGTATGGTTGTGTCTATAGGTCAAAAATTACTTCTTATACATATATATTAAAACCTAGAGTCACTGTCCTCAATTTTGTTTCTCCTGTTTTTCTCTAGATAAATTTCATGGTATGGCAAATTTTACTAATAAATGATTCCTCACATTCTGTTTTTTTTATTTCAGTTCGTTGAAAGACACATAATTAGTTATGAATCCTGAAAAGTTTACTCACAAGACCAATGAGGCACTTGCTGAGGCACATGAACTAGCTATATCAGCAGGGCATGCTCAATTTACCCCCTTACATATGGCACTGGCCTTAATATCCGATCACAACGGTATTTTCCGGCAAGCTATTGTGAATGCTGCTGGTAGTGAAGAAACAGCTAATTCAGTTGAAAGGGTATTCAAACAAGCCATGAAGAAAATCCCTTCTCAAACACCAGCACCTGATCAAATCCCACCTAGCACATCACTGATTAAGGTGCTCCGACGAGCTCAGTCGTTGCAAAAGTCTCGCAGAGACACCCATTTGGCAGTTGATCAGTTGATTTTAGGCCTTCTAGAAGATTCCCAAATTGGTGATCTTTTAAAAGAAGCTGGGATTGGTGCAGCAAGAGTGAAATCAGAAGTAGAGAAACTTAGGGGAAAAGATGGCAAAAAGGTTGAAAGTGCTTCAGGGGACACTAATTTCCAAGCACTTAAGACTTATGGTCGTGATCTTGTTGAACAAGCAGGAAAACTTGATCCTGTGATCGGTAGGGATGAAGAAATTCGAAGAGTAATTCGGATTTTGTCGAGGAGGACGAAGAATAATCCGGTGCTTATTGGTGAGCCTGGTGTTGGTAAAACAGCAGTAGTTGAAGGGCTAGCACAAAGGATTGTTCGAGGCGATGTCCCGAGTAATTTGGCTGATGTTAGACTTATAGCATTGGATATGGGGGCATTAATTGCTGGAGCAAAATATAGAGGTGAATTTGAAGAGAGGTTGAAGGCAGTGTTAAAGGAAGTGGAAGAAGCAGAAGGGAAAGTGATCCTTTTTATTGATGAGATTCACTTGGTTTTAGGTGCTGGTAGGACTGAAGGGTCTATGGATGCTGCCAATTTGTTTAAGCCAATGCTTGCTAGGGGCCAATTAAGGTGCATTGGTGCAACAACTCTCGAGGAGTATAGGAAGTATGTCGAAAAGGATGCTGCGTTCGAAAGGCGTTTCCAGCAGGTATACGTGGCTGAGCCTAGTGTTCCTGACACTATTAGTATCCTTCGTGGGTTGAAGGAGAAGTATGAAGGGCATCATGGTGTCAAAATTCAAGATAGAGCTCTTGTGGTGGCAGCCCAGCTTTCGGCTCGATACATTACAGGTATGTCCTTTTTTGGATTGTCATTGTATTTTATGAATTTTACCTTTGATCTTTAATCGAGTAAAGATGCCACTACAGGAATATAGCAATGTATGTAATGTTGAAATGTGATGTGTCACACGTTTGTATTGTGGTTGTCAAAACATTTCCTAAAATTTTGAGGAGATAGTCCCTTTCCTTTATGTCTATGCAGGATGGATGTGAATCTAGTTTTATACTTAATTTAGCTGAATCACGTCCCATTTGAATGATAAAGTTATTTTCTGCTTCATTGTGCTTTTCAAGGTGATAACCTCTAACCTTTGGTTTGTAGTTTCAGACTTATAAAAGTATGATTGGTGCGTGCTCACCTTAATTGATTGGATGGGATTATGTGTTTGCTCTCTATTAATACGAATTTTCTTTAAAGCTTTTTCTCTCCCTTGCTATGGAGAATTGCTACTGTTGTTTTGCGTATCATTTGCCAGTTTGCCATAATTTTGTGCATATAGGGATTACTAATCTGTGAATTTACGTTCAGGTCGTCATTTGCCAGATAAGGCTATTGACCTAGTTGATGAGGCTTGTGCAAATGTAAGAGTTCAACTTGATAGTCAACCTGAAGAAATTGATAATCTTGAAAGAAAGAGGATTCAGCTAGAAGTTGAACTTCATGCACTTGAGAAGGAAAAGGACAAGGCTAGCAAAGCTCGACTCGTTGAAGTAAGTATACATCCCGGAAATGCTTTGACCTATAATTCTAGAACCTGTGTAGGAAATGTGGACAAATAACGTAATTACTATTTCAGGTGAGAAAAGAACTTGATGATTTGAGGGACAAACTCCAGCCTTTGACGATGAGGTATAAGAAAGAGAAGGAAAGAATTGACGAGCTTCGCAGGCTCAAACAAAAGCGTGATGAACTCACGTATGCTTTACAAGAAGCTGAAAGGAGATATGATCTTGCTAGAGCAGCAGATCTTAGGTATGGGGCTATCCAAGAAGTGGAAGCTGCTATAGCAAATCTCGAGAGTAGCACAGATGAGAGTACAATGTTAACTGAGACTGTTGGACCTGATCAAATCGCGGAAGTAGTCAGTCGGTGGACTGGTATTCCTGTGTCAAGGCTTGGTCAGAATGAGAAAGACAAATTGATTGGTCTTGCTAATAGATTGCACCAAAGAGTGGTTGGGCAGGATGATGCAGTTAGAGCTGTTGCTGAGGCTGTATTAAGGTCTAGAGCTGGGTTGGGAAGGCCACAACAACCAACTGGTTCATTCCTTTTCTTGGGACCAACTGGTGTTGGAAAAACTGAACTTGCTAAGGCTCTCGCTGAGCAGCTCTTTGATGACGACAAGTTGATGGTCAGAATTGACATGTCCGAATACATGGAACAGCATTCTGTTGCCAGGTTGATTGGTGCTCCACCAGGGTAAGGACCCTTTAACTATTGATAGGATAAAAGAACAAATCATACTTTTACGAGTAAACTGTATCTGCCATAATGAGATTGTGGATTGCACCTTTTGTAGAACTCTGTAGCCTCATATTTGTCTAGGTACTTAATAGTTTTACGTCTGAAGTGATGAATGCTGAACATGTTATGTGTGTGCAGTTATGTTGGACATGAGGAAGGAGGACAACTCACTGAAGCTGTGAGGAGGCGCCCTTACAGTGTAGTGCTTTTTGACGAAGTGGAAAAAGCTCATCCCACTGTATTCAATACCTTGCTCCAAGTGCTGGACGATGGACGATTAACAGATGGCCAGGGTCGTACCGTTGATTTTACTAATACAGTCATCATTATGACCTCAAATCTAGGAGCAGAGTATCTCTTGTCAGGATTAATGGGCAAGTGCACCATGGAGAAGGCCCGCGATATGGTCATGCAGGAGGTAAGCTAGAACAGCCTATTTTCTGCTAATTTTCTGAGCATTGTTTCCTAGTTTACATCTTTATTTGAGGAAGGATTGTTCACATATATCTTTTTGTGACAGGTGAGGAAGCAGTTTAAGCCTGAGTTATTGAACCGGCTAGATGAGATTGTAGTGTTTGATCCTTTATCACACGAGCAGTTGAGGCAAGTATGCCGTCACCAACTGAAAGATGTAGCAAGCCGTTTAGCTGAGAGGGGTATCGCCTTGGGCGTTACCGAGGCCGCGTTAGATGTCATACTTGCTCAGAGTTATGACCCTGTAAGTATCACCATCTGGTATTTCAACCTGACATTTCATGGTGATTAGACTAGGGTCTGAGTTGAGATACCAACTATGCAGATTTTTGCATTTATCTTGCTGTGGCGGGTTACACTTGTTTTTTCAGTTGCTAATTTCACTTATTATGGAAAATTATTTGTAGTTACATTTTAGGTGATCTAACATTCTAAAAATTATCTTAGAACCGTTGGCGTATAGAAGCGAAATACTTTTGACAATTGATTGTGCTAACTTTTGTTACAATTACATCACAGGTTTATGGTGCAAGACCTATTAGAAGGTGGTTGGAGAAAAAAGTGGTAACTGAGTTATCCAAGATGCTCGTGAAAGAGGAGATTGATGAGAATTCTACCGTCTACGTCGATGCTGCATCCAGTGGGAAAGATCTAAGCTACCGAGTGGAGAAAAATGGAGGGCTTGTCAATGCTGCCACTGGGAAAAAATCTGATATATTGATTCAGCTCCCTAATGGAGTGAGGAGTGATGCTGCTCAAGCAGTGAAAAAGATGAAGATTGAAGAAATAGTAGACGAATGATGAAATGGAAGACTAAAGAGGCCGTAAAATCACTGGGTTAAAATGAAGAGAAGAATAGTTCACTCAACTCTTTGTGATGGAGTCCAATAACATTCTCAGGAAGTGAATGTACATGATCACAGATTTTTGTTGAATGTACGGTGTGAATGTCTGGGAGATGTATTCCCAATGTTTCTGAAAAATTTATCCTTTTCTCTTGCTGTTTTTCTTCGTCCACGTTTTGATTTTGGAGCGGTGTCGTTTAAGTAGTGGAGTGAAGTGTTAAATGTCAAAAGTTGAAGAGGGCTTGTGTTGAAAATGTATGTTGGAGTGATGTAAAGGTGAATTCATGATTCGTGTCAATGAGTCAAATTTTATGGCATATACATATTTGTAGTTTGTTTGCACATGTAATTTGTAGAGCCCTGAGGCATATTATTGAAGTATATTTGTAGTTTGTTTGCACATGTAATTTGTAGAGCCGTGAGGCATATTATTGAAGTATACGAATAATCAGGTTGTATTTATATCAGAAAAATTATATAAAATTTATATAATTTTTATATATTAATATATATATATATATATATATATATATATATATATATATATATAATATAAATTTTATATATTTTTTGGCTATTATTTTTACAGCGGCTATACAATGTCATTTTCTCATTGAAAACTGGCACAGAAGGGGATATTTTTAAGGTTAAAATTTTTGAAGATATTATCAAAAAATGAGAAATTAAAGTGATAATTTGAGTTATCCAATAAAAAGAGAGGAAATGTTTTGCTTCAGAAGATTTGCTTCATGAATCAGAGTTGGGTAACACTGTTAGTTTTTTAATACATTGTGTCAGCGAGATTAAAGATGTTTCACTTTAGCATATTTAAGGGACTAAATATGCTCAGGACTATATTTAAGGGATTAAAATAGACCTACCCTAAAAAAATAAGGGATAATATTAGCCAAAAATTCTATTTTGATTCAACCAATTAGTGATTATTATTTTTATTATTTTTGGACTAATTGAAGCGATAAAGGACTGGATCTTAGTGTATTGTGGAAGTGATCATCTTTTGGTGTCACTTTCGTATATCAATAGTCTAAGGGGTTGTTTGGTAGGGTTATTCAGATATTAACAATTTTAGGATTATAATTGTAGATTATTATCCCACATCAAATATGGGTTAGTTAATATCAAAATCTAATATATTATTTATATCGGTATTAGTTAATACTCATAATTAAGCATGAAATCATGCAATTTCAAATTCTATCAGGAGATTATATTCATTATTCCGGTAACCAAACCACCCCTAGTGTTTTGAGTTATAACGGTTAATCAAAGTTTAATATATTATTTATACCGGTATTAGTTAATACTCATAATTGCTTCGAATTGAAGGCTACAAGTTGAGAAGGAGCTTGAACGAACGTTGTACTCCTGAATTCTAATCGCTGCAGCTGCCCTGTCTGGCTGTCTCCCGAACATTGTCTGTTTCTAATATGTCACAAAATCAGTTGTAGGTAGACTATGTGGTTGATATTAATTTGAACCTTTTTATATTTCAGACTCCAATAATAAGATGCAGGGAGGGACAAATGATATTTCGTGTTTCTTACCCGGTGGTAGGGGTGCACAAAAAAAAAACGATAAATCGCACAAACCCAATAATTCGAGTCAAACCGAGAAAAAAAAATTTGATTGTGGTTTGGTTTGATTTGATTTAGTGTTGGAAAAACAAAAACCGACCATAATTGATTTGGTTTGGTTTTAACTAAAAAAGTTCAAACCAAACCAAACCAACCCGACATTACATTTATACAATTTTAAAAAATATTTTATGCATATAAATATTTATTGTAATATAATTTATAAATATTTCTTAAACTTGTTCACAATTTTGTATTTAAAAGTATTATTTAAAGTTTGGACTTAATATTCTTGAATGGTCCAATAAATTTTATAGCCCATAAAGGTAAGTCAAACAAAGTTCAAATCAATACTAGTGCTAATAAAGAAAATTCAATTCAACACTAGGAATGATAATAGTGTTGGATATCTATTTTTTAGTTTTGCATTGATTTATAATTAAAATGTATAACCTAGTTTATCTTTTTTTTATGCCTAGTTGTATAATTAATAGTACTTATTAGTTGTATTTATTTTAGCACGACCTATATATTATTTTTAGATTATGTTAATTTTTATTATCGTGTATTAATTAGTAATATTATTTTTGTGCGATTTTATTATCTATGTTATTGTCTTATTGAATATTTTAGTACAATGTTACGACTTATTATCACACCTCCTTTTTCCGGAGGGGATATGAAGTTTTTCCAATTAAAGTGACATTAATCAAAATGAGATTATTTATTTATTCAGAGTCGCCACTTAGAATAATTTATGGTGTTCCAAGTCACCGGTGTATTTTAAATCCCCAAATCGAGGGAATTGACTCTATTTTTACGGTCCGCGAACACAGAAGACCAATAAGGAATTCTGTTAACCCGGGAGAAGGTGTGAGGCACTTTCAAGTTCCGTGATTTTAGCACGGTCGCTCAACTATTAATAATTGGCCTAATTATCTGATTTATTATATGCTTTGAATCAATTGTGTTTATTACCTTCTAAACGCTTTTATTTATTTATTTAACCACTTTTAGTATTTATGGGAGTTTATTTGAACAAGTCGCGATGTCGCGCACTCGTTTGTTTTTGTACATATTGCGAATCGCGCCACATCAAACGCACCCGCGATTTACAACATATTTATTTTTCGATTATTATTTAAAGTTGGGGGTCGAGTCACGCAAGTGTGCACTCGAATTTTAGGTTTACGTATCATGACTATGTCACGGGAACCGTACCTATAGTCACAATAATTTTATTAAGCGCGGTTAAAGCAAACTACGAATGTTCATAAGTTGTTCATTGGTCCTAAAGTTTGAGATCAAATGCAAAGGTTTAAGAATTATGGAAAGGAAAAAAAGAAAGAAGTTATTTCGGAAGAAATAAGCTAGCTAACATGACTCACTTTACAGATGAGCATGGTCCATTTTTGTTTAAACAAATTGTGGTTTTCCTTTCATTACTATTCTCAAAGACATCTATTACCATACAAACAGATTATAGCTGTAAAGAATGAAGCCAATTAACACAAAATAAGTTAACGTAATCAGAGTAATTAAAGAGACAATAGGACTCAATAGATTAGGTAATTGTCCTATCAAATATCAATTTAATATCTCTTAAACTAAGTCCAGAGGAATATTCAAACACACGACCAACAATAAAAAAAAATATCATGCTTCTCAGTATAAACATGTTCAAGAATAATCAGTGAAAAAGGATGGACCAAAATTTCTCCCAGTAACATCCAAATCATTACTACATCAATGTATTTCTAATAAACATAACGGTAATTCATATATTCGCAAAAGACTTTGTTGATAAGATGCTAAAATATTCCATAAAAGTGGAGCAACAGAGAACTAACTCGGCATTCAATAAAACAGAGCAAACCAAAAAAATTAATGGATGAAAAACATGATGTTTGAGCCATTCATGATCAGAGAATGAATTTAAGAGGGGGAAAAATGAACCTTTAATGAGTAGAAACCTTCCTTTATTAAGAAATCAACTGGTGTACAAAGGCGACAAACTCGAAGACCAAACGGGGACACGAACAGGACCAAAATTGGGACTGAGCTACGGCCGGAGAACTCGTCGGCGATCGAAATCGACGTCCCTGAATGGATTCATCCAGTGGCGGAGCCACCTTATAGGAAGGGGTGTATGATACCCCTTCGCGAAAAAAATACACTGTGTAGGTAGGTAAAAAATATATTATATGTATATATATACTATGTATTGACTTCCCTTAATTTTCTGGTATATTTACTTTTATATATATTGACACCCCTTAACCAAAATTCTAGCTCCGCCACTGGATTCATCTCTACTGGGTTTGGATGCACTACAATAAATGTGATTTTTAACCATGAAATTATTACCTACGATAGAAAATTCGTCACTAATTATTCACTTTTTGTGATAAAATTACATTTCGTATTAAAATTCATGAGTCATATACTTTTTGTGACGAAACACAAACTTCGTAGCAAAAATTTTGTCTACTAAAGTTTTCCACCAAAAACATGGGTTGGCGCCAATTATTGAGAAATATTAGCGACAAAAATAAATTATCAGTGACAAATTAATTTCGTCATTGATGCTGCAAAATTTTTGTGACAAACCATCATTTGTCTAAAAAATAGTTAAAGTTTGGATACAAAAAAGTTTCGTCACTAACAATACGTTGTTAAAATAGCAACGAAATAAAATTTGTAGTTAAATCGTACAACTTTTGGCATAAATTTTATATTCATTTGTGACTTTAGCTTTTGTCACTAATAATATACACAGCCAATGATAATATATGTAGGCAATTTGTGATAAAATTATTTGTCTCAACTTTAATTAAAGTTTGGATACGAGAAAAGTTCCGTCACTAAAAAATTTATTGTTAAAATAGTGACAAAATAGAATCTGTAGTTAGTAGGTACGTACATTTTTTAGCCATACAATTTTGTATTTATTGTGACTTCAGTTTTTATCACTAATAATATAAAAAATTAGTGATAATATATATGAGACAATAAGCGGCAATCATTATTTGTCTCAAAATTAGTTAATCCTTGGATACGAAAAAGTTTCGTCACCAAAAATTTATTAGTGAGATAACGAAAAAATAAAATTTTTGATTAAATAATACACACTTTAGCCACAAAACTTTATATTTATTTGTCACTTTAGTTTTCGACACTAATAGGACAAAAATTAGAACTAAAAGCTTTTCATAAAAATGTACAATTTGTAAAAAGAAAAAAAATGTACTTTTGTCAACCATGGATATTTAACTTTTTCTAACTTATAAAAATATATTTTAAAAAGCTATGAAATATACACTAAAATTTCAAATTAAATAGAATAAAGTGTTGAAAATTATATCATAAATCCTAAAAGTTATATATGAAATATGACAATTTTTTATAAAATACCATGATGTATGAATCAACTATAAAGTCATAACAACCCAACTATAAAAATAAAAAATGTGATCTTGAAAAGGAAATGTACTACTATACAACTTAAGAAGTAAATGAATCAAGAGACATTTTATAAACTATTATTGTTTGAGATGCAACAAAATTTCATATAAGTTGAAAAATGAACTTTATTATTATATATAAAAATAAATCACAATTATATAATACAACTCCAACATTGTGTGCTTTCAAAAAATTAACAAAATTAAGAAATAATTCACAGTACTATTATTTTTCTTGAGCTGAGGGACTATCAGAAACATTCTCTCTATCTTTTCAAGGTAGGAGTAGGGTTTTGGTAAACATTATCATCCCAAGACCCTACTTGTAGAATTATACTAGGTTTATTATTGTTCACAATACTATTATTCATCACCAAAAGAGATGATAAATATTGTTTGAAACATCTATATCTATATCTATATATTATTAAAAGGAGTGGAAAAAGCCTCCACATTAAGTCAAGTGGCAACCTCACAATAGGCCACTTGGCAATTTAGGACAAAATTAGTTAAGTTAGGTAATAATTAGTTTGCTTTTTTAGTTTAAATTTTAAAAAATTTAAATTATGCATTATGTGTTGTTAATAATTAGCTAATCTCTTTGATTTAACAAATTTGGAGTTTTAAAATTATTCTAAAATAAAAACGAAAATAAGAAAAATAAAACTGTCAATTCAGATTGAGGAGAAGTTTCTTCCTAATATGGTAGTCTATATGTATAAAATACTACAAATATTTTCTTATATAAAAATTAATTTGATTTCGAATTTAAAGATAAAAATCTATATCTATATATTATTAAAAGGAAAGAAAAAAGCCTCCATATTAAGCTAAGTGGCAACCTCACAATAGGCCACTTGGCAATTTAGGACAAAGTTAGTTAGGTTGGGTAATAATTAATTTTCTTTTTTAGTTTAAATTTTAAAAAATAAATTATGCATTATGTGTTGTTAATAATTAGTTAATCTCTTTGAATTGACAAATTTGGAGTTTTAAAATTGTTCTAAAACAAAAAACGAAAATAAGAAAAAAAAAATGCCAATTCAAATTGGGGAGAAGTTTCTTCCTAATATGGTAGTATATATATATATATATATATATATATATAAAATACTACAAATATTTTCTTATATAGAAAATAATTTAATTTCGAATTTAAAGATAAAAATATTATTTCGAATTTATAGATAGAAATATTTGAGTTGAGATAAAATAAAAGTTCATTTACTTATGACAAATAATGCAAAAATAGCAATAGCAATTATTAAGAATATAGGTAAATTTATGACAAAATAGTAAAATTACTTATCTGTTTATATTTTTAAAAAAATCAAAATTATAATTTGATTTAAATATGATAGTATTTTGATTGTATGTAAAATTAAAAATGAAAAAACTAATCTATAATATTAATAAAATGAGATTTTTTAATAAAATGAGATTTAAAAAATAAGAATATTTATAGATTAAGAAGATATATATCTATGTTATATTAAAAGCAAATTATCATCAAAATATTAAGCCAATTGATAAGTTAATAAAAGTCATATTAGTAAATGTATAGTACTAAGTACTTGCTAATTTAATAAAGAATAAATAAGGAACAAATAATTTATTTAATTACTATATGATATGTATCCTTTGATTTTTGTTATATTTCTGTATACTACAATAAATAATAAAATAACAATTAATATTTATTAAAATAATATAATATATTATATAATAACTTTTAAAGATTTATATTTCTTTCAAATTATTCGCGCATATCACGGATACTAAAATCTATATTTATATATTATTAAAAGAAGAGAAAAACTCCTCCACAATAAGTCAAGCGGCAACCTCACAATAGGTCACTAGGCAATTTAACATAAAGTTAGTTAGGTTAGGTAATAATTAGTTTTCTTTTTGAATTTAAATTTTTAAAAATTTAAATTATGGATTATGTGTTGTTAATAATTAGTTACTCTCTTTGAGTTAACAAATTTGGAATTTTAAAGAAAAATATAGGGAAAAAAAGTTATTCAATGACTATTTAAGTCCTTTTAATTTAATAATAATTTTATTATTAGGTATATCGTATTGACAAATAAGATGACAATTGAAAATTTTAAAGCAATACGATCTAATATGTTCAAACAAACTTGATCACAATTTAATTTTATTATTATTTTTTAATACTGACCACGCATCGTGCGAGTACGACTATTACTGTATCCTTTAAAACATTGTGTTCTACATAAACACATAATCTATTTGTTTTTTTAAATTATAATATTTTATTATATAAAAATTTCTTATTTTTTTATTTTGCTTATTTATTGTTCCACTCTAAACTATCATAAATTCACTTAGTTGGAAGATCATTTATCTTGATGCATGATTCCTATTATATATGGGGTTTAAATATTTTTACAAAAATATAGGGAATAAGGGGAGTATATCGTAATTAAACGATCATAAAGTTTTAGGATTTTCATAGTATATGAAGTATAAGTGTTTGATACCGAAATACAAGGGGGGAGTGATGTATATTTGTTACTGGTTCGTTATATTTGTATAAGATTTTCATAGTATAAGGAGGGTAAGTGTTTGATTTAAAATACAAGAGATATAGTTGCAACTGAGTCATATTACAAAGGTGTGTCTGATTTCTCCTAAGGTTTAATAATTAAAAATATTCTAAGATTATTTTCTAAATATATTTTTAAATTGAAAAAGAAAAGAGGAAAAGTCTTTGAAAATAAATGATACTTTCTTCTATTTTTCATAATGTTAGGTTCAACTAAACAATCTAAGGAATTTTTTAAAAAAAATCTAAGGAACTTTTGATTTTTTAATTTTTTTTTTGCCGTATCTTTTTTTAGAAAACATAATGTTTGATTTTCTTAAAATTAAAAGAATTTTAAAAGGGAATTACATAAAAGTATTGTTCTAAGGCTTCTTGCAAAATATAGAGATTTCGGCCTTAGCGTATAATTTTGAATAGAATTTGAAAAATGATTTTTTAACTTTATGTAGTTCTCTTTTGATTCTTTTACCAATTTAAATTTGTTTTCGTCAAATAAATAGAAATGCATAAGTAAGAATAACTAGCATAACAAAGTGGACGAAATAATCGGCTCATTTTCTTGTTAAGATCCCTAAACTTACGAATATGAAACTGTAGACTGATTTACAGTTTCACATCTCCCGACTTCTCTCTCATGAAAAAGTGGCTCTGTTTCTTCAAAACTCTGCTATCATTGACGGTTTCACGAAAGATCTATAGGTTTGTCTTTCTTCTCTTTTTATTTAAACTCGTTAATCTTCTATGTTTTTCTGTTGATGTCATGTCTTTCCCTATCTTTTTTCTCTGACAAACAAGGTCATGCCTTCACCGATATGAGGCTCTTCAAGCCAAAACATGGGCGAGAGACAGAGCTAAGCAAGAAGAGATCTGTGGCAAACAGAAAAAGAAACTATGCAGTCAAGAATCAAAAGATTTTGAAATTGGGTTGGTTAAAGCAAAAGCTGAGTATTTTTCTTTCAATTGAGAAATGGTGAATGTATTAAGTGTTAGTTGGGGATTTGAGACTGAAATCTTTGTAATATACAGTGTAAATGTCATGTTTTTTACTCCTCTACTCATGTTTTTGTGTATATATTTTTTATCCTCATCTTTGTATTCCCATAATCCCAAATATTGTAACTAATCCTATGAGAAATAAAGATTCTGCATTTTTTAACAATTTGTTCGATAAACATTAAAATTTGCAAAAAATGTATTATATTCAATTATAGAATATTCATTATTATTTATAAATTCTAAATATTAAAATAATCCATTTATCTTAAAAATTACAAATAGTACGAAAACATATATAATCATCGCCAAATACCTTCCAGTCACAAATCGTTACAGTTCTCTAGACAAACAAATTTGTCTTTAATTCTATACATTTAGGGACGAAAACGTTTTTGTGTACAAATGATAATCTTTTTCTTAAAATTTGCATATCTTCGTGACAAAATCACATTTTTCAACTATAAATTAGATACCACTTTAGAGACAATTAGAATTGTCACTAATCAAAATAAAAAAATTAGTGACAAATTTGTTTTGTTGGTATTAAGAATTTATTTAGTGACGAAAGTTATTTTCTACTACAAAAAAGTTGAACTTTTTCTAACAAACAAGTTCGTCATCGATTCAATATATTTGGGGACGAAATAACAAATTTGTCGCTAATGTAACGTCATTTAGCGACGAACCACTAAATCGTCAATGAAAACTTTTAGTGACCTATTTATGGCTATAAAGAATTGACGAAAAACATTTGGTCATAAAAGACATTTAGTGACGAAATAAAGCCTTTTAGTGACAAAAATATTTGTCGCTATAAATCAAATTTGTTGTAGTGACGGTGGTTTCAAGCTGATTTTCGCACTGGTTTGGGGCGTTTTTGCGATGGTATAAGCCTGGTTTTACGTGACTGAAACATGTGCTGTCTCACGACTGTTTTTGCAGCTGTTTCAGCTGCATTTTTTGGCTATTCGGAGCAGATTTTCATGGCCGAAACTGCTGGCTTCGACAATGGTCGATGGATTGATTTTTAATGGTTTTATGGCTGAGTTTTCATGGTGGTTTGGGGTGAATATAGGGACAATTTTAAGCTAGTCTCAGGCTGAAATTAGTGGGAGATTTTACTGTTTTGCCTTCCCCTTTTGTGTGTTCTCTGTTTTCCCCCCTCTGCTCGTCACTCTCTTTTTCCAGACCTTTAGGTCTCGTTTTTTTGTCCTTGAGTGTATTTGAGTGGAAGATATATAGGCTTAGGTATAGAGATTAATTGATGGTCAAGAAAATAAGAATGTGCATGTGCATGTGATTTTGTTACAAAACAAATATGGAAGAATCTTGTTAGGTATCAATTTTGTATTGGTTCTTTTTTCCTTTTTATTTATCAAAATTAAAGATACTATATTAAAACTAAAATTTAGAAAAATATAAGAAACTATTAAGGAAAAAGTTATAAAATTGCTAGTCTTACCAAAATTAGAAGAAAAAATATATTTTTGTGAATTTCTTTTCTTTTGCAAATAAAACACAACTATTATCTAAAATGTGATTCTTTTTGTATGATTTTTAATTTTATCAAATAAACCTACTAAAAAGTGAGATAAATGCTAAAATATCAAGATTAAACTTAACAATTATTTAAACACTAAAAGGTGATAAAAAAAATTAAATATGATAAAAAATTAGGTGCTCACACTCATCTCATATTATTATTTTATTTTCTTGAAAAATACATTATATGGTTGTATCCTACCAGGACTAAAATAAATATTTGGAGTACAAGTTACATATTTTGTGCTATTAAGATTTTATCAGAAAAAAATCCGAAAAAATTGAGAAAAATCGAGAATGAAAAATCCGACTTTATTGGTTTGGTTTGGTTTATAAATTTAAAAACCCGATACCATATGTTTGGTTTGGTAATTAAAAAATTCGAATCAACTCGACCTATATACACCCCTGCCTAGTGCATTCTTAAATAACTTCCGTATGGATTTTACAAATTTTTGCTCCCTTAATCCACGATTCAAGTCAAGTCAATTAAATTGGAACAGAATATTATTTGTTCACTGCGTCTCGGGAATGTGTGACTTAAAAAAATACTATAGGAAGAAGACATGTCGTCATGTCTTAGATTAAAAAGAAACAGACTTCATATTTTGTTTTACAACATAACCCTTGATAAGTTTGAAGCTTTAGCTTTGTATTATCGAGTCTTATGAAAAGAAAATAGGTTGGCCTAACAAGGTGAGTTTGAAATATTAGCAGTTGAGTTTAAAGGTGTTTTTTTCTCCTGAAAAACTACGTACATAGTTGCTCTAAAAATAAGTCGGATTTTTTTTATTTATTATATTAATGTATAATATACAAAAAAATATTCATAATCACTGTATATCTTTTGTATATCGACTAACGAATATAATTATTTTTGGATAACCCACCACATCATAACTTGTCCTTTTTTTCCCGGAATTTGACACTGCATGATAACTTAACTTAATGTATGATATAAAAAAGTGCAACTTATAATTATTGGCATGCACCTTATAACCCAAGTGTTGATTTCGAAAAAACAAAGGTAAGGCCTTCATTAATTTAATTATTTAAATGTCAAATTAATGTTTACGGCCTATAGACTTCACCAAATTAAGTAGCATTTCTACTCTAAAATTAAGTTATACTTCCTAGTGAACATATTAGTAATAGAATATGCAAAATTAACGAGCAAGAACGGTTGCTGCCTGTAAACTAGCCTTTTTATTTCCTTGTCTGCTAGCAGCTGCTTCGTGTTTCATCTGTCACCAAGCAACTCAACCGATTAAAAGAAATCCATTGTCCTTATTGGAAAGGACTTTATTATCAGTATTAATTTTTGAAAGAAAGACAACTTATTAATTTTTGACACTTCAGTATTAATTTTCGAAAGAAATCCAGCGAATACTATTAGCAAAATTAGCTAGCGTTTGGCCATAGATTCTCAAATTTGTTCTGAAAAATCTATTTTGGCTGAAGTTTGGTTTTAAGATGAAAATGTGTTTAGACATCCGTTTTCAAAACATATTTTTTAAATTTATTTTAGAAAAATATGAAACATGACTTATACC
Source organism: Nicotiana tomentosiformis (assembly GCF_000390325.3). NCBI lineage: Eukaryota > Viridiplantae > Streptophyta > Magnoliopsida > Solanales > Solanaceae > Nicotiana > Nicotiana tomentosiformis. The sequence continues at coordinate 126,177,541 of NC_090814.1, read as the reverse complement.
CATAAATTTTAAAAATTATCACAAATACCCAACAGTACCATTATCAATAATATTCATTATATTATCGCAAATGAATAATTAACGAGCAAGAACGGCTGCTGCCTATACACTAGCTTTTTTCTTTTCTTGTCTGCTAGCAGCTGCTTCGTGTTTCACGTGTCACCAAGCAACTCAACCGATGAAAAGAAATCCATTGTCCTTATTGGAAAAGAATTTATTATCAGTATTAATTTTTGAATGAAAAACAACTTATTAAAAGGCCCACTTTTCCCATTGATCCAATGGTTACTGTATGCGGTCGAAATCGAGCTCGCCTACGACTTGGTAGATTTAGGTTTGGAACGTGAAAACCAATGAATGAAGATCGACCTCGAGTTCCATTGAGTTAGGACCCGAGGTCGGAACGCCTGCCTTCGACTAGCGGGGAGTCCGATGTCGACCTTAGCCTCGAATGAGCTTGGAGAGACATTGTTGAGATAATTAACAGAAGACCAAAATATCTGTGACCGGTCGGATATTGCGGCGGAAATCTCGGCACGTATCAATAAGGAACCAACAATCAGCAAATTAAGAGATTTTTTACCTTCTATAGAATTGTACCTAAAGTAATACTCCTCTACTATATAAATGGGGTCTGATAATTCATTGAAGACACTCTAACTCGCATTCCAAAGCAATATATTATTATTTTTAGTTCTTATTATCCTCTTGTGATTCTGTTCTGATATCAATAAAAGCATTTTTGGCTCGAGGTCGGCTAACCTTCTAAGGCTAAGACTGTTCAACCTGTGTGGTTTGCATTTACTTTCTCATTGTTTATTTCAATTTCAATTTGATTTATCATTTTGTATCAAGCTAGATAACGTATCCTTAAAACCATGTACAAATCTAATTATTATCCGATTTTGAGGGTAAACAGTTTGGCTCCCACCGTGTGGCTAAGAATAATAGTGGTTATTTGATACAAATCTCCATAACACACACTACTTTACGCTTGCTCTTTGAAGTGTCTCTGATTGCAGGTTAAAACACAAAATGTCGAACTCTCAATCAGCACCCCTACATGATGATAACGAGTCTGGTTACCACGGTGAAAATAACAACGTAGCACCCGGTAACGAGGTACCGCCCGCTGATCCTATCAAAATTTTGATCGCAGACCCAATTGATGCTAATTCACATGTGGCTATCGACGCAAACTTGCCAATTGAGCCCGAGAATAGCGCCCGTGGCGGAGCCCGATCGGCAACCAAAAATACACAAACAATTGGAGGGGACGGGATCAGTTTACGGGTGATCTTCGAAATGCTGCAGGATCAACAGGCGGCGATAGCTCAGTTACAGAACCAAAGCCGAGCACCGAGCAGAGTTGAACCTGATCCACAACGGGAAGTCATCCGCACGGATGAACCGGTCGCAGAAAGATCGAATGAACATGAATCGGAAACTAACCCCGAGATCATAAAGATGCTTGAAGAGTTGACAAAATGAATAGAATCAAAGGAGAAGAAAATCGAAGCTAATGACAAGAAGGTGGAAACCTACAATTCCAGGGTACACCAGATCCCGGGAGCACCACATATATTGAAAGGCCTAGATTCCAAGAAGTTCATGCAAAAACCTTTTACTCCGAGCGCGGCTCCGAAGCCGATCCCTAAGAAATTCCGCATGCCCGAGATTGCTAAGTATAACGGAACGATCGACCCAAATAATCATGTGACCTCTTACCCAAGTGCCATCAAAGAGAATGATTTGGAGGATGATGAGATCGAGTCTGTCCTATTGAAGAAGTTCAGAGAGACCCTGTCAAAAGGGGCTATGATATGGTATCACAACTTACCTTCTAATACTATCGAATCATTTGCTATGCTTGCAAATTCTTTCGTGAAAGAACACGCTGGTGCCATCAAGGTCGAGACCAGGAAGTCGGGCCTTTTCAAAGTAAAACAGAAAGATAACGAGATGCTCAGGGAGTTTGTGTCCCGATTTCAGATGGAACGGATGGACCTACCGCCAGTTGCTGATGATTGGGTTGTTCAAGCTTTCACCCACGGACTCAATATCCGAAGCTCGGTGGCTTCGCAGCAGTTGAAATAAAACCTGGTGGAATATCTGGTTGTTACTTGGGCCGACGTGCATAACCGGTATCAATCGAAGATCAGAGTGGAAGATGATCAACTAGGGTCCCCTTCGGGGTCTGTTTATCCCGTCAGAAATATCGACAAAGTCAAGAGAGAGAACTATCGTGAACCGAGACCAAACAGGGATCGGTACCAGCCGCATAATGGAGATCGAAGAAAGCAGCGAGTCCAGGTGAAACTCTATGAGAAACGAAAGAAGAAGCGACAGAGGTCGTAGCAACCGGGGACTCATGAGCAAAAACAGCTTCGATAGGCCCATCGGGCCTACAGAAGCACTGAGGTTATCGGAATACAACTTTAATATCGATATTGCCACCATTGTATCAGCTATCAGACGCATCAAAGACACCAAATGGCCTCAACCGTTACAATCGGATCCGTCCCAGAGGGATCCTAACCAGATGTGTAAATATCGTAGCACTCACGGCCACAAAATGGAGGATTGACGGCAATTGAGAGAGGAAGTAGCCCGATTATTCAACAACTAGCATCTTCGAGAATTCTTGAGCGACCGAGCAAAAAATCATTTCAGGAATAGAGATTCTAACAAGCAGGATGAGCAAAAAGAACCTCAAAATGTCATTAACATGATTATCGGTGGGGTCGATGTTCCTCAGGGCCGATGTTGAAACACACCAAAGTATCCATCACAAGGTAGAAACAGACTCGAGATTACATACCGGAAGGAACCTTGTCTTTCAACGACGAGGACGCAGTAATATCTGTACTCATAAATAAATCCTGAGTTAAACGTGTGTTAATTGACCTAGGTAGCTCCGCCAATATCATCCGATCGTGGGGTGTGGAGCAAATCGGTCTACAAGACCAAATCGTGCTTGCAGTCCGAGTTCTAAACGGGTTCAACACGGCATGTGAAACCACTAAGGGCGAGATAACGTTACCAGTAAACACCACCAGGACCATCCGGGAAACTAAATTTTATGTGATCGAAGACATGAGGTACAACGCTTTATTCGGAAGGCAATGGATCAACAACATGAGGGCAGTGCCCTCGACACTGCACCAGGCACTGAAATTCCCAACATCGAGCAGAGTCAAAATAGTCTATGGTGAACAACTGGCTACCAAGGAAATGTTCGCCGTCGAGGAGGTGATACCGGAATCTATATTCTCAGCATCGAAGGATCCGAACCAGATGGTAAAAAATGGGGCCAACTAGCAATCACTGACACCAGCCTCGGCAAATTCGAACAAACGAGGGAAAGGCGAGGATGATGATTACGAGGTTCCCATATCTTTTATAGCCCCCGATGATTCCGACGCCACTAAATCGACGGTCGAGGAGCTGGAATAAGTCATACTGAGAGAACACTTAGCTAGAAGATGGTCAATCCGATCGAGTTTTTATTGAACCTGCTGATTTTGACCATAAGTCACCGAATAAAATTCATCCTCACTAACCTCATAAACGTTTACCTGCTCGACCAAATCAGGATGTTCCTTCCGAGCAACTTCTAGCTCGGCACAGAGGTTCTTAACCTCCCCTTCGAAATGCTCGCTAAGAAGTTTAAAGGCGTCTCTCTTCTCAGTGAGCTCACGAACTTTAGCTTCGAATTGTTTCAGCTCATCCCGAAACCTTAAAAAGGTCTCGTGATGAAGCACTGAGGCCTACGAGCAAGAAGAAAAACACTAATTTATCTACGAAATAATCTAAGTGTAAATCAAAAAATCATTTAGGAAAACATAAAGTTAACCGGTTCAGCGCCTGTTGTGCTTCGTTGAAAAGGCATGGTGCATCCACCTCGTTCATCTTGGCTTGATCATCCTCGGTCACCAAACACTGAAGATAACTGGTCACCCCTACAAGGGCGGAGAGGACTCGGGCATCCTCCGGAAGGGAGATAACAATGGATCGCTTCCGATCTAGATTAGTACTTGGGGCAGGGAATCGATCGACCAATTTCGGGCTCGAGGAAGGACCGCTTGCTTCATAGGGTGAGCTCTTCCTCGGTATCTCTAAATCGCCAAATCCGGTGGCGTCCTCCGTGGCTGCCGAATCCACGCCGTCGAAAAAACTGCGGAAGGGGTCGTTCGCTCAATGGGCCCCCTCGATGGGGCGTTCTTTTGCACCTTGGGCCTCGTTGAACATCGACTCTATAAACGAGGGCGACTCGACAATCTTGATAGAATTTTAGGGTCCACCAAACACTATAAAGAACCAAGTTCTCTATCGGTTTCCACATATTATGCAAACACAACAGAAAGTAAATAACACAAAGAGTTTTGACGTGGAAAATTCTCAGTTAAACGGGATAAAATACCACGACCTACCCTTGTAGAATTTCAACTTCACTACTGAGCAAAACGTTTATATTACAACCTATTGTAACCTAGGAATTAACTCCTTAATCCCTCGCTAACTTGTAACACACCTATTACAAGCCACTTTGTAATATCTCTATTACAAAGACTTTACAACTTGACTAACTCTAGCCAAGACACAAACACGGGGGTTTATGATTTATAAGAGTTTCCTACACAATGCTTCTAAGTAAAATAAGTAGGAATTACAAGTAAGAACATTAACAAAGTTACAACTCAATTAAGGATATACAATCACTTGATATAGGGAACTGGTCTGTAGCAATGTTGTTCTTTGTTCTTGATACACTTGAGAATTGTTAACTGGAAGATCAATCACTATTGAAGTGCTTGAGTAAATTCTCCGAGTGTTCAAATGATGTTTTGTCATTGGTTTAATGTTAATATAATATTGATGACATCACTTGAATGATGTAAGCAACTTGGGTACAAGGTCCTTGACTGTTGCACTGTGTTGTACAGTTGCGTGTGCAGTCAGTCACTTTCCAATTGTTGGAGAGTTGACTTAGTACAATCACCAAGGGAACTGAAGTCCATTTGTTCTTCTTGTTGATTCTTTAACTTCTGAAATTCTGACAAACATCTCCAGCTTAAGTCTGGTTATTTCCATGCGTTTGAGAATGTGGACTAGATGTGGATCAGGTTCCTTATCTGGTTCTTGACATTAAATTTGTTAGATCATCAAAATATAAACAAGAGCACTTATAACCTATCAAATCTCTATCGGTCCAAGTGCTTCCTCTGGGGCTTTGCCCACATCCCGGGAAGCTTCAGTTCCTGCCTCTTCTTCGGCCTCCCCGACTTGATGAAGATCGGCCTTGCCTCTTTCTAGTTCGGATCCCCCTTGCCCTTCGAGCTACGGCGTCACGCTGGCCACTAGATCGAAGGCTTCTCCTTCCCCCTCGGACTCATCGCTCAATTAATTGAGTGAGTCTGGAGACAGTACTCGAGCACTGGTGCTTTCCTTGGGTTTACGTGCCAATCTTTTCCTTGGCTTCTTCTTATCAGAGCTCGGAGAACTCGGAGCCCTTTTTCTTTTCTTCTTTTTATCCTGCCTCGGAGAAGATGGTTCGGTAAGGATATCGTTGTCACTGGATGAAGGCCTCATTACGACATCTTTTGATAAACTTGCCAAAATAAATAAAATGGGTAAGAACTCAACAGTGCAAAAAGGGAAATCAAATGCCATTTAAGAAAAATCTCACCATGGGAACGAGCCTCCCATCGGCCCTTCGAAAGCTCGCGCCACGAACATTCGAAATAGGGCCTTTGTGCAGCAATGCCCTCGATCCATTCCTCGAGTCGAGGAACTACATCCGGCATCCGAGCAATAACTGCACTACCACAAAACATCGATGAGAAGGGAGGAAAAGGTAGAGCGATGAACAAAATCTTGAAAGCAAAGATTATACTTACGTGTCTTGTTCCACTTCTCAGGAAATGGCATATGCTCGGCTGGATCAAATCTGAGGTCTTCACTCGGACAAAGCGGCCTAGCCACCCTCAATCCCGATCTTCGTTGATGCTCGAGAACGGGGCTTTGCTGGCCCGACGAGCAAGCTTGATTAGTCCCCCTCGATAAAGTCGGGGACTATATAAGCGCATGAGATGGTTGAGGGTGAAGTGATACCCCTCGATCTTGCTTACGAAAAAATGGAGGAGAATTGCTATCCTCCAAAAAGAGGGGTGAATTTGACCAAGGGTTACCTCATACCTCTTACAGAAGGCGATAATGACCGGGTCCAAGGAACCCAGCATAAAGGGATAAGTGTAAACACTTAAAAATCCCTCCACATGGGTAGTGATAGCTTCCTCAAGCTTGAGGACCACTACGTGCTTATTAGCCCAGTTACAATCTTTCTTGACCTTGGAGAGGATGTCCTCGGTGATCGAGCAAATATATCTCGAGACCAGCTCACACCGACCTGGTACCGAGGAGGGCTTCTCGGTCTTGAAATCAGCATCGGTCAGGCACCCCCCAGGGATGAATATTTTCAGAGGAGGTTCCGATGCCGGTTCCTCGGTAGCAGTAGACGAAACGTTTTCCTCTACAGCTAGTCGCGAGGTAGAGGGAGTTTCTTTTTGGGAAACGGATTTTGAAGTCTTCGCCATTCCTTTGATAAATGAAGAAAAGTGATGAAGTTAAAAGATTAAGCTTGATGGTTTGGGATAAAAACAAAGCTGAAATTCCTATAAAAGGATTTCAGAATAGTCAGAAATTTAATGCTTGGAAGTGTTGAAATTTCTAAAGGTACGAGGTCAGAAGGTTTGAAAGTAAAAGTTTCAATGAACTAATGATGGGGTATTTATAGCTTCCCAGCGACTGTTCACATTTGGGAATGGCCGACCAGCGACTGACGAGCATTTAATGCCATTAAGACTTTACTGACGGGGTATTTCGACTGTTTTGTCATTTCTGTCACAAAATATCAAAGTCGGGATTGGAAGTTCATGTCGTTTCTCATCACCTACTCTCCGAAAAATGATGGGACTATCTGTATACGGTCGAAATCGAGCTCGCCTACGAGTTGGTAGATTAGGTTTGGAATGTGGCAACCAAGGAATGAACGGATTTTGGGGAACGAATTTTGAAGTCTTTGCCATTCCTTTGATAAATGAAGAAAAGAGACGGAGTTAAAAGATTAAGCTTGATGGTTTGGGATAAAAACAGAGCTGAAGTTCTTATAAAAGGATTTGAGAATAGTCAGAAATTTAATACTTGGAAGTGTTGAAATTTCTAAAGGTACGGGGTTAGAAGGTTTGAAAGTAAAAGTTTGAATGAACTAATGAGGGGGGTATTTATAGCTTTCCAGCGGCTGTTCACATTTGGGAATGGCTGACCGTCGATTGACGAGCATTTAATGCCATTAAGACTTGACTGACGGGGGATTTCGACTGTTTTGTCGTTTCTGTCACAAAATATCAAAGTCGGGATTGGAAGTTCATGTCGTTTCTCGTCATCTACTCTCCGAAAATGAGGGGACTATATGTATACGGTTGAAATCGAGCTCTCCTACGACTTAGTAGATTAGGTTTGGAACGTGGCAACCAAGGAATGAAGATCTACCTCGAGTCTCACCGAGGTCGGAACGCCTGCCTTCGACTAGCGGTGAGTCCGATGTCGACCTTAGCCTCGAACGAGCTTGGAGAGACATTGTTGAGATAACTAACAGAAGACCAAAATATCCGTGACCGGTCGGATATTGCGGCGAAAATCTCGACACGTATCAATAAGGAACCGGCAATCAGCAAATTAAGAGATTTTTTACCGTCAAATTTGATATTTAAATGTCAAATTATTGTTTACGGCTCACCAAATTAAGTAGCATTTCTACTCTAAAATTAAGTTATACTTCCTAGTGAACATATTAGTAATAGAATATGAAAAATTAACGAGCAAGAACGGCTGCTGCCTATACACTAGCCTTTTTCATTTCTTGTCTGCTAGCAGCTGCTTCGTGTTTCATCCGTCACCAAGCAACTCAACCGATTAAAAGAAATCCATTGTCCTTATTGGAAAAGAATTTATTATCAGTATTAGTTTTTGAAAGAAAAACAACTTATTAAAAGGCCCATTTTCCCCATTGATCCAATGAATAGTGTATACGGTGGAAATCGAGCTCGCCTACGACTTGGTAGATTAGGTTTGGAACGTGGCAACTAAGGAATGAAGATCGACCTCGAGTCCCATCGAGCTAGGACCCGAGGTCGGAACGCCTGCCTTCGACTAGCGGTGAGTCCGATGTCGACCTTAGCCTCGAACGAGTTTGGAGAGACATTGTTGAGATAACTAACAGAAGACCAAAATATCTGTGACCGGTCGGATATTGCGGCGGGAATCTCGGTACGTATCAATAAAGAATCAACAATCACCAAATTAAGAGATTTTTAACTTCTATAGAATTGTACCTAAAGTAGGACTCCTCTACTATATAAAGGGGGTCTGATAATTCACTGAAGACACTGTAACTCACATTCCAAAGCAATATATTGTTATTTTTAGTTCTTATTATCCTCTTGTGATTCTGTTCTGATATCAATAAAAGCACTTTTGGCTCGAGGGCGGCTAACCTTCTAAGGCTAAGACTGTTCAACCTGTATGGTTTGCATTTACTTTCCCATTGTTTATTTTAATTTCAATCTGATTTATCATTTTGTATCAAGTTAGATCACGTATCCTTAAAACCACGTACAAATTTAATTGTTATCCGATTTTGAGGGTAAACAGTTACGAATATAGGAGATTATACATCTATGATCTATCCATTTTTAGTAATCCATCTGTCCCAATTTATGCGGCGGAGCTCGGATTTCGAAAGTCGAATTTCTTAATTTTGATTGTATATTTAGACATAGAATCTTTAAATTTATATATTAAAAATTACGTAAAAAGTACTATAAGTCATGATAATTAACAATTCAAAATATTTACATAGTTTTGATCGTGAATTTAGACATAGAATCTTTAAGTTTTTTAAAATATAATTTATATATTTAAAAATTACGTAAAAAATATTATAAATCACGATAATTAACAATTCAACGGTAAAAGAAAAATTAGTTTGACTGGGACGAAGGGAGTAAACTAGCAACACATACTGAGAAAATTTAAAGTGAATTGCAAGTAACCTTTCGTATTTATTACGTAATCATCAACTCGCTCCAAACGGAAACTGAAAACCTTTGATTCAACAAATCTCACATTAATTTGACACATTCAGGAAAAGAGAAAATACGAAAAGAAAAAAAGAAATTATAATGGAGAATCATTAGAGAAGAATATTATCGGATAATTGATATAGTAATTAAAATCATGCACATATAGAAAATTTCAGTCAAAATGTTTCCTTATTTTTACATATTTCCTCTGATTTCCGCTAATACTACTACTACGTGCGTCTCCAGCCAAAGAAGACATGGAAAAAAAAACCACAAAAAAGGGCATTGCAACCTTTTCTTTTGTTTTCTTCCTCCCCCCTTAATTTTATCTTTACCATGGCTATTATAATTAGTAGCATAAATAGGTGGTTTTATGCTACATAAATAAACTTAAGTTCCTCAAATCTAAGAAGTAACAACCATTTAAATTCAACACTTGTCAAAACAAGAAAAACAAGAGAATTTATCTCCCTTCATTTTCCAGTGAATTAAATACTTAATAATGGGAAAACACTTAGTTATAAGCGAATACTACTACGGAGCAAAATTAGTATTAAGTATGCTTCTAGAAGACATTATGTCCCAAAGAAACCAGAGTTAGTCAGGGTAAAATCAAGTTCGAGTTTCCAATTTAACAAACACCAAACATTTAATTAATCTCTTCTCTGTTTCCTTAAAGAATAACACCTAATTTAGCAAATACAGTGAGGCAGAAATGCTGGATCCTCTAACCAAACCGTCAAAAATATACTTATTCAACTACCTGCCTCGTGCTTATTCAACTACCTGCCTCGTGCTTATTCAACTACCTACCTAGTGCTTTAAAAAAAAGTATTTTCTTTTGTTCCAATTTATGTTAAAGTGTTTGATTAGACACAAAATTTAAGAATAATTTTTTTTTAAAATTTGTAATTTAAAATATGCCATAGTGGTTATAAATTATCATAATAAAGATAAGATGAGAAATTTAATACTATAAAATTATTACTAAATATAAAAAGATCTAAAAAGAAAAAAATATTAAGATAGAAGGAGTAAAAAGGAATAAAAGCTACACCACTCTCCTGAATTTTCTAACTTTCCTACTCAGGTACAGTAGCATGGATCTCTCTCTCTCTATTTTCTTCCCTATTTATAGTCCTTGTTAGCCTACATACATTTTTGTCAAACTTTTCCTTCCTAACATAACATATCACCAAATGGCAATCTTTTCCCTAATTCTCTACACTGTCATTTTCTCTTTTCTTCTACATTCCATTTTCAGCTTATTTTTCCGCAAACGTTACCCGTTGACACTACCACCGGGTCCAAAACCATGGCCAATAATCGGAAACCTAGTCCATATGGGTCCAAAGCCGCACCAATCAACTGCAGCCATGGCTCGAACCTACGGTCCACTCATGCACCTTAAGATGGGGTTCGTGGACGTGGTGGTTGTGGCGTCTGCGTCGGTGGCGGCTCAGTTCTTAAAAACTCATGACGCTAACTTCTCGAGCCGCCCTCCGAACTCGGGTGCAAAACACTTGGCTTACAATTATCAGGATCTTGTTTTTGCACCCTACGGACCAAGGTGGCGTATGCTTAGGAAAATTTGCTCTGTTCATCTTTTCTCTGCCAAGGCTTTAGATGACTTCAGCCATGTCCGCCAGGTTTTTTACTTTACATTTACAACGCCCATGTTTTATAGTATTATAGTATTGTCTCCTTATGAATTTTCTAAACTTTGAATGAAAAAGTTAATGCTTGCAAAGAGAAGACTATTTTTTGAGTGGCATACTTCTAGTATAGATCTTTGTTACACGATAATATGGCTTTGGCTTTATCGGGAGCATACGTATTTTTATAATTCTTTCCTTTTAATATTTCAAATAGAATGACGTATAATTTGTATGTATTAGGAAATTCCTAAGTTTCAAAATTTTATTTTCCCCCCGTAATGATATGCCCTCCTAGGCTTAGAAATGTTATAATTCGATAATACCACAAATCCAATTTGTACTAAAAGTCTTTTTTTCTTTTCTAGACTTTATCTAGTTAAGGTATCAGTATCATATAAACTAGGGGGAAGACTAATTTTGCCCTTGAAATATTAGAAATGGGACAACATAAAAGTCCAATGATTCGTTTGTGGCACAAAAATGATTCGCCGTTAGCGAAACAGAGCTCAAAATGCCTTCCCTGCTGACGATTGCTTTAATTCAACTTGAATGAAAATATTGTTAGAGTCGATTTATAATATGTTAAAAATGACTAGAGGTTGAATTGATTGTCCCAAATTTTTGGAATGATATTAACTGAGCTATTAACGGAGGAAAAAATGGTCTCGTTCCGAATAGTTCAAGTGCAAAATTGGCTATTTTGTTAGTCACAAACTAAGCATATTTTTTAGCTACTTTGCTAACGACGAGAGCATTTTTGGGCAAAAGACGAAATGGGAAATAACGTCACCCCATTTCGAATTGTTCAGGGGCAAAAATTGAACATTTTTCCTATAAAATAAAATGGAGGAAGTATCTTTTTTTTTTAAAAAAAAAAGAGCTGAGTATTAATCTCATCTTTCATTCTCTTAATCATCCTTAATTAACTTTCTTGTCGTGGGAGAGGGTAGGTTGACATTCAGTTTGCTGTCCTTAGATGGAATGGCCAGGAGAAGGGCCTTTACTTATTATGTCCAAACTGGGTACAGTACTTCCATTATAGAAACACCAGGCAATGCCTAAAATATTTGTATGAAATTTCTTTTTCATTTTTCTTCCCATTTTCCCAAACGTTTCCTTTCTTTACCTCTCACTTACATGTGCGTGAGCACACTGAATACTTTATTTGGCTGTCCTTGTTAGATTATTGCACAATTGGTGCGGTTTTATATTCCTCTTTCGTTCCGTCTTTTGATAGGAAAGTGACGGAATGTAAGGTCTATCTTTACGTGCGAGACTGTGTATCTTGAAGAAAATAAAAAGTCCTATTAATACACTAAGCATTTATTTAAGAAAAGATTAATGGAGTGGAAGATCAAAGAATGAATAAGATTAATCAAATAACTTTTTTTTTAAAAGCCCAAAAAAACTAGTAGTAACATGACAAGTAAATAGAACCTGTGGCTTTAGAAGCGATAAAAAGTGCTATACGGTGAGGTTTAGATTTAAATTATTAGGTCACGTTTTAGATCGTACTTTACGGTTACAGTGCTTAATTAGAAGAACTAATTAATACTAGTGTGAACTTATTTTATTTTTAGTTTGTGTAAAAAAGATTGACTCATTTTCATATTTAAAAATAATTTATTTTTATGTAATAATTTATAACCACGTAGAATAGAATATAGATATCTCATTTTAAACAAGTTCAAATTTTTTTTTCTTCTTATTATACTCGGTGTCAGTGTCGGTGTTTTCATCTTATTTCATTTTGAAAGGCTTAGTATTATTTTTCATTGCCTAATCACAACTGCAGGATGAAGTAAGAACACTTACGCGCGCCCTAGCAAGTGCTGCGCAAAAACCGGTCAAGTTAGGCCAACTGTTGAACGTGTGCACCACGAATGCACTTGCGCAAGTGATGCTAGGGAGGCGGGTGTTTGCTGACGCAAATGGCGGTGTTGATCCACAGGCGGAAGAGTTCAAGTCAATGGTGGTGGAGGCAATGGTGCTCGCCGGCGTTTTCAACGTTGGCGATTTTATTCCGGCACTCGATTGGTTGGACATTCAAGGTGTAGCTGCAAAAATGAAAAAGCTCCACGCGCGTTTCGACGCGTTCTTGACCTCAATACTAGAGGAACACAAAAGCAATCAATTTGGAGAAACGAAAGAACATGAGGACTTGTTGAGTACGTTAATCTCTTTGAAAAAAGAAGAAGGCGATAATGAAGGAGGAAAGCTCACAGATTCAGAAATTAAAGCTTTACTTTTGGTACGCCTCTCTCTTTCTTAAACCAAACATCTCAAAGGATCAATTAACAATTGCTTTCAGTTCTAATTTCCATTTTCCGTGATGATATTTGGCTTAAGATGGTGTTTAAATATTAAGCTAATTTGACTTATGTGTTGTATTATGATAGTAGAAGAAAATATTGAAGTAATGATTTAATGTAACATCAAAAGTAAAAATTATATATTATTTGAGAAACGTTTAAATGGAGAATTGAAGATTCATATACTTGATCTTAACTTACTCGGAATTGATGGAAAGTTATTATTGTTGTATTTGAATTATGAAAGGTTATAAAATTACATAGAAATGAAATGGAGCTGCCGTCTTTAATGTCACAATTTGAATAACAATAACGTATACGAGTATTTAATGCCTAATTTTTATTCTACAAGGAAAGTTATATACTTATACAAGGTTTAAAAAGGTCAGATTGACACTTAATTTGACAATGAGTGTATTATTTTTAAAACAAATGGATTAGTTAATTATTAGAATAAAATATGGCTGGATAAAAAATTATGTACCATGTTATAATTTAAATTAATGGAAAAATCAGATAGAAACTGGAACAACAACATGATGAAATGCCCAACAACGTCAAGGTTAATAATGTCAGCGCAAATATATAGGAGGGCTACCATGTAATTTAATAAAACTAGGGTTTCCTTAGACGTATAAACACAGCCTCCAAACATACTATCGTTTGGCACAAATCAACGGCCAAGATTTTATTTACCATTACCCGATTCATCTATATAAACCTAACTACTTTCTGAAGCATGGCATCATTCATACCTAGTTTGGTTCACTTCTTTTTTTACTTCAGCAGCTTTTGATAACCTTTGTATGTCAAAGCTTGATACGCACCTGAATCGGCAGTTACATACAGACCAATAGTATATTAGTACATATGCCGGTTTGGGTTCGTATCAAACTATGATATACTTCAAAGGATGATATATATTGCATATATAGAGGATTGGTTACGAGTTTATGTAAAGCAGTATTTTTTTACTCTATTAAATATTTATATATATTTTGTAGGTATCCATTTACTTTAAATTGTGGATTTGTTAATGTTGATATGCACATCTTCTAGCCACTCTGCTTGAATTTTGCAACACTCTCGTGTTCTTTATTTTAAGCTAATATCGTCAAGAGAGATAATGGAATAAAGATGGAGATTTTAATAAACAGCAAAAAGAAGGTTAAGCAAACTGGTGAAAGATTACTCATTTTTAGAGTTTCTTTCTTATATCTCAAACTGCTTTAGTCTGTCCTGCCTTTCCCTTACTTCGAGCCACCCTTTCCAAATGATTGAATGACTTTGACAAATACTTTGTGAAAACATTTGTGGAATGTAAAGATAAACAAAGATTTCAATATTAAAAAGGAGTCTTTGTGCTCGTAAAATAGGTTAGTTTTAATTAGTAGCCAGATGGGGTGAATGAAGAGAACACTCGCAGTTGGATTTGTTAAGAGGGGTTGTTGAGTTGAATGGTGCTGTCAACCACTTAAATGTCAAAGCAGCTACCTTAATTTTGTGTTGGTTTTGTTGATTTAGAACGAGTTACTGGTTATCCCTTAAGGAAAGGGATGTGGTTATCACCGTACCCAAGAATTGAGATGGTTAATTCTTTTTTTGTTTTTGTTTTTTTACCTTAGTACTCACTCCGTCTCGTATGTGAATGTGAATTATTGCAGAACTTGTTTATAGCTGGAACAGACACGTCCTCAAGCACGGTGGAATGGGCCATTGCGGAACTTATTCGTAATCCAAGAATACTGGCCCAAGCCCAACAGGAGATTGACAAAGTGGTTGGAAAGAATCGGCTCGTGATGGAATCTGACCTAACCCAATTAGCTTATTTGGAAGCCATAGTCAAGGAAACTTTAAGGCTTCATCCATCCACCCCTCTCTCCCTCCCTAGAATTGCATCCGAAAGTTGTGAGATTAATGGCTATTTCATTCCCAAAGGCTCAACACTACTCGTCAATGTTTGGGCCATCGCTCGTGATCCAAATGAATGGGCTGATCCATTAGAATTTAGGCCCGAAAGATTTTTGCCTGGAGGTGAGAAGCCCAAAGTTGATGTGCGAGGAAATGACTTTGAAGTCATCCCATTTGGAGCTGGGCGTAGAATCTGTGCTGGTATGAATTCGGGCATACGAATGGTCCAGTTGATGACTGCAACTTTAATTCATGCATTTAACTGGGATTTGCCCATTGGACAATCGCCTGAGAAACTAAACATGGAGGAAGCATTTGGGCTGACTTTGCAACGGGCTGATCCATTGGTGGTGCACCCATGTCTTCGCCTAGAAGCCCAAGCATACATTGGGTGAACAGCCCAATTAGGATATGACATGTCCGCTAAATGTGTACATTGAGTGAACAGCCCAATTAGGATATGACATGTCCGCTAAATGTGTTAGTGTCTATTCGTTTATGCTTTCAAACGGAGGGAGTAGTAGTTTGTATTGAAAAATTAAAGTTCGTCAGTAAGAATATCCTGTTGTGTGTAACCTTTTTTTAACGGAGTCAATGGGATACTAGAACTGAGAATTAAGAAAAATTATTAAATTTAATGTTTCTATTGTACTATGTTTTAATTCTCTTTGGCTCGGTCTTCTTTTCTCATAATAAAGAGTAACGGATATTATTAGTTTATATAGCTAATTCTAACTAGTTCAATTGATCATCTCTCCGCAAGTCTTTTGCACAGGAACACAACAGTTGAAACTTGAAAGAAGAATGCATGTGTTTAACCTAAAAATAATTAAATTTATAGTTGATGAGGTCACTAACAATCAGTTTAAATCAAAGCTTAGTTGAATAAATTGTTATGCCAAATCTTGCGAAGCAAAGATCAATCGCCAAGCTTGACAAGAGCGAAATGCATTTGCTTATAATAATAACTGAATAGAGCGGGATTACAAGTGAGGGAAGTCTAGATATTTAGCGCCTAAGCCTAACGTCCATATCCCTAGTTCAACTCCCACATGTTGCTCTGAGTGGTTGGTGACTACCGAGATACTTACCGTCCATATCCGTAGTTCAACTCCCACATATTGCTCTGAGTGGTTTGTGACTACCGAGATACTCACCGATTGTGGGATAAGCATTTGGCGTAATGAATATGAGTGGATCCCGATATTTCGGAGACGGTTGATGAAGACCAGACAGAACTCCAGATTACACCTTCATTGATAGATTTCTGGGGCCATCCTCGTAGGGCTTCTCGTGGGCGCTGCTCCCATCTCTCCGGAGAGGAGCTACCGGGTTGAAGATATCTCGCGCGACAGTAAAGTTCCGTTGCTCATTCATTCCTTGGTTCATCCCTATCCCCCGGTGAATACTTATCCTAAGCAGCATCGTATCGCCATGTAAACTAGCTACGTGTTAAGACCATATTTTACTAATGCAACATGAGCTTATGCTAAAGTATCAGTTAAATGCTCAGAAGATTGTTTACATTAAGAATTAGTAATTCATTCTGTGGATGCTATCCTTGGGAGCAAGACCAGCATATTAGCTGCAGAAATTTTATTATTTTATACCTTTTCAAGATTGCACCAAAAGATTGCCATCAAAATCAGAGCCAAGGAGGGGTTCACTGCGTATATTTTGATATTAATTGTTGCCCAAACGACATATTGCAGTGGACTAGGGAAACAATGAAGCATTTCTGCAATTTACAGAAATTTGCATCGCTGGAGAACGATAGTTTACAAATTTCATAATTTCGTAGAAAAGCAATGAGCAGTAATAACTAGAAAGAGGTAAACTTTCTCTATTATCCTCTCATAAATGTTTTAACCTATCGTCTGTACATACTACATACTACCTACTACCAAAGAAACTTATTAATTTTCGTTCACTGTACATATGTCAAAATATGCCCTAAAATATTTAGAATAATGCAGCATTAAGGAAAAAATCAGTCGAGGTCGGCCAGAGAACAACGAGGTTCGTGGTAAAGATGACAACAATGGCCGAGGTCGAGCACCGTTGGCAGAATAACAACGGCTAGTTTTTGAAATAGGATATTAAAGAGAATATTTCTCTTCACTTGTACTATTAGGGTTTGTTAGAGACATGTCTCAAATAAATAGGGAAAAAGAGAAGGGAGAGAGATATGGAATATTCACTTGATAAGAACACTTTTCAGAAGAAGATTCTCTCTCTCTTGTAAAGATACAAAGATTACATTTTTATCAAGATTCTTGCCCGTATTATTTCACTTTTACACCAGATCCGAGAATAGTTCGAACAAATCTTGGATTCATCTGTCATTCATCATTGTCACGAGGAACATTCGTCCAATCCATCCTTTATTTGGTGAATCATTCCTCCTATTTACTTAAGTGCCATTTATTGCTAGATACATCTCCATTATTGCTCATTCTTTATGCACGTTTTATATCTATCATTGTCAACATTTCATGGGGCATGTCCCTCCTCACACACGTTTTTAAGATTCGCATCTAGAGTTATTATCACTAACTAGATTTAACCTGTTATTACATAAATTTAATAATTTAGCCGAAAGTTATACTTTTTGGTCAAATAATTTGGCGTCGTCTGTGGGGATCTTCTAGTTAAATCTTTTAGTTTCTTCTAGATCTACAATCGACACTGGTTACTAACGTAAAAAAAAAAAAAACAAGAACAAGAACCTTTTCTCTCTGCATGCGTAGACCTAATATGGCACGTAGCAGAGAAGAACGAACGAGAATAATGAGTGACCTCCCAACCAACCCCATGAACGTCATCCATGAGAGCTCTGAAGCAGTGGACGAGGACACAACACCCAATGTCTCACCCAGGCAAGGTGAATCACCTCCTCCTCACTACAGCATCACAAAATCTCTTGGTAAGACAGCCTCCACATCTGTGGTAGAGGAGATGCCGCCAACAATAAAAAAGCTCCTTAAGGCCTGGCTAGCTGATACGCTCACAAGCGTCCTCCATAAGCCCGTCCGGGATACGACCACAGAAAATGCAAGAACGAGCAACATGATCAACTTCCTACTCCTACAACGACAGATATTACTCACAATGTTATTAGCAATGTAGGTGACGACGCTCTCACGACCGTTCTGAAAAGGATGGAAGAAATGGAAAATGAGAACAAGCTACTTCGGGACCAGATGAGAGAATACCAAGAAATGGTCGATAAAATATCGGGCGCTACTAAATTCTTGCCGAAAAGAGATACCGGTCGGTTCGTAGAGCAGCCGTATAGCGATGACGCCGCCCCACATGCCATACCTAAGACCTTCAAAGTGACGCCCCACCTAAAAATATACGATGACATAACCGACCCCGAGGACCATGTGACCCACTACGTCACGGCTGTAAAAGGCAACGACCTTGCCAGAGAACAAGTATCCTCCATTTTGCTGAAAAGATTCGGCAAGACCATCACGGGAGGCGCGTTAACCTGGTATTCACAACTGCTTGCATGTTCCATTGAAACCTTCGAGGAAATGGCTGATAAGTTCGTAACGGCCCACGCCGGGACCAAGAAGGCCGAGGCAAGAGTAAACGACATCTTTGCTATTAAATAATCTCCGGGAGAGGGGCTGAGGGACTTCCTCGCCCGTTTTAACCGAGTAAGGATGACTTTGCCAAATATATTGGAAGGAATGGCGGTAGCAGCGTTTCAAAACGCGCTGAGCAGAAATGGTTCAAGGCAACAAGAAAGTTATTAAGCCGGCTTATGAAGTACCCCCAACGACTTGGGACGAAATACATAACGCATATTGCACCGAAGTCCGAGCAGACGAGGATGACCTCAATGGGCCGACCCATCGACTGACCTCGGTGCAAGCAGAATCCAGGAAAGATCAAAGAAATGATACCATAAGAGATCTCGCGGCCTCATGACCTAACAGGGAACAACATCTCCCATATGTTAGAACCACCACCGCATCTTCATCCCGCCATGAAGAGGGCCCACCCCGATCAAGAATAAGGACTCACTGGAACGAGAGAGGTCCACCTCCTCAACTCATCAATAAATCAAATCGAGGTAAGAACCATAAACCTGACTTGGGACTGGTGCAACCGTATTGTTACATATTTGCAGGATGACGCACCCCGAAATAATAAAAAGAGGCCAAGAAACTGTGAATGCAAGCAACCAGATACAACATCATTCATAACGACCTGTACAAGAGGATGTATGGCGGCCCGCAGTCGAAATGCTTAGGCCAAAATCAGACACGACGCGTCCTTGAAGAAGTACATGAATGCCACTATGGAGCTCACTCTGGCAATCGAGCTTTGGTCAGTGCCTCATACGGGCAAGATATTACTGGCCCACCATGAAAAAGAAGGCCGCGTATTTCGAGAAAAAATACGAGCAATGTCAGAAATATGCCGCAATGATCCACCAAGAAGACGAACACCTACACTTAGTGATTTCCCCTTGGCCGTTCATCAAATGGGGAATGGGCATCGTAGGCCCCCTCCCGACAGGACGAGGTAACGTACGATTTCTTTTGGTTTTAATTGACTATTTAGCTAAATGGGTAGAAGCAGGAGCATTCACCCAAATATGGAAAACAAGAAGTGATCGCCTTCGTATGGAAAAAACATCATATGCCATTTCGGTCTCCCCAAAGAGATCAGCTGCGACAACGGACCCCAGTTTTTAGGAAAAACGGTCGCTGATGGCACATCAAAAGAATAGTCTCAACGCCATACCACCCCGTGGGCAACGGGCAAGCAAAACCCTCCAACAAGTCGATACTGAACATCATGAAGAAGAAACTCGAGGACACCAAAGGACTGTGGCTGAAAATATTACCAGAAGTACTCTAGGCTTACCGAACAACGTCAAAGACGAGCACAGGAGAAACGCCATTCTCGTTAGTCTATGGGAGTGATGCGGTAATACCGGTCGAGGTCGGAGAGCCTAGCTTAATATACTCCCGCGAATGCGGACCCCAGAACGCCGACAACATAATGCAGGAGCTCGACGAAGTTGAGGAACGAAGAGATATGGCCTACGTGAGAATGGTCGCCCAAAAGCAAAAAGCAGAACGCTATTATAACAAAAAGGCAAAGACCAGACCACTCAAAGTCGGGGATTATGTGCTCAAAGCCAAAACACATGCAAGCAAAGACTTACGGGAAGGCAAACTAGGAACAAACTGGGACGACCCCTATAAAATCACAACAACAGCAAACAAAGGGTCATTCCAACTAGAAATAATAGAAGGAAAGCGATTACCGAACAACTGGAATATTACACACCTCAAGTACTTCAACTTTTAAAAGATGGTGTCCCCAAAATCGTACATTTTTTCCCTCACTTGAGTTTTATCCCAATCGGGTTTTCTCGAGGAGGTTTTTAACGAGGCGATAAAGGGTACACTTCAAGATTCAAGTACGCACAGACGAAGGCACTGGACGGCTAGTTCATTACTCGACCTCTTAATACTTTTCCAGGTCGACCAATAAAGGGACTAGATAGACTGGGACTAGGATTGAAATGCCAGCCAGTGCCCGAAAAATATGTAAATCTCTCCAAGTGTATGAACAAACCACAAATACATGAAGTTTATTTCTATTCTCTCCAAGCATGGGTTACATTCGACCTTGTTCGACTTAACACCTAATCGGCCCTCAGCCATAACTAAGTACAAGTTATATTCGACCTCGTTCGAATCAATACCTAATCGGCCCTCGGCCGTTAATAAACATATGATATGTTCGACTTCATTCGAACTAATGACCACTTGCCCCCGGCCATGATCAAACCTAAGTTTGTTTCAACCTCGTTCGACCCCACTCGTGCTAAATTATTACGACCAAGAAAACTAAGGCAACCAAGCGACAAAATCAAAAAGCATACAAACCCAAACAGAAGAAAAAAGGATCAGGTACAAATAATGAAAGTGGTATTTCATACTTAGAATATATTTTACAAAGGCTCGAGAAGACGCCCACCAAAAAGCGCACAAGTTTGTGGCAACACAAAAAAAGGAAAAGAAAAGCTACTAATCGCCGCCTGGCCCAACCACACTATCGGCCTGGTCGCCTAGACCCATTGCCATCCGCCCTTTCACCATCGCAATCGCCATCAGGATACTCATCTTCATACCGGGCATCCTCTTAAATCCGATCCATGCCCACATCCTCCTCGTCGTCACCAGCCTCTGGTGTAGCAGAATCGTAGCCACATACGATCCGAGCTTCATGAGCCTTAACTCGAGCATCCTCGAAGATGACTTCCGAAATAGTTCCCGCCTTCATCAAATCTCTGAATATATTCAGCTGGGCCTCGGCGTGAATCCACTCCTCGTATAAATCTCGAGGAACATCAGGGAAGTTAGAAATATGGGAAGAGTAGGGTCGAGCCAATAATTGTGCCTTCTCGGCCTCCAGAGCGGCGATTCAATCACAAAGTCCAGAAGCCACTTTCTCCAATTCTCCAATCCGTTCATCGAGTTGCTCTTCTTTAAGTCTGACCGTCTCCAAGGCATTCTCTCGCTCGAATCGGAGAACACGGACCTAGAACCTTAACTCCACCCCTGATCGAAATACTCCGCCTTCTCGAGATCCACTGCCTTCCCAGCGACCTCAACCCTTAAAGCATCGGCTTTGAATTCACACTCCTCTAGCTCGGCGCCCAACTGAGAGCACCTGGGCTTGGAGATAGCCGCACTGGGATTCAACCCCTATACTAACCTCCAGTTACTCCTATTTGTCCCTTAGCGCCTCCTCGAGAACACTGCATTTTTGATGACCTTTACCAGCTCGTCATCCTTTTCCTTCACCTCGTCTCTGAGAGCTCTGAAGTTGCCGCTTCCGCCAAACCGCCTACAAATGTCGCGATACTTACCGTGGTACTTGCGGTATTTTCTCTCCATCTTCAGAAAAATAGCCTTACACCTCTCCTCTCTTCGGGCGCTTTCAATCTCCAAAATCAAAGTCTGAAAGAAAGAGGAAAAGAAAATGAAAAGTAAGAACGAAACAAACTTCGAACTCGACAAACAAAAAATGAGAGGGATAGAAAAGTTTACCCTATGAGCGAGGCCTACTACGCTCCTAGATAAGATAGTATCCTTCAGCTTTTCGAGCATTTTACCCTCCACATCAAAACCAAAGGGACCAAGAGAAGGGACCACGTACTCCGTGTCGACCAACAAATCTCGATCCATAGGGATCACAATTGTCTGCGTAGACCTCTCCAACCTTAATTCGAGTCGGGTAAATCCCTCCCCCATCATCCTCACCTCATGGGCATCCACATCAGAGCCCGTCTCATAACCATCCTCGGCTACGCACTTTCCTTTTATGTAGGCTATTGAAGAAGGATCCTCGGCGGGTCGCGAGGCCGATGGCTCATCCCGCCGCAAGTTATCAGGGACTCTCGCTGACTGCCCTTTAGCTTCCATCATGGTTTCAGGAAGAGACATACCCTCTACGGCTTCAGTCGATGGCGGAACCACGGGCGGTAACTCGGCGTCATCTTCAAGCTCTATGGTCGCCGTTTCTAGGATGACGAAATTGCCCGTCACTGAATCCACCGCCCGAACAACCCCTTCGCCGATATCTACCGATCTTCTCTTAAGGGGAACTAAATTATCATCACTCGGCGATAATTCCTCTTCCTCGTCCTCGTCCACTAAGTGAAGAAAAAAGAGAAGTCGGAAACTCCGCCGTCGATATATCTGTGCGAATAAAAGAAGACGGTATGGAAGCAACAAAAGGTATGTTCGACGAACGAACAGAGGCAGATGACCGAGCAGGCCTAGCCGCAGTCAGAACAGGAATAGACTCCAAACAAGAAGCGGCTTTCCTCTTACGAAATGCAAGAGGAGGATCCCTCGGCCTCCTCGAAGGCCCTCGAACTGAAAAAGGATTAGGTTTCGTCATCACCAAAAATGAACTATAATGTACAAGCAACCATGTGGTCAAAAGAGAACTAAAAATAATATACAAACTCACCGGCCAAGGAAGAAGCAGGCCCGAACCTTTTGAGAAAGCCCGTCCACTCACGAATCCCCACCGTGTGAGGCAGAATTCGGCCAACCCAATCGAAAATATCCCCGACCAAAGGAGGAGGCGCGGATTTGGTTGTACAAGGAAGATAGAATGTTAGAACCTATGACTAGAAACAAACAAATCAAATACCTTGCGCAAACGACGGGCACTTACGAGCTCGATTCCGGGTCTCAAGAAAGTTGTCCGCATTGCCTACCATGTCCCCAGTTCTAACGAAGAAGTAATTGAGCCAGAACTGATAATTTGCTTTATCGTCCATATTCACCACCAAACATTTACCTCCTCGATGGCAAAGATGCAACATCGTCCCTTTGTAAAACCTAGGGGCAAAGAGATGCATCAGATGGCAGAGTGTGACCTCGACTCCGGCCAACTCGACAAATTTTAAGAGTATCCTGAAAAGTTTGTAAATATACGGGGAGAGTTGGGTCGGCAAAATTCATTCGCTAATGTGAGAAGGGGGAGAGTATAGCCGACCTGGAAAGGCTACGCATAAAACGCGCAATATCTGGGACAGTGGATTTGCACCACGTCGTGCCTTGTTGGGATCAGATCGATGTGGGCAGGGATATTGAATTTTGCCCTAACCTTGGTCAAATCGGCCTCTCCCAACTCTGACTCCGAGATTTCAGGCTCATCTTTAGGAGCCTTCGAGAAAACGGACCTCTACCGTAGGAAATTTCTCTTCCTCTATGGAAGAAGAAGACGAAGATACAAAGTTTTTTGGATGTAAGAGGTTTTGTAAAGGCTGGAACATTACCCACACACCCCTAATTATAAAAATTCAGGCATCGAAACCAAGGAATTAATCCATCATTACCTGGCACTGTAACCGAAGTGGCAGATTCAATAAGAAGGCGCGCATGAAACGAAGTAACATATTGGGAAATCGCGTCACACTAATACATGTCGCCATGATGTCATCCTGATTCGTGGGACATATGACCCATAAAGTGCGGCTCACGAAGGGACATGCTGCCAACTCGCCCCAATCATCATGACTCGTTCATACCGTCTAAATATTTTGATCACGTTATAAAATATCCGCTCATCGAGCGCGCCTGAGGCCGGCCTCAATAAGCAAAGGGACTAACTGTATAGGTAAAAATATTACCTAAAATATTTAGGGTAATACATCATTAAGGAAATAATCAACCGAGGTCTACTAGGGAACAACGGGGTTCGTGGTAAAGATGGCAACAATGGTCGAGGTCGAGCACCGTTGGCAGAACAACAATGGCTAGTTTTGAAATAGGATAAAAAAGAGAATCACTTGTACTATTAGGGTTTGTCAGACACATGTATCAAATAAATAGAGAAAAAGGGAAGGGAAAGAGATATGGAATATTCATTTGATAAGAACACTTTTCAAAAGAAGATTCTCTCTCTCTCACTCTCTCTCATGTAAAGATAAAAAGACTACATTTTTATCAAGATTCTTGCCCGTATTATTTCATACTTTTACACCAGAGCCGAGAATAGTTCGAACAAATCTTGGATTCATCTGTCATTCATCATTGTCAGGAGGAGCATTCATCCAATCCATCCTTTATTGGGTGAATCATTCCTCCTATTTACTTAAATGTCATTTATTGCTATCTTTTGCCAGATACATCTCTTTTATTGCTCATTCTTTATGCACGTTTTGTACCTATCATTGTCAACATTTCATGGGGTTTGTCCCCCCCCTCCCCACGTTTTTAAGATTCGCATCTAGAGTTATTATCACTAACTAGATTTAACCCGTTATTACATAAATTCAAACAGTACCCAAAGAAAAATTTATTTTGTGCCTCACAAAACTTACACTAGTTGTGTGAGACCTCTTTATTGTCTCACAATTTTGTGGACCCATTATCTTGTAGACCTAAAAGTGGAAGATATGGGTCCACAAATTCGTGAGATAAAAAGAGACATCACACAACTAGTGTCGGTCGTGTGTGGTACACCATAAAATTGCTCGTACCGAAATTGCTTACATTGTACCCATTAGTCAAAAAATATTTGTCTAGCTTATTTCAATTCTTTCAAACGATTATCTATTTTTCTTTCAAACGATTATCTACTTCTCTCAGTCAAAAAGAATTTTATAGGATCTACTTTCACTACTTCCAAAGTAATTTAATCTTTTCTTATTTACTTTCCTAAGAACAAAAGTCAAAATACACATTTTGTATACATATGTCTAAATAAGTATTACTATTACAAAAACAACATACCCACTATTGTAACGACCCGACCGGTTGTTTTGAGCTCTAGTGCGTCGTTCGACAGTTTGAGGCCTTGAGTAGCTTTACTTCATGTTTTATGACTTATACGCGTAGTCGGAATCGAATTTCGGGAAGTCCAAAGTTGATTCAGATGGAAAATTCTAATTTCGGAAGCTTTAAGTTAGAAGAATAGACAAAGGATTGACTTTTGAGTAAACGACCTCGGAATCGGGATTTGAAGGTTCCAATAGGTTCGTATGATGATTTCGAACTTGGGCGTATGTTCGGGTTGAGTATCGGGTCACCCCGGGAGCATTTCACTGCTTATTGTGGAAAGTTGGCATTTTGAAGAATTTCTTAAGTTTGATTTGAGGTGGACTTTGGTGACTTGTACGTAAAGTTTGGTGTCATTCCGGAATATTTTGATATGATTCGGACGCATTCGTCGAAGTTTGGAAATTAAAAGTTTAAAGAAGGACTTTGATCGTCGATTCGTTGTTCTGATGTTGTTTAGTGTGATTTGAGGACTTAAGCAGGTTCGTATCATATTTTGGGAATTTTTGGTGTGATTAGCGGGGTCCCGGGGCCTCGGGTGCGTTTCGGGCACTACAAAAAAACAGGTAGCGACGGACAAATTTTATAGCTAAACAGAAAAATCCATCGCTAATCTCATTTAGCGACGGATTAGCAACAGATTATAAAGAAATTCTGCTAGCTACGAGCGTTTTAGCGACGTCGTTCGTAGCTAATTCCTGTTTTTTTGTAGCGGGGATGGTTTCGGGTCATTTTCCCATGTTTTGCTGCTGCTCATGTTGGTTTTGGTGTCTTTCATCGCGAACACGTGGTGGTTGTCGTGTTCGCGGAGAAAGAGTTTGGGATGTTAGATTTTTGTTCATCGCGAACGCGACACAAGGGTCTGGAAGAATGAAGGGGAGCTGGGGGCCTGGAAATGTTAAGCCTTTATGAACGCAGCTGTGTGACCACGAACGCGAAAGGGAATTTTGGGAGGCAGTACTTTTAGCCTTTGCGATCGCGAAGATTTTCCCGCAATCGCGAAGAAGGACGAGCCTGGGTAGATTGTTTTAAGTCGGGATTTTGCTCACTTCACTCATTTCTCTCTTGGTTTGGGCAATTTTTGGAGAGTTTCAAGGGGAGATGTTCAATATCTAATGCAAGGTAAGTAATTCCCGCATATTGTAAGTTAATTACACGGTTTCTATAAGGATTTAACATGAAAATTTATAGAAAATTATGGGATTTTGAAGAAAACCTAGAATTTGGCATTTTGGATTTTTACCACGAAATTGGACATGAAATATGGAATAAATCATATATTCAAGTTCGTAATATTATGGGTAAAGTTTATCTTCAAATATTTTTGGAATTCGGGTATGTGGGCCCGAGGGTTGACTTTATTGACTTTTCGAGCGGAGTTGGGAATTGCTATAAATTGAATAATTATAAGCATTGGAGTATATTGTGATGGAATTGCACATTGTTTGACTAGTTTCGGATCGTTTCGCTTTGAATTGAAGAGTTAGAGAGGCGTTGGAGCCGGTTATGGAACTTCAAAGCGAGGTAAGTCTCATGTCTAACTTTATGAAGGGAAACTACCCCCTAGGTGATGTAATTGTTATGTGCTATTAGTTGTGGGTGCTACGTACGCACGAGGTGACGAGAGTCCGTACGTAGCTAAAGCATGTTTCCAGGTAGACTTAGGACTTTACCATATAATATTTGAAATATTTGAACTCATCCTGCTGGCTTAATTATTAATTGAAATTATACATATATATTACCATGTATATACATATATATTAGACCGATCCTTATTACCTTGAATTGTTGGCAAGTTATTTGAGAAACGGTAAATGTTATACTCACCTTGTGTTCATATACTGTATCGTAAGCTCATGTATCGTAATTTGATAATTTCTTTCATTTCTTGTGTAGCGGGTCGAACTCCTCGATAGGATTATGTACCACACTCTCATGGGAGCGGGTCGTTTGCCTCAGCAGTATAATAGATACATCTATGGATCGTGTCACTCGACCCTCGGCAGTGTACACGTTATGATGGGATCGGGCCGAACGCCTCGGTAGTATCATATTCTTTCTAAGATCTGGCCGTACGACCTCGGCATAATCGTGCGTTATATCGATAGTAGTCCGAACATTCGCGCGATCTTCCTTCCACTGATGCCTTGAATTTTATATTGAAATTCTTATCGGTTTATTATTGGCACTTGATATTTCCGCGGAGGAAAGGCAATCGGACTATGGATGTTTAGGCTTTGGGTAATGAAGTAATGAGACTTGATATTTTCAAGCGAGGTGGAATTCTCATTTGTGAGGTGGTATTATCGTCCTTCCTTGGATGCATTAAGGTCCGCCGATTATATGGTCTTCTTCGATTTGCCTTCGGGGCAGGTTGTTGTGAAATGGTGCCTGAGAAGCGGTTGTCAGAGATAGCGGTGTGTAGCGGTTTCAGAATTGTATTGGTGTTTCTAATGTTGATGGCTCGAGAAAGATGATCTTCTAGGAGGTTTAGAGTTGGTAGCAATTTATTAGTTCAGGTGCTACATGTATGGATATGATTTGAGGCAACATTTGGGCAGCGAAGGATAAGGAAGGATATGGCGGGAGGTGTCTCGCGGTGGTTGAATTACTAGCAGGTCAAGTATGCAAAGCAGAGGTAGAGAAGTTGCTTAAAGGAGATGGTTTAACCGAAGTTAGAGTGACAGAGTAGTATATGGATTATATGGTAGGATAGACACATGCCTTGAGAAAAGTTTAGAACGATTTGGGAATCGTGGTGGGAAGTGACTAGGTCTACGGATTTTATTTGAGATGGAAGCTACTCCATTGGGGAAGATTGAGTATGGCAAAGAGGAGTTTCTTGAAATGAAGAGGGGTGTGAAAACTTGATTACCGTTTTTGGATGCAACGTGATTTCGAGTTTGGAACGTATTGTCGGACTTGTACAGCTGGTGGACGAGCATGAGCTTAGGAGGGTTTACTGAATGCGTGGTAGTTGTACCTAGTGCAGCATCGTTGCAAGATGTCGGCATGAAATTCCACAGGTGGGTTATCTCATGTGAGCAGGTTAGCGGTTGTGTGATGTTGATGAAGTTTCTACGAAGAATTCTACTTACTAGTAGAATATGCGATTGTGTCTGATAATTCGGAATGTTCAAGAAAAGTTTAAAAAGAGACTATATGAAATTTGGCGGGTTGACGGTGCGAGATCATGGTAATTGAGATGGAGGAATTGATGTGGGCTCTATATTATGTGATGGTAGCTTAAACCTAAGTGGGGGAGCCCACCGTCTACGATTAGATCACGTGGTTATCTACTTTGCGATTTCTGATTGTCGATGCATCGGCGGATCAATTATGGCTAAGAAACGAAAACATCAGGGGTAATTCGAGCAAGAACTTGATAAATGTGTGCTATATTTTGCCTTATCAGTTCGTGCGCAAGTTTTGGGAAGACTCAGAGTTTATACTTATTGTGGATGTGATGTACAAGGAAAAGAAATTAGCCGGTTACTTTTTTGAGAGGGTGTTCATATGCTAGTAGAGCGTCGGAGTTTAGTTGTATTCGGGACCAGGTTAGAGTGGGTGACTCTCATCAACGGGTCCTATTGGGTTCAAAAACTAAGGTGCAACGTCTAAGGATTTTGGGATCCATTATGTGACTGAAGACCGGGATTTTATAGCAGAGTGTGAGGAATACTTGGGGAAATTCCTATGTTATCATCGGATCTGCGGACGAGAAATGGGAGAAACTACTTAGGATTCGTAAAAGATCCTTCAGAATGGGTATACCAGTTAGAGATGCTATTGTGCGTATAAGGAGGGTATGAGATAGTTCAAGAGTATTGAGACGATGTGGTCTCGTGGTTCGGGTCACTCGGGATGAGTGTTGATCGGGTTCGTTATGTTTTTTAATGGAGCTACTATTAGTTCTAAAGAAAGTCAAGAGTAAATTAGAAGAAGTTGGGTCGGTTAGTAATGGTTCGAATCAACGTGATTGTGGCAATGATCAGTTCCTTCGGTATGTAAGCTATACAGGTGATTCGTGGATGTACGTGCGGGCTTAACAACCACCATAATTTGATTGATTTGGAGGTATTTGATTATAATGGCCTTGTTATGTGTAATGGATCCCGGAACAGTTACGATGGTTTAGATCATGACTTGAGCTTTGTATTTTCTGTGGTTGGGGATACAGTTGAGTGTTGCAATGGTTCTTCTGAAATAAGCTAAGTGAAAGGTTCCTAGCCAATGGAGTGCTTATTCTACTAGTAGTTCAGGTGTTATGATGAATTCTTGTACTCTCGCGTAGCGGCATGATAGGTGCAGTGGGCGGCATGGGAATTGGGAGTTAAGGATCAAGGTTGCGGCTCGGTGTTGATAAGAATGTCACGAGCTCGAATGAGCAGGGAAAGTTTTAGATGTTTAGAGGAAGCTGGCTCTATCTTAGGGTCGCCTGAGAATGGTATCCTGGGTGAGAGGCATCGTGTATTGATTTGCGAACTCTTGGTTGGCTTTACAAAATTTGTACGGTTGGTGGTGTGGATGTGCATACTTTTCTACCTGGTGCGGAAGGTCGTGGGAGCGTATCCCACGGGGAAATTTGTATAAGTGTGACATGTTAGTCACTTGATTGTTAAGGATTGAAATCAGGTATGGAGATTTTTGGTACTATCATTAATGTGAGAGTTTATGCCTGGAAGACGCTCTATTCCCTGGGTAGTGAACGATGGGAGTTTGTTCTGGATTGGGATGGCTGCTCGTGTGTGTCATAACCATTGTAGATCCTCGAAAGGTTGTTGGCCCTGTATGGTATAATCAGGATCGGCTTGAGGTCCGTTGGTGGGTCTAGTGTGAATGTGTGCTCTACGTTAGGTAGGACGCGTTCATTCGGCATAGCATTGCTTCCGGAGGAGTCTTCGGGCGTTGGATGTTATTCCCGTCGTCAACTATTCCATGTAATACTCTATTGTGCTAGGTGGGTTGTGAGACGGCTTGATTATTCGCACATGTGTTGTAATCCCGTGTAGCTTGTGGTGTTATATGAGCAAGATGGCTCTCGAGAAGCAGGTCATTTATTGCACCATAGTTGTGCTTGGGTTTTGTAGCGTATGGCGTTATCCGTCTCCTCGGGGATTGTATTATGCACTTGGCGTGCTTGTAGGCGATATTCGGGCATTTCATAGATATAAGCACTATGGCTTGATGTGTAGTTTTCTTATTTATTGTTATATATGGATCGGGTGGTACGCCGCCAGGGGTATGTTGTTTGGATCGGGTTGCACGCTGCAACGGTATCATGTGTGGATCAGGTTGCACGCCGCAACAATGATATGTTGAGTGTTCCCTATATCTATTCTTGTGTATTTTGTTTCTCATTCTCTGAGAAGGGTTCATAGCATCAATTCGACCATTTTATTCATTACAAGGGCTGGGTAATTCTGTTCCAAAGTTCGTCCCTCCTTATGTGTCATATTCAAGTGGCTTGTCAGCGCATTGATGGTGTCATATGAGATCTTGGTCAATGTTTGAGGTGGCTTATTGCCTGAGCAGTATGTTCTGCCTCGACCTTTTCTCAAACTCGCCATGGTCAACCTAACGCTTCTCCTCTTAACATGACCGAACCATCTCAGCCTCGACTGCCGCATCTTGTCCTCCACAAAGGCCACTCCATCTTTGTCTCGAATAACTTCATTCCTAATATTATCCTTCATGGTACACCCACATATCCATCTCAACATCCTCATTTATGCTACTTTTATCTTCTGAACAAAGGAGCTCTTGACTGGACAACACTCCGCCCTATACAGCAAGGTAGGTCGAACCACCACTCTGTAAAATTTACCCTTAAGTTTTGGCGGCACATTCTTATCGCAAAGAACACCGGAGGCAAGCCTCCACTTCATCCATCACGCTCCAATACGATGTGTGACAACCTCGTAGATCTCCTCGTTACCTTGTATAATAGATATGATATACTTGAAACTACTTCTCTTGGGGATGACTTGAGTCTTGAGCTTCACATCCACGTCAACTTCAAGGGCCTACCATAAAATTTACACTCTAAGTACTCTATTTTGGTCCTGCTCAACTTGAAACCTTTAAACTCCAAAGTCTTTCTCCAAACCTCCAACTCCGCGTTGACCATGCCTCGAGTCTCGTCTATCAGCACTATTCATCTACAAACAACATGCACCAAGACACCTTCCCTTGGATGTGCCGCGTCAGCATGTCCATTGCTAAGGCAAATAGGAATGGGCTAAGAGCCTATCCCTGGTGCAACCCCATGGTAACTGAAAAGTATTCCGAGTCTCCTCCCATAGTCCTCACCCGAGTCTTAGCACTCTCGTACATATCCTTAATCAACCTAGTGTACGCTACGGGGATGCTGCTAACCACCAAGCACCTCCATAGAACCTTCATCGGGACTTTATCGTACGCCTTTTCAAGGTTAATGAACACCATATGCATGTCCTTCTTACTCTTTCTATACTGCTCCACTAGCCTCCTCACCAAATGGATAGCTTCCGTCGTCGACCGTCTCGACATGAATCCGAACTAATTTTCAAAAATAGACACGGTCATCCTCACCCTGGCTTCCACCACCCTCTCTCAAACCTTCATAGTGTGGCTCAACAGCTTTATACCCATGTAGTTGTTGCAATTTTGAATATCGCCCTTGTTCTTGTACAATAGAACCATCGTACTCCACCTCCATTTTTCGGGCATCCTTTTGTCTTAAAAATAATATTAAACAACTCAGTAAGCCACTCCCCGCCCTTGCCCCCGAGTTCCTCGTACGAATGTCCAAACGTCGCAGTCTTGATTGTCGTAACTGCTAAGTTCGCCTCTTTCTTTGCCTTCTCATAACACTCTTGATATATCTTTCTATCCTCCTCGTTTGTACTCTCCACAAGCTTCAAATAAGTCACTTTCTTGGCATCCACCTTACCTTGGACCTCCCCATTCCACCACCAGTCCCCTTTATGACCCCTCAAAATAACCCTCGTGACCCCTAAAATCTCTCTAGCAGCTTTTCTGATGCAACCCACTGTCGTGGTCCACATCCTAGTCGCGTCCCCCCTACTCATTCATGCCCTCATAGCCAACAATCTCTCCCCCAACTCCTGAGCTTTGTCCTTAGTCAAGTTAGCCCACTTGATCCTAAGTCGCCTGCACACCGCCCTCTTCCTCCTACTCCTCTTGATCTTCAGGTCCATAATCAGAAGCCTATGCTGAGTCGTGAGGTTCTCACTCGGGATGACCTTGCAATCGGTGCATAAAACTTTATCACATTTTCCGTAGAGAAGTATTACTATTACTACTAGTAAATATAATACAGTAATTTATGTTTCGAGTTCAAATTATATTAGTCAAAATTGAAAGAAACGAAAAGAGACAAAGAGAGTACTAAGTAATAAATCTTACACATGGATAAAAAAGTGATTCAGGCCTTTCGGCGATCGATAGATAGATAGTGAAATAGAAAAAGGAAAAAAAGGATATGCTAATTATGCACTACGCCCGAAAAATTTAACAAAAGGTAAGGCCACCAGGGGGCCACATATATACCACCATCTATATCGCTGCATCAACTTGTTTGTATTTTTCTCTCTGAATTAATCCATCACTGTACTCTACACTCCTCATTCTATCATCACACTCTCCACTCACAAAGTCTCCTGCTTACTGGCATTAGTGTTTTATCTTCTGAATATTGCTACCTCTTCTTCATCCCAACCTCTGTTATTCTTTTTCTCATGGCTGGTTTTCTCTATGCACTCCTCTTTTTGGCCATGGTTGGCCACTCTAGTAAGCTTTTATCTTTCATTTTTAAAGTTATTTATGTTTTTCCCGTCGAAAGCTGCATCAAACTAACTAGTGTTACTGTCTGCCTTTTAGACATTCACATCCACCTTTTATTCTTTCTACATTTGCAAAAATGTGTTATCTTCTCATTTCAAACGGGCCTCAAGTATCTTGCTTACTCCTCTGAATTAAGTCCTTCGCTATCCACATATACGTGCATAAACCACAATAGATAAGCTACATTTTTTTTATTTTCATATGCTTCACATGATACACTTGACAGGGGAAGGGGAGTATATAATAGGATATTACTCTCTTCTCATATCGTTTACAATAACAACGACATATCCACTATATTTTCATAAGTATCGGAAACAGTTACTATATCTTAGAAACAGTCACTATATCTTACTGTAAAGATAGAATGATTGTTTTCGATAGACCTAGACTCAAAGAAAAATATTTCGAAAAATCGTTTGAAGTTTATATTTGCTCATTTTTTTCCTCCTTTTTTTAAATTTGAAAATTACTCTATATCTTCATTTTTCTTTCTTTTCTTGGTAATTTCTTGAATTTGCAAGACCACGTACTTTCTAATTAAGAGTCCTCGGTATTTTTTTGGGATTTTTGGGGGTAGATGCCGCATGGTGTGCTTGCAAAGGATTGAGTGATGCAGCTTTACAAAAGACACTGGACTATGCTTGTGGAGCTGGTGCAGACTGCAATCCTATTCATACAAATGGGCCTTGCTTTAATCCCAATACGGTGAGAGCTCACTGCAATTATGCTGTCAACAGCTATTTCCAGAAGAAGAGTCAAACTTCAACCGCATGTGATTTTGCTGGCACTGCTACTGTTACTGCTACTGACCCCAGTAAGTCAATTCTTACACAGTTCACTAAAATTATTTCCATACACTATAGCTCTGTTATTAGTTTTAGTATTTATCTCTTGGAGATTTTTTTTGGTGATAAATGTTTCTCTTCAATTTGGTAATACACAGGCACCGCTGGCTGTGCTTATCCTGTTAGTGCAAGGTAAGTAAGACTTCTTAACGGTGTTACTAGTATTATTTTTTCGACTTTGTGTTACACAATTATATCACTTAACGTAGAATTATCGATAATTCGATAGTTATTAATAAAATATGTATTGTAATTAGTAACACGACAACAATAACAACAACCCGGTATAATCCCACCAGTTGGATCTGGGGATGGTAGTTTGTACGCAGGTAGAGAGGCTGTTTCCGATAGACCGTCGGCTCCCTCCCTACAAGAACTCCCCACCTTGCTCTTGGGGTGATTCGAACTCGCAACCTCTGGTTGGAAGTGGAAGATGCTCACCACTAGAGCAACCCATTCAAGAATGTCCAAGTAACGTCACAACAAAATTTACTTAATTGCTACCGCATATTAAAATATAATGATAATATAAATATTCTTTATGCTGATAATATATACTCCTACTAAGTTTAATCCTAGATCTCATTTACCAGGTCCTTAACTCGGGGCAATCTTTCGTTTTGTCCTATTTTGTTTTAGTGGATTGCCTGTTGGTTCTTTTACATATTTAATTAAGGTGTCCATGCGCGAAACTGCTGCTACTTAATTTTGTAGGATGTAAGTATTCTTTATAGTGCAGTCAATATTTTGAAGCACTACTGCCTCCGTTTCCATTATTTGTCCACTTGAAGTCAAAATTAAACCATGCTTTTTAATGCGAAGGTTAGGTAGTTCTTAAAATAGCCTTCCTTTTTGCTACTGTACTCTTTTCGCCTATTCAATGCACAGCTTCAGGGTAGAAGCATCACTCTAATAAGTTCTTAGGAAGGAAAGGAAAGAAATTATATGTCTACCCCTCCATTCCTTGGCCATCTTTTTGGTTATTGGTTAAAAACAATGATTTCACATCTTTCAAGCTACTTTAGCTATTCATGATATAAACGAGAGGATTTGAACTCCAAAAATATTTCATCATTAAATAAGGTCCAAATAGTGAGATCTAAAGCTCTCAGTTCACCAATTTTCTATGGTAAGCAAGTTGGTTTCCCACAGAATAGGCTTGACATGCCTATTAAGTACTATCCCGTTTCCCTTCACGTGAGCCTCGTTCCTTTTTTTATCCATCTCAAAAAGAATGATTCATTTCTAAATTTAAAAATAATTTAGCTTAAACTTATAATTTTATCCTTAATGAGAAATTTTTATAACCACATAAATACTCTGTCCTCCTTTTTGACTTGGTTAGGACCGCAAATTTCAAAAAATTTCGTTTATTTCTTAAACTCCGTGTCCGGTCAAACATATTTAGATAAATTAGAATGTATGGAGTGCATAAATTGGTCAAAAGAGAATAGATTAGACCATAGGACCATCTTGATAATGTGCAACTCCTTTATTTTAGACTCTGTTTCCCTTTTTCTCCGATTTTTCTCTTTTGTGAGATGGGCATCTCTCTACTCTCGATAAAGAGTAAAATGATAAAGCAGTTGAATCTCAATCTTTCAAATTCCTTTAGTTTACCGTAGAAATTAATCGTTATATATGCCCAATCAAATCCAATTACCTCTACTTAGTTTTTCACTTTTGATCTAATCTATTCTTTTTTTGTCTCCATTATTGAAAAGCATCGCACTCGCATCATGATGCTTTTGACTGATTGACAAAATTATTGCTTTTGTACTGTTTATTAGGTTTTTCTTTTCTTTTTTACTTTTTTAATTGATTTTTATCTTCTTTTTTACGATGCTGCAATTATTGAACATCACACAATATTCACATTAAGTAGAGTGGTTGCTCTAGTGACGAACATTTTTCACTTCCAACCAAGAGGTTGTGAGTTCGAGTAATTCCAATTGCAAGGTAGAGAGTTTTTGGAGGGAGGGAGCCGAGGGTCTATCGGAAACAGTCTCTCTATTTCAGGGTAGGAGCAAGATCTGCGTACACACTACCCTCTCCACACTCCACTAGCGAGATTATACTGTATTGTTGTACACAATATTCACATCCTTTTCTCGCACTTCAGTAAAACTCTAGTTATTACGGAACCCTAGTTAACACTGTTCATACACAGATCTCTTTAGGTGAGAAAGGTAAATCACAGTTGCACCTGAAAAAATTATGTGGTCAAAAGTCGATGCCTGGTGGGGTTATACGTGTCATCGGACACTGACCATTAGAGAGGGTATTGTCCTTGTCCACATTGAAATAACAAATTATTCATTGCTGGCAAGTGGCAAGTATTACAAAATGAATAATTGAAAACTGTAAGGAGTCGTTTAGTAGGATGTATTACAAAATACATAAGAATAATGGTGAATATGGTGTATTAGTAATAATGATATTAGTTATGTTTGCATTAGTTACGTTGATATATTTTTTATTTATTGTTTGGTTTGATACATTAAAGCATTGGACAATTTCTAAAAGAATTATTTGTTTACAAAAATGCCCTTAAGACCAGTCCATCATTCTATTTTTTTTAAAAGAAACATATATTGAGGAATGTTTTTATATGAAAAAAGTTTTAAAAGAATTATCTGATTTATCTACCTATATTGTAGTATAGAATTGAATATTTATTTATAAAAAAAATATGCTAGGTATTTATTTACTAGGGATATAATTTTATTTCTCACTATTTGGATTATTTCGAACTTGCATTAATATAATATTTTAATCAAGCATAGTTTTTGAAGGATAATTTTGTCTTTATATAAGCTAATACATGCATTAAAACTCATTGCATTGTTAATATCATGGTTTTTATGCATTAGTTATGCATAGGATAATGCTAAATATGGTGTATAGCCAATGCTTGCATAGCTAATGCATAAGTTCAAAAAGTATACCAAATTTAATGAATATATTAATTATTTTATCTAATGCATCCTATCAAAAGGAACCCTAAAAGCCTTCAAAGAGGGACTGATGCTTAGATAAGGTTGCTTTCTTTCTTGACTTAATGCGACATCCTTCTAAAGACCTTTCCAAACAGTACTGTGGTTGATCTATGCTACCTAATGAGGCGAATGCAATATTTTAAATAGTGTATTAATTTATGTGTAAAAATTTAATATAATAAGTTTAATACTAAAAATTTTAAATATTAAATTATAAAATTTAAATTTTGGATTATGTTCCGTGGGTTGTTAGCGAGATGTAAGGATTTGTACGGCTGCTGCATTTAAAACATTGATGTGCATGAAGAAAAGAGGTTGGCCCCCCAAAACAGCACCCAAATTACTTCTCTTAAATATGCATCTCCTGGACCAAGAATTTAAGTAAAAACAAAAGGCTTATATGCACTGCTATCTATACCAAATTAAGTAATTAACTCTTGCTTATACAAATTAAAGTAAAAATATATATTAAAGACGCATGTCTTGTATTCATAGAATTTAGTGTAAATACCTAGTGCAAATATTTATTTATTTTTTATCTAGAAGTCCCCTTATTATCCACGTTTTAAAAGGCACGCACTGTTCAAAATTTTTAAGACCATCTCCGACCTTACACTAAATATGACACCAAACCCTATTTTGGTGTAATAATTGATGTTTTGGTGCTCCAACCCAACATCATTTCTTACACCATCTTGGTGTGGATATAATATTACACCAAATTTGGTGTAACACTATTTATCATTTTTTTTATTTTTTATTATATACAATACTTTTAATTTAAAAAATTATAAATTTTACTTTTTTATTTAGGTCCCTAATATACCTAGTTATTTTTATGTAATATCTTTATAATATTAATTTTATATCTTATTTTTAGTGTATAATTTTTATAAATTAATTTTCGTATATATGATTTTTATATAAAATTGTAAGTTAATTCTATTATAAGTTATAATTGTATACAAAAATATAAACATCACAAAAAAAGGTACAAATATAAAATAAATATGTTAATAAATAACATAATATTCATAAAATAACATAAAAATAAATATTTAATAAATTAGCGGCCGATATAGATTAAAATTGATAATATATTAAATAACATAATAATTTAAAAAATTATAATAAGAATTTAGTACTCTGGTAGGTCGATTCAAATTCCACCAATATCATTTAAATATTGAGTGTATGGGGCAGAGGATTGTTGTGGCGTGGCTGTTGAAATTGTTGACTTCTTTTATCCATTATTTTTTTTGTTCTTGTAGAATAAATTCATGAATATTTGGTTCATCAATAGAATCTAAATTCGACAAAAAAAATTTATTTTCTTCTTTAAATTCTTTTAATTTCAAAGCTCATCTTTTATTTCCATATCTCGCTGCCTGCCGCACTTGACTTTGCCAACAACTCAACAAGCCGACCATTTTCTCATATGAAAAACCTCCATCAATTTTTCTTTTCATTTTTGTTTTCTTTACCCCAATTAATAGGTCGTTCTGATGATGTGAAATCACATGCAACATCCTCATTCAAATTTAGTGAAAACGATAACAAGTTAGGAGATGATACTAGAGGTGAATCAGGAGTATGAGTCTCAGACTCCAATGATATATAGGAAGAGCTATGCTTTCGAACTTTTTTTCATCCAACATCAACATCTTTAAACTTCTCAAAATCCTTCAACATATCCCACACATGATCAAATTTAAAATCTATTTTGTAGTTCGGATATTGCGTAAGTAAACATTTTGCTTGATTAATCGGCAATATTTTTTAAAAATAATTGAAGGAAAATTGTAAGTAAATATATACAAATAAAGTATAAGTAATTACAAACAAAATACCACAATATCTTTATCTAAAGCACCACCAGGATGCATAATTAATTTTCTTATAGCCTTCTCAATAACTTTAATTCGATTTTGCCCCGATCTTGTGTTGCGATACACCCAAAACTCATCCTTTGCATTATTGTATGCTTCATCCGCTCGACCCCAAAAATGATCTCTAGGTTGATGTACTCCTGTCATTGGATCTTGAGAAACATCTAATCTAAATAAAGCATAAATAGCATATCTTCGTTGGTAGAGTATCCTTTTGATCGAGTGGACATTCTTTGTTAGTGATTGGAGGAAAAATAGCTTATATGGTTAAAGAAAAACAAAAGTCAACTTCGTAAATGGGTATGTTGGCACTTTAATATATATAGATATAAGTAGAGCCAAAAATTGACATAATACATACTTAGATTCATCTTGATCTCAACCGTTGGATGAATTTTATCCTAATCTCAATCGTCGGATGGATTTTATCCTTATCTCAAATTTATCTTTAGATAAAATATCTTTACACATACTTCAATGTATAAAGATAAAGTAGACACATTCTTTATCTTTAGAGATAATGATATTGAAGATATTATTTATCTACTTTATCTCTAAACATTCTTTACAATGTGTCTACTTTATCTCTAAAAATTTTATCTCTGAAGATAAAGAATATGTCTACTTTATCTTTACACATTAAAGAATGTGTAGAGATACTTTACCTAAAGATAAATTTGAGATAAGGATGAAATCCATCCGATATATATATATACATATATATATATATATATATATATATATATATATATATATATATATATATATAAGTAGGTGATTCCACATCATCAGAACGACCCATTGGGGCGAAGAAAGCAAAAATGAAGAGAAAAGCTGATGAAGGTTTTTCATTTGCTATGAAAATGGTCCAATCAGAAAATAATCGGCTTGTTGAGTTGTTGGCAAAGTGCAGGCAGACGGCGAGATATGGGGATAAAAGATAGAGCCTTGAAACTAAAAGAAATTAAAGAAGAAAATAAAATTTTATTGTCGAATTTAGTTTTATTGATGATCCAAATATTCGCGAATTTATTCGACAAGAACGAAAATGACTAATGGATAAAAGAAGTCAACAATCCTCTGCCCTATACACTCAATATATATTTGTGGATCTGGAATCGACCTACTAGAGTACTAAATTATCTAAATTATTGTTATAATTTTCTAAATTATTGTGTTATTTAATGTATTTTCAATTTTAATCTATGTCAGTCGCTAATTTATTAAATATATATTTTTATGTTATTTAATGAACATTGTGTTATTTATTAACAACATATTATATTTTGTATTAGCACTTTTCATTTTTGTGAGGGTTATATTCTTTTATACAATTTTATATAAAAATAACATATACGAAAATTATTTTATAAAAATTATACATCAAAATTAAGATGTAAAATTAATATTATAAATATACAACAACAACCTAGTAGAATCTCATTAGTGGGGTTTGGGAAGGATAGAATGTACGCAGACCTTAACCCTACCCGGAGGGTATAATAATTAATATTATAAATATATTGCATAAAAACAATTAGGTATATTAGGGATCTAAATGAAAAAAGTAAAATTTATAATATGTTAAATTAAAAGTGTTATATAATAATAAAATATTGATGAATAGTGTTATACTAGATTTGGTGCAACACTACTCACACACAAAAATAGTGTAAGAAATAGTATTTGGTTGGAGCACCAAAATAAAATTTAGTGTAAGGTTGGAGATGGTCTTAATTTCCACCATTTTGGGGTAAAAAATAGTGGTTAAGGTTGGAGAGGCCCTAATGTCTACACAAAATCTTGCTAGCTGCCCTATTATTGGGGTGTTTTGAGGAGGCATGAATCTGGGGTGAGGAGGTATAAGATGTATAAGGTAAAAAGCATTGAGCTGAGTGAAGTGATCTTCAAAATAGACATGTGATTCAACTAATTAGAGGAGGACGTTTTATGCTGTGGGTCTTATTAGAGTTTGCCATGGTTGAGATAGAAGTGATCTTCAAAATAGGTTAGCTTTACTACATTTAGGATGTTGCTGTACAAGGCATAATATCGTAGTTTAGTAAATTTTAACTGAGCATAATACTTAGCTTATGTTTGGGACCTTTTGGCCTGAGGTTTTACCTCTGTACTTAACCTGGGACTGAATCACTGAAGTCTTCATTACATTATATTCTTGTGGTTATATTGAGCAACTAGATGCAATTTATGTAGGTAATGCACATTCTAATGAATCAGAGATGGAGTCACATTGCACATTAAAAATGTAGCCAGAGAAAAGGGTGTTTTGGCTTAGGCATGGTTAGCGGTGGCAAAATGGTTAAAAAAAAGCAGTTAACCCATATTATCCACTAAAAAATGGGCTGAATAATGAACTTTTTAAAAACAGATAAGAACCATATTATCCGTTTAGAAAATGAATAACTAATGGTTTTAACTTTTACATTTGTAAAACCTCAAATTGGAGGTTCATGAAGATTGGAAGACTAGGAATTCTCCCAAAAGTGATCATATTCATAAAGCCATGAAAAAATATGGTTACCCATATTATCTGCCGCTAATAATCCATCTAATTTACTACTTGAAACTCAAAGGCTGCAATGTGAAATTGATTGAAATAAAGAGATATAATTTGATGGATTCTGCAATAAAAGCTAGACCACACGTTCCAATTGCTTTACATACATGCCTCAAGGAAAGAATAAGCCTTTTATGTTGTTACCATCTGCACCTAAATTAGTTTATGAGATGTCATGTGCCTTAGTGATGTAGAAGAGTTGTTAATTAGTGTATCTTGGTCTTCTCTTTTCCTCTTGATTACTTATGTCCTGAATTGTTCTGAGGTTAAGATGACAAGTTGCTTCTTTGATTCTCAGCGCCACCCCTACAACTACCAGCCCCGCCACAAAAACACCATCGACTAGCACAGCCACCACAGGCGGATCTCCATACGTGACAAACACGGGCATATTAGGAGGTGTTAACAATGGTTTAGGCCCGTCGGGTGCTGGCATGAACACAGATATAAGTCATGCTGGGATTTTACTGCAAAACGCCAGCCTCTTTTCCTTTATAACCATTATTATTATTATTATTTCTGCACTTGCATTACTTTGAACTGGAATTGGAGAAGTTCTACTGTTTGTACTATATGATAGTCGTGGGTCGATGTTAAAAATTTATGTGCTGAAGTGGGCATATGCATATTATGCTATTATGTATGTACTATAAGTTGGTATGTTAGGATTGCCTTGATTTTGATTTTACCTTCCCCTCTACAATGTCGTAAGATAATAGTACTAGTAACTTTTTGTCTCTAATCTACTTTTTTTGTTTTTTGTTTTTTGGTGGTTCAAATCCAATAACCACTTTCAAACTCTTGATTCCAAAAAAAAAGAAGATACAAAACAAGTTTAGAGCTAACTCGTAGCCCGGTTTTTTTATCAACAGTGAAACCATACTCAACTACGTAAAATCAAAATCAAAGTAATGACTTGTATTCTTTCTAATTTTCAATAACAAAGAAACATACTCCGTAAATATTTGATATTTATATATGCTATATGCATGTAAATATTTATGTAAACCATAATGCTCTAACTCATCAAATTTCCAAATATAGAATCACATGTACATTATATAAGTAAAAAGGTTACTCTATAACGTATACTCATTTTTAAAAACATAGTATTCTAAAAGACGGAAAATACATGGCATGAAGCCTGCATAGTCGTTCTCGTGACGTAAAGGACCAATAACTTAAGGCTTATTAATTATCGATTGTCTCACTATCTAGGCATTATTCTAGTGAAACTTATATCTTTCATTATTTTCTCAAAACATTTGGAAGCTATTGCCTAGACATGTGTCACGTCCTTAGTTGTTAACTAAATACACGTGCGGCACTTGACAACTCGCTCACGATTTTGCACAACTTGCTCACGTTCTTGCTATGCTAAGTCAGCCTTTAGAAAGAATACAAGAGAATTGTTAAAGGAAGCTTTGTATTAGAGAGAACTTAAATTATTTTCTTGGTGAATTATAAATGGATGACCCCCTTTATGTACTAGTCTCCTAGGAGCTAGAGTGTAAATATTAATTTTTACACAAGTTCTTAATATTTATAAGATAAGGGCTTTCTCTAGAATTCTCTACAAGCCTAGAAGATTCCAAGGACTTTCCTAACAAATCCATAGGCATCTAGGGTCTTCCAAAATAAATGTTCATTCTTCTCTAGAATCTTCTCACAAATACTAGATTTTCTCCTACGTAAGTTTTCACATGGTATTAATATATGCCAAATTATGCCTATATGGCATGGTGACGTGGCGGGTCATCACACTCTCCCCACCTAATGTTGCGACGACCGCGGCTCAATGTTGCTGCATAAACTCTCGGATCTTATCTTTGAAGTGCCATAAGTCTTCATATCATTCCCACTTGGCCTCCTCCGGAGATTGCCCCTTCTAATGGATGAGGAACATTGCGGTAGCTTTCTGCCTTTGTTTTCGCCCGGCCTGGTAATCAATAATATCCTCAATCTCCCGGTCATGTGAGGCAGTGATAGTAATAGGCGCTCGACTTGATTGGCTCCTACTCGGATCATCTTTGTCTTCATGATATGGCTTAAGTATGCTAGCATGGAAGACAAGATAGATCATAAGATATGATGGCATGTCAAGCTTATATGAGATCTTGCCTACCTTGGAGATGATCTTAAATGGCCTCTCATACTTGCGAATCTGATTCTGATGCATGCCCCGTAGTGCCTTGAACTATCTTGGGTTAAACTCCACCATTAACATGTCCCCAACTCTATATTCCGTGGGACGCCGCTTACGGTCTGCAAACTTCTTCATCTTCTTAACTGCCTTATCCAAGTAGGACTTAGAACTGTCAAGCTGCTCCTCCCATCCTTTGGCCATATGATAAGCCCCCAAACTCTTTCCCTCAAACTGAACTGGTAATGAATGTGGAATTTGTGTCTGTTGGCTTATGACTAGCTCAAATGGTGTCCGCCCCGTGGACTCACACCGCTGCAAGTTATAAGAGAATTGGGCGATGTCCAGGAGCCTTGCCCAATCTTTCTGATGCACGTTTATATAATGCCTCAAGTAGCATTCTAGTATAGCATTGACCCGTTCCGTATGTCCATCCGTCTGTGGGTGGAAATAAGTGGAAAAGTGTAGTTCTGTGCCAAGTATGTCGACTAACTCTCTCCAAAAGTTCCTAGTAAAGCGGAGGTCTCGATCACTGATAATATGCCTTGGTAAGCACCAATACTTTACCACGCTCTTAAACAATAGCTTGGCGGCTTCATTGGCAGTACAACCTGGTGAGGCGGGCATGAAGGTGGCATATTTAGAAAATCTATCCACGACCACCATAATAGTACCATAACCGTCGGATTTCGGTAGACAAGTGATAAAGTTTATAGTCACTGTGAGCACCTAATTTTTGACTATATTTGAATTTTAATCAGTTTGTATTTGATAATTTTTAGGTTTAATTTTGATATTTTAACTTTTATGTTATTTTTATCAGTAGGCTTTATTAGAGAATATGTAATATTTTTAACAAAGTCTTTTACATAGAGGACGGAAGAATTTATTTTA
Organism: Nicotiana tomentosiformis; assembly: GCF_000390325.3. Classification (NCBI taxonomy): domain Eukaryota; kingdom Viridiplantae; phylum Streptophyta; class Magnoliopsida; order Solanales; family Solanaceae; genus Nicotiana; species Nicotiana tomentosiformis. Next base: position 126,132,978 of record NC_090814.1, on the reverse strand, counting down.
ATCACAGACCAAATCTAATAAAATTACTTCCTATCTTCCCTACACTATTTTCATGTCCCATAAACCACCTACTACACTATTCAATGTCACATTTCACTCTCCTTTCACTATTCCCTTGTCCCATCAATCATTTTCAACACTCTTCCTCTCTTTTTTTATTACATATACACCCACAAACCCCACTAAAAAGGAGATAGCCAGAAAATACCTTCTTCCTCCTCCAAAAAATGACCTCCAAGACAACCTCAAAATTACCCCGAAAACCTCCCCAAAACCTGCTCCAATCAGCCTTAAACTACCCTTAAATTCCAGGTAGAACCTTTTCACCTAGGGGGATCTAACTCATATTTCTGGGTAGAGGTACTCTTCGTTCAGGATGTCTTACGTAGCTTAACTCAGGTAGAACATTTTTGCCTAGGGGGATAAAACTCATATTTCCGGGTAGAAGTACTCTTCGCTCAGGAAGTTTAAAGTAGCTTAACCCAGGTAGAACCATTTTTCCTATCCAGCTCATATTTGTCACGATCCAAACCGATGGGTCGCGACGGGCACCCAGTACTTTACTCAATCGAGTACCAACATAACGTATCTTTCTTATTACATCATCATAGGTAAGTGGTCCAGAAGGGGCGTCATGAGATAAACAGAGTAAACATAAGGGAATTACCCGATATAGAATGACCCAACCTGATATAAAACCTCATACACGTGACATACGGGCCTATAAGGCCAACATGATCATTTATAAACTCAAAACATAGGCCGACAAGGCCAAACAAATACCCGTACACATGATATCTGTCTACAAGCCTCTAAGAATATATAATTATCATAAAGGTCGGAACAGAGCCCCGCCATACCAATCAATAAATGTCCTAATGATACTGACAAAATAGCAACTCCGGAGCAAATGGAGCGCATCGACATCTCCCGTTGAGCTGATAGCCTACTTGGAGGACTCTCAACCTGTCTATCGGTACCTGCGGGCATGAAACGCAGCGTCCCCAGGAAAAAGGGATATCAGTACAAATAATGTACCGAGTATGTAAGGAATGAACATCAGTAAATAATAGACATGAGAAACATGGAGTAAAAGACTCTACATGTAAGTCTGAATAATTTTGTGAATCAATAATATTTACAATGCCATGCATATGCGTACAAATGTCATACCATGCATAGGTATATGCGTACATAACAACGTATACCAACTGATCAGGTGGTGGTGCGTATATAACGCCGTAACCTTTTTCCATATCACATATACATATAATATATATATATATATATATATATATATATATATATATATATATATATATATATAACGCCATCTGGTCATGGGTCAATGTAAATGAATGCAATGCATGAGAAGTACGTCAATAAAATCTTTTGGAGTGTCATAAGACCATTATGCCTTTGAGTAATATCATGAAATAAACTTTATCAACTTACGTATTTTCTGAGACCCGTGAACAGATGATAGAATAATATGATACATGGGGAATCAAGAACATAAGCATCTCTAGTATTTTTATGAATAGAGTCATTTATGAAAATTGTGCATTTGCTCGTTTCGTTTGTATCGTATTGATCATGCCAAAAGGAAAGAAAGTATAGCCTTAACATACTTGAGTCGATTCTCTTGAGAAAGATTACACTGTATTCCCTTAATATTGCAAAATCTCATGTTAATTAAGGTGCTCTGAAATCTCGAGTTTTTGATGTGTTGAAGACGCTATGGAATATCATACTTTGAATTCCTGAAGAGCCTTGAAATCTCACGTTTTGAAGGAAATATTGAAGCAACCCACATTGCTAAGATGATAAGGAATTATTTTGGTTGAATTCTTGGAGTCTCATCTGTAAGCTTTAGCATCCAAAAATGAAGCTTAGCACTTTAAAATGAATTCTTCAAAAATGTTAGTTGGTAGGCCCCACTAATTTTGATGACTTAGCCCCCTTAGTCTTCCAATTGGGCAATGTTGCTTCTTAATTCAAGAGCCATTCTTTTAGCTCTTATTGGCTTCCACGTTAGGGGCTTCAACCTTATCCAAAGATTGTTTTTAATTAATCTCCCACTAAAATTTATTAATTACTCAATTATCCACCTAATTAGGAATTATCTCAAATTACTCAAAATACTACTCACTTTTAATACACTTTGTACACCTTACTATTATGGTCATGTGGTACCTTGTATGGCACTAGTCCGTAAATATCGAGTATTTTATCTCGGGCTGTATTTTATCCCAAAATGGCAAACTTCAATGAAATTTATTTTTTTCGATTTGCTTACCCTCTCACCTTCACGAATTCACTTATCACTTGTTTGAAATAGCATAATGCGTATAATCTCAAAATAATCTCATTTTCGAACTTACGTTGATTAGCTTACGATGAAACTTTAATGTACGAAAATGCGAAATGTAACGTCTCATTTCTGAGTTTATATCAATTTACTTATGGCGTACTTTCACGTACGAAAACATGGGGTGTAACATCATTCCCCCCTTTGGAACATTCGTCCTCGAATGTTGACTAATGCACTTATCATTCTCATAACCCATAGCTCTTGCGAATACTTTAATACTCTTTTTGCCATTTAGGCAACTGTTCTTTGAATAAATCCAAAGGTCAGGGCATTCCGCCCTTTAGGCCTCTTTCTCACACCACGGTCTATGGTCAGAATTCTTCTAATCTCGTAACTCTTGCTACCTTCTGCCCTGCAGTTTGTATGACTCTGACCTTGTAAGTGCGCCTATGCGACTCTTCTCTCATTTTTCCCTCGAGCTTTTAGCCAATATCTAGTCCTCAATTTTTAAACATATACAGAGCTTGACAAGATGTCCCTCTGGGCATCTATAGGTATACTTGAAGTTCTTTGCTCGGTACTTTGTTGAACTTACAAATATTGCTATATCTTATTCCATAGACCCGGTTATCCATTCGTATGACTTTACTGCATCTAGGTAGGTCATACTATACCATAACTCATACTTCGATTTATCGTTACTGAGGTCTGCTACCGAACTTCAGGTTACTTTCGTTGCTTATCCCATATGTATAATTCTAAGTCCTTTAAGGCTTCCTCATTACTGTTCATCTTAAGAGTGACGGCCTCATCTCATCTCATACTTTGTGACTTTTGTCCATTCATTGTTAATTCACCTTAATATTGATCTACAATATACCACTGATAACTTGAAACTTCTTACGTAATACCTTGCCACTAGGGCTTACGTTGCATCGAGGAATATTTGAAGTGATTTTCCTGATCCACTTAGCGGCAATACTGTACTTTAATAACCGTATTTTATAGAATCCCAGTGTGATTCACTTACGTGGGTATTTTAATCCCGTACAATTCATGAAATCCTCTTCAAATCATTACTCAATTGAAGGCCCAATCGTCATCCTTTATCTATCACAATTACACCCTCATTGTACTATCAGGGCAACATTCCATCTCTTCTAAATGCCATTAGTCTTAGACTCCTTTGAGTTCATTCAGGCTATACTGAGCTTTGTATAACTTAGAGAAACCATAAGCTCTCTTATTTTCATGGGCTTAATCCCGAGGACTTATCCATTCTTGTTACCTTCTCACTCGCCCTTTCTAATCCTTACTCCTGTCTTCCTAAAACCTTGTCGTTTTACCATACTTTAGATTGCGACCTACACATATCTATTTATATTACTCGCAACCTTCCTTTAACTTACTTGCATCGTAAATTTCCTTATGTCATCATAGAACATCAAGCGAGATGTCACATCGTTGCTAACTCTTCTTTATTCTTTTAACTAGACCTCTTGATACATAGAAATCATAGGCTGGAAGATATGCCACTGACGACGCTGCTACCATTCCTGGATATTGAATCCCAACACTTCTAGCCTTTTATATGCAGTATGGATTATTCCCAACCTTCTGCACTTGAGTATCTCGTACGTTATTCATCTTTACTTTACTTACCTTAAAATCTCGCATTACATCTTCTATCTCTTTCTTGACCTCCCTTCCACACAGGTATAATTCACATCCACAGCTTGAAGCTCTATTATAATACTTGCACCTCTGGTGCATACATAATCCGGTGAGAGCTTCATACTGACTTTTTATGAGGCTGGTACTCTTCTAACTGGCTTTGTCGTAGAGCCATTATAGAATATGGTTGTTGTACTATCTCTCTTGTACCTCTGATATTAAGAGTGATTCTACAATGTTCTCAATCATGATGTCTAAATTTTTCTGGGTCCAATAATCAGACTCCTGATTTGCTTCGTTGATGTAACTATTTAGTTTCCTCTTCCTTCTGACCAGCCTTTGTATAGGCTTAAGCTATCTTCCGATCTGCGGCTCATGGTATTTTTTATTACTTTAGCCTTTCATGGACGCTATGGAATATCCATGATGCAATCTTCTAACAATTTAATCCTTTATTTATGACCTGGGCTCAATTCTTTCTTTTAACTTATACTGGAGTCTTCTACGGCTGTATGATTGTTAACATATATGTTGCATGGATAATACTCTGAAATCTTGAGTGCATTCATAATGTAACTCACTATGGATCGTTGATCGAATAATTCCTTTCGTTCCATCTCAGCTTTCTTTAAACGTAAGCTATTACTTTTTCTGATCTTTCTACCCCCTTGTTGCGTGCATACTTAGCTTATCTTAGTCCCCAAACATGTCATAATTTTGTGCAATTCATATGGTCTCGAATATTACTTTTGATTTTTCTTCCCATTCCTTAGCCATGGTAAGTGCCACTTTCTCATGGAGGTCACTGTGCTTAGCTTGAAGTCTTCTTCCTTATTTTCTCAGCTAGTCTTTCGTTGTAGTATTTAGGGAGACCTTCTGGCTCTTGTAAAGTTACAAGCTTATCACATCGTATACTTGACGGAATTTTTGATGTTCTTCCTTGCCTATAATTATCCGTAGTTACTTATTTCCACGCCCTTATGCTTGTAGGGTTGCTCCTGAATTGAAGTTTTGACTGTCTTCCCAGTGAGACTATCTTTTATTTCCATAACATTCATACGGTACCTTTAACTACCTTAACTCTTGTCTGAATATTTCTCAAGGGTCACGATGTCGTATCTGCGAGACTGAATTCCCATGTTGGAGTTCACTATGTTTATCTTGCACGATCTGTTGATTTGTCTGTAACCTCTTGTCTAGCCATAACTAGACTCTTCCTGAATCAACTACTAACTGCTCGTTGGTCCATTCCCATATTAATATTCCGTGTAATCTTTCTTGGGTTATTTCCTTTGTCTTAACTTACGTCTCGCACTGGCTCCTTATCTATTAATAACATCTCAGGCATGAATCATTACTTCCTCTCCTTGACATTGTGTTTGCACAGTGTCCTGGAATCGTTGCATATCTGTAGGATTTGAATGAGTTCAATCTCATCCCTTTCTCATTTTTATCGCATTCTCCCTTTACCATTATGTAGTTACTAAAATCACTTAATTCTGACTTAATGCCACATCACTCCATATTCGCCGCTTTAGGGGAGTACTAAAAATTGGAGCTCCGACGATCTACGTATAGATGTTTTACTTTTTCATCTTTGGCATCTTTTCACATTATCGATGATCCTTGCTCTCCTCGCGGTAATCCTTCTATACCAAGTATAACAAAATTCCTCACTTGCGAGGGTGACACTTAGTGTAACTGGCACATATAGTCCCTTAAGCTTAACTTTACTCACCTTGCTTGCTTTAGGGAAGCGTCTTCCTGAATGACCTTTAAGGGTATTATTATGTCGTCCATTCTATTATCGTTGGGACACAATCTCTGAAATTCTCATGATGCCGACTATTACTCAGTCTCTAGTTCATGTTTAGTTTATCTTGTTCATCAGTCCATGCTGATTTCTTATTACTCCGGGGTCTAATTTTTCCTTTTGGTAACCACGTTGGAGTCACGAACTTATTTCTTGAAATGAGGATATGACTTTATGGCCTATACTCTTTTGTTGTCTCAAGGCCTGTCATATCTCGTCTTTTCCTTCACTTGACTATAGACTCAGTAATACTGTCATCTTTTTGATCTACCGTTGTCATCCATGTATCACATCTTACTCATAATGTTTCATTATCTCTCTTCTTATTTCCCTGCTAATATTTATGTCTATCACATTAGTCTGAAAACTCGAACAAGACATTCTTTTGCCTTTAGCTCCCCTTGCTCCATCCATTGGCTCTTCGGGTTGCCTAACATCCTCTCTTTACTAGGGACGGGAGCCATACTAAGGTAATATTTATCCCTTCAGGATTCCAGTGCCTATCTTTAAACATTCTAGTATTCATATCTAGCTGTACTATTCTAGAGTGCATCATCTGAGTATCTCACAAGGAGATCTATTAGCACATTTGCACCATCCTTCGGAAATGTCAACTAACGCAAATAATCCATTCATCATTTTAGGTTACTCTAACCCCAGCCGGATTCTGATATCCCGTCCTTCTCTTAAACCATATTTGTTAGTTCCCATAGGGCATAACTGAAATAGGTGTGGCCGATTGTACATACATATGTTATTATTGAAGGTAACCCAAAATTCTTATATTTCTCTGCTTGAATTGTAAATACTGATAATCTTTATTAACTGGGCGTCTCGTACCCTTCTTCACCTTGCTTCTTTTACTCATCATGAGCATCATGCAAAATCGAGTTCCTCCGACTTAACTCCTCCATAGCCACATTTAATCCCTTACCAACTGCCTTTCTAGATGTAGGTATTGTCGTATTATGAATAAAATAGAGTTTAGAAAATTGAGTTCTTACAACTGAGCTCTACCACACGATCTAGAGTAAGAAGAAAGAGTGACAGTCCTAAATGCCCTATAGCCTCCTGCTTATACGTGTGGTGCACAATACACCTATAAACAAGACTCTACTAGACACGGCTTGTAGACTCCCTAGGACAGAACCGCTCTGATACCACTTTTATCACGATCCATACCGAAGGAGCGTCATGAGATAAACAGAGTAAACATGAGGAAATTACCCGACATAGAACGACCCAACCTGATATAATACGCGTGACATACGGGCCTATAAGGCTAACATGATCATTTATAAACTCAAAACATAGTCCGAATAGGCCATACAAATACCCGTACATATGACATCTGTCTACAAGCCTCTAAAAATACTTAATTGTCACAAAGGTCGGGACAGAGCCCCGCCATACCAATCAATACATGTCCTAATGATACTGACCAAATAGCAACTACGGAGCAAATGGAGCGCATTGACATCTCCCGTTGAGTTGATAGCCTACTTGGAAGGATCTCAACCTGTCTATCGGGACCTGCGGGTATGAAACACAGCGTCCCCAGGAAAAAGGGACGTCAGTACAAATAATATACCGAGTATGTAAGGAATGAACATCAGTAAATAATCGACATGAGAAACATGGAGTAAAAGACTCTACATGTAAGTCTGAATAATTCTGGGAATCAATAATATTTACAATGCCATGCATATGCGTACAAATGTCATACCATGCATAGGTATATGCGTACATAACATCATCAAGCCTTTGAGGGCATCCCATCATATCGTCTCGGCCACTGTGGGCAAATCATCAACGTATACCAGCTGATCAGGTGGTGGTGCGTATACAACGCCGTAACCTTTTTCCATATCCCATATACATATAATATACATATATATGCGTATATAACGCCATCTGGTCATGGGTTAATGTAAATGAATGCAATGCATGAGAAGTACGTCAATAAAATCTTTTGGAGTGTCATAAGACCATTATGCCTTTGAGTAATATCACGAAATAAACTTTATCAACTTACGTATTTTCTGAGACCCATAAACAGATGATAGAATAATATGACACATGAAAAATCAAGAACATAAGCATCTCTAGTATTTCTATAAATAGAGTCATTTATGGAAATTGTGCATTTACTCGTTTCGTTTGTATCATATTGATCATGCCAAAAGGAAAAAAAAGTATAACCTTAACATACCTGAGTCGATTCTCTTGAGAAAGATTACACTGTATTCCCTTAATATTGCAAAATCTCATGTTAATTAAGGTGCTCTAAAATCTCAGGGTTTTGAAGTGTTGAAGACGTTATGGAATATCATACTTTGAATTCCTGAAGAGCCTTGAAATCTCACGTTTTGAAGGAAATATTGAAGCAACCCACGTTGCTAAGATGATAAGGAATTATTTTGGTTGAATTCTTGGAGTCTCATATGTAAGCTTTAGCATCCAAAAATGAAGCTTAGCACTTTAAAATGAATTCTTCAAAAATGTTAGTTGGTAGGCCCCACTAATTTTGATGACTTAGCCCCCTTAGTCTTCCAATTGTGCCATGTTGCTTCTTAATTCAATAGCCATTCTTTTAGCTCTTATTGGCTGCCACGTTAGGGGCTTCAACCTTATCCAAGGATTGTTTTTAATTAATCTCCCACTAAAATTTATTAATTACCCAATTATCCACCTAATTAAGAATTATCTTAAATTACTCAAAATACTACTCACTTTTAATACACTTTGTACACTTTACTATTATGGTCATGTGGTACCTTGTATGGCATTAGTCCGTAAATGTCGGTATTTTATCTCGGACCGTATTTTATCCCCAAAATGGCAAACTTCGACAAAATTCATTTTCTTCGATTTGCTTACCCTCTCACCTTCACGAATTCACTTATCACTTATTTGAAATAGCATAATGCTTATAATCTCAAAATAATCTCACTCCCGAACTTACGTCGATTAGCTTACGACGAAACTTTAACGTACGAAAATGCGGAATGTAACATCTCATTTCCGAGCTTATATCAATTTACTTATGGCGTACTTCCACGTACGAAAACATGGGGTGTAACAATATCTTCAGGTAGAAGTATTTTTCTCTCAGGTTGTCTTACGTAGCTTAACTCAGGTAGAACCTTTTTGCCTAGAGAGACTCAACATTTCCTCAATAATATAGGGCGCCAACCCCTGGTTACATTTCCTTTCAGTAATACAGGGTGCCAACCCCTGGTTACATTTAATTTCAGTAATACAGGGTACCCACCCTAGTTATATTCCTTCTTAGTAATACATGGTACTAAACCCTGGTTACATTTCCTTTCAGCAACACAGGGTACTAACCCCTGGTTACATTCCTTCTCAGTAATACATGGTACTAACCCCTGGTTATACTTCCTTTCAGTAATACAGGGTGCCAATCCTTGGTTACATATCCTTTCAGTAATATAGGGTGTCAACCCCTGGTTACATTTCCTTTCAGTAATACAGGGAACTAACCCCTGGTTACACTTCATTTCAGTAATATAGGGTGCCAAACCCTACTTACATTTCCATTCAGTAATACAGGGTGTCAACCCCTGGTTACATTTCTTTTCAATAATATAGGGTACCAACCCCTGGTTATATTTCTTTTCAGTAATATAGGGTACCAACCCGTGGTTACATTCCTTCTCAATAATACATCGTACTAACCCCTGGTTACACTTCCTTTCAGTAATACATGGTGCCAACCCCTGGTTACATTTCCTTTCAGTAATACAGGTTGCCAACCCGTGGTTACATTTTCTTTTAGTAATACAGGGTGCCAGCCCCTGGTTACATTTCTTTTCAGTAATACAGGGTACCAACCTCTGGTTACATTCCTTCTCAGTAATACAGGGTACCAACCACTGCTTAAATTTCCTTTCAGTAATACAGGGTGCCAACCCCTGGTTACATTTCCTTTCAGTAATACAGGGTACCAACCCCTGGTTACATTCCTTCTCAGTAATACTGTCACGACCTAAACCGATGGGCCGCGACGGGCACCCGGTACTTTACCTAACTGAGCACCAACGTAATGTATCTTTCTTATCATACCATCATGGGTAAATGGGCCAGAAGTGACGTCATGAGATAACCAGAATAAAACATAAGGGAATACTAGACATAGGACGACCCAACATGATATAGAAACTTATACATGTGACATACGGGACTATAAGGCCGACATGATCATTTGTATACTAAAAACATAGGCTGATAAGGCCATACAAGTATCCATATACATGACATTTGTCTACAAGCCTCTAAGAGTACATAAATGTCATAAAGGTCGAGACAGGGCCCCGTCATACCAATCAATATATTTTCAAATCATACTGACCAAATAGGTAACTCCGGAGCAAGTGGAGTGCACAAACACCTTTTGCTGAGCTGATAGCCTACTAGGAACTCTCAACCTGTCTATCGGGACCTGCGGGCATGAAACGCAACGTCCCTAGGCAAAAGGGACGTCAGTATAAATAAAGTACTGAGTATGTAAGGCATGAAAGTAGTATATAAAAGACATGAAAGAAACATAGAGTAAATAACTCAACCTGTAATTCTTAATAGCTCTGTGAATCATGAAAAATATATAATGTCATGCATGTGCTTATAAATGCCACATCATGCATAGGTATAAGTGTACATAACATCATCAAGCCTCTGAAGGCATCCCATCATATTATCTCATCCACTGTAGGTGAAATCATCAACGTATACTAGCTGATCAGGTGGTGGTGCATATATAACGCCATAACCTTTCCCCATACCCCATATACATATACTATATGCGTATATTACGGTCATAGGTCAATATACATGTATAAATGAATGCAATGCATAATGAAGTATATCAATAAGATCTCTCGGAATGTCATGGGACCCATGAACAGATGATATGATAGTAGGACATTTGGGGAATTAAGAACATAGGCAACCCTAGTACTTCTAGGAATAGATACATTTGTGAAAGTTGTGTGCTTGCTCATTTCGTCGTATCATATGGATCATGTCAAAAGAAAATAAGGGATCGTCTTAACATACCTTAACTTCATTGAGTCCTTAATACCTTCAAAGAAATTCTTCAAACTACTCAACTCAATCTACCATAGCATAAGGAGATTCAAAATCAGTGTTGAGTAAATGCTAAGTCTGCAACTTAAACTAGTAGCTTGTTTAGGTAAATATGGGCAGAATCTCCCCTGTAACACGAGCTTCCTCCAATACTATATACCAAAAACAATGACCAGATCAATCCAGTAATATATAATTATCAATAACAAGACACCATATAACAACAAGTCACAACTACTTCACGACGAGCGGCAAGCTCCAATTGAAATCTGTATACCCCATATCACCCCTTATATACTCCTTAATTTAACTTAACAGTATCATTAATATGATAATAAAGTCATTCATCAATGATTCTAGCCTTATACCATATATTTATAACAAAGAAAATAATCCACAACTCCAACTATCCTCAATTAGCAACTTTATTCACTAGTTCATATCTAGCTCATCAATTTAACTTAATCAACATCAAGATAACCTTAAGCACATGCAAGAACACAATATAATTACCTCATACAGTGGATTCAAGTCAAAATCTATATTATATTTAGCTTACAACATCCCTTAATGTCAATACAACACCGTAGAAATGACTTAAGCTAATCTTCACTTGCAATCTCAAGTTTCATATGTTTCTTTCATCAATTAACTTGATCAACATATATACATGCATAACAACAGAAAACATATCATAATAAAGTTATTTTTACCATTTTCCAGCCATAATAAACATATATATATATATATATATATATATATATATATACACACACACTTAAAACAACCTAACAAAAGATAACAACATCTCTTCCCCTTTCAAGTGTTATCTTGTAATCTTCATCCAAATAACTTAACCAACACATATATAAGATGAATCCCAAGAAATAGGGTATTATACATACCTTAAATAATCTGAAAAACCTCAAACCAAATCTTCCCTTAGCTTACAAGCACCCTTAATCACATCACAACACCATATAGACTCTCTCCTTCACTTAGGCTAACTTTGATGTTTGATTATGGTGTATTTCTTTGGAATTTGTTTGGAGCCTTTGGGGAACTGTTTGGGAGGGTTTGCAGAGTGTGAGACTGGAATGAGGACAAAAAATGAGCAAATCTCATCTCAAAAACAAGATAAGAATAAGTGAAGGTCGGGCCCCGACCAAGTGGGTCCCATAGGGGCTTCCTACGAAGTCTCGCGAAAACGCAAATATCTCTCTGCACCGATGTCGTATTGACAAATGGTTTGCAGAGTTAGAAACTAGATACATGAGTATTTAATTGCATATAAATATCTCCCTATAACTCTCAATATATTGGGAGAAAACGGCCTCGCAACCTGGCCTATAAACCTGCTAGTTTTTCCGAAGTGCGGCGACGTGACTTTGCGACCCTACTTTAAAAATTCATATTTCTCTACCCCGATATCGTATGAATAAATGGTTTAGACCATTGGAAACTAGGTTCAAATACCTTTATTTTTATATGATATATGTCCCAAAATGACATCATAAAGCATACGAATTTAATTTCTCAAAACGACTTATTACAAGGCAAATCTTAGCGCGAGTTTTCCGCAACTTAAATCCGATTTTTTTCAAACTTTATATTTTATATCCAAACATCATATATAGTCATATTAATAACTTTAAACTCATTTAAATCGTGATTAACAAGTCTCTTATACATCTTAACTTACTTAAGACTTCGGTAAACCTTTCTTATTCTTGTAGAAGGATTTCGTCCTTTTTGAGCTTACATTAGATAATCCTATAATGACAGTGACGTCTGAATTACGGGGTGTAACAACATTAAATCACTTCATATACTTTCAAATAGGATCTCATTTCCTAGCTTACATCAATTGACTTACGATATACTTTCACGTACAAAAATATGGGGTGTAACATCATTCCCCCCCTTTGGGACATTCGCTCAAATGTTGACTGATGTGCTTATCAGTCTCATAACCTATAGATCTTGCGAATAATTTAATATTGTCCTTACCATCTAGGAAATTATTCCCCCCTTTAGGCCTCTTCCCACATCATGACTTGTGGTCGGAATTCTTCCAATCTCATAACTTTGACTACCTTCTGTGATGCAGCCTGTATGACTCTGTCCTTTTATGCGCGGATATTATCTCCTTTTTCCTTCAGATTTTTGCCAATCTCTTGGCCTCACTTTGTGAACATATACAGAACTATGACAAGATGTCTCTCGGGGCATATATAGGTGTAATGAAGTTCTTTGCTTGGTACTTTGACCAACTTACGACTATTGCTATATTTCGTTTCATAGCCTCGGTTATCTATGCTTATGGATTTACTACATCTAGGTAGAATATACTATACCATAACACTTACTTCGGTTTATTACTACCTAGGTTTGCTACCAACTCCAGGTTACTCTCTCGCTGCTTATCCTATATGTATAAATCTAAGTCTTTTAGTTCTTCCCCATTACTATTCATCTTAAGAATGACGGCCTAATCTCATTTCATACTTTGTAACTTTTATCCATCCATTGTTGATTCACCTTAATGTTAATCCAAAATCTACCATGGATAACTTGAAACTTCTTACATAATACATTGTCACTAAGGCTCATGTCTCATCGGGGAACATTAGAAGTGATTTACCTGATCCACCTAGGGACGATACTATACTTCAATAACCATATTTCATAGTATCCCAACGTGATTCATCATATGGGTTCTAATCCCATGCAACTCATGAAATCCCTTTTTCTTAAAATTGCTACTCAATCAAAGGCCTAAACGTCATCCTCTTATCTATCACTTTTACACCCTTATTCTACTACCAGCATTCCATCTCTTCTAACTACTACTAATCTTAGACTCCTTTGCATTCATTAAGGCTATATTGAGCTTTCTATAACTTACGAAAATCATCAACTCTCTTGTTTTGATGGGCTTAATCTCGAGGCCTTACCTATTCTTGTCACCTTCTCACTCATCTTTACTTATCCTTACTCCTATCTACCTAAACTGTTATCGCTCTACGATACTTTAGCTTGAAACCTACACATATCTATTCATACTACTCGCAATCTTCCTTTAACTTGCTAGCACCATAGATTTCCTTTCGTGCCTTCTCAGTTGCCTATAAACATAAGCAATTATTTTTCTTGGTCATTCTGCCACTTGTTGCATGAATACATAGCATATCGCATTGCCCACGAATACTAGAATTTCCTGTAACTCATATGATCTCAAATATCACCTTTGATTTTTTTCTTCTTCCCGTTCATTAGCCACGATAGGTGCCACTTTTCTTATGGAGTACATACAATGTTGTAGTGAGACTGTTGTTAGAATACCACTTCTTCTCTATGTCACTATGCTTAAGTTGAAGCCTTCTTCCGTATTTCCTCAACTAGTCTTTCTTTGTAGTACTTAAGGGATACCCTTTTACTTCTGTAATGCTGCGAGGTTATTACATCGTATACCCCAAAGAATTTTTGATGTTCTTACTCACCTATAATTATTCTTAGTTACTTACCTTTGTGTCTTTGTGCTTGTAGGGTTGCTTCTGAACTGAAATTTTTGACTGTCTTCTCAGTGGCACCATCTTTTATTTTCGTAACACTTATACTGTACCTTTAACAACCCCAACTCCTATCTGAATATTTCTCAAGGATCACGATGTCATCGTATTTGCGAGACTGAATTCCCTATGTTGGGTTTCACTATGTTTATCTTGCACAATCTGTTGATTTGTCTGTATCCTCTTGTCTAGCCATAACTAGACTCTTCGTGAATCAACTACTAACTACTCGTTGGTCTATTCTCATTTCTATTGGGATATGTCCTTTGTTTGAACTTACCTCTAACATTGGCTCCTTGATTAGGGATATGCCTTACACCTTCTCCCCGGTCAACAACCTTACCTAGACTTTATTTTCGCAGACCAATAGTAAGTAGAGTCAATTTCCTTTTAATTAGGGATTCAATAAGGTGACTTGGAACACCAAAACTCAATTCTAAGTGGCGACCTTTTAAATAAAATAATCCCTATCAAAAATTTGTCACTTTAATTGGAAAAACTCTTTAATCTACCACAATCTATGACATAATATATTTTTGGGGTTTAATAGGGGTGTGACAGCTCTGGCAACTCTTATGGGGAAAACTAGAATTTGAGCTTGTACATGTTGACTTTTATTTGGCTTTATTAATTTTGTATATATTGTGATTTATTTGTGTCATATGTGCCAGATTTCGAGATTTATTTGTGCCATATGTTGCCAATAGTAGACTGACTCAACCAAGGCCCTAGTGCGACATTGACCTGGATGACCATCCCTCATTGTGTCATGACTCTCCTTTATGATTGGCCGTTTAATGTCTCCAAACTTAGGCACGTAGACCCGCCGACCCATGGTAAATAATATGTTGTTTTCTACCCAAAAACGTCTTGTTTTTCCCTGGTTGGCTAACTCAATAAGTTGTTTGGATGCTGGATTATGTTGCATGCCTTCTTTTATAGCCTCGCAAATGTCCCAACTTGCTAAAGTGATGGCAGCAAGCTCGACTTTTCAGCTCAAGGCATCGGTCACAACGTTACCTTTGCCCGGCTTGTACTTCACAGCAAAATCAAACTCGGCCAAAAAATCATGCCACCTAGCCTGTTTTGGTGTGAGCTTCTTCTGCGTTTGAAAGTAGCTAGTAGCCGCATTGTCAGTCTTGACCACGAACCTCGATCCAAGCAAATAATGTCGCCATGTATGAAGGCAATGCATAATGGCAGTCATTTCCTTCTCTTGTACTGTGTAACGCTGCTCTGTCTCATTTAACTTACGGCTCTCAAAAGCTATGGGATGCTTATCATGCATCAAGACACCCGTAATGGCAAAGTATACGGATAATGGCAAAGTATAATGGCAATGTCATGTCAAAGTCAGGTAGCGCCAAGACTGGCTCCTCTATTGCAACTGCCTTAAGGCCTTTAAAACGCCTTTTGACAATGCTTCGTCCAAACCCATGGCTTGTTCTTCTTTAGCAACTCAGTCACTGGTGCGGCTTTTGGTGAGTAGCCACTGATGAACCGATGATAGTGGTTAATAAGGCCAAGGAAGAATCTCAACTCATTTACCTTTATAGGTGCCTCCCACTCTTGGATAACACGTACCTTAGCCTCCTCCATGCGTAGCTCACCATTGCTAATAACATGGCCTAAGAAGTGCACCTTTGATTGTGCAAACTCGCATTTGATGTATAGCTCGTTCTCCCACAAGACTTGGAAAACCTTCCTTAAGTGCTCCATATGCTCCTCCAAGGTATTGTTGTAGATGACTATGTCATCTAGGTAGACTACCACGAATTGATCAAGGTAGGGATGAAAACTCTTGTTCATAAGGGTGAAAAATGTGGCAGGTGCATTGGTTAAGCCGAAGGGCATCACCAACCACTCAAAGGCTCCATATCTCATCACACATGTTGTCTTCGGCTCATCCCCTTCTGCAATGCGAACTTGGTAGTAGCCCTTGAGAAGATCCACCTTGGTAAAGTACTTGGCTTGCCCAAGTCTATTGAACAAGTCAGCAATGAGCGAGATCGGGTACTTATTCTTCACTGTGACCTTATTAAGTGCTCGGTAGTCTATGCACAAGCACAACGATCCATCCTTCTTCTTCTGAAACAATACAGGTACGCCGAAAGGTGCCTTTGATGGGCGAATGTAACCAGCATCTAGCAGTTCTTTCAATTGTTTCCTGAGCTCCTCTAGCTCGGGCGGTGCCATATGATATGGGAAAAATGCGGGTGGCTTATCCCCTGGGTCCAACTCAATCTTGTGATCTACCTCTTGCCTAGGCGGCAAGTGCTTAGGCAACTCCTCGGGCATGACATCTTCGTTTTTCTCAAGAAACTTCTCTATGTAAGGCGGCAATGTCTCTTGAAAACTCTTGTCTTCCTCCAGACTTGTGATGGTTGCCACGAACGTCCGCTCCCCCTTCTTAATCCCTTGACAACCTGCATAGCTGAAAGTTGTTCTTGGCTCTGTCCGTGTGGCATAGTCACTGTAGGTACCATGCAAGATCCTTCTCGCTCCATAACCAAGAGACGTTGGAGGTAGGGTTCGATCAAAGTATGACAATGTCTAAAGAACTCTTACCACAATATGATGTCAAAGATATCCCTAGCGGTTACGGTAAAGTTTGTTATACCTTTCCAAGTTCCCAATTTGACACCAACTCCATTAGTTATCCCACGAGCCTTCTATACCTCGGCATTCACGCTCTTGACGCGAGAGTTGGTTGGAGCAAGCTTTAATTCTAGTCTCTTTGCGGCAGCCTCAATCACGAAATTATGAGTTGCTCCCGTATCCACAATTGCATGAGCAGTCTTATTATTGATGGTAAGATCCACGTACTGATTTCCATTCTCGGTAGGTTGGATAATTTGCTTCGTGACAACACCGCATAATCCGATCATACCCAACTATGCAGTTCCCGTACTCTCTCCTTGCGGCTGCTCCTTCCATTCATGGACCATGGCGCTGAGGCTCTTTAGGTCAGGACAATTCCTGAAGCTGTGCGGCCATCCGCATATGTAACATCCTTTCTTCTCGGCCTGCGCCTTCTTCCCGGCGTAGCCCTGACGACCACTCGACTTTTTGGAATCTTGAGTCTTGTATATTGTTGGTGTATCTCCTTGCATTTGCCACGGTCTCCCCCACCTTTGACATTGTTAAACTTTGATTCTTTGCCTTTGCTTTCGTCGTGCTTGTCATGCCTGAAATCCATCAATGATTTGGCCTCCACTATGGATTGGTCTATATCTGCGACTTTTCGGCGTTGCAACTCCTGCTTAGCCCAATTTTGCAACATGTCCATGAAGTGCAACAACAAGTCATCATTGGTCAGGTTGGGGATTTGAAGCATGAACTCCTTGACATAGACATGTATGCTCCATGTTTGCTTCAACTCCCTAAGCTTGCGCCTTGCCTCGTACAAGACATTGTTTGGAAATAACTAACGCTTGAACTCGGCTTTGAACCGATCCCACGTGCTAATAGTACATAGACCTTTATCCATGTCGTCCATCTTCCTTCTCTACCATAGCATGGCAGTCTCTGAGAGGTACAACACTGCAGTGTTGATTATGGCCTTGTCGTCCCTTACTTTGTCGTGCCTGAAGTAATTCTCCAAGTGCCAAAGGAAGTTTTCCACTTCTTGTGCATCACAAACACCTTTGAACACTATTGGTTTGGGAGCCTCGATCTTGGCCTCACCACAGCATTGCTGGTTGCCTCGGTCACGCCAGCACTAACATGCTCCTCGAGTGACTCTATCTTTGCCTTCATAGCATCGATAGTACTCAAAGCCTCCATGAGTCTGCACTCTAAGGCAGTGATGGTTTGCCTTAGTTCCATCTCGGTCTATGTACGTCCCTCCAAGTCATTTCGGATACTTTCAATCTTTTCAAGAGTGTGCCCCTCAAGAACGCTAAGGGTGCCTTCCACCTTCCCCAAGCGTTGGCCAAAGATCTCCACGGCATCCATCCCCGCGTTCATCTTCATCACCCACTCTTTACCGAGCGAGACGTCCTCGGGAAGGACCTCCACTTCATCCTCGCTTGCCTCAGTGGCAGATGGTTCTTGGGATGTAAGCCCTTCGTTTGACACAACCTCGGGTGGCACGTCCTGGCTCTTGTTGGTGGCATTCCTCTTTTTGTTATGGCCACTCTTGCCAACAACATCTTAGATGACGTTGGCTTGGGTGTTGGCAGCATTAATTTCTCTATCGTTCGTCATTCCCTTAGTTGCAACCTGTACTCTGATACCACGTTGTCACGTCCTTAGTTGTTAACTAAGTACACGTGCGGCACTTGACAACTCGCTCACGATCTTGCACAACTTGCTCACGTTCTTGCTATGCTAAGTCAACCCTACCACACTCAAGATCGCTAAGAGAATGATAGAAAGAACACAAAAAAATTATTAAAGGAAACTTTGTATTAGAGAGAACTTGAATTGTTTTTATGGTGAATTACAAATGGATGACCCCCTTTATATACTAGTCTCGTAGGGGCTACAATGTAAATATTAATTGTTACACAAGTCCTTAATATTTGCAAGATAAGGGTTTTCTCTAGAATTCTCTATAAGCCTAGAAGATTCTAAAGACTTTCCTAGCAAATCCATTAACATCTAGGGTCTTCCAAAGGAAATGTTCATACTTCTCTAGAATCTTCTCACAAATACTAGCTTTCCTCCTATGTAAGTTTTGACATGGTATTAATATATGCCAAATGGTGTCTATGTGGCATAGTAACGTGGCGGGTCATCACACATGACTTATAAGTAAACTCCAACTTTACCTTTTAAAACACGGTAAGTATATGAATATGAATATATATCTTAGTCAAGCTTTAATAAATTGTATTGAAATAAGACAACTGCTTAGGGTGTACCATATAAATAATGGTGACAACGACGCTTTGATGTGGTCTTTTGCTTAATTTGGCGTTGGATAATTGTACCCTTGTGAGATACGAGTCACAATTGACTAGTACATATATTGAAAAATATTTCAACCACGCCTTTGAAAACATGTAGAAATAACACCAAAAATGTTATCCTTAACTAAAGAAAGACAAATATTTTCTTATACAATGTTTTAGAGAATTGCAAATAATTTCCTACTTGTAATAGTGTTTAGATATGTTCATGGATTTTTATAATTTATCTTGTTAATATGTGGAGTTGATTTCAAAATAATTTTGTATTTGACACATGATTTAATGTATTATTAGCAGTGTAGGGTCTTTGTTTTACTTATCTGAATTATAATCTATATAACCTTATTTACCAAAAAAATATATAATTGTATTTTAGTTTACAAGTATACCCACTAAATTAACTTAGATGTCTAAAACAAGCAACATTATAGCTCTGCAGGTCATGTCAATAAATTTTCTCACCCTACGTTATATTGTAGTGTAGTTTCATGACGGTTAATTTTTGAACTTTTTGCTAAAAATATACCTCTTAATATTTCATTTTCTCTCCTTTTTTTAATCTTTATATATATATATATATATATATATATCAAGTATCCTTGTAAAACTTGTATGAATATGATATGTTAATTATGTTATATGATTTGAAAAGACTGAAACCGAAAAAACTAATTTATATTTGTTGGTTTGACTTAATTTGAAGATATACTTAACAAACGAACATCGTCATTGACTTGATCTCTTTTACGGGACAAAACCCAAGGATACACCCCTTATTTCTTTACAATCAGATTCTACTTAAGATCCATAAAAGAAAATTTCTCTTCTTTGCAAATTATTTTTTTGCTTGGCAATAGTATTTGTTTCGTAGGAATTGCAATTTGTTTAAGGAGGAAAAATATACTTATGCTTTAATAAGTCGATGTCATACTCTAGTAGTTGCTAAACTGCTGAACATCGTTATGGAAACTCTTTTTTCTCTTTCCTTGTTAACCTAACGATACATATTATAAGCAGGGTCGGATCTACCGTTATAAGTATGGGTTCCGGGATCTAATAATTTTTGCCTAAATTATATATTTGTATTAAAAAATTTATTAAATATATAACAATATTTATATGGGAACCTATTTACATAATCTTTTGCTGGTTCAATGGTAAGGCGTGAAACACAAATTGATTTTTCCGTAACCCACAATGTAACATCAAATCTCATCTGCTTTACTTTTTCTTGTGAGTTACAACTTTTAGCCTTTAACTTTACTTTTTCTTGCGATTTTTTGGTACAAAGTTTTATGCACCTTTATTTGTGAGTTACAGCTAGCTTTTAACTTTACTCTATTTTTTTAATTAAAATAATAATAACAAAGACTTGACTCAAACTAAAAGGGATACAAGTCAACAACCACTAAAAAGGGTTTCTCAAACTTCTTTCACCCAAATCTCAATTCAAACTTTCCAAAAAAAAAGTTAAGGGTTTTAAAATTTTGCAGTCCTTCAATGTTTTAACGTTTAGGCTGCCACTCAAAGTAAAAAAATTTGTGATGGTTTTAACTTCTTCACTTACTGTCACTCCATTGCAACAGGTATTTCGATCTCCCTCCTCCTCCTCCTTTTTTAATTGTTTTCCTCTTATACAATATTTAATTTGTTTCTTATGATTTGTAGGATATTTTAGTAAGAGTCAAGATGATCAAACGATTCTTCAAGATGCGAACCTCTTCAGGTTCTACTTCTAGTTCTCCATCACTAAGCTCTCCTTCATGTCCCGTGGTTAATAATAATTAATAATAATGTCAATTCTTCCCAATTGTCAAAAAAAGATAATGTTCTTGAACCCGATCCTGGTAAAAGAAAACAAATATGAGAATATCCTCCTAATCTACGTGACTGAGTGAGAAGATATTACATTGAAAAAGGGCCTTGTTGGCTTGGAGAGTTTATTTTTCCAAAAACAAATTTTGTTATTTTGTAAATATACGTTGAATATTAATACTTGTTCCTTAGTTCGGTTATTATGATATATTGACTTGAAATTGTAGTAGGAACTCATACACTTCAATTCCTAGATCCGCATCTACCGATATCAATGATATGTGCCTAGAATGTGTTGCTAGATCTCTGCTCCAGAAAGCTATACATGCAACTAAGAATACTTTTGAATTTGAATATTTTGCATCAGAATTATATTTTATTTGATTGTATTCATCCGACCTGCCAGGTATTTGTTTACTGGTTTCTTTTATTTCAATTGATTTTTTTTCATTTTCTATTAATTATAGACACGAATATGCGCAAGCGGTCACTTTTCTACCCTTATTTTAGTCATTTTATAAAGTGAATTGTAAATGGAACTAATGGAATAAAAGTTAGTACAGTGTACCTTTTCCACCATGAAATGAACGTTCCGAAAATAACATGCAGTTTCTCGATATTGGAATATTCATGCTATACGAGAATTGATATATGTGTGCCACCTTTACTTATTTCACTTCATTGCTCTGAAGTGAAAATTAAAGACTTTTTCCTAAACATTAAGATATTGATGTCGACTTCTTAACAACAAAGGAATTTGTTACTAACACTAGATGAGGCATGGCCCGTGCACGGGCCCAACTTAATGTGAATTACTTTTAAAAAAAAAGTTTTAAAACAAAATTTTTGCGACCTGTAAGTAGGAAAAAATAGAATTTGCATTCTTTATCCTGGTACTATATCTAATGAACTAAAAAGGATAAGCATCAGTTATAGCACCAAAATACAACAGCAGGATGCTCTTCTTATATGATGCCTTCTATCGTCTCTGGGTATCAGCAGTTCAGCACAGATAAATTTATCCTATCATAAGCTGAGCAAATCAACCTTCTTGAGTTCAGCTGTCTAATAGCTGTACTGATCTACAATTTACCAAGGAACAAAAAGATAACACATTCTTTAATGTTGATTCTATAATCAAGCTTAGACAAACGGGTTATTTGTTATGTAAAGAGAATGACTTTCTACAACCACCTAAAAAAAATAAAGAGCAACAACAATAAAGAGAAAGCCAAATTAAATTAAACAAGCACTATCTAAAAGTTGTTATAATGATGTAATGCAAAAAATATTTGTCAACCACCATGCATGCCACCAACTCGTCAGCAAAAAATACACTATTTTTTGTCATCAAAATGTCTAGTATATCATGTGAATCTAACCTATATTAACTACTCAAATCATATCATAGCCACGGAGCAAATTCAATTCTAAATTAAATGCACACATTTAGGATATGTTCAGCTCATGAGTAACTTTGCTCTTTTATTTTTATTGTTGTTTACATATATAATGAAGTTACGACCAGCAGTTATTGGCTACACTTCAGCTGTTCATGAATTTATAATGTACACAAAATAGCATCATAACTTAGAGAAATGAACAGTGATAGTATGCACAAAGCAAAGAAACAAAACAAAAATTGACACAATATATTCCTCAGCCATGGGACTCCTTTGAACTTCTCTTTGATGAATACTGAGTATCTATCAAAATCAATAGATGAAAACAATTTAGATGTCATAAAATATTGGAGAATTTATACAATCAGACATGTAATCTCTTTCAAGATATAGTTCGGTAGAAATTGGTGCTTATATGAAGCTTTCAATCAGAAGTTAATCGATTAACTTCTCATGCTTGATCAGCCAACTAACATCAATGACTATTTTGTATAATTTTATCTGCAAGAGCCTCACATGTTTTAGATGCACTCCGCCTAGGAGATATGTGTTTTTCTTTCTCAAATTTTTGGTTTGTTCTTCGCATAACTTTTGTATCAATATATATTTTTCATTTTTGATATGGTAACTCTTAACTTTAATTAACCATATTTCAACTTAAAGGAGTCTACACAAGTTCTTCAACATATTTTTTCAACAACTTGACTTTGAACAATTGAAAATCCTCCCGAAAGAGTAGCATATTATGTTAATTTTCTAGTGTACTTCATCGTACCTTCCTCTCATGAATATCCTTTCTTCTTATCTTCCTCCATGCTTAACCTGGCAGTTGTAATAATACATCTTTGATGGATGCTTAGATTTAGTGGCAGGCTACTCCTAAAAAGAGGCTTGCTACTTCCACAGAAAAGGATAATTTAATAACTGTCTTCAGGATTTATAATTTTTAGTGATCAAAGGAAATCATCACTGTAAGCATGAGTCTGATCCAAAATTACATAAAGTACAACAGTAAAAAACTCTTATTTAGCGTGCCCTGAGATGAAATAGCTATGCGAAGAACCAGAGTGTCACCCTAGAGAACAAAACTATCAAAGTCTAACTTCAGGTAAAGATCCATCGAAATGCCTGACTAATAATGTCTAATTCATCATAGTGCAATTAGAGATCATGCGTCACACACGGTATGTTAGCCACCAAAAAGCATAAGAAAACTTGATATAAGGTATAATTTGATATTTAGATGTAAGATTGAACAGATAATCTTAGGGAGCAGGTGAATAACGACATATATGTATATCAGACAACAAGAGACTCGGAGTAACTATAGATCTAGAATTAAAAGAAGTAAACTCATAGCTTGAACGAAACTATGCTATACATAGATATATGTTCCACCACACCCTTACCTTTAAGATTTCTGTGAGCAATTGTAATAAAATCCTATGTTGCTCGGACTCTCCGAAAATATCGTTGGGTGCACGTTGTATTCTCCAAAAGTAGTATATTTTTAAAAGATCCGACACGGGTGCGGCCGTATTTTGAAGAATCCGCACAACATAGATGAGAAAGGGCACGTATACGGGCCCAACTTTGCAATCTCAAAATTGTTGTTTGTAGGTGTTTAGTAAATTTTTTGATAAGTAAAGTAATCATTATCATATTGATTTAATCAAGGATAGATAATGATATTTGGGATCACAATTTACAATTAATTTCTTTTAATAACTTATATAAAATTAAACAATAAATTATAACTTGTTTAAGTTGCTCCCATTAACATGAAAAAACTATGTGCTATAATACTCATTTTAACATCCGGTTAATGTCGATGAGCTACTTGTGTCCTTCTGCTAACATATGACTCGCTGCCAAAGATAGCGGAGCAAAATCCTTAAGTTGAATTAGCTTCTGAAAAATCCTATAGCATAATAGAAAAAAGAAATATATATATATATATATATATATATATATATATATATATAAACCTCTTACTTGTTCTAAGCCAGGTGAATGTCAATGAACATCCATCCATCTAACTATCTATCTCTGAATATCATGAAAAATATGATGAAATAATGATGGATCCATTTGTGAATGCAACGGACTGAACTAAAAAAATAATCATAACATTTAGATAGTCTAATAAGTATAGCCTTAGTATTTTATAGTTATTTCGTGTTTCCTCTTTAGTCAGCCACTGGGCATGTCTTCATTTATATATTTTTTTCCGAGAAATGCTTTTTAATTTATAGAATTGTAAAAAAAGTGCTGTGCAATAAATAATTATCACAACAGCTGGAAGGAAATCAAAATCAGGACAAAAACTAAAACTGCAGAAATGCAGAAAAATATCCCAATAGAAAAAGGTATAATGACCTGTAAGTAATACCTCTAATAATACAATAGCAGACTAATCATTAAGATTTCAAGATTACAATCAGCTAGACAGTTTTACCTGCAAACAAGTAAAGAGCAAGGCAAAAAGAATGACTAAGAATCTACGAAGCTAAATGGCTCTAAATACTGTAATTGTATTTTATGTACAAAAATTAGGAGAATTGGAATGTCTTCTTTCCAAAGCAAAAGGAACATGACATCAACTATTGTTTACTATTATACCCTCAAACACAACAATCAACCTAATAAGAAGCCACAATGAAGCCATTATTTACATAAAGTATTAAATAAGGAAACATGAGATCTAGTGAGATCTTTTAGCATTTTCAGAGAGCCATCTGTGATGTCTAAGAAAATTAGGTCACTTAGCAGACCAAGAAATTGCCAAGTACTTGCAATCCTATATGCCTTTCGACCACATTTTTCATCTTATACTTCTTGCTCCAGTAAGAAAACAAACCAGCAATGCGCCCAATTTACTGGAAGAATTCAGCTTTTCATCTACACGTTTTTTGGTGAATATGAAAAAGATTCAAATTTGCGAGATGCTATAAGGAATCCTTTTTACTGGTACAAGCGTGAAGGTCTTCAAATTAACCTATGTACCCGATCTATTTGACGAACTTAACTCTTTAATATAGTAAAAAATGAATATAAGGAGGAGAAAACAAATATATACTCATCAAACTATTTAGTGTGAACCCACTGATATAATAAAGCTTAATTTTTCACAAATGTCAAAAAAAATGAAGATGCAGAAACTTGAAGAAATGTGGGCAAAAATTAAATCAAAAGCAGAGCTAAAATTGTAACACCCAACTGAGAAGACAAAGAGAACCGAAAGAGTAGTCTTTAAAAATCTGAAAAAATAATAACACCCCCATGAATTTTAGCCATGAAATTAGGAAGTCAAAGAATAGAATAAAAAATTTGGGCAAATTTCGAAAAAGAGGTAGACCGAATATACGCAACTGAATATTCTGAAAAGTGATGAAGGAATGGAATGAGAGAGATTAAAAGGAATGATGAAAGGAAGGATGCTTCTAGACTTGTATTGAATGTGTTGAAATAAAATGCATCTGATATGAGTGAGCATGTGACACTGTCAAAATATTCTTGTGATTCCCAACAGTCAAATTTACCATATCGTCCATGCATGACAGATTAAAATAGCAATTTTGCCCTTGATCGACCATTCTTCTCTTTTCTATATATAAAATAATAATAATAATAATAATAATAATAATAATAAATATAAATATATATAGAAAACTTCTCACTTGTATAACTAACTGACAATAAATGAACCAATTTTAGTTTTGGGATATATTGCCCCAAATTAGTAGCAAAATGTCTAAGTGTAATTATCAAAACCACAAGGTGCAAATGAACATTTATTAAAAGTGCAGGTCCTCTACGAGAAAATAAATGTAAAGAATCTCTCACTGGTCTCTCCACTCTCCAGAAAATACGAATTATGCCCAGTTAAATGCAGTGCTCATGAACCGGCGTTTTCAACTGGCACTGTCCCAAAGATAAATGCTGTGATTTGTTTTTTCCTCATTAATTCGTTAATACTCAAAAGGCCAAAAGTTGGGTGCTGTGTAGGACCCTTGCATTTTTTTTCTTTGTCGGTGATCCGCCGTGGAACGCATTTGACCATTCACTCTCCGAGGTAAAAGGAACAAAAAAGCAGCATTTCAGGCCCACATGGTAAAACCCTAGTTTTTTGTTGCTATATTTACTTATTTTACTATTTATTTGGTTTTCCCACAGCGAATATTTATGCAATCCATGCTTCTGCATTTGTTTTTAAGTGACATTCACAGCCACTAATCATCTTTGTTTTTCTCCAATGGCAAAGGCCGACATTCTTTTTTTTTTGAGATGATTACTGTGGATTTATGAGTGTCTCTGTTTCTTTTTCTTTCACTTTTTCTTTTTTTATCAAAAAGTTTAGCAGATTTGTAAGCAAAACTTAAAAGGGTAAGGTTGTAAATATGCTATTTAATAGTAGAGTGTTTATGTTTTATGGGTTATTTTAAAGGAAAATGAAAAAATTAAAAATAAAAGCTTAGGTAAGATTTGGAGCTTTTTCTCTTTACTGGATGCATTGTTCGTATAGAGGTGGCTGAAAATGGATGTTTGAAGGTTTCGTTCAGTTTTTGGGGTTTGTATGCCTTGAGTCAGTATCGCTAAACCTATCTTTTCTATAGCATTTTTAAAATGTATTTTCTGGTATGTTGAATTGGAATAATACGATACGCGCGACAAAAATAGATCCTTAGAATTAATCCTACTTTTGGTCCTAAATGTAGTCATTTCAGCTAACTAATTTGCTTAAAATTTTTGAAGTTAAAAAAAAAAAGTCATTTTTTTAACCCTTATTGTTCCAATTAGACGAGTATACTTAAATAGTTTAACTTATATTTACACCGATCGTGTAAAGAATTTTCAGACTACCAGGTTAACCAAAAGATATTGTATCCCTGATAAAAATGGGACTGTAACCTTGAAGATAACAAGTAAATATGGGACAAGCAAAGGTAAGCTGATAGTGAGAAAATTCTTTACATGGTTGGTGTGTACAAGTCAAGGAGTGTTTAAACACCTTAAAAGAAAGATAAAATGAAGCGAAGAGAGTAGTTGTGAATCTCTGCACAGATAGAAATTCTGGCATTGATTAGCAGTTTTCATGATAAATAGGTGTTAACTAGAATAAGTTTTAACTTCGAGAACCTTCATATCTGTTGGGGTTTTCCCTTTCTCAACCTAGAGTTTTCTGTTTGAGATTTGCGCTAGATGAGTCATTAATTGCTGAAGACCACCACGAGAGACTACTTTTTGACGCTATAAGTTTTGGTCAATTTTTATTACTATCTTTCTGGAAAAATCACAATTTTTATTATGTGTGTGTATATAATATAAAAACTTGTTCTAGTAATGGCGAAGAAATAAGTGTCAAAGTACAATATTTTGTGGTTTTTTGCTTTTTGGTGCAACATTTAAGATGTAAAAGACGAATACGGCATGTTAGAGTTCATAAACTCACTACAAGAATAGAGTTTCTTTTTTGTATAGTTGTGATCCGCCTTTGGTTTTTATATAGGGAGATATATAATCTTGTAACTCACAAGCACTGTCTTTGAGATTGGCTGTTGACATTTATAAATTCAGCTCTTACAAGTTCAAAAAGAAGGCCAAGAAAACTGACTATAATTTTGCGGGTCAGTTTCAAATTTGAAATCACTTAAACAAGAAGAAAATTCATACTTTTAATTCTCGGGCATAAAGGACAGATCAGCTCCGGTCAATTTATAATTCTATGCATTTTATCTTCTAATTATGTTCTTGAGCTTATTAATATTTAAACTCTTAGTTGTTCTACTTTGAGCAGTGTATTATTAAGAAGCTAACTCACATTTGATTCTCACTTCATTGTTGACACTAAAATTTTCAATTTATGCTTATATGCATATATGTGCAAATTAATGCTCTTGACTTTGGAAGGAGGGCATGCCCCTTTTATTCCAGTTGTTGATATCGTACTATAGTGTCAAATACCAACACTTAGGATGGAAAAATGCATTCCACCCAAGAATTGCTCGATAAATGGAGTCATATGTTGTGGTGCTTGCTGGGTCATTATTTTCACATGTCTTGACTTACCAAAATAAGTTACCTTATACAATATATTGTTCAGTTGGTCCCTTTAACCAATACCTGATATGTTGAAATTGTCAAAAGTCCCACGTCGGTGGATAATAATTTTGAATGGGAATTTCACCCTATAAAAGGAGGCCTAATGTTTAGGATTTAAGTACACCTCTCATTTGCCTTTTATCTTCTTAAGGCATTTGTATCTTCTCTCTTTAGTATTATTTCACTTGTAATTTTGGAGTGGAATAAAATATTGATTGTGTCCGAGGAAGTAGGCAAAATTGGCCGAACCTCGTAAATTCTGGTGTTCTTTTATTGTTGTCTTATTGTCTTGTTTATTATTTAGTGGTTGTCATAATTTTTGGTATAGTAGTTGTGACTCATTCACACTATATACATTTGGCTTCCGCAACAATTGGTATCAGAGCCAAGGTACTGTCTAAGTATGCTCTGTGGTTGCAGCATAGTCTGATCTTCCACATCAGAAAAGATCTATCTTGGTAACTGAGTCAAGGTTCTGTCTGAGTATGCTCTGTGGTTGCAGCTTAGTCTGATCTTCCACACCAGAAAGGAAATAATCTTGATTTGTGTCGTCAGCTACTAAATAATATTTGTGTCAAAATGGGAGACAGTAAACAAGAAGAATCTACATCAAGTGTCAATAATACGTCATCGTTGGCATCTTCGCTTATGACAAGAATTGTGTCAAATGCGAAATTTGCGGTAGAAATTTTTGACGGGTCAGGACATTTTGGGATGTGGCAAGGCGAGGTTCTAGATGTTCTTTTTCAACAAGGGCTAGATCTTGCCATTGAAGAAAAGAAGCCAGATGTTATTGGAGAAGAAGATTGGAAAATTATCAATCGTGTTGCTTGCGGTACCATTCGATCCTACCTTGCTAGAGAGCAGAAATATCCATACACAAAGGAAACTTCTGCAAATAAATTATGGAAAGCACTGGAGGATAAATTTTTGAAGAAAAACAGTCAAAATAAATTGTACATGAAGAAGAGACTGTTTCGCTTCACCTATGTTCCTGGTACCACAATGAATGAACATATCACCAGTTTTAATAAGTTGGTCACAGATTTGCAAAATATGGATGCAACTTTTGATGACGGTGACTTGGCCTTGATGTTGTTGGGGTCACTTCCTAATGAGTACGAGCACCTTGAAACTACTCTACTCCATGGAAATGACTAAATTTCTCTCAGAGAAGTTTGTTCGGCTTTGTACAGCTATGAACAAAGAAAGGGAGAAAAACCGAAGGGCGGAGAAGGAGAAGCACTAATTGTGAGGGGTCGTCCTCAAAATCAAACGAGGACTAAGAAGGGAAGATCCAAGTCGAGATTTAGACCCAGCAAAGATGAATGTGCCTTTTGTCGAGAAAAGGGGCACTGGAAGAAAGACTGTCCGAAGTTGAAGAATAAGGCGAGACATAACAATGGAAAAGCCATTATGGATTCAAATGTAGCTGATTGTGATGATTCAAACTTCTCATTAGTTACAACAGAGTTATCAACATCATCAGACATATGGTTGATAGACTCGGCTTGTAGCTATCATATGTGTCCCAACAAGGACTGGTTCGTGAATTTTCAAGAAGGAGAATATGGAGTCATCCACACAGCGGATAACAGCCCTCTTACCTCATATGGCATTGGTTCAATAAGATTAAAGAGCCATGATGGAATGATCAGAACATTAACAGATGTTCGATATGTACCGGGTTTGAAGAAGAATCTCATCTCTGTGGGAGCCCTAGAATCAAAAGGGTTCAAAATCATTGCAGAAAATGGAGTGATGAGAATATGCTCCGGTGCACTAGTGGTAATGAAGGCCAATCGGAAGAACAATAACATGTACCGCTATCGTGGTAGTACAGTTATTGGGACAGCGACAGTGACATCCAGTGATGACAAAGAGGCAGAAGCAACCAGGCTATGGCACATGCGCTTGGAACATACTGGAGGGAAATCCTTGAAAGCTCTATCTAATCAAAGATTGTTAAAAGGCGTAAAGACTTGCAACTTGGACTTTTGCAAGCATTGTGTCAAAGGGAAACAGACAAGGGTTAAATTTGGTACAGCGATCCATAATACTAAAGGCATTTTGGATTATGTACACTCTGATGTTTGGGGTTCTTCCAAAACACCTTCATTGGGTAGGTGGGAAGCACTATTTTGTAACCTTTGTTGATGATTTTTCCCGAAGAGTGGGTGTATACAATAAAGAGGAAAGATGAAGTGTTGGGAATTTTTCTCAAATGGAAGACGATGGTGGAGAATCAAACAGGCAGGAGGATCAAGTGTATTCGCACAGACAATGGAGGTGAATACAAAAATGATCATTTCAATAAGGTATGTGAAAATGATGGCATCGTCCGACACTTCACTGTCAGACATACACCACAACAGAATGGAGTGGCAGAACGTATGAACCGGACTTTACTGGAGAAGGTACGGTGTATGTTGTCCAATGCTGGCTTGGGCAAAGAATTTTGGGCTGAAGCAATTACATATGTATGCCACCTCATTAATCGTCTACCATCTGCTGCCATTGATGGCAAGACACCATTTGAAAAATGGTATGGAAAACCTGCTGTAGATTATGACTCTTTGCACGTGTTTGGCTCAATTGCATACTATCATGTGAAAGAGTCAAAATTGGATCCGAGAGCAAAGAAGGCTATATTTATGGGGATTACTTCTGGAGTCAAAGGATACCGCTTATGGTGTCCAGAGACAAGGAATATTATATTCAGCAGAGATGTTACCTTTGATGAATCTGCCATAACAGATAAGGTGACAGTTGAAGATGTCAAACAAACTGGTGGTGCATCAAAGCAGGTGGAGTTTGAGGGAAAATTTATTTTTCCTACGCAAGAAGCAGAGGAGGAAACAAATGAAGATTACCCTCAGGAAGAAGAGCCAGTAGAGAGGGAGATTCCAACTCAGGAACCTCGACAACAACTTGAATCAATAGCAACCAGCAGGCCAAAAAGGACAATAACGAAACCTGTTCGTCTTATAGAGACGGTTGCTTGTGCAACCTCAATTGTAGCTGATGGTGTTCCTACCACTTATAAAGACGCAATCCAAAGTTCAGAAGAAGATAAGTGGAGGATTGCCATGAATGAAGAAATGCAGTCCCTTCATCAGAATCATACATGGAAATTGGCCAATCTCCCGAAGGGAAAGAAAGCAATTGGGTGCAAATGGGTATTTGCAAAGAAAGAAGGATTTCCTAACCAAGAAGATGTTCGCTACAAAGCAAGATTGGTGGCCAAAGGATATGCTCAAAAGGAGGGAATTGATTACAATGAAGTATTTTCTCCAGTTGTAAAACATTCCTCCATTAGAATTATGTTGGCTTTGGTAGCACAGTTGGATTTGGAACTAGTTCAGATGGATGTAAAAACTGCGTTTTTACATGGAAACTTGGAGGAGGAAATCTACATGACTCAGCCAGAAGGATTCAAAGTTGCTGGAAAAGAAAATATGGTATGCAAACTTGAAAAATCGTTGTACGGATTGAAACAATCTTCTAGACAATGGTACAAGCGATTTGACAAGTTTATGTTGCGGCAAGGGTACAAGAGAAGCAAATACGATCATTGTGTGTATTTGCGCAAACTTAATGATGGTTCCTTTGTATATCTTCTCCTATATGTTGATGATATGTTGATAACTTCCAAGAATTCGGAAGAAATTGATAAGTTGAAGATTCAACTGAAGGAGGAGTTCGAGATGAAGGATCTGGGTGAGGCAAAGAAAATTCTTGGCATGGAGATAATAAGAGATAGACGTACAAAGAAACTCTGTTTATCTCAGAAAGAATATTTGAAGAGAGTACTAAAGCGTTTTGGCATAGATAAGAAGACTAAGCCAATTAGTACGCCACTTGCTCCCCATTTTAAGCTAAGTACTACTATGTCGCCAAAGGATGAAACTGAACAGGAGTATATGTCAAGGGTACCATACGCAAATGTTGTTGGTAGCTTGATGTATGCAATGGTTTGTACGAGACCTGACATTTCACAAGCCGTTGGAGTTATTAGCAGATATATGCATAATCCAGGAAAGGAGCATTGGCAAGCTGTGAAATGGATTCTACGGTATATTCATAGTACTGTAGATGTTGGGTTAGTTTTTGAGCAGGAAGGCAATCGGTCTGTAGTTGGATATTGTGACTCAGATTTTGCGGGTGATCTGGACAAACGAAGGTCAACTACTGGTTATGTGTTTACTTTTGCAAAGGCACCAGTTAGTTGGAAGTCTACTTTGCAGTCAACAGTTGCTTTGTCTACAACAGAGGCAGAGTACATGGCTATTACAGAGGCTGTGAAGGAGGCAATTTGGCTTCAGGGGTTGCTAAAGGAGCTTGGTATTGAACAAAAAAATATTATAATTTTTTGTGATAGTCAAAGTGCTATTCAATTAGCGAAGAACCAAGTTTATCATGCAAGGACGAAGCACATTGATGTTCGGTATCATTTCGTACGAGAAATCATAGAAGAAGGTGGAGTCACGGTGAAGAAAATTCATACTACGGAGAACCCTGCTGATATGCTGACAAAAGTAGTGACTGCGGTCAAGTTTCAACATTGTTTGGATTTGATCAACATTGTTGAACACTAAAGATTGAAGATGAAGACACAACCAAAATTTGTTATTGAGAGAAAATTGAAGATGTGGAATTTTGCCAAGGTGGAGATTTGTTGAAATTATCAAAAGTCCCACATCGGTGGATGACAATTTTGAATGGGAATTTCACCCTATAAAAGGAGGCCTAATGTTTAGGATTTAAGTACACCTCTCATTTGCCTTTTTTCTTATCTTCTTAAGGCATTTGTATCTTCTCTCTTTAGTATTATTTCACTTGTAAAATTGGAGTGGAATAAAATATTGATTGTGTCCGAGGAAGTAGGCAAAATTGGTCGAACCTCGTAAATTCTGGTGTTCTTTTATTGTTGTCTTATTGTCTTGTTTATTATTTAGTGGTTGTCATAATTTTTGGTATAGTAGTTGTGACTCATTCACACTATATACATTTGGCTTCCGCAACATGATAGACATTGTTGTTTGAGGGCCATACCGTGTGGTACAAATATTTGGTACGTTTGACCAGCTCACTAGATGATTTTCCTATGGTAAACAGTCTTTGATGGATAGTATCTTTATATTCCAAATATTAATATAGTCCATCAGATGTAAGGGGTGACATGTTGCACTTGCCGAGAATAGACAATATTAACTTTCTCAAATTTACTACTCTCAAGTAAGTTTGTCTGGTATGTTTTCCTTTTATAAGAAGCTTGAATTCAGTGCTATAGTAACATCTTCTATATCAGTAAGGCAACCAGATTGACACAAAACCTTAACAATTTAACTCACAACATTGCCCTTTTCTCTTCATCAACAGCTTGGTAATAAAATTCTGGATTTGATCGTCAAACAATGTATCAACTTTTGTGATCTATGACATATATTGCTGTCCCACAACTATTAGCAGCTTCAATTTTATCTCCATTAGTCACTAGCAATCAATATGCTTATGTGAGTTGGGTCCTTCTGTATGTACAATAAATGCTAAATTATAGTTACTTTACATTGAATTGCCATCTCTAGCATTCAATTATCAAACAATGCCATTTCTTGCTAATTGTGCTCATCACCTTGTTCTACCGCTATAATATAGCCTTTGTTTTGTCATAGTGACTCGTAGCATGGTACTATTTTCATTATCATCACGTTTCAACCGAATTTGGTCACCTAGTTTCTGTAATCCAAATTTTATTTGCTTGGTTGCTGTTGCCAGGATCAATTATTTCCCGGAGAATTCCTTATGTAAATTATACATTTCTAGGATGGCCCTCCATAAGATACACTGTTTTATATCAAAAATTGTCTTATATCACGCTTTTTTCTTTCTCTATTTATTTTTGGGGACAATTGCACTTGTGAATAGGTGCAAAGGGAAGTGAGAAGAAGAGAGTCTTTAGCAAGAGTTAAATGCTTCACCACGTAGCTGCAAATTGGACTTGCAAATAAGCTAGCTTATCTTAAAGGTTGTTCATTGTCTTATATCATCTATTGACCCTATAGATGAGCTTCTCTTGATTCTCCATATATATTACAGGCATTTACCAAACCTCATTAGTTTTTTGGAAATCTTCCAACTTCATTGGCTTAATGTGAAGCTAAATTGTCTTAAAGACGTTTTTGATCTTTTTCAAGCTTTTGTTCTTCCGATATGTTACTCCTTGATGATAACTGTCCTCTGGCTTTCTAGTTAACCACTTCAGAATTATGTGAGAGAGCAAGACTGCCAAGCACCTCTGACTTAACATCTTTATAACTGGAAAAGAGTGAATGGATAGTCTTCTTTAAGATGTTGACAGTTTAAAAGTTCTGAGTTTCGTGCACTTTCAGCATACTCTTTAATACCAAATTGACCTCTCGGGCTCAAGTA
This sequence comes from Nicotiana tomentosiformis, assembly GCF_000390325.3. Taxonomy (NCBI): domain Eukaryota; kingdom Viridiplantae; phylum Streptophyta; class Magnoliopsida; order Solanales; family Solanaceae; genus Nicotiana; species Nicotiana tomentosiformis. The sequence goes on along the minus strand of NC_090814.1, from coordinate 126,097,828 downwards.
CATTTGTCTGAGTCAACCACCCCCTTCTATTCTAGAGTAAAGGAATGTTTGGAGCAGTAAAGGTCAATGGAAATGCGGTCCTGCTGCATAGGTTGATGATTTGAGTTGTTGCAAGAAACCTGGTTTGGAGAGCGGAAATACTACAAAGCAGCAACCGATGCATGCAACTGTGGCTACTCCTGCATCTATTATATGAGTGCAATTCAATTGTTCCAAGTCCTAATTTAGCTTGAGTGCAATTCAATAGTCCCATATCCTGATCTATTTTTACTCAATGCTTGCCTCATGTTCAGATATTCTGTTGCTTTTTCGCTACTAAGAATGTTTGCTTATACCTTGTTCTACTAGTAATACCTCTGTGCATGTATTAGCAGATGTGGAATAATATTTAGCTAGTGTTTAGGATGTTTTACTCGAAGAGTCAACCTGGTTAAAATAGTTTAACATCAATGAGTACTGCACTACAGTTAGGTTTTTCTTTTTCTTTCTTTTTGCTGCAAAGATAAACATTACTATATGATAGAGTACATTGTTAGATGGACAAATAGATTGGAGAGCTTTATTTTGTGCATTTAGGAATTTCTTCTCTAACTACAACAGGCCTTCTTCATTGTTCTGAAAAATCTCCTTTCCGGTCCAAAAGAAGATGTAAGGGAGGATGTTGATAGCGCAACATAGATTGTGTCCAATGGTATAACTACAAAAGAGAAGCAAATCGAATTGCTTATGTCATTTATTTACAATGGCAGAAAGAAAACTGGTAGTGTGCTTTTACAGTTATTTACTCTGTTCAAGTGCTTCTGCAAGGAGTACCGGAGGTGTTTCTGTTTGGATAGAATGTAACCAAGAGTATTCGGTGTTTCTGTTTGAATAGAATGTAACCAAGAATATTCTGGGAAAGTAATATGGACTTAATTGGAATACACTGGTGAATATGCATATGGTGCAAAAGGAGGATTCACAGTGGAAGATAAGTATGTGAGCTCAAAGACGACGAAAACTTGATTTTGCTGATTATGATTTAGCTTTGTGTAAATAATGCTATTTTGCTTCCTCGTTCTTCATTCTATTCATATGGTAATCTTATTCCGTGCAACAAAAGAAGCTGAAGGGAGCAATTTTTGTAGAAACTTGATATTAAAAAAAAGGAGCATTTTGATAGCACCAAGTTGCTTGTTCATTGCGAAAACTAGAAGGCAATAAGATCTTCAATTAAGCTGGATTCAATCAGCTTCTGAATTTTTTGTGTTTTCTGTATGAACTTGCAGGAAACAATTTGTGGAAATTGCGGTGATGTTGGTGTTCAAGAAGCAATTATTACCTGCTGTCAGTGTAAAAATGTTCATGTCCATCAGTAAGCTCTCTCTCTATCTATCTATCTATCTATCTATCTCTCTCTCTCTCTCTCTCTCTCTCTCTCTCTCTCTCGTTTGCTAACATGAAAGGGTGGACACTCGGGCAGAAAGCTGTATGCCATGACTCTCTTAATTCTTACTTGCTTGTAATCACCTTCCATTTCTTTTTTAAGTTCTTGAGCCGAGGGTCTTTCGGAAACAACCTCTCTACCTTCATAGGTAGGGGTAAGGTCTGCGTACACACTACCCTCCCCATACCCCACTTGTGGGATTCCACTGGGTTGTTGTTGTTGCTTGTAATCACCTTGTGCCATAACTATATGTTATTTGTAAACCTCAAACATTTTCCTAAGAAACCATAGATTTACGAACAAACTTCCCGATCCCAAACCCCTTCTCTTTTGGGTGATTTGCCATTTTTAAGTGAGAAGTTGATTTCCACACAAGGGTCTGCTCCTCTTAGAAGGAATTTGCTAGTTAGATTGCCAGCTTTTCTTCCCCTTTTTTGGAATTTTAAGTGGGGATTAAGAGTATAATGGAACAAAAAGCCTAAATGAAATTGATATAACCTCTTAGAGAGAATAAAGACCCCTTCTAGTTGTTTGGTCTTTCTGGATTCTTCCACTGCCGGATCCTAAAGGGTATTGGATTTTGGGTTCCTCTTAAGGGACACTTAGATTCTTTCATTAGCATGATGTGACATTCAATTCTCATAAATAATTGAAAGTTTAGATGTATATGGTTTTTGGCTTTTTGGTGCAATGTTCAAGATGTAAAGGATGAAATAGCATGTAGACTACATCCGTTCTCTACAGGAATAAGATTCTTGTGCAGAAGGAATCCTCTCTTTTTGTTTTTGTACTAGGGGGATACCAGATTATGTAATCTACAAGCACTGTGTCTATGCTTGCTTTTTTTGTCATCTATAAAATCCGTACTTGTTTGAACAGAAATTCTATTAAATAATGTCTGTCTTCTCTGCGCACATGGTCCGTTTCCCGCTTTTGAAAGTTTGCTTTTCTCATACTTTCAGGTATTGTGTGCTGGCCTATTCTGAAGATGCACCAAAGGATTGGTGTTGTGAAGAATGTGATATTGGCAAGAAAAAAGCGTCTTCATCACCTGGACCCGAAAATAAGTTATCTGAGGGATCCAAGTTACATGCCACTGCAAAGATTGGTCACAGCACTGTGCGACCCAAGAAACCAAAAAAGTTTCCCAGTGGGCATTGTATTAACTGGGAAAAGGAGGTACAGACTGGGAAAACGAGATATCTGTCTGTTGAAGAAGCACTTGGCCTATCATCAGGCGTCACGAAATATGGATCTCTGCTGAAAATTACTGGCTCCTTGGGACCTGTATCAGCCAAATCCATGGCAACTGTGGGTGGGAGGAATTTTAACAAGCCTAGAGCTCAAATTCCAAATTCTTTTCCTGAGAAGAGTACAGTGCAGCGTTCTTTAGGTGCAGCAGGATGTTTGAAACCTCAGAATCCTCAAAATGCCAAAATCACTGAAATGACCAAGAAACCAGGTCAATCATCTAAAGGTTTAAGTGTTCAGAGACTGCTCTTGTACTCTTAACTTGTTCTGATTCATTCTCTTCATATATCTTTTACTCATCAGAAATTTCACCTTCTATCATATACTCAATTAAAATTTAAATGAATGACGTTGATATATCTAGAGTTGAATATTCTCTTTGGAAATGATTTTCCTTACACCATCCAACAGACTCTAGGTATATCAGTAAAGCTTTGTTAGCAAAATTTATTTACTTTTGTACTTCCATCCAACTGATGTAGCCTACTTTTAAGGTTGTGATGGTTCTACCATTCTGGAGTTTAGGAGCCCGGATGCTGTGAATGCGAGTCCAATGATGATTCCACCTAAGACACACCCTTGTGATCCAGCTGGAGTTCCTTCCTGGAAGTAAGTACCCTTCATCATGCACATTAATTACCAACATTAATTAACATAGTCCCTGGGTAAATTCAGCTCATCTCTATTTTTGCATGCTAGCTTTTTTTATGGCTGGTTGTCGGCTGATTGATTGGCCTTTTCTCTGTAAGTTCCCCATTGACGAGTAAGGAAACATATACTTTTTAGTTCATAATGGAATGTTAGTCCCCCAGGGGATGGCCTAGTTGTTGATGCATAGTGTAACAACTTGGAGATCCCAGGTTTGAATCCTAGCTACAACACTTGGTTCCCCCATCTGTTCTAGCCATGGTGGGCAGCATTCCCCTGGGAATCTGTGCCTGTGGGATGGTAGGTTGCCGGTGAATTAGTTAAGGTGCGATCAAACTGGTCGGGACGCCAACAGTATCCAACCCCCACCCACCCACAAACAAAAACAATAGTAATACGGCACTGATAAAATATATGCCCAACTATGGGAAAGACTTTCTGCTCCTACATAGTTGGGAGTTGTGACATTCCTTGACGTCATTGTATCATGGCCATCTTATGTTTTCATATATGGAAAACAATTATTTGTAGGTTAAATGGGAGCCACGTATTGTTTATTTTCGGAAAAAAAATCACTTCTGCAAGTTAATTTTCTAAACTCTCTCTCTCTGTTTTTTCGTCTGAGCTATTGTTTGAATGGATCTTTTTGTGTCCTTGGAAGTCAAATATGTCTTTTGTCATGCGTAAAAAACAGAAAAGTTTCCCTTTCATTATTCTGCAGACTACATATATATTGAAGATTCGATGTTTCTTTTACTTGAGGAATTTGCACCATTCAATAGGAATCCATGCTCTATTCCCTATAATTATATGTCTTTCTTTTCCTCTTTGCATTTTAGGGGAAGTTTTGTCATCTTTGGTGATCTTAAACCTGAGATGCCCAAAGATCCGATCCAGGCTTATCCTCCTTCAAGAGTTAGACGTAAGGTGTATGAGTTCTCGAGGCTGTTGCCTGATACTCTTCAATTTGAACTAGTTCCACGTGGGCATATCTGGTCAAGTTTATTCCACAATCGTTATCCGGGTAAAGAAGACATAGGACTGTATTTCTTTGCAAGTGAGAGAGAAAGGTCAGTTTCTGCCTTAATATCTCTACCGGCAAAGGGTAAGGGTCGCAAAGCAGAAGTGGCGCCCCTTGCCCAGGAAGGTTTTTACTAGAAATTTATTTGTATTTCCCATTAATTGTAGGTCTGAGAAATATATTGCTCTGGTGGAGTTCATGCATGTCAAAGATTTGGTGATGAGAGCGTTTGGACATGATGTTGAGCTGCTTGTACTTGCATCCACAACCCTGTGCAATGATTCTCGACGTACAGTCGTACACTGATAATAGCTATATTCTTTTCTCATTACCTTATTCCCTTTCAATATTTCGTTTAGGTAATACATAAGAAGATCAATTTACCTCTCTAAGATTATGCCTTTTTAAGTGGGGGATCTTGTTTGGTTTCATCAAGTATATATGCTTTAATTCATCCAGAGGCCTAGCTGTAGAACTCAGTAGAAGTACTGAATGTACATTCTCATGACAGAGACCAGATCAGTTATCTAATCTTTTATTGCACACTGGGGCTGAAAAATGTGCAACTTGGATTATGTTTTCTGCAGTTGGTGGGCGGCCTTGATGTAAGTTTATCTCGACGCAGGCATGTAAAAGTCAAAGACAATGTGTGCTGTGTATATAACCCTACACGTGTAAGAAAAGCTATACATATATCCCACGCTTGCCTTCTATATATATCCCACACTTGCCTTCTTTTCGTATTTTCTCCATTAGGAAAAGGAAAAGATATATATAAGCCTACTAATTTGCTTTCTTATGTATGCGAGAGAATGGACACCTAGCAGTTCCTCTTATAGGGCTTGAATTATGCTATTAGGACTATTTGTAGCAGAATGTAACTCCCTTGAGGCATACTTTAGTTATTGTGGTTCACTAAAATTTTGGAAGACTGACTTACCCTTCAAAAGACAATACTTCTAAGAAGATTATCTGATAATTCTGGAGCTGCATTTCACCGTGTGGTTGTTCTTGCAGGATTCAACAGCGAGCACTTTCTGTGGGGATTATTTCACCACGCAAGACAAGATAAAGTTGGATGGGCTGAAGGGGGCAGCAACGAAGTGAGTGATATGGGGATAGACATGATAGGTGGGGAAGTTATCTGTACATCCAATGAGGTTGACATGGAGATAGACATGATAGCTGGAGAAAATGTAGGTAGGGTGGATATTTGTGTCTCGAAGATTACATCAGGAAATGGCTTTGATAGCTCTTTACAAGAAGCCAATGAGGATGACATGGAGATAGACATGGTCGCTGGAGAAAATATAGGTAGGATGGACATTTGTGTCCCGAAGATTACTTCCAAAAATGGATGTGATAGCTCTTTTAAAGAAACTGTTAGTGCTGCTATCTGCAATCGGTCTGAATCAGTTACTCTTGTTTCAAGAACCTCAAAGGGTGGTAAGGAACTTCCTCGTGTAGATATTAAAAGGGAACCAGTTGATGACTTTCCTCCAGGTTTTGTTCCACTTTTAACTCCTACAAAATGAGCTGCTTCACCTGGAAGTAAAATCATGGTTGCTGCCACCTTCTTGTGAATATCAATTTAGTTTGTATCAAGTGCATTAGGTAATGGACTTGCTACCACGAAAGTTACAAATAGTGAAAAGCTTAGTTAAGATGTTTGTGGCTGACGTTTAAGTGTAAAATTGTTGTAAATATTTCTACTGTCACTAACTCTTATCTGACAAATCAGTACTTCTCGACTCACTTTCGTTAATGAGATCAGCATAGGATATTTACATTGTCCAGATTTCGTTTCTATGGCAATGAGACCAACTGAAAGCTTGGAATAAAAGAGAAAATGGTGTACGAAGGCGTTTAAGGGTTTAACTTTAACATCATCATTCTTTTAGATCTAGTTTGTGAATTTGGTTGGCTACAATGGAGCAACTATTTTTCAAAGCAACTGCTTTAATGATAGAGATCGGTTGAATTCATTCTGTGATCTCTTGTACTAATGACATATCAAAGGGTTCGATTACCACAATTGAAATATGGAAATTTTACCTCCTATAGCAAAGTAATACACCCTATTTATTATAAATCAAAATTATTTTAAAATATTATTTTCTATAGCTATCTTTTTATATTTTATAGCAAAATACTAAGTATTTATGGTATATACTACCATTGAGGCATGAAATACGCTATTTAGGCATGACATACCTATTTTTAAGGTGATTGTTGTTACTGCATTCATGAATACATGGCGCGAACACATGTGAATACATGCGCGTATAGCTAGACTGCCCTGATTTTAGGCACTTTTTACTGTTGTATCATGAATACAGCAGCGCGAATACATGTGAATGCATGCGCGTACAGCTGGACTGCCTGATTTTAGGTGCTTTTTGTTGTTGTATTCACGAATACATGGCGTGAATACATGCGTGTACAGTTGGATTGCCATGATTTTAGGCGTTTTTTACTGTTGTATTCATGAATACAGTAGCGCTAATACATGTGAATACATACGTGTACAGCTGGACTACCTTGATTTTAGGCGCTTTTTGCTGTTGTATTCATGAATACATGGCGCGAATACATGTGAATACATGCGTGTACATGTGGACTACCCTGATTTTTAGGCGCTTTTTGCTGCTGTATTCATGAATACAGCAACGCAAATACACTACCGTAATAACTTAATAGTAGCTATAAGAAGTAATTATGTATATGATAGCTATAGGAAGTTAATAGGCACTAAACAATATTGGTTTCTGAAAATTGCTTTTGCAAGATGGGTACACTATTATAAAGAGATGGATTTAGAATTTGTATTTGACGAGTTTAACTTTAGTGATCTCTTACAAATAAACCCACTACACTTTTAAAAAAGGTATTATCACTTTTAGTCCGCGTCAGAAACTAGCCAAAAAAGTGTATAAAACTTGTATAATTTTTGTATATAACATACGGAATGTATATAAATACAAAGAATATATAAATTTTATACATTTTTTCGGCTATTATTTTTATAGTGGCTATACAGTGTAATTTTTTCCTTTTAAATTTATAGGTCCAAATTGAAATTTTAGTAAATTCCACATATATATTTATACTTTGTGCCGAAAACAAGACCGTGTGGAGTAAGATTTTGAACCGCCAATTTTACTTGTAAAAGTGCACCCGATAATTATTGTACCATAGGAGTCTTTGGTATGGGTGTATGCACATATATTTAAGTATTTTTTTTAAAAAAAATATAACATTGTTATACATAGTTTAAAGATAGAAGCATGAGTCCACGTGAACCCATATCCCTTGACCTAGATATGATGCTTTTGCTTTTATTTCAAATAATAGATAGGTGTTACTTGTTTATTTTATTTTTCCTTCTTACGTGGCACCATATATATTTCAGTAATATTACAAAGTAATAATTGAGGAACATTATATTACAGTTCAAATTTGTAATCGTCAAATAAATTTAAAATGCTTGAGACTTGTGTACATTAGTTACGATGGTATTAAAAAAATTTATGTTCAAAAATAAAAGGGTATACAAACAAGAAAAGGAGTATAATCTGTAATAAAAATTACAGGATATAACAAGATATGGTATTACCAATTTCCCAAATTTCCCCTCCCCGTACAACTCTTCAAGATTCTCTAAATTTTCCTGTTTACTTGGTAACCAAGTCACCTTTAGAGACCAATTTACTCTTTTTTACACTTACTAGTTTTAGTGCACGTGTTGCACGCGTCAATAAACTAAAAGTTATATATAAAAGGAACAAATTATATAAAATAGCATTAGACGTTATAATAAATACAATATTTATTTAAATGACAAAATAATATTATTACATTGAACGAGTTGGTGCATTCAAAATACTTCTAAACTTGCAATAATGAATAATTTAGTATAGTATAGTATATTGTATTTATAAATAAAGCTGGTTTATTTTATGAGATAACTAAAGGCTATGTTTGATGCATCCACCTAATATATTTTTATAGGCGATGTTTTTAGTCTACGTTTCTTTATGTTGCTTCGGCTGCTCTGTCATAACTAAAAAAATTTATTATTGATATGATATTTCTTTTGAAAGTACAATATACAATTGTCCATATCAATATGTTGCAACAAATTTAGCCCAACATTAAAAGTGCAACTTTATGACGTTGGTATAAAAGATTTTAAGAGTACAATTTCAAACTATCATATATTTATACCCAAATTATTATCGAAAAGTAAAGATAGAACAAAGATACCCAATATGTTAAATATAATAAGTTTCTCCTTTGTTTTTTTCACTTATATGAATTTTTTTCTTTACCTTTTCCAATTCAAACATTTTATTTACACAGATTTATCAAAAGGACTTAAGTGCCATTGGGCTTTTGCTATATAAAACAAAAAAAAAATCTAAATAATCTTACTCTTTAAGGTAGGATCCAAAGTAATCATAGACATTTAGAAACAACAAAAAACAGAAGAGAATCCTCTTTAACTGATGAAAGGCATAAGGATATAAAATAACCTATTAATATAATTTGCAAAACAAATAAATGCAATTGCAGATAATTTAATCCACCACCCAATCATTTACTTTTTTCGAAGAGTATCAACTTATATAGCTGACAACAAAAAGATTTGTATTAAATCAACTAAATAAAAAGAACCAAATATCAATCACTTTATTCTTAGTTCTCTCAAAATGTTATTGCAAAAATCAAGGTGAATAGCATGATACACAAATCAATGCTAACTCAGATTCTTTGTTCTGCTTCTTCTATATACACAATGTTGCTGAAAGAAAAAAAATTGGCTTAAAAAAAGAGAGCCTGAAAACATACAAAGCTGGAGATTGAATGAATCAGCTGCGACTTCGATCTACGACAAAGTTTATGAAGACTTTGGAAATGTAACTCCTTTTATAGAAGCATTTTCAAATACATAAAAAGTATAAACCAAAAAGAATTTGAATAGGACACCATTTGTAGGAGACTACTGATTGTTAAGAAGACTCCAATATGATTTGTACATGCTTACGATATTAACGAGAATTTATTTTTCAAAAAATAAAATAAATTATTAGTGTTTATATATAATTACAATTTTATTCAAACTTAAAACATACTTACGAAGGGTAAAAAAATCGAACGCCATTTCGCTTCGTGCTTTTAATATAACCTAGATAAATATGAAACCTTCTAGCCACATATATAAGATACTAGGTGAGGGTAGGCCCGTGCTAGCACGGGCCCAATATTTGTAAACTACTCCCATTTTACATAAAATTCTAATTTTATTTTTTAAATTCAAAATGTGGCAAGCATGTGTTACAAAAAATAAATCAAACTCCCATTTACAAAATCATCATAATGAAATTAATGATATTCTAGTACAATATGAAAAGCTTTTAAAGCTACTTAGTAAATGTGGTGAGGGAAGGGATTTTCTATATGAACTAATTATCCTTATCAATTTATCGAATTAACAAAAGCAAATTTTAAGCACAATTACCGAAATGCACTTAGGCAATGGACTAAGAAATGCAATTGGCAAAATTAATGGAAACATGGTGTAGATGCAAAGATAAATCTTCACAAATCAAACCAATAATTTCAACACAAAGTGACATCATGTGCTAGTTGATTAAGTGTAGTCTCCTTCAGTTAATTTACAAACTATATGCCTATTAGCAGCCCTAAGTCTTTACATGATATCATTTCTACTAAACTTTAACTGAAATATTTTTATAGCTGTGGACACATATATATGCTTAGAAAATTTAGCCAACAGATTTAGAATAATGAAGAAGATAAGCATTACAACAGGTTATCCATAGTGTACATTTACACCAAATTTTCTTTTAGTTTTATGGTAAAACTAAGAAGAGATTTTTATTTTACACGTAAATATTTTGAAAATAATTTTTTTATGATTCTTTTTTAAAATAATTAACCTAGTATGTAATAGTACCTAGTTTAACCTAATTAAATCTGATATCTCTTAAAGATTGAAGAGATATATATGTTAACATTCTCTTCATTTGTCTAGTTTATTATTTATCTGATCCTATATTTTTCTTTGAGCTCCAATTATGATTGACAAAAAGAAAAATGTGGTAATCGTAGTAGTGGCAAACTTGTTTAGTTTTTCACATAAAGTACGCGATTCACAAAAAATTTAATTGAATTTGAATAGAAGAATTTACGTACGTTAAGGTGGGCTCACTTGTAGTTGAAAAGGGAGTTCCCATATTTTTCAAGTTATGCACGTGTGCTCATATTTAGTACAAAAATGTGGCTGAAATGGCTGAAAAGACAATAATAACCATGTAAAAGCAAGCAAGCATTTTCGCGTGAAAGAGTATTTTAAGGAATAAACGAATCATGATTTTTTAGTTAATTCACTAAAATGTCTAACAAAAGTAAATTATGAACCTATGAGTTCTAAAGTACAACGAGTTTAGCGATAATAATATTAAATATTGAATTTATTAAATTTAAATTTTGAATCCAATAAATTTAAATTTTAGATCCATATATGAGTAGCTATGTATTATAAAACTTAATAACATGTTATTCTCATAGCATTTTCTAAGTAATATTTTGACTCAAATACTATCTCCAAAAGTCTAAAGCATCATTTGCTTTTTTGGATTCTTTAAAGTTGTTTCTTATTGGTTTAAAAAACATTAGGATAATGTGTGGCGTTTGGCACAGTGCAAATGAATTTGCAGTAAAAGCAGGCCCATTTATTCTCATTGGTTCACGTAATTGAGCCATGTGAAACGTTTCAGGCCCATTTATAAGTTATGAACCTTACGCGTGTCAGGATCACGTAGGATATGGAGCAAAGGTAAATTGGTCAACTTGTTCAAAAATTTCTAAGGGAGCTACGGTAATCATTTTTTTCAGCCAATAGCATTGCTCCATTTCATCAGAGTTACAGAAATACCCTTATGACCCACATTGTATCCGGATTAGGGCCGCTTATCGGGCGGTTATTTACTCTTAACGGTTCGATTTATCGATTATCGACTTTTAAATGCATTAATCCACTAGCCATCCGATAAGATATCGGGCGGATTAGTATTAATTTAGCTATTATCGGATAGTTATCGAGCGATTTATCGACCTATTTGAATATGTATTATAGAAGCCTATTTTGGTCCTTCGTGTTACTAGTAAATACCAGCAAACAACCAGTTTACTTGCGTATTTCGTCATTCTTTAGTTGTCTCTCAAGGCACCTATTTCTAGTGATTGGATTTTCTACATTACTTTATTTTGGATTGTGCATTTTGTAGGTTGCCTTCAAAACCAAAGTATTCCGTCCAAACATCAATAGTAATGGTAGTATTTGTCTTGACATCCTAAAAGAACAATGGAGCCCCGCCCTTACTGTATCCAAGGTAAAGTATTGCATATGGATAAGTGGAAGGAATATTTAATATACATATGGATAAAAATATATAAATATAAAAATTCTTAACAGGTTAACGGTTTATCCGATAAGAAAATTGAATAATCCGCCCCCAAACCGATAAGCCGTTAATAATAAAAATCTCAATCTGTTCACCACCCGTTTATCCGATAACCCGATACCAGTAAGCTACTTTTGCGGTTTAATTTTCGATTTCGGTTCGATTTTGAACACCCCTAATCCGGATGCATCTCAAATTTTCCACGAGGCAGCTCTCATTCGATCTCATTAGTAGTAGGAAAATAAAAATGACTAAATTCTCTCTTTGAACTCTTTGCCTATTTTTTCCTTTCTTTTTATGTTATTTCATAATATTTCAAATGGACCCCACACATTTTTTTTCTTTTTCTTTTCCTTTTTTACCGTGTTCTTATTATTTACTTAGGAATCTTACATAAATGTCCCAAATAAGTCATAACTTACCAACCTCTAGCCATTAATCATAGACTTACCAAAACTAGCCAAGTACATATAAAAATTGAAAACTCATATAAACAAGGTTCTTTCTCTCCGAGAATCACATACAAAAATCTCCTTCCATATTTTTAAGTATGATCAACAATATTAGATGCAAGAGAAAATTTCATCGATGGGGTAGCAAATACGGTGATGAAATACAAATATATATATATATATATATATATATATATATATATATATATATATACGAGATTCAAAAAATCTAAGCAAAAATAGACCTTTTTCCAATGTGTGTGGTTGAAATTCATTGAAAATATATAGATGAGTCAATATACAAAATTTGAAGAAGATTGGAGGTGGTTTGGACTGATTTGGTATCAAAATTCGTAGTTAAAATCGAATTCAAAAAATTATTTTGCGACACATGTATCAAACATGTATCATGCATGTATCGCACACACACGTATATATGAATATACATATAATCCATATTTGATACAAATATGATACATATGTGATACACATATAATTCTTTTTCATGTTCATCTTCTACTTCGAATTTTCAATTCAAACAACCTCAAAACTCTATCAAATCATCCCAAAACTGAGTTGCAAGCATCTTAAGATGTACCCAATCTATTCTAATAACACCCATTCAAAAGAAAATAAAAAATTGACGTTTTTTTTTTGCTACAAAAAGCTAATTTGCTAATGTTGGTAACATTTGTCTAATATTAGTAATATTTTGTGAATTGGCCAATTTTTGTTATAAGCTACTTATAAATGGACAGTTTTCTATTACCTTTCCTCTCTTCCCCTCTAGTAAGGCGCCAATTAACTAATCAATTTGTCAAATTAGGATCAAGTGAGATCTTAAACATTTTCATATTTCCCTAAAAGGTGTCCTGTAAATAAGCTTTTCATCATATTCAAAGTTTCCCTCCATTGCGTTTCAATTTTTAAACGATCCCTTTATAAATGGGCCTCAAGACTGGGCTTTACGCCACAAGTCCTTTTTTCTTGAAAGAGAGCCCATTATTTAAAAACACCAAAATCCTTTCGTCTGCTCTGTCATTACTACTAAATTCTACTTTCAATCAAACTGGAAGTCGAAGTCATCGCTCAAGAGTTGTGGTGCCACGTCATCATCAGTATTCTTCAATGGCATCCAACTCTAGACGAGTTGGACTGATTTACGATGATCGAATGTGTAAGCATTTTGATCCAGACGATCAGTATCATCCCGAGAACCCGAACCGTATTCGTTCCATTTGGAAAAAGTTAGAATCTTCTGGAATTAATCAGAGGTAATAATATGCTCATTTCCCTTTTTGTTCTGTTTAATGTGTATATTGACTGATAATTGTGTTTTTTTTGTTTTTGGTTCAGATGTATTGTTATGAATGGGAAGGAGGCAGAAGATAAAGATATAGCTTTGGTTCATACAAAAGCTCATATTGACTTGATTAGGAATATAAGTTCAAAGAAAATTGGTTTAAAAAGAAATAAGATTGCTGCCAAGTTTAATTCCATATATTTCAACGAAGGCTCTTCAGAAGCTGCTTATCTTTCTGCTGGTTCTGTCATACAGGTAAAGTTACCTTTTTTTTTTGGTAATACATCAGAAATTGTTATTTGCTCTTTTTCTTATTGAGTAATATTTCGTTTGGTGTGAAAGTTACAAACTTTTCCTAATAAAGAACAGTGGCAGAGCCAGAAACTCTCAGAAGAATGTAAAAATGCCACATTTAGTATTTTTGAACCACTTTTGGCAGAAAGCTCTTCTTTTTTAATATATATTTCAAAGGGATTAAATGTATGCAAAAAATTAGTTTGCGCTTCTGCGGCAGTGTAATTTCGAATGAAGGCCACTGATTAAGCACCTGCTGTTAGATGCTCTTTGGACAATGTAATACGGAATTTTTGGGCAATTCTTATACGGGCTTTAATGTGATGATCAATTGCTGGTAGTCCTCTAATTTTCTTGATTCTTTTGCTGCTTCTATGACACTATTATAAGGCTTTAATCATGTGTGTATGAATAACATAGGTTGCTGAGAAAGTTGCTGAAGGAGAACTAGACTCTGCCTTTGCCGTTGTTAGGCCTCCTGGACATCATGCTGAAGAAAATGAACCAATGGGATTTTGTTTGTACAACAATGTTGCTATAGCAACACGTTATCTCTTGGATGAAAGAGTAAGAGTTTGTTTCAGTTCATCAAACATAAGGTGGATTCAAAACTTTGAACAGTTTTCTGAATCAACTCAAAGATTTTATATGTAGTACGGTTAATTTCCTTGCAGCCTGATTTGGGGATTAAGAAAATTTTGATTGTTGATTGGGATGTCCATCATGGAAATGGCACTCAAAAGATGTTCTGGGATGACCCTCGAATCCTCTTTTTTTCTGTGCATAGGTACGCATGTGAAATCTCCTAATTGCTACTCATATTTGTTTATCCATTCAAATGTGGCACTCTAGATAGAAAAAATCTAGAGCTTCGAGAAAAGATTTTTGACTCAAACTTCACCCTTCTATATTCTCTCCTTTCGAATCCTTGTGTAGTCTTTATGGTATTTCTCTAGCGCTTGAAGGCTTCGGGATGTAAATAAAGATGATTATATAACAAAAGCTGAATTTAGTCTCTTAAGGTGTATATTATGTACCATTGCTGGTCTTAATTAGTCCCTCTCTTTTTTTCTCTCTAAAAAAAAAAAATTTAGGCACGATTTTGGAAGTTTTTATCCTGGTGGTGAAGATGGGTCACATGTCATGACTGGTGAAGGGCCAGGTGCAGGATATAATATAAATGTTCCTTGGGAGAATGGCCGCTGTGGTGATGCAGACTATCTTGCTGTGTGGGATCATGTCTTGATTCCTGTTGCCAAAGAATTTGGTCCTGACATCATCCTGATCTCTGCAGGATTTGATGCAGGTTAGCTAGAGCATGATTTTATTCTCCGTGGGTCTTCTCATCATTTTTCTCTCAGTTTTGATTTTCGTTTCTTAAGGCTTTTACAACATTTTACGGTATTTATTTGCTACCAATTTGTTGATTCTTTATTATGCTTGTGTCACGACCTAAAACTACGTGACCGGCACTCGGCATACTACCCAACCCGAGTGGACCAACCCGTACAAGAATACTCATCTATATGCCTAATAGATGCATGCGGAAGCCTTTTAGAAAACACAATTATTTTAAATAATTAAGACCATACATGAAACATAATCTTTAAATCCACCATTTTCAATAATTGAAAATACATAAAAATGTCAATATTTCTTTCATGCATGCAATATGAATAATTCTCAATTATAATCCAAAGTTATGACAATTGTCTATGGAATCTCTATGACACGAGGATAGAATAAATACTTGGGACAAACCCCAACCAGAAGAAAGTAAGATCGATACGACAGCTACCACGAAATAGAAATGGTGCCTCACTATATACCTTGGAAAGAGAGTCATCCTAGCCTCATCCGCCCATCACATGCCACATGTCATCCTGAAAACATGTAAAGAAAGCGAGACCCTGGAGAGGGGCTCCTGAGGGCTGAGTACGCCACCATGGTACTCATTAAGTGTCATAGACTCTCTCTAACTCGAGTTCCTGGGACAAGGCTTTATAAAACATATGCAACCAACACTTTATATAAAGCGATAAACCCTTACACCAGTTCATACTTTATTATTTTAAATAAAAAGACTAGTAAAATGTAAAACATGATACAAACTTTTTAAATACTTATATCAACCGATGATTCTAATAAAATCATGCAAAACCATTTCAGCTTTATTAAGTCATTGAAATCACTTTCGGCTCCTTAGGCCTATACATAAGAAAATCATCTTTTATCTTTCACCGAGAGTACTATACCATCACCGACACAAGAAGGTCAACTAGGTTATGTACCTAGCGGCAAGTATCATATACCCTACTTGCTCAGGTCGTCTCATCGCAGTGTCGTACGAATCAACTCAATCATGTTAGTAATAGCACAAATAACATCCTCTCAAGGAGGATGCTCTGCCGTAGTCCATATCACAAAGTGGTCATCTACGCCTACACCGGCACATGTAGTTTCACGAAAACAAACACGATATATTCAAAGCCAATCTTGGTGAATACAAGTAACTCCCAAAACATTTGATACTCCAAAAATAATTCATAGCCAAGAAGCCTCAAAGTATCTATTTTATCAAATCATGACGTTTATAGTCAATCCAAATTGTTTGAACAAATCAAATGAATATCTTTTCTCATTTTATATGAAGCAATAAAAAAAAATGAGATTTCAATCCTTAAAGGTTTAACAAGTGCTACTTCGAAATATAAAGATTTTAGAAATATTACATTTCTCATTTTATAAAACAAAGGTAACAATAGAACTCAAATATTTAATCTCTTTTATCATCAACATAAGTTTTAAATAAAACTTATAACGTTTGCCTGAAGTGTCATTTGCAACAAGTTTTTGAAAATAAGATTTTGAAAACAACATGGCACCACTTCATATGCAACACGACTCAAAAACACATGGCGACATCCTTTCTCGCTGGTCCCCACGAGTACGGATACATATTTACGAACAATCTCATGTACCAAGTCAAGACATGTTTAGAGAAAATTCCTCAAGCAGAGTAAGTTTTAATCAACTTACCTCAAGTCGCTTTCCAAATCTTACCCAAAAGCTCAACGACGTCAACAATTCAGAATCTACATTTATGAGCTCACATATATCAATAACGCGTCGCAACAATACAAACCAAATCAACTAAGTGTCTAACACTTGGTCCAATTTCAAGTTTCACAAAAATCCTTATCTCACCATTTAAAGGTTAATCCTTGGGTTTTAACTCTAATTCATCCACTAAACGTGTTATGGAATCTAGTCGTTCCATTAGAAGCTCAAAATGACATCATTCAAACAAACCCAACACTATTCATCTTCTCTACCTACAAACTTGTTAATTCAAGACTAGCTTTCTAAGATTTCATGAATAGATGCTTAAATATAAATCTTTCTTCATAAATATACTCTACTAAGTCCATGGACTATAACGTATAAAAATGAAGTGGAGGGATTACCTCTTTGTCAAACCCTAAAATTTCAAAACTTGTGTTCTTGAAATGCTCTTGAGAAATTCTTCAAAATCTATGAATTCCATGTAGTTGGAGTACTAGGAGATGAAATTAAAGGACCAAATTTAACAAAGAGGGTATTAAGTTCTCACCTTAAAGACTTGAACCAAAATAAATAAAATGCTCTCACCCGAAATGCCTATTAAAGGCTCCAGTCGAAGCACGTTGCAGGGGACGCGCCGCATGATCACCGCGCGCGTCCCTGCTTTTTCAGTCATATTTTGGGACGCCGACTTTGGCGTTTTCAACTGAGTTCACTGCCTCACTTTTGCATACCTGAAGGCTTTTGCCTAATTTCCTTTGTTTGGCCAACCAATCATTCCCTGTTTCCAATCCCATTCCACTCCTTTATAATTTCAGCATTATTCCTTCTTGAATCTTTTGTGAAGTTGTCCCCCAATTCATGTACAAGATATTGCATTCAGTTCTCCATATAAAATATCATTTGTCTCTAGTGACAAATTATAATTCAAAGCTTTAGCATCTCTTCTAGCCAACCATCACGTTACTTTTTATTTTAATTTCCTTAAGTTTCTATATAGCTTCAACACTTATCCCATTGTATAAAAATCATATCCAAGTGTTCCCATGAATATTAGTCCAAACACTCACTTCTTTGTAACTTAATATTTTTCTAGTGAGTTTGATGACTTATTAGTTCCCATTAATCCAATACTCAACCATCAATAAAATAATTATCCCTGAGCATTCTAATAAGTTGTTCCATTCATGTAATCTTGCATAACTCGGGTTTAGTTAAATTGTATTCTCAAACTTAAAATTAACCCGAATTAATTATAAAATTTCAAGGGGCTTTACAGCTTGCATGCATGATACAGTGCTTGCTTCAATTTTCTTTTTCACTTTTAAAAAATTATTTTTCTTTTACGTGATTTGTAGTTTCATGTTTTATATTAAACATGACTTGGACTTCCCTTTATATAACGTAAACTTCATTTTCCTTGCCCTATGAGATTAATCAACTCCACTTTTTAGTGATAATTCATTTTTTGAATTAGTTAGTGCTGCAAGTATAATCACTGGTGTCCTTAAAAACTGTCCATACTAAACTTGATAGCTCAAAATCTTCTTGACTTTGTTATTTAATATTGGTTTCTCAAAGACAGATGATTCTTATGTTTAGCTTTGGGATAAAGATAGGATAATGCCTGAATGTGTCTGGTTCATAATGCCTTGTCCTTGTAACTGGAATGATTGATGTTTTGCATACAATATGCCTTTCAAATACTATCGAGTATTGAACATTAGGATCTTAGGAACATGTGCTTACTGGGAAAAAGTGGCGTGATTACTGCTATTTGTATTTCCAGACAAGCCCTTTTTCGTTTTTATTTCAATATTTAACCCTTTTTCATTTGTATTAAATGATTATTCTAGCGATATTGATGCAGAAACCTGTCTTGTACATCTGTTAAGATATCCCATTTCGTTTTGCATAAATTTTGGAGATTGGTTTCCCATACACGTGTTAGTTTGTGAATCTTCAATAGATTTCTTGTCAAGACCTTTTTTCATTGGTTATTGTGGCTGAAATGGAAATAGCTTCCGTGACACGAGACACAGTAAAATTCCCTAACAAACAGTTTAAATTACTTTTTAATCTTGCTCACATGTTACATGTATTTGTTGAACTTCTATTCAGATTGGCATCATAGTCTTAACAGTTTTAATGTTTTGATATGAATAGCTATTGGTGATCCTCTTGGTGGATGTCGTGTTAGTCCATATGGATATTCTGTGATGTTGCACAAGGTGAGCTCTAAGTAACTGTCGCAAGTAGTCTTTGATTTCTTGTTAATGATATTCTTACTTTTCTTCCATTTATGTCTTTCCTCCTGCATTTAT
This sequence comes from Nicotiana tomentosiformis, assembly GCF_000390325.3. Taxonomy (NCBI): domain Eukaryota; kingdom Viridiplantae; phylum Streptophyta; class Magnoliopsida; order Solanales; family Solanaceae; genus Nicotiana; species Nicotiana tomentosiformis. The sequence goes on along the minus strand of NC_090814.1, from coordinate 126,078,556 downwards.
CCAATGGCATGTGAATATATGCTTGTTTTTTCCTTTTCTTGTGATTTGTTTCTATAAAGTACATATTTAGAAATTATACTTACCTTTTTAATTTGCATATTTTAGTTGTTGGAGTTTGCCGGAGGCAAGATTGTAATGGCACTTGAAGGTGGATATAATCTGGAGTCTATAGCAAATTCTGTCCAAGCTTGTATTGAAGTGTTACTACAGCAAAAACCGATTGCTGGATCTTCCGAGGCATATCCATTTGAATCCACATGGCGAGTGATACAGGCTGTAAGGATGTTTCTGCCCTAGCCCATTCCCCTGCCTCCTCCCTTTTTTTTTCTTTTTATCTATTTCATATTCATAAAGCATCTTGCAGACTGATTTTTGTGTCAGTTAGCCAAATTGCCTGCACATTAGGAGTAACATTTTGGCCTTACGGTTTAAGGCTTGTGTACTCAGTTTTTCCTTGTACACCATAAATGCGTTCAGGTACGTGACAAGTTGAGTGCATTTTGGCAACCACTTGCAGAGAGATTAACGGAGAAAACAACTAGTATGACAACTCCTTACATTCAGGTCAGATTTCTTTTTCTTATTTTAGTATCATCAATAGCCTTCTCTTGAACAATTTCTCCTACACAAGTTGTTGGAGCCTGTGTTTAGAAGGTGGAAGACACAATGACAGCAGGCATATATTTAGGCATGAAGTATGTGCTTTTTTGCTTTATTTGTTATCATTATAAAAATAAGAACAACTTTAAAAAAATCAAAAATAGTTAAAATGAAAAACAAGAGATAGAAGAGATGGAGAAAATATTGTGATGCATTGAGTAATCTGCTGTTGAGTTTAGAATATTTTAGCACGTTAGAAATTGTCTGCCATGGGATGTAGACTTTGCTTAAACCTCCACATACTGTAGCTTCAAGGTTCATAGGAGGCACCTGGTCTCATAAATGTTCTATTACCGACAGAGTGAGATGAAAACTATCAATTAGAATGAAATCATGATAGGTGTGCCTTGAGCAGAGCCCTCCATTAATGGAACTTGAATTGCTGATATCAGTTGGAATTATTGAACTCCTTTGTTGTGATAACATAATGTCATTTTGGCAATCATAGTAGTAAAAGACCCTCTTTGCCAAGTTCTACTTTTGGTTGCCATGTCCGTGGATGGCAAGTCCAGGGGATCATTTTGGTACCATGATTCCTAAGTTCATTGCTTGGTGTGAACTAACCGATAAGTAGTTCAGTTACTAGAGTTAGTGCTGGCAAGGAATTCTGCAGACTTAAAGGTATGAGGTCACACATACTAACCAATGGATGCCTTGTGTGCGAGTGACAGTTAGATATTGACATTTTGGATGGATTATCAAGCTTTATTATGCTTCCCGAAATAAATGAGCTTTTCATCCATACAAAAAAATCACAATGTATCACCATGAAATCCTCCGGAAAACTTATGCTTTTGTTGCTCCTTGTACCTTTAATATCATTTCAGATTCTTCTCATTGATGCAGTAAACTTGTTTCTGCATCAACTTTAGTAAATTTTCTTACTTTATTTCAGGTCGTTAGCTCTGATTCTGAAGATGAGTACGATACCACTCCTCATACGGTATCACAAGAACTCGAGAAGGATATTGAGAATATCATACAACCATTTTCAGACCTGAAAGTTAATGATGGTACAGTCGTAACAAGTTTAATATTATGTTTACCTCGCGAGAAGTTGTTCTTTTATTTATGAAGATGACTTTTCATGATCTTTGCGTTTACATAGGTCAAGCATGCACAATTTCTCACACTTGGAGGGCAGAGCTTTCGAAGATTGATATATGGTATGCCACATTTGGGTCAAATATGTATCAATCAAGGTTCCTTTGCTATATTGCAGGAGGACAGGTATAGCTATCATGCATTCTCTGAACTGCTTATCTTCTTTATAAATCTTCTGCATCATGGAGTAGTAACCCGTGACACACAATAAACAGCTTATTTTTGGTTTCTTCTGAACTTCCACCTCATCTTCCTTCCCCAAATTTCAGAATGATCTTTAAACTTACCTCATGCAAAATCCGAATACATGTATTCTACAGTAGCAAGCAAAAATGCAAAAGTTCTTCTAATGTTTGAGAAATTTCTGAATAAATTATCAAATATGTTTCTACAAAAAAAAACAGCTACCTAGTGCATTTAGAACTGATGATACAAAAACATTTCTTACTAGGATTAATAATGTAGAAAGTTTGCCAAGTATATTACCAATTTGAAATGGTTTGCAGCTTGCACAGTCGGTTGTAATTATTTCACAAAACCATAATGATTCTCAGTTAGTCAGGCATCTTAAGATAAGAAACTAGTCTAATGTTAACCTGAGAGTGATGCTGGAGAAAGCCTAAATAGTATTGAGCTTTCAGCTCGACACGACATTCTTTTTTGCATTTCATGACAACAAAATGACTTCAGGTGGAAGGCATGCAAAAGCCATGTATTGGTTCGTTGGATAAACGCAAGCCAAAGGAGATCATATGGAAAACTTTTCCCCATCGTCTGTTCTTTGCCCGCGAGCGTACAGCTACATGGGGTCCGGGTGGGGTTGCTTTTCTTCACCCTGAAAGCAACAGTGACGAAAAAGCTTATATGTGCCTATATAGGATAACGTATGTGATTCCTTCCTTTATCTGCAATGATTTCTCCTTTAGTGATAATTAGGAGTTCGCCATTTTGTTGGCATTTTTTAATAAAAAGACCTTTGTCGGCTCTTGGTGATTTAGAACTATAACTTAATATTTCTTTTTTCTTTATTACAGGCTTGAGCAATTTAATGATGTTTTACTTCAAGAGAATGTTTCGAACTTTGACATGAACTCCCCTTTGTTTGACATGACTGACTTACAATCTATTGAAAACAGCAAATGTGTTTCAGCAGAGGCTGTCAAGGTGTGTTATTATCTCTGTATTATTCTCATGAGTTATTCTTTAGATGCAATCTGTGTAATTGTAATGAAGCGCAAAAGAGTTGGTTCAAACGCATGGAATACCTACAGTAAGTTCAATCTTTTGTGCTAGCTTGGGCCTTTAAGATATTCAAGCATTAGATTGTCTATTATTCCTACACCCCCATATTAATGGCTCAAATAGTTAGCATCTAATGGTTCAAAACTGTAAGATTCAGATTGGCTTAAAAACATGGTAGCATAAATATAACTGTATATTTTCTGCTAATTAGTTCAGTAATAACCATTTCTAGGATGTGTTTGCTAATGCAGTTAGGTATTGGGATAGAACAATTACTACTCCTGTGTGATGGATGGAAAATTTTATGTTGACAGTGAAGGATAAGAAGTATAAAGGAGGAACATTGTGGTAGGTTGACGGCTAGCTAAAATAGTTAAGAGTATTGATGAATCCTCTCCTGGTAGGTTTGCGTCATTGTAATGAATTCGTGAGGATGTGCTCTCCTGGGTATCTGTTACACATGTACTAACAAGTTAACCATGTAGGGATAAGGGTGAGATTTAGTGAACCCTGAATTTGCGGAACAAATTATTTACTATTGAAATGAAATGAACCAATAGAGCAGAAAAAGGACTCATTTTGTCACCCCCAGCTGATTTAGGATTGAGAGGTAGTTGATTGATTGATAGCAAAAGATGAATTGCGTCAAAAAGAATGTAAAAATCTTGGGGCTACACTATGGTTATCCGTTCATGCATCAAACATAACAAAGCTTAGTAGCAGGACAGAATATTTTTTCTTCCATCCAAATCTAAGCAATCAAATATGGCCTCATTGGATTAGCTTATATTTTGCTTTGGCATACAATTCTGTTTCTTCGTCTCACTAGAATTCCCGAGCGAACAACTACATGGGTAACCTGTGAGTCAACTACTTGGGTAACCTGTGAGTCAGTGAGGAATATTTACTAATCTTTTGGGCACTCATTTATCTCTTACCTAATTATATTGAAGCTGATTTTTCATCAAAATGTAGTCTTTCCAACTCTAGCCTATGTTGTCAGCTGCTACAGAATATGCCAATATTGTCAACTTTTCAACTCTACCCTATGTTGTCAACTTATCATGAAAAATTCCTATCCTGGAGACCTTTTTTCAGTTTGAGAAATTAGTTAAGATGCTCTTCGAGTAGTCTTATTCCTACCCCCTGCCCCAGACATCTGGTCTTTGCTTGACATAACTCTGAGCTAGATGGTTTTTCTCATGGTATGATGTTGCTTGACTCTCATGTAGAATGGCTGGTACCATAATGTTCTTTACCTTGGGAAGGAGAATGGTCTTCCTATTTTGACAATGACGTAAGCATGCTGCCTTTTATTTTGTATGCTCTTTTTAAAAAAAAATGTATATTGTGAAATTGAATCTCATCCAGCACCTTTCTGCTTCTCTATCAGATGCCGACTCTCAGATATTGATAACTTCAAATCAGGTAACGTACTTACGTGCAAACCATCTAAAGAATATGCCAATAATCTGATTAGAGGGTTGGTAGAAGGAAAGCAGCTCTCGGAAGAGGAAGCCACCACTTACATACAAGAAGCAGCTAGCAGAGCATTGTGAGTTGTGACTACGTTTTCCTTCTTGTTTCTTTAGCTGCTAGATAATTATGTGACTATGCCTCACAACATATGCTCCGGAACTGTTATTGTACCATTATTTTTTGATGAAGCAACTGCTATCATTTTTTTCAGTCCAGGTGTATATAACTTATAACATCTGACATAGATGTTTGCCTGTATATAAATGAGTGTAGGATTGACAGTTTTTTGCCTATGTAAATTGTTCTCTACGACCCTCTACTTTCTTGCTCGTTACAGTGTTTTGGCTTAGTGTTGTAAAGTACAAACTTATGAATGATTATTTGGTCACGTCCATTGATGTTGCTAGTCAGAAGCAGATGGCGATATTTGTGGTTTATAAACTTTGCAAATGCAGGTGGTAAACACGGCCGTGATTGGTATTCTATTATGGAATAGTTGTACTGATATCTTTTCGTTCTCGAGTCATTAAAGGTTGAAATTGGCCATCGTTTAGGCAATAGAGATTGAACTAAAGCCCTTCTCAAAAACTTCTACAATGCCAGCAGTTAAATCAACTTTAAAAGCTGATCGAGTTAAATTATCAATTTTATGCAGTCGTCCAAATCAAGCGTTTTGAGCAATCAGTTGAATTACTAAAGTTTCGCTTGTCATTCAGTTGAGTTACTAAAGTTCACTTCTGTCAATCAGTTGAGTTACTAAAGTTTCGGTTCTTGTAGTAATTCTAGTTTGTTTCTCTTATGACTCAGTGACGAAGTTTATTTTTTTCCCATTTTTGACAATACCAGAAGCTTCACCTTGGTAAAAGCCCTGTACCATGTTACTGTGTGTAGTTATAGTTATCCCTTGTCACTTGTGTCATTCTTTCATCAACGTGAAAAAAAAACATAGTCAACCTAAGTGTTAGCTATATAAGCTTCGGTTTCAGTAAAACTTGAGTGCTTCATTATTTGGTCACACCAGTTTTCCACGTTTAGATGCACAGATTAAGAAACCGTGTTCATCTTGCAACAAACATCATGTAGTCATCTATTATCAAAAAGCTTTGATTTTTAGCTCATTTCGAATTGACTATGGTATAAATGATGATGTTAAATCGTATATAAACCACAAAGAATAAGAATAGCGAACAAATAATGAGCCTCCAAACTCCCAGCAATCAGCTTGAATTGTAGACAACGAGATTCTCTAATATCACCGAGACTTTAGTTTGGCATGCCCTGTCGCTCCTAGATGCTTATGTAATTGATTCCTATGATGGGAGAAGCAGATAATTAGATATGGGAAACAAGTGGAAATATAACCTTATTGATCAACACAAAGATTCATGACTGAGACTGCAGCATCACAAACCTTGTATCAAATTCCTCCCCACATGTCTCGCACGAGTTGCTAGAAAATTTCGATGTTCCCTGAATTCATATGAAACTGTGTTACAATACATAATGTCAAAGCTTGGTCACATCATAAGAAAACTAAAAGAAGGTTTTTGGTCCTTTTAAAGATTCACTTGAAACCCGAAGAGTAGGTAACTGTAGAAGAGAAGTTGAAAATTCTCAAGATAGTCAAAGAGGGGGGTGGGTGAGGGGGGATAGGAAAAAGAGATTGACGTCAAACAAAACAGAATTATCATTCGAACAGATTAACATTTGAGTACCTTCTGTTTCCTTCCTTTGGTTGCATCTTTTGATTTGGTATTCTTCTCCTTCTTTGCGGTAGTTTTCTTGTCCATACCTTGGCTTGAAACTTTTTCGCTATTTCGCGAAAGGTCACTTCCTTTGTGATCATTAGCAGTTTCTGCTGGAGACTCTGATGACGGCTCCTGGAAAGCTGAGCTCTCATTATAAGCACTATCTAACTCAGTATTAACACCAACTTTAGTCGCATAAGATCTAACATCTCCTCCTCCACCTTCTTCGTCTTCTTCTTCTTGTGGTCTCCTGTTTCTTTGTCTCCGGCCACCCCTATTTCTCCTAGTACTTCTAAGATTATTATATTCCATGAAGTCCATTTCCTCGTTACTGGTTTCACCCTTTACATTCTTTGCTGAGATTTGACGACTGCCAGCTGGACCTGCATTCTTCCTACTTTTGCGGCCAGATACCATAGCTTCAAGTACACTTGCTTCATCATCATCTAATCCAAGTTCATCGGCTACTACCTTTGAATCACTGCCACTTCGATAATTTAACCCATCATCTAATCCCTGTGATGTGGTCTCATCTTCATTGCTGCTTTGAACCTCATCATCCTCACGTTCATCTTCTTGAATTCGCGTACTACCTTCAAATTGCTCTGCTAACTCATCCACCCCATCATCCGCAGATAAATCAGATGTTCTATCACCATCAGCTACCTTTTGCTCCTCACTTACCCCATCCTCCACCAACCCTTCGTATTCACAATCTTCATCATCAAAAGCTTCTCTCAAAGCTGCCACCTTCTCCTTATGCTTCTTGGACTGCTCGTGATTTTTCCACTGTTTCTCGCTCTTAAACTTCTTCGAACACACCACACAGTACAATTCATTCTCATCTGCCTTCTTTTTTCCATCCTCATCCCATTCCTCCTCGATTTCTTCATTTTCCAACTCCTCCGCCTTTGCCCAATCAGGCTCCACGTATTTCTTTGCTTTCTCAACCTTCTCTCTCTCTAACTCCTCCTTTCTCTCCCGTTCCTTTTCCCTCTTCCTCTCCATCTCCTCATTCCTCTTCATCTGCATGTCAATCACCCTCTTATCTCTCTTTTTCACAAACTCTGCCAATCCTCTAACAGTCTCATTGTATTCCCTTCGTGCCTTTTTCCTCAGCTTCTTGTTCTCCTCCTCCATCACCCTCCTTGACTTTCTATTGGGTCCCGCCATCACGTCATACTGATCTACCCAACAAAAATCCATCACAGTAACAAATCCTAACCAATAGTTATAGAATGCTGTCACCTGCATCACAACGAAACTCAATAGTTACTAATACAGTAATACATACTGCATTTTACAACAGGATGCCCATAAAAAGATTAATAAGGGAATCAAATTTCAATTCAAGCTACTTCTTTGGATTATTAATGGGACAAGAAAGTTGATTTTTTTTTATGATAGGTGGTGTCTAGGCCAGCTCTCTGACTATTCAACTATTTAATCAGGTACTTGGTACATAGTTACCGGCTCATTCTGCCCACCAAGTCTTAGACGGATGGGAAAAAAGTTATATTTTCCACTCTGTAGAAATTGTATTCCTAATCGGTAGGAAAAATAAAAAAGAAGATTTTGCCATTGAAACTAAAACTGCAGCAAAAACCGACAGAATGTGATCAAATAGTAGCAAAAAACATGCATTGGGAAATGAATATAACGAAGTTCTCCTATATGAATATCCAAAATTTCTATACATGCTCGAGAAATAAATATTGTACAAAAAGAAGGTGTTGAATTACATGCCTGAGCATAAGGACTGTCCAAATTTCCCATGAGAGGAGCTTCTTTGGGAAAACCTATACCTAACGTCCTCGCGAAATTCAAATCGTTTTGGTAGATTTTCTCGAAGAGATCACCATAGACTTTGTAAAAGCCCTTGCCTTTATCGGAGTAACCAGAATAAACTGAATTGGAAAAGAAGGAGAATAAGTCGGGGACAGAACCAGAATTAGACGAATTGGTTGGACCGGAATTGGACGAGAAGAGTATCTGAGAGCGGTGCGAGTCGTACCAAGCGCGCTCCCGCGCGTCGGACAGGACTTCGTAGGCGTTGACGAGCTCCTGAAAGGCAGCTGTGGCTTCGGATTCCGGCACGCCGGATTTAACTAGCTTGTCAGGGTGGCGTTGCAGAGCGAGCCGCCTGTAGGCGGACCGGATCTCGTCGGGGGTGCAGTCACGGTTCACGCCTAGGACCTCGTAGAGGCATCTTTTCTCCGACGACGCCATTATCGACGGGAAAGAATGGTTTTCTTTTTCTTTCTTTCTTCCCGTTTGCTGAGCGCCTGAACGGTGCTTTTATTAGGGTTTTGTCAATAGGGGGAAAGGGAGGTTGGATGCTCTGCGGGTTGTTTGGACTCCAACTACACTCGCACATTTCTATAACAAAATGTTTGTAAAGTTTTTTTTCTATAATTTACAGTAGTATTTTTTAAGTTATATTTTATCTCTACAATATTTTTTTTTACCTATAATAGCAACAGTCATATTTGTAATAGAACGTTCTTTATAAAATTACTATCTATAACATTCCTATAGAATTTTTAAGATTAATAATAATTATTCTAAAAATATGCACACAATTTTTTTATTAAATAAAGTTTTATCTTGCATAAGATATAAGATTTAAAGATTGCACATGATATATTTTCTATCAGACAAATTCTAAAAAATATTTAGATGAAAATTTTAACGGTTAAACATTTAGATTGATTTCAAAGTAAAGTTATTGGATACCTTTTTGTTGAAAATTTGGATACGAATTTTCACTAATTCAAGTGTTACATCGCTATTAAGAGAATGAAATCTACGAAACAAGATACAATTGTAAAGTTCTTCCATCAATCTTGAAGGAATTTATTTTTTAGGTAACTTTAAAATATCTGCCTTAGAGTTTAAATCTTTATATATTTTGTTATGAATTTATTAATAATGCATTAGCTTTCTTCAATATTTAACTTGTGAAATATGCATATCTTTTGAGATTTTAAATTTGAATAATTTTCTTATCTTTTAATATAATGGTAAAAAGGAAAAATAGTTAATTTTTGGATAATTTTTATCTACAACCGTCAAAAATTATTTAAATGTCAAATGTTGTTATGGGTATATAACAATCATTCACTATAAAAGCAAAAAAATATTGGAACAAATAAAGTTATTATAGAGAAGGTTAACTGAATTGGCGTTATTTAAGTACTTACAAATTTTTGTTTGTTCATAAATAAGAGTATTAATCCTAATCTGTTTAAGGGACGATATTTGATATGATAGTTTCGTCAAATAATTAATTTCCGTCATCTTCAACTCTAATGTAATTAAAATTGCACATTACACTTGCAGTTCAAATATTCATTTATTTTCTATATTGTTGTGTTAGAAAACTTAAAGCATTTTAACTTTTACAGATCATTGAATTTAGGCATAGTTGAGTGATAGAAATTTTGATGACATTAAGTAAACTTATGACCATTTAATTTTTATTATTTTTATCTTCTTCTTAGAAATATATATATATTGTAGTTGGATAATATATATTTTTTATAACAATGTGCTAATTGTATCGATGAAGGCACTTTCAACATCAACTTAGCTATGTTTACTTGTGTGAATTGCTTTAACAACATTAGCAAAGGTCTCCAACGTTAGTTCTAATTTCTCACGGGGATGATCGTGGAATAGTAAAAAATGTATACGAAACGGTATTATCCCTATTGATTGATGGTGTTCACTCACTAACTAGAGTTGAATAAAGGTGTTGCATAATTGGAGAATTCGATGACATAATTTAGATTCTATTTGGAAATGTTTCAAATTATGGACGAAACAGTGATTGGACGGGATCATACATAAGAATTGTCTATAGATTTTCGAATTAAATTGATGTTGGCGATAACTCAAATATCATGTTTTAAATTATAAATTACACGATAATTTTGGCGATAACTCAAATATCGCCTTAGGAACCAAAAGGAGTAGGTGATCAAGCTGAATCGGGCTTTGACCCGTTAGGCCATACAACCGTAAGCGTTACGACGCCGTATCGAAGCAGCCTTAAAACATTAGTTTTATGGAAAATGTGCACTCACCCAGCGGACTCGGACCCATAACTGTAGCTCAGCTGACATTTTAAGCGAAGACTGTAAACCCTAGAGCGTAAATTGTCGATCCCCGTGAGGATAAGCAGGAGAGGAGGAAGATTCCGATCAGATCGAATCGAATTAAAAAATGGCGATGGCTGCATTGAGGCGTGAGGGAAGGCGTTTCGCCACACCTCTCATTTCTCCCAACCCGACCAATGCTCTTCGTTCTTCCCTCATTCCTTCCCAGTTAGTTTTCTTCCTTCACTACTTTTTTTATAATCATTTTTCTTTTTGTATATATAAATATCTGTAGACGGTAATGGCTCACTTTTTTATTTTCTTATGCATATCTGTTATTGTACACTAGAGCATTTTTATTAACAAATTCCTAAAAATTAATGTTTATGCTGGCGAAGCTTGTATGAATTTCACGGGATTTAGATTTGTTGGTGAAATGATCATTTACGTATCGTAATTGGATATCCCTTTTTTTTAGATTTAAGAATATAGTAGTTATTTGGTCAGAAGGAAGGATGTTACCTTTAACTTTGACTTTATAGAGAGTTGTAATTGACATGGTCTGAGATTGGATAGTTGATTTTGGAACTTGAAAAAGGTACAGAATGTTAAGAGATTTTTGGAACGGAAGTTGCAAAGAAAACAATTGTAGAAACTGAATAAGTTCTCATTCTCAAAAATAAAAATGACAATTGGAGAAATCGATGAAGTTCAAATAATATCTAGTAATTGTAACTTTTTTTTCCGATGGATTATGTGAGGTTGCTGCACTGACATGTAGTATGTTTAAGTGTGCCTTTTTATATCAACAAGAGAGTGATGATCTCCCTTTCTGCTTCTATAGCAGTCTCATGCTCAGCAGTCAGCACCTTAGCTTAAAATGATATAAGTATTATTATCCACATTTTTTCTTTCAATCAAAATTATTCTGTTATGTTTCAGGAAAAAAAAACGAATTATCCTGTTCTGTTTCATAGCAATTCACTTTTATGACATATATTTATATGCAGGGAACCAGTCTCGTCAGGAGTTCGATGTATTTCAACTCAAGTTGGTAAGATTTAGCCGTAATCCTTTGATGCGCCCTAATTTCCTTTTTCTCTCCTATGTTCTCGTTAACTTCTCTACCAACTTTCTTGTTGGCTACATTAAGTACATTGAGCATTCCCTTGTGCAGTCAGAAACCGGATGAAGAGTGTTAAAAATATACAGAAGATTACAAAGGCTATGAAGATGGTTGCTGCTTCAAAGCTGAGAACTATTCAAACTAAAACTGAAAATTCACGTGGCCTATGGCAGCCATTTACTGCTCTTCTTGGTGACACTCCTAGTAAGTTCGTGATTATATTGTCTGGATCTAACTAAATTATTGAATCAGTTAGCGGAGAAAGTGGTGAAAGGGTAGGGATAAATCACCTTATGGACTTTTCATGCATCCTTTCTTCTGCTGCCTATTTCTATTTAGCTTATCTAGTCTGTTCCTGATTCTCAGATTAGTCCTTACTAATTCTAATGTGTAACTGCTCCCTAAGGGTGTGGCCCAGTGATCAATAAAGTGGGCAGACCATGAGGTCTCAGGTTCAAATCCCAGTAAAGTAAAGAAAAAAAACAGTAGGTGATTTCGTTCCATATGTCTAACCCTTGGTAGGCAGAGTTACCCGGTACTTTTGCTCGTAGAAGGTAGCACGTACCCAGTGAAATAGTCGGGGTGTGAGTAAGCTTGCCGGAACACCACCATCATAAAAAAATAAAAAGGAAAAAGCCATTGAGGTGGAATTAGTCATAATTTTTTGCATTTCAAGCGCAACCTCAGTAACCCGGAGATTGTCTAGCAGGGTTCATGTCACAACCCAAAACCTAACCCGTCGTGATGGCGCCTATCGCGATACTAGGCAAGCCGACCTTTCCAAAACACCTTCAAAATTTAACAGAAATGAATTAAGACATTTAAAACAACCGGAGTTTCTCATAAATATGGGGTAAAACCCAAATGAAACATAAGTGCGGAAAAATAGCCCGGCATCGGGGTGTCTCTAAGTCATGAATCTAGAAACAGAGTCTACTACAGTCAGTGTTGTGAAAAGCGCTCGCTTCAGTGCTTAAAGCGCGAAGCGAGACCTCGGGCCCTTCTGTGATGTGAAGCGTAGCAGGTTGAATAAAGCGAGCGCTTCTGCAAAAAAAGCGAGAAGCGTAAAAGCGACAGAAGCGAGCGCTTCTACATATTAAGGGTTGCCAACGTTAAAAAATTTAAAAGTTTATCAAGTTCAAGCCCAGGTATGTGATTTCTTCCTCCTTTTTCTTTTTCTTTCACTGTTTCAGTCCCAAAATAGCAGCGAAATGCTGGCAAATTATTTTTTCCCTTCAGTTCTTTTTCTCATTCTCTTCTTCATCTACTTCTTCTTTTTCTTTCACTGTTTCAGTGATAAATTGCAGCGAAATGCTGCCCAATTTTTTTCGTTTCAGCTACTGCCATTTTTTTCGTATACGTACTGCCATTTTTTTCATTTCATTTAATCTTGTAGAAGAATATGATGCTCATTTTGTGCTTTAATTGATGCTACTCTTTAGTTTTTACATTTAAGTATTGAACATTTGCTTACAGTTACATGTGTTGTCTATGCAGTATTGTTTTTTTTTTTAAAAAAAATTCCGGTTCACTTCAAAAACGCGAGCGCTTCGCTTCTCGCTTCTCGCTTTAAGCGAAAAGAGGCTTGTCGCTTTTTCTCGCTTTTCACTCTTCACAACACTGACTGCAGTTTGTGCCAAATGCCAATACAAGAGAGAAAAGATAATAAGAAAGTAGAAACAAGGACTGCGGACGCCGACAGCTACCTCGTAAGTCTCCGATAATCAGCCCGCGCATGAGCTCAGCGTCCTCCAGAACCGTACACATTTGGATCTGCACATGAAGTGCAGGGTGTAGCATGAGTACAACCAACTCAGCAAGTAACAAAATTAAATAAGGAACTGAGAAGCAGTGACGAACTATAATAATACATATCATTTCAAAAGTTTTCAGTAAAGAGTGAACATGCTTTCAAATCCGGTGGTATAGGTCAAATCAGTTCGGGCTCAAATAAAACATATATGAATCTTCCAGAAAATTTCACAACATCAGATAGCAACTAAGTGCAACAATAAATAAATGCAAGTACAACCTCTCAAAGCAACAGTCACTCAACTCATCTCAACAGCTCATACTCTCGGCTCTTAGCCCTCAATACACTCTCAATAGGTACCTGCGCTCACTAGGGGTGTACAGACTCCAGAGGGGCTCCTTCAGCCCAAGCGCTATATTGTTGCGGCGTGCAACCCGATCCACATATATATAGCCCGAAGGCTTGTTGCGGCGTGCAACCGGATCCAATATACCTCACAGCTCGTCACTCAGGCCCTATCTAAGTCACTAATCTCTCCAGCCCCTCGGGCTCACAGAATATCATAATAATTAGCCCAAACAGAGAATACAACAAGTATCAACAAGAAATGAGAGGGAACAGAGATATAATACACAAGTAAGACTATGACTGAGTACAAGACAACAATTGATAGTCAATTCAACAAGTATACGACCGCTGCGGGTCCCATCAGTGATATCATATGGCCTAAGCATGGTTTCTAACATGAAAGGTAGTCAATTATTCAAAGACAAAGAAAAACAAGTAATAACAATGGTTATTCGACTTTCCAGTTTCACGGGACGAACCAAGTCACAATCCCTCACGGTGCACGCTCGCACGCCCGTCACCTAGCATGCGCGTCATCTCCAAATATTCACATTATACCAATTCTCGGGGTTTTGTACCCTCAAAACCAGATTTAAGACTGTTACTTACCTCAACAACGTAGAAATCCTATTCCGAAATGCCCTTGCCTCTCGAATCAATCTCCAAACTCCCCGAATCCAGCCACAAGCAGTACGATATAATTAATATAAGCTAAAAGAATCAATCCCACAAGAAAACACGAAATTATAAGCCAAAAATCCGAAATTGGCCCGATCCCGCCCCCCGGCCCACGTCTCGAAATCCGACAAAAGTCACAAAACCCGAAAGCCCATTCACTCCCGAGTCTAACCATACCAAATTTACTCCAATCCGATAACAAAATCCCATTTAAAATCCCAAAAATTTAACTCAAGAACACTTCATCTTCTTCTCTAATTTTTCACCCCAAATCACAAATTAGATGATAGAATTAAAGATATAATCATGGGTTTTAACCAAAACCAAGTAGGAATCACTTACCCCAATCAACTCCACAAAAATCCCTTCAAGAATCGCCCAATTCCGTGTTCTCTAGTTCAAAATATGCAAAATGGGTTCAAACCCTCGTTTTTGAAATTAATATTGTCTACCCAGATTTCCTTCTTCGCGAATGCGACCGTCCTCTCGCGTTCGCGTAGACTAACTCAAACTGCCTCTCAACTTAACTCTTCGCGAACGCGACCTACGCTTCGCGAACGCGAAGCTTTGCAAACTCAGACCTTCGCGAGCACGTCCCTCACCTCGCGAACGCGTAGAACAAAAGACTGGGGGTCCCCAGCTGCCTCACTCCCTTTCGTGAACGCGACGCCACTCACGCATTCGCGATGCACACACTGCCATACCTTCGCGTTCGCGTCATCTCCTTCGCGGACGCGTAGAGAAAAATCTCACCAACTCAGAAACACTCTTCGCGAACGCGAGGCTCCTCTCGCGAACGCATAAGAGGAAACCAGAAAAAAATGCAGCAACGAATATTAGCTATCTCATCAAGGCCAAAAATGATCTGTTAACCACCTGAAACTCACCCGAGCCCCCCGGGACCTCAACCAAACATACCATCAAGTCCCAAAACACTATACGAACTTAGTCGAGCCTTCGAATCACTCAAAACAACATCCGGACACACACAAACGACGCTGAAACCTACCAAACCATGTCCGATTGACCTTAAATTTTGCACGCAAGTCAAAAATGGCACCACGAACCTATTTCAACTTCCGGAAATCCAATCCGACTCCGATATCAAAATTTCCACTGCCGGCCAAAATCGCCAAAATTCCAACTTTCGCTAATTCAAGCCTAATTCTACTACGGACCTCCAAATCACATTCCGGACGCGCTCCTAAGTCCAAAATCACCTAACGGAGCTAACAGAACCATCAAAATTCAAATCCGAGGTTGTTTTCCCACAAGTCGACATCCGGTCGACTTTTCCAACTTAAGCTTCCAATTAAGAGACTAAGTGTCTCATTTCACTCCAAAACCACTCTGGGCCCGAACCAACCAACGCGGTAAGACATAATACAACTGTAAAGCACAAAAGAAGCAAAAATGGAGGAAACGGGGCTATGACTCTCGAAACGACCGGCCGGGTCGTTACTGTTCACTGGACCACTGAGAATGTTTATCCCCAGATTATTTTGTGTGAGATACTTCGTGAATGTGGGAAAAAGGATAATAGGAAATTGTCCTCTTCTCTTTCTGCCTGTTGATTTGCGGTCCAATATCAATGTTTTATGCATTTTGATGCAACGACTAAATTTACATTTTGTGAAAGGGTTTTGCCGCAGCCTGAATACGTTTTGTTGAGGAGACTTTCCGAGATACATTTAACTACACCAAAGTTTATATATTTGATGCCATCAACTTTAAGCAGTCAACAAGAAATCTTCGGCTGATAACACATCTAACATTTGTTGCTTCAGGTATTGATGTCAAGAAGAATGTTATAGTTACCATTTCCTCAGACAAAGGTCTTTGTGGTGGAATCAATTCTACATCTGTCAAGATAAGCAGAGCTATTCATAAGTTGAATTCTGGTAAAATGCAAAATTGTTTTATATTGACTAAATTTGTTCTTCTGGAATTAGTTTAATATTTCTTTGTTTGCAACTACTAGGCCCTGAAAAGGAAAATAAGTATGTTGTCGTGGGGGAAAAGGCTAAGGCTCAGCTGTTGCGAGATTCGAAGAAGGACATCGAGCTGATCATGACTGAGTTGCAGAAAAATCCCCTTAACTACACACAGGTTATGATGTGCTTCCTTATTTACAACCTTGTGTGCAGCACGCCCACTTTTTGTTTTCCTACTTTTTGCCAACTATTTGTTGAAGTTGGTGCTGCTGTAGCTTACCCTGTGGTACATGGATTGTTCATTTGCCTTGGCGTACCCTTGTCGAACTGGTGTGACATGGGTGATGGTACTTTGTGCAGATTATTCAAAAACAGGCAAATTAGAAAGAGACTGTACCTGGCCGAATTATAATTTTAAAAAGGGCTGCATTTACCTTTATGGGATGCTTCACACAAACACTTTATGTACCTGCATCAGATACTTGCACACAACTTAATTGAATCCAGACCATTAGCCAAGTCCATGTAATATAGGGCTCACATTTTTTTTTTTTGAGGTTTGACCTGTACATGAATCTATGATATAATCTTTATGTTGCATTTTCTTTCCGAAAAAGTAGACATTTGAAAGCTATGTCTCACTCGCCTTTAATTTCATTTTTCAGAAAGTCAACTTCGGCTGATTTAAATTCTTGTTGAGTTTTACATGTGTAAAGCAAACAAACTTTCCTTTTTTTCTCAAAAAACATGTTTAAAGCAAACAGTTTGATTGCAATGTTGCAACTTCAAATCTTTGTGAATTAAATGAAAATCTTATAGTGCCTGATAAGTATTGGAAGCAATACGTATGCACTGAAATAATATACCAACAGCTGTTTTGTATTGGCTTCTGTACGCTTTTCCTTCTACTGATATATATAATGTCTCTTGCAGGTTTCTGTGATTGCAGATGACATCTTGAAGAATGTAGAATTTGATGCACTGAGGATTATTTATAATAAGTTCCAGTCAGTTGTCGCATTTTTGCCAACAATGTCCACTGTACTATCTCCAGAGGTACCTAAACTGGAAGATCTTGTTGTTCACTATGTTTCTTTTTATTTTCTCTGTTTCTTGGAATAAGTCTTTTGTGATTTAATGTAGGTTGTGGAGAGGGAGGCCGAAGCTGGTGGAAAGCTTGGAGAGTTGGATTCATATGAAGTTGAAGGTGCTGAGACAAAGGCTGAAGTTCTTCAGAACCTAGCTGAATTTCAGTTTTCATGCGTAAGTTTGCCCTTTTAGTGTTATAGCGGTCTTATAAGCTTGTTATTTGTTCTCCACGGTTTCTAAATAGATGTGGTACTGTTTGTGGGGGTTTTTTTTGGGGGGGAGGGGATTGAAATTAGTCTTGACCGTGATTTCTGATGGATATATTTACTGCTAGTAAAATGATTTTTTCAAGGTGACGAATATGATACTGGCGTGTACTTAAAATTGGATCAATGGCAAAATGTCTTTTCCAGGTTATGTTCAATGCAGTTCTAGAGAACGCTTGTAGTGAGCAAGGAGCAAGAATGTCTGCCATGGATAGCTCCAGCAGAAATGCTGGTGACGTGCTTGATCGTCTCACTCTTACTTACAACAGGTCTTACTCTCCACCGTCTCTTTCACACATGCATTTGCACCGTCAAACTCTCAGACATGCTTACACTAGTCAAACAGAAAGACACAGTTTATCTCTCTCAAACTTGGCCTACACATTCCTTCAGACGCTCTATCCGGAAAAAAACAACAACAACAAAAAACCCAGTGTAATCCCACAAGTGGGGTCTGGAGGGTAGTGTGAGTGTACCCCTACCTTACAAAGATAGAGAAGCTGTTTCTGGTAGACCCTTCTATAGGGAAAAATATTAAATAAATAAAGCCCCTCAAAAGTACCCTAAGCTCTCTACTTAGTGCACATGCTTATCTACATGTATGCAGTTATGAACCTACAAATAAATTGATATTTCCTTAATTGATGTCCAACATACTGCAGATTTGCTAACTAACTGGCTTTATATACACCACTAATAGTGACCAGTGGCTGCTGATACGTCATGATCTAAACAGATGACATTTGTATACTTTTGAGGATAACATATAATTTAGAAAGTTGATCGGTTCTTTTTTTGTCTGTCAATTTTACTGGTCTTTTTCTATTTTTATCTGTGAAACAGAACCCGTCAAGCATCTATCACCACAGAACTGATAGAGATCATATCAGGAGCATCAGCATTGGAGGGTTAGTTGGACAAGCTACTGCTTTTGTCTGATGGAGACAGAATAAAAAATCTGTAGGCTTTCTTAGCACCATGGTTGGCCAATTATCAGTTTTGATTTATGAATAATCTCCCGGTTAACTTTATCTCTGGGAAAAACCGGTTTCACTGTGGCAAAATAGTCACAAATGCCATTTGATCTGTTTCCTTTTATTCTTTGTATCCCGGCCAGAATTGCCATAACTTGGTCAAGAAAATTTTCTTGAAAGCTCTTTGTTATTATGCATGTTTCGCTTGTAAGTTGACACCTAGGCCCTTTCATCAAGTTTCTACTTTGTGAGCTATTCTGGTCTAATGCAAGGACTTTGTGACTGTTTCTAAATCTAATCTGGTTCTATCAGCCTCAAATTTTGCTATGGAACATTTACAGCCATACAGTTTGATTCTATAAAAATATTATGATGTGTAGTTTATGTTGTGCTCTTGCAAAGGTACCCAATTTCTTCAGAATGAAAGTGCATGGTTTAGATGATTGTAATTTTCTGAGAAGCTTAAGTTCATGTCAGTAATCCAATATGCCTATTTAGGAATGAGTGTTCTCTTGTCAAATGCTTCCCTTGGAACTTGCCCTGGGCAATATTTTGACTACTGCCATTGCTAAAAATTTTGTAAACATGACGAGTATAAATATTCAGTTACCGATTAAAAAAGTATTAATGCTAAATTGAGTTTAGGTTTTCGTTTCAGCTTAACAGCAGTGAAAGATGAGCTCATGCAATATAACTGCACTTATTTTCATTAAAATAGACCATACAAATCCTGCACTTATTGTTTGCTTTATCTTTGATGAAGAAACAGAAGATCACTTGCCACCTGCAGCAGATAACTACTATGTTATATTATCTTTCTGATACACTATTGTTGCAGTAGTGTTTCATTGTCAACTTTGCCCCCATTGACAATTTGAGTGTACTAAATGTGTTTTTTCGGCTTTCATATCCGAAATCATGAATAAGCACATCGATGCTTTAGGGGTTGAGGATGGATTTGTTCCCTCAGATGAGACTGTACAACTGCCAATCAGTTTTGGATATCTCCCACCAGTCATTCCCGTATTGAAGTGGAGGAAGTTGCCGTTGCAGCTGTTCATAATCAAGTAGAAGGGGTTTGGGACTAGAGCAAAGGAGGCTACCAGTCTACCCTCCCAAAATAAAGCGTAATAAATTGCTATGCATTTAAAAAGGTTGAAAATTTACTTTCCCTTGGTGTAAATCTTGAATTTAAATATTAAACTCTTTCCTACTTAGGAAAATAGACATTCTCCATTTGTAACCTTGTAAATTAATACAACGTCGTCCTTGATAAAAAAAAAAAAGGAGGGGTGCTTTACCCATTCATATTTTGAGAATTTAGAGATTCGCTTGTAAAAGAGGGTTTACTTGTCAAAATTGAGTTAAGCCGGCCACATTAGCTCGCTCCCATAAAAAAAATTGTTTTATCTATTTTAGGCTAATGGTACTATTTTAATTTATAATTTGTGAGTTACTATGTTTTAGCTTTGGTAATGGTAATAGGAAATAGTATCGCTGTTGAAAGTGTACCAATTCTATATTCCTTTAATCTCTAGGCATAGAAAAAGTATAATCCACATATTTCTGGACAGCAAATGTCAAACTCAATCAATAGGTTGGAGCTTAACCATTGATATTTTATCTCTCAAGGAAATCAATTGGTCAATTCTTTCAATAACTCTTGGTATTGTTTTGATGCAAGATGGAATCATCTTCAGTGACTATTGTCGTTAGCAAATAGAAGTGAATGGTAATGGTCCTTTCTTGTCCTGATATGTTCGTTACAACTTACAACCCACGAGAGGAATGCCTAAATCCCCACAACGTGACAACATGTTCGGAACTCCACCTTTACAGGGGCTTTCTTCTTCGTCAATACTATATTCCTTCACAAATCTCATCTTTCCTTTTTACATTCACAAAAAAGCTATTCCAAGTTATTATAAATACATGATTTCTCTTTTATTCCTACGCAAAGCTAGTTTTTTCTTTTGCTAAAACGTTGAATGATACTCTGTATGAATGTTTTAATATTTAAAACGTTATTATAGTGTTGCAATTAATTATATGTCACTAATTCATTGGTGTTTTGCCGTTCTGAAGTGAATAATAGATATATAAATTTCAATATTTCATACCAAAACATGGATGACAATTAAATCTTCAAATTGATGTAGTTTAGTAGTGAAGTAATAGAATTGTTATATTTACTTCTTCTTCTTTTTTATTAAAGGAAATATATTCCACACTCTTCATTTACATGAAAGCAGTACTAGATCCTAATATTATTTATAGGAACTAGGAAGTAAGTGCCTCAGCCTTAATTAATTTGGGTTTATTATAAATGAGAAGTTTAAATGTGAGGTAGGAAGAAAATTAAGGGCCACGCATATTACTGTCTGGTTTTGGAATTATATCTGTACTGCTAATGAAGTTCCAATCCTTTTTAAGTAACAATGTTAGTCCGTCTTTAAATGTCAATATCCCAAATTATCTCACGATTCAACTACAAAATTTTAAATCATTTGAGAGATCTTCTAATACTTCATGAGGCAGATTTATGAATTTAAGTTTTGATTGTCAATGGTAGATTCGGATTTTTGACATATAGCAGATACTCATTTGAAAAAGTGAGTTCTGAAAAATATATCTAAGTTTTCTTATACTTATTTTTCACATGCATATAGAATTGGATTTTCAAAGAATTAATTATGCTGAACACGTAAGTTCATGATTAGATCAGCCAGTATCGGTTGTAATGTGATAGTATTGCGAAATATGATTATGAATTTATGATCATTTGCAATAGTGGCTATGGCCTTTGGGTTCACTTTATTTGATGTGGTTTCTCTCATTAGTGCCCTTTAAGAGAAATGTAGTTATGATAACTATTTGTGGATGCACCTTTATATCAAGGTGGTGGATCGTATATTTTAAAATGGTTCAAGGACCTTATTTACGGAAAGAATTAACTTAAATAGCCGTCTACTCAAACGCTTGCATGTAAACTGCCTAGAAAGAGTAAACAGTAAATTCCAGTGGTAGATTTACGTTTTGAGGTATGGGCGATAAAGCACCCATTGACTTTGCCAAATCGTGTTATGTATTCTTATAGAATGCTTAACAATTTAAATAATTGACCATGGGTATCTATTATGATCATGTTTGACCACCATAAATTTACACTTAAATAAGTGAAACACCTACTATCTGTAAATCCTGAATCAACTACAGCTAAATTTGCCCGGTTATTTGTATAAAAATCCCTTATTTATTTTCTGCACGGTCCAATGCAAACCATGGCTACAATTAAGTTGAGATCTCAATTCCACCACCTTATCCCCTCTCCCTTTCATAAAACAAATAAATAAGCAGAAGTTAGCCGTTGGCTACTTTGAAAACCTGATATAAATATATTCCTATCACACGTTCCTCATGTCCATTCTTCAGATTTTTATTCATTTTATTAAGATTTACGTTTATTATATATACACTCATCTTGTAGTTGAAGTGTTGAACTTAGAATTGAAAGTTAAATATTAAATGAAACACATACCTGGTCTTTCCGATTGACAATTACAAGAATCTGACATTACATCTAATAATCCCATCTTTAAAGAGTTGAACAAGTTTTGTTTTCAAAAAATGGACATTACTTGAGATTCTAATTTTTTTTTTGGCTCCTTATAATTCAATTATGGGGAAAATATGAAAAGTTGAATTTGAATCATGGGATAACTCAATGACAAAGCAAACTATCAGATTATGTCTATAAGGACATTGTTATTAGTATTAAACATAATACGTTAGCTCTTTGATAATGTAATTATCTTTCAAACGATAAAAATATGAACGATAATACTATCAAAAGTCTAGATAAGCTCGTAATAAATTCATACATTTTGCACGATAATAGCGTGAAAGTACATATGAATTATGAGCAAATACAATAAATTTCAAACTAAAGAATAATCACTTTCAATAATTTATTACCCATTTGTCCTATATTATACTACAAACTTGGATCTTATATATCTTTTATTTTTCAAAAAGAATAGGCCAACAAGGATGAAAGTAGAAAATTAATTATCATCATCTCCATTTGGCTATAAAATTAACATATTTTAGTACAGGCTGGTTTTAAGGAAAAAATAAAGACTTGGAAAAGTGTAAAACCATATAAAATTTCTCCAAATATTTCTTTACTGTAAAAAATATCGCCTTTCTGTGTAGATAATGGGGCAAAATGAGGACCCAAATCTACAACTAAATGACCCTTCTCACACCAACCTGTGAAAAAAGCTGAGTCTTTTCTTTTTCTCTATCTTAAACAGACTCAGAATCCTTTTCAAGATTAATTTTTTCTTATTTATTTTCATCACTCCTTTTTAGTGTACTTTATATACCGGTGGCTGAGTTGGGTGAAGTTGTTTGGTGAAAATTGGTTGATTTTTATTGGTGGGATTTTGCACTTTACCTGCGCCTTTCAAACGAGTAGCCTTTAGATTCTTGCTATTTTTTTTATTGGATTTTTCCGGGGAAAATTGATTATTTCTTTTTATTGATGCGTCGTGCGGTGCAGAAAGAATGTTTTTTCCTATGTTTTAAAGGGATTGAGGTTCCTGCTCTTGGTTATTGAACATGGCTTCTGATTGTTCTTAAGGTTTTACAGGTTTGACAAGTCGTGTTTGGTTCGGAAAATTGAGAAAAATAGAATTATATCCGGGCATTGATTGTTCAATTGAAGAGTAATTTTTCCTTATTTGTAAAATTTTTTAGCTCTTTCTTTCCGGTTCCTATTAGGGTTCTTGACTATAGCTTCTCAAGAACAGAACTTTATTTTTTCCTTTTTACAGAACCTAGATAAGTTTTTCTTTGTTCTGGAGAATTAGGAGTAATCCTTACCTTTTTGTATACCCTTTTGAATCAAAGCAAAGAGATACTTCTGTTAATTGTGATTAGTGACCTCCAATTTGACTTGTCATTGGTACATTTTTTGTTCTTGATTCTGCTACTTAGATGATTGTAACAGGGAGATTCTGGTTGTAGAACTAGGTTAGTATTATCTGCTGTGAGGAATTGCAGTGAACATGGATATTTGGGTTGTGGCTGCAGCTGCCGGTGCTGGTTATATTGCCCAGCATTGGAAGGATCTCTTAAAAAGCAGACATGATTTTTCAGAATCGTCTCTTAAGTCTCCTAGTTTTCTAAGAACTGACTCATTACCGCATATGCAGCAAGTTCTGGATAATAATTGTTCCTCCCCTGTAGAGACACCGAGAAAGAAACTAGGTGAATGTCATGATCTAGAAGTGGCTTCCACTAGCACTTTGGCTGGTGAAAACCTAGGGATGTCGTGTGGAAGCATATGTGATGACATTAATGAACCGGGATATGAGTCATTACTTCCCCCTTCTACGACTGAATTGGCCTTTTCTTATGGTGGTAATGCAAGGAAAAAGAGCAGCCTCAGGAGTAGAAGAAAAATTGGGCATCTTATAAAGCCTCTAAATTCTCTAGAAAGTTGTCTCATGGCTCAATTATACAAGGAACATGGTGAAGTTGAGGACTTTATTTTTACTTCAAACTCTTCCCCATGGACACCAACAGCGAGGCCATTTATAGTTACCGATGGAAGCAGAATTATAAGCAGAGGTACTTCTAATTCCTTAAGTACCTCAAGAGGCGCTGGACATCATAAGCTGCAGGATAGCTTTTCACAATTGAATACTGTATTTGGAGTCCCTCAACTACCTAGCGTTGGATCTATGGAGCTCCAGGGAAAAGCCAAGGTGAAGGATCATTCCAGAAGATTTAGTGATTTCACTAAAATGAACAATGAGAGACACGGCAGTTTACAAGGTAATTTTTTCTGTTGGACACTGATTTTATAACTGTTTTCGTGGTAAAATTTAATGAAATAGATAGATTAGATTTTAGACTTTGGAATAGCAACATTCTTTGAAAGAATTTAAAACCAGTAGAGCCAAGGGGATGTAGCTCCCAGGTATTTTCCATCAAGATAATATGCTAATGCGCAGCTTTTTAAAATGATAGTCAACTTTCACACGATGAAACTCATGAATGATTTAGCCGTTTACCTGCAACAGTCGATGGAACACAAAATAATTTGTAAGCGAGATGGTCGTTTTGTACCTTAATCAGTGTCATGTCTGTTTCTTTCTTTAGACTTCTACTTGAGATACTAAGACTTTCGAAGCTCATAACTGCTCATGACTTTCCTACTAATGGCACAATAAGTAAATACTAACTTCTTTTTTTTTAGTAATACTAACAGCTCCTATTATCCCCCATTTTATGGTTGTCTTGAAATCAGGATCATCTCGTGGTGTGCTGCTTTTCTGTCTTGGAATATCTGTGGGCATAATATCTTCTTTCTGGAAAAATAGAAATGAAATGGATAAATTAAATGAGTTGCTGAGACAGTCAGAGAATTTGGTTCAAGATCTACATGAGGAACTTGAGATGAAAGATTCATTAACTGTGGAAGAGCTTGCCGCTGAAGATTGTGAGTCACAAGATACACATAATGATTCTTCAAACAATGGAGCTTTACATGAACCTTCCCCTAAAGGGAAGTTGAATAAGTCGTCAACAAATTACGATGAGGACTGTCAAAGCCAGAAGACAGAGGAAGAATCTATGAGTAAAATTGAAGCAGAGCTTGAAGCTGAACTGGAGAGGTTAGAATTAAGTATGAACTCGTCTAAGTTGGAGGGGAAACTCGCAGAACTAGATGAGGTAGGAATACTTTCTGATTCATTCATCTCTATGTCCCTTTTTTTCCTTTTCCCGTAGCAAAAATACAACTTGCTTACTTTGATACTCCATTCTTGCAAATGCAATTATCTTATTAGAGAAGTTAATTTAGGCATTATATGCACATAAGCATTTTGGTCCATGATCTACAACTGGTTAACTTTGACAGCTTATGAATTTATATTTTTTCAAGGAAGCCGTAGCGCTTATGGTTTGTAACGGATAAGCTTGATTTTCTTATATGCTATGCAAGATAGATACTTCCATCAGTTCTTGCTATTAGAAATAATTATTCAGGATGATCCCTCTGTTGCTTATTGATTTCTGGTGTTGATGTTGCATATTGTTGCTGAGCTCTTTAGTCTCTAATACTTCTATTAGTAGGATGTGTACCTTACATTTATTAGTCATATGATCAGGATCTAATATCTTTATTGAACTTTATGAAAATATATATGTTGTTCTCTTAGACATTATATCCTTATGCTTTCTTCAGGTTTGCCCCTTTTTTCCCTCTCTTGCTATCTTCTTGATCTGGATAGTATAGATCAGCAACTTTTTCAGCTTATACTATGTTAGGAGGGCTCTTCTTTAGAAGATTGAGAAAATTTTACATGCGAATTTGTTTTTGTGCTTCACTTTACTTGATCTACTGTGCAATTTAGGCATATCTTGTGTTTGCATTCTCTTTGTGTTGGAGATCTTCTTAATGTTTTCTTTTCCAGATTTTTGTTGAACTTTGTGGTCCGGCCCTTCCCCGCACCCTGCACATAGAGGGAGCTTAGTGCACCGGGCTGTCTTTTTTTTCTTGTCAGTCTTTAATCATCACTATGATCTCTAGCTTTTGCAAGTATCATCAATCTCAATCTTCATATCATCAATCTCAATCTTCATCAAGTTGCTCTTTTCCTTGATCCACTAATGAAGAAGTTCAATATTCATATTTTTACTAGGAGAACCATTAGGTTTATGATTGGTAGGATGAGTATCATCCATATTTGGTTTCTAGAAGGAATCTATGTTATAGTTTGAAGACTTCATAGCATAGTTCTCAGGAGAGACTTAGAAGTTATGACTGGTGCAACTCTTTTACATCCACTAGTAAATGAAAATGAATCTCATTGCTATACGACTTAACAACTAGAACCCGGTGCCAATAGGTTGCTTCGGTGAAAAGAAAACGGAAGACAACCTATACGTGCCATGTTAAGCTATACATGTATAGAGTCAGTTGTCTGCTATTTTAAAGAAGCTTTAATAAGTGTTCAATCTTTTGCAGCTTGATCCAGGCTTTGTGCCAGATCTAGCCGAGGGGGAGTTAAGAGCTGAACTCTTTAGTAGACAGGCCAAAGGTCAACCTTATGCAGATCAGGATGGTAGTGCAACCTCGACCCCTCGTCCTGTTGACTATGCTGTCTCGCCAAGAGAGCTGAGCTTACGGCTGCATGAAGTCCTTCAATCACAATTAGAAGAACGCCTCAAGGAACTTGAGATGGCACTTCAGAACAGTGAAAGGAAAGTTCGGTATATGGAAGCAGAACTTGTAAGTTCTTGGAGGGATTCCTCAAACAGTGAAGGGGGTTCTTCTTCCACCCATGGTAGTCCTGTAACTAAAGTTGAACAACGTCCAGCAGATCAGCCCGTGGTAATCAATTTATCCGGGGAAGCTTTAGATGCATATAACGAGGCTTTTGATGAGTTCACAAGGTTAAATGAGTCAGAGGAAGAGGATATTGCTGTTGTATCAGAGGTTAAGGACAGCAACCACCAAGAAAACTCGCGGTCACATGAACGAGACTTTGACTGGATTGAGAATGGTAGGACGAATGATGAAAGTGAAGATGGTGATGATGAGATGGAAAAGTTGTTAATTAGGCATATTGTTGAGAAAGCCAGGAAAGGCTCTCCAGCAGTTTTAAATGTGCAGAGAGCTTTGTTCTCACTTGATGATAATGAACATTGATATATTCCCAATACAAAGTAAAGAGGAAAAAAAGATTTTTGCAGCTAATTGACTACTTTTCATGCACCCACAACTTATAAGTCAATTTGCCTGTATTCTCAAATATGAACCTTTTTCAAACTCCCAAATCCTAGATAACTAGTTCTTTTTTAGCAGAATGTTTGAGCTTAATCAGCTTGAACTACCAAATGCCTCTGTCCCTAAAGGGTAGGGTTGGTTTGGGGGGGGGGGGGGGGGTAGCTATGGTAAAAAAGAACCTTATATTATTACTAATAAGGTTTAGTACAAAACCCTTCCAAGGTTGTTAGACACAATTAAAAAAATTAAAAAGAGGATGAAGAAGTTATAATTTACTGATTAAGATTTATCTTGCGCCTTAAGTAAGGGCTTACTAATAACATACATGGGATTTACCTTCTTTTCCTATTTTAGTTTCTCCCTAACAAGTTTCTTCTCTTACTTTTAGCCCGTTATTTCAGAAATTACAAATTTTCTCTTAATAATCCTTTTCCAAAAGCTCTTAAAATGTTATTTATGGACTTTATGATTTTAGAATTATATGTATAAAAAATGATAATAAAAAACTTTAAAAAGTGCACATGCATCCAATGTGGGTCATTATCTAATTAAACTTAAGCCCGACTTATAGCAAATGATTAACAGATCAGGCGTCCTAAATCTCCTAGGACTAAAACACTTAAACTTTTTACCTTTTCTTTTGGGGGTGAGAGTTTATATATTGTGCGTAGTTGCTTTATGATCATTCATAATTAGGTTTCGCCTACTGTGAAGAATTGACAAAGCTTTACACTTGAGAGGTTAGACTTCTCTCCCCTCTCCTCTTTCGATAATTAATACTACTACTTTATTTTTTTTGTTCATAAGCTGATTCCCTTTTTGGTTTTAGTTTTATGTTTTACTTTTTTCTCTTCGTTTTCATGTATATAGCATGTTGGCTTAGTTATGGAGTTCAAATTATTTTAGATCATCCCTTGCTGTTTTTTAAAAAAAATGCTTTTATAGTTGATTGTTGTCGTCTTGGTTATTAATTCATGTATTAATTGTCATGACTAGGGTAAAGGGGACTAGTTTTGTTCCAAATTATAACACAATGGAAAAGAAGAACAAGGCTCTCGGTTTAATTTCTTCTTTTCTCAAACGTGGGAAGCAACAAGAGGCAGCAGTTGAAGACGAATGGATATTTATGCTGGAAAATCAAATTGATGAGAAAAGGGAGAAGGAACAACAATTAGCAACGCTTTTAATTGTGGTTGGTATCGTGCTGCTTTATGTCAACTATTTTCCTGTGCTCCTTGTAATTGGGAAGGATTTTGGCTCATTTGTCTCCAGATTCGTTAACTTGTGCTGTGCGTTGGCTATCATTGTTACCGGTTTAATAATGCTCGACCCTAAGGAGATGGACAATCAAACCCTTAAACACTAGGGTTTTTTTTTCTCTTTTAAACATTTATTTTTGGACAATATTTAGTTGAGTTAAAGTTGGAAAAGAGTATTTGAAACTTTTTTATGTGGAAGTTTGCTGTCTTTGGAATATTATTTAATGTTAGCCAAGTTCCTTATAAATTGATTACAAAAGCTGTGATCACTTTTTTGCAATAATTACCACTCCTACTTAATTTGTTTGCTCGAAATATAGAGTTCAAAGTGTAGTTTATTGTCTTTACTCTTGAGTATTTTTGCTGAGTCCAAAACTTCTACTCTAATATATAGATATGCATTAATGTATGTGATCTTAGATCAATATTAATTTCAGTAATACCTTTTCCTTTATATTTTGCTTTCACCGACCTTAAATCTTCTATAATTAATATAATGTTATCTTGATTGTTAAATCTTCGAATTCGAATTGTTATGCATGGCTGTTCTCCATAAATAAGAAAAGTTAGTGCTAAGCAATATCATACATCTAATATGTAGCAGTTACATCTAATATGTAGGTCCAATTCTCGTCTATCTTAAAACAAACTAATTAAGGTAAAAGAGAACTACATATAATGTCTTTAATGTAATGATTAAAATCTTTGAGAAATACTCACTCAACTAATAGTAAATTAGGGGTCATTTAGTCGGCGGGAAAAGAAATAACAATTTTCAGATAAAATACGAGATTATTTTATTTTGCGTTTGGACATGAGTATTAATTACTCTCGAGAATCACTTTATAGTAAAATTGTGAGATTAATTATCTCATATTGGAATATTATTATCCGTCCCACCAGGGCCGGCTCTAACGTGATGAGGGGCAAGGCATGTGCCTTAGGCCCCCAAATTTGGGGGGGCCCATTTTTTAAAAAGAATAGGTTTATAGGTATTTAAAAAATAAATATTTAATTAGTACTTTTTAATACAAAATTAGAGTTTTTAATATAAAAAGGAAATAGAGCTCTTTAGATATGTAAATAAAGTAATAATTTAACATATTTAAAAATTGATAGATGAATAGTTTTCGCAGCGTTTCAGTTTTACTCTTTCATTAGATAATGTATACAAAAATTCACACTCCCTTTCTTAATATGTCCAAGTTAATCTTTCTTTTCTCTAATCTCTTTATATTTCAGAAACCCCTATATATTTTCTGTCTTTCTCTTTAATATTCGTACTCACCTTCTTTCTCCAATATTTCATTACTCACTTTCTTTCTACAAGATTTCATTAGCTTCACTGTTCAACAATACTTTTAAGCTTCCAATAATTCTATATTTCTATTGCTCTATAAAATATTATCTAATAGCAACAATATCTCAAGAAAAATTAAATGAGCTGGCTATATTATCAATTGAGTAAAGATAATTAGAGAAAATCGATTATAAAAATAATTATTAACAACTTTGTATTTCAAAAAGTTAGAAGAATATATTTCAAATAAAACGTATGTTATAACTATCTTTTAAAAATTTAGGCCCCATATTAAACTTTTGCTTTAGGTATGCATATCCTTGAGCCGCCCATGCGTCCCACCAACCAAACGATCCCTATGGTGCAGTGCGTATTTAGAGATATCACTCCTCGCTTAGTTGGGCCAGACTCATGTATTAGGCCAGCTTCCGAACTCGGGTCTAACTCGGGTCGGGTTGTCTCGACATCTATTAGGAGATCCAAAGTCGAAATTGGAAATACCCAAATTTTCTCACAGACCATCAACTGACCACTGAAAATCAAAAGGCAAATTTTTTGGGAGCTCCAATTCCAATGGAACAAAATCCAAAGCCCAAAAGCGTTCTTGATTCACTGGGTGAAGAAATAGTTAGAATCGTCATACCGGTCTCAATTTGCATGCTCATAGTGGTCATTCTTGTTTCAGTACTAAACACTGATTCAGATTCCTCAGGCCCCTCATTTACATCTGTAGCCACAATTGCTTACACTGAGAGCAGCTCAGACTCAACGTGGGACAAATTGAAAGGTGCCCTTTTGAATGCTTTGGTATTTGTTGTGGTTGTTACTGCTGTTACATTCCTTTTGGTGTTACTTTTCTACTTCAGATGCACCAAATTCTTGAAATACTACATGGGTTTCTCGTCTTGTCTTGTTTTGGGATTCATGGGTGGCGAAATATCTCTATTTTTGATATCAAAATTCAAAATTCCAATTGATTGCATTACTTTTGCATTGAGTTTGTTCAATTTCACTGTTGTTGGGGTTTTGGCTGTGTTTATGTCAAAGACAGCAATTATAGTTACCCAAGGATATTTGGTTGTTATTGGAGTTTTGGTTGCTTATTGGTTTACAATGTTGCCTGAATGGACTACTTGGGTGCTTTTGGTTGCAATGTCATTGTATGACCTTGCTGCTGTTTTGTTACCTGGTGGGCCCCTAAGGCTACTTGTTGAGCTTGCAATATCTAGGGATGAAGATATTCCTGCTTTGGTTTACGAGGCTAGGCCGGTTATTAATCATGATTCAGTTCCGAGGGGTTCTGTTGTGCAAAGGAGAGTTTGGAGAGAAAGACGGGACAATGATTTCGGCTCCAATGAAAATTTAGACTCTAGGTCTAACTTGAATGCAATTGTCAATTCTAGTTTGGAATCTAATTCTGGTCTTGAAAGGTTTTCGTCAATCGGCAGTGATGAGAATGAGAGGAATGCGGCTGATGTGGAGGACGGTCAAGTTTTAAGAGCTGAGTCTGAGCTGGCTGCACCGCTAATTCAACATAGGATAAATGTCAGAATGAATTTACAGGAAGGGTCAAATGATGATTTTGTACTTGAAGGAATCGGGTTGGGATCCTCAGGTGCTATTAAGCTGGGGCTAGGAGACTTCATATTCTACAGTGTATTAGTAGCCAGGGCTGCCATGTACGATTTCATGACAGTTTATGCATGCTACCTTGCTATTATAGCTGGTCTTGGTATCACTCTGATGCTTCTTGCATTGTATCAGAAAGCTTTGCCTGCTCTTCCTGTGTCTGTTATGCTAGGTGTCGTGTTTTACTTATTAACTCGGCTATTGCTCGAGACATTTGTTGTACAATGTTCTATGAACCTGTTGATGTTTTAGGAACATGATTTCCCCGTCAATTGATGGAGCTACTTTCAATCAATAATAATTCTTCACTCATATCTGTTATAACATCTTTTTATTATTTTGACCATGTTCCAAGTTGGCCGAATTGCATGTATGGATAGATTATCTGTAGCATGGTAAGTGTTTTTGTCAAATAAAAGAAAGCAGCTAGTGGTTCAAGATGTCCGAAATGCACAAGCGCTACTCCATGGATACGAGATACACGAGCTAGTGGTGGTATGTACTAAACTAGACCGTAGAATACCATTATATGCCAACATGTTGGTACATAGTTTATGCCTTTTATAGCGGTGGATGCATATCATACAAACGCCTTTTATAATTGGCACGTGACACAAACTATCAATATTCTTGCATTGGCAGTCTGCAAACATGCTTATAGTGACCAGTAACCTAAAGCAAGAAAGAAATTGATTATATTCTTTCTGAACACAACCAATTGTGTAGGATTCAGTAAGATCCCAAATCTCTACAAGCTTTGAAGTATTTTTCTATTTTTAAAGGATCACTCATAGAAGTGATTGACATCTTCGATCTAGGAAAAATAATCTCGGGGTTGATCTTGCCCCTAACGTTTGGTTCAAGTGGAAAAGGTTGAGGGATTTGTGACTTAGGTCACATGTTGAGCCCTGCACAATGCGAATTAAGCCTGGTATCTAAGTGGAGAAGGGTAGAGGGGCAGACCCATTATCCTGAGTTTCGAAGGGTGCGGTTGGTCCCAAATGGATTTCTCGGTCATCAAACAAAAAATTCTCTGTTGATCTTTTTATTTTGAGTCAGATGTAGTTTACAGTCATTGTCTGAGAGACGTGCATTTCTGGAATATAATTAATGTTGTCTTTCATGATTGACCTTCACAAACACAAAGGTGATACAAAATCACAAGATTGTTCATCTTCGCATCCTTTTTGCCTTTTGCTGTGTTACTTTTATGTCGTGAACTTCTGACATATATTGACGTCAAATTGCTTGAGTGCCTTTGACAATATTCAGGGGGAGTTTCTTTGAGAATGGTAACAGTAATTTTCAGGGGGAGTTTCTTCTTTCCATTCCAGAGAAAATGTGCTTCAAATACTTTTTATTATCAAAATTTCAGCAGAGAGTATGTTTTATTCTATTGTTAAAGTAAGTTTTGATCCGTTTGAAACAACATGGCTCATCAGTGTGCTTGCCGCTATAGTCATGGAAACTATAACTTTCGCTCAAATTGATGACTAGAACATTAAGCCCTTAACACATATTATTAGTCCTTATTTTCCTTATTTGAAACGGTAATATGGGAACTCGACAATTATTATTAATCTACTGCCAAATTTTCCCATGAAGTTGATAGGAGTCATTTCATCTATAATACAGAAAAAGGGGAATACTAAGGAAGGTCTGAAGTCTCTACTCTCCAAAGCTGGAGTTGGCATCTTACGATATCTCTGCCTCCATTTACATTCTTTGTCAAATTCATTATGTCTAATTATCTATTTTATTCCGCTATTTGTTCTTTATACTTGTGAAGGAATATTTGGATTTTAGACGTATTATTCATGTCGAAGGTTACTTAGAGAAGTGTGTATTTCTTGTATAAAAGTCATTGCAAACTCATCGGAGAAGTTGCAGTTGCCCGTAAATGACTAAAGTTTCTCTTATGCTTGCAATTTCTTCTTGTTTGGAAAAGAATCATGTTGAATCAAGTATATTTCTGGAGATACTGTACGAGACTGAGCATGATTTTATCAGATCATTGATCAATGGACCTGAGTACACAAAGATTGTGATGTTTTGTTTTTTGTTGGTAAAATACTTCCTTCTATAGTGGTGCTGTTAATGGTAAAATCTTGTCGTTCTTTTTTGACGTTTCTCTGTACTGGCGAAAGGTAGTAACTGTGAACGATTTAAGTATTACCTACAATTATATGTTCCTTCCTTGGATTCCCAGCTCTACTCTGAAGTTTGAGTTGTTAAATGCAATAGAAGTGCTCTTGCATTTTTGCAATAGTAGAAGAATTGGAGCGACTCTCACATTGATTATGAAGCATACAAGCCGACCATGTTTACGGGATGACCATTTTTAGGTCAATTCTAGAGAAAATGACATTTAACAATTCATTCCGGTATTTAATGCAGAATTATTGAAAATGAGGGTTCCATAAATGCGGAAAGGAACAACTATTTCTGGAAATCAGATAATAGACTGGTACACTAATCTACAAGAATCCTATGTACCAGCACTAAGGAAGAAGTTATGAATTGGACAAAGAGGAAAGGAACAACAACTTCTTCTTCTGTCCAAGTTAATTGGAAACAAATCAATAAATGCCATCTTCTGTTGAAACCATCAAATTAAAAGGAATGCATATACCAAAAAGGTCATGATGATACTAGATTAAACTGGAGAACTATAGGCAGCAGCTATACAAGGGGAAAGGAAAGGGTACAAAGACACCAAGTCACTACTTAGTTGATAAATTACATATGAATGCATGAAAAAAGAGCATACACTTCAACCATAAAAATTCAACTTTCACCTCCTCCATTGATGATGATTCAGTGACTTTGTTGAACCTTGAAAAAAATCCAGGAGATACTTCTCCAACTCATCTTCAGTATACTTTATGTGCTTGTCACTAATAGATTTCTTCACATGTCCAATAAATGGCCTGTAGGCATGAACAACCTTTAACGCGGTTGAAATTCTCAATTCTTCTCTAAGCTCAATATCTGGGATAGTCCATCCTGTCTGGTTCTTGTACACATCCTCAAAAGCAATACTGAAATTTCTGCATCTCTCCTTGAGAACTGTCTTTCCTGATTTCTCATAACCGGTAATCAAAGACAAGATAGGACTCCATGTTATTCTCTCGTACCTTTTTTCGTGCTGCACGTATCTTACAATACGGTTTTTTATCCACTCATCACCAAAACAAGTTCTAATTTTGGAGTTCTTGATTTTCTGAACCATGTAATGGATGTTGTTCATCAGAAAGATGTGCTTTAAGGAACCATCTTTATATAAATTGGACCTTTTGTCAAGGTTGGATTCAAGCATGGATGCTACTGACTGCAAGTGAAGAGCCAATGGACATGAGAATTCAGAAGAAACGTCGAGCCTGGCCATAGCATCAACAACGCCTTCCAAATTCTGTACCTCTCTGTCCTCAAGAAGGAACTTCAAGGTATCACAATATTCTGAAAGAAGCATGAAATAATTGATAACGTACTTGGTAAGAGGATGAACACCTCCTCCGTAGAAGGGAGTTGTTGAAGTGTTTGAAGCAATGTGATTCCCCAACTCCAGAAAGATTGCTTTTGCAGAATCTCCAAGATTTTTCAGGAGTTCATGGTACTCCATTTTAATGAAACTACCCTGATTTTCACAAAACAAAGCATCCACGTCTAGACAAAGATCTCTTAGAAGCTCAAACATATCAAGTAAACAAAAAAGGCGTTCTGGCCGAAGGGGGCCAATAGCTACAGCTTGGCCAAAATTTAAAAGACACAACATTGCATCCTTTGAAGCTTCAATGAAACAGTTTGAGCTAACAGATCCAAACTCACCTAGAAGTTGATCAAAGAGGTTTTTCTCACTAGGGAGATAGAATGCAATAACGTTCTTCGTTGCCTGGCGCCACTTCTTTATTCTGCAACTCAAACAAGTCCAATCCATTCTCAGCACATCTTCAATGCTGGTTTGTTGCATACAGAAAAGCCTTAAGTAGTCATTTAATGCATCTTTCCAGAATCTGATAAAGACCTGGCAAAATTCCTGATCGTAATGTGAAGCGAACATTACATCTGCAATAGACTTGACATGAGGAACAATATATGGATGAACCAAATCCATTATACATTCTTCTGATTCAGCTCCACTACTCTCCCTGCAAGAAGTTCCCACAACTGAATCATTTTCAGTTGAAACCATCGACTCCTCATCCACAACGAACTCTTCACACGAGTGGAATGACACATAATCATGCCCAAAACACAGCTTATTCTGTGCAAGAATGTTGATAACTTCTTCCTGCAGTTTTGCCATTGCCATTTGCAACACACTGTGAGCTTGATTAGCTAGTCTGTTTTGTTTCCCATTATGGTTTGGAGCCACGCTTTGCAAGGTCACCGTTATAGTTCGAACTTCTTCTACAGCGTGCAGGTACTCAAGAAGTTGTGAAGGACCAGCATCCCATATCTTCAAGAAATTCGACTGCAAAGTCAAGATCTTTACCTGAGCTGACTTGAACCTACCTTCAATCTCTCTGAGACTTGAGGTCTCATCCTCTTTTGCTTCAGTCATTGCAGCCAAGTGAATGTCAAGATCGGCTAGACTTCTTCTAACTTCAATGCTCAAGCTCGTGCTGGCTCGTAACGCCTTCACAAGGTGATGAGCTGCAGCAATTATGTGTTGTTCCCCATCAGGAACTGTGACCACTGATTTATCATCACCCATTTCCAGGCAAAAGGTACAACAGGTTGGGTTAAAGTCAAAGGCCTAAACTTTGGATGATCCTTCCTCCTGAATCTTGAAACTAACCTCAAGCTCTATTTTTCTGATGAAATAGGTAATCAAGAGGCCTCTCCGCCCCCTTTCTTTCTATATGTTTTCTGATTGGATCAGAAATTCAGAAACCAAGACTAGTAGCCAGAATATACCTCATAGATTAACATCAAGTCCTCAACAGCCCAAGAATTCTAATGAAATAGGACATGTTTCAGCAAAAAGACACCAACTTCAATGTTTACACAAAATTGGGATGTACTTCTCTTAAACCTTTTATACGGTCACTAACATTAAAAGATTAGAAGGCATCAGGGGACAAATTCCAGAAAACTAAGGCAAACATCCACAAATCACATGATTGCAACAATATAATAGAGTGTACACAGTACAAGACAATCATCTAGACATCAACTGCCAAATACTGTTAAATAGAATGTTAAAACAGCAACATGACAAACACAAAGTTTAAGTGCTAAAGATATGGACAAAAGGGATTAAACAGAGTGTCTAGATGAAGAAGCAAGAAAGTATATGAAACCTCAAGCCAAGATTGTGCTTGTTTCTTGGAGCTCTCTCATCAAATATCTTTTGAGTCAGGAAAAGAACAAAAAATATCTACAAAACATAGTAAAGTTACTAAGTTAGGGAGGATGAGATGATAAGATATCAAAAATAGAGTTTCTGAATAGAAAATTTACACTTTTACGCGTTTTGTTGGAAACGAATGGTCCTAAGAAAATAAGGACAAAAGGGCACATAGTGGGAGTATTAAGGATTGAGATTTTCCACTAAGAGAATGGGTTTATGAGAAAAGTACTAGAACAAGTACTTTCCACTAAATTACATGAATATGTTAGTAGTCAAAAATGAAGAATGAAACTTCCTTGGGATTTAATCTTTTGGAATATAAACTAAGCAAAAACAAATTCAGCGTACCTATTGGAATAAAACTTGACGCTATTTCTTTCTGCTTAAATAAAACCAGAATTTCTAATTAATATTCTTGGCAGTGCTCTGTCGCACACATGGTGCCTTTGACTATTGACTGGTGGAGTATTGAGAGACATGAAATATAATCCACCCACCGGACCGCGACCAATTAACGTTGATGTGTTAATGTTGTACCAGTCAGACTGACGTAGGTGCCTACGTGTACATGTTCCTCTCGCTTTTGTCAGCTTTTTACTTACCACGTAAGTAGTAGTATAAAATTTAGAGCAAAAGATATCGGCTTCTGAAAAAGAAAAAAGAAAAAAAAATAACAAGTTTGGACTTGTTTGTTTAATTATATTAGCGATTGTTTGGTTCAACGTATAAACAAAAATAACTTTAACTTAAAATTCTGTGTAAGTTATAATCCGATACCATTTTTGGTTGGTCGTACAAAAAAGTGGCGTTTAATTGACCTATTAAATTTTTTGCATTGCAAATGTCCGCATAAGTTATACAAAAATATTTAAAAAAAATTATATAATAAAACATGAAATAAAGACATACATTAGCAATATATGTAAAAGAGTTACTTCCTTAGGTGTTGACCCCACGCTACATCTCACAGACATGGCCGGATACAGTAAGAGCGAAGCAATGCCACGTGACATCACTTCGTCGTAAATTTTTGTTAAAGGTATTATATAAATAATCTACAAAATACCATGTAAGCTAGAAAAATCATTAATTGTGACACCTATCAAGCGCTTCTTGGCCGGTTGGTATAGTGCTTGATTTCTTTGGGCAAGGTGGCAGGATCGAACATGCCTTATGGGTTTTATATCCTCTCTTCTTCTTTTTGAGGATTTTGGCTAAAAATAAGGACAAGAATTTGATCCACTACTCGGAGAAGAATGCATCTCTTGGGATAGAGACCGGAGAGTGTTTCATTCATCGGCTTTAAACACTTCGGCTTTCATTGTATTTATTATTTTATGGGTCAATTAAGTTATTTTGTTACTTTTTCATTCTTTGATTCTTTCACTTTTTTGTTAGAACTTCTTAAAATAGTTTTATTTTATGAATGTACTATATAAATTATTTGGGGTTCTCAAATAGATA
The DNA here is from genome assembly GCF_000390325.3 of Nicotiana tomentosiformis. Taxonomy (NCBI): domain Eukaryota; kingdom Viridiplantae; phylum Streptophyta; class Magnoliopsida; order Solanales; family Solanaceae; genus Nicotiana; species Nicotiana tomentosiformis. The sequence continues at coordinate 126,040,244 of NC_090814.1, read as the reverse complement.
TTTTACTTTATAGTTCAACTTAAATTTCAATAGATTATCCTAAATCATCTTTCAAATTTTAAAAATCAAATTCAAAATCTCAAAATTCATCTAACTTGGAAGAAAGAGCCAATGGTCGGAGCAACATCGACAAAGTGAAAGAGTTGATTTAAATTCCTTAAAGGTTGACCCTGAAAAAAGTTTGACAACTCAAAAATATTATTCAAATAACCATGATGCAATAAGAAGAGCATATCTTTAAAAAAGGTCTTTTCCGACCTCAAAATTATAATATTTCTCGAAAAAAATATATGATAAATTTGTTGCTTTGATCTTCAATGGTTTGTTAAGCATTATGGGTTGGAGTATAATGTAACCAAATATGTGACTTTTTGCTTCTATAATTACTTAATTCAGACTAAATGCATTAATCAAGCGGGAGAAAATGTATTTTCAAGTATAAGATATACACTCGAGCGGATACACCAAGGTTGAAGCACGATCGAAAAGGTAATTTTTTTCTTTCTTTAAATATGACATCGCTTAGAGAAAATTTTGCGTACGCCACTGCTTACAGACGCTTAAAGTTTTTTCTAAACTGGTGGTGTGTGAGTCTAGAGGTATTGGCGTATTGCGAGGAGTCAAATTAGAAATACTTATTTGTATATTGGTCAAAACTTATCTCTCATATGATCAAACCATGTTAACATTAAGTAGGCATTCACAGACCGCCATGTGTCATCACTATGATTTCAATAAAAACCCGCCCAAGGTCGAAGTGGTTCCTGAAGCGATGAAGGGTGCGGACGAAGAGTTAGCAAGGATCAAGGTTGGGAAGTCATCGCAGATCAAGGTCGAGGTCGAGCATCTTAGATAGAGTTATAACGGCTAGTTTTAGGATATGACATAAAAAAAAATATTCTAGTGGATAATCTCTATACCTGTATTATTAGAATTTTTAGGAATATGTTCCCTATAAATAGAAAAAGGCATAATGATAGGGGACATGAGATATTCATTTGTAAGAAAACACATTGACTTTATAGAAAGAATCAGACCATATTACAAGCATACGAAAATAACCTTTTTACTAAGATTCTTGTCTAACATTTCGACTTGATCCAAGAGCAACCTGAGTATTCCAAGGCTCATCAATCATTCATCATTGTCAGAAAGAATATCTGCAGATCCCACCCCTATTCGGGTGACTCACATATTTTTATTTACTTCAATACTATTCATTGTTATTTGTTATTAGTTAATGCTATCTTCCACCCTTTTGGATCATTGAATACTGTTATTATTGCTCGTATTTATTGTCACCCGACCAAATATACATATCATCTACCATAAAACCAATAATCTTGTCTTTTGGATATTATTATTAGCTAAGAATGACTCTATTTTACTTAAATTTATTTGGATGAGACCAGATCTAAATTTTTGGTTCAAATAATTTGGCGCCGTCTGTGGGGACTTTTTAACTAATGCTTTAGTTTCCTGTAGATTTACAACTCACGTGAGTCACTAACCTAACAAATCACAAGATCTTTCTCTTTCTATACACGTGCGGCAACCAACATGGTAGGTAACTAAGGAGATAAGACTAAAGTGACATGTGACTTCCCTGGCAATCTTATGAACTCTATCAACGAAAGTTGTGAAACGCTAGGCAATTACATGACACCCACTACCTCCCCCAGGCGCGAGAGGTCGCCTCTCCCCATTACAACATAACAAAACTAAATGGAAAAGGGGCCTCTACGTCCACAAGAGAGGGTACGTTGTCGGCCATGTTGACCGATACACTAGCAAGCGTGCTCAACAAACTTGTTCCATACACAACAACAGAGACCTCAAGAACCCATACAGTGCAACAAGCAGAAAAACAGGGCGACCAACCCGACCCTCCCACACCAGGTATGACTCACAATATTTCTAACAATGCAGGCAACAACGTCATCGTGGCTGTTCTAAAGAGGATGGAAGAAATGAAGAATGAAAATAAATCGCTCAGAGATCAAATGATAGAACACCAAGAACGAGTCGACAAGATACTGGGTGCCCCTAAGATAATGCCAAAGAGGGACGCTGGTAGATTCGTAGAACAACCGTATAGCGAGGGAGCAACCACGCATGCCATACCAAAGACCTTCAAAATGTTGTCGTATCTTAGGATATACGATGAAATGACTGACCCCAGATATCACGTGACTTATTATGCCGCCGCCGTTAAGGGCAACGACCTCACTAACGAACAAGTGTCCTCTATTTTGCTGAAGAAATTTGGCGAAACCCTTACGGGAGAGGCTTTAACATGGTACTCACAGCTACCGGCCCGATATATAGAAACCTTCGAGGAAATGGCCGATAAGTTCGTAACGGCACATGTTGGGGCCAAGAAAGCCGAAACAAGAGTAAATGACACCTTTATCATCAAACAGTCCTTGGGAGAGGGACTAAGGGACTTTCTCGCCCAATTCAACAGGGTAAGGATGACCCTACCGAACGTGTCCGAAGTGATGGCAGTCGCGGCCTTTCATAATGGGTTGAGTAGAGAGAGTTCAAGAGCGACCATAAATTTGTTGAGTCGGTTGATGAAGTATCCTCCAACCACTTGGGATGAAATCTATAATGCTTACTGTGCCGAAGTCTGAGTAGATGATAATGACCGTAACAGACCAACTCGACGTCTCATCTCAGTACAAGCTGAGCCTAGGAAATAACGAAGAGATAACGTAAGGAGAGATCACCCGATCTCACGACCGAACAGGGAACGACATCATACATACGTCAGGGGCCCCGCCAAGCCCTCTTTCTGATATGATGAATGCCTATCTAGGCCAAGGACGGGGACTCACCGAAGTAAGAGAGGTATGACCCCTTTATTGTCTACTCATACTTTTTGTGTGTCACCTACAGAAATAGTCTATGCCCTGATAAAACTCGAACGAAGGTGAAGTGGCCGCCAAAGATGAGGTCCGACCCAAGCACTAGAAAATCCTACGCCCTCTACGAATTTCACTAGGAACGCAGACACAAGACAGAAGGCTGCATCGCCCTCAGGCAAGATGTTGTGATCATGTTGCAACATGGACACCTCAAAGAGCTGATGAGCGACAAGGGGAAAAATAACCTCGCTAGAGGTCGTGAACACCAAGGCCCGCCAAAGCCGATGTCACCAGCTCACACCAACAACATGATCATCGGTGGAAGCGACGATTCCTCCATCAACGGCGTCAAATTCACTGCCACTCACAAGCTCAAAAAGGTCTATCACCTACGAACGGTATGACGAACTCGAAGAAAGTATCATCTTCGACAAGTCAAATGCCGACGGTTTGACTTTCCCTCACAATGATGCTCGCATCATTACTTTATGAATTTTATATACTGATGTCAAACGTATCATGTTAAACGACGGGAGTGGAGCGTGCATTAACCATCCCCAAATCTTCACCCAGATGATACTCGAGGATAAGATAGTGCCGCGCTGCATCACACTAACTGGTTTTAATAATGCAGTTGAATAGACATCGGGTGAAATTACACTCCCCGTCTTGGCCGGCGGCATAACTATAAAGACAACATTCCACATCATGGACCAGGCCACCGAATATAATTCCATAGTAGGACAACCATGGATACGTCACATAAGAGTTGTCTCCTACAGGTTATATCAAGTAGTCAAATTCCCAACACCTTGGGGGATATTCAGCATACGGGGAGAGCAATGTATGCCGTGGGAATTATACCGCATCGCCTCAGACAATACGACAATCCAATAGAAGAAAGACACGGAAAAGAGGCGTAGCAATCATCAGGGTCGAGGTCGATGCAAGAAAAGACCAGGGACATCATCATGGATCCCAAAATAGTTGAAATAGCGGACTCAACTATAGAGGACCTCAACCCTGTTCAATTAGACCCCAGCGAGTCCAGCAAAAAGGCCTACATCGGTTTCAAACTACGAGAACGAGGTAAATTTAATCAATTTTTAATAACTAATGCGGATTTGTTTGCCTCCAGCCATACAGATATGCCTGGCATCCCCAAGGAGACTTCCACACACAAATCAAACGTTGATCCATTCTATGCACAGTAAGGGATACCGGAGCAACTGACTACTAAGAAGCAAGTCCAAAAGTAGACTGGTTGAATCACCGCCCTATCGAGATTTATCTTGCGGTTGTCCGATAAACGTTATAGATTTTTTAGCGTACTCAAAAAGGATAACGGCCTTGAGTGGACACCCGAATGTGTACAAGCTCTACAACAGCTAAAGGCATATTTACCATCGAACTCGGGGAACATATCCTCGTCTATCTGGCCATCTCCCAAGTGGCAGTAAGTGTAGTATTGATCCGAGAAAGCAAAGGTATGCAATCTCCCATTTATGACATTAGCAAAACAACTGTCGATGCTGAGACGAGGTACCCATACCTCGAGAAACTGACCCCGACACTAGTCATAGCTTCACAAAAGCTTAGACCTTATTTCCAGTGCCACCCTATCTCGGTCGTTACCACCTTTCCTCTAAGCGGCATTTAACATAAACTCGAATTATCAGGGAGGCTGGCCAAGTGGGACATCAAGCTAAGCGAGCACGATATCACATGTCAACCGCGAACAACGATAAAGTAGCAAGTGTTCGTCGCCGACTTTAGCGCAAAGATAATGCTTGAGGTCGAGAAGGAAGTTATCCAAGCTTCTCTCTAAACACAAGATCTCTGGGTCCTATGCACAGACGGTGCATCCAATACTTCCAGATCCGGACTGGGACTCGTACTAAAGGTCCCTACCGGCAAAGTAATTCACCTGTCCATAAGATGCCCAAATATGACTAACGACGAGGCCCGAGTATGAGGCTGTAATTATAGGATTGAGACTAGCACTCAAGTATGGGGTGAGGCGGTTAAAGCTCCATTGTGATTCCCAGCTTGTAGTCAACCAAGTCACACAGACTTTCCAAATAAAAGAACAAAGATTGAAAAAGTATCATACCAAGACCTGCAAGCTGCTGCCCAAGTTCGACAAATGCCAGCTCTACCAGATCCCGCGCGCACAGAATATCGAAGTAGATGGCCTCGCCAAATTGACCGTAGTTACCAAAAGCATCATTACCAGAATAAAAAGTGTAGTCCACCTCCTCAACTCGATGCTAGACCAAATCGAGCTACGATATGTAAACTTAACTTGGGATTGGCGCAATCGTATTATCGCCTACTTGCAGGACGTCACACTCCCAAACGACAAAAAGGAAGCCAAAAAACTAAGAATGCAGCTAGCTAGATACAACCTCCTTCACCTCGACCTATACAAGAGGACATACGACAGCCCTTTGGCAAAGTGTTTGGGCCCAAACCAAACCCAGCGCATCCTCAAAAAAATCCATTGCGGTGTTCATTCCGGCAATCGAGCGCTTGTTAGGTGACTCATACATGCAGGATGCTACTGGCCCACCATGAAAAAAGACGTCTCAGAATTTGTGATGAAATGCAAACAATGTCAGAAATACCCCCCAATAATTCACCAAGCAGGTGAGCATATCCACTAAGTTACCTCACCATGGTCGTTCATCAAGAGGGGAATGGACATCGTGGGCCCCCTCCCAGCTGGGCGAGGTAATGTATGATTTCTTTTAGTTATAACTGACTATTTCTCTAAATTGGTGGAAGCATGAGCATTCGCCCAAATACGCGAATAAGAAGTAATCACCTTTATATGGAAAAATATCATATGTCGATTTGACCTACCCAAAGAGATCAGTTGCGACAACGTACCCCAGTTTACAGGAAAGAAAACTACCGAGTTCTTCGAGAAATGGCAGATTAAGAGGATACTTTTAACACCATATCACCCAGCGGGTAACGGGCAGGCAGAATCCTCCAACAAGTCCATATTAAACATCATGAAGAAGAGCTCGAATATGCTAAGGGACTGTGGCCGAAAATACTCTTAGAACTATTATGGGCATATAGATACACCCCGAAAACAAGCACAAGAGAGACACCATACTATATGGTTTATGGAACTGAAGCCGTCATACTGGTCGACGTCGGGGAACCCAGCCTATGGTACTCCCAGGAAATTAGTACTATTAACGACGAAAGTAGAAGGTAAGAACTCGACGAGATCGACGAACGAAGAGACATGGCGTACATAAAGATGGTCGCTCAAAAGCAGCAAGCGGAACAATATTACAACAATAAAGCAATGGTCCAGCCGCTCAAAGTCGGGGACTACGTACTCAAAGCCAAAACCCAAGCAAGTAGAGATCCACGAGAAGGCAAACTGGTAACAAACTGGGACGGTTCATACAAAATTACTGCCAAAACAAACAAGGGTTCATTCTAACTAGAGGCAATGGAAGGAAAACAATTACCAAATAATTGAAACATCAGCAACCTCAAATACTTTAACTTCTAAAAGGAAAAAACACCCCCAAGTCATACTCTTTTTGTCTCATTAGGGTTTTCTCAAGGAGGTTTTTAACGAGGCGGCGAAAGGGACATTTCAAATCGAAGTATGCGAATGAGGGAATGCTTTCTCTTTCATTACCCGACTCCTCAATACTCTCCAAGTCGAACAATAAAGGGACTAGATAGCCTGGGACTAAGACTGGAATGCCAGCTAATGCCCAAAGTTTGTAACTTTCTCCAATCATGTAATCAGAGCAACAACGTCAAAGTAATAAAAACTTACGTTTATCAAAATCGCCTTAACAAAAGGTTAAGTTCGACCCAGCTCGAATAATACCTATCGGCCCTCGGCTACACCTTAACAAAAGGTTAAGTTGGAACCAACTAGAACAACACCTATCGGTCCTTGGCCATACCTTAATGAAAGGTTAAGTTTGACCCAGCTCGAACAATACCTATCGGCCCTCGGCCTCACCTTAGTAATAGGTTAATTTCGACCCAACTCGAACAACACATATTAGCCCCAAATTGCCTTAACAAAAGGTTAAGTTCGACCCAACTCGAACAACATCTAGAGACCCTCAACCATACCTTAAGGAAAGGTTAAGTTTGACCCAGCTCAAACAACATCTATCGGCCCTAGGCCGCACCTTAATAAAAGGTCAAGTTCGGCCCAACTTGAACAACACCTACATTTAACAAAAGGTTAAACTTCGACCATGTTTGAACAACACATGTCATCCCTCGACTACGATGTAACAAGAGGATAAAATTTGACCAAATTCAAATGACACTTATCGGCCCTCGACCATATTTCGATAGAAGGTTAAACTTAACCAAACGAGAAGCTAAGTCCAACCAAGTTCAAACTTAACCGATCTATCCTCAAACATGGACAAAGGGGTGATTCAACCCACAACTATTCAACCCAAAGAAAACGACTAGTTAAAGGACGACAACAAAAGTTTGAAGGAGCAAAACACGCAAAGCATAAGAACAAATCACGGCAAATAAGAAAGGCTTAAATGAAAGCAAACTATAGTCAAAGGTTTCTTAAAAAGGCTCTTAAAGACGCCAACAAAAATAAACAAAATTATAAAAAACAAACTACTATTGGCCATCGCCATCACGACCCACAACATCATCATCGGTCTGGTCTTCAACGCCGTCACCGCCCCAATCTTCTGCGTCCTCTCCCTCATCGCCCGGAGGGTAAATAGAATTGTACCATACCTCATCCTCAAGGTGATCTATAGCATGCTCCCCATTCTCATCCTCTTTGTCAGGGCGAGGCGTAGCCGGGTCGTAGCCACAAGCAACCCGAGCCTTGGCCCGAGCATCCTCAAAGTTTGCGGCAGGAATGGAACCCACCACGTGTAACTTACGAAGCACATCCAGTCGAGCCTTGGCATGAATTCATTCTTCATGCAGCTCACAGGGGATGTTGGGGAAGCCAGAAGTCGTAGATGAAGAAGGTCGTGCAAGAAAGTTTGGCCCTCTCAGCCTCCAGAGCAGCAACTCGATCATAGAGATCGGAGGTATCTTTTTCCAACTCCCCAATCCTTTCATCAAGCCTTTCTTCTTTAGCCTTCGCCCTCAACATATTATTTTCTCGCTCAGAACAAAGGGTCCAGTTGGCCAATTCAAGGAACTTCACCTTACTCCGAGCCTCCGATCAAGCAAACTCTGCCTTATCAAGCTCCTCTTGCTTATCGATGACCTCACCGCTGAGAGCCTCCGCCTTGAACTGGCACTCTTTAAGTTGGCCTCGCAGCTGGACCACTTGGGCTTAGAGATCATTGCATTAGGTGTCTACACCGCTACTAAGCTCAAGCTCCTCCTCTTTGCTCCTCAACGTCCCTTAAAGGACGCTACATTTCTCTACAACCCGCATCAGCTCTTCGTCCCTCCTCTTTAAGTCCTCCCTCAGGACCCGCACATTGCCGCCTTCGTGAAACCGATACCAGAGCTCCCGATTGTTTAACCCAAAAAATAAATTTCTCGATCAAAGTCAATATCAAGAAGGAATCAGGTTACTGATAACCAAAATTACTTCACTTTCTTAGAATGAAGAATAAAAAGAATAATGGAAATAGTAGATAAGGAAAAAGAACTCAAAATAGATTGATAATCACTCTCAGAGTAAGTAAAAGAACAATTGCATATATCGACCAAGATTTTAGATACCAATACAAATGAGGATCAGACCCTTATATAATGGTACATAATTATAACGGTTTTCCTACTTAATTCTGGCTTGTTAATGGTATTAATTGCTTTGATTACCCGTTACTATATATAATTGTAACGACAACATTAATGACTAAAGATTCTTCATAATCACGATCAATGCAGATTTCCCTTCCTTATTTCTAAGAGTTTAATGAACCTTCCCTCTTTATGGTCTTCATTCATTTCATACCTATTTCTTCTTTTCCAGCTATTAAGTCTGGTACCTCTCCTGGCAAAATACCGGGGGTTATTCCGCTCGTGCCTTTTAATTTTTCTAAGTTACTTAACTAGATTTGCCACTTGTCACTTTGTTGATGATCCACGTGTCATGCTTTTTTTCACCAATACATATAGTCTCCCTACTTTCTGAATATTCGCAATTAAATATTCAGGAATTGTTATTTTATGGCGGGAATTTCTTGCTGCCTTTTCCTGATTATCATAATTCCTTCTTCATAATCGCTGAGACATACGTCATGTCCATTTAATGTTCAGGACACGTGTCCTGTTATAATTGGATATGCAGTTTGCCACAGTCACAAAGTGATGGTTCTATGATGACAATTCATAATGACCAACTCTTATGATGGTTGCTTTTTCCTATAAATACTTCATCATACTCAATTTCAAAAGTCCCTTTCTGATAGCATTCTAGGAAGCTCAACTCTATGCAAGGATAAGGATGTCAAGCTAAAGAGTTACAAAACAATGCCATTAGACGTCAAGTGCAAATAAAGAAGTTGTTAATTGGGAAGAAAAGCTCAATGATAAAGGATGTGAATTGGATAGGTGATAGCATCAAGGACACATAGAGTTTTGGAAGCACCAAGAAATCTAATTACGAGATCTCAAGCTAAAGAGTTGTAGACTGAGGTTGCCGAACTTCAATGTCAAATAAAGAAGTTTTTATTGTAGAGGAAGAGCTCAATCCCAAAGGAGATGAATTGTCCAAGTTTTACAATTATTTGGTGGCCCAAATTGAAGTCCAAGAGGAGGAATATTGGGTCGCCAAGTCAGCCCTTGAAGTTCACCAAAAGGGCTCAAAATGAGCTTAAAAGAGGTCCAAAGGGGGGTACTTCAAAAGGAGCCCAATTGGAGTCCAAACCAATGGCCCAAACTAGTAGCTTTAAAGTCCAAATCTGCCCCAAAGGGATTTGGCCGCCCACCCTCTTATATTTTTGTATCTTTTATTCCTAGCAACCACCCTACCTAATTTCGATGAGTTTTGTTACCCCTTAGTAGCCCCTACCTAATTTTGATGACTTTTGTTACCCCTTAGCAATCACCCTACCTAATTTTAAGGACTTTTACTCCTATAAATAAGGATTTCTTCTCATTCATTAGGCAATGGATTATTGATTAAGAATATCATACTTTGAGAGTTCTTTTGAACCTTTGCTACTTATGCTTTGAGATTTATCTTTCAGCCTTTACTTGTTCATAGTTCAAGGTAGTAAGATTACTTCTCTATAGTGATATCTTTGATTCCCTTGTGGTATTCTTAGAAGGCGATTAATACTAGTTATTGATTGTTGTCTTAAGTTACTCGTAAAGCGGTCAAGATCCGAATCTATTATTTTGATTTATTTTTAAGTAAAGGCATTTGATTTCTTCAATAAATCAAGACGTTGTTGCTTGGATCTTGGAGGCTATAGAACTTGTGTTCTTGAAAGTTCCTGGAATTCTTTCCTTGAATTTTTCCATATCCTTTATTTTCTATACTTTAATTCAATTTGTTCAATTCCTTATTGTTATTAATTCCGCATTTACTTCTCAAATTCTTCCTCTAGTTTGGATCCCCGACCTTTTTGTTATCACTTTCTTCTTTCTTGCATTCATCTCCCTAACTTATTTTGTAGTTCTTCACCTTCTTCATATGTTTCATCCATTAAAGATGTCATCTCTCTCATCGAATTCTTCTTCATCATTAGACCCACGTAAAATGGCGATCGTTGATGAACTTCCTCCCTATATAGCCCTAATAGAAGTAGGAGAGGTGGTAGACTGCGTAGTTTAGGTTCATTGACAACTCATAATTCTACCCCTCAAAGCAGTACCACTAAGCCATCGTCTTCTAGGGCCGAGACACCCATAACGCCTATATATTCTTCTAGAGAAAAAGATGAGAACGAACCCATGTGAGAGCCTGCTATTTCTGAGATTGTCCCACAAGAATTTTCTTTTGCATCAGATTGTTAAGCTATGAAAAAAAAAGTTTTGTCCATAGCTTCTCTTAACCCTGATGATCATTACCCTAGCTTAATTACCCCATGCCTGCTTTCCTTGGCTCGACGTGAATGCCATTGAAAACCTGATTTTCCAGTGATGACTCCTAGTGATAACCAAAGAATCACCTCCTATCATTTAGGTTATTGTTTTGTTTACACATATACTTTTACTTTAGGTTTTAATCCTCCTATTGATCTTGTGATAATTGATTTTTGTAGCTTCTTCAATGTTTACCTTGGTCAAATAGGTACCATCGTGTGGAGGGCAGTTGCTTGCCTTCATTACTTATCGGGTATAGTTTTTGCCCCTTTTACCTTCCGTTATTTGCTCCACTTATATTCTCTGAAACTCTATCGTGAATTGTCCTTTCCCTTGTGGCTAGAAGTAAAATAATTTTAGTTGGTCCTAAGGATGATCATGACCATGGTTGGTATGCTAGATTTGTTGCCGCCTGTCACGACCCAATTTCTCCTATAGGCTGTGATGGCACCCAACGTTACCGCTAGGCAATCCAACGGTGAACTAGTCATGTATTTATTCCTTTTTAATAATTTCAAAGTAGTTAATTTTTATTTATTAAGTAGTTGAGAAGTGAAAAATTATAGTAAATTAAATCGTAAACTAATGAAAGAGAAAATACAGTGAAATAAATACTCAAAACCATAAAGTGTCTACTAGTTTATTCCCAAGACCATGTGTCACAAGTGTATGAGAAACTAGTAGGATATACAAAACACCTATGCTACTATCTGAAATAAGATAGACATAAAGTAAATACAAAAGAGAGACGTGGGTGCTGCAGAACAGACTCAGAGAGAAGCTCACCACTATGCCTCAGGGTAACGGGGATGCGCGCTTGAATGAATGCCAAATGCACCTGCCTCATATCCTGCACGATTAGTGCCTAAGTGTAGCGTGAGTACACAAACAACATGTACCCAGTAAGTATCCAGTATAACCTCGAAGAAGTAGTGGCGAGGGGTCGACATAGACACTTACCATGGGCCAACAAATAAAATACAGAAATTCTAAATAGGCATGGAATACGTGAATAATAATAATAACACAATAGCAAGCACTAAATAAATAATTCTTTAACTGATAGTAAATTTAAAAATATCCATCTGACACGTACTAACTCCAACAGTTTCGGGCCAATAAATAAACTATAACCTCTCAAGTCATAAATATAATATCAAGTGTAATTGGGCTCCGAGCTTTATCACGCACGATTCATGCCGAGGTCGTACAAACTGATCTAGAATAATGTGCACATTGTCGAGGGTCAAACGACACGAACCATAGATGCATATGTTATATTACCGAGGTGTTCGGCCCACTCCACAAGAAGAGAGAATATTCTACGAACATCCGATTTAAAAGCTATCACAAGACTGATACACAAGGAAGCACAATTTCTATTGACGGTCAAGTAACCCGCCAAAACTCAAAGTAAGTGAAATTCGGTCTTTACGAATCCTTTATCAAGTTTTAATATAAGTTAAGCACTTAAATTAACAAGTAGAGTGCAAACAATACAATTATTTCATGTCCTAAAACTACCCGAACTTAAGCATAATTTGTAGCTACGTACGAACTCTCGTCATCTCATATGTACGTAGCCCCTACAATTAGAAGCAAATAGTAATTTAAAATATCTATGGGGTAAAATTCTTCTTACAAGGTTAGGCAAGGGACTTACAATAACAACAACAACAACGACCCACTGAAATCCCACTAGTGGGGTCTGGGGTTAGGCAAGAGACTTACCTCGTCCCAAAACTCACTTTCCGACCCACAAATTCACTCTAAAGCCTCAACTTGGTGCAGAACAATCCGAAGCTAGCCAAATAATATAAATTAATCAATGTGCACTTACAAGTTCATAATTTAGCTATTAGAGTAACTACCCAACCAAAATTGGAAGATTCTTAAAATTTACCCTCGGGCCCACGTACCCGGATTGCAGAAATTTTTAAAGATAAATGCTACCCATAACCTCAAGAACTCAAATATATAATTTCTACCCAATTCCATAATCATTTTCGTGGTTAAATCCCATTTTTATCAAAACATAGGTTTATAAATAAACTCCCAAAATTTCCATATTTTACCCGTTATAATCTACCCATAATCGATGTATTTAACTCATATCATTTAGAAATTACTTACCACAAAGTTCTAGGTGAAATCCCCTCTTCAAAGAGCTCTAAATCTGACCAACAAGCGAGATGATAAAGAAAATGAGCCTAAGTCTCGATTTTTAAAACAAACTACCCGGGCATTTCTTCTTCGCGATCGCGAAAAAGTCATTGCGATCGCTAAGGCAAGTTGCCCAGAGCCAACGAAAAAGGTCAATGCGAACGTGAGGACCCACACGTAAACACAAGGTCTAGCTCACGAACGTGAAGAGGAACGGACTTACCCCTTTCCTCCCAAGCCTTTCTCCTTACGCGGATGCAGGCCCCTTCATGCGAACGCGAAGGCCACATGTCCTAGACCTTCGCGAATGCGGGCAAGGGTCGCGAATGCGTAGAGAAAATCTCAGCCCCTCATATTTTCCTTCTTTGTGAATAGCCCTCGTGATCGCGAAGAAGGAAAGCAGAACCAACACACCAGATTTTTGGGATTTAGCTCCGGGCGGTCCGAAACTCACCCGATCTACTTGGGGACCCGTCTAAATGTACCACCAAGTCCATAACCTTAATACAAATATACTCGAACTCTTGAAATACGTAAAATAATATCGAAACTAAGAATCGCACCCCAAAACCAGATTGAATCAACTTATGAACTTCAAACTCCTCAACTAGCTCCTAACGCGTCGAAACATACTTAGACTACTCGGAATGACCTCAAATTTTACGTACAAGTCATAAATCACCATACAGAACTATTACCAGGCTCGTAATTCCAAACAGATCTTGGTAACACCAAAACCTACTCCAAACCAAACTTAAAGAACTTGAAAACCTTCAATGCACCAACTTTCAATAATAAGCGCCGAAACGCTCCCGGGTCATCCGAAACCCGATTCGAACATACACCCATGTCCAAAATTATCATACGAACCTATTGGACTATCAAATTCCAATCCCAATTCCAAGGTTGTTTACTCAAAATGTTGGCTCAAGTCAAACTTAACCATTATAAGCCACTATTAAGAAACTAAGTGTTCCGATTTAAACTCGAAGCTTTCCAAACTCGAACTAACCATCCTTGCAAGTTATAAAATAGTAAAAGCACATACTGGGAGTCTTAATTAGGGGAACAAGGATCTAGAAATCAAAATGACTGGTCGAATTATTACACTGCCCCTACTCGTGAGTTAATGGGTGATGAAAACATGCATTTCCCTGAAAAATGGAACTTTGCACGTAAGTGTTTTTCCTTATATTTTTTCATCAATCATGGAATTTTTTGAAGAAATCATGACTTTCGCACTTGGGTAGAAAAAATGTTGACCGTCGCTCCCATGGATAAGAAATCTTGGAAATTTCTTTCACAAAAATTTGATGGAAAGTGAATACTCACGGTAAATTTTTATTCCTATGGCTTCACTTCTCTTTTTTTGTTCCTTTATTTTGATGCATATACATTTTTCCCCTTTTTTTAGGGTTTGCCATTCATGGCATCATCCATGTTTTTGTTCCCTCCGCAAGGCTTTCTGTAAGCTCTGCACAAGAACATATTTTAAGTGTGTCTTCTTCCAAGAGGAAAACTGTTGAAGCCTGTGGATCTAAAGATGAAGAGGATACCGGAGATGGTTCCTTGGTGAGGAAATCACGAATCAGAAGGCGCGTAGTTTCAGATGATGAAACCCATGTCTCTCAAGATCCCCTTCCAAGTTTAATTCCCTTTAGTCTCATTGATGATCCAGAGAATGTCCATTTGGATATTTCTAATGAAGATGTTGGTACTCTTGATAACCCCCCCCCCCTCCCCCCCGCTTCCAAGTCCCATTGATAGGTTCTTTGCCCATAGGTTTGAGGGTGAAGAATAATTTGGTCCCATCTCAGAAGAGCCACTACTTGCCTCTCTTCCGATGATGTCAGTTTCTCCTGTTGTTAACCCAGTTGTTTCTCCACCTTCTCATGAAGAAGCTGAGCCTTCTAGCGGTAGACGGAGTATGAAGAAAGTTCTAATTGAAGTTCCCGATGGTGGGAATCTGTTGAATAAGTCTAGAGAAGTTGTTGTGTGGTTAAAACCATTTCTTGGTCCCGTGGAAAGAAAAAAGCTCGAGGCTCGCAGTTCCTTGACCCTGATGAATGACATCATCCATTCTTCCCTCAAAGTATATTCTTACTCTTTTTACTTTCATCTCCTTCTTTTTCATGTTCATAACTTCCCTTCTTTTGTCTTTTTATAGATCAATTTGACAGTTGCAGAGCTTATGAGAGGGATTTCTTGGATATATCAACAGGTGATTGAGTTGCGTACCGAGGCTGATAATTGGAAAGAGTAATTCGAAGGCCTTCAACTAGAGAAAGACATTCTTGATGAGGAGAAATAAACTTTAAATAAATAATTGAGGACAATCACTGCCGAGCTAGTAGTTTTAAAAGCTTCTTCTAATCAAGTTGAAAAAGACAAGGACAGATTAGAATCCTTCTTCGCTGAACAACATTCCAAGGCAACTCAAGAAATAAGAAGCTTGAAAGAGCTTCTTAACCAAAAAGAGGTATATGTATGTGATCTAGTACAAATGCTCACCCAAGATCAAGAAGACCTACGTGCCTCAACGGACAAGATTTAGTTCCTTGAGAGTTCTCTTACTCCTTTAAAGGCATCTTATGAAGCTTCTGAAGTAGAAAAATAAGATTTGAAAGTTGAAATTGAGCAATGGGAGAACGATTATGAGGTCCTTGAACACAAGTTAACATTTGATGTTAGTTGGGCTTTCTTGAACACTCGTTTTGAGACTCTAACTGAAGCTAGCCAGGAGGGTTTTGGCCTTAACGCTAAGATTGCAAAAGCTAAAGAGACAACTGAACAGACTCAACAACGTCAAAGCTTCTCAACACCTGAGGATGAAGGTTCCAAAGGTAATAGTGATGGACTTATTCCTAGTGAACTTGATGGTCAACTCTCGTCTTCTCAAGTAACTCCTTTTCCTCCCGTGGATGATGCTCTCTAGTCTTTTTTTCCCTGGTTTTTGTGGAAGTAGTTTGATTTTGCTTTGGTTTTTGTTGGAACTTTTTTTGTTTTTCATTTCTTGCTAATTTTGGAAAGACACCCCCCCCCCCCCTGTTTTGGGGGTAATGATATAAATATCCTTTTGCTACCTATTATGCTTTATGCTCTTTGAATTTTTGAGCTTATACTTACATTAAAAATTCTCTAGTAAACTGCGTCTTCCATATGCACTAGTTTTTATAAAAGAGGGCCCGTTTATATTAAGAATACTGATTAAGATGACGTCTCATCTTCATATTGGTGCAAAGATATGAAACATGAAGTAAATTTGAGGAAGGCTTATTTTGTTTGAACTTTCAAATAAATAATCTTATACAACATTCTCGTAACTGCTTTCTTTGTAGCTGGTTTACAAATACGGGTGTATTTTTCCGAGATTAAATCTATGGCCTTAACCTAGAAACTCGTGGGAATATTTTGTAGGTTCTTTAACTCTTTACTCCCATTTTTTCCGCGAACTTGAACGCCAATATTTGCTTCAAGGGTCACGCAAGGTTTTAACTATGGCTAAACTATATTTTTTTTGGTATACATCGTCTTTCCTAGCGTATCCTTGCATATGCATAGTCCCCCTGGTGTTTGAGTATTGAAGCATGAAATCTCGAACACTAGACCAGCTCCTTACATTTGGTCTGTTTCCTGCAAAATAGAAATACACACGGGACTCGGAGGTAATTTCTTAGATGATGACTGCATAACCCTTCTGCCATCAGAAATGTTGTAACCTAGACCGGGAATAATTAAGTATTTTGCGTATCTTTTGGGTCTAATATCATCATTTGGTACGGGCCAGTTTTTTTCTATTATCTATAATGGTTAGTAAAACTTAAATGAACAAAATAAAATTGAACTTGAATAATACCTGACAGTGGATATTAACCTTATTTAGAAGTAATACTTCTTCAAATGGACTGCATTCCAATATGATGGTAACACCTTGCCGTCCATGATTTCCAATTCGTATGCTCATTTTCCAGCAATGCTTTTAACTCTATATAGGCCTTCCCAATTTGGACTCAACTTTGCTTCGTTTGCTGCTTTTGTTGACCGAAATACCTTTTTGAGGACAAAGTCCCCAATTTTGAAGTACCTTAGGTTTGCCTTCCTATTATAATATCATTCAATCATCTGCTTTTGAGCAGCTATCCGAATTAGTGTTATTTCTCTCCTTTCTTATGTCATCCAACTTTACTCGTAGCTCTGCTTCATTTGTTGCCTCATTAGTATGTGTGTATCTCATCTTGGTTCACCTATCTCCACTGAAATTAGAGCTTCCGTTCCATACACAAGCGAAAAATGGGATTTCTCCCGTGCTAGTCTTTGTCGTTGTTTGGTAAACTCATAACCTGGTAATACCTCTGGCCATTAGCGTTTTCACTCTTCCAATCACTTTTTTAAAGTTATTGATGATAATCTTGTTTATCGACTCAGGTTGCTCATTAGCCACTGGGTGGTAAGGTGAAGTTATCCGTTTAATCTGTCAGCTTTGGAAAAAGTCAGTAACTTTTGCACCAATGAATTGTTGCCCATTATCACAAACGATTTTTTTTGGGACTCCAAATCGACATATTATATTTCTCCAAATGAAATCCATAACTTCCTTTTCCCGTACCTGTTTAAAGGTACTTGCCTCCACCCATTTTGAGAAATAATCAGTTAGAATTAATAAAAACGTACGTTTCCCTTGGCTTGAGGTAATGGTCCTACGATATCCATCCCTCATTTCATGAAGGGCCATAGTGATATGACTGAATGCAACAATTCCGTCAGTCGATGCATGTTATTAGCGTATCGTTGGCATTTATCGCACTTTGCTACAAAGTTTTTTGCTTCCTCTTTTATTTTTGGCCAATAGTATCATGTTCATATTATTGTCTTCACCAACGATCTCCACCCAGCATGATTGCCACAATCCCCTCGTATACTTCTCTCATTACATATTCCATCTGTGATGGTCCAATGCATCGTGCTAAAGATCCACCAAATATTTTGCGATATAAGTTCCTACGAATTATGCAATACTGAGCAACTTTCAGCCGTAACAATTGGGATTTTTTTTATACTCAGGGTAAATACCATACTGCAAAAATTTCACAAATTCGCTACTCTAATCCCAAGTTAAATTATTGATATTTACCTTACCTCACTGTTGGTTTGGTCGAGGGTTGAATGAAATAGATGTACCATAATAACATTTTCTGCATTTGTTGCATCAGCGACATACGCGAGATTTTCCAATGCGTTTGCTTTTGCATTTTCCTCCCTGGGTATTTGTACAACTTTCCATGTCTAGAACTACACGAGCAATTCATGTACCTTTTCAAGGTACTGCTGCATTCATGTCTCTCTTGCCACGTAAGTCCCCTGCATTTGATTGACTATTAGATGCGAGTTACTTTTGACCACGATTTGTTTAATACGAAGCTCCCCTGCGAGTTCCAGGTCTATAATCATAGCTTCATACCTTGCTTCATTGTTAGTAAATCGGTAACATTTTACTGCATGTCTTATTATTTCTCTCGAGAGTGGGATTAAAACAATCCCCAAACTTGCTCCTTTAATATTTGAGGAATCGTCAGTAAACAAGGTCCAAGTCCCTGGATTAGCTCAGGTAAATATTCGTAGCTCTTTTAAAACTTCAGGAACTAAGCTTGAGCTAAAATCTGCTAACACCTAAGATTTTATAGCGGTTCTAGGCTGATATATAATATCATATTCACTAAGTTCTATAGACTGCTTAGCTAACCTTACTGATAATTCTTGTTTATGCAATATATTCTTTAATAGAAAAACAGTCATAACAGAAATAGGATGACATTGAAAGTAAGGTCATAACTTCCTTGATGCCATAATTAAAGCTAAAGCAAATTTCTCTAGGTGAGGACATTGTGTCTCAACATCTAGTAAAGACTTACTAACATAATAAATCGGAGATTGTTTACTTTTATCTTCACGTACCAATACCGCGCTTATCGCTACTTCTGATACAACAAGGTAGATGGGTAATCTTTCTTCGTCTTTTGGTTTTGCTAACAGAGGTGGATTTGATAGATACGCCTTTAAGTCCTTTAGAGCTTGTTGACGCTCGTCAGTCCATTCAAACTGATTTTGCTTTTTGAATACTGAAAAGAACTTAAAAAGCATTTTTTCGATAACTTGGATATAAACCTTCCTAGAACCTCTATTTTACCTGTTAATCTTTGTACTCCTTTCTTGCTCGTGAGTACATCTGTTATTTCCTCAATAACTATGATATGTGCAGGATTTACTTTAATACCCCCATTAGAAATAAGAAAACCTAAAAATTTACCTGAAGCTACTCCAAAGGCATATTTTTTCGGATTCAACTTGATGTTGCACTTGCGAAAAATTTCAAAAATCTCACCCAAATGTTGAAAATGATCCCCTGTCTGTATTGACTTGACCAACATATCATCTATGTATACCTCCATAGTCTTTTCCATGTGTTCTTGAAATATTTTGGTCGCCAATCTTTGATATGTGACTCCAATATTTTTCAAACCAAATGGCATGACTTTGTAGTAATAAGTCCCCTTGTATGTGATAAACAAGGGTTTTTCCTGATATAAAGGGTCCATTTTTATCTGATTATAACCAGAATAAGCATCTAAAAACTTAAAAGCTCGTGACCTACGGTAGAATCAATTAATTGATCTATATATGGTAAAGGAAATGAATCTTTAGGACAAGCCTTATTTAAATCAGTGTAATCTACACATACTCAGCATTTTTCATTCTTCTTTGGAACCACAACAGTATTAGCTAACCAATTAGGGTGCTTTACCTCTCCTATTGAACAAATCTTTAGAAGTTTTTATACCTCATTCTGGATCACTTGATTTCTGAAGGCTCATTGCTTCCTTTTCTTTTGTTTGACAAGTAGGTGTAACGGATCCTCATTTAGCTTACGAGTCATCACCTCTGGTGGTATACCTGTCATATCTGAACGCGACCAAGCAAAGCAATCTATGTTAGCACGAAAAAATCCAATAAGGGAATTTGATAACTTGATGCAACATGGACGGGACAACATCCATATCATCAATCCATGGCCTTCCCAATATTATATTATAGGCCATGTATGTGTCTATTACCTGGAACTTTGTATCTTTGATGACTCCTTATGCAAACGTAGCTAGTACAACTTCATTTTTTGTAACGACGCTTGAATTATCAAATCTAGACAAAGACCGTGCCTTTGGTATGACCTTATCATTAGCTTGCATTTCATTTACCGCCCTCAGTAAAGTGATATTCACTAGGTTATCTGGGTCAATCAAAACTCGTTTTACATTAGTATCATGTACAAGTAAAGATATTACCAGTGCATCGTTATGAGGAATCATCAAGCCATCCGCATCTTCATCGTCAAACATTATATTATCATCATCCAAGACTTGATGAACTCGTTTCCCATGAGTGACAGTAACTTTTGATGTCTTTTTTGTAGTCGTGTATGTTACCTCATTGACTTCGTCTCCTCCAGTTATGACGTTGACTGTTATCTTTGGTGATAGAGGTTTTGGGGGTTCTTGCCTGTTTTTCATGTATGGTTATCTCGCTTTCTCACTGAACATATCAGTAAGATAACCTTGCCTTAATAGATGTTCGACTGCCCCTGCAAAAGCCTGTAGTCTATCGTTCTATGGCCATGATCATTGTGAAACTCGCACCAAAAATATGAGTTCCTTTTGTTTAGATATGATCTCATCTCTTTTGGCCGTCACACCTTATCTCCCATTCCTCTTAGAACCGCCACCAATTCAGAGGTGTTAACATTAAAGCTATAATCTCCTATTCTCGCTTGAGTACTGGAATCGTTGCTTCGGGCATCTCACTCCTTTTTGAATCTGGAAGAAAAACTTGCCTCTTTTTGCCTTGATCTTGAATCAAACCCTACATTCTCTTGTTTAGGTCAGGAGTATCGCCTCGCGTATCCCACGTAAGGCTCGTACCTATTTTTACTAGACATTCTCTCCGATTTCGAGCGTCTTTCCATGTTGTTCCAACACCCCTTGGCTATGTAATAATATCTTCTTCTATCCACAGCTTCGTGTTGTATCGGTGTTACAAATCATTCCAAGTTGTTACAAGAAACTACCGCAAACTTTCTTTCAACCTCCTCATGGCTTATGAACATTCCTCGTTCAAGTTGCACATAAATGACATAGCTGCCCAGTTATCAAGTACTCGCGGCAACATCATTCTTTCACATTGGAATCTATCTACGAATTCTCTAAGAAATTTTGTACTCCCTTATTTAACTTTGAAGATATCTTCCATCCTTTTTCAACTTTTTGAACCCCCGAATGTGCCTTTATAAATGAATCTGCAAGCTCAGCAAAGGAATCAATGGAGTTTTCAAGTAAGAGTGAGCACTATGTTAATGCCCCTTTTGTGAGAGTTTCGCAAAATTTCTTAACCAAAATCGATTCAATCTCCTGCTTTGTTAAATCATTTCCCTTCACGCCTATATTTAATGCAGTAATGTGGTCCCGTGGGTCAAATGTCCCGTTATATTTAGGAATATCAGACATTTTAAACTTTTTGGAAATTGGCAAAGGTGTTGCACTTGGCTTCCAGGGTTGTTGTGAATACTTGTCCATATCCACACCTTTGATCACAAAAGTCACGCCGAGTATTTGTCCTATATGCTCATTTTGCTCCTTCAGCTATTTCTGCAAAGTTAGCACTAAACTTTGTAAACTATAATTATTTGGTATACCTGACCCTCCATCGCAAGATTCATTTGGCATTTCTCCACTTCCTGAATTATCGAGTCCTGAAAGCGGATTCTCCAATGTGGTTATATTAACTAGTGGTAGAGTTTTCACTGCATTGGGTGGTCCTCTAACAAAAGCTTGTAGCGCTTCGTTCATGTGCTCGGCAATCAACTGCTTCAAAGCATCCTGCTCAACGGTCTGGTCACCTCTGTGTTGTCCATCAGTGCGTAAAGCAGACCCTTTAGGTAAACTTTCATGTGAGCGCTGAGGAGTAGCCGTGGGTGTGTGATGTAGTGGAGTACCACCTTGTTGATTCAGTTTGTTCTCGTTAGCAATAGACATACTTTGTTGCTAAAAATGAAGTTTAGAAAGTAAATAGATTATCATATTCCCGGTAACATAACCAATTTGTTTAACCCAAAAAATAGATTTCTTAGTCAAAGTCAATATCAAGAAGGAATCGGGTTATTGATAACCAAGATTACTTTACTTTCTTAGAAATCTGAAGAATAAAAAGAATAATGGAAATAGTAGATAAGGAAAGAGAACTCAAAATAGATTGAATATCACTCTTAGAGTAAATAAAAGAACAATTGCATATATCGACCAAGATTTTAGATGCCCTTACAAATGATGACCGAACCCTTATATAAAGATATATAATTATAACAGTTTTCCTACTTAATTATTGCTTGTTAATGGCATTAATTGCTTTGATTACCCATTACTATATATAATTGTAACGACAACATTAATGTCTGAAGATTCTTCATAATCACGATCAATGCCGATTTCCCTTCCTTATTTATAACAGTTTCATGAACCTTCCCTCTTTATGGTTTTCATTCATTTCGTGCATATTTCTTTTTTTTTTTTCCAGTTGTTAAGTCCGATAACTTTTCTGGCAAAACATTGGGGGTTATTCCGCTCGTGCCTTCTTTATTCTTCTAAGTTACTTAACTGGATCTTCCACTTATCACTTTGCTGATGATCCACATGTCATGCCTTTTTTTCACCAATTCACTGGTACTTTCTAAGGCACGTTGTATACTTGTCTTTCAGTTTAACATAAATCTCTTTACATCTCATCTCCCGTTGAGCACACTCAATCTCTAGAATAACCATCTACAAAATAAAGAAAAGGAGTTAAAACTTATAATTAATAAGGAAAAGAACATACGATAGTCGTACTTACAGTGGAGAGCGAGACTAGCAATGTTATTCGATAGAGTGTTGCCGTTTATCATCTCGGGGGCTCGTACCCTCAACCTCAGAATAGAGAGGACTTAGGGCAGGAATATTTACAAGCAGACTACGATCTATTGAGATCGTAATAGTTCCAGAGCCCTCTTCCAACCTCACCTCGAGTTGAGTAAGTCCCTCGTCGATCATCCTCAACTCATCTAGATCCATATCGGAGTCAGACCCGGCATCCTATTCAGCAACGACCTTCTCTCTGCCATCAGCAGAAGAGGGGACATCCATTGCAGCCCTAGAAGATAATGCCACCTCTTGCCTCGGAAGTGCGACACCGTCATCAGGCATCCCGCCTTCGACCATCTCCCCCGTTCATCTTCTCTAAGTGTAGGGCCTCGAAGTCCACTCCAGTGCTCCCTCCAACATGCACTGTGTCTATCTCTCGGAGAATGAAATCATTCTCTTCTAAGTTGACGGCTACTGGACTTTCTTCTCCCGTATCCACGACTCTCCTCTTACGAGGCATTAGACTACCGTCCTTAGGAGAGATATTATCGTCCTCATCAATTAGTGAAAAGATTTGAGGAGCGGAAGCATCGGACAGGACGGAGGCAGGTTCTTGGACTGTTGTAGCCGAGGAAGATGTCGGCATAGAAAGGATGGTAGTCGCAATAGGGGCAGAAGTCGAGGGTGCAACAGCCTTCCTCCGAAATGATGGCACCGGTGCCCGGCTCATTCGAGATGACCCCCTGCTTGGGAAAGAAACAAACGTTGAAGTTAGCAAAATGAATTGGCGTGCAACGAAAAATGAAACGACCACAGGCAAATAGAAGAAGTTACATGTCGAAGGAAGAGCTAGTCTGAACTTCTTGATGAAGCTCAGCCAGTCGCGGATCCCTACGACGTGGGGGAGGATTTGTTCGACCTAGTCAGAAATGCACGTGACTAAAAAGGGAAGTTGATTATTGGCTACAAGAAAAGGAAAAGTCCTTCAACTAATTCCAAGCAAGTAAAAGAATGCAAACAAAAAAATGAGCATTTACGTGTGTAATCTCATGCCTCGGGAAAGTCATATGTGTTAGCCACACGTCCTCAGTCCCGAGTAGAAGAAATTGAGCCAGAACTGGTGACTGGACTTATCGCCGCCTTCACCACCAAATATTTGCTTTCACGATGGCGAATTCAGCATCATTCCCCTATAGAAGCCAGAGCAAACGCCGTAGTAACAACAAAATTCCTCCACCAGCGAAAAAGGGGAAAAGAATAACCGATGAGGAAAGGATAAACGTATAGAGCGTAGTATCCGTGGCGATGAACCTGCACCATGTCCACACCAGTTGGGATCATGTCGACATGGCTAAGAAGGCCGAATTTGACCTTGAGTTCCGCCAATTCTTTAGACGTCATCGTCGATAAGAAAAACCCAGGCGCGACATCTAGTGATCGGTGAGGTCAGACCTAACATCAGGATTGCGAGGGGTTATTTCCTCCACTGACGATAATGCTTCATCATCAGCAATGGCGGAAGCACCCTCTCCATAAGAAGAAAACACAACTGCCAAAAGAGCAATACGGCTCCCTTCACTAGCGTTTGATGGTAAGTTAGACATGATGCAATGTAATAAAAAAGAATAACAAACATGAAAGAATGGGGATGGAGTAGGGCAACAGAGTGAGGAAAGAAAGTTCAGAGAAGAAAATGGCAAGAAGAAGGATGATGCTCTGAAAAGTTAGAAGAAACAAACTTCAAACTCAAGTTCAAAAACCTCCATTTAAAGAGATCATGACACTAAACCTGAAATCATAATTGGCATCGGAATCAAAACGGCAGATCCAATCAATGGTCACGTACGAATCGAGGCAACGTATCGGGAAAATGCGTCATAATGACGCCTAATATCATGACGTCATTCTAAATCCTTGGACAAGATAACCTCAACAAATCACCCAAAAAACTTGAGGTATTTGAAATATACGGCCCATAAAGCTCCATGTGGCCTGTTCGACACGACGTTTATGACTCTTGCAGCTTAATCGATAAGTTCGACTGAAAATGACATTATCCGCTCATTAAGCTTACCTGCGACGATGACCTCAATAAGCGGAGGGACTAACTGTATCAGTCAAAAATTATCTTTGATATGATCAAACTATGTTAACATTAAGGACGCATTCATAGACTGCTATGTGTCATCGATACGACTTCAATAAAAACTTGCCCAAGGTCGAAGTGGTTCCTGAAGCGATGAATGGTGCGGTCAAAAAGTCAGCAAGGATCAAGGTCGAAAAATCGTCGTAGATCAAGGTCGAGGTCGAGCATCTTAGACAGAGTTATAACGGCTAGTTTTAGGATACGACACAAAGAAAATATTCTAGTGGATATTCTCTGTACCTGTACTATTAGTGTTTTTAGGAATATGTTACCTAGAGATATAATGATAGGGGATACAAAATATTTATTTGTAAGAAAACCCATTGAATTTATAGAGAGAATCAGACCATATTACAAGCATACGAAAACCTTTTTACTAAGATTATTGTCTAACCTTTTCACTTGATCCAAGAACAACCTGAGTATTCCAAGACTCATCAATCATTCATCATTGTCAGAAAGAATATCCGCAGATACCATCCCTTTTCGGGTGACTCACACATTTTTATTTACTTAAATGTCATTCATTGTTATTTATTAGTATTAGTTAATGCTATCTTCCATTCTTTTGGATCATTGAATACTGTTATTATTGTTCGCATTTATTATCACCCGACCAAATATACATATCATCTACCATAACCAATAACATTATCTTTTGGATATTATTATTAGCTAAAATTGGCTTTATTTTACTTAAATTTAATTGGTTGAGCCCCGATTTAAATTTTTGGGTCAAACCGATGAGTGGTGAATGGTGGCATTCCATTCAAAGGCACGCATTGTTTTTGACATAATCGGATAACTTCAAAAGTATGCAAATTAAATAGAGAAAACGTAACAGAAATGCTACTAAATTATGAAGGAATAAAGGCGTTATATCATTATCAGGATTGGCTAATTTCATTCCCTCGTCACCTATTCACATGCTAATCAGACAATAGTAATATTAAGACAAATTAAAAGGCCCTTACAAAATTTATTCTATTTCAGTAAGGACTCGGAAGATGAAAGGTTCAGATTTATTATCACCATTAACCAAAAAGAAGAAGAAGAAGTGATTGATTTCCTACTTTGAATTGTACCGGAGTAAAGTCGTTGTGTTATTTTTTTTTCGCTCCAAAATTGATTTGATCGCAAGAATTGGAGTAAGGGGTGGAAGCAAAATAACAGACAACCCATTGAAATTTTAATTATAACTAAAACACGTCTTAATTAGTCTACCAATAGTATGATTAGTGAGCAGTGATATAAGAGATCACAGACCATAGTAAAAAGTACCTTACATTACACCTTTCACGAAATATGCATAGTTTTGGTATAACGTGGAAGCTGAAATATTCAGTATTGTTCAATCAAGCTTTTTATTTTCCTAATTAAACTAATCACAGTATGTCAAGAAGAAAATATATCTTACGGAAACGAGACCATTTCATGATAACGGGAATAAGATTAGACCAAAAGTATAACAAATGACAAAAAGTTGCTTAAATTCGAATAGTACAAACATATATTTGATAGTAATATGCTGTTGTATTTAGGTTGCTAGACCCCAAAAGAATCATACTTAGTCTCCTAGTAATATTTATGAGTACTTTAATGTTTATTGTGCCAAACTGCCAATCATAAGGAAATGCATGTCCGTTTTCGATTTATTGGTCAAATTATTTTACTCAATCTTAGTAATACAATCTTAATGTTTATACTTTGTACTCACTTGAGAACTCATTCGATTGTTCCAAAGTAAAAAAGCAGAAAGTCCAAATAATAAAAACCCATAGTATTGTGAATTAACTTCGCTTATATATCAAAGTGACATAATCGATTTTATATTTTATTCAATAAAAATTGGCTAGTGAACTATGAAAATCGATCCTATGCGATACAAATTCATATTAGTCAACATCATGAGTACGGAATATCCAATGATGAACAAAAAATACCCCTAAAAGAAGTGAAGGTCGAAGAGACAAAAGCTTTGTATATATTATCTGATGGTGCTATAACATAAGGGGAATAAAAGGAAACGAGAGAGATAATCCATTACGTAGTAATTACCCAGACTAATCCTACTATTTAACTAGAAGTAAATGACAAGTGTACAATTTTTAGTTTAGCTGTTAAACTAATTCTAAATTGAGATGTTTGTTTATAAAATACGTGAATAAATGGGAGGTGAAATATCTGAAAGCATATTTTAGAAATGGAAGATGAAATATTCAGGTAATTGACAAATTAAAAAAATAAAGCAATTTTCTTTAGGGTTGTCATCACAAAAATAAGTCTTAAAAAACATCATAAAAATAAATAACTTGAAAATTATACTTCGTTCCCCAGTTTCTCTTCAATCCAAACAAAGGATTATCTCTACAATTTCCCCCGCTTCCACTTTCTTTTCCTTTCAAAAAGAAAAAAGAAAATAGAACCCCAAATATATGGCGCGAAATTTAACTTATGACTCCGCTTTTCCCTCGGAAATTAGAAGTTAAACATTTCCCGCCAGCAAATTCAAAAGCCCAATTTCACCAAAATCCAAAAACAATCCCCGCCAAAAACCCTCAGTTACAAAACCCCCCCTTTCCCTTCCCTCTTCTTCTTCATTTCCCAACTATTCTCTCTCTCTCTCTCTCTCTCTCTCTCTCTCTCTCTCTCTCTCTCTCTCTCTCTCTTCTACAGTCTTTCTTTTTTCCATTCATTTCTTCGCCTTTCACTGTTTGTTTAATAGGGAAAATATCTTGTTTGGATTGAAACAAATGGCTAAAATGGTGAGCCCAGATGCCATTTCGACTATTTTAGCAAACCCATCACCCGATTCTTCTTCAGATCTTCCTGAAATTATCGTTCAAGTTGTGGATCTGAAGCCCACCGGCAACAGATACATGTGAGTCTTTTTTTAAAAAAAATTTCTTATATTTGTTCTCATTTTTGTGGCTGTTTGATTTTTCAGAAACTCCCATTTCATTCAGATTTATTTGTTTATTTCAAAACAACGATAATGTTATTTTCCACTGTTATCTAAATCTGGTTGTTGAGGGTTATTTTTACTATTAATTGATTGAATGGCATTTGTTATTTTTCAGATATACGTTTTTTTTTCTGTTGCTAGATTGTTCGTTATATTTGCTTATGGTTTTTCATATCTAACTGCGAGTTGTGTGTTCTTTTGTTGTTGTATTGACTTTAAATCAGCAAATGATACCTAATTACAAAACTGAATAAATATTTAACCTGCAGGTTTTCAGCCAGTGATGGAAAAATGAAACTCAAGGGCATTTTGCAATCCAGTTTGTCATCTGAAGTTATATCTGGATCCATACAGAATCTGGGTCTTATTCGTGTTCTTGATTACACACTCAATGACATCCCAACAAAGAATGAGAAGTGAGTATATTTATGATTGTTATTTTTTTTTTGGATTGGTTTTGGAGGTTTGTATTTTTACCTAATGGGTTACTTAATTTGTTTAGGTACTTGATTGTAACGAAGTGTGAGGCAGTATCTCCCGCACTTGAAGCAGAATATAAGGCTGAAGTCAAAAGCCAAGATAATGGCATTGTATTGAAGCCAAAACAGGAGAGTTTCAAGAATGATGTAAAAATGGAAGAAATTGGTTTGAAACCCAAACAGGAAATTCAAACTAAATCTGCTGCTCAAATCGTGCATGAACAACATGGAAAGTGAGTGTCTTCTCTTTGTTACCAAAATGTATATTATGATATGGATGTATTGATAAGTTATTAATGGTTTACATGTGGGTGAATTTCAGCATGGCACCAGCTGCTCGAATGGCAATGACAAGAAGAATTCAACCACTTGTTTCTTTGAATCCCTACCAAGGGAATTGGACCATTAAAGTTCGAGTAACTAGCAAGGGAAATATGCGGACTTACAAAAATGCTAGAGGAGAAGGCTGCGTGTTTAATGTTGAATTAACAGATGAAGATGTAAGCAATTTCAGTTACTATCTAGTAATTTGGCAAGTGTTGGAGTTTATGGCATTCATTGTATTACTAACAAAACTTTACCTTTTTAATTCAGGGTACACAAATACAAGCTACAATGTTTAATGAAGCTGCAAGGAAGTTTTTTGACAATTTTGAATTGGGGAAAGTGTATTACATATCAAAAGGAACTCTTAGGGTTGCTAACAAGCAATTCAAAACTGTACAAAATGATTACGAGATGACTTTGAATGAAAATTCCCAAGTTGAGGAGGCTAGCAATGAAGAGGCTTTTATTCCAGAAACAAAATTTAACTTCGTCCCTATTGATGAATTAGGACCATATGTCAATGGCAGGGAACTTGTTGGTAAGAAATTGCAATCCCAAATCCTTAATTCTTTCTGCTTCATGCATTTACCATTTTCCCGTATACTAATGTTTAAAATCAATGAATTGTAGATGTAATTGGAGTGGTTCAGAGTGTATCTCCTACAATGAGCATAAGGAGGAAGAGTAACAACGAGACAGTTCCAAAGCGTGACATAACTATTGCAGATGAGACGTAAGTTTTAATGTTGTACACTTCTCTTTTGTATTTGCTCTTTCTGTAGTATGTTGAATCAAACAGTTGTTGCTCGCTTTATCAGGAAGAAGACTGTTGTGGTGTCTCTTTGGAATGATCTTGCTACCAATGTAGGACAAGAACTACTAGACATGTCTGATAAATCCCCAGTAGTTGCAATCAAATCCCTTAAAGTTGGAGACTTTCAGGGTAATTGCTGCTTTTCAATACAAAAATTTATCACGACATACATGATCTCTTCATGTTCTAATATCATATTTATTTATATTGTGTTTCAGGAGTGTCTTTATCAGCATTAAGCAAAAGTAATATTGTTGTGAATCCAGATTTACCTGAAGCCAAAAAATTGAGATATTGGTATGACTTTATTTTACTGTGGTATTGATATTTTCTTTTAAGTGTCAGTTGCCTAAAGGCACATGTTCATCTTTGTTCAGGTATGACTCCGAAGGCAAAGAAACTTCATTGGCATCTATTGGTTCTGGTATGAGTCCCTCAACCAAGAACGGAGCTAGATCTATGTACTCTGATAGAGTGTCCTTGCTCCACATAACCAGTAACCCATCCCTTGGAGAGGAGAAGGTAAAAATCTTTAACCCTCCTAGAAGATAGAGAACTTGAATTCTTAGAGTGATTTTGATGATATGGTGCTAAAAGTTGAAGCTTAATATACAAGGAAAATAGAACTTGCTATACTAGCATTGATGTGGTAGTCTATGTAACATCATTGTACTGAACTGGGATTGTCTTTTTCGTTTGGCAGCCTGTGTTCTTCAGCATAAAGGCATACATAAGTTTCATTAAGCCTGATCAGACCATGTGGTATCGGGCATGTAGGACGTGTAACAAGAAAGTTACTGATGCTTTTGGGTCTGGGTATTGGTGTGAAGGATGCCAAAAGAATGATGCAGAATGTAGTTTGAGGTTTGAACATTGGATATTTAGGCATCTTAAACCTCCCATTAACTGTAATGCCTACTGAAGTTCTTACCTTCATGTGTTGATCACAGATATATAATGGCATTGAAAGTTTTTGATGCTAGTGGTGAAGCTTGGTTCTCTGCATTCAATGAACACGCAGAGAAAATACTTGGATGCTCTGCTGATGAACTTGACAAGCTTAAATCTGAGGTAAAAAACAGTCTGTACTTCTTTCCAAACCCTTTATTGTGCTTGTTTTTGTCTGATTGCAATGAAAACAACAGTTTGTGGCTAACTTGACTGAACTTTTCTATTTCTCAGGAGGGAGAAACTGCTTATCAAATGAAATTGAAGGAAGCTACATGGGTTCCTCACCTTTTCCGGGTCAGTGTTGCACCACAAGAGTATAACAGTGAGAAAAGGCAAAGGATAACAGTCAGGGCTGTTGCTCCAGTTGATTATGCTGCAGAATCCAAATACTTGCTGGAAGAAATGTCTAAGATGAATATTTCTATATAATGAGGCTATCCAAATTGAGATTATTTTTGTTATCTTTTAAGGTTGATGAATGCTCAGTAGGATTGGTTAGTAAATCAGTTGTAAATATGTCTCATCACAATTGCTTTATAGCAATTGAGCACTTTGAACTTTGATGAATGCACCTTAGGCAGTTTTGCAGTTTATCATATTTTGTTGTGTATTCACCATTTAGTGATGTTGCAACATTTCATCAAGTGGAGCCCTTGTAATGGAGTGATCATACATGAGCAATTTTGGTTTTTATTGTGAGCATTCTAGAAACTTTGTCGGCCCTAGTATTCTCTACGTTTATAGGGCTAATTGAGATGACAACTACTGATTAAGTGAAGGTTTTTATGCCGTATAGAAGTTACCAACATGCCTGTTGTTTACCAACATTACTTGGCTATTCTGCAGGAACTTAGATGTATGAGAGTATATATCTGCTGCTACTAGAAATCAAGAATAATCTTTAAAAAGTTCGCACAATTCTGCGAGCACTATTCATTAGCATTATTTTCTTTTCTTTTGTCTTCTCTAAAATAGTTATGGATGGGAGAAAAGGTGCTGCTAAAAGACAGCATTTTAAGCCTTAGATGTGAAGTTGAAATTGGCACATGTAGTTTGACGGAACAAAAAGAATGAACTGAAACCAAGTGTTGATCTAGGAAGGTTAAACAATATAAGATTGTCCTCAAGTTGATATTCTCCTATAACTATTGAAGTAGTAGGTTTAGTCCCACCATTCACAAATCCTAAATATATCACATCTTGGCTAACTTCCACCATTGAACATGCACCAAGCTGTTCCTGCTATTGATCTTATGGAGAGGAGAAGCAAACAAATGAGCACCAGATAGAAGTTACTAAAAGCCATGAAACAAGATTAAGATGTGAAGCGGAAGTCTACAATGTTGAAGATTATTAATGTTATAATTTGTAGAAGCAGTATTTTCAAGTCAACTACATGGTTTATAAAATGTTCTTGATCTAGAAATGGATACGATAAAGATATTGTCGATGAGGAAGAAGCAAGTTGGTTGCAGACTCAGCAAAATTAAATACAGCTGCATAATTTGAGTTTTGACTTTTGAATACTCGACTGGTTCCAAAATTTTGTTCCATCTTTGCTCTTTGATGATTAACTTAAATCAATTCTCGATCTTAAACTGAACCTACTTCGTTTATTTCTTGAAACTAAAGATGAGATTAACTGCATGATAAGTATAAACTGCTAAACTTTTTCGTTTAATAATTTGGAGATTTAATCAGCATTAAGCAAAAGTAATGTAGTTATGAATCCAGATATTCCTGAAGCCAAAAAATAGAGATATTGTTGTGACTTGTTTCACCTGGGCTATTGATTTTCTCTTAAAGAGTCAGTTGACTTAACTTAAGGTCATGTTCATTTCTGTTCAGGTATGATTCTGAAGGAAGGGATACTTCATTGGCCTCTATTAGTTCTGGTTTGAGTCTGTCTACCAAGAATGGATCATGATCTACCTACTCTCTTATAGTCTCCTTGCTTCATATAACCACTAACTCATCCCTTGGTGAGGAGAAGGTAAAAATCTTTAACTCTCTTAGAAGACACAGAACTTGATTTCTAGTGAATTTTTGGTTAAAAAAGTGGAGCTAATAATACAAGGAAAATAGAACTTATCATGCTTATTGTATTCACTCTTTAATGGTGGAACAACATTCCATTATCGAGAGGCCCCCCTGATGGAGCAGTCCAAAACTTTTAGATTCTCGGTGTGTTTGTTTTCCAAGAAAATGTTTTATTGGAAATCAAGTAGTAATCTTATTCATTTTTCGGTGTTTGATACGCAAATTAAGAAAAATAACTTTTCAAGAGTATTCATAAATAATTTAGATATAATAAATATGAATTCATAAACTTTCGAACCCACAAATTTCATAAACTTCCGAACCGCTAAACTTTCGAAACCGCAAAATTTCGAACCCGTAAACTTTATAATTTCTAATCCCGTAAACTTTCAAACACATAAAACTCCGAACTCATAACTTTGGAACTTGTAAACCGAAAGATAAAAAAAAAAAAAACTGAAAATATATAAATTTTGTTTTCCCCAAGGGGAACAGGGGCGACGGCGGGGTGTAGAAAAACGAAAAAACAGAAATTTGAAATTACATTTTTTTTTTGCGGGGGTGTAGGGTGGATGGTGACGGAAAAAAAAAATGAAATTTGAAAAACAAAAGCCTTTTTGGAGAGAGAGAAGGGTGAGGTTAGGTGGGTGGGTGTGAGAGTATGGGGTGGGTGGGTGAGGGGAAGGTTGAAAAGAAGTTTTGAAAAATATTTTCCATCGGTTGATAAGAAAAATATTTTCCTCAAATTGGAGGAAAATAAGTTTATAAAGAAAATGTTTTAGCCAACCAAACATTGAAAAATTGCAAAATATTTTTCGGAAAATGTTTTGCTCGTACCAAACACACCCTCTGACCAGGAACAATGTATTTATTTTGAGTACTGAAGAAGCCTTTTCTGATCTAGTATTGTCTTGGTTCGAAGGTTTTATTTGGAATGTCAACCCTTAATTTTGCAAGGTTTTTATGCAATTCAGAAGTTCAGATTCAACCATAAGCTACAATACATGTTTTCTAACAACATTATTCCGCATTTCTGCAGGAACTTGGATGTACGGCAGCACTATATATATATGCTACTGCGAGAAATCAAGAATCATCTGACAAAAAGTTAGGACAATTCTGTATGGACTTGTTCTAAGATTTGATCATAAAGTTTCATCAGTATTTGTTTATTTTCTCTTTTATACAATAATTTCGAATAGGACAACAGATACTGCTAAAAGACAGCTTTTTAAGCCTTTGACGTGAAGTTGAAATCGGCACATGTAGTTTGGCGGAACAAAAGGGATGAGCTGAAACCGAGTGTTGATCTAGGAAGGTCAAACTGTAGAAGATTGTCCTCAAGTTGATATCCTCCTATTACTATTGAAGTAGTAGGTTTAATCCCACCATTCACAAATCCTAAACATATCACATCTTGGCTAACTTCCACCATTGAATTTGCACCAAAAATCCTCCAATAGACTTGTTTACTCTGCAACACGAGATCGATGGCAGGAACAGCTTGTCCGACCTTTGTACTACCAATATTTTTTGAGCTGAAACAAGTCTCAAAAGGTGCCACAGCAGTCACTCTGGTCACATTAGAAAGTTCTTGAACGAAAGCTTTAGTCACAGCATCATAGATGGAAGTTTCTAAGATTGTATAAGGACTCCCTGTGCTGATTTTGGTTCCACCATTTCCTCTCTTGTCAATTGAGAGCAATTTTTTGTCAATTGGCACTGGTTTTCCATTCAGTCTAATAGATTTCACTCCAATGAAGTACTCTGAGGAAGATTCATTTAGGAAAGGAACTGATCCAGTATCAAAAGGGTTGGTGATCAAAGGTGTAAAGATGAGATTTTTAGAGACATCAATATTTGGAAGCATCATATAAGACCCATCACCAAAAAATATGACACCAGCCGATTTGGTGGATGAACTCAAACAAATAGCAAATTTTCTTGGAAAGCTGAAGACTTAAGCTAATTGGGAAGGAAGCGCGATGCCTTATATAAGGTCAAGAATGTAGGAACACAGGTGAAAATGAAGCTTGGGATCTTAACAAACTTACCGGGATTTGATCCATCAGTGGATTGTATCGATAGAACATCCTCACTAATTTCCCCTCCTGAATATAAGGTCTTGATGAATGGATTTTCTGGGGTGTTATAACATGCATTATTACTGCAGCCAATTGTGGGGGTGGAGTTACAGTCTCCACAAGTATTTACCTTTGCAAGCGCACATTGAGTTGAGCCACAATGAGCTGGTCGATAAGAGGAACTCACATAACCATCTTCACAGTCTACCCATAATGTTTGTCCACCAAGATGAATTGCTAACTTAATGGGCACAAGGGGAGTTCTTTGACTGATCTGAGTGATGTATTGGAGAGTAGATGAGTCTTTGGTCACAGGAAGGAGTAAAGCTTTGGGCTGGAAAGAAGTTTGGCCTCTGCAAGAAGAAATGGAGAGGAGAAGCAAACAAATGAGCACCAGATAGAAGTTACTAAAAGCCATGAAACAAGATTAAGATGTGAAGCGGAAGTCTACAATGTTGAAGATTATTCATGTTATAATTTGTAGAAGCAGTATTTTCAAGTCAACTACATGGTTTATAAAATGTTCTTGATTTAGAAATGGATACGATAAAGATATTGTCGATGAGGAAGAAGCAAGTTGGGTGCAGACTCAGCAAAATTAAATATAGCTGCATAATTTGACTTTTGAATACTCGACTGGTTCCAAAATTTTGTTCCATCTTTGCTCTTTGATGATTAACTGTATCAATTCTCGATCTTAAATTGAACCTACTTCGTTTATTTCTTGAAACTAAAGATGAGATTAAAAATGGAAAGTGTAAACTGCTTAACTTATTCGTTTAATAATTTGGTGATTTAATCAGCATTAAGCAAAAGTAATGTAGTTGTGAATCCAGATCTTCCTGAAGCCAAATAAAGAGATATTGGTATGACTTTTTTCACCTGGGCTATTGATTTTCTCTTAAAGAGTCAGTTGACTTAAGATCATGTTCATTTCTGGTCAGGTATGATTCTGAAGGAAACATTGGCCTCTATAAGTTCTGGTTTGAGTCAGTCTACCAAGAATGGATCATGATCTACCTACTCTCTTATAGTCTCCTTGCTTCATATAGCCACTAACTCATCCCTTGGTGAGGAGAAGGTAAAAATCTTTAACTCTGTTAGAAGATACATAACTTCATTTCTAGAGAATTTTAGCTTACTCTAGACTGATACATCTTATTAGCATCAACATCATTTTATATGCTGCTATCCTTGAACCTATGGTTAGTAAGGACAAGATTGAGGGCTACATGAGATTCTTGGGATTCCAGGGATGTATCTCTAACGACAATGGAGAAATATGATATTTTTGGAAAAACATTTGTCATACCATTGTTTCTACCAATGATGAACAACACATTACTATCAAGATTGAAGAAGGCTATTCCAACATTACTACTGTCATTACGGCTGTTTATGCCAAATGTACTTCTAGGAAAAGAAAAGACTTATGGTCTAGCCTAGAAAATGACAACAATGGTATTAATGGCCCATGGTGCATTGGAGGAGACTTCAATATTTTCTTAGAACCTGATGTAAAACTTGGTGGTAACCCTCACAAAATGTCTAAGAGCTTAGATTTTATGAATTGTATGGATAACTGTGGGATGACAGATATTGGTTTTTCTGGAGCTAAGTTTACTTGGTGTAACAATTGGAGGCCTAGTAAAAGAATTTGGAAAAGACTACATTGAGTTTTTATCAATGATATATGGGCAAACAAATTTCAGAATACTACTATCAAATATCTAGTGAGAACAGGCTCAGATCACAGGCCTTTGCTTATGAAATATTTTGATAAGACCAACAACCACATTAAGTACTTTCGATTTCTTAATTTTTGGACCAAGCAAGACGACTTTCTCAACATTGTTAAAGAGGGTTGGGACACTCATATCAGTGGCAACAATATGTGGAGACTCCAAGCTAAGCTGAAACTTCTTAGCAGAAAGCTAAGTCAATGGTCTAGAGAATCCATAGGAGATATCCAGAGTAATATCATTAAGTGGGAGGAGAAGATTCAAAGCCTAGAAGAAATGGGTATTATCAACAACACAGAGGCAGACAAAAGTAAAACTAACAAAGCCCATGCGGAATACATCAGATGGATAGATATGCAGGAGTTCTTAAACACTCAGAAGGCAAACATAAAGTGGTTTGGAGATGGAGATAGGAACACAAGCTATTTCCACAGTTTGCTCAGAGAAAAGAGGAGAAAACTTCAATTGGATAGGATTAAAAATCATAAAGGAAAATGAATTCAAGGAGACGGGAAGATTTCTAAAGCAGCTATCAGACATTTCAACGCCATGTTTAACCTCCCTATCTCCAAGCTAGATCCTTCTATTTTGAATTGCATCACTAAGGAAATTACAGAAGAAGACAATGTACTTCTTAATGCTATTCCAAGTGAAGAGGAGATTAGAAATGCAATATTCAACCTGTCAGCCATCAGTAGTGCTGGGCCAGATGGGTACAATAGATCCTTCTTCCAAAGTTGTTGGGACATCATCAAAAAGGATATCATAGCCTTTGTTATTGACTTCTTCCAAGGTAAGTCTCTGACTAAATTCTATACTCATACTTGTCTTGTTCTTATCCCCAAAAATGCTTCCCCTTCAACTTTTAATGAATTTTGACCTATTAGCCTTTCTAATTATACTAACAAGATTATCACTAAAATCCTTTTTATTAGGCTGAACCCTTTGCTTACTAAGTTAATCTCTGCTAATCAAAGTGGTTTTGTTAAGGATAGACTTATTACTGAAAATATTCTTTTAGCTCAGAAAATTATTCAATCTATCTCTAATACTAATAAAGGTGGTAATGTTGTAATGAAATTGGACATGGCTAAAGCCTATGATAGAATTACTTGGAACTTTGTCACTGCTGCGCTTAGGAAATTTGGTTTTGCGGAAATTCGGATTGACATGATCTTTAATCTTCTGTCTAGTAATTGGTATTCTATCATCATTAACGGTATAGGAAAGGCTTTTTAAAATCAAGTCAGGGTCTAAAACAGGGTGACCCCCTATCTCCCTCCTTATTCATCCTTGCTACTGAAGTATTTTCTTGCTCCCTGAATTACCTTTTGCTAGATAATAATTTTATTCCTTTCTCTATTCCACTTAGATGTCCACACATTAACCACCTAGCATATGCTGATGACATATTTATCTTTTTTGGTGGCAATAGCAACTCTATTAATCTCATCATGAATATTCTTCATAGTTATGAAAAAAGTTCTAGTCAAAAGGTTAACAAGGATAATTTTTTTTTCTTAACTGCTCCTAAAACTACTAATGTTAGAATTAATAGAATCAGGGACTGTACCGATTTTATAGACAAGGAATTTCCTTTAACCTATTTGGGATGCCCCATTTATATTGGAAGAAAAAAGACTGCCTACTTTGATGGCATGGTTAACAGTATTGTCAAGAAGCTTAATGGTTGGCATGA
The DNA here is from genome assembly GCF_000390325.3 of Nicotiana tomentosiformis. NCBI lineage: Eukaryota > Viridiplantae > Streptophyta > Magnoliopsida > Solanales > Solanaceae > Nicotiana > Nicotiana tomentosiformis. The sequence continues at coordinate 126,001,992 of NC_090814.1, read as the reverse complement.
AAAATTGCTTTCATATGGAGGTAAAGTCATTCTCATCAAGAATGTGCTTCAAGCCCTCCCTACTTATTCTCTTTCTGCTATGTGTCCTCCAAAAGCCACTTTTAAACTTATTAAGAAACATCTTGCCAATTTTTTCTGGGGATACTATCGGGATCAAAAGAAGTATCACTGGAGATCCTGGAAAAATCTATGTTATCCTCTTGAAGAAGGTGGGATTGGGATTAGAAGAATGCAAGATATTGCCAATACTTTAGCCACCAAAAGATAGTGGAGGTTTAGAACTATCCCTTCTCTGTGGGCTACTTTCATGAACCAAAAATATTGTGCTAGAGTCCATCCATTGATTAAACACAATATATCTGGTAATTCTCACTCATGGCAGAAGATGATTCAAGTCAGAGACAAGGTTGAACCTCACATTATATGGCATATCAACTCTGGAAACTCAAGTATATGGTGGGATAATTGGACTGAAAAAGGACCTTTAGCTTCCTTATTTCCAAATTCCAACAAAAGCTACAAAATACTTATTAAAGATTTTATTCAAGATGGCAACTGGAATATCCAAAGGCTCAAAGATTTATTTCCAGATGAGCTCATTCCCCGTATAGAAAATATCAACATTGGTAGGCATGATCTGCCCGACCAAGCCTTTTGGGATCTTACTAATAATGGTAAGTATCCTAACAAGACAACTTTACATCTGTTCAGAGACACAAAGGAGAAAGATTAGTTCCTTACAAAGGTATGACACTCTAGCATTCCTTTTAAAATTTCTTTCATAACATGGAGATTGTGCTTATCTAAATTTTCTTTTGATGATATTATCCTTAATTTTGGTAAGAATATTATTTCTAATTGTAACTGCTGCACTAACCCAAAAAAGAGACTATGCAACTTGTTGAGAGTGATGCAACTAGGTATATTTGGAAAGCTATAGGATCCCCTCTGGGAATTATTCCTATGCAATTTCCAATTAGAGAATTAATAAATCATTGGTGGCTACAGAAATTCAAGAATGCTCTTCACAAACTTGCTCTCCAAATCATCCCTATTATAATATGTTGGGAGATGTGGAAGAGTATATGTTCTTGCAAATATGGTGATAAAAAGAGGTTCAACTACTATAAGATGAAGCAACAGATTTACTGGAATACTAAAGATACAATCAATAGAGCTTTCCCAAAATGCAAGCTAACATTGCCTTGGGTCAACTTTTGTGACAACATGATGAAACTTCAACCTATTTCTAAGGCTATCTCAGTATGCTGGAATAAATCTAAACATGGAGCCATTAAAGTAAACACCGATGGAAGCTTTATTCATGGTAATGGAAAAGCGGGATTGGAAGGAGTAGTGAGAAATGACCAAGGAGATCTCATTATGGCCTTCTCAATTCCTTCAAAATGCAGCAGCAATAACATGGCAGAGGCTCAAGCTGTTATGTTTGGCATTAATTTGTGTGTACAAAATGGAGTTCTCAGACTTCACAATTGAATTGGACTCAATGTTGGTGATGAATATGCTCAAGGAGGGTGATACCAACAACTATAGGTTGAAGAAGATCACAAAGGATACTTCATATATAATGAACCAGGCCAATATTAGCCCTGTGCATTGCTTCAGGGAGGCAAATGAAGTAGCAGATTTTCTAGCAAAATTAGCGACTGCTAACTCTGAAGCCAAAGTATACCTTTCTTTCCAACAACTCCCAAAAGGAACTAAAGGTTCTTTTATGCTTGACAAACACCAGATGCCTACTGTTAGACTTAAATATGACAAAACAATATTTTTTTTTAGCTAAGTAGTAAATGTCTTATACTTTAACAGAGGCGCAAACTAATGTAACAACCTTTGTTGGATGTATATCAGTGTGTTGTAATCCTTGGGGGTAAGGCTCACATCCCCCTCCTATCTTTTGAAAATAAATACAACACCCGAAGAAGCATTAAAAATTCTTAAAAAAAAAAAGACTCTACAAGGAAAATAGAACAAATCATGCTTATTGTATTCACTCTTTAATGATGGAACAACATTACATTACGGAGAGGCCCCCTGATTGAGCAGTCCAATTTTTTTATATTCTTACCATGAGCAATTTATTTATTTATTTAGAATATTGTAGAAGCTTTTTCTGATCTAGTATTGACCAAGTTCGAAGGGTTTATTTGGAATGCCATCCATTAATTTTAGAGTAAATTTCATGGGCGGTCATTCAACTTTGTGTTCATTACCCAAAAGTTACTTTTCTTTTTTTGTTACACAAAAATTATTTTACTATGCTCTAGTTATCACAATAATTACTTTGACCAGATTTTACAAACCTTTAACCTGAAAAGTCTATTATGCCCTTGACATTATAAATCCTCCCATTTATGTAATACCTTATATATTATATGCTATATAATATACTTTTACCCATGCATTTTACTTAATAAAAATAACTTAATATTATTTTTATAATATATTCGTGTATAGGCCAAAATTCGTCCTTAGGAAATTTAGCGTAATATGGCATTGAGGAAAGAGTCGGTCGAGCTCGCCCAAGATGCAACAAAGTATTGGCCGAGGTGTCGACATGAGTCGTAATCGAAATGTTGACAGGAGTCGTAGTCGAGATGGTCAACAAGGGTCGATGTCGAGATTGATTATTGAGATAAGACTTGTAACGACTAATTTGTTAGGATATGATATTAAGAGGGAATATTCTAGGGGATATTCCCTTTATTTGTACTATTAGGGTTTTTGAGGGAAAGACCCCATATATATAGAAAAAAGAGACAATGATAGGGGCATGTAATATTCATTTGATAAGAATACTTTTGAGAATAAGATTCTCTCTCTTACAAGAATACAAAAATTACCTTTTGATAAAGATTCTTGTTCATATTATTCCCCGCCTTTTCACCAGATCCGAGAATTGTTCATACAAATCTTGGACCTTTCTGTCACTCATCATTGTCAGGAGAAATATTCGTCTAATCCAGACATTATTGGGTGAATCATTCTCTTTATTTACTTAAATTTTATTTATTGCCATTTATTGTTAGTTATATCTCCATTAATGTTCATGCATCAAGAGTATTTTGTATTTATTGTCATCTATCATTTACAAGATCTGTCCACATCTCCTGTGCGTTTCCGAGATTAGTATCTAGAGTTATTATCCTTAACTAGATTTAAACCCTTATTATATAAATTAAATAGTTTAACCGGAAATTACACTTTTTGGTCAAACAATTCCTACATTTAATTTTCTTAATATTAATTTTCAAGATATATAAGTACAATTACTAAATTTGTCAGTAACATTACCATGAACAAATCTCAAGTCCACGTTCTTAATCATGTTTAATGAAATATGTTTAATGAAATTTAAAAAAATCAAAGCTCATTGATTTATCAGCCAAGCCATAACAATTAATTTAATAAATAAAATACCCACATTTAGCAAAATGACACATCAATTTAATACTTTCAAATAAATAATATTACCAGATAAAGCTTTAAAAAACTTAATATGAAACACAAATATCTTTGAAACTTTTTTTAATTTTTTTATTGACTATAAAAAACTATCATTTGTTAAAAAAATCTGTTTTTATTATTTTAAATAAATATTAAAAAATAAATATTTTTTTTATCATTTTTATATTTAAAATATGTTCATGTTTGATTATGATTAAACAAATTGAGTGATGTAAAAAAAATTAAATGTATGGATATATTATAAAAATAATAGATAAAATAATTTAAAGTTATTTTAATTATAAATAAAATACCTAGGTAAAAATATATTATATAGTATATAATATAGAAGGTATTATATTTAGGATTTATAATGTTAAGGACATAATAGAATTTTCAAGTAAAAATATTATAAAATCTGACCAAGGTGACTTTTGTGAGAAATAGAGCAAAGCAAAATAATTTTTGTGTAACAAAAGAAAGAAAAGTGACTTTTGGGTAATGAACACAAAGTTGAATGATTTTTATGTAACAAAAACAAGAAAAGTGACTTTTGCGCAATGAACACAAAGTTGAATGACCACCCGTGAAATTTACTCATTAATTTTGCAAGGTTTTAATGCAATTCAGCAGTTCAGATTCAACCATAAGCTACAATACATGTTTTTTACCAACATTATTCAGCATTTCTGCAGGAACTTGGATGTACGGCATCACTATATATATATATGCTACTGCGAGAAATCAAGAATCATCTGACAAAAAATTGGGATAATTCTGTATGAACTTGTTCTATGATTTGATCATAAAGTTTCATCAGTATTGTTTATTTTCTCTTTTATACAACAATTTTGGATAGGACAACAGATACTGCTAAAAGACAGCTTTTTAAGCCTTTGATGTGAAGTTGAAATTGGCACATGTAGTTTGGCGGAACAAAAGGGATGAGCTGAAACCAAGTGTTGATCTTGGAAGGTCAAATTGTAGAAGATTGTCCTCCAGTTGATGTCCTCCTATTACTATTGAAGTAGTGGGTTTAATCCCACCATTCACAATTCCTAAACATATCACATCTTGGCTAACTTCCACCATTGAATTTGAACCAAAAATCCTCCAATAGACTTGTTTACTCTGCAACACGAGATCGATGGCAGGAACAGCTTGTCCGACCTTTGCACTAACAATATTTTTTGAGCTGAAACAAGTCTCAAAAGGTGCCACAGCAGTCACTCTGGTCACATTAGAAAGTTCTTGAACTAAAGCTTTAGTCACAGCATCATAGATGGAAGCTTCTAAGATTGAATAAGGACTCCCTGTGCTGATTTTTGTTCCACCATTTCCCCTCTTGTCAATTGAGAGCAATTTTTTGTTAATTGGCACTGGTTTTCCATTCAGTCTAATAGATTTCACTCCAATGAAGTACTCTGAAGAAGATTCATTTAGGAAAGGAACTGATCCAGTACCAAAAGGATTGATGATCAATGGTGTAAAGATGAGATTTTTAGAGATATCAATATTTGGAAGCATCATATAAGGCCCATCACCAAAAAATATGACACCAGATGATTTGGTGGATGAACTCAAACAAAGAGCAAATTTTCTTGGAAAGCTGAAGACTTGAGCTAGTTGGGAAGGAAGTGCGATACCATTCCTTCCCAATCCAACAGTTCCTTTCACTCCACTCGCTAGACCTTCAGTCAAGAATGTAGGAACGCAAGTGAAAATGAAGCTTGGGATCTTAACAAACTTACCAGGATTTGATCCATCAGTGGATTGTATCGATAAAACGTCTTCGGTAATTTCGCCACCATCATATAAAGTCTTGATGAATGGATTTTCAGGGGTGTTATAACATGCATTATTGCTGCACCCAATTCTGGGAGTGGTGTTGCAGTCTCCACAAGTGTTAACTTTGGCGAGGGTACATTGAACTGAGCCACAACGAGCAGGTCGATAAGTGGAACTCACATAACCATCTTCACAGTCTACCCATAAAGTTTGTCCACCAAGATGTATTGTCAACTTGATGGGCACAAGAGGAGTTCTTTGACCAATTTGGGTTGTGTATTGGAGAGTAGAAGAGTCTTTGGTCACAGGAAGGAGTAGAGCTTTAGGCTGAAAAGCAGTTTGGCCTATGCAAGAAGAAATGGAAAGGAGAAGTGAACAAATGAGGGTCAAATAGTAGCTACTGAAAGCCATGATACAAGATTAAGATGTGATACAAGTCTGAAATGATGAAGATTAATGTGATGATTTATAGAAGCATATATTTCAAGTCAACTCCACATCTTATTTAAGTTAATGATCTTTAGAAATAGATATGACACATGCATGTGTCGATGAGGAAGTAAGTAAGTTGGGTGCAGACTCAGCGAATTGGGATACAGCTACGTAAGTTGACATTTGACTTTTGAATACTCCACTCGTTCGGAGGTTTTTTCCGTTCTTCCTCTTTGACGAGTAATTTAATCAATTGTCGATCTTAATTCTTAAATCAGCCTGCTTCTAGTTATCTTTCTGAATATAGAAATGAGATAAGGGTAAGTGGGAACAAGGACAAAAAAAGGTGCACATTGACTTTATAAGGAAATCTTAATGAGGCGAGTGGAGAATATCTATATTGGCGAAAACATCGGTAAGGGCTCATTCCAAAGAGTACCATTCGATTAACTTAAGCAAATTACATATTTTCTTGGGAACTAAACAACTGAGCAAATTGGGAAGGTGCTCCTTCATAGATCTCAAGTCCCTATAGCACATTTTGCAAGACATGGGGATAGAACTAAAACACAGCTGAATGGTAATTTGGCATCGTGATAATTTGGTGCCCACTCTAGAAAAAACACACCCTCAACACTGTTCAACTTCCAATGTCAGTATTAATGAAGAGGTTTTCAGGAGTATTGTAACAAGCATGATTTTGTACATTGTCCAACTAGCGTAGTTCTGCTCAGAGTCCATCTAGCAAGAAATCAATTGGAAAACACGAGCAATAGGTTCAATTGTTTGATCCTATATTTTTTTCCTTCTGCTCTTTCCGCTCTATGTCACAACGAAGTAAGAAATAAAGATGCATATTGTGTCACAATGAAGTAAGAAATAAAGATGCATATTGTGAAGGAAAACACTACGTTACTGCAACACCAACAACTAATCTTTTAGATTTTTAGGAGCTCGAATTAGCCTTTATTAGACCAGTCCAAGTCAGATCAACAACAACATACCCAATGTATTTTCACAAGTAGGGTCTGGGAAAGGTAGTATGCACGCAAACTAGTGAAACGAAAATATGGACGAAAGACAAGCAATTGTAATTGCTAAATACTACTCTAGAGAAATAAGACAGGAGTACCCATTTATATTACCTAGGTTCACGTTGATTGATCTGCATCTACAAATTACATACTAGTATTAGACATTGGACCACGAATCAGGAAGCAAGTGAAATAACAAGAAGTACCTAAAATTCTGAAAGAGAGTACTTAGAAGTTTTTAGCAAGGGGCATCAAACAGATGAGGCAGTTAATCTTTCATAATATTCGTACTTCCTTCGGAAAGGGGGGAGGGGAATAGAGATTCGGTCTTAATGAGAATGGACTCTGAAGCTCAGAATGAATATCAGACTTCCTCTTCAGATAGCCATGAGATCACCATACTGGCGCATCAAAATGATGGAACCAGCAAAGAGAGCTGAAGCTCGAAGCAGTTTCTGAAAAAAGGACATGCAAAAAATTAAAAGATAGATAGGACCAAGACAAAAATCCTATGATTATTTAAGCAAGCTATATAAAAACGTAATGTGAGAAATGTTGATAAAATCATACACAATTCAGAACCTGAAAAGCAGCTTATTCTGCAAAATTAACTACTTCGACCCACCCCCATCAAAAAGGGGAAAGAAGATAAGGAAAAACAAGCAGTTAAAACAAAGTTCTGGTTGAGAAATTCACAGTTTTCCTAAACAAGGCAAAACTTGATTAAATGAAGAGAAGAAAAAGAGAAGTTAACCCCACGTCATATGCTAGGTGGATCTTAAAAATTAGTAGTTATATCATCACATAGCATATCAGAATTATAAAAAGAAGAGTGTGTGTATGGCGTACTAATAAGTAATAACAGATAAAACAAGAATCAATCAAATGGAGTCTAGGCTAGCACTCCAAGTCACCACCATCCCTTATTTACCACAAAGAGCACAAACAACATAGCAAAACAAAATAAAGTATTCATTAGCAGATCATTTAAACAATTAGAGGACCTGATATCAGGTAATTTAGTCCGGAGAGTCAGAATGGGCAAGTTGCAACTTCATCCTTGCTAGTAGCAACAAGAAGGGACCATTGTTCAGGAAAATATGCACTCTGTAGGCTCAATTTTTGATCCCAAAAACATCAAACCCAATCAGAAACTGTATTTGCATGTTCAAAAATTAAGAATCTACTTCCAACTAACACCACATTTTAGTTATCAAAGAAGTTCAATTTGCACACGGTGGGCAGGGCAGATCTTCTATCTCTCGGCTAAACTTCAGTCTATTCAGACTCTGGACAAGGTGAGGCATCTCATACTCACAGTTTGAAATTTATAGTTCTATTTTTATACGGCATACTTTCAGTGAGATCTGTATTATGAAACAATTTCACAAGAACACCAATGAAGATCATATTTCATCAGTAGGTTTTAAGTGCATCGCAATTTCCTCCTAATTTGTCTCAAAATCTCTTAAAATCCAGATATAACAGATTTGACTTTTCACGAGTAGATCCAATCAAAAACACTTCCCTTGATTTATTAGTTCGATAAGTCAAATCACTGATAAATTCCAAAACTAAAAGAAGACAAAACAAGCATCGATGAATATTCCTATGCTTAATGATATACATATGGGATCGTGTATTCAAGGAGTAAGAGAAAATCAGGAAGAGGAAATACCACATTGAGATTTCCAATAAAGCTCATTTAGAGTGAAGAGATATCTTTTAGGGGTTAGAGTTTTAACTCTTAGGGTTTGATTTTAGAGGCCAATTTGATATATGGGTAGACAATTGGTCTCACTAGCAAGAGGATCATTCTATTATTTTTGATCCAACATAATTTGATTTTTAATATATAACTATTGAGTCCATTGAATGGACATCTACAATTACGTGGATTCATAATACACACCCCCTTGGATGTTCTTTAAGAAATATGTGCCGCGTTAAAATAGTACTAGGAAAACACCCTGTAGGAAGAAAGTCCTGTAAAGGAAAAAGAACACGCATATCTAGTAATGGACGTTCAAGAGTGAGTTATGAATCCACTTATTTGTGAATGCTCATTCAATAGACTTTTTAATTATACATGCGCCAAATTCATGTTTCATTTAATATTTTAACTCTTGGATGTTTTTTGCTTTGTATAAATGGTGTTCTACACTATTTAAAAGACAAACTTGAAAGAGAATAAGAAAAGTATCATCTCTATCTCTCAATATTCTTGCAACATCTTTTTACATTATTGTCTTTTACTTTTATTTTACAGCACATTATCAGCACGATCCCTCTAATTTGTATTCATAAATATTTCCTCCATTGCCTTCGGCAACTATCAAACCCAGACATTAAAGGCAGAAACAAAAAGTTCTTGGTATGCTTTTTTCATCGACACATACAAGTTCTCGTGGGGAATGGTATCATGGAAGCTTTTATGAAGGTAACACCAAATTTCCAGAATGTACAAATGACATAAGGAGAAAGCGATAGCTTTAAGAAAAGCAACACTAAGCAATGGCAAAAAGTTTTGGTTTTTGGTTGAACTTATGGAGAGGGCAGAAAGAACAAAAAAGGGACAGAGGACCAGATAGAGAGGGAGGATGGAAGGAGAATTGTGTTTACTTTTTTTAAGGAAAGACAGAAGAGCCCTCTTACTAAAATATTGGTAACGTGTTGTCAGAGACATTTAATTTTAAGCAAAAAATGGGTGCAATGCTAACCTACTACACAACCATAATAAGTTAGCATTATACCCATAGTTTAGTTTCCTTAAATGTCCTTAACAACATATTAAGAAGTGTTGGTGTAAGGGAGTTTGTCGGCTTTCCACCAAAAATCTATACCCAATTCTCCTTCCTTCTCTCTTCCTCCTCTCACTTTACTTTATTCTCTCATATTCAGCCCCATACTGAAGCTCTTTCATTGCCAATTATTGTTTTTCTCCATCAACCATTAACGCGTCTAAAACCAATACTTGACAAGAACTCACTGCTTCTCATGAAAAATCAAAGCCAGAAATCTCTGTTTCTGGGCTATGTAAAAGCATAAACCTTCTTCTCACATCTCGTGGAAGATCAGATTGTCATTTCTATTCGGACTAGTTTATTTTATTTCTTTACAACAAAATATTCTTTTCCTCCAATAATAATGTTTTGTTTCGCTAGTTGACGAAGAGAAATGACGCAAATGACTTGCGTTGTCGGATTGAAGAAATGCTGGTGGCTGACAACAGGTCCCTATTATTAATGTGCTAACAAGGCCATATAAGGAAATTAATGGATACAATGTTAACAACTAAAGCAATACAATAGATTAGTAAAACCCATATATAAACGAATATGTGTGTACGTCCGTTAATGAGTCTTAATTTATTCTCCATATGCATTAAGAAAATTGATGATTTGAACAATAAGGACAGTCAAAAGTATGTTCACAAAGCAACAACGAATAAGAGTGAAAGCTATGCAACTTGATCGATTAGATGCATTAACCAAATACTCAAGAGGATGATCTTATGTGCTTTGTGAAACATGATCTTAGGGTCGATTTGATGGTTTACAAGAATTAACAAGTTAATTGAAGAATTCTCTGTTTATTTAATTTTTAATGCAGCTGAATGTTTATTGAACTTATTAATTCTAATAACATGTTTCACAAAACATCAGCAAATCAACCAAATTGTCAATCATAGCTTTCATCCTAATGATTTCTAATCTTATCTCGAATCTCTTAAAATCCAAATATAACAGATTTAACTTTTCTTGACATGTAAAACACTTCACTTCCTTCATTCATCACTGATAAGCCGAATATCCTATAAAATTCACAGCAATGGAAGAAGACAAATCAAAGACAGAAGCATATTCCTCGCTGGTAACTGATATGTATATATGAGTAATGTGAATTAAAAAAATATGACTAGAAAATATGAAAAAGGAGATACCATGTTGAGATTCCACTTTTCTTCGTCATGAACCTGAGAGTGCCAGAAAGCTTTGATCTTGTCCACTGATATCACAGAGTCCGCCATTGAAGCTCGTCTATAGTGGGAGAGCGAGAGTAGCAGATATACTTTTAGGGGTTAGGGTTTTAACTCTAGGGCTCGGGTTTTAAGAGGCCAATTTGTGATATGGGGCAGGCAAGCGGGTTCAACCAGCAAGGGTATCTTAAGAATTTCGTGCAATTTAGGTTTTTCTTCTTTCCATCAAATTATACTCCACTATTATCTTTTAATATAATTTGATTATTACCAATTACCAATATTTTATCAGAGTGAATTCGACTTTGTTTTTCATGTGGTAGCAAATAAAGATAATTAGAAAGTACTCTTGGTTAATTGAAGATTTAATTACACTGGACGTTATTGAACTTGTAGTTTATTGTATAAAAATCATCAAACTAAATTTTCAAACAAAAGTGTCCTAAATATTCTTAAATATTAATTTAGCCAAACAAAGTGAAGATTGGCCGGAGTCATTCAAACATATTTTTAGGGAATAAATTTCTTGAATGGTCACCGTATCTCACCAAAATCATTTTTTTTTCTTTTACGACAATAAAGTCAATAAATTATTGCATTTTACTCGAAAATAAATACCACGAATTTAAACGCCGTGTTATATTAAAACTCAAAATTTTAACAATAAAATTCATTTAATCCATGACCCTTATATTTTTCACTAGATTGATAACTAATTATAAGGAAAATGGTTAAGGATTCCAGAATGTGCACAACTGATAAGTAAGCTCGGATCGACATGCCTTAAAATGTTTGCATACAAATGTCAATCAAGAATTGCTGCTATTATATGCAGAAGTTAGTTCAGTGAATTGAACTTCGAGTATTTATGATACTCTCATGATATCGGCTAATTTAAATAAAACATGTCACAAATAAATAATCATACAAACGCAAGACGGAGATGTTTAATACCAATCCTGATAACAACATTTATATTTCTTACTAAAATCAACAACTTCTTCGCCGCCAAAAGACTCATTCACAAAACCATGGCAAGTTTTACCAAATTTTCCCACTATAGAGCTCATGTTTGTTGCTCCTTGTGGAATTTATAACACTTGTCACTTGTGAAAAGAAAGAATGAGGTAGGGGCGATATCTGCTAATTTAAACTCCCATGGGTATAAGGATAGTGGATTTAATGAGTTTTATCATTTTTTAAAAAAAGGTTTTAATATGATATGACATGTAAAATATGTGGTATTTATTTTCTAAGTCAAATAATAATAGTTGAATGACTTTGTTGTCTTAAAAAAAAACAGAAAAGGGTCAGAAGTGCCCTTAACGTATTAGAAATGGCTAAAAAATGTCCTTCTTCCATCTATGAGTTCAAATTTGTCCTTAATGTTATTTTTAGGCTTAAAAATGCCCATCTCTTAACAGAAAGATGATATGGCATTGATGGACATTTTAACATTAAGGGCAAATTTGAACACATAGGTAGAAGGAGGGCATTTTTGAGCCATTTCTAATACGTTAAGGATATTTCTGACCCTTTTCCGTTTTAATTAAACATGTAGCATTTATTTAGTCGGGAAAAAAATGAATTTCTTTTTACTAAAACTGAAAAAAATGATTTTTTTTTTTCATTTTTTACAAAAACTGAAAAAAGCTGAAAAATATTTTCTAAAACAATATTTTTGTAAAAACTGAAAAATAAAAAACTGAAAAATAATTTTCCAAAACAATGTTTTTGTAAAAGCTGAAAAAAAATATTTTCTCTTCTTCTTCCTTCCTTGTTTGTCCACATGCTTTCTGAGTTCATTTTTTATATATTTTAGTCTTCTAATGAGTTAGTAAATCAAAACTGAAATATTTTCGTTTTTTTTTTTCCAGTTTTTAGTAAAAAAAAAATTATTTTTTTTCAGACTAAATAAATGTTACATGTTTAATTAAAATGTCATTTTTCCAGAACTCAAAAAGCCAATCTATTCCTAAATAAATGCTACATGTTTAACTAAATAAATGCTACATTTTCCGAGACTAATGAATTTTTTTTACTAAAAACTGGAAAAAAAAACGAAAATATTTCAGTTTTGATATACTAACTCATTAGAAGAACTAAAATATATATAAAAAAAATAAACTCAGAAAGCATATGGACAAACAAGGAAGGAAGAAGAAGAGGAAATATTTTTTTTCAGCTTTTACAAAAACATTACTTTAGAAAATTACTTTTCAGTTTTTTTTCAGTTTTTACAAAAATATTGTTTTAGAAAATATTTTTCAACTTTTTTTAAAGCAGTTTTTTGTAAAAACTGAAAAAAAAATATTTTCGTTTTTTTATAGTTTTTAGTAAAAAAAATTTACTTTTTTTCTAATGCTACATGTTTAATTAAAATGCACATCAATGCCATGTCATCTTTCCATTAAGAGAGGAGCATTTTTAAGCCTAAAAATAACATTAAGAGCAAATTTGAATTCATAGGTGGAAGGAGGACATTTTTGAGTTATTTCTAATACGTTAAGGACATTTCTGATGCTATTTCGTAAAAAAAAATAAAGATGACTTTGGTGAAATATCTCCATAAGTTGAGTGACCAAGAATTTACTCTTTTTTAAGTGATGCTTTTTTCATTAAAAAAATCATTTTAAACTAACTCCCTACCCCAAATAAATCAGTTTTCTTTAAAAGGCTTCTGAAGTTTCACTTTGAGAGGACTGAGTGGAGGAGAGCGAAGATGCACAAAAATAGTGTCCAATCAGTTGATGACACGTGAACAACCAACCGGCTAGAATTTAATCAAATATTTCATGCTATCTTCTCCGGGTCCTGGTCTCACAAACATCGAAAGATGCTTTAGCTTTGTAACTCCTTTAGCCAAATTGTTGGACCAAAGAAAAAGAAGATGATGATGGAGGCCATTGCAATAACACGTTTCTCTGCTTCAAGCACCCCACTTCTAATTCGATCAATGGCTACCCAAAAACCAACTCCATCCGCTACTAGCACCATCTCTTCTAAAAAGGTAGATTCTTGATTACTTATATTTCAATATTTACAGAATAAATACATAATCGGTGAATTAATATTTGTATGTTATCACATAATGCAGACAGCAACTGTGTTTCCCTTAGGGGAGAAAGGCCCAAGGCCTAGCAATTCCACATCAACACCGGCAGTGAAGTTGTTGACAAGGGTGGAGCAATTGAGGCTTCTAACTAAAGCAGAGAAAGCTGGTTTACTATCAGCTGCTGAGAAATCTGGACTCTCTTTGTCAACAATTGAAAGACTTGGTCTACTTTCCAAAGCTGAAGAGTTTGGGTTTCTTTCTGCAGCTACTGACCCTGGAACCCCATCTGCGCTGTTTAGCCTGAGCTTGGGATTGTTGGTTCTTGGTCCTGCTTGTGTGTATCTGGTCCCTGAAGATTACCCTTGGCAAATTGGTTTGCAGGTTGTGGTTGCTCTGCTTTCTGTTGTTGGTGGCTCTGCTGCTTTTGGAGCCTCAAATCTTGTTTCCAATTTGCAGAAATTAAAGTGAAATGTAAGCTTTTAAATACCATCTCTGTTATACAGAAAGTTTTCTGATAGTATAAATGTTCTTTGGACAATCTTGAATTTTAGTTTATGTTGCTCCCTTGGATAATAAGGTCGGGATGTGCACATGCAATTGATTTCTGTAACCTTGAAATTTTAGTTACTCTATCTTGCAATGTAGGATACACATTGTCTTTCTGGTTGAGCATTAAGTCACTATAAAGAAACCTGACTATCTGCAGTTTTCAACTAAGCAATATAGTTCTTGCAATTCAAGGATTGAACTTCTTTATCATTATTGCATGTATCGTTTTGGTAGAGTAATGTCGAGAAATGTTAGATCCTTGGATATATAATCCAAATAGCGTGTCAACTATCTAGATGTCACTGCAAATTGAGATTGTAATGAATGATTACATGACTACAGAACATCTATTTGCTCCCCCTTAGAGTCAAACATAGCCCAATATATATGAAAATCTGAGGATTGTCTTGGGGAGTAGTTTTTCTGACTTTGTAAGGACCAAATTAGAAGGGGAACATTGGCGTAACCGGTAAAGTTGCTGCCATGGGACCAGGAGGACACAAGTTCGAGCCGTGGAAACAGACTCTTACAGAAATACAGGGTAAGACTGCGTATGATAGACCCTTGTAGTCCGGCCCTTTCCCGGACCCCGAGCATAACGGGAGCTTAGTGCACTGCTCTGTCTTTTTGTAAAGACCAAATTAACAATCATCTTCCAGCAGTCAACTCGAAGGAGTATGCATTGTGAATAGTTGTAGTTAACACACAATGCACAACTCATACATTAGTACTTGTGAAAGGGGAATTGCTTATACACACATACATATCTTTCCGAAAACACTGCCATTTGGTTTTAGTGCACAATGCATAACTCATACATTAGTTCATGTACAACATAACTGTACTGTTCTGCTGAGGCCTTACCTTAAACAACTAGTTGAACTGTCAGAAGCAAGTTTAGCACTTAGCAGGACTTTCTGTTTGCATTGCCATCTACATTATAATGAACATATCATATATGCATATATCAGGTAACAAGGATGAAAATATGTGACATTAATAGGAAGACAGGAACCAGAAAAGAATTCAATTGTAGACACCCGAAGGTAGCGGGATGAGGAGTAAAGCTTAAACTAGAAGAACAACAAGGTGATACTGACTATGGTCTATGGTAGCTTAGTATTTCACATTCTCTTAAGCATAACAACGTTGCATGAAGCTGCTCCAATATTAGTAAGAAGCAGAAGAAAATAGAATTTCTCACTTGCTAGTACAAGAGCCAAGATTAATTAGTTCGATCACAGAGAGTGGTTTCATGTTTAAACCAAGCAAACAAATGAAAAGGAGTATGCGGAGTTTAGAACATATTAAAGATTATTCTAGTGCTGGTTTGCGGATGAATTGATGAATCTATGCTTCTTTATCTAGAGTGATAAACTCAAACGATTCACTTCCGATAGCTCAAACAATTCAACGTGAAAACTAGGTTTTTCAAACGTAGCACATCATTAAGGAGAAAATAGACGAGTGTATTCATGCCTCTTTCATGGTTTTTCTTTAGTTATTTCTTTTTCTCCTTTTGTAAATTCTTCTTATATGTAAAGTATGAGACCAGGATCTCTCCACCCTTAACCAGAAGTAGGGGTGTTCATAAAAAACCGAACCAACCAAACCGACAAAAAAAATCGATACTTTTTAGGTTTGGTTTAGTTTTAGTTTTGAATTTTAAAAATCGATCAAATTTGTTTTGGTTTTAATAAAATAATAACCGAAAAATCTCGAACCAAACCGACTAAAAAGTAGCTATTTAAATTTATTATTACACATATATCTATATATATATATATATATATATATATATATATATATATATATATATATATATATATATATATATATATATATATAAAGTTTCTAAAATTTTATGGTACATATTAGTCGTTTGTATAATTTTATGGTATATATTAGTCATTTTTCTAAAAGTTTCTATAATATATATATATATATATATATATATATATATATATATATATATATATATATTAAAGTTTCTAAAATTTTATGGTATATATTAAAAGTTTCTAAAGTTTCATTTGTATTTTTAGTCTAGTTCTTTGCTTTTATAATAATCTAATTCATTGTCTTTACATTCTAGTTTGATTGGTAGTTTTCTTTTGCTAAGTACAAGAATTTATTTCATGTTAAAAATAATTGATTTTTAATTGAGTACTTAAATTATTTATCACTATTTGATTCAACTACCATCAATATATCTTGGTAAATGATACATTTCACAAAGAGCAATTGATTTGATAGTGCTACGTTGAAAATGTAGTCGCCGGAATATGCGTTTGGTAGTGTTTCTCATATTTAAGAAAAAACCCGATAAATAACCGAAAAAATCGAAAAACCGACAAAAAACAAATCGATAAAAAGCCGACTTAATTGATTTGGTTTGGTTCCAATATTTGAAAAACTGACCTACTTGGTTTGGTTTTTTTTTAGGAAAAAATCGACTCAAACTGAACCATGAACACCCCTAACCCGAAGTATCAATTTCTAGCCTTATATCACGTCCTTAGTAGTTAACTAAGTACACGTGTGGCACTTGACAACTCACTCACGATCTTGCACAACTTGCTCATGTTCTTGCTATGCCAAGTCAACCTTACTACACTCAAGATCGCTAAGGAAATGCTAGAAAGAACACAAGAGAATTGTCAATAGAAGCTTTGTATTAGAGAGAACTTGAATTGTTTGCTTGGTGAGTTACAAATGAATAGCCCCCTTTATATACTAGTCTCCTAGGGTCTAGAGAGTAAATAATAATTATTACATAAGGCCCTTATTATTTACAAGTAAGTCCCTTATCTAGAATTTTCTACATAGCTATAATCTTCCAAAGACTTTCTTAGCAAATCCATAAAGTTCTAGAGTCTTCCTAAGGAAACCTCTATATTTTTCTAGAACCTTCCTACAAGTGCTAGCCTCTTTCCTATGTAAGCTTTCCATATGAAAAAAATATATGCGAAGTGGCACCTACGTGGTATGATGATGTGGCGGGTCATGACACTTTCCCCACCCAATTTTGTGTCGCCCTCAGCACAAAGCATCGAAACGTACGCGCGCACCTCGCCTTGGCGTCACCGGAGATCTTTGTCCATTAGCCATGATACCCTATGGAACGGTTTGCCTTCCCATGTCACAAGGTACTGGTCACCTTTCTTCTTGCCCCGTTTGTACTTGGACGACTAGCAATGATAGCCTCGATCCTCCGCCCATCGGATGCCTCTCCTTGCTCTTGGCCTGAATCTCCCCATGACTCAACCAAGTCTGGTAGCTTCTCAAGCATCGGGTCCATGCTTCCACTCCCTATTTGGCTGCCATCTGTGGTCCCTACCTTGCTAAAAAACTTGACCTCTCTGCTTTGTGCATCATCGAAGTCTGATAGTGTTCCATCACTTTGTAACTCGCCATCCTCTTCAACTATGTCCGCCCAACGTTTCTTGCTTCCACCATGCTCCATTTGCATGGCGCTAAGATAGGCTTTGGAATTCCCTATTTTCGGCTTAGATTCCAAGTGCATCCTTCCAATGCAGGCGATCCCTCCTATGTTACCCTTGTGTGCCTGAGCAAAGTTCCCGATCATTGTTGCAAGCTTTCCTAAATCTAGGCATTCACTTGCCCGATGTGATCCTTTACAGAAGTAGCACCCTCCCTTAGGCACGTACTCGCTACTGTTTTCCGGTCCCTTGCCGTTTCTCTTAGACCCCTGTCCGTTATGGGATTGCCCCTTGCCACATCTTTTGTATACCTCGGCTATGCCTTTCCGTTGTCCTTGTCATCATCCCCCTACCTCTCTCGGCATTACCTTTTTTGGACTTGGTTGGATCCATCTTGAAGTCAACGAGCGACTCAGCTACCGCTATGTCCTTGTCCACGTTGGTTACTCGATATCTTCTTAACTCCTGCTTTGCCCAATTTTGTAACCCATCCATGAAATATAAGAAGGAATCATCTTCGGACAATGACTGATTTGTAGCATTAAGGTAGTGAACGCGCCCACGTACTCCCAAATTATGGCCGTCTATCGGAGCTCCCTTGGCTTCCACCTAGCCTCATACACTACATTCACTGGGTAGAAATGCAGGGTAATGCTGCGTACAATAGACCCTTATGGTATGTCCATTCCCCGGACCCCTCGCATAACGACATCTTAGTGCACTGGGCTGCCCTTTTAACTCCTTGAACTGCTCCCATGTCTCAATCTTGCATAACCCTTTCTTTATGTCAGCACACTTTCGACGCCACCATAACGCGGCAATATGTGAGGTACAATACAACGATGTTGATCTTAGCCTCATCGTCCCTCACTCTACCGTGCCTGAAGTAGTTCTCCAAGTGCTAAAGAAAGTTCTCCACTTCTTGTGTATCACGAACACCTTTGAACACCGGCGGTTTGGGAGCCTCGATCTTGGCCTCCCTCATCACAACAATATTATTGTTTGCCTCGGTCACGCCAGCATCTGTATGCTCCTCGAGTGACTCTATCTTTGCCTTCATAGCATCGATAGTACTCAAGGCCTCCATGAGTCTGCATTCCAAGGCAATGATGGTTTGCCTTAGCTCCATCTCAATTTGTGTACGTCCCTTCAATTCATTTCGGATACTCTCAATCTCCTCAAGAGTGTCCCTCAAGAACGCTAAGGGTGCCTTCCACCTTCCCTAACCATTGGCCAAAGATTTTGACGACGTCCATCCCCGCATTCACCTTCTTCACCCACCCTTTACCTAGCGAGACGTCCTCCGGCAGGACCTCCACTTCATCCTCGCTTGCCTCAGTGGTAGATGGTTCTTGGGATGTAAGCCCCTCGTTTGGTACAATCTCGGACGGCACCTCCTGGCTCTTGTGTGTGGCATTCCTCTTTTTGTTACTACCATTCTTGCCAGCAGCATCCTGGATGACGTTGGCTTGGGCGTTGGCAGCGTTAATTTCTCTGTCGTTCGTCATCTCCTTAGTTGCAACCTTTGCTCTGATACCACGTTGTCACGTCCTTAGTAGTTAACTAAGTACACGTGTGATACTTAATAACTCGCTCACGATCTTGCACAACTTGCTCACGTTCTTGCTATGCCAAGTCAGCCTTACTATACTCAAGATCGCTAAGGGAATGCTAGAAAGAACATAAGAGAATTGGTGAAGGAAACTTTGTATTAGAGAGAACTTGAATTGTTTGCTTGGTGAGTTACAAATGAATAGCACCATTTATATACTAGTCTCCTAGGGGTTAGAGAGTAAATAATAATTATTACACAAGGCCCTTATTATTTACAAGTAAGTCCCTTCTCTAGAATTTTCTATATAGCTAGAATCTTTCAAGGACTTTCTTAGCAAATCCATAAGGTTCTAGGGTCTTCCTAAGGAAGCCTCTTTCATATATAAGCTTTCCATATAGTAAAAATATATGCCAAGTGGCACCTACATGACATGATGATATGGCGGGGCATGACACTTATGAATGAAATTTTTTGGTAGGTTACTTGATGCGATTCTGACTTAGTTGGAGCCCTAAAATGGGTATTTTACAAGATGACCCTTTTTCTTTTAATTAATATTCTCTTCATCCCAATTTATTTGATTGTGCGATCCATATATGAGTCCTTTAAATGTATGATTGATTAAAATAACTAGACTTAGTTTATACATAAATCAGTATAATGAAAGCGACCAAGTTAGAAACTTAATTTAATTCAAAATCTTTTTATCAAAGGGGGATAATCTAGAGCAAATTCTACAAAATCAATTTTGAACCCACTGCTTTCGGTCCGAATCAAGTACACATTTGTCAAAACGAAATACAAAAAGTATATAATTGATCACAATTATTTTGAACCCAATTCTGGATAAGTATATGAGTTATGAATACATTGCAAATTGGGACAACCTTCAAATACCTTCCTACAATCTAGAAAAGTGGCGCAAACGAAATCTTCCACGCAGACACAAAACCTTTCTAGGCAACGCGGATTCAACTTAAATTCTTTGTTTCTACAGCATGGTTGTTACCTATTGTATTGTATCGTATTGTTACTTTAAATATAATATTTATTTTGTTACTTAAATTTTATTGTATCATATCGTTAAATCCATCGTTACGTAACGACGAAAATTGTTACTTTATGTAACGACAGATTTGGTGTGGTGACGTCGTTACCTTGCTTTTATCTCTTCTTTTGCCCTTCTTTGTTATTAAATAATCATATTTTAACCCTATTTTTTATATAATAATTCTACTTTGTATCTTATTTTTTTCTTAGTAATGTTGCAAGTTTATTCTTCATATTTTTGATGCGTGACATCATGAAACGACGGCAATCTATCCAAACATTATATTTATCAAACAATACAATACAATACAATACGATAGATTATGAAACGACGTGTAACAACCATTCAAACAAGCTGTTAAAGAACAAACCTGTTCAATTTAACAACTGTTACTGTGTCTTTATTGAAGAAAAAGCATAGATTTGCTCTCTATATACAGTGGGGGAAAAAATAAAATAGATATTGGGAGAAAGAGATACTAACAGTATGTAACGAACAAAATGCCAAGTAAAACCATATTCCTTGAAGCCATTTTTTCTTCTTCCCTTTCTATATTGCTGATTTAGTACGGTGAAACATTTTCTTCACTACAATTTATAGGGGATTACGTGAATAATGTTTGGAAAATCGAAAAGAAGTCAAGTTGAAAACTTTTAAAGAATATTAATTGAGGAATTAACGCTAAGAAAAAGGAAAATAATTTACCTAAAATGGTGAGTCAAAATTTGATAAATCATTTATGTAAAAATGTATATTCCATCAAAATTATGATTCTATCTTACCCAAACAAGAAAGGAATTAAACTACATTCAACCTAAGATTTCATCAATTTCAACCATCAAATGAAACTGCAATTCTTTGGATAAAGCAGAAGAAACAATATTATATGAATCATTCAGGGTAATATGTACATCCCTATAAATATTTGTGTATCAACAATATTTGGTTAAAGTTGAAAGAAAAAATATATTTAAAGTTGAAGTTGAAAAAGAATATTTGCAGTTGTATTTGGACGTAAATTAACTTTAAAATTTTGAAAATTTGGACTTAAATATGTTTAATGATTTCATTTGCTACAAAATGCGTCTTCCAGTTCTTAGTGCTAGAACAATTTCTCAATCAACAATCAATTATATTAGGAAAAACTTTCTTGAATGGAATTTAATTCCTGCTGCAATAGCGCTCTAGTTGACGCCACGATTCAGCCAAGGCGCCAAAGAAGCGATTCCTTTCCTACAACTATTTATGTAGATGCAATTAATGCAATGAAAATCACAACACCTCGAAATAGTCTTGAATGTTATATTTGGTATGTTTGAGAACAAACAAGTTAGAAAATCTTAATACAATTGATTGGACCGAATTGTTGTTTCCAAAGTACAACGAGGTTAGCCCTGTTTGATTAAGGAGACATTATTGTCTTGATTATCCACTAATATACGTCTTAATTATGCTATGGGTGATCTAGTTCACGTATTGTGAGGTGGAAGTCGTAGCGTTTAAAGCATTTTAGGTTTTAGATGATTAAAAGTCATAATCTATATATCTAGCTTAAGTACTTGGGGTTGCATAATTTGAGGCTAGCTAGAGTCAGGCCACTGCAGAAAAAAAAAAGTTTTTTAATCTGCAGACGGAGATGAACTACTCTACATCTTTATTAATTACTTGACGTAGAATATCTTGATTAAACTTTCTTCAGAGGTCACGCCAAGCCCTCTCTCTTTTGTAAACTTAGCTGATGATACAACACCATGCCCAAACATTGTATGGTGGTTTAATTAAAAAAAAACAGCTAATCATAAAGTTTCTATAAGCTGTTGTATTTTGAAATTTTCATTTGATCAAGATAACAGCTAGTGGCGGGGCCAGATTTTTGTACAAGGGAATTTAAAAATATTATACCTGAAATTTTAACTTGTGATTTTATGCACTTAAGCATACACATATGTCCATCCTATACAGAAGAAAGAAAAAAATTCATACCTCGTGTTTAGATTAAATCAATAAACTCTATCGTATGCACCTTTATATATATATATATATATATATATATATATATATATATATATATATATATATATATATATATATATATTATTTACTCGTAAAACGGTACAGTTAAATTTATACGTGATTTCTAGACAAATGAACTAATTTGATCCTGAAATAATACAATAATTGAAGAAATACACGATACTTAGCCTTAGAATGTAAATGAAATAACAAAGATGATGATTCCGGGAACAGCTATGATGAGACCAAAAAGCAAGAAAGTAGAATTGTAGAAAACTTTGTATAGAATAGAGTGTAAGTTTTGCCAGATCATTCGTATGTCCTCTACAATGACAACTAAGCTCACTATTTATAGCTATCTCTAGGGAAGGAAGTCCTAGGATCATGTCCTCCTTTAATGTCAATTATGAGGGTCATTGATGAATACGTAACGGTGAACATAAATATCAAATTCTCTTTAATGGACCGTCACTCTTAATGCTGAGAATATTTCCTATTAAATGTTACCGGGCGCAGAACATTTAACACACCTTTATGAACGTTATCCTTTCCGGTGATAAGCGGAATGGCTGCGTTCGGTCTTCGTCCATCTCTGTTTGAGTTTCACGTGTCCTGCTCCTTTTGAAGATCCACAAAGGAGGAGGAATGTTACTATTTCGGTTTCTACCGGATGTAACTTGCTATCCCGACCGGTGGAGCTTGCTAACTATCTGAAGCCTTTGGCTTCGGAAAAAGACTGGGAAAAGATTCAGGCACTCTCGGGATAGTGCTTGTTGAACAATGCCATGCACAACGCCGCAGTGGTACGTTCTTTTCTTCCTTCATTACTTCTTATACTTTTGTATGAATGTATTCTAAGTTTTACTTCTTCTTGTCTTGTAGGCCAACTTTCTTGCTTCTGAGGACCTTCAAAGGTTGATTCGCGAAAAGGAAGAACTTACTTCTGGACAAAATCAGCTTTTGGTGGAATGGGACCAAACTGCTCTTCGCCTCTCAGAACTGGAAAACAAAGTTACTGAGGCCGTTGTTTTGAAGCTTCGTTTGCAGTAAAGCGAGCAAAAAGTGGTAACCTTTAGCCAAGAAGTTGGGCCGTTGAGGGTTAGATTTGATGAAGTCAAGGCCAAATAGGCTAAAGTCCAGGACGCCGTTCTTGCTGCAACTGAGCGCGAGGCTGCTGCTGCCGAAAAAGTAACCAACTTAGAAGCAGACTTGAACTCCAAAATCGAAGAGCTTGCTCCTGTGGGGGCGAAACACGCACAACTAGAAGAGAAGTACAGGAAAACTATCGAGCATAACAGGATCTTTAGTTCAACTGTTCGCGACTTTGACGTTAGCCTCAAGTCTGCTAGGTCCGCCCGGGAAAGCCTTTCTGTCAAGGTTTTCCAACTCAAAGAAGAACTTAAGCGTCGAATGACTTCATTCGTTGTTGAAAAAACTTATGTCATGTACATCATGAGGAGAAAAAACTTGGAAGAGGCTAAAGTTAGTATCATTGATGTTGATGCCGAAACTTCTAAAGCCCGAGAGCTTGGGTTGGCTGCAAAAGATGGACTCCCGGTGCAGTCTGATGCTCCAAGTTCTTTTGATTCCGGTTCCGAGTTTTTTGAAACTGAAGAGGGATCGGAAGGCGGTGATGCCGAAGACCAAACTGGGGAAAACGTTGAGCCATCAGTGGAAACACCTACTTTTCCCAGGGATGCGGATACTTCTCTTCCTCCTGGTTCCGGAGGCGCTGCAGGTTAGCTTTTTCTTTCTTTTCCCATTTTGTACTTTTATCGTTTTGGCCCGTTCTTGTAAATGAATACATATTTTTGCTCAAGTATCGTTTGATTCTTACTTTCGTTTAAATATCCATGCAAGTATTTAACTTTTGCATTTGCTCAAGCATTATGCACATTACGACACTAATTGTTTACGGTGCTCTTGAAGATGATGTCTCCTGTTCAATACAGCACTAACATTTGAAGTAGTTGTTTTACTTTCAAATGACAAAATTAGCTCATCGTTCAGACAAGAAACAAGATAAAAGCAAAAGGATTTCATTTTATTCCTTCTATTTTCAAAAATTATATAGGCATTTTGCTATGCAGAAAAGAAATTGCCATTACTTGTGGCTATCTTGTACAACTTATTTCTACGGGGCTGGTTGCACAGTCTCCGGCCCCGATGATGCGTTTAGTTTTCGGATTTTCGGTCCTCGGTTGACGTGGCATTCATTATTGTCGTATCCTCATATCATTCCTCCCTCAGTGTTCGAATGCGAAGAATGCGAATTGGAACACTGGAAGTCTTGTATCTTCTAAGATTCCACTAATGAATTGCTAGGTAATCCTTCACTCGAAAACATATCTTACTTCCCCTTAGGAATCCATGCTATCGAGCGAAAGAATACCTAACAGTCCTCTAGCGGTTTGTGCTCGTGAATGGTCGGGTAACCTCCGTTCGATAGCAAACTTAACTTCCTAGTAGGAATTTGCTATCAAACCAAAGATTATCTAATCGTCCCCGAGTGAAAACTTGTTTGTTTGCCTTGCTATCAAAGGTCTTATTGCTGCTGTCTTCGTAGTATGCTTTCTCTCGCCGCCTCATTAAAAACCTTTCCAGAAAAACCCAATTGGGACAAAAACTGAATGAAGGGAAAAAAAGTACAGCACATACTTTCCGCTTGAATAATGTTCATCAGCAATAGTATCTTTTGAGGTGTGCAACGTTCCAGTTGCTGGGAAACTTGTCTCCATTCTAGTTCTCTAACTCGTATGAACCTTTCCTAGTAATAGCTGAAATCCAGCAGGGACCTTCCCACATTGGATCTAGCTTCCCCGCGTTGAGCTCCCGGGTACTTTGGGTTACTTTTCTTAGAACCAAGTCTCCTACTTTGAAATAACGGAAGTTGGCTCTTCGATTATAATATCACTCCATTCTCTATTTTTGAGCTTCCATCCTTACATGCCCTAAGTCCCCGAGAATATCTCAGAGTGGGTTCGCCCACTTCTATCGGGATTAGGGCTTCAACACTGTAATAAGGGAAAAAAGAGTTTCTCCTGTGCTCGATCTGGCCGTCGTTCGGTTGGCCCATAGAACTCCGGGCAATTATTCGGGCCATTTGCCCTTCGCTGCTTCCAATCTTTTCTTGAGGTTTTGTATAATCACTTTGTTCGTTGACTCCGCTTGACCATTTGCGCTCGGATGATATGGAGAAGATGTGATCCTTTTTATTTTCAAGTCTTCGAGGAACTTTGTAATTTTTGCACCGATAAACTGTGGCCCATTATCGCATGCTATCTTTTTTGGTATTCTAAACCTGCAAATTATATTTTTTCACAGGAAATCGACCACTTCACGTTCTTCGATCTTCTGATAAGAACCTGCTTCCACCTATTTAGAAAAATAATCAGTCAAAATTAAAAGAAACCTTACCTTTCCGGGAGCCGGTGACAGCGGTCCGACGATGTTCATCCCCCATTTCATGAATGGCCATGGGGACAAAACCGAATGTAAGGGTTTTGCCGGTTGATGTACTAGTGATGCGTAGCGCACTTATCACATTTTTGTACGAAATCTTTGGCGTCTTGTTCTATGCGAGGCCAATAATATCCTGACCGTACAAATTTCAGTACCAAAGACTCTGCGCCTGAGTGATTGCCGCATATCCCTTCGTGGATTTCTCTCATGACATAGTTTACTTCTGACGCTCTTAAACACTAGGCCAGCAGGCCTTGGAAAGATTTTCTATACAATTGGCCTTTACTGAATCTATAACATACAACTTTGGTGCGTAACGCCCGTGATGCTTTGGGATCGTCGGGCAACTTCCCATGCTTGAGGTAGTTGATTATTTTATTTCTCTAGTCCCAGACCAGATTAGCCGAATTCACCTCAAAGTAATCATCTGTATTCAGGACTGAGCTCATCAGTTGTACCACCATTCCGGACTCCGATCCCTTTATTTTCGTCGACGATCCTAAGTTTGCTAATGCATACACTTCTGCGTTATCCTCCCTCGGGATATGAGTAATTGACCACTTTCGGAATCATGCCAAAAGAGCCTGGACCTTTACCACGTATTGTTGCATACGTTCTTCTTTGGTATCAAAGATCCCGTATACTTGATTTACCACCAGCTGGGCCAATTCGAGCCATGCAATCAAAGCTTCATACTCGACTTCATTGTTAGTTAAAGGGATTGTTCTGATGGCCTGCCTTAAGGTTTCCCCCGAAGGCGTGATTAAGACTATTCCGAGCCCAAACCCTTTTACATTCGAAGCTCTGTCTGTAAATAAGGTCCAAACCCCCGATCTTGATTCCGACACCATTACTGTCTCCTTGATTGCCAGAGGTAGTAGTCCCGGACTAAAATCGGCCACGAAGTTAGCTAAGACTTGTGACTTAATTGCAACCCTTGGTTTATATTCTATGTCGAATTTACTCATTTGAACGGCCCATTTGGCCAATCTACCCGAGAGCTCGGGTTTGTGGAGGATGTTCTGCAAAGGGAAAGTAGTCACCACAGCTATCGGGTGGCATTGGAAGTAGGGCCTCAGCTTCCGAGCGGCGACTACGAGAGCTAAGGCCAGTTTTTTCAAATGTGGGTAGCGAGTTTCTGCCCCCGTTAAAATTTTGCTAACGTAAAAAATGGGAAATTACGTACCTTCATCCTCCCAGACTAGAACCGCACTTACCGCAACTTCTGAAACCGCGAGGTAGACTAGTAGTGTTTTACCTTCTTTTGGTTTTGAGAGCAATGAAGGGCTCAATAAGTACTTCTTGAGATCCCTCAAA
This sequence comes from Nicotiana tomentosiformis, assembly GCF_000390325.3. NCBI lineage: Eukaryota > Viridiplantae > Streptophyta > Magnoliopsida > Solanales > Solanaceae > Nicotiana > Nicotiana tomentosiformis. The sequence continues at coordinate 125,974,846 of NC_090814.1, read as the reverse complement.
GCGTATTGGCACTCTGGTATCCATTAGAAATTCTTCTTCTTTTTCAGCAGTGTGAATAAGTGATGACAATTCCCTTTTGTGAGATAAGAAATCCCAGGAACTTACCATAGCTGACCCCGAACGCGCACTTCTCGGGGTTAAGTTTCATGTTATACTTCCTTAGGATGTCGAATGTTTCTTGTAAATGCTTAAGGTGGTCACCTGCATTCAAAGACTTAATGAGTATATCATCTATATAAACTTCTATAGTCTTTCCTATTTGCTTTTCAAACATCTTATTTACGAGCCGTTGATAAGTGGCTCCGGCATTTTTCAACCCGAAGGGCACTACATTGTAACAATATGTACCGAAATTTGTTATAAATGAAGTTTTTTTCTGATCTTCCGGGTTCATCTTAATTTGGTTATACTCGGAATAAGCATCAAGGAAATTTATCAACTCGTGTCCGGCAGTGGCATCAATCATTTGATCGATAGTTGGCAGCGGGAACGAGTTTTTCAGGCATGCCTTATTAATATCTTTATAGTTTACGCAAAGATGGTTTTGTTTAATATTTTCAAAAAGAAAATAGAAAAACAAAAGATCTGATCTTACGTATTGCCATGAATTCCTACATGATTTCTTTTTTATGGTTCTTGCTTTTATCACTTCTTTTAGTGGAATCAACTACCAAATTTTATGTTTAGCAATATTATCTGTTGATCGTTCCAAGTTGGCATATTCCTTAAAACTATTTTAGAAATGTTCAACGATATATGTATTTATACGTGTTTTGACCTTTAGTATACATCCAAAATACATTAACATCAGACAGAACATGTTATTCATTCATGAATCTTACACCAATCTTAAAGAAAAGTACATAGATACACTATTTCTCAAAGTCAGAGAGAAAGTAGAAGAAAAAGAAGAAATACAATGCACATCCTGTTTGGAACCTCAATCATAAGAAAACAAAAGGAAAAAGAAATATAGACTCGGTGCATAGTTTCCCGAGATGTTGTTGATACCCTTTCTCGCAAACTGATCATTATTCAAGAGCCTTGTCATGACCCCAATTTTCCTCCGTAGAATGTCGTGATGATACCTAATTTCTAAGACTAGGTAAGCCTAACAGACATGCGGAAATAATGTTCGTCTTAGGAACTACTACTACATTGGCTAGCCAGTCCGAATATCTTACCTCTCGGACCGAACCGATTTTAAGTAAGCGGATTACCTCTTCTTTGACGAATTTATTCCTCGCCTCGGCAATAGGGCATTTCTTCTGTCTTACCGGAGGTATGTTGGGATCCAAACTCAGCTTGTGCACGGCTATTTCTGTCGGGATATCTGTCATATCCTCATACGACTATACAAAACAATCAACATTAAGTTTAAGGAATTCAACAAAACCAGACATGAGCTCGGGGTGCAGTCCTGTCCCTAAATGAAATTTTCTTTCTAGGAATTCTTCGAACAATGCCACTTGCTCCAATTCCTCTGCCGTGGACTTCGTTGCGTTCGTCTCTTCCGGAACTCGAAAATATCTCGGCACCTGATATTGTTGCTCCTGGGCTAATTCCTTCTAATTGGGAAAAAGGTGCCAGTTCCTGTAATTGCTATGTCGTGCGCTCCTTCCCTTTGCTGCTGGAAACTGAGATTGCATTCATCTGTCTTACTGCCGGTTGATCACCTCTTATCTGCTTGATCCTTCGGGCGTTGGAAACTTCAACAATTGGTGATATGTTGAAGGTACATCTTTCATCTCGTGTAACCATGGCCTTCCCAAGATAATGTTGTATCCCATGTCACTATCTACTACTTCGAAAAGAGTTATTTTCATTACTCTTTCAGCGTTTGTGAGCAACAAAATCTCTCCCCGCGTTGTCACACTTGCAAGGTTGAAAACAACGAGGAGTTTGTTGCCGGAATAATACTTCTGGTGAGTTTAGTTTGCTCCAATACTCTCCATTATATAATATTAGCCGGACTTTATGGATCCACTAGAAGACGTTTAATCTTAAAATCTAATACATTTAAAGGGATTACCAGTGCGTTGTTATGTGGTAACAACAATCTGTCTGCATCCGCGTCCGTGAAAGTGATATTATCTTCCGGAGTCTTTTACTGTGAGTTATCGATACTTTCGTCTTCTTTGCTACCGAAAAGGTGACCCTGTTAATCTCATCCCCCCCGAAGATCATATTGATCATTTGGCGTGGGGTTCTTCTCATGCTTTTGGAATTTCCGCGTTGTCTCTGTTACAGCCATAATTATTCTTGACTGGTCACTCAAGAATTCTCTGAGGTGACCATTCTTCAATAATATTGCCACCTCCTCTCGGAGGTGTCGGCAGTCCCCTGTCCGGTGACCATTCGTCCCATGATACTTGCACCATAAGTTGGGATCTCTCTGGCTGGAATCGAATCTCATAGGTCTCGGAAATCGTGCATCTTTAATGTTTCTAATGGCTAACACCAACTCCACTATACTGACGTTGAAGTTATATTCCGATAGCTTGGGGTAAAAAGGATACCGAGAACCCGACGTCTCCTTATCTTGGAGTAATCTATTGTTTCGACCACAATCGATCCCTCTATCAGCGATGAACTTGTTTGCTGCCCGAACGTTTCTGCCACGGCCTTCGGTCCGCTCGTAAGGCAAAAACCGGCCCCTCGAAGTCCGTCTATCCGCGTCGTAGTCATCCTTTGATTTTTCTCTGCTTTTCTCCGGTCCTTTGGCCGATGATGTAGAATCGACCTTGTCATCTTTGATTTTTATCTTTGACTCATACCGGTTGTGTACATATTCCCAAGTTGTTGCTTGAAACTCAGGCAGGCTCTCCTTCAGCTTCCGGGAAGCATCTGAACTTCTTGGATTCAATCCCTTGGTGAATGCTTCAGCTGCCCATTCATCCGGGACGACCGGGAGCAACATTCTTTCTTTATGGAATCGAGTAACAAACTCTCATAATAATTTAGATTCTCCCTATGCGATCCTGAAAATTCATACTTGGTGTTTAGATTAAATCAATAAACTCTTTCATATGCACCTCTTTATATATATATATATATATATATATATATATATATATATATATATATATATATATATATATATATATATATATATATATATATATATATATATCATTGTTTACCTGTAAAACGGTACAGTTAAATTTATACGTGATTTCTAGACAAATGAACTAATTTGATCCTGAAATAATGCAATAATTGAAGAAATACACGATACTTAGCCTTAGAATGTAAATGAAATAACAAAGATGATGATTCCGTGAACACGGTTTCCAGGAACAGCTATGATGAGACCAAAAAGCAAGAAAGTAGAATTGTAGAAAGCTTTGTATAGAATAAAGTGTAAGTTTTGCCAGATCATTCGTATGTGCTCTACAATGACAACGGGGCTCACTATTTATAGTTATCTCTAGGGAAGGAAGTCATAGGATCATGTCCTCCTTTAATGTCAATTATGAGGGTCATTGATGAATACGTAACGGTGAACATAAATGTCAAATTCTCCGTAACGGACCGTCGCTCTTAATGCTGCAGAATATTCCCTATTAAATGTTAGCGGGCGCAGAGCATTTAACACACCTTTATGAACGTTATCCTTTCCGGTGACAAGCGAAATGACTGCGTTTGGTCTTCATCCATCCCTGTCTTGAGTTTCACATGTCCTCCCTTTAGACGACCACGTGTCATATCATATTTCACCCTATACAATCACTAACCACGGGCAATTAATGTATTCTATCACCTCAATCTGTAGCTTAATCATCAAAACAAACTAATGAATGTAATTTTATGTAAACACGGTTTGTAAATAATATTTTTTTAACTTTTAAACCATTGACTCATCGAGGGTTTTTAGGGTGTGGGCGGGTGGGGTTAATTGGTTATGAGTAGAAATATAGGAGGACTAGCAGTTTGTTCTTTTCTGCAAAGTAATTGCATTATTGGAAGCGTGCATTTATCATTGAATTCATCACGTCTGCCCTTTCTCCTCTTTTTCATTTTTCTTTCAGTAGAAATTAAAGGAAGAAAGGTGTGTAAAAGTGTGAATCGTGAAGTGTGGCAGTCGGGAACTTATGATTACTGTATTTGGCTGAGGGTGCCTATGTGAAATAACTGTCTGAACTGAAAGTGACACTACGCATATATACTAGTAGAGCTAGTCCAAGATCCTTACTTTCTTTTACATTTCGGTTAAGTTGCTCAAACTTTTCACTTTTGTTGTCGCACTCGTATAGATACAATAAGGGTGTGAGATCCGTATCGAATCTGATCAATCGATTTTGGATACTTTGACCAAAATCGATGGAGAAATTCGAGATGGATACAATATCTTTTTCAAATCAAAACAAAAGTTAGGGTGAAATTGAAGAAAATGCAATACCTTGTATATAAAAATTTCTATGCCATTTCTTTTCTTTTTATCTCTTTCTCGGATTCTCCTCTTAATCAATATTTTCTCCTTCTCGGAATACCTTTAAGTTTTTCACATAATGTCTCATAATTTATATATATTTTTATAACTCTAATTTTAGATATTAGAATTATTTTTAACTGAATCCCTGCATTCGTATCCGTACATAGATCCGTATCTCCAAATCTTTAAATTTAAATAATAAAAGATCTGACCTCTAGATATGCATATGTATCGGGCACATGCACCCGAATCCGAGCAACTTAGCATTTCAGTACTGCCTCTATTATCTTATTTATAATTCCTTGTTAAGTAGTATTATTGTTTTCAAAAGTAAAAAAGAAACATCCTAATTTCCTCCTCTTCTTCATCTTCCATTGCTAGTTCTTCTGTCTTTATCCTTATTAGTGGTGGCAAACGAGTGGGTCGGATCAGATATGGGACGGGTCGAAAACGGATAAATTATTCGACCCGATTCATATTTAATATGGATAAAAAATGGGTTAATCGGCGGATAATATGGGTAACCATATTATCCATGGCTTCGTGAAGATGATCACTTTTGGGAGAATTCCGATCCTAGTTTACCAAACTTGAGAAACTCTCAATTTGGGGCTTTACAAATATAAAAATTAAACCCATTAGTTATCCATTTTCTAAATGGATAATATGGTTTAAAAAGTTCATTATCTAACCCATTTTTTAGTGAAATAATATGGGTGATTAATTATTTTCTTTTAACTATTTTGTCACCCCTAATCCTGATACGTCCCTTAATTACTCCAAGTTTTTTCGCCGTAAGTTTGGGCTATAAAGCAGTTGTTGATATTTTTCTTTTCACAAGTGACTCCTCATTAATTAGTGCATTGCTAGAGAGCTTTGGCTGAAAATGGTCTATGAGGAACTCAAATTAATTATAACTGTAGTTCAATATATATATATTTTAATATTAAGCAAAATAACTCATAATAAAATGATATAATCGGAATTCTAGACATTAGCCTTGTAATCCTATTAGTTTTAAGACATATACTACACGTTAGGAATTTGTTTGTGTGTATCTAATTTATTTGTTTACTTTTATTATGTTTATATATTTCACATTAGTTATGACATTATTATGATTCAACATCGTATAGAATATTTTCTTCTCTTTTTTGAATGAAATGCTGCAATTAATCGGATTCATTTATTTTTTTGGATGATGTTTACAATTTGGGTTCAACAATGAAATAAGACCATATTTAGAGTACGTATTTATTTAAAACTCCATATTTATCTCAATACATTTTTTTTACCAATATAACCTACTGATTTAATGTAAAGCTTGATGTAATTAAGACTTTTTTTCTACTAATTTACTTTAAATACTTTCAGGTATAAACATATAATACTACATATTAGCATGTAAACCTGATACCTTTAGGAACACGTTAGGTTTCCTTTTAGCATAATTACTTTCGGGATAAAAATATATTTTCAGACATGTAATCCTATTACTTTTAGTATATACTTCTTAAAAATTTCTATTACTAATTTAATTTGAAAATATATTATAATGTCTTATTACTAATTTAATTTGAGAATGTATTATATTGTCCAAATCCATTTATAAAAAGGAAGTCTATATTATTATAAAAATACGAATACACAATATTGATAGAACAAAATAGCCTTAAAATATTAAAAATAAGAACTCACAGGGAACGAACATAACTGTAATAACCTATTTTTTGGGCTACAATACCTTCTATATTGATTATTTTTAATATTTAAGATTTTAACGTTAATAAAATTTTGTCTATTAAATTCTTATTAAAAATATGTAGGAAGGTTGAATAAAATCAATTCCATAAAGATCCTCCTTATTGGCAATACATTACTACTCTATAATGTCCAATACCAATAAAAAATAAAAGTAATGTTAAAAGGAATGCATAAAGCGTTGAAATTAAGAAAAAAATATCCCAACGATAATATATTTTTATATTATATTTGAATTATTTTCCTACTCAAATAATTATTTTATCAATTTTATCGTGTAATATTAAAAAATATACTCAATTATTAAACAACAACTAAGAAAATATTTAAGAATATAAATATGTGCGAAAGAGAAAGAAATATGGTTGGTAAGGTCAATACCACTAATAATTCTTCAAGCATAAAGATCTAAAATTAAAATGTCAGATCGATCTTTTTACTCTTGAAAATAAACTTAATGGTGAATAAAATTATAATTAAGATTAAATATTCAAAACAAGAGATGAACTAATATTAAAATATGAATCAACACAAAATAAATTATTTTTTATTTAATACCAAATAATTAAAATTTTCAATTAATTATTTAGTAAGAGAATCCAATTCAATTATTTTTTTATCATCATATGAGTAAAATTATTTTTCAAGTTAAAACAAAAATCTTAGGGGTCATTTGGTACAAGGGATAAGGATAATAATCACAAGATAAAGTTTGAAATTAACTTTATCCCATGTTTAATCTGGGGTATAAGCTAATACCGGATAATGTTTACACTAGGTGGGATAACTAATCCCATGGGATATCCCACCTCATGGGATATACCACTATTGTACCAAACAACCCCTTAGGGTACATAAATTTATTCCATAAAAAGAGCGTTAGAGTACAAAGTAAAAAAAGGTTAGTATAGTATTAAGATTCAAAACGCCATACAAGTGTCTGAGGAAGTACAATCAAAACTAAATCCTGAACAAGAACATGCTTTCAAGATCATATTATAAAGAGTCGACTTTGGTATAGCGGGATTTTTTTTTGTAGATGCCTACGGCGGAATCGAAATAGTATTTTTATGTCATGCATTATTTGCAAATGTCAGACCACAAGCATGATACTTTTAGCAATAATGACAAGTGGTGTACCAACAATACTTTTATTATAAGGCCACCCACTTTAGATTTGATATACATCTTTAAACAACTGAAATGACCATCACAAATATATCAAAGCAGCGCAATCCCGCTAATAAGGAAAGCAAAATTAATAAGATGTGATGAAGCGTTTATGGCTAAGTGTCAAACAATTGAAACAATTGGCCGGAGTTCTAGAGATATATTGAATGTCAATGAACTATTTTGATGGAAAATTAATGGTTTGGGAGGTGATTTCTGTCAAATACTATCAGTAGTTTCAAAATCGACGAAAGGAGAAGTTGTAAAAGTTAACTTGCCAAAATTATACTTATGGCCTCAAATGAAAAAGATTCAACTGATAAGAAATATAAAGTAAGAACAACATCCAATATTCAATGACTTCTTTCTTTGTATTGGAAACAAAAAAGAACATCCAATAAATTAAAGATGATTTGATTCTTCCAAAACACTTGGTTATCAACCCCAATGATAATTGTAGTGCATTTAATAAGGGTATATTTCAATCATTAGATTAAAACACAATTTGCAAATTGCATGATAGAAATTTAAAAGCTATTTTAGCTAGCACAAATGAATATGTTGATCAACTAAATAAAAGGTTGATAGCAAATTTCATGGTAAAAATAAAATATTTTTCAGTTTTTGACTCAGCAGAAGATGATACCAATAATTATTACTAAAAATAATACTTAAATACTTTAATACTTTAATACCAAATGGCCTTCTACCATACATGTTTGTTGTCAAGTTTATTATTTCTTACGTATGTTAGTGTCATCGTATATATAATAGACAAAGTTAAATTGATATTCCGTTGTACATAGATTGATTTTGAAGAAAAATATGTCCGTCATGCTATTGAAAATTTTAGATCTGCCGAATAACTTATGTAATAGCACACAAATGGTATATTGAAGTTTTGACAATAACATCATACATGAAAAAATTATGATATTGGTCAATGTGCTTCTAAGTATATTTTTATCTCTGAATTCAACTTTGGTCTTCCGAAACTAAAGAATATCCTTTTAAATTTGTGTGAAAATAATTTTCAGTATGTTTATATTTTGCATTTATTGGACTATATTTATCGCAATAAGTTTTCTTGCACAAACAACTATATGTTGCACTTTCAAGAGGAATATCAATATTGACAACAAGAGTTGTGGTTATGGCAGAGCAACCAAAGCATTAGAAGAAAATGTACACAAGAAAAAATATCATCTAGAAAGAAGTGTTCGGTAAGATACCATCACGTTAAATACTTTTAAACTATAATACATTATTATTTAACTAACATGACTAAATTAATCATTTGTGTAAGTTCTGATGATGTCCTTTCATTTTGAATTCACGTATTATGCTAATGTAACAATACACTACTAGAAATTCGGCAAAAACTGACCAAGGTCGACCGACCAACTTTGGTCGGTCAAAAAACCGGCTAAAAAACCGATCAAAGTTGATCGGATTTTTAAAATATTTTATTTTTTAATATTTTTTTACGAAACCGACCAACTTTGCCCGAATGACCCCTTCTAATAATGAGAATGTGGTCGGTTTTCTTTGGCGAAAAAATGCGGGAAACTATTTTTGAGTCTCGCAAAATTTATTTTTCAAGAAACCGACCAACTTTGGACAGTTTTTCAATTAAAATAAATAAAAATTAATATTAAAAAAACCGACCAAAATTAGTCGATTAATTCGGCCGGTCATTTTAAAAAACCGACCAACTTTGGTCGGTAATTTTATTTTTTAATAAAACCAACCAACTTTGGTCGGTTATTTTCGTGCGAAAATACAATTAAAGAGTATAAATCAAATAAAAGACAGTCTTAAGATAAAATGCACTAATAGTCTAGTGGTAGAATAGTATCCTACCATAGTGCAGACCCCGGTTCGATTCCCAGATGGTGAATCTTTTGATTACATAATGAAAAAACTGACCAACTTTGGTCGATTTTCTTTTTTGCAATATTTTTGTTTTAAATTTAATTGACCGACCAACGTTGGTCGGTAATTTTCGACCAACTTTGGTCGGTATGCCTTTCCGACCGTCAAAATACCGTCCACGCATAAATGATCGCGTTTTGGTCGGTAATTGGCCATAACCGACCAACTTTGGTCGGTGTTTAGCGGATTTCTAGTAGTAATATTTTCCGCTATTTAGATGATTTTTGTATTATTATACATAAAATTTCTCTCATTAATTAAATTTTATTGTTCTTTCATATAGATAAATATTTAAACGATCACGTGTCATTAATAACGTGCAATGCACATTCATAGATACTAATGTATATATATGCTTTCATAGTTATTGAAATTAACTGTAGACCCTCAGGGAAACATTTAACCAGTCCCCACAACAATTGATGAATTTTTGAAAGTTATGGTTATTCCTATCAACATGTATACTCTCTTCTCACTCCCCAAAAAAGAAATTGGTTTGAGTGCCAAACATATTAACGTACCTTTTGACAACTATAATAGTTACGTAAACGATTAAAAAGCAAATTAGTGATTTTCTTTTCCCTATTTGTTTTCCTCATCCAACTAAACCTCTCGTTAAGGATTAAAGTCTAATAGACTTCTCTCTCTAGAGAGATTTTGCTTTTCATAATGTTTCTTTATGATTTTTATTTTTAAAAAAAGAGCAACGAAGGGTTAATTAATTGAACAGCAATTTGGAGCTTATGTTCCCCTCCTGTATATACTCTTTTTTTGGATTTTAATATACAAGGTAGGGGTCTAATTCAAACCCCCGTCATACCAAGGCAGATTTAATTAAAAAAACAATGTTGGAGCTTATGAAAATGCTTCAAGTTATGGACATCACCACGATAAGTATACCCTAAGGAGTAAAGTCCAATTGTAACTTTTAAATTAATCTTTCCGGAAGGTAAAAATCTTTACATATAACTTTTAAGGACTAAGGAAGCTCTAGGGTTTAACTAGAAGTAGGAGTGACAGTTTTTCTTAAATAATCTGAAGGAAAAGATGATGCTGGGACACGTACAGTTTGTGGGCTTGAAATAGCTGCTGTTATTAGCAATTAATTAGTAGCACAGTCCATTATTCATTCTGTTGGTCTGCAGAAGATCAGATTGTATGGGATCCTCCATTTATGATTTCTTATTTAAACTGTGGGGTAATGAGGTAATCATCCATTTATGATTTCTTCCCTATATTTGGTTTCATTTCAAGGTTCAAGAGGGAGAAATTGGGAAATGTATATATAGTATTCATAGTTGCTTAACCTAGGGATTTACTTGTTGAAAATTAATTTCAGCAACTTGCAAGATTTGTAGCTAACTAGGGTTCTAAAATTAGTGCTTAATTGCGCAATTATGACCAAAAATTCTGTAATGATCAGCTCTTGGCCTGTTATGACTGTAGCCAGCTCTAGTCCTAATTAAGAAAGCTGCTGCCTGTCAAAAACATCTTCTTAATTGTTTTCGTTAGGGTTTAACGGTGGTTAAGGGGAAACTTCAGGACTAATGTTTCACAGGCGAATCCAATATTATAGTTAGTGATTTTAAAACGAGTGTGATCTTATTTTATGTATATATTTTAATTTTTTTTTGTATCTATGCATATATGTACAAGACATGCACTATATTCGCCTCTGATTATGTTTTTCCTCTTTCGAGTGACTTTTCTTGTAGGGCAGGCAAGGGAGAAGCTACATGTATGACCACCCTTCGTCAGAAAGTTACACTGCATATATAGATAAAATATTAGGTTTTAGAGATATATAATATATATTGAACACTCTTTGTTGGAGAATATTTTTCACTTTCTTCAAACTTGAACACCCTTGAGAAAATTCCTAGCATCGCCACTTCGGGCAGCAAGCTAAAATTTTTAATTAGCATTTTTAATGTATGTTTGAATTTCTGCGGATACAGTGTTACCGTTCCTCTCCAGTTACCAAATGGAACAGTTGTTTGGGATTTGATCATTCTTCTTATCCTTTTCTTCTACAGAAGTTGAACTACAATGATTTTTGCAATAGATTGGTGCTTTTGAGAATTTATACATAGTCCATTTCAGACGTTAGTAAATCTTAAGGACTTGTGGAGTTCCTTTTTACCCTTCAATAAACTGCAAAACTTGAAGAAATTAATTAAAAAGAAAAAATTCCCTGATAAGTATAGCTAATTTTAGTTAGTAAAGTCCAAGTTGCTGCATGCAAATCTCACTGCAAAATATATAGAAGTGGTCCTTTCTCTGTATGTACGTACTAAGTGGGAAGTCTTTTAAGAACTTTTATATGGATTTGGTCCCTCCTCTACAAGTGTAGCTGCAGCTTCTATCAATAAAATAATCTCATCCAGCTAATGAACTCCTACTGTATATATGCACCACAACTTTGGGATACCATTGTCCCACAAGTTTATCTAATTAATTTTTCTTTTTAATTGATAGTATTTAATTACTGAACATTCTTATTTTCATGATTATGTAAATTATGTCAGCATCTTTCAAAGGTTTCAAAAACGTACAAATTCTACTTTCCTCTTAAAGGAAAATAAGATTATATGGTACTGGTTTAATTTTCTCAAGGATTTAATTATTCTGCTCTCTTTACATATTTACTTGTCTAGGCATGCATATGATATAAGTAACTATAGGATGATTAGCCATTTAATTTCTTTAGTACTAGTAGTAGTTTTCTTTTTTCTAAGTCTAGGGTGGTCCCTGTGAGGTTAACAGTCTACCTTTCTTTTGTAGCATCATTAAATAGTATGACAACTGAAAATTAAAATGTGAAACTGTGTTAGAATGACCAGCTGACTAATTCATTTTGCAAACAATTTATTCATGGAATAGTCTAGATATGTGAAAGAGTTAAAGTTAAATATATTATCAGTGTTAGAAATATTTACAACGTGTAATTATTTTAACTATTGTAGCAGACTAGTACGTAATTTGTCTTATTTTCATGATTATAAATCTCACATTAAAAGGAAATTTATCTGTAGTTATATATCATTTGGGTGACCTGATAGTAATGTAAAAGAGTTTCTAAACTAATTAACGATATATATAACTTAAACTCAAAATTAAATTAGTCCTACTAACTCTAGCTATCAAGTCTGTCCGTGTCAGCATCTGTAAGCGCCACATGGCCACGGATTTGCCATACTTCTACTTTCCTCTCTGATCTGATATATGGCATAGTAAGAATCTAATTAACATTTCTTCTTTCCCCAAAACTGGAAGTTTATTCTCTGCATATGAGTTGTTATTTTCAGAAAATTTGCTCTAACATCCCATTTTGATGCAAGGCTGGGCGTATAAGAGGAAGTAACGTTATCAAAAGCTCTTCCATTCTCAAGGCTGTGAGACAAGTTGAACTTTATCTGCTTCAAAACCTAATGTGAGTTTAACTTGTGACCTTTAACATTCTGATTGTTTATTCAAAGAAGTAATTTCTTATCTCCAGCTAGATATTAGTCATCCTCAGAATTAAACTCTTGGTTTAGCGGAATTATTTTGGAGGTTCAATTTGTTATAAACACCACGAGCAACGTAACCCTAATTATCTTCACAGCTCCAAATTTATCCAAATCGAACATAAGTTAGAATCTACACAAGAATTTTTACACGTACTCTTGTCGTGATTGGATATCTCCTTATATTCCTTTTTGTGAAGCATTACTTGCTATCAGATCACTAATTTTAACTCCATTTCTGTCGAAATCAAGGAAAATCATTTCTATCCTCTACTTGATGCTTAATGTTCTTTTTTCCTTTTCATTTCTAGTTGTTGATTTTTGTAGATCGAGGATGAAGAACAACAGATGATATCATGAATTCAAGTGGAAACAATTTTCAGGCGAAGCAAGAATCTGGTGGAACCAACAATAGTAAATTATTGACCTCAAAGGCTACTACATCAACAAGTTCAAGGCAGTGGGGAGGCTTTAAAAATCCAAGAATTGTACGTGTATCGCGTACTTTTGGTGGAAAAGATAGACACAGTAAAGTCTGCACAATAAGGGGTCTTAGAGATAGAAGAATTAGACTTTCAGTGCCCACTGCAATTCAATTGTATGATCTTCAAGACAGACTTGGTCTCAGCCAACCTAGCAAAGTTGTAGATTGGTTAATTGAAGCCACTAAACATGAAATCGATAAGCTTCCACCATTACAGATACCACCAGGATACTTCGCTCAGTTCCAAGGCGATCATCATTTTGATGCAGCTAATTTGAGAGCAAAATCTAAGGTAATTGATACGGACACAGTATATGGAAAAAACAAGTCTATTGCTTCAAATGAGCAAGAAAACCAAGAAGAAATTGGAGGTTATGTTCCTCAAATTTCAGCTCAGAGTTTCTTTCCATTAGTCAATAAATCTCCTAATTTACCAGGCCTGATAAACAGCAGCATGCCTTTCAATTCCTACTATCCATGGGAGCCTAATTCGAACTTGTCTTTAGCTCATTTTGGACAACCCCAAATAGAAGAATCGTCCCAAAACAATTTTCCTTTATCATTGGCATCATCCTTGTCTTTGCCTTCAGGTTCTCAATTATACTTTAATCCAACAGCTACAACATTTTCACCTATGATATCTCCTTATATGACCAATTATCCCATTGAAAGTGATCCGAGGGCGCAGTTGAACCATTTCCATTTCTTAAGCTCAAGTTCACAACACGTCCTTCCAAATCCATCAGTGCCAACTCTTAACTTGATCAAACCCTTCAGTCTGAATGACAATCCAAGATGGATTCATTCAAGAGAAGATGAGGATGATAGCCAACCACATGAAGGCGGCGACAATTAATTCTAAGATTGGATCAGGAGAAGAAATTCTAGTATCTACTAAGGGGCTTGGAGCCTTAATATCGGGAATTATACGTTTCTGCATAATACAATATTATTTCAAAGACAAGATCATGTACCGGATAGAGCAAACAAGATTATGCTAGTTTCCTACATCAGAGGTACAGCAATACAGTAAGACATTCTATCTCTAGTACTATATACATTTATAAAGTTTTATATCTTTTCTCTGCAGAACATAATATTTTACTTAAACACAGTTTATATTACCACTGCGTGGTAAATGAGTATTGTATTTGCAGTTTTTTTGTGGTTCCTTTTCTTTAATTCCTTCCTCGTTTCTTGGTGATTTTTATTTCTTTTCTCGGGTGTTATTAAAGTGGTATAAATTCTATATTATGGGTACCATTGGAATATGATTAATTATTTAGTTATACATATCGAAATTGTCTTTAGCATTATACTTTGCATTCTTCTTAGAAATTAAAGTGTCCCGAGCCCTTTTCTAATTATAAATGAATTAAAACTGCAATTTGCAAAATTTTAAGGTAAGTAGGGAAGTGGTGTTAACTAGAATTTGGAACTGATCACCTGATAAATATGAGCTATACATCTCACACTTTCTCTCTGATTATTATCAGTTCTTAGAAATAGGATATCACTACATTAAGAAGTTCATTCACTGTGTTCAGTCTGACCAATATCGCATAATTGTCAAATTGTGAGAGCTTATTGATCACCAAATACCAAATAATTCTACTGCTTCATCTACTTGAAGCTTTTATTGATGCATGCATGCAAATGTTACTAAGCGAACTTCTTTCATATCCAAGGTTTAGACAAAGTTATAAATTTCCTCATTATTCTTTCCGCAAACAGGAAATAGTTACTTCTTGTCTCAAAATTATGCTACGCTTGCTAGTAGGAGTCTTAAGATCATTAAGGGTTCGTGGTTGTTATCATTTCTTTTTCTCAAATAATATTAGTTAGTTGATGATGGATAACGCACGATTATATTAGTTGAGCAATTGCCTAATTATATTTCTTTCTTTGGTGTTTGATGCAAGCTATCCATAAGAATATATTTACTAGTCATTTAAATTTCTATGGATGTAAAAGTTAGTATAATTATAATTTTTGGACGGCTGAAAAACGTGCGGTAATTCTTCTAAATACTTAGATAAATCGATTTAATGTTGTTCTGCAAAGCTTTCTTCATAGAACAATGGAAGGTTGTGTACTAAACTGTGGATTCTTGGGTTAATTCTTCATTTTTCTTACTATATATTCTACTGTTATAGATATATAGAGTTGGCTCTCTGAAATTTGCCATCATTTTCTTAGTAATACTTGCTAGTTTATTCGACTAATTAAGAACTTAGGAGTCTGAGTTAGATTCTCGACTTTATTGTTTGTGAGACCACAAAGAAGTTATATAGTGGGACCAGACGCATGTAGTGAAAGTTGATTTCTGGAACTTTAGAACATATATTTCATTATGTTGTAATTCTTCTCCAGTAATATCCAATTAGTCTGTGATTTTATGAACATAAGTTAACCAAAACTAAAACCCTTTCAAAAAGAAATTTATGATTGTATATTACACTAATTGAATCACAATTCTTTTGAGATTAGCTATCTCACCTTTTATATGGGATAGCTAATCCCACAATTTTAGTACAAAATGATTTCCGGTACTAATTAATACCCATATAATCAAACTCGGTTTGCAAACTGTAAAACAACGTAAACTCACATCTCCGTGTTCACCTTTTAGGGTGTTATTCACCATAATCGAACAAAAGTTGTTCTCGTACAGGTGAATGTGATAGACCTAATCTTGGAAGTGAGTACATTTTAAACACTTGTAATAACCAAATCTTCTGAACAAGTATTCGAACTTTAAGATGAAATTAAGAATGTACAAAACGGATAGGTGTTGAATTTTATGATCTGCCATCTCTGAAACTGCCTGCAAAAAAACTTAATTATTCTTTATTATATATATTACTACCTAAGTTCTCAAGTCTGATCTCCAGTAACCAACTTGATAGTAGCATAATTGAGTAGTATGTAGTAGCCATATAGGAAGGCATCTTTTGCGAATGCATGCACGATAAAACACACTTCCTATTTGCTCGTCAACTACTATCAATAATTTATAAATTAGCGTTTTGCCGTTAAACTAGAGATAGAACACTGTTGATTGATCAGTTGCCTGGTTTGGTTTATCCAGTCACTGGGTTAAAGCCTAGTAGCCCTGCAATCTTTTGTTTTTTTTCTTTTTTCTGTTTTCTTTTTTGGGCTTCTTTTCCCTCTTTTTGATCAATCGTTTAATTGATTCTCATTCAAAACCAGATAATTAATTAAGAAAATCAATTTGTGTAACGTTCAACGAAGTGGGTAATAACCGGAAGACTACAACATGCATATCCACAAAAAAATGACTAGTATTTTCTTTACATTAACTTAAGCCTCGACATATTCCAGGATTTAAACTTTTAAGATTATATTGAACCAATTATATATTTAAAGTTATAGGTTCAAATCTATTATTTTTGTAATTTTAATGAATTTTTACACATAAATTTTTACTCAACGTCGAAAGTTATGGATTCAATTGAACTCATAACTACCACACTATATCCGCTTCTGAATTAGCTAGAGTCACATTACCCAATACCTATATTAGTGGTAGATAATAAATATTTGATGAACTGGTCAAGTTGAGCATAATTAACGTACATAGACACCACTGTTAATAAGAGAAAATCATTGGTTGTACAATAAATATATATGTAGCACTAGGTTATTTAATTTATAAATCTAAATAACCGCTAATTACTAAAGCGCTTAAATTAAAAATGACCGATGAATATATAATATAGTGATTAAAATATAAAGATTAGAAAAAATAAACAATAAATTCTAACCACTAATTATTTAAAGATTCCATTTTTTTTATTTATATTCAACAATATATAGTTGGTCAACTTGGTCAAGTGTAATTGTACTACAGACAAGTTAAAAAGAAACCCTAGAAACAAAGAAGCCTTAAGAGGAAAAGGAAAGGAAGGTTATATATATGAATGAGTACAAGCATGGAAGCAAGAAAAGGAGAGGTATTTGGAATCTATAATTCTTCTATGCATGACAGTGTGTGAAAGGGAAAGGTGATAAGTAATGGACAGAGATTGGATTGCATCAGTACTCTATTCACTAGATCCAAGAACCTTTTTTTTTAAAGAATGGACACAGCTAGCTGCTGCAAAACTCCAACTTGGGCTAAGGTGCCCTTTTTCTAAAGTAGAAAAAGGTTTCTGTGGTCCTCTTTAGAAAAGAAATGTATTGCTTTTATTATAAGTTAGGGCATGCACGTGATAAGGAGACAATTTATTTTTGAGTAGCTCGTGAAAAATGAAATCTTCCTTTGTCCTCCCACCTAAGATGAAATTATACTTCCAATTATATGGCCATTATTATAATATTTTAACGAATTGAACTTCTCGATATTTAAAGTGTAAAATAATTTATACACTCTTAGATCAGTACCCTAAATAATAATTACATGTAAGTGTATAGAAAGTGAAATTGTATATTGTTGGCCTAAATAAGTTTGTTTTGATGATTGACAAAGGAACACATATATGAACCGGGTCCATGGACATTGTACACAGGTGACGGGTAGAATCAAGCAAAAGGCATGCACGTGAAAGGAATAAGTATAAGTGGCTATTTCTGATAATCCCTGAACGAAAAGGTTGCATATTTGATAAGGAGCAGGACTCCTTACTTGAAGAGAACTCTATCTAAGATAAGGAAAGAGTTAGAAGTTGAAGATAACTAGAACTCTTCCACCAAGGAAGAGTAAAGCATTAGACTTCTAGTTAATCTTTATTTACTAACTCTATATATATCAGTTGTGTTCTCTTTTACAAGCGATGCACACATACTGAAGTTAAGCACGAATTGAGAGCAAAATAGCAAGGCATTTTGTGAGCAACTCCTGTGAGATTTAAGAGTGCGATCCTAAAGCTACACGAACCAGATTGAAGAACCAGCTCCATAAAGAGTTTTATGTGTCTTTCTTTATTTCTAGTTCAAAGTGTAGTATGTGTTTTGAGTTGTACCTTTCAGCTTTCTAAGAAGCAAATTGTACTAGATACCTGAGTTGTATCTTTCAAGTTAGAGGTAACTTGAAGTAGTTGCAACAGCCTGTGGCGTGTTGCTATAAGGGTTAGAGTTAATCCTTAGGTTTGCAAGAGGTTGTAAACTCTAATTGTATTGTTCAAGTTAGAGTTAACTTGAAGCAGTCCCAACAGCCTGTGGTTGGTTGCTACAAGGGTTAGAGGTAATCCTTAGGTTTGCAAGAGTTTGTAAACTTTGTTGTTGGCTCAAAATTATAGTGAAGTGTTTGGAGAAAATCCTACTGGGTAGTAGGTCGTGGTTATTTCACCTTTTGAGCCGGGTATTTTCCACATAAAAATCCTTGAGTTCTTTACTTTCTCCATTATTTATTCTGCAACTGTAGTGTAAGGAACGCATAGAAGAACCAGGTCCTTCGATAATCCAGTGCACGCGAAAATCAGGCACCACACAAATCACCCATCTTGTGTAGTATTGAAGTATAAAACATCAATTGGTATCAGAGCGGGTTATCCTTGAAGAGGCTAACACCTTAGAAAAAGATCAAGATGAGTGCACTACCTGAAATTTATAAAGAGCAATCCACCACTAGGCCACCACTATTCAATGATCACTGTTATTCTTTGTGGAAGGAGAGGAGAAGAGATCACTTGCAGATAACTGATGGGTGCTTCAAATATGGTAAAAAGAACCACATGATCAAGAACTGTCCTATGTGGGAAGTCGAGTGGAAAAAGGAGAAATCTGAAAGAAGGAATAGAAAGAAGGAACAGGTTCATGACAAGAAGAACTACAACAAAAGGTCATCCAAAGCAATGGTTTCTACTTGGAAAGATAGTTCAGATGAGGACATTGATGATAATGTTGAACGAGCTCTCATAGCAATTCGAGAATCTGAAGATGAACCTAATGAAGAATCTGAGATAAGTTTTCTGGACCTTAAGGATAAAATTAAAATCCTTTCTAAAGATAGACTATCAAAATTGTTGTTAACTTTAATTGATGAATCTAAGAATATAAGTTCTGAAAAAGAACAGTTGTCAAAAGAGTGTAACTTTTTAAAAGTAGAATGCAAAAACCTGGAAATAAACGTTTGTAAAACTGAAAAGGAAAATACTGCTTTGAAGAACCAGGTTCATGCACTTGATACAGCTGTCTTAGAACTTAGATCTGAAAATAGGGATAGGAAAAGAGATAGTAAGTGATATACAACTCAACCTAGAGGATGATTAAGGAAGGCTAAAGATGAGCTATTCAAAAAGGAAGAAAATGTAAGAGTTTTGAAAGAGGACTTAACAAAGGTTAAACATGACCTTGATAGAACATGTAAATGGAACAGGTCTTCCAATGCACTTTCATGACTACAAGAACACCATAGTAGTAACAGAAAGGGACTTAGCTTTGGGAACTCTGCACCTAAATGGGGTCCCAAAAGCAAGTACCTCACACTTCCTAAGAACAAGATTTGCACACATTGTGAAAAATAGGTCACTATAAAAGTGAATGCACTGCAAAAGAAAAGGCAAGTCAAAAGAACAAAGAATTTGTTCAAGGGAAAAATGAGCTACCAAGTTGGGCTAAAAAGAATTTGATTCATTCTTTTGCCTATAGAAAGGGACCCAAACTAGTTTGGGTTCCTAAGACTAACCCTTGATTTACTTTTGGAGGTCCAAGTGAAGGGAAGCAGCCAAATATGGTACATGGATAGTGGCTGCTCAAAGCATATGATAGAAAGCAAGAACCAGTTCCTTTCACTTGAGGACCTTAATGGAGGTAATATCTCCTTTGAAAATGGGGAAAAAGGTGAGATCATTAGGGTTGGAAAGGTAGGTAAGACTGACTTGATAGATGGACTGAAGTATAATCTAATAAGTGTATCACAATTGTGTGATAGAGGTAACATGATAACATTCACATCTACCAAATGCTTTCTGATTAATCTTACCACTAACAAGATAGTTTTGGAGGGAAAAAGAGTGAACAACATATATGTTGTAGATCTGTCCATACTTTCATAAAATGAATTCACTTGCTTAAGTGTGTTGGATAATGATCCCCTCCTTTGGCACAAGAGACTTGGACATTCCAGTCTAAGTCAACTAAACAAACTAGTCTCCAAGGATTTGGTGATAGGACTGCCTGACATTAAGTTCAAGGAAGATAAAGTTTGTGAGGCTTGTGCAAGAGGGAAGCAGGTAAGATCCTCTTTTAAAAGCAAGAAAGTGGTAAGCACCACCAGGATGATGGAACTGGTCCATATAGATCTTTGTGGACCAATGAGAACATTGAACAGATGCGGTAAGAGATATGTGATGGTGCTTGTTGATGATTACTCTAGGTTTACTTGGACGTTGTTTTTAATATCTAAAGATGAAGCATTTGACATGTTCACTTCTTTTGTTAGAAAAACTCAGAAATAACTAGGTTATCAACTTGCATCAATTAGGTCTGATCATGGTACTGAATTTGAGAATGCTAAATTTGCTGAATTTTGTGATGAGCATGGCATAAATCATAATTTTTCTGCTCCTAGGACTCCACAACAAAATGGAGTAGTTGAAAAAAAGAATAAGGCTTGAAGATATGGCTAGGACTATGCTTCTTTCTAGTAAACTGCCCCATAGTTTCTGGGCAGAAGCTGTGAACACTGCATGTTACATCATAAATAGGTACATGACTAGACCTCTTGTTGAGAAGACTCCCTATGAGTTACTTAAAGGGAGAAAGCCAAATATATCCCACCTTAGGGCATTTGGATGAAAGTGTTTTGTGCACAATAATGGTAAAGACTCCCTAGGTAAGTTTGATCCCAGAAGTGATGAGGGAGTATTCTTGGGATATTCTTCACATAGTAAAGCTTACAAGATTTATAACAAAAGAACTATGTGTGTAGAAGAAAGTGCACATGTAGTTTTTGATGAAACTAACATTCTTTCTGAGAGACAGGAACATGAAGATGAAGCAATTGGGCTGGTTAGAAACTCAAATGAAACCACAGCCCAGATTGAAGCTGCACCAAAGGAAGGAACATGTCCTTCTACCTAGGGCAACCTAACAAGGGGAACTGAACAAAGAAGAACTGATCCTCAAACCCTGAGGGAACCAGTCCATGAACTTGTTCCTCAACAACAAAACACTAAAGGAACATTTAGGGAAAACCAGCTGGTTGTGAAACCTTATAAATACCAAAGTTCTCATCTCATTGAGAACATAATTACTGATCCAACCTCTCGAATCAAAATCAGATCTTCTTTGAAGAATCTTTGTGCTTTTGATGCTTTTCTATCTCTTATTGAACCTAAAAATGTTGCTGAGGCTTTGTAGGATGCAAACTAGGTGAATACAATGCAAGATGAACTCAACCAATTTGAGAGAAGTCAAGTTTGGAATCTGGTACAAAGACCCAAGGACAGATCAGTAATTGGCACTAAATGGGTC
Source organism: Nicotiana tomentosiformis (assembly GCF_000390325.3). Taxonomy (NCBI): domain Eukaryota; kingdom Viridiplantae; phylum Streptophyta; class Magnoliopsida; order Solanales; family Solanaceae; genus Nicotiana; species Nicotiana tomentosiformis. The sequence continues at coordinate 125,953,113 of NC_090814.1, read as the reverse complement.
TTCAGAAACAAACTTGATGAAGATGGAATAGTCACAAGGAACAAGGCAAGATTGGTGGTTTAAGGATATAGTCTAGAGGAGGGCATAGACTATAATGAGACTTTTTCTCCAGTTGCAAGATTGGAAGAAATCAGACTCCTCATAGCCTTTGCTGCTTACATGGAATTCACTCTCCGTCAGATGGATGTCAAGAGTGCCTTCATCAGTGGCTATCTAAAGGAAAAAGTGTTTGCCAAGCAACCTCCGGGCTTTGAAAGCAAGGAATGTCCTGATCATGTGTACAAGCTTGACAAGGCACTTTATGGGCTCAAGCAGGCTCCAAGAGCATGGTATGAAAGATTATCAAAATTTTTGCTTTAGCATGGCTACAAGAGAGGTAAAATTGACAATACTTTATTCTTGAAAGAAAAAGGTAAAGATCTCTTGGTAGTTCAGATATATGTTGATGATATAATCTTTAGAGTAATCACTGATAAGTTAAGTAAAACATTTGCTAAACTAATGGGGAGTGAATTTGAAATGAGCATGATGGGTGATCTTAATTTCTTTTTAGGCTTACAAATTAAATAAAATTCAAATGGAACTATGATCCATCAACAGAAATATGTAAAAGAGTTGCTTAAAAGGTTTAAAATGGAAGATTCCAAAAAAATTGACACTCCTATTGCAACAACTAGAAAATTGGATGTGGATGAACCAGGTTCATGTATTGATTAGAAGTTGTATAGGGGAATGATTGGCTCCTTGTTGTATCTTACTGCTAGCAGACCTGACATTGTTTTCAGTGTAGGACTTTGTGCTAGATTTCAGATAAATCCAAAGGAGTCGCACTTGACTGCTGTCAAGAGGATCTTGAGATACCTAAAAGGCACCACTGACCTCTGTCTATGGTATTCAAAGGTTGTATCCCCATCTTTTGTGATAGCACCAGTGCAATTAGATGTTGGGCATCGTTTTCAAAGGAATAATTTTGAGAGGTGTTGATCAGTGTGGAATTTTGTGCTACTGATAAGGAAATTGCTAACATCTTCATAAAAGCTTTGAGTAGGGATCACTTTGAAAGGAACAGGTTAGAATTAGGGATGATTAAGATCACCTAAAAGAAACCGATTCTAACTCAATAATTGGTTAGATATTTAGATTAGATATTGCTAAGTATCATGCTTTTATTAGTATACTCTTGTGCCATGTGCTAAAATGACTCACTGATGTCTAATGATATTATCCTTATTTTCTTGGAAAAAATCAATCTTACACAAGAGAACTTTCAATGAATAACCTGGTTCATCGAGCTTATAAGGTATGTATTCTACACTCCGCATAATTTGAAATAACTGCACATGGATCATGAATTGAAAAGAGTCCCACTTTATCCCAAACTACTTTTGAACCAATTAGTTACAAACGAACCAGTTTCATCAAGAGTCCCACGCACCATAATTGCCGAAATATTTGGGGAAGAGTCGAACGTCTTTTCAAACTAAAACTTCCAATGTGATTAGACTTCTAGACTTCAAAAAGGTGTCGTTATATACTCAACCTTTTCCTCTTTAAATTGATCTAACCTTACCCTCTTATCTCAAATTTTTTGAAAGATCAAAATCTCTAAAACCTCAAAACTCTCTCTATTTCTCTTAAGTTTCTGAACTGATCAAATGGAAAACACCCATGAGAATCCCAAAAACTTAGAAAACCCTTACTCACCACCCAAAGAACCTTCACCCACACTTTCAACCACCCAAACCCCCAAGAAAAAGCATATCAAAATGATTGCATGTAACACAGTGGCCAGTAGAGAACAAGCTAAGAAATTGAGTGAGATGCTACAAGCTAGTCAAGTAGAAGAACCCTAAAAATCTGATGAGTCCTTCAAGTCTGCGACTGAGTGGGAAGAACCAGTTTCATCTGAAACTGAGCAGGTAACTTCTGGGTTAAAAATTTCTGATGTTGCTGCTAAAATTGCTGAGAATCTTGAAAATAGGTTTGTGTTGGTTGGTACGATTGCTGGTGTAGAAACTAGTCGGTCTGAAAAAATTGGTAGTAAAAAAAAAATGAGTGAGGGTGTTGAAGTAGATGTGAAGGAAAAGGGAGAAGAAAGAGTGGTTGGATCTTCACCCACTCTTGTTGGTTTGACTGAAGAAGCTGGAGCAATGATTATATTAAGTGAAGAGATTAGTGATAATGAGGAGACTATGAATGAAAGTATGGGGATAGAATCACAGGAGATAGGTGATGGTTCTGGTAATAGAAGTGCAGCAGATGGGATGGGTAGGTTAAGGAAACAATTTCATGAACTAGTTCCTTCTCTTGTTAAAATAGACAAGAGTCCTGATCTGCTGCAAAAGGTGTCAGATAGTTACAATCAAAAAAAGAAGAACAAAGTTGGAAAGACTGCAGGAAAGGGCATGAGTGGCACTAAGAGAAAGAGTGCTCCTTTTATCCTTGTAGCAACTCCTCCCACAAGAGGAATAACTACAAGGATCCAGAAGAAGCAGAGTGAGGCCAATGTAAAAAGGGCCTTAGCTGAGAATGCCAAGAAAGTCGCTTGAAAAAATAAATACTGTTAAGCCAAGTGGAGTAGTCCAGATTGAGGAGATGAACCTGGTTCTTGAATAAATGTTGGTTCCCAGTTTTTAACCCTTCCTAAGCCTAGTTTTAACCAATGACCCAAGTAAGATTTCTCTGTCTTTTGTTCATGGTTCTATATTTTTATTTCTTCTTATACTTTGTGGTAGGATCTTATCAATCAATGAAATTCACTGCTTTTGCTCTAATTATTTGTTGATATTTCTTAGGTGGCTAATATCCTTAGATTGATAAAGAGAAAATTGAATCCATGATTGCATTTGAAGTAGCCTCAGTGCCCATGAGTGATATCTGCTAAAATTTGGTTACTTAACTTAATTATGCAACTTTTCGATGATACCAAAAGAAGGAAGATAAGGTGTGCCTTTGCTTTGGACTGTGATGTTTATAACCTAATGAACCTGGTCCTTGATGATTTGTGTCTTTAAAATGGAAAATGTTCTAATAGTGTGCTGATGTTGGGCCGAGTTGAAACAGGTTTCATGCTTATGAAAAGTTCGAAGTTTGTCAACATCAAAACGGGAGAATTAGTTGGCATGTGTAAGTTTGTTTTGATGATTAACAAAGGAACACATGCATGAACCAGGTCCATAGACAGTGTACACAGGTGATGGGTAGAATCAAGAAAAAGGCATGCACGTGAAAGGGATAAATATAAGTGGTTATTTTTTATAATTCCTGAACGAAAAGGTTGCATATTTGATAAGGAGTAGGACTCCTTACTTGAAGAGAACTCTATCTAAGATAAGGAAAGAGTTAGAAGTTGAAGATAACTAGAACTCTTCCACCAAGGAAGAGTAAAGCATTAGACTTCTAGTTAATCTTTATTTACTAACTCTATATATATCAGTTGTGTTCTCTTTTACAAGCGATGCACACATACTGAAGTTAAGCACGAATTGAGAGCAAAATAGCAAGGCATTTTGTGAGCAATTCCTGTGAGATTTAAGAGTGCGATCCTGAAGCTACACGAACCAGATTGAAGAACCAGCTCCATAAAGAGTTTTATGTGTCTTTCTTTATTTCTAGTTCAAAGTGTAGTAGGTATTTTGAGTTGTACCTTTCAGCTTTCTAAGAAGTAAATTGTACTAGGTACCTGAGTTGTATCTTTCAAGTTAGAGGTAACTTGAAGTAGTTGCAACCGCCTGTGGCGTGTTGCTATAAGGGTAAGAGTTAATCCTTAGGTTTGCAAGAGGTTGTAAACTCTAGTTGTATTGTTCAAGTTATAGTTAACTTGAAGCAGTCGCAACAGCCTGTGGCTGGTTGCTACAAGGGTTAGAGGTAATCCTTAGGTTTGCAAGAGTTTGTAAACTTTGTTGTTGGCTCAAAGTTATAGTGAAGTGTTTGGAGAAAATCCTACTAGGTAGTAGGTCGTGATTTTTTCACCTTTTGAGCCGGGTATTTTTCACGTAAAAATTCTTGTGTTCTTTACTTTCTGCATTATTTATTCCGCAACTGTAGTGTAAGGAACGCATAGAAGAATCAGGTCCTTCGATAATCCAGTGCACGCGAAAATCAGGCACCACATAAATCACCCCCCTGTTGTGTGGTATTGAAGTATAAAATATCAGTATCCACACTGAGATCGATCCTTGCTATCAACTTTTTGATCAATGTATATGATATCTTTATATTGTGTGTGCATGAGTTAAATCCTTTTCTAATATACACATGTGTATGGGATTAATCTAATTACTTGTACTCTTGATCGTTATGTATATTTTCTTTTCGGTGGATATAAGAAGAAGAAAAACTAGTAGGAAAAGTAGTTAAGATATTGAATGGCTCTTTTTCCTCTGGCCAAGGAAAGGAAAATGCTATTTTCACGTGACAAAGCTAAGTCTTAGTATTAATGTTATCGGAGGGTGTGGTCCATTTGCTTGAACCATTCTGTAGATTTAATGAATTTTTTATCTTATTAATAGTGCTTACGGCCTACCTATAACTATATCCATTTAAAAAAGAATAAAAATGGAGTAAATTACTCTACGGAGAAGATCCCAAAAATTTTATGTTTTGCTTAATGTAAGTGAACCTAAATTGATCTATACTATATACAGTATATATGTACCTAATCCTCCTTGCCTACAGCTGAATAAAAGATAGCACTAATACACGAGCTCCATTAAATTTATTTTTCTTTTTTTTCCTGAGTACAGTAGCTAGTTTCATTATATCTTCAGCCCAGGTTAATGTATGATTTAATTAGATTCAAATAATACCTACAAATCCTAAATATATGCTGAAGCTAAAAGTATTAAAAGAGTTACTTTTTTATAAATAGAGAAATTGAATTATTATCCTTGATTCACAGACTTAGTATTTAAAACAAACTATAATTAGAGATGTTAAAAAACATTATGCAATATTTATTATTGATTTTTCTAAATTTACTTAGTTGAATATGCTTAAAAATAAAAAGAATATCTTTAATACTTTTATTTCTTACAAAACTGAGATTGAAAATTAAGTAATTAGTAGAAAGATAAAGAGAATTAGACCTGATAGTAGAATGGAATGTTTACTTCTGACCGATTCTAATGAAAAAAGAAGAAGGAATAATTCAAAAAGTAACATCTCCTTAGTTACTCAGTCTAACAAAGTAGTTGAATGGAAGAATAGAACATTAAAGCAAGTGATGAACTCCACATAAGTAACCGGTTTCTGAAAAGAAAAAACAAAGCCCAAGTTTGAACAAAGAAAATTAGAGAAAGAAAGAAAGACAAGTTATGGACCACAAATTCCAAAACATTATGGTTTAAAAATCCAACCAAGGAATAAGGATGTGTGTCATATATTGGTCAAAGTCTCAATTGTAACTTTGCTTCCAAACTCCTCAAAGATGGAAAGATCTATTCCTATGTTTTGAATGAGTTGTTGTTTTCTTCTCGAAAAGCCTAAAGCTGCTGCTGCCATTGGTACGTACATGGGAACAATTAAAACATGAATTGATAACAAACTACTTTTCCTTCTCTTGAAGTATATATGTTGCCACCAATTTCATTCCCCTCATTTAAATTATAGTTACTTATACTCAAATTTGAAGAGCCTATTACAATTTAGTATAAAATATTTGTTCTCTATATCCTTTAAAGAAGTTTAGGAAAAACACTTTTTTGTCAAATGGGATGGAATAATATACTAGTTCTTTTCTCCCTTCTGTTTGTGTAATTCTCTGCAACTTTTTGTAAGCTGTCGCTAAAAGGTACTAAACAATTGTAAAATCTGCCCAAATAGCATAATCAAACAAAATGCAACTACATGGTCCACAACTTATCAAGATGTTATATGTAAATTGCATAAGAATTAGAACAATCAATTTTGGCTCTATATGTATCGATCATAAGGAAAATCTAATATCCTCTATTTCTCAGCCATTCAAGAAATTAGGAGTACTTATTTCAATTCTAGCCCAACACAAAAGGTATTTTTAAGGTTACAAATTTTACTTTTTACGGCGAATTTTATATACATATCTTTTGGAAGGTTTAATCTGTATATCAAGGATGAAAGGTAATTATATCACACGTCATACATCTAGTAACAAACAAAACATGATCCAAAAAGAACGACCCACAATTTAAAAATTAATTGCATGACTATATAAAATTATAGTCTTGACAAAATATTGTGAAGAGCTAGGACAATGTTATCATAGTACTCCCATACACGTGGCACATCCTTATCCCTAGCTGCAAAATCCAATCTTGAAACAGTATTGAACAAAATGGAGTAGAGCTTCCTCAACTGAGGCCTCTGATTTCCTGGTTTAGCTTGGATTATGGTGTAGATATCTTGTTTCAGTAAAGTTGAGCTTTTTCTCAAAGCCTTTTGAGCTTCTTTCCATGTTTCTGCCTCTAACAATTCTTTGACTTGTAATAAACTCTTTGCATGGCTTTGAATCCCATCCTCTGCTTCTTCAACTGTCTGGTCAGGAACTGTGATTCTGAAATCAAAGGCATTCGCAGTTTTTTCACTTAAAAGAATGAATGAAGTTACCCCAAGATTTAGACTTGTTCTTCGACTGAAGTGGTGGGAATGGAGGCACATTTGACTTCTGTTTTTGCTTTGCTTTAGGTTAAAGGGGTTGGGACTGGATAAAGGAAAAAGGATTAACGGTTGGTTTGGTTTTTGGACCAAAGGTAGTAGTGCCATTATAAAAAATATGGACTTATTGATTTTTCAAGATTGAACAAATTTAATTGGAGAATATCTGAAGAAGTTAACGTACCTGAAACAAAATCTGCAAAATGTAAAAGCCAGAGGCAAACAAAATCAAAAGACAGGAATTAATAGTTAGCCCCCGGCGAGGATCGAACTCGCGGCCTTTCGCTTACGAAGCGAACGCAATACCACTATGCTACGGAGGCCTGTCGAAATGTACTCCTCAAACTTTTATAAATAACTGTAATTTCCTTTCCAGACACATCCATTCATCAAGATATTATACAGAATAATTGACCGATCGAGTTCGTTATGAACGATTTAGGAAAATTGAAAAATTATGTGTAAGACCAGGGTAATTAAGAGCATGTGAAGAAGAGAAAAGACAGGGAATATTGTTATGGAATCTTTCTGAGTCTTCTAATCCCCAATTCTGAGTTAGGAGCTTCTTCTTTCTATTCTTGTATTTTCAGTTTCAGTAATTGAGATTCTGCGATGGCTTTGAGTTGAGTTGTATTCGTATTTTACCGTTTGAAGTAACAGAAAAGGTATTTGGGAGTCTCTTTGTTACATAGTCTTAATTCAATATAGATAATTTTGGTATGATGGGAAGTTAACATCACCAATTTCTTTTCACTCTGTCTCATTTTGTCCATAAAAGACCAAACTAGAATGTATCATCGAACATTGTTCACCAAAAAATATTCTAATTGATGTAGTATATACTGTAATGTACGTCAGTCTGACCACCTTGAATCGTTTGATTAATAAATGCCAACCTATTTGCATCCTAAAATAGACAGATCTCCCTTCAAAATCAAGTAAGGGGCAGATATTTTTTTTAATCTAGCCCCTCCCCCGAAAAAAGAGATACAGATACGTTGAACATGATGTTGCTACTCTTGTAAAACCAAGAAATGGTATCTTTCATATAAGTCCAGAGACGATCAATTAGGTGATTCTGAAGACAAATGTAACAGGGTCAGGCTAAGGTCTACGTATTGTACACTATCCTCCACAGGCCCCACATGTGGAATACACCGGGTATATTGTTGTTGTTGTTGAAGCTTAACAAAATAAAAGAGAATCACAAAAGGAAAAAGTAGCTGGTAAAAAAATCTATAATTCTGCATAACAGGATGCAAAACAATAATATTATGGTACATTTACTGGGCAGGTGGTCTTCACTAAGTATGTTGGTGATACAATTAAGAGGAAATTATTCCTTTACATAGAACCCAAGACGCAAATTAAATGAGTATTTCTGAATTATTTTACTACTCAATAATTAGGTGAGGAGGAAAACAAAGCAAAAACAAATGAGAAGTCAATTATAGAATGGTAGAGATATAGTACTACTTTGCAAATAGCTGTCTACGCCTAGTTGGTTTTGCTCTCAAACCAGCTCCATCACCTCTCACTATCTCATCAACTAAATCTTTAAAGATCATCCGCTCCACGTCCAAGACTACAGTTGATAACTCACCAGTGAATATCGTCCAACTCTCTGATCGATGCATCACATCCTCAAGCAATATGTTTTTCCACTCATCTTCCTCATCCTCCAAGTCGCTTTTTGATGGTTTAGCTTGAAGTAGTTCTATCTCCGCGCACAAATCCCTCAGAAGCCTTTGAGCATTCAGAGCGTTCTTTGCTAGCTTCTGGTGTCTCAACCATGGCTCATAAGATGGTCCCACTAACACCAATTTTCCAGCAAGAATCTCATTAACAACATCAAAGATGAGTTTCCTACGTATCTTTTCCTTCGGCTTAGACTGCCTCATCTTTTCATAGCAGAATTCCTCCTTAATTAAAGTGCTTGCCTTGGTTTGTTCCAAGACAAGGAACAGCTCCGGGTTGATAGGGTGACCTGATGGATGGAACTGGAAACTTGTTAGGCTTGAGCCGAGATCCCTGAGAAGGAGTCCTGAAGCCAATAAGATCTCTGAAATGTATCTGTGGTCTGGGTTTGTGTTCTCACAGAGAGACGCAATATAATCCGTGCGAGCCTCATCATGGTTGGAGTTCAACCTCCTGAGCTTCTGAACCAAATTCTCAATGTTTTGTAATTTTTTTCGATTGATTTCCGATGAGAGACCGGAATTGGTGGCATCAGTCGCAAGAGTATTGGCTCGATCACTCTGTGGCGGACTGGAAAATTTATCAGCAACGCTGCAGCTCTCATCTGTCACACAAAATAACATATGATGAGAAACAAAAAATATCCAACTTCTTAAACAGTATACATAAACTGAATAGTCAAAACTGTTTTGATCTCCAGAAGGACAAAAGACTGACACCATAATGGAGACACTTATCTGATATTTCTTGCTGAATGCTGACTACAATATTCATTTGAGCAGCTTTCAAGTATTTGCAATTGATCTTTATTTTCTTACTAAAATTAGAGCTGTAATCTGTTTAGTTTTGAGTGCAGTGAGTAAATTTGTGTCTGATGTGGATGGCAGTGCCGAAGTTGTGATGTGCTACTGAAAAAATCAACTGAAGCAGCAATGTATAAGGTTTACCACAATTTTGGTTGTTCCGGGTGACATAAGTGACCAGAACATGAAAGCATAAAAGCCAGGACGGACAAATTTAATGCACATAAAGAATATATAAATATACACATAGATGTATGTGCCTTTATAGCTTAACATGTTATTATTCAAGTTTTTTGACTGAAGTGAAGGGGACATCTGTATATCATACTGGTGTTCATTGTTTGGGCAAATCCAAGGTGGCTTAAAAGCATCTGTTTAGGCATTTGCTTTGGCTGTTCTGGTGAGAGATGCTCACACATTCACATCCTAAAAAACTTTCTTAACTTCTATTTTTCCTTAGGCTGTCCTTGACCTATTTTATTCAGAGTTGAGTCTCCCTTCTACTTATTTTTCCTGTTAACTTATTTAAAATTATGTTAGTATTCACTTGTATAACCATGGCAGTGAGTCCGTGCATTCAACCCCACCCCCCCACCCCCACCACCCCCCCCAAAAAAGAGATGAATGGGCACAATATTAGTCACTGAACAAGTGTTAAAAGTGCAGCCCGGTGCACAAAGCATCTGGCGTGCACGCAGGGTCCACGGAAGAGTTGCACCCTAAGGGTTAAACTAAACTAAAGTTTAGGGTTCCAAACATAAAGTAGTTTCAACTATTTTCCCACCCTTGCTCAGTCTTTTTCAGCAGGCATTTAAGGGGATAATGTTTCAGCAAATGAGGCAACCTAATAACAAAGTACTAGTATCCAGTAGTTAACTTATCATGATTCACTATCAGTGAATATTCATTCCTGCATGTGTGCCTATTACAAAGAATCTGCATAAGATGTCACTAATATCTACAAATATATCCCCAACATGCCATCGCTTAGGTGCTAGTTCGATTTGAGCAGGAACTCCAACTCAAAATAATAGATCTTGTTATTTCTAGTTATATTTGCTTATGTGAATGTGCTTTTAATTTCTTCACAAAATACTAGGGGAAAGCAGCACCTTTCATGACTGTTGGAGTATGCTTCACAGGGGAGGGTGATTCATCTGCATATACGGCATTGTCAAGAACCGAGACCGGACTTGGATACTCTGGGGCAGATTCAGCTAACAGTTCATCCTCAGAGAGCACCAGAGATGATTTCTGAAATGAAAGTCTCAGCGTCAAGCATGTTATGGTATAGTTCAAGTACTCCTACAAGGCACAAATAAATGGAAGTTTCTTACCTTCTCTACCAAATCACATCTCAGGTAATTGGACGCATCAATAGATGAACTCCGGCTGCTTGTCACCTCAGGAGAGCGCTCAAAACTAGTGACTTCAGAATCTACTTTTGATTCTGCTATTACATTCCCATTGGATTGACCAGAAATCTCATTCCCACGGTAACACAAATTCCTTGATTCACTACTGATCTCACTCGCATGGCCATCATGCTGATGGATGTTTGAAACTCTTGGTCTACGTCTTCCACCAGGGGAACTAGCCTCTGTCTGTTGCTTGTTTGGCTGTCTTCTCGATCTGTTGGAATCAGATGGAGGTGTGGGTGGCCGAGATCTTTTCTCTAGCTCCAGTTTATGCTGTTGCAATCTTGGGCTGATGGATCCTGAGCTCTTTATTGAGCCTGATGTGCTCTCTTTAGGAAGCTGTTGGGACCTTGTTGAAGTTTGTGTAGGTTTCGAAGTTCTTCTTGCTTCATTGGGATTCACTGAACTGCTGCCATAACTAGTTCTTGGGTGATGTTCTTTAGCTGTTCTGCTAGTAGCATTACCCTTTCTTCCGTAAACAGAGTCACCACCATGAAGCTTGGGGAAAGTGGGTAAGCCATCAAGTGGAATCATCGAAGAAGTAGGAATATCAGATTTTTCCACTAATTTTGCTGGCTTCATGATCACTATTGGGGATTCAAAATTCTTTAAGGAATTTGGCCCCCTCTTTGTTGGAGCAGTCAATTGATCACTCTGCCTCATTCTCTGGTTTACCAGTTTTCCACTCTGTGCATAACTCGCAAACTTCTGGTGATGCTCTTTCTGACCAGTAAAATTTGAACCCTGCTCCTCTTTTTCTGTCTCCAGGAGGCCCTTTACCTGCATTGCTTCCAATATCTGTTTAAGAGCTCTTAGATCCTTGCCTGACTGGGTGAATTCTAGATCCTTCAATCTCTTTTCGATCTCACTGTAAACAGAAGGAAATGGGCTCGCAGGCTTTACCAGAGCTTTTGAGATCCTGGATATAGGTTTCTCATACACCCGAGTCTTATCAAGTTGCTTCCAGGGTGCTGGTTCAATGGGAAACCTAGAAATAGGTTTCATTGCCATATCAGGGTTTCTCCACCGAGGAGAAGTAGGTTCTTTCCAGAGGTTCTTCGTGGAATTAGGAGTTCGGATAGGTTTGCATGGCTCAGATACTTCTGAAGACCTTGGAAAAGAAACAGTTTCTTCAACTTGAGAAGATTTGCTCGGACCCGTCTTGCTGTCAGTTGATGACACGGCATCAGGTAGTGTTTCCAGACCCATTAGCTTTGCCACAACACTAGGAGGACGAGCCTGAGTTCCAGATGTTTGCAGCAGAGGTGGTGACTTTGCAATGGTATTATAACCACTATCCTTCTGCATAGATTTTGAGGAAAAGTTAGACTTTGGTTCTGAGTTCAAGCTTCGTACTGGACTCACTCTACTGTCCAAAGAAAGTCTTGGTAGCTCTTTCAGCTTTAGAGCGGATTTTGAAATGTCTCGTAATTCAAAGGGTAAAGGATTTGTTTCCCTCCCATCACATGAGAACCGAGGAGCATCTTTTGAGATTGACGATGTAGAAGTGTCTTTTGAATGATATGATAATGATCTTGTGAGTTCCCTATGTTCATTTGAGTACCAAGGTGCTTCCCGAAGTTTTGCAAGAACTTTGAGAGATTCCTTAAGATCAACGGGCGAATTCTGCTTCCCATTATCATAAGCCCCATCAAAGGATTTCAAAGTCTGCACTGGCCTAGGTGAATCACTGGGCTTCAACATAGATTCTGTCACCTCTTCTTTCATTGTAGGTCCAGCTGAGAACCTCTGAGCTTCTCTATTCATAGAATCCTTAACCACATCCCGAATGTCAAGAGATTGCCGACCAAATTGCGGTGACGCATTTGGTTGCCCTGCAGCTGAGTCTCTTGAAGGAGTTTCAGCAAAACTTAATCGATCAAAAGCTAAGGGCTCTTGTTGACTTATTTTATTACAATCAAGGGAAGAAAAAGAAGATGAACGTGAAGAAGATGAGAATGATGGTCTCGACGATTCTGTAGACAGTCTTTGTTTATCTTGCACAGTCTTGTTTGTGTGGCTTTCCTGCAACAAAAAGTGGTGTCATCAAGCTTTCAAGATATAATATTAAAGAAATTCAGTTGTGTAAAGATACAAGAGTCATTAGACACTCGCAGATTTGGTGAGACGGAACGAAATTAGTGGACTTTAATCTTACACTTCCAAGTTTTAAGAAAAAGGAAAATAAAATTTCAACAATGTGATAAAATTATCTGAATTACAATTCATAACAAAAGAATTGCCAGTTGTTATCAGACATCAGTCAGTCTTGCGCTTGACTATGCAAACCAATAACTCAGCAGTGTCAATGTCCTTGCCAATCACACTCAGTATTAACTGTTTGATGTTTATGACCATATAAATACTCAAACAGGGGCTTAAGTGTCAAATACTTCTCAAATTTGATAGGGAGAAAGAGAGAGGAGAGATATCAAATTAGCACAAATAACTCTTACCATAGCTGCTGATTTTTGGTATGTATTAGCATACTCTTTTTCAGAAGTGCCACTGCCAATGTGAGAACTGCCTGTAACAAATGAGATTTACATGATGTTACAAAAATGATTCTGTAAGAGATCAATTGAAGAATTCTACAAAAACTGAAGCACCCCTATCTACTCATAAAAACCTAATTACAAAAATCTTGCTATATCCTTTGAGGAATCCTAGAAAAAAAAATCTTTTGACCAGTAGGAAATTGTGTGACAAGAATGGTGGTCAGTTTTTGAGAAATGAAACCCACACTAGAAATGAACCAGACGGGTAAAGTGTTGACATAAGAACATGGATAGAAAAATAAAATCTTGATTCCCATTTCCAACAAACAAGCAAATACTTTACAAATGCTGTCATAAACACATTTTAGAATGAACCAAATTGGGCAGAATGAAATACTAAGTATTACCAGATGTGAGCCTTTTAGGGGTGTTGCCAATAAGGCGCCTGCTAGCAAGCATACTTTGGCGATCAAATAGTTGAAAGATTCCTGTCATACATCCAATTTGTTTCTGCAAATCTTGGTTCTCTTCAGTCAATGAATGTAAAAGCTTGGCAGCCATTGTCAAAGTCAAAGCTCTTTACTACACAGCTGGAATCAGTTCTTCACACCACACAAATCAAACAAGAATCTGGGAAACCTCTCCTACGCACCATTCTATGCTTTGTAGTTGTTGGCTCTCGCAACTTCTCACACTGATGAATCAACTCCAGCAGCATAAATCAGAGAATATCTCTCAATTATTAAAGTTTCACTAACTTTTTCATCATCTAGCAACACCCCCTAAGATCAAGATTTGATTTTTACTACTGAGAAATCAAGTTAATGGACTTGTTTTCTCCAGTAACTTCACAAATATGCCAAAATTTCAGTGCTTCAATCTCTTACTAGTAAAAACAAGAAAGAGCTGAGATACCCAAAATAACAAATTAAGTTTCTTTCAACATATGAGACCAAATTAAGCTTGATTTGCTTGAAAAAACCAGAAAAGCTCAAAGAACCCAGTAACCAGAAAATTGTGCAAAAAGCAATGCTAACATCAAATTTGGGAAAATAAAGTAGCTTCAGTTCCCAAGAAAGTGAATATCAGTAACATTAGTGCAAGAACTGTAACAGGGTCATCTTTATAGATCAGCTAGTAAATGTTCCAATGTTATTTTCTTGGAGAATAAAAGGAGGAAAAAGAACACCCCACACACATACAATGGAAGAGATTGAAACAAGTAACTGTATTAGTTGGAGAGAGAAAGAAAGAGAGAGGCGAAATGGGTACATGTGAGTGACAATGAGTTGATAGTGAGGGAGGAGTTGGCAAGAAATAGTAAAGAATTACTGTTATCTAACATTGATAATAGTTAGTAATACTAGTATTATTATTATGGTTTAATGTGGAGGCAAAATGCAGATGTCTTGCATTTGCAGGCCTTACCCCTTCCCTCATCCCATGTGAGAGTTGATTACATGGTCTAAATCTGTCTGCATCCTCATGTGCTGCTGTCAGGCATTCGTGAGATCTAATTAGCCTCATTTTGCTTTCACAGATTAGTTTGGAAAACATCATTTAGCTGCCATAAGTCTTATTTATGTTGTGTGTTGCTATGGTAAATCTTATTTATGTTGTGTGTTGCTACGGTGTTCGGGTCAATTTGCACAAATTTTATTATTTTACTATCAAAAATATCGAGTAATTGTGATTACTAACATTTAAATAAATTGAAAAAGATCACCTAATTTTTTTTTCTGATTGTCATTGAGAGAAGCAACAAAGCAACAATTTACTTTGGCTGCTTAGCTTTCTCTTTTTCCTTCTTTTTTTATGGGAAGGGGGATTTGTGGGGAGGGGGGGGGGGGGGGGAGGGTTCAAGATTATTTATATGTAGAACTATTTTTCTTCCAACATATATTTAGGTGTAACTTCTAATACTCCATAATCTGGAAGAAAAGTTTGGTTTCTGGTCAAAAGTAAAAAAGGATAAGTTTTTCAGATTGTAATTTGAAAATTAAGTTGGATAAGGAAAGTCACATTGCCTGCCCATCTACCTGTATAAGCCAAAATCTGTTCCTAGGAAATTTGGTGTAATATGGCATTAAGGAAAAAGTCGATCGAGCTCGCCCAAGATGCAGCGAAGTCATTGGCCGAGGTGTCGACGATGTCGACAGGAGTCGTAGTCGAATGTTAACAAGAGTCGAGGTCGGGATTGGCTATTAATGATAGACTTGTAACGACTAATTTGTCAAGATATAATATTAAGAGGGAATATTCTAGTGGATATTCCCTTCATTTGTACTATTAGGGTTTCTTAGGAAAAACTCTAATATATATATATAAAGAAGAGACAGTGATAAGGGCATGTAATATTCATTTTGATAAGAACACTATGGAGAAGAATATTCTCTCTCTTTCTTGCAAGAATACAAAGACTACCTTTTGATAAAGATTCTAGTTCATATTATTCCCCACCTTTCCACCAGATACGAGGATTGTTCATACGAATCTTGGACATATCGGTCACTTATCATTTTCAGGAGAAACATTCATTCAACCCATCCATTATTGGGTAAATTATTCTCCTTATTTACTTAAATGCTATTTATTGTCATTTATTGTTAGTTATATCTCCATCAATGTTCATGCTTTAAGAATATTCCGCACTTGTTGTCATCAACTATTTACGGGATTTGTCCCCACATACTGCATATTTTAGAGATTCATATTTAGAGTTATTATCCTTAACTAGATTTAACCCCTTATTATTTAAATTAAATAGTCTAACCGGAAAGTACGTTTTTGATCAAACACTACCCATTATCAGTTTATTATTCATTTGGATAACAAGCAAAAAAATTCACTCTAAAAAGTTTAAGCTATACATATCGTTAGTACAAGGAATTTTTATATTATCATGATATTGTTGTTTGTTATAGCAAATAACTTATCTTATTTTTAAGATTATTAATCTTATACTTTAAAAAGGCTTATTTGTCAATATTCTTTGGGTGACATGATGATATATATAAGCTTAAGTTAATGTTAAAATGATGTCGCAGTTGGAAAATTAAAAATTCCCAAGAAAACCTGCAGCGCTATCTTTTGGGTGTACATTGGGTAACTTGTTCACTGTGCAATAGCTCGCAAATAACACTGTTGAATTCATGTGTTCTCATGGTGAAGGCATCTGCCATTGACAAGTGAGCTGGTGAGATAAAAGGGGAAATGAACATTCTAGAAGATAGCTGAAGACTTGTGAAATAATTTATGCGTATTCAACTAACTCAATGTACAAGTGAGACCACATATCTAACTACCGAGTGTAAGTACAAAACTGCCCCTAACTAACACTAACTATAAAAGGGGATAACTACAAATACAATATAAGTCCCAATACCTCCCCCCCTTCAAGTTGGAGGTGAGGAACTCACTACCAACTTGCCAAGAATAGCAGAATGTTTAATCCCTGTAAGAGCCTTGGTCAAAATATCAGCTAACTGAGCATTGGTGGAGATGTGATGCAGTGTAATCAATCCATCTTGAATCTTGTCCCTCACAAAGTGATAATCTACCTCTATGTGCTTAGTTCTCTCATGAAAAACTAGATTTCTTGTAATGTGAACCCAGACTATCACAAAACACAGGAATAGGATCATTGTAGACCACTGCTAGTTCCCCAATCAACCTCTTCACCCACACTAGCTCTCCAACTACTTTCCTTATTGACCTATACTCTACTTTAACAGAAGATAGTGATATTGTGCTATGTTTCTTGGACTTCCAACTAATAGGACTGTCACCAAGTAGGACAATATAGCCACTGATTGACTTCCTTGAATCAGGGCAAGAGGCCCAGTCTGAATCACAATAAGCTCTTAGTCCATAGTTGGGATCCCTGGACAGAAACATTTCCAATGTAGGATCATGCTTCATGTATCTCAGGACATGCAAAGCAGCCTTCATATGTGACTCCCTTGGGGCTTGCATAAACTGGCTCAGGTGTTGGACAATGTATGTTATGTCCAATCTTGTATTGGTGAGGAAATTGAGCTTTCCAACTAATTTTCTATAGTATATTGGATCTGAAAGTAGAGGCCCTTCTCCAGCCTTCAACTTGATTGTGGAATCAAGAGGAGATGACACAGTGGTGTAGCCTAAGCACTCATACTCCTTCAACAAGTCACTAGTGAACTTCCTTTGAGTCATCAGTACTCCACCAGGCTGATACAATATCTCCAAACCCAAAAAGTAATGTAATATTCCCAAATCCTTGATCTTAAATTGGTTATGCTTAAATGTCTTCAGTTTTTCTATCTCTTCTAAGTTATTGCTAGTCAGGATCACATCATCTACATAGACTATTACAAACACCACTGAAGTTCCTTCTTTCTTATAAAATAGTGAGTAGTCACTTGCTGAGTGCTGAAAACCTTTTGAACATAAAGATTCTGTCAATTTGTCATACCATTGTCTGCTAGCCTGTTTGAGCCTATATAGAGATTTTCTTAGCTTGCACACTAGGCTACTGTCATCTACCATCAAGCCCTGTGGAATCTCCATGTATACTTCTTTATGTAAGTCCTCATGGAGGAAAGCATTATTTACATCCAACTGGTAATGACTACATCCCCTTTTTACTGCAATGGTCAGCAATGTCCTAACTATAGTCATCTTCACCACTGGAGAGAATGTCTCAGTGTAATCAATCCCTGCTTCCTGATATAATATTTCACCATATGTCTTGCTTTGAATCTCTCTATGCTGCCATCAGCTTTGTGCTTGATTTTGTATACCCACTTGCAACCTATGGCTTTCTTTCCTGTAGGTAAGTGCACTAAATCCTAAGTATGGTTAGTGTGTAAAGCCTGAAATTGATATGTCACAGCTGCCTGCCATGCAGGATTCACAGTTGCCTCCTCCTAAGAGTTTGGCTCACAGTCATGTGAAATGTTCCTTAAAAGATGCTGACTTTCATGGTTAAAGGTATTGAATGCAACATGATGCTTATTAGCAAATAATGTAGTAAGTGAAGTTCAGTCAATTTGGGAAGTGGTAGGCTGTAAATTTGGTATGGAGCAAATATATTCCTTAATGTGTGAAGGAGTTGTGTGAGTTTTGGATGATCTTCTCAATTGTGGAAGATCTGATTGGTTGGTGAGGGTGGAATCATTATTTTGATGTGCATGTCTTTCAGGTGAAGTAGTAGTTTGGTTTGTAGCGTTTAGGTCTTCAACTTATGAAACAGTATGGGTAGGTGAGTCAGTGGTCTTCCTATCAGACAGGCAATCATCTCTCAAACTACAAGGGTCAGGATCAATGCATGTTGAAGTGGAATCTGGAAATGATTTAGGAAAGCTAGAAGAATTAGACTTAGACTTAGTGGCAAAAGGAAATATATTTTCATGAAACTGAACATCCCTAGAAATATGAATCCTCTTAGTGGCCAAGTCTAGGACATTGTACCTTTTGTTCCAAAGAGATATCCTATGAACACATGAGGTATGAATCTTGGTTCAAACTTATCCTTGTGAATTTTCAAAGTGGTAGGATAACACAAGCAATCAAAACTCCTAAGATGTGAATAATTGGGCTTACTATTATAGAGAATCTCAAAAGGACATTTATTTTTAAGAACTGAGGAAGGCAATCTATTTATCAGGTATGTAGCAGTGAGGACGCACTCCCCCCAATATCTCATGGGTAATTTGGACTGGTATAATAATTCTCTGGTAGTTTCAAATAGGTACTTGTGTTTTCTCTCCACCACATCAATTTATTGTGGTGTGTATGGACAAGTTTTCTGGTGAACAATTCATTTGGTTTAGAAGTATGACATTGACTCATTGTTGACAAATTCTAGGCCATTGTCTGACCTAATGATTTTGACTGTGGTTTTGAACTGATTTTCTATCATGGAAATAAAGGCTTTGAGGACATGCAGAACATTACTTTTACAGCTTAATAAGTGAGTCCGGGTTGATCTACTGAAATCATCAACCAAGGTCAAAAAATATCTAAAATTGCCATGCGTGTTTACATAATAAGGGCACCATAGATCCATGTGTATTAGTTCAAAGATTTTAGTAGAAGTAGTGGTACTATGTGTAAATGGAAGTCTGTTTTTTCTGGCCATTGGGCAGATTCAGCAAAAGAAGGGTTGTCTGGGAGCAAAAGTGACTGGTATTGTGAAAATTCTCCTCATTTTTATAAAAGGTACATGTCCTAGTCTATTGTGCCACAAGTGATCAGCAACATTTCCATGAGACATAACAGAAGATATTGAAATAGAATTAATAGCAAAAGAGTCAATCATATTGATTGAATGGAACATATTTACATTGTTAGATGGACATGATGATTTATTTACAAATGCAAATGAATGAGAAGGATGACTCTTAACTCTACTTGTAGCATCAACAGATGTAGGAAGACATGAACTAAAGTACTTTAAAAGATCAAAGTTGAAAGCAGAAATGAAATTTGACTTAGACTCATGACCGAGACACATTGACCAGAGGAAATATAGGCCACTTCTTGCCTCACTAATTTCTAGAGGCCTCTTCATTGAAGGGGCCTGCATTAAACAGAGATACCTATTGAAGTTAACCATACAATTGAGATGCACAATTAATGAGTGAATTGAGATGAGATTAAATTTGAAGCTAGGCATATATAATACTCTAAACAATGTTAGACTGGGACCAAGGAATGCATCTCATATTTCTGTCACTTTGACTCTGTATCCATTAGGTAGGGTAACTAAAAATAGGTAAGGTAAAGTCTTGATGTTGGTTAGAAAGGCTTTTCTGTAAGTCATGTGGTTTGAGGCTCCACTATCTAGTATCCATAAGCCAGCAATAGATTTAGAACATCTACACATAGTTGTTTCTGCAATCTCTTTATAAGTAGAGCAATCTAGAATACTTGCAAAGTTTGCAGCTCCACAGGCTATGTTGTTTGAATTCTCCCCTGTATTTCCAGCTTGGAAAGTCTCCAGCAAGTTCAACAATTGTCCATATTGTTCCTTTGTCAGACCTGGCACACCTTGCTTTGAATTCTTGTTCTCTGATCCTTCAATACTTCCACCAAATGACTCTTCACAACCTCTATGAACATTTGCAGCAGACCCTGCATTTCTGCCTTTAGTGAACTTGAAGTCTTGTGGAAATATAATTATTCTATAGCATGTTTCTTTTATGTGCCCCGGCTTCTTGCAATAGTCACAGAAAAGTTTTGACTTGTTGAGTGTGTGATTTCCTTTGAATGAGTTATTCCCTGTGCCCCGTCTATGTGGAGTATAGTTAGTTCTGAATGTGCTTTGTCCAGGTCCATTGGCATTGAGTGATGCAGACTCCATGGCCAATTGGTTGTTTGTCCTGAATTCTCTTTGCTTCTCATCTTGAATTAGAATGGAGAAGGCTTATGCAAAGCTAGGCAATGGGTACATCATTAAGATGCTACCCCTCACAACTGCATAGACTTCGTTAAGCCCCATTAGAAACTGAATTAGTATGCGATCTTGTTCAGCTTTATGCATATTTGCTTTGGCTCCACAAGTGCATTGACAACTACATTGTGCGTGGGCATTTAAAGTTTTTAATTCCTCCCAAAATCTCTTCATTTTTGTGTTATATCCTATGATGTCAAAAGCACCTTGACTAAGGTCATTTATTTCCTTTTGAAGCTGATAAAGTTTTGCCCCATTGATGTGATCGTATCGGTCCTCCAATTCTTGCCATAACTCTTTGGCATCATTGACGTACTGTAGACTGTCTGCCAAATCGTTTGAGAGTGAATTAAAAATCCATGACGTCACCATGTCGTCACATCGAGCCCACTGGTTGAAGGTCGCATCATTAGAGCCCGATTTCTTACATTTTCCAGTGATGAATCCGACTTTATTCTTCAGTAAAAGAGCTCTAAGAATGCCTCTCCTCCAGGATCTATAACCAACTCCGTCAAAGGCTAGCGGCACCACCATTGTTCTGGCACTCTCAGACTGATTCATGTACAGCGGACTAGATGTGTCTAGGCTAGGGTTAGTTGTATCTGAGGTATCCTTATCTCCGGCCACGATTCAATTCAAATTAGTAGAGAAGATTGATCAATTATGAAGAAAATGAGAGAAAATTGATGGTAGGCTATAATCTCGTATTTTAGTCGCTTACTGCACTCTAATTCACTACACTTTACTTGTGTTGAGTTCTAATTGATAGTGTTTTTGCACTTATTATGTGTTTTATGCCTTGTAGGAGTGATTTCAAGCTATTAAGATAATTTGGAGCTAATTTGAACAAGTTGGAGCTTTGAAATTTGAGTAAAATCTTAAGCAATTAAGCTGGGATCACGTTCGGGGATCGAAGACCAAGTCTGGACATCAAAAAATGAGAAAACGAATTCACTCTGAGAAAATTACACTACTGCCCCGCGGGGCGCTAGTGCAAAAAGTGGTCAGAAATGAGTTTTTCAATCTTTCTGGAATTTCCTACATGCGCGCCGCATGGGGCGGCGCGGGGCGCGACGCGGTAGCCCAAAAATATTAGAGTGACTTCCCATTTTCGCTAAAAAGGATAGTTTCGTCCGGGGTTTGTTTTGAGGGTGGCTTAAATACACCAAAATACCATTTTAGATGACTTTTGACAGATTTTCGACCTAAGGAGGCTAAGGAGGCTTGGGAAGAATACAAGCACAAGGATTTCATCATTCCTTCCTCACTCAAGATCCGAGTTTGGATTAAATTTATATTTTCCTATACTTTAGTTATATTTGTGAAGAATTTCTCCATGTCTATGGAGTAGTTCCCTTTGGGGTTTGACGGATTTGGTATATTGATGATTCTTTGTGGAGTATAACTCTAATTTTATGTATTTGAATTATTTTGGAGGAATTAATTATTGCATCTATATTCACTAGTTCATGTAATCGAGAGAGCATAACTTGTGATTTGGTTGAATTCATAGATTCTTCTAAGTAATCGAAAGAGGCTAGTTGAATCATTGATTAAACCTAGTTAGGAGAATAATCGAAAGAAATTTTTCTAAAGATCGATCCACTACACATTCTTGCATATCTTCACAGTGCTTAAATTGGTTCATCTCGTGAGGTTAAGACTTAATCGAGAGAGGAGTTTTTGTTGAATGTTTGAACTAATAATAGAGTGAATTCGAGAGACTCACTTGAATATTGGAAGTGAATTATCTAGAGTTAGATCCCGAATAATTATCTTGCATTTATTCTGTCAAAATCCTATCCTCTTCCACTGATAACCTTAATTGCTTATTCCTTATTTCGATAGTCACTAGTCAATAGCTGTAGATTTTAGATTCTTAGTTAAATTTTATTATTAATCATATAAATCTCAACTGTTGATCCTCCTAGATAGCAATCAAGTTAGAAACTACGAGAATACTATTTAAATCCAATCCATGTGGATACGATATTATATTATACTATATTCGACTAGCGAGCATATTTAAGTGTGTGTTTTGCGTTCGTCAAAAATCACCCGATTAATATGTGAATCTTGAAGCCTTAAATCTTCGATTCCGCGATTTGAGTCCGAGCAAAGAGAAATAATAACAACGAGATGAAGAAGACGAGGTAGACGAACTCATTGCTGAAATGCGAGCTCTGATACTATGTTGAATTCGTGTGTTCTCATGGTGAAGGCATCCGCTATTGACAAGTGAGCTGGTGAGAGAGAATGGGAAATGAACATTTTAGAAGATAGCTAAAGACTTGTGAAATGATTTCTGTGTATTCAACTAACTCAATGTATAACATTATATACACGGGTAGGACCACATATCTAACTACCGAGTGTAAGTACAAAACTACCCCTAACTATCTATAAAGAGGGATAAATGCAAATACAATATAAGTCTCAATAAACACATAAGATGTAAACCGCACTAGGCAAGCCCGGTGCGACGAAGTCTGACTGAGAAAGTGCTGTGAGGGAAATCGATCACAGGTCACCCATGAGAAACCACTCTTCCAACCAACTCAACCACTAATAGTTTTGGTGAGACATGCTAGTTAAGAAAATGAACTTATGAGAGTAAAATCTATCTTCAATATTGGCTACTGAGATTAAATAACGCCAAGTTGCACAAGCAGTGAGCAGACTAGCTTGTTTTATTTATTTCCATTTGACATACTAAAAAAATAAATAAAGAGAAAAGGTCAAAAAATCTATGTTAAAAAAGTGGCCAGTTTTCTTACTCAAGTTTTGATTAATTATTGGTATATCATTGCCAGTTTGTGTAAACGCGTGTGTATCCACTGCATTGCATTCTTAGGCTGTCCAAAACCATGATTGCGGCAATTAAATGGCTGGCCGGTATAAATGAAACCACTAATTATCTTGTTTGTACTTGAGGGTTCTTTTCGTTAATTTTGGCTATAGTATGTAAAAACCCTTGTGTACAAATCGAATGTATCAAAATTTAAAAATTATTTATTTTCCTTTAAACGTTTAATTCACTTAACTAACACTCCTAGCTCCACTAATATAAAAATTGACCTCTTATTTTCTTAAACCTTCAAATATTTCAAAATAAATTCACTCTATCAAAATGAGTAATGCTTGGGATTTAAGAAAGTACTAATAATTTGTCCATTTACCCATAAAGGCAGGGTGCATGTGAAGTTGGCTAATAAAATGCCCTTTAGTGCCTTTTCTCAGTCTTTTAATTTCGAGTCTTTATTACTCCTTAATACTGGTATGGGACGCAGTATCCATCAACATAAATTTAATTCAAGTAATAACAATTTAATGATGAAATTAAAGCTAATTATTGGCTGTTTGACCCTATTCTAAAATCGGAAGCGCCCTAGAATATTCTCAAAACTCAAGTGAACTAATAATTTTTGGTGTTCTTCAAAAATTAAACAATATGTTTATATCACTTACAAATTATTTAGATTACCAATCTTTGTTTTTCAAAATAAGTAATGAAATATTTTACACTTATTAGACCAAGAAATAAACGAGAATGATATGAAAAGTTTAATTTTTTTACAAAAGTGTGACTAGTTAAAATAAACTTCTCAAAGTACAATTATTGTTTACCTGAAAAACGAATAGAGTTGAATTTGTACGTAGTTCTAAGGATATGTAGTATAGCTTAATACAAATCGTAAGGATAAATAGAAATATCAAATACGGATCGCAAAGAATGCAAAATAAACAAGGTTGGAAAGAAGATGATTTTTAGGACTAATCAAGATGAATCAATTTATGAAGCTTAAAAGAATAACTCTTCAATATAGGAGTATATGGTACTTAAGTTACAATGTAAGCAAAAAAACTATCCATTTACAGAAATGTAGCCATCCTCTTTATAGTGGAGGATCCTACTTTTAGATATAATTAAAAATATATAGTGGGAGACCCATGATAAATGAGCTTTTCCATAATTCCTGTCGGGATTCTCTCCTCTAATGGGATTGCAACGACTCTTGTCCGTGAGCTCGATATTGACTCGAGCTCGATTCTGACTCGGAGTCTAGTATCGATTCGGGGTCGGTGTCGGTCGGTCTATGCATCTTAGGCTCGATAATTTCACCTCGCTCCGTAGTTCGATTTGGATACGAGCTTGATAATGATGTCGAGCTTATCATTGATCGGTCCTTGAACTCGAAGCTTGATGACCTGACTTCGGACCTCGACCTGGTATTACAAAGTTGCCCTTCGATCAAAGTATCACCATACCGACCAGTCAGTACGACGGACTAATCGGTTTTGACCGTATACAGATAGTCCCTGCGTTTCTCGGGAAGAATATAACGAGAAACGATATGATTTTCGAACGGTACGATTAGATATATACTGACGTGTGCATCGAATCCGATCGTGACATACACGATAGTTATCCCATCGGTTCAGCTAACCGAGGCATTTAATGCATGTCAGATGGTGGTCGGCCATTACCTATATTGGACCGCCACTGCTCAGCCTATAAATATACTCCTCAAATATCCTCCTCTTTCACCATTAATCACTTTTACATCTTCTAATCTCAAAATTTCCTAAGCATTTTCTCATACCTTCTGAATTAAGTGCGAAGTTTTCCTTCTATGATTTTTACTGCAAAATATTTCTTTGAAACACCACATCTTCTTTATTTCTTTCTTCTAAATTCAAAAAATGGTAAAAATATTAAAAACCGTCCCTAAAAAAAGAAGAGGCTTCTTCTTCACAGCCCGCCGCTGATAAAACACCGATGGAGCCACGGCCTGAGGAGTTTGTTCCTGGAACGTGTCTTCTCACCTCAGATTTTAAGGTCGATAAGGGCTCGTTGGTTCCCGGTCGGTGTGAGCCGGTATCGAGGTATTTGTGCTCGATAACCAAAAAGTAACTTGCACAATTAAAGACAGATTGCAACTGGGATAACAAAGAAGTGGTAATTCCGGCTCCCGATGAAGATATTACCACCCACGTGGAGGGGTACCTTAGTGTGTATACTTACCCTTTTACGTTAGGACCTTTCGACCCTATTATCATCAATTTTTGTCGTCAATACCAAATAAGTCTAGGTCAGATTCATCCTTCCTTTTGGCGGATCGTTATCCTGATCCGTTTCTTTGCAAGCAAGATCGAGGGGATGTCTTTCACCCTCGATCATCTTATTAGATTGTATAGTCCCCCCCTCTTTCGAGGTGGACTAATTAAACTTCATCGTCGGGCTACCAAGGTACTATTCTCGAGCATAGATGAAGAAAAGGATCGAGGTTGGATGGGCAGGTTCGTTCGAGTGAAGACTTCGGACCTGATCCTAGCCGAAAAGATGCCATTCCCCGAAGAATGGAATATGAAGTGTAAGTGTAATTCTGCTGCTTATTCCCTATCGCCTTGTCTCTTTGTTTCTTTCTTGCCGATATCTATTTTATGATGCAGCGGTTCCTTGGATGCCCGGTGCCGTTCCCGATCTTAAGAGCTGGGTACGAGCCCTGCTTCAACCTCTACATATGCCGAATGTTCGTGGCGTGATTTGGCAAAGGGTCGATTGGAGGCCAAAAATCACGGTAAGCCCATTTCTCATGTTTTGAGAGTTCGAACAAAATATTTTCCACATACTCAACTGATTTTCTTGTGTGTAGGCCTGGGCAAAGATGCAGTTTTGAGGCCCCTGCCCAACGAGGAAGAAACCTCGGACTCGATTTCTAAACCGGCAGAGGGAAATAAGAGAAAAAGGGCCTCTACTTTCGAAAATTCAAAACCGAAGGCAAGGTCGACTCGTAAGTCGAGGAAGAATACCTTCCCTTTGACCTTAGAATCAGTTAAGAGTCTAAGGGATGAAGATAAGGAAGAGGAAGACGACAGGTTCGTACTGGTGTCCCGATCGAAGAAGACCACCGATATTCCACAGGCAGCTGGATCGATGATAGTTTATAAGGCTCCTCCTCGAACTGAGGATATATCGGAGAAATATTCGTGCAGAGTCCCCGAGTCGTTAGAGATCGAGGTTGCATGCACGCCTTATCTTGTACGTATGTAACTAAATGCATTAATCTTACGTTGCATGAAAATCATTTATATGATTTCGTAATGATTTACTATTGATGTTAATTTTTGTCACGAGAGACTTGTTCCATGTTTCACCTTTTCTTTTTCCTTTATTTTTCATCACGATCCAAACCCATGGCACATATTGTCCGCTTTGGGCCTAGGTCCATACAAATTTGTTCTCCGGGCTACGCCACCTCGAGTCTCAAAAGCACGCGTACCATGTGAACTTGCGTCATGTCTTATATAACTCTTCACTTTACTCTCCCACTCCGATGTGGGAATTGCCTAAGGTGACATATGCACCCTTTCTTTAGAAGCATGCCATCCTAGAAGCATGTCAGTCCTGCTTGACCAGCCCTCATCAGCCCCTCTTTGTCATGGTTATCACATTCAACCCCCCTTGGGACTCAGCGTCTTCGCTGAGGTTTGCCCTACCATTGTACTGAGAGAGATTCGGCTTTGATGCCATATGTGTCACGCCCCAAGCCTATGGCACGTATTGTCCGCTTTGGGCCTAGCTAGCCTCGCACGGATTTGTCCTTCAGACTACGCCACCTCGAGTCCCAAAAACGCGTGTACCGTGTGAATTTGTGTCATGCCTTATATAGCTCTTCACTTTCCTGTCGCATTCTGATGTGGAAACCTAAGGTGACATGTGCACCCCTTTTTCAGAAGCATGCCAGCCTAGAAACCTTCCTATCCTGCTTGACCCGCCCACATCAGCCCGCCTCCGTCGTGAGCATCGCATTTCCTTTCCTAAATTCAGATAAAATCGAGGATACAAATAATATATAAATCATAAAAAAGAGAGAATTCAGGATATGAAGTAAGATAAATTATTCTTTCGATGTATGGTCTTGAAAAAATGGGTATAGTGTATTTTTAGGACAGTATGTATATTAGTCCTAAAAGATTAGGACCAACGGAAGCGATAAAATATTCAAATTGTCAAACATATTTATAATGCTTAATTTTCTTGATAAGTCTAGGGATTAACTTTATATCCCTCGGTAAAAAACTGTCTCAGTTAAATTTGCATTAGCACTTGTTAAATTCATTTGCAGAATATTCTAGTGAAATTACCCCATTTTTATTTCATCTTTACTTTAACGCCACCTTTAATTTCCTTAACTTTTATTAAAGATATTGTTAGAAATAAATATGAAACTTAAAATACGATGGGAAAAGAATAAACTTGTGGTCCATGGCCACCCCAACCCTTCCCAACAAACCCTGTTTGATTGTACTTTATACCAGAAAAAAACACATAAATTAAAGATTGAAAATTCTTATTAGATCTTACCTACATTTACCTTATAACTTAACAATAAACTTATAGCAGGTAGGAGTTGGCGTGTTGACCATTAAGCATAGAATATTAAACACATGGCCAATCGTATTAAGTTCTACCATATTATGGTTACGCCACATGTGCAAAGCGAACAAATCCTTTTTTTCTTCGTTATATATACCCCATTAAACATTCATATTAGAAAATTGCTTTTCAGTTTTTTTTATTCCAGTTTTTACAAAAATATAGTTTTAGAAAATATTTTTCAGTTTTTTTAAATCTGTTTTTTTTGTAAAAAACTGAAAAATAATATTTTCAGTTTTTTCAGTTTTTAGTAAAAAAATAAATTTAGTTTTTTTCCAGCTTTTACAAAAAAAAAATTATTTTTCGGATATGAGTAATGAGTCTTTTTAATTAATTAGGAGATATTTAGAATTAACCAACATGACGACGACACGTGTCCCTCCGTTTAAATGAGGGGTGTATTTGAACCCAAAGTATGACTGCAGGGGTATAGATAACTCAATCGTATAACAAGGGATATTCTTAGACCATTTTCGAAAGTAGAGGGGTATATTTGGCCCTTTACCAATTTATATATGTCACATACACATTCTTAAAAATTCACCAAAAAAGAAAAACAATACTAAGTACTTATTAGCTTATACTTGTCTCTCTAATCGGCCTAACACGTTGACTGGCCTTTCATTAGCAAAATAAACATTCTTTTCCTTTTTTGTGTGTGTTGGCGCGTGTTTTGTAAACTTAATTATGACGCAGCATGTTTCCCCCATATTGGGAAATTTCTTGCTTATTTCATCTTTATCGTTTGAATCGATGAATTATTGTTTGGGGGGGGGGGGGGGAGAGGATCCAGTTTTTCTTAATGAAGTAGTATGATATAAGAGAAAATGCCAAAGATCGATGATGACAATTCAACTACATTAATAACTTTTAAGTGGGAGAGAAATGAAAGTTTGAGAAATTATAACCATATGCAGCAAGTTTTGCTCACGAATAAAAAAGTAGTTCCACCTAGTTTCATTTTTTTTGTAATAATTTGATTAGGCATAGAATTTTAAAAATAAATAATAATTTTTGAAACTTGTATGTTAAATATAAAAATTTTTGTGGCTATAAAAATATGTCATTAATGATAAAATAAAAATATTAAAATTAAATTATTATTTTTAAATAAACAGTCTTTTTTTAAAACAAACTAATAGGAAAATAGTATAAGTCACAAGTATGTACTTGACATTACGATGAAATAATATTAATGTGAATATCTAGGAAAAGGAAAAAAGGAGAAGGTGATGTTGATATGTGGATCCAGACAAGGGACAGAGAGGTTTGAGCAAAGGGAAATGGATGATTGGCACATACATAAAGTGAAGAAACCAGAGTCACATGTGGGGGTGCCTCAACTCTATTAGGCAATAACAACTAACCCATCTCAATCATCTTAGCCCATGTTCTAAGCTACATTTCTTTCAATCCTACTATGCTTTGATTGCAACATTATGCCCAACTTTTTCTCCCTAACCTACTTTACATTACATATAGAAAAATCTTAGTATAAAGTGACATATCTTGAGTTGCGTAAGATAATTTTTTTCACCAAAAGTTGGGACTCAACCATCCATAGTCTATCCAATCCAATCCAATCATTAATGTGCAATCATGAACTTGTGAGGAGCTTGAGAGGCCTCGTTATTTAATATCTGAATTATATCGATTGTATATAATTGTATTTACTGTCAAAATCAGATAACGATTAAATTTATACGCGATTTTAAGAATATGTGATACAACTTGATACAAATTAAGAAAACAGATTGGTATTGAAATTGACGATAAAAGAATAAATGCAAACCACACAAATTGGACAGCCTTGGCCTTCGAGTTCGATCACCCTCGAACCAAAAAATGCTTCAACTATTGTATGAATAGAATAACAAGATGATAAGAATTAGAAATGACAGTATATTGCTTTGTGTTGCATATTGTAATGTCCCTTACAAATGATCAGACCCCCTTTTATAGTAGGGGAGTCCTACTCTTGATACAATTCTATATAAGGTAAAAAAAATCTCATGATTTGCTAATTAATCGGCCTTTCCTTGATACGTGCTGGAATTTTTGCCGTAATCCCCAACCGATCGCGGATATTTCGACCTTCTGTTATTCGGCTCGGCAAATTTTCCTCGATCTTGTTTGGTCTCGATTTTGTTCGGTCCGAGGGTCACGAGCTCAACGATTTGACTTCGCCCCCTTGGTTCGATATAACCCGAGATCGAGCTTTATCCTGTCACGCTTTAGTCTTGATTGGTCACATAATAGGCGAACCCGGTTTCGACCGTATACAGATAGTCCCCTTATTTTTCGGAGAAAAGATGACGAGAAACGATATGAACTTCTGAATCCCACTTCGATGGATCATGACGTGAGTGACAAACGGTTACTAAAACATCCGATCATGACGTAAGCGACAAATGGTTACCGAAACGTCCCGCCGGTCCAGTTACCAAGGCATTTAATGCCTGTCAGTTGTTGGTCGGCCATTACGGGTTTTGAACCGTCATTAGTAGATTATAAATACCCCAACTTTCATTCATTCAAACTTTACGTTCAAAGCTCCTTCTATTCGTGTTCTTCAAAAATCCCTTCGCTCTCCAACTTTTGTACCCAGATTTCTTGAACCTTTTGAAAACCACTAAGCGTACCTTCTTAATTTCCTCTTCTTCATCTCTGCACTAAAATGGTAAAAACTTCTAAGACTGTCCCACAAAAGGAGGCCGCTTCCTTAGCACCACCCGCCGACGACGGGACTATGGCGGAACCACACCTTGAAGAGTTCGTTCTTGCAGGGTGCCCCACTATTGCTGACTTCAAGGTAGAAAGAACTTCTTCGGTATCGGGTCGATGCAATCCGATCTCGAGATATATATGTACGATCACCGATGATCTCCTCTCCAAGGTCAAAGAGGATTACAACTGGGCCGACAAGCATGTAGTGGTGTTTTCGCCTGAGGAAGCAATTACTACCTATGTGGAGTGTTTTTTAAGTGTTTACATTTACCCCTTCACGTTGGGTCCCTTAGACCCGATCATTATCGCCTTCTGCAAGAGGTACGAGGTGACCCTCGGTCAAATTCACCCCTCCTTCTGGAGGATAGTGATTCCTCTCCGCTTTTTTGTAAACAAAAGGGGTGTCCCTTCACCCTCGATCATCTTATGCGCCTGTACAGTCCCCAACTCTATCAAGGGGGATTAATCAAACTTGCTCACTGGGCCAGTAGGGCCCCGTTCTCGAGTATAGATGAGGCTTGGGACCGAGGCTGGATGGGCCAATTCGTTCGAGTAAGGACTTCGGACTTGATCCTTGCCGAGGACATGCCATTTCTCGAGAAATGGAACATGAAGCATAAGTACAACTTCGCCTTAAAGATTTTATTTATTGTTTCTCCCCTTCTCTCCCTTCTTATCAGTGTTTTTATGGTGCAGCTGTGGCTCAGATGCCCGATGTCGTTCCCCAACTCAAGGGGTAAGTCGAGGACCTTATGTCACAGAGACCATATTCCGAGCGTGCTAATGTCGCCCAAACTCACACCACAAATATAGATAATGAGGCGGTCGAAGCAATAATAAAACCCAATGCAAGTCGGGGTTGAATCCTCAGGGAGTTAGAATTGGGATTAGGTATATGCTTAGTGTAATTATACGTTATGCCTTAGATTACACTTCCACATTCTTGTTTGTTGTATCTATTTCTACTTTAAACTATTGATTGCAATTATAAAACTAGAAGATAATATTTTTGGTTTTATTTATTTT
The DNA here is from genome assembly GCF_000390325.3 of Nicotiana tomentosiformis. Taxonomy (NCBI): domain Eukaryota; kingdom Viridiplantae; phylum Streptophyta; class Magnoliopsida; order Solanales; family Solanaceae; genus Nicotiana; species Nicotiana tomentosiformis. Next base: position 125,921,434 of record NC_090814.1, on the reverse strand, counting down.
CCAAATGATAAAAGATCTAGGGTCATGACTTCCACCTAGGTGGTTACCTAATGGGTTATAAACTCTAGGAAAAGTTTGATTGGTCGGGGTTATAATATAGCAATCACACGCAATTACCCACTTTATACCTCTCGGTAGTTTGAGTGATTTTTCCAATTTGGCTTTCTCAAGTCCAAATAGGTATTGCACAAAACAAGTGATAAATGCTCAAGTCGGGTCTTACTATCTCTAGATTTAACCATTTATAATTGGGGCTATCAATTTCTTGAGTTCGCCCCAAATTCTTGTTAGCCAAGTTTTTCTAGACTTATTCTCTCTTTCTCAAGTAGAGACTAAGTCAATTAGGTGTGAATCAATGTTTGCAACCATTAATTCTTGAAATCAAGCAAGAACTAGGCTAAATATCATTAACCCAATCACAAACAAGTCCTAAATCAAACACTCATTAAGTACCCACACTAGGGTTGGCCCACAATCCTATCTAGAAATTTAGCTACTCATGAAAAATGAATAAATACAAGAAGAAATTAAGATAGAATGCATAATAATTGATTAGGGAAAGAAAATTTAATGTTTAAAAGCTAATCTAGTACAATATTACTCAAAACAATAAAGAAAAATGGCTCAGGTGTTCTCCCAAAATAAAACTTACCCTAAAAATGACAAAAAATTCTATTTATACTAAGCTGAAAATATCTGACAAAAATGCCCTTGCGGAGGTTGTGCGGCCGCATAATTCTGAGTGCGCTCCGCACTCTGAGCTTGACTGGTCAATTGGGCCTTCTGCGGTCGCATAAAAGTGGGATGCGGTCGCACTACATCTAATTATGCGGTCCGCACATTTCTTAGTGCGACCGCACACTTGACTTGGGCTAGGACTTGAACCTTCTTATGCAGACCGCATAATTATGAATGCGGCCGCACAACTTCAATCAAGGCTCTCTGATTCTGGTCGTTTGCGGGCCGCATAATAGTGAGTGCGACTGCACTTGGCATCCTGCGGCCGCACAATAATGGTGCAGTCCGCATTTCTTCAACTTGCCCAAAATTTTAACTCTCCGAATCTCTCTTCTGCGGCCGCACCAAAATTATGCGGTCCGCATACTCTGAAGCTAATCTAACAGGGCTTCTTCATTGTTTGTGGCCGCACACAGTATTTTGTGGTCCGCACTGTAAGCATTTTTGCCTTGTTTTGTTCTTTGTCCAATTTTGACTCCTTTTTGAGTTGATTTTCACTTCTTTGGCTCGTCTCCCAATATTCCTGCACGAAAGCACATTTTATTAGTTTCCTAGAATACCTTTAAGCATTTTTGAACTAAAACGCAAGTAAAAGAGAGCAAATTAGCGATCAAAATCCCTTCTTATCAACTCCCCCAAACTTAAGCTTTTGCTTGTCCTCAAGCAATTAAGGCAATTTCCACCTCCACTAGAAAAAGGAATATTTTAGCTAGCCTAAGGTGAACCAATCACACATCAATTGGGACCAACAATTACCCACAACACGTATGAATTATCAACAATGCAATGATTTGACTTTTTGAGTACAATAGTTCTAATGTGACACTAGAGAATCTAGAGTTGACATTATTCATCAAGGAAGCTCGCTCTTCCATGTAAGTCATTGTGGATCCCAAACTCCTCCTCCTCTACTCTTCATTAGCATATCTCACTTTAGAATGCAACACTCGATTTAAGGATTGTGAAAAGCTCGCTCATCTCTCTCAAAAGAATGCCATAAGTCTGGCTCTAAGTACCATAAGCTTGCCCCTTAGGTAAATCACCACTAATGTAAGCTCCTTCATCTTGAAATCATGTAGGGCTTTTGCGGGATGTAATGAAGGCTTTTGGACTAAGGTAGGACTTGTTGGAATATAATGGTTTCATCTTTCCTTAAGCACTCCATTTTCTCTTTGGCTCATACTTTGTCGACTCTTTGAGTTAATTCCTTTTTCCTCGGGGGAACTAGAGAGACGTAACGTCACTCTTTCTTGGTCATGACATTCATTTTTCTCCTTTTCTATTTACTCCATGCCCTTCATCATTATTTTCTTTGAATCCCTTCAACTTTCTACCTTATTCACTTTCTTTTTGGCATTTTTCTTTTTATTCTTTCTTTCTTTTCTTTGCCTTCCCTTTTCTTCCTTTCTTTCTCTTATTTGTACCTTTTTTCACTTTTAAACTCCTCGTCTCTCCCCCAAACTTATGTTTTTGCCAATTGTTTCTCAAGAATGCTAAGGAAAGATTGGGTGCCAAGAGAGGGTCATTACAAAACGGATAAAGGCTTGTAACGTGGTTATTGAAAGAAAGAAGGCTTAGGCTCAAATGGGTTGACTAGGGATATCACATTGGTAGACTATGGAAGATTTCAAAATTCAAATCGGATCAAGGAGAGCCTACAATCATTTCTCAAGCCAAGCTACACTTAGAATATTGCCTAGAAAAATATTCAGGGCAAGTTCTAGACTATTAGCACGGGAACTTGGACTTGCAATTCAATACCTCCCCTTTCACGCTGCTGAATTGCAAAAGAGACCGGAGTCGAGGGCCCACGACAAACCTAGTTAAGATTGAGAATCACAAATGTTTCGATTGAACCACTCGATGACTGTTGAAGTCACCACAAGAGTCAAAAGGTCACAACTAGAGCTATTTTATGCCAACAACTTTGTTTTTAACCATAAGGTTGAAGGTAAATGTGTTGGCACCAAGTGAAGCATGCTTGAGACCCTTTTATTCATTATTACTTTATTTTCCTAAACATAAAAGAAAATAGACTCAATCCTTTAAGAAGGTTGACATGCCATCCATCGTTGGGAAGTGCCACCCGGTTCACACAAAATCTACCTTTGAAAAGAATCATGGCATTAAGAAAACCAAAGGCTTATTGATCACTCAAACGTAAAAAGAAGCTAACAAATCAAAAAGAAACCACTAAAGTAAATAAAAAGTTATACTACTAAGAAAGACAAAGTAAAGAAGCTACGAAATAAACTACGGAAAGCAAGATAAATGAATATACAAACTGAAGTAAAATGAATATATACATAAGGGAGACTGAATATATACATCAAACGAATGGGAGAATATATACATACCAAAGAGAAAATAAATATAAAGGAAAACATAGTATGAGAGTTATTACAGGCCACATGTCAATGCCAATCAATCAAAATAGACCACCCCCCGAATAAAAATAAGCATTATCCCCAATGCTTAACAAAAATAAGAACAGGGAAGGGTAGATAGTTAAGATAATTCCCTATGTGATCTCAGTCTGCATGGGATCCGCAACACCCTCTGTCTTCTCTAGCTGTATCTCATCATCACTTGGCTGAGGGGCAACAGGGTTGCTGAGCATCTGGATCATCTCCTCAGCGGTGTGGGCAGTCGCAACCGGCTCCTCAGATTGGCCGGTTGCTATATGTGATGCCTCTGGTGCTTCTGGTGCTGAAGGTGCTCCCTCCATAAGTAAGTCCAGTGGTAGATTTTCGGCAGATGCAATTTTGGCAACCACTTTCCTCAACTTGTCCACTGACCTCTTCGATGCGTGAGACTTCTGCATCTTCTTTGTTTGCTTTCCCAACTCCTCGATGACCTCCCCATGCGCCACTAGAGTCTCCATAATGGTCTTCTGGTTGTCCAGAATCTTCTTCAATGTTTCCTCAATTGACAGAGGTACCTGTGGTGCTGCTGTGGCTGCTAACTATGCTGTAACAGCACTGGATATGTCAGACAGCTTTGAAGTAGCTGCCTGCATCCAGTTGTTGAGACTCGCTAATGTCTGGGAGACTCGCAGCGTAGTCTGTGGATAAGTGGATGAAATTGGCACCGATAATGAAGTTGGTGGTCTAGAAGACGACAGTGGTGGCATGGCTGCTGTCCCGGTAGAAGGATTGGCTTCTATGGAAGACTCAGCAGCTGAATCAGTAACTACTACAGTTGGCTCCTCAGACTGGCTAGCGGAGGTAGTTGCCTTACCCTTGAACTTCGGGTTGTCAGCACCCTGCAGGTGGTACCATGAGAAAGGCTTCTTGGCTTTTACTTATGTATCATATTGCCTCGGCTCCACCTTTTTATCTTTGATGTATTCTGTGAAGAAGTTTGGGTACGGATATGATCTCTCATCTTTATGGACAGCTAATGTGATGTTGGTGGACATGATGGCACCAATATTAATCCGATACCCAGCCATAATTGAAGCCACCAGGACTCCATGGTGAAGTGGGAGGTTGTTCTCATTTAGGCACGGATCAATGCGGCTGCACACAAATGTTTTCCACCCTTTTGCTTCGAAATTTAGGGTGGCACGAACTATGGGAACCCCTGATGTAAGCCACGGAGGTGTTTATCCTTGAATAGCCAAAATCTCAGCTAGCCACGGGCAAGCTGCATCACCCATAGCCAGCTTTTCTAAGTATTGGGCTGCCTCCACTTCTTCAAATCCCACATAAGAGTTCAAAGCACAGGAGTCGAATCGGATTTTCATATTTCGCACTTTTGTCACCTTGGTACCCTTCTTAATGTGAGCCACATTGGCATAAAATTCTTTAACCAAGTGCTCATTTGCATCGAGGGCGCTTTGGGTGAACCATTTCCATCCTTTTCTCTCCTGGAACTGTCTGAGGATATTTGGGTTATGCTTGTCCAAATCCTTCATCAAGAAATGTCGCTCAAGAGTGAGTAATCTCTGGGTTCACCACTCTCTAAGTCTGTTGAAGGCAGTCAAGCTGACAAATCTGTCTTCCCACATCTCCCTTTTCCTTGTCCTCTCTAAATCCCCCATTGTAGCATCACCCCCTCTACCATCGTCCAGGACATAATCATCATCATCGACATTGATTGGTATAGCCGGGGTATGTGAGGAAGAGGGCTCAGAATCTGGGCTACCCTCTTCCGAACCTTTAGAAGAACTAGCAACGAAAGATGACTCATCTACCAAGTGGAATCTACCCGGGACTTATTGTGATTGGGCTTCCGGATGTGCTTGCACGGAGTTACCCTTAGAAGATTCCCTAGATGGGAGATACTCACTAGTTTCGGAGGGTTCAGGAACTCTGTTGGCGATTTATTTCTTGCATATGGTCCTCTGAATGGTAAGTGGTAGGTTACTCTTGCCGCGGCCTCGGCCTCAGGAGGGTTTTGCCCTCCCTTTTGATGTATCTCCTCCACCACGTGATCTAACCAACATCTGCAATTCATAACAATAAGAATCAGTTAGAGTTCAGGTTCATAGGACACATATATATGCATGACAGTTGTAGGCAAGTTGTGGAAAAACAGAAGAGGCAGTGTGGACCGCACAAAAGTGAGTGCGGCCGCACAACCAAAAATGCGGACCGCATAATTTTGAGTGCGGCTGCAAAGCTAAAAGTGCGGACCGTACAATTTGAGTGCGGCCGCACAACCCCAGGTTCAGAATACCAGGCTCTCTGATCATTCATCAGCGCGGACCGCATAATTTTGCTGCGGACCGCACAATTTCACTGCGGACCGCATATTTTTGAGTGCGGTCCGCACAATTTAAGCACACAGAAGCCCTAAGTTAAAGGACTGCGGACCACACAAAAATGTGTGCGGCTGCACAATTTGAATTTTCATGGTCAGTAAACTAGGTTCATGCAATATTTTCACAATTTAGACATGGTTTGCACAAATTGACAAGCCTAGTGGTCTACCCAGTCCCTAATTAACACATACGAGGCTACCCATATGATTTTGAAGCACATATTAAGCACGTTTGACATTTATAGGCCTAAAAATAACTAAACTAATCAAAGAAAATAAGAACACAAATTAAGAAGAAAGAACAAAAATTTAACATGGATTGAACATACCAGTAATGAATGATGCAGGTGAGAATCTAACTTGATGAAATGAGGGAAGATTTAGAGCTAATGGGGTATGCAGTGTGCTTGCTTAGGGCTTGAGCTTTAGAGAGTGTAAAATATGAAAAGTTTTGAAAAGCCCTATTTATAGGTTGACCCGTCGGGCCCAGGACTTACCTGAGTCCGGTCGCACAATTTTGAGTGCGGTCCACACTCTTTACCTGTACCTAGGAAGACTTTATGCGATCTGCACAAGAATGAGTGTGGCCGCAAAATTTGTCCGGACCGCACAATTTTGTGTGCAACCGCAATTTGTTAAGGAAATTTGACAGGCCAAACTTTAGAGACCATTAGAGAGTGTAAAATATGAAAAGTTTTGAAAAGCCCTATTTATAGGTTGACCCGTCGGGCCCAGGACTTACCTGAGTCCGGTCGCACAATTTTGAGTGCGGTCCACACTCTTTACCTGTACCTAGGAAGACTTTATGCGATCCGCACAAGAATGAGTGTGGCCGCAAAATTTGTGCGGACTGCACAATTTTGTGTGCAACCGCAATTTGTTAAGGAAATTTGACAGGCCAAACTTTAGAGACCATGCATTTTTTATCTTCCAATTGTGCGACCGCAAACAGAATTGTGCGGCCGTAGAGTGATTGTGCGGTCCGCATAATTTTGGTGCGGTCCGCACTCTTGTGACACTTAGCCAATTTTTCTTGCACAGACCCTGCAACGCACACCCATTCCTACATACACTTCATAACTAGTTAGCACAAAACAAAGCTATCTAACAAAGAAGAAAAACAAGAAAAAGAAAAAGATGAATGGGTTGCCTCCCAAGAAGCGCCTGATTTAACGTCGCGGCACTACGTAGATTACCAATCATTTAAAATGAAGAATGCCACAATGTGGGCATCATCAAGCTTGCCAAGATAATGTTTAACCCGGTGCCCATTGACTCTAAACACCTCATCATTCTTATTTTTCAAATCTAGAGCACCAAAGGGGGTTATATTCACCACTTCAAAGGGGCCACTCCATTTTGACTTCAACTTGCCCAGAAACATCCGTAACCGAAAATTCAATAATAGCACAAGATCACCCTCTTTAAATTCCTTGTTGTGGATGTAATTGTCATGGAGGTACTTCATCTTCTCCTTGTAAAGAGATGAGCTTGTGTAGGCATGATACCGGAACTCATCAAGCTCATTCAATTGCGACATCCTTAGATTTGCCGCGACATCCCATTCAAGGTTCAACTTCTTCAAAGCCCACATGGCCTTATGCTCAAGTTCTACCGGAAGATGGCATACCTTCCCGAACACTAACTAGTATGGAGACATCCCGATCGGTATTTTGTAGGCCATTCTATAAGCCCAAAGAGCATCATCAAGTTTTCTTGACCAATCCGTCTGGTTGGCATTGACTATCTTTGACAAAATACTCTTTATCTCCCGGTTGAAGACTTCAACTTGTTTGCTTGCTTGAGGATGGTAGGGGGTTGATACTTTATGAGTGACACCATACTTTATGAGTAAGGTATCAAAAGCCTTGTTGCAAAAATGCGAATCCCCATCACTAATAATGGCTCTTGGGGTACCAAACCTCGTGAAGATGTTCTTTTTCAAGAATGCCACCACGTTCCTTGCTTCATTGTTGGGCAAAGAAATGGCCTCAACCCATTTAGATACATAATCCACCGCAACTAGAATGTAGGTGTTCCCATAAGAGCTAACAAATGGACCCATAAAATCAATACACCACACATTGAAGATATCTATCTCCAAAATGGTGGTGAGAGGCATTTCATTCTTCTTTGAGATGGGACCGGCCCTTTGGCATTCATCACACCGCTTGACAAGCTAACTAGCATCCTTGTAGAGGGTAGGCCAATAGAATCCACAACTCAAAATTTTTTTTGCCATTCTTGATCCACCATGGTGACCACCATACGGTGAAGAGTGGCAAGCCTCAAGAATACCTATTTGTTCTTCCTCCGGCACACATCGTCGGATCACACCATCAGTACATATTCGGAAAAGATACGGCTCATCCCAATAATAGTCAAGGCAATCCCGTTTGAGCTTCTTCCTTTGGTTTGAAGAGAACTCATTCGGTACGGTGCCACTCACAAGATAGTTTTCTAAGTCGGCGAACCATGGCATCCCGGTCATTGAAACGGCTAGGAGTTGCTCGTCGAGAAATGAATCATTGATCTCAAGGCCATCATGTGGCCTCCCCTCCTCCTCCAATCGGGACAAGTGGTCCGCCACTTGATTCTCGCTACCCTTTCGGTCTTGAATCTCTAGATCAAACTCTTACAATAGAAGCACCCACCACATCAACCTTGCCTTAGAATCTTTCTTGCTCATCAAATACCGAAGCACCGCGTGTTCGGTGTGAACAATCACCTTTTGTACCTATCTAGTACGGGCAGAACTTCTCCATAGTAAAGACAATAGCAAGGAGCTCTTTTTCAGTCATTGTATAGTTGACTTGGGCATCATTCATGGTCTTGCTTACATAATAGACCGGATGGACGATTTTGTTGATACGTTGCCCCAACACCGCTCCAACCGCCACATCACTTGCGTCACACATGAGCTCAAACGGCAAGCTCAAATCCGATGCGGTAATAATAGGAGTATTAGTCAACTTGAACTTAAGCAACTCAAATGCCTTCATGCAATCTTCATTGAAATAGAACTTGGCATCCTTCTCCAAAAGTTTACACAAATGGTTCACCACTTTGGAAAAATCTTTGATGAATCGGCGATATAACCCCGCATGACCCAATAAGCTCCTCACTCCCTTCACGGATGTAGGGGGAGGGAGTTTGGAGATCACTTCAATTTTGGCTTTATCAACCTCAATACCATACTTTGAAATCTTGTGACCGAGGACAATGCCTTCCTCGACCATCAAGTGACATTTCTCCCAATTCAAAACCAAGTTAGTTTCCTCACATCTTGCCAATACCTTGTCCAATTTGTTCAAGCAATCATCCAAAGAATTCCCAACGACAGAGAAATCATTCATGAAGACCTCAAGAATATCTTCCACCATATTGGTGAAAATAATCATCATACACCGTTGAAAAGTCGACGGTGCATTAAATAACCCAAATGGAATCCTCGAGAATGCAAAGGTACCATATGGACAAATGAAAGTGATCTTCTCTTGGTCCTCAGGAGCAATAAGAATCTGATTGTAGCCGTAGTATCCATCCAGGAAGCAATAAAAAGCACGTCTGGCAAACCTATCCAACATTTGATCAAGAAATTGAAGCAGAAAATGATCTTTCCAAGTGACTTTGTTGAGCTTCCTATAGTCCATGCACACTCTCCACCCGGTGATAGTTCTTTTGGGGATCAATTCATTCTTGTAATTTATTATCACAGTCATGCCCTCTTTCTTTAGGACACATTGCACCGGAGAAGTCAATGAGCTATCGAAAATAGGGTAAACAACCCCGACATCCAACCACTTTATGATCTCCTTCTTGACCACCTCTTGCATTGCTTCATTTAGCCTCCTTTGACATTCAACAGAGAGTTTGGCTCCCTCCTCCAATATAATCTTGTGCATGCAAAAGGCAGGGATTATGCCCCGGATATCCGCCAAGGTCCATCTGATTCCTCTTTTCCTCCTTTGTAGCACCTCCAATGTGGACTCTACCTGCATTTTAGTCAAACAAGAAGAAAGGATAACCGGTAAAGTAGAAGAAGGGCCAAGGAATTCGTACCTGAGATACGGAGGCAATGGCTTTAACTCCAAAGTGGGAGGCTCCACGATTGAGGGATTTGTTGGAGGAGTCTTCCGATTTTCAAGATCCAAAGATAGCTTGGGGGGCTCATAAGTGTACGACCCCATCCCTTGCAATGCATTCACACACTCCACATAGCCTTCTTTTTCCTCATCATCATCAAGGTTGAGCAATACGGCTTCCAAATTATCCTTAACATTCATTTTGGCACTAGCATCATCAACAATTACTTCGGTCACTAAATCTATGAATGAACAAACTTCGTTGCTATTTGGTTGCCTCATCGATTTGTACACATGGAAAATCACCCTTTCGTTACCTACCCAGAAAGTGAGCTCACTGGCTTCCACATCAACAAGAGCCTTCCCTGTAGCAAGAAAAGGTCTACCCAAGATAATAGGCACCTCGTAGTCAACCTCACAATCAAGGATCACAAAGTCCGCTGAAAGGATGAACTTATCAACACGGACTAACATATCATCAATAATTCCCAATGGCCTCTTCATAGTCCGATCCGCCATTTGAAACCTCATGATATGGGTCTTGGTTGCCTAATTCCCAAAGTTTTGAACACAGAGTAGGGCATCAAGTTGATACTTGCCCCCAAATCACATAAAGCTTTGGCAAAGTCGGCGCTCCCAATAGTGCAGGGGATTGTGAAAGCACCCGGATCTTCCAATTTCGGAGCCATTGAGTGCACAATAGCACTCACTTGATGTGTCATCTTGATAGTTTCACAATTCATCGACCTCTTCTTGGTGACCAAGTCCTTCATGAACTTTGCATAACCGCGCATGTGTTCCAATGCCTCAACCAATGGTACATTGATAGACAAAATCTTCATCATGTAAATAAACTTTTTGAATTGGTTCTAACTATTTTGCTTTGCAAGCCTTTGAGGGTATGGAGGATGAGGCCTTGACATTGGTACCTTAGACTTTGGCACTATCGGTTCCGGTATGTCAATCGCGTGCTCCCTAGACGGGTTCACCTCTTCTTGCGTCTCCTCCACATTTTCATCAATATCAATTCTCACTTCATCATTAGCTTGAACCACATTGCTTGGAATTTCATCTTCTTGAACCACAACATCATCATCCACAATTCTTCTTTGATTTGAGGTCGTTGCATCTCCACCTTTTTCCACTTCTCGTAGTCACGGCCATAGCATGTCCCGTATTATTCCCACCCTTTGGGTTCACCACCGTATCACTTGGTAGTGCCCCCTTAAGACGAGTGTTCAATGCTTGTGAGATTTGGCCGAGTTGAACCTCCAAATTACGGATTGAAGTGTTGTGGGAGGCTAATTGAGCATCGGAGTCGACATTTTTCTCCATCATTTGTTTGAACATATTTTCAATCTGTCCCATCTCATTGTTAGAAGAGATCGAGCCTTGAGAAATATGGGGAGGTGGATTTCTCAGTTGTTGGAACATCGGGGGATTTTGAAAGCCCGAACCCCGGTTGTTGTTGTTATTCCACCCTCCTTGATTACCTCCCCAATTACTTTGATTGTTGCCACCCCAATTGCCTTGGTTTTCTTGATTATTCCAATTGCCTTGATTATTGTTATTTTCCCAATTGCCTTGACTGATGTTTCCACCACTTCAATTGCCTTGGTGGCCTTGGTTGTTACTATTTACTTGATTTTCTTGTGATCTTCATTGTTGTTGATTGTGAGCATTATTTCTTTGACCTTGATAATTGTTGACGTATTGTACTTATTCTTCTTGCTCATCATATGAATCACCTTGGTCATACCCACTATTATCTTGCATGAATTGTTTCGGACGGCTTTGCCCTTGTTGACCTTTTTGCCATCTCTTGTTCATCATCATATTTATGCCTTCCATCGCATTCACTTGTTTCGGCCCTTGAACTTGTTGCAGCTGAGCTTTTGTGAATTGGTTCATTGTGGTTGTTAACTCTACGATAGCTTGCCCATGATCATGTAGTTCCTTGTGTAGGTGAATAACATTGGGGTCACCTTGTGGAACATTGGCCCTACTTTACCATGCCGATGAGGTATCCGCCATCTCATCTACAATTTCACAAGCTTCGGCATAAGGTGTGTTCATGAAGTTCCCGCCGACGAGTTAATTTACCACACATTGATTTGTTATGTTGATCCCCCTATAGAAGATTTGTTGGATCATGGCCTCGGTCATATCATTATTCAGGAACTTTTTAACCATGGTACGATATCTTTCCCAAATCTCGTACAATGGCTCATTAGGCTCTTGCTTAAACGCTAGAATTTCACCCCGTAGTGTAGCCATGTGCCCTGGAGAGAAGAATTTGGCAATGAATGTTTTGGCAAACTCATCCCATGTATGGATGGAATGATTGGGCAATCTCTCTAGCCAGTCCAATGCTTTTCCCCGTAAAGAAAAGGGAAATAGCCTCAACCTCAGCGCGTCCTCAGTAACATTGGTTTGCTTGCTCCCCCAACAAGTATCGACAAACCCCTTGAGATGCTTGTAAGCATTTTGATTTGGAGCCCCAGTGAAGAATCCTCGTTGCTCAAGTAGTGTAAGCATCACGTTGGTGATTTGGAAGTTGCTCGCCCTAATGCGGGGTGGGACTATAGCACTTGCATAACCCTCATTCGGCAACACCCGGTGCGCTGCCACTCTTGGTGGAGGTGGGGGAGGGACGGAAACATTATCTTGAGGCGGTCGGCCTCGCCTATTTGCATGAAGTTTGGGAAGAACCTCACCTCCTTGATCATCGTCCACTTCCTCCCCCAATGGAAAATTACCAATGGGCTCGTTGTTGAGAGCCATTCTCGTACCTATTAGCAATTCAAAAGCAAAATTAGTGACTCAAAAGGAAAAGAAGACAAATCACACAAAAACCTAGATATATAGCTAAATCCGTTTAACTCTCCGGCAACGGCACCAAAAATTGATGTCGCCTAAACTCACTCCACAAATATAGGTAATGAGGTAGTCGAAGCAATAATAAAACCCAACGCAAGTCGGGGTCGAATCCTCAGGGAGTTAGAATTGGGATTAGGTATATACTTAATGTAATTGTACAATATGCCTTAAATAACACTTCCACATTCTTGTTTGTTGTTTCTACTTCTACTTTAAACTATTGATTGCAATTATAAAACTAGAAGATAATATTTTTGGTTTTGGTTATTTTCCAAATGATAAAAGATCTAGGGTCGTGACTTCCACCTAAGTGGTTACCTGATGGGTTGTAAACTCTAGGGCAAGTTTGATTGGTCCGGATTGTACTATAGTAATCACACGCAATTACCCACTCTATACCTCTCGGTAGTTTGAGTGATTTTGCCTGATTTGGCTTTCTCAAGTCCAAATGGGTATTACAAAAAACAAGTGATAAATGCTCAAGTCGGGTCTTACTATCTCTAGATTCAACCCTTTAATTGGGGCTATCAATTTCTTGAGTTCGCCCCAAATTCTTGTTAGCCAAGTTTTTCTAGACTTAGTCTTTCTTTCTCAAGTAGAGACTAAGTCAATTAGGCGTGAATCAATATTTGCAACCATTAATTCTTTAAATCAAGCAAGAACTAGGCTAAATATCACTAACCCAATCACAAACAAGTCTTAAATCAAACACCCATTAAGTACCCACACTAGGGTTGGGCCACAACCCTAGCTAAAAATTTAGCTACTCATGAAAAATGAAGAAATACAAGAAGAAATTAAGATAGAATGCATAATAATTGAATAGGAAAAGAAAACCTAATGTTTAGAAGCTATTCTAGTACAATATTACTCAAAACAATAAAGAAAAATGACTTAGGTTCTCTCCCAAAACGAAACTTACCCTAAAAATGATAAAAAATCTATTTATACTAAGCTGAAAATATCTAACAAAATATCCCCTATGGAGGTTGTGCGACCGCATAATTCTGAGTGCGCTACGCACTTTGAGCTTGACTGGTCAACTGGGCCTTCTGCGGTCACATAAAAGTGGGATGCGTCCGCACTACATCTAATTGTACGGTCCATACATTTCTGAGTGCGGCCGCACACTTGACCTGGGCTGGGACTTGGACCTTATTATGCGGTCCACACAGCTTCAATCAAGGCTCTCTGATTCTTGTCGTTTGCGGGCCGCATAATAGTGAGTACGACTGCACTTGGCATCCTGCGGTCGCGCAATAATGGTGCAGTCCGCATTTCTTCAACTTGCCCAAAATTCCAACTCTCTGAATCTCTCTTCTGTGGCCGCACCAAAATTATGTGGTCCGCATACTCTGCAACTAATCTGACAGGGATTCTTTATTGTTTGCAGCCACACACAGTATTGTGCGGTCCGCATTATAAGCATTTTTGCCTTGTTTTGGTCTTTGTCCAATTTTGACTCGTTTTTAAGTTGATTTTCACTTCTTTGGCTCGTCTCCCAATATTCCTGCACGAAAGCACATTTTATTAGTTCCCGGGAATACCTTTAAGTATTTTTGAGCTAAAATGCAAGTAAAAGAGAGCAAATTAGCGGTCAAAATCCCTACTTATCATGTGCATGGATGTAACTGTCGAAGGGTTAGTGGGAGGCCCGTAATCATGGTAAGTTTTCTTTTCTGATTCAATAATGTTTGACTTTCTCCTTGCGCTATCGAATTCTTATTGGTTCTATTTTCTTTTATAGGTCTCCCTAAGTATATTGCTATGAGGCCTTCATCTGGTGATGAGGATGTGCCTCTCGAGTTCCCTGCCCCGAGTCAGGGTGATGATAAGAAAGGTAAAAGGGCCCCGAGATCCCCGAACTCGGAGAAGTAGAGACCAAAAAAGAGGCAAATGCGCAAACCCAAAGAAAACATCGGCGCCCTCCCATCGGACTCAATCCGCCGACTGAGGGATGAATCTGAAGAAGAAGAAGAAGACAATTTCGAGCTCGTGGCTCGGGTACGAACTGCTTTGCCTCAAGCCGGGGAAGCTGTTGAGAAGGCATTGGTTGAGATCTCCGAACCGGAACGGGGTGCGACTACTTTGCCCCAAGCAAGGGGAGTCGAGAGGGAGACCGGGGCCAACACTTCTCGAGCAGAGGAAGGTGCCCCGAAAGATGCGCTTGGGGTGACTGACCTTACTGGGTCTTCTCAATTCTCAGATGCCATGATCCATGAGGCTGGTATGCTAGAAGGTCGTCGTTCTTACGAGGGGCCTCAGGGGGTGACAGATATCCACAATGTCTTGGATGGGTTAGAGTCCACTGCCTCAGAGGACATCACTAGGCTTGGTGACTTTCTGCTGCCAAATAAGATACCATCATCAGGGGCCAATGGATATTCTTCGAGCCCAAAGTTGGTGGATCGGTTCCCGGCCCCGAGCATTAACCCTGACCTAAGGCGGTCAATAGTTTTCTCTATCCCAGAGGATGCCCGGGTTTTCTCTGCCCCCGTGGGGGTCTCTAGCTACCTTCGGTGCTTGGTGACCGAATAGGACCAGGTCGTGATGGTAGCAGTGGAAGCGCCCTACCTATTCAATAAAGCTCAACATGCTTTGAATTGGGTAACTTCAAGTGTCCCTTTATTATGTATTTTAAACTTGAAGTTGCAAATAATCCTAACACATTTCTTTATGCTTGAACGCCTCGGTACTGCACCATGAGACTTTCCTCCGATACCGGGAGGAGTTAGCCCAATACGAGGCTGAGGTTCAGGAGCTTACTGAGAAGAGGGACACTTATAAGCTTCTGAATGAGAAACTTCAGGCTGAGTTAGAAGCGGCTCGGAATGAGTATGCCGAGTGGGCCGAGTAGGTAAATCGAGTAATTGAAGATAGTGACCACGAACTGGACTCAGTGGCTAATGATCTGATCCTGCAGGTTTGATAAAGCTTGAACAAATCGGGCAGCTCCAGGCGCAGGTAGACACGATACAAGCTGAGGCCGAAGAGTTCAAGAAAAATATGGATCTCATAACTCGAAAAAGGAAGCTGTCCAAGCACAACTGGCGTCGGCCGAGGCCCAGCTTCGGGTTGCAAAAGCAAAAACCTTGGTGCAGGCTAAGAAGATCTAGGAGCTCCAATCTGAGCTAAACTCGGCCATTTCTGGTCAAGAGAGTCTGGCCAAGGAACTCGAGGCGGCCATATCAGAGGTGTTTGTGGCCGAGACCAAGGCTGATGCTAAAGTGGCCCTATTCAAGGTTGATGTCGAGGCTATTCAGGCGTAGGCCAAAAGCATGGTAGAGCATGCAAGGTGGCAAGATCGAAGGGAAGCCCTCGAGGGAGTCCGTGCTCAGAGTTTCGACATACTGGCGGAAATCGAAAATGTCAAAATAGAAGAAGCTAGGGCCCGGAAGATGGCTTTTCCCAAGGAAGATTCCGAGAGCTTAACCGAATCTGAAGGCGGGTGAAGATCCCGATGATGAAGACGCTGCCCCCCATGAGGACCAGGCCACCTAGGCCTTTAGATGTTTTGTAAAAAGATTTTATATATATATATATATATATATATATATATATATATATATATATATATAAGGCTTTCTTTCCCTTTAGGCTTTCAAATTTTCCCTTTGCTCTATTACTTGTATTCATGAAGGCCGGAATGCCTTAGCATAAAATAACTTAGGTTATGTTCGAAAGTTCAAACAAACCTTACCTTTACATTACTCTATTTTAAGGCATTTTGGGGGTTCGGTGTTATCAGAAACCTTTTCCAAAAGTAGGTAGCCTAGATTATAGTTTGCAGAGGGTAGCCTTTAGAACCGGTTATGAAAAAGTTTCTTTTTTGAAGGCCTAGTTTTTGTTACGGGTTTCGGATGTCTCCGAGCCGTGTTAATATGGTCGTAGCTTTTAGTTCAGGAGCTGCCCATTGGACTTGCTTTCCCGAGCTATCCGGGCTTGCCCAAGATAACAGTCCCCGATTGGGGTTGCCGTGGCCTTCAAAAATCGGAGGGTTGCCTAATAGGTCTTATACCCCCGAAGCCCAGTGACTTGGGTCGTTCGAGTTTGTTTTTGGACGGCAGTCCCTGAGTGAGAGAGTGATCATTCATACTCCGGTCATAAGCGACCCTTGAGCTCGTTACCTTTAGGAGATCGGAAGTACGAAATTCTTTAAGGGATATAAAGAGGAAAATTTTAAAACTTAAGATGATCGCAAGGAAAGTACTTCTCTTTATTCTTGTGTAAAACAACTACATGCGTACATGTTTTATGTCAGGGCTTGAGCAATCTATATGGGCACCGATTGTTTGACCATTTGGACCATACAATAAATCCTACCTATCGAGACCCTTCCTTTACGAAGTAATTTCCTCGCTAAAGTTGATATCCGAAGGTAATGCATATTCGAGGGTAATACCCCCCCCCCCAGTATTCAAGGTTGATTGTAGAGGAACCTCGGATACTGTTAATTCAATCTTCGATACCGATTCATAATCGATCTTTGATTCTAAGTTAGCACGATCCATTGTTGCCTCGTTAAAAACCTTGCCAAAACCCATTTGGGACAAAATCGGTCTAAGGAAAAAAGAGCGTAACACATGCTTTCAGACATAAAACTTTGTGTCGCTTCTTGTCGATCACCTGCAAGTGTTAGTCCGAAATAAAAGGAAATGAATAGGGTCATACCTTAGCAGTAATATCATTTTAAGTGAGTTACATTCCAATTGCTCGGTAGTTGTTCTCCATTCATGATTCCGAGCTTATCGGATCCTTTCCCGGTGATCTCGAGAATCTGGTACGGTCCTTCCCAGTGTGGACCCAACTTCCCTTCGTTTGGATTCCAGGTGTTTAGTGTGACCTTCTTTAGTACTAAGTCCCCGATATTGAAGTATCGAAGGTTGGCTCTTCGATTGTAATACCTCTCGATTTTTTGCTTTTGGGCAGCCAATCGAATGAGGCGGCTTCATGCCTTTCATCCAATAGCTCCAAGCTTGTATTCATGGCCTCGTCATTTGATTCCTTTGTTGCATATCGGAATCTGATACTTGGCTCCCTGACTTCATCCGGTATTAGGGCTTCGGCGCCATAAACTAATGAGAATGGAGTAGCCCCGGTACTGGACTTCGCAGTCGTGCGGTACGCCCAAAGGACTTCGGGCAGGATTTCCTTACATTTCCCTTTGGCGCCGGTTAACCTTTTATTGAGGTTTTGGATTATAGTTTTGTTGGTCGATTCGGCTTTCCCGTTCCCGCTAGGGTGATAAGGTGTCGATAAGATTCTTTTGACCTTATGATCTTCGAGGAACTTTATCACTTTGTTGCCAATAAACTGTTTCCCGTTGTCACACTCAATTTCGGATGGCATCCCGAACCGACATATGATGTGGTCCCAAATGAAATCGATGACTTCCTTCTCCCTAACTTTCTCGTATGCCTAAGCTTTAACCCACATAGAAAAATAGTCAGTCATAAATAAGATAAATTGAGCCTTACCCAATGCCCATGGAAGAGGGCCGACGATGCCCATTCCCCACTTCATGAATGGCCATGGTGACAAGACCGAATGCAACAGTTCCCCGGGTTGGTGAATCATTGGAGCATATCTTTGGCATTTGTCACATTTTTGGACGAACTCCTTCGCATCTTTTTCCATGTCGATCCAGTAATAGACGACTCCAATCACCTTTTGAACCAATGAATCGGCGCCTGAATGATTTTCGCAAGTGCCCTCGTAAACTTCCCTCAGAACATACTCGGTATCTCCTGGTCCCAGACATATTGCTAGCAGGCCATCGAACATTCTTCAGAACAAGGTTGCGTCCTCGGACAAGCTGAATCGGGCTGCCTTTGTGCGCATGGCCCTCGATTCTTTTGCATATGAGGGAAGTTTCCCGGTCTTCAAATACTCTACGTATTTATTTTTCCAATCCCAGGTTAAGCTTATGGAGTTTATCTCGGCGTGACCTTCTTCTACTATTGACCTCATGAACTGTACAACTTCCCCCAAGTTGAGCTCGTCGTCTTCGACCGACGACCCTAAGTTTGCAAGGGCATCAGCCTCACTATTTTGATCTCGAGGTACATGTTGCAAAGTCCATTCTTTAAACCGATGTAACGTTACCTGCAACTTATCTAGGTACATTTGCATTCGTTCTTCTCTGACTTCAAATATTCCGTTAACTTGATTCACCACAAGGAGGGAGTCACACTTAGCTTCGATCACCTCCGCCCCCAAGCTTTTGGCCAGTTTGAGACCTGCAATCATGGACTCATATTCGGCCTCGTTGTTAGTCAATTTCACAGTTCTAATGGATTGCCTAACTATATTGCATGTGGGTGGCTTCAGTACGATGCCAAGTTCGGACCCCTTTGCGTTCGATACACCATCCGTAAAGAGGGCCCAGATTCCCAAAGACATCCCAGAGTTTACCAACAACTCTCTTTCGACCTCGGGTATTATAGCCGGCGTGAAGTCAGCCACGAAATCTGCCAAAATTTGAGACTTAATGGTTGTCCGCGGTCGATATTCAATATCGTGCCAGCTGATTTCCACGACCCATTTGGCCAATCATCCTGAGAGTTCAGGTTTATGCATTATATTTCACAATGGGTAAGTTATCACAACACATATATGGTGGCATTGAAAGTATGGTTTCAGTTTCCTGGAGGCGCTTTGCAAAGCAAGCGCCAATTTTTCTAGGTGGGGATATCTAATTTCGGCCTCACCCAAGGTCCGGCTAACATAATAAATCGGAAATTGCGTACCTTGTTCTTCCCGAACTAGGACTCCACTTACTACTATCTCCGATATTGCTAAATACAAGTATAGTTGTTCGTCTTCCCTCGGTGTGTGAAGTAGTGGTGGGCTCAATAAATATCACTTAAGTTCTCCAAGGCCCGTTGGCATTCCGGGGTCCATGTGAAGTTGTTTTTCTTCTTCAGCAACGAGAAAAATCGATGACTCTTATCGGAGGACCTCGAGATGAATTGCCCCAAGGCGTCTATGCACCCAGTTAGCCTTTGCACAGCCTTCACGTTGTCCACTATCGCGATATGCTCGATAGCTTTGATCTTGTCGTGGTTGATCTCGATTCCTCGGTTGGATACCATGAATCCGAGAAATTTACCTGATCCGACTCCGAACGCGTATTTTTTCGGATTCAGCTTCATGTTGTACTTCTTCAATATACTAAAGGTTTCCTGCAAATGCTTTAAATGGTCCTCTGCTCGCAGGGACTTAACTAACATATCGTCAATGTAAACTTCCATATATTTGTTCTTTGAACATCCGGTTTACTAGGCGTTGGTAAGTGGCACCCGCATTTTTAATCTAAATGACATTACGTTATAGCAATACGTGCCATACTTAGTGATGAAGGAGGTTTTTTCCTGATCATTCGGGTTCATTCGTATTTAGTTATACCCGGAGTAGGCATCGAGAAAACTAAGGATCTCGTGGCCGGCCGTGGTATCAATCATGCGATCGATGTTAGGCAAAAGGGAAAGAGTCCTTGGGGCACGCCTTATTTAAGTCCTTGTAATTCACACACATTCTTAGTTTGTTCCCTTTTTTAGGGACTACTATTATGTTTGCTAGCCATTCCGGGTATTTGACTTCCCGGGTGAACTCTATTTTAAGGAGTTTAGTTACCTCGTCCTTGATGAAGGCATGCTTGATCTCGGACTGTGGTCTCCTCTTCTGCTTCACCGGATGGAATTTTGGGTCCAGGCTCAGTTTATGAGTGGTAATATCCGGTGGGATCCATGTCATGTCGATATGGGACCAAGAAAAATAATACATATTAGCTATAAGAAATTGAATGAGTTTTTTCCTAAGCTCGGGAGTTAACCCCGTGCTCAGGCATACCTTTCGATTGGGCAGATGTTCGATCAGTATGACCTACTCCAGCTCTTCGACCGTTGATTTTGTAGTGTCGGAATCATTAGGGACTATGAAGGATCGAGGAACCCCATAATCACCGTCTTTGTCAGTCCCCTGCTTATCCAGTTGGGTCGAGGTCGGTGATTGCTATTTGGCTTCCTGTTTTGCTTTCGAATCTGACCCCTCTGTAGATGAGAGTGTTGCTATTGGAATTACTTCATCGACGGCAAACATTTTCTTCGCTGTGGGCTACTCCCCGTAGATCGTTTAATCCCCTCTGGTGTTGGGAATTTTAATACCTGGTGAAAGGTCGAGGACGCAACCCTCATATTGTGAATTCGTGGCCTCCCGAACAGGGCGTTATATCTCATGTCCCCTTCGGTCACGTAAAACTTGATCTCCTGAATGGTTCCGGCTGCGTTCACCGGTAACGTTATTTCTCCCTTAGTAGTTTTACCAGCCATATTGAATCCGTTTAATACTCGGGCCGCGAGCACGATTTGGTCCTGTAGGCCGAGTTGTTCTACGACCCTCGACCGAATGATGTTGGCTGAACTACTAGATCAATTAACACACGTTTAACTCGAGTTTTATTCATGAGTACAAATATTACCAATGCATCATTATGGGGCTGCATGATTCCTTTTGTATCCTTGTTGTTGAAAGATAGAGTTCCTTCTGGTATGTAATCTCGAGTTCGTTTCTCCCTCGTGATTGATACTTTGGCGCGCTTTAACATCAGACCTTGGGGAACATTGACCCCTCCGATGATCATATGAATGACATGTTGAGGTTATTCTTGCTCGTTTTGTTTATTGGAGTCACTGTTTCTAAAATGATTCTTCGCTTGGTCACTTAGAAACTCCCAAAAGTACCTATTGTTGAATAACCGGGCTATTTCTTCTCTCAATTGTCGACAATCTTCCGTTCTGTGGCTATAGGTGCCATGATATTTGCACATTTTGTTGGAATCTCTTTGGGTTGGATAAGTATGTAAAGGTCGAGGACATTTGGTATCTTTGATGCGTCTGATAGCCGATACGATGGCGGCTGCATCAATATTAAAGTTGTATTCTGATAATCGTGGTGCTTTTTTAGATCCGATAGGCTTGTCAAAGTCGTTCTTGCTCATGAGCCCTCGAGAGCTCTGGCCTCGATCACTTCTCCTTTCATTTCGTACAGGATTTCGCCCAGATCCGCTGCTCCTACGATCTCCATTGTATGGCTGGTATCGATCTCTGTTTAATCTCGGTTCTCGGTCACTGTCCCTCTTGAGTATATCAACGGGTATAATAGGATAAACAGACCCGGAAGGAGCCCTTAGTTGGCCATCTTCGACCCTGATCTTCGATTGATATCGATTATGCACATCGGCCCAAGTAAAAGCTGGGTATTCAATCAAATTTTGTTTCAACTGATGCGAAGCCACTGAGCTTCGAACATTGAGTCCTTGGGTGAAAGCTTGAACGATCCAATCATTGGCGACCGGTGGCAGGTTCATTCGTTCCATTTGGAATCGAGACACAAATTCTCTGAGCATTTCGTTATCCTTCTGCCTTACGTTGAAAAGGTACGACTTCCTAGCTTCAACCCTGATGGCCCCAACGTGTGCTTTTACAAAAGAATCTGCAAGCATAGCAAATGAGTCAATAGAATTAGGTGGTAAATTGTGGTACCATATCATAACTCCCTTCGACAGGGTTTCTCCAACTTACTTTAGCAAGACAGATTCGATCTCGTTATCCTCTAGATCGTTCCCTTTGATAGCACATGTGTAAGAGGTGACATGCTCGTTCGAGTCTGTCGTTCCATTGTATTTAGGAATCTCGGGCATGTGGAACTTCTTGGGATTCGGTTTGGGAGCAGCGCTGGAGGGGAAAGGTTTTTGCATGAACTTTTTGAAATCCAAACCCTTCAATATTGGCGGTGCCCCCAGGATTTGATCGACCCTGGAGTTGTAAGTTTTCACCTTCTTGTCATTTGCCTCGATCTTCTTTTCCCCCGACTCAATTCGTATTGTCAGTTCTTCGAACATTTTCATGATTGCAGGATCAGCCCCCGATTTTTTCTCGCTCGATTTCCTTGAAGCTGATTCAACCTTGTGAACAACTTCCTGGGACGGTTCGGGCTCGATCCTGCTCGGTGGGTGATTCTAGTTTTGAAGCTGGGCTATTGCTGCCTGTTGAGCCTGCAATATTTCGAAGATCACCCGCAGGCTAATCCTGCCCTCTTCGTTGCCATGTGTGCTTTGAGCGGCTGATCGAACATCCCTACGGACGCTGCCCTCGGGATCAACGACCAAATTTGCGTTGATGGCTACATGCGAGCTGACGTCGATTGGATCTATAACAGGGACTCCATCAGGGCCAACCGGAGGTACGCCTTTCCCTGTAGGGATGCTGACTGAGAGTTTAACATTTTGGTCCTGGAATCAAAGATACTCCAAAGGACAAGTGTAAAATAGTGTGTGTTATGAAAGTTTGTACCATATAATCACTATTATCCTTAGCTCCACAGTGGGCGCCAAACTGTTTACCCTCAAAATCGGATAACAATTGAATTTATATGCGGTTTTAAGAATACTTGATACAACTTGATACAAATTAAGAAAACAGATTGGTATTGAAATTGACGATAAAAGAATAAATGCAAACTATACGAAACGGACAACCTTGGCCTTCGAGTTCGATCACCCTCGAACCAAGAAATGATTCAACTTATGTATGAACATAATAACAAGATGATAAAAATTAGAAATGACAGTATATTTCTTTGTGCTGTGTATTGTAATGTCCCTTACAAATGATCAGACCCTCATTTTATAGTAAAGGAGTCCTACTCTTGAAACAATTCTATATAAGGTAAAAAAATCTCATGATTTGCTAATTAATCGGCCTCTCCTTGATACGTGCCGGGATTTTCGCCGTAATCCCCAACCGATCATGGATATTTCGGCCTTCTGTTATTCGGCTCGGCAAATTTCCCTCGATCTTGTTTGGTCTCAATTTTGTTCGGTCCCAGAGTCACGAGCTCAATGATTTGACTTCGCCTCCTTGGTTCGATATATAACCCGAGAAAGAACTTTATTCTGTCACGTTTCAATGTTGATTGGTCACACAATAAGCGAACCGAGTTTCGATCGTCTACAAATTGATATCCTTACATAGCTTTATGTCATTTTTCTTCCAACAAAGGAAGAAAAGATAAAGGTTACTAATTAATTCTTTTCCCAAGTGACATAATCTTGAAAGCAAAAGTTACCTTACTAGCATCACAGAGTAGAATTTTCGGGCGCGGATCCAAATTAGTCAAGCCCAAAACGGATATTAAACATCGGAGGAAGAAAGAAGCAAAAGTTACTCTACTAAACTTTTGGCTGTTTCTTATAAAGTAAAAGTAAATCCTACCTTTTGCTTTTTGCTTTGGAATACCAAACTTCTAAACGTATATATTATTGTTGGAGAATAGTTTAAGTATATCATCAACATCCACTTTTTATAAAAAACTGGATTTTGTTTACCTTTTAGGTAATCAAAAGGGGGTCATGTAGATCTAATAAATGTAATTCAGTAAGCAAGAAAATTTTATCTTTTTGTGGAACTTCCATTAAATTGTAATACACATGCATCACCTTTTGTTGTCATTGTGAAAGCAACTAGCTTGTTTGCTTAAAATTGACAACCTAAAGTTACTATAGCCCGTGACATTAGGGACCAAGCAGTCGAGGAAATAAGGATTTTGTGGTTACATATTGCTGCTAATTAAAAAACAGATTTGACGGTTGAAAAGAAATATAGTAGATGAGGGAAGATTTTGGATGGAAAAATACAGATGAATGCAATTAAGCTTTGCCAGATCATAAAATAAATTCTCAAATCTAAAGCACATGGACAGGTTGATTGTACTTAGTCACCTAATAACTTCATTAGTGATTAGTTGGTTGGATGAAGGACAAGGCACCTAAAAATATTATCCCATCTTAACCACAAACGCTCATTTACACTATCCAAAACTTAGAATAGATTGGGATTGTCATAGCTGTCAAAAGGACCCAACCATGGACCACGTCGACCAATATTTTGTTGATTGCATTATAATTTTGGGCTCAATTTGTTGTCAGCATTATACAAATAAGTTTAAAGTTTATTTCCTTTATTTATTTATTTTTTGGTGCAGGTGGGAAGAAAATAATGATAACAATAAAGCAATTCTAAAGTTGGTTAAGGCACATGCAAGCATATGGGGTTGGTATAGGTATAATGTTACGCTAGGTTCTTAATAATGAAATATAATAAGAGCATGAGTTGGAGCTTCTTGAAATATATATATATATATATATATATATATATATATATATATATATATATATATATATATATATATATATATACTCTATCCGTTCACTTTTACTTGTCACGTTTTGACTTTCACATATCTTAAGAAATAATAAATGAAGTGCATAATTTATCATGATACCCATATTAATTAATGTATATTTTATCGGATTTGAGAAAATAATTTGAAATTAGTAATAAATATTGTGGGTATAATAGGAAAATTTTTTTTATCTTCTCTTGATTAAAGTGACAAATAAAAATGAAAATTTATCTTTAGTATACATGACAAGTAAAAGTGAGGTGAGAGAGTATAATTAAGAGTTGAATAAGTCATACTGTTATAAGGGGTTAAGTTATTAGATTGGGCTAGGACAAATAAATTCTAACTACCCTAGCTCATTAGAAAATAAAGAGAGAGATTGTGATGTTGACAGTGACGAGGAAGGTGAGGAACTAAATCTTGAATTCAAAGGGGCAAAACATTAGCTACTATTTTGTCAGCCATTATTGCAGCTTTGCTTTGCTGGTAACAGGGCACCAGTCTGGAATTTAAGGTGCAAGTATCACCAATGCCTATTAACTACCCCCAAACCCTCTCCTAACCCCTAACCTAACCCCTCCACTCTTCTTCACAAAAGGGGAAAAAAAAAGGGAAGCACAAAAAGGAGGATGCCAGAGGAAATGTATAGCTGCCTACTTTAGTTTTTGGCATTTTTACAAAATGGATTCAATGGGACTGAAAAGAAAGTGGAATCAAGCAAAGATAACCTTCATTGTGATGCATCTAAATGTGTGGCCTAGTGATTAACAAAATAGAGAAAAATCATGGAATTTCATGTTTAAAACTCACTCGTATTACTGAGTTTGACTTAGGGGTGGGTGTCGATCGGTGCGGTTCAGTTTTCACGAAGTTCAGTTCAATTTATTCAACTTTCGGTTATTGATTTGATGTACCGAAAACCGAACCAATATAAATACGATTTTTTCGCGTTAGTTTTTTATTTAGTTCGATCGGTTTTGGCTCCGTCCTTTGGTGTTTTCCTCTACTAAAAATCAAGTTTCAGGTATTAAAGATTACCTTAATTTTTCTATTCAATTTCGCATGACAATATAATTGTCATTTCTTATGAGGCACATCATAGTCAAATTCCTAGTATTTCAACTTATTTCTTACTTTTGATGTCAAAGTTAACCAAATGAAGAAAAAAACACGGCTTTCTTTGTCCCTAATTACACATTATCGTCTAATTACCTTCTTTATCTCTCCAGTACTACATAAATTAAACTGAACCGTCTATTTAGGGATAATAGGATGGAAGCTCACACAAGCTAACAAACCTGCTTTCTGCATAACGAGTTAAGCATAGCAGCATATTTACAAAAAAAATTTGGTACCTCAACCCCAAAACCGATTACCAAACCGAACACTAAGTTTTACAAAATTATAAACTGCTAACTGATCAAAAAATCGAATAAATCGAAATTGTCGGTTCGGTCTATATTATGCCCGACCCTAGTTTGGCTGGAAATAAGAAAACACAATGGAAAATCACACTATATACTTTGTGGACATGGATAGAGGCAGAGCCAGATTTTGAAGCTTATGAGTTCAGAATTCTAATTTTTTTAAGTTATTGAGTTCTAAATTAATAATTTGTACATATTTAATACAGTAAATATTAATATAATACAAATATTGAATTTGAACCAAAACTATTGGGTTCGATCGAATCCAAGGCTAGCTCCACCCCGGACATGGAGCAAGGTTCCCAATAACAAGGAAAGAATTAAAATTCACTGAATTACACAAGGCTTTGTGAGGACAATCGTCCAACATAAGGGTGTTTGGCTCATCATATTCACCCCTCCCAGGGAAGTCCTGGTTCAAATTTCTCCCATACGGGTGGTAAACGGGCTGGTCGAGTCGGATATGGGTCAGGTTACAAACAGGTAATGCAAAACGGATCAATTATTTGACCCGACCCATATTTAATATGGATAAAAAATGAGTTAATCGGCAGATAATATAGATATTTATATTATCAATGACTTCTTGAATATGATCACTTTTGGGAGAATTCCTAATCTCTCAAACTTGAGGAACCCAATTTGAGGTTTTACAAATATAAAAGTTAAACACATTAGTTATCCATTGGTTATTTATTTTATAAGTGGATAATATGGTTCTTATCCATATTTGACACGTTTTTAAAAAGTTCATTAATTATCTAATCCATTTTTAATAAATAATATGGGTGAATAACTGTTTTCTTTTAACTATTTTGTCACCATTATTCTCCCATAACCTATTGAGCTTCTTCAAAATAATAAGCTTGCTTCTCCTCTACCAACAACAGAGAAACCAGTAGAGAGACTCAATGCCATAACCAAATATTTCGTTGAAAGTGTTCAAATTTTGAAGAAGCAAATATTTTTTTCTAATGAATGAGTGCACTGAATAAAAAAAATATCTGATGAATGGGTGCATTGAGAATCCATTTTTCCTTTTTAAATCAAGATTCATCTACAAGTTTAATGCCATTTGTAGTATAGAATTAAAATGTCTTCAGAAAAAAGAAAGGTACCAAACAAAAAAAAGGCGAGCTTAAGCAAATAAAAATGCAGAAAGGGTCGAATTCACAGCAATGTCGAATTAAACATAAGGTTAAAAAATTTACATACTATACATCAAAAAAATGTGTAAGTTACCGCGTTTTGAACCATGTGTTACGGCCTACCAGTACTTGGAATTTTCTCTATTACAAAAATTAATGCGAGTCATTATTAGTAGATTAACTTTTTTTCAAATTATATATTACTCCTTTTACTTTTTTGCTTGTATTTAATAAACGTCCCGCTTTGACTTTCTATGACCATGGAGGGTTAAATTTGCGGCTAAAAACATTCTAGAACTCAATTTGAAATCTTCCCATTTGATTTTTTCACTGTAAAAGAAAACAAGAATGGTGGGAGGATTTTGAAGGGCTGAGAAACTCAACACGGGAGAGAGAGAGAGAGAGAGTTGGGCTCAGATGTTTTGGGGGTTCTGTTGGGCTTAAATGATGTTAGAAAAATGTCTTTTGAGACTAATAGCCTGTTTGTTTTTTATTTTTTTAGACAACAGTGTTTTTTTATGTTGCCAAAAGCAGGGGTGGAGCTAGCATAAGCCTTGCCAATTTGGTCTAATAGTAATTTTGGTCCAAATTTTATATTTATTTTAAAAAATTCATAGAATATAATATAAATTGTTAATTTAGAACTCATTAACTTAAATAAGTTAGAACCCCGAACCCGTAATATTCAAATCCTGGCTCCACCTCTGGCCAAAAGTGATTTTTTTTAAAGTTAAAGTAATTGGTCAAATTTTTAGAAGGAAAAAAAAAATCTTTTGAGTATAAGCAGAAACAATTTTTGAAAAACAGAAAAAATAGCTTCTTTCTAAAATATTTCTTTGAAAAACACTTTTGAGAAAAATACAAATAAAAATACTTTTTAAAAGTTCGACGAAACATTAATTGTTGCTTAAAAATATTTTTTAAATTAATTAATCAAATATAAATTACTTCTCACTAAAAAATACATTAAAATAAATACTTTTCAAATAAGTTTGGTCAAAAGCTACGGAAGATAACATTTGTCTCATTTCAAATTGTTCACGGGTTCGACAAATTCACCAATCACTTTATCTAGTGCATTTACAACTAGTAATTTAATCATAAAAGAGTAACCACGTGAACCAGACAAAGCTAAAAAGACAGGGGTCAAAAAGAAAATTAAAAAATTTACAAAACCGACCTCCCATTATCCCGTTATTATTTGCACTACAGTCCTGTCCAGGCACCCACTATAGACTTTAGTCGTACCTATAAAAAGCCCTACTGCCTTTTCAGGGTAATTTCTCCGTTTCTTCTCTCCACAGATCTGATCCCTACTACTCAGGTACCTGCTCTCTCTTTTTGCTACTCCGTTTGAATCTCTTTTTTAAAAGTTGAATCTCATTTTGTTGTCGATCGTCTTCATCTGGATCGGCGTTTTGGTTTAACATTTATATACGCATCATTCGTTTTATTTTATAAAAAATTTCGTGGTTTCAGATCTGAGTTTAGAATGCTGCTGCGATGGCGAGTTTTAATTTTTAGCGATTTTAGCGATTTATGAATTATGATTGCTTGTCGGTAGATTTTCATCCATGGAGCTCGTTATAAACTGTTCATCATCTCGCGTTATTGTTAGTTTTAAATGTATTAACTATTCATTATCATGCACTTATATAATATATGTGTGTGAATGTGCATTGCTGGCTGGCTTTTCATGTCACTCTCAGGGTTTCGTTCAGATGAAATTCCAAAAATTAATTTAAAGGAATTAATAGAAGAAACTGATAAACTTGACAGAATAAATCAAATTTGACATTCCTGACAGTTATTGCTATTATTTCATTTATCAGTATGTTTTCTGGTTCTGGATGATTTAACAATGACTAAACTTGCATTTCCTGTAATCAGATGTTGTTTTTGCAATCTGCAATGCGGTAATGTGCTGGAAATTTGTGTTTATGCCTAAATTTTTGGTGTAAGACTTGATTTCCTTGGTTGGAAGTTTGCTTCCTAATTGAGTGATGTTATCTGGTTTAGGTAGATGGACGAGTCAATTTGGTCTGAATGGATACAAAAGCTACAATTCGAAGTTCATAGATTCAGATAGATATGAGTTCTATGTCTACAGCTATTTCATTATCATGCATCTAGTAATCTACATGGGTCATAATAGGGCAAACTTCTGTATATATATTTACAATATTTATGCCGTACTAGTTTTGATGATATCCTTAATTGTAGTCATGTCTTACCAAGTTTTGAATTGTCTGTGATTTCTTAATAGAATTGCTTAGTTTCTTATAAGGTGGTTCATTGGAAAGAGAAGTTATATGCTAAAGCCCCTTATGTGATTCTGTTACTTTAGTTTACATGTCACAGACACCCATATTATGGTTCATCTTTATGAGGTACATTGGAGTGGGTCATAGAGCTTATTTGTACTTCAGAAGTTTTGGTTACAATGTTTTACAATCGTTTCTGAGAATGTGTGCTGCTGCTTTGAGCAGAATTTAGCATTTAAAAGTTGAGAGATCATGGGTCGTCGTGGAGTCAGTAGCGGTGGAGGACAGAGTTCCTTGGGTTACCTCTTTGGAGACGGTGAGGCTCCAAAACCTGCTGTCACCAAGGTAGAAGCTCCACAGAATCAGGGAGCAACTACAAGTGATCCACAGAAAACTACTGCAGCTGCAACAGCTGCAAATGCTAATAAGCAGATTCCAGCTGGCATCCAGGGGAGCAACACCAATAACTATTTCCGCGCAGATGGACAAAACACTGGGAATTTCCTCACGGTATGATCCAAATCATTTTTCTCTCAAAGTAGGTTTTAGCATTTCCTTGCAGATTACTTATCCCCTCCTACTTATTGGTTTCTTTCTTTATGATTCACCTCATGGCTTTGATCAAATAAAATAGTTTTTGAAATGACTGCTTTCAGAAGGTGAGTTTGACATGGAAGCAGTGCTTTTATGAAGAAAATTCTTTTCCATTCTCTGTTTAGTTCAGTACTATATGCTTCTTACATTCTTAATTCTGTCACCCCTTCGTTTCTTGCTGCTTCAGTAGAAGCACTTCTACTTTCCAAGTAGGTCAATTGAAGCAGTGGCGAAGCTAGGAATTTTCCCAAGGGTATTCAAATTTTGAAAGAAGTGAAAAAAAATTCTCGACAAAGGGCGTTCAATATGTGTTATATACCTCTAAAATGTAATATTTTACCTATATACACAGTGTAATTTTTCGACAAGGGGTGGTCAGTTGACCACCCTTGTGACCACACTGAATTGAAGCAATTAACATGATAGGTTCCTTTATTACCGTTTGCCATTTTCGGGAGGTAATTGAGGATAAAGCATCTTTTTCTTCTTTATGAAGGAAGTTCTTTTCCGTCTGCTATTTAGTTCAGTATTACATGCTTCTTGCATTCTTGATTCTGTCACATGACCCTTGTGTCAATTGCTGCTGCCCAAGTTTTGTAGCACTTCAGGAGGGGAATTTGAGGACGGGACTATCCTCTTCTGCAGATATTTTTTCCATTTTCATCTAGCTCAGTAGCATCAGCTTCTTGCATTGCTAATTCTGTCGCATCATATTCCCTTTTTCTTGTCTAGTTCACAGGGTGATATTATCTTGTCAATTAAATGTTTGAATCTTGTCTCTTTCCAGGATCGCCCATCTACCAAAGTGCATGCCGCCCCTGGTGGTGGATCTTCCCTGGGTTACTTGTTTGGCGATGGCAAAAACTAATTCCTTCTGTCCAAAGATGAAACTGTGTTTTCATGAAAAATGATGAGACTGCTGTTACTGTGTGTTGGTTTGTTTTGTGTCTGGGAATACAGTGTCGGCATTTGGATGATCCAATTGTAATATGATAATCCTTTCCTACTCACCGTTGGGATTCAACCGGACAAGCTTCAACTGTGAACAATCCCCAATGCATGCTTACAGAAATCAAGTTTTAGTTCGTGCTACTGTTGTGTTAGGATGCAATTATTTTCAAAAAAACTCAACGTTTTGCTAAAATGATTATGAACATGCATGATACTGCAACAATTGCTCTCCTCATTGTAAAAATGTTTTAGCGATATTATGATATCTACAACTGAAAATATTCAGAGTGGTAATTCAGTGAATGGCATTATAATTACTACGGAAACCATTTTAAATTAATGAAAATTTCTCAGCTTAAAAAATTGTACGCTGAAATGCTATCTATAATCAGCCTTGCATGAATTTATTATGTTCTTGTCATTAGATGACTCGAATAATAACATTGTGAAATCCTCGAGGAAGTGCTCTTTTATGAGTAGAACATGGTGAACTGCAGCAATTGATTGTCAGGAAGGGTTAATAAGCATTGGTGCTTCACAGTTACAAAGACAGCTTGGCGATAAGACTGGAAAATTTGTAATTTGTTTTCTTTCAGCTTCTAGTACGTATTAGCTTAGATGGTGATCACTGTCCCCACAGTGAATATGGGTGAAAGGACAGTGGTATCAGATGATATTGATTCTTTGCCACTGGATCTTTACCCAAACATATCCTGATTCGTAAACCCGAGGAAAATGAAAATGTGAAATTCCCATGCAGGTTGTAGAGAAAATGGTTCAATTCCCTCGGCCACCTTCACATTAAGTTGGCTCTTCACTCTCCCGTCCCTCTTACACCACCCCCCCCCCCCCCCCCATAAAAAGGGGGAAAAGGATGCTAAATATAAAAGAAAAAACTAAAAGAGAGAATGGATGGAAATGAAGCATAAAAATATGAGGTTTCTCAATTCTCAAACATCAGTATTTGTCATATTGGGAAGACAAAGTTCTAGTCGATATCCTAATATATACAACAGTTGCGATGGAGCTATTGAACAAAACAAAAGGCCCTTGGATCTAAATCATTTTCACCCCCAGTTCGTCAGAGGATCATATCACTCTGAAATTCTTCCTCTTAACCCTCGCTTCCACCACCTTGAAAAGAGACACCAACGAGGGGAAAAGGAGAAAAACAGGAGTGTTTGATAATTAAAAAGAAGAAATGGTTATATGATGACAGTTCTTTGGGTGTATGTCAAAGAGTTTGGGGGTCGTAGACAAAGGGGAATTCAAGGAAATAACCACCCTCTAATGACAAAATTGCGTAAGGCTAATCAGTTTTCCATTGATTCTATCTGCAAAAGGGGAATAAGAAAAAGTTAGCTAATATAATCAGCACAATATATCACCAATTAGTTGAGAAGCAGGTCTGCTGCTATCTTATGGTTATAGGAGCATAACTGATATGCTAAGGTAAGTGCCTATCTTCACTTCTTCAGAAGTAAAATATTTCTAAATTAACATTCAGTAGTAAAATTACCTAGAGGACTACAATAAGATTGCCCTAAGATGAGATGTGAGGATCATATCTGGTTTCTGTACTCATATTGATTTCCATGAATTGACTTTGATCAAGAGAATCTTTCTCCAAGCTGTTTGATTCTGCCACTCCACAAATGCAATAGTAATCAATTCAATGTCGCAATTCATGCATATAGAGGAGCGCTACCAGGGGTATAGGTTTCATTATCCAAATTGTTGCCAGTGCAGAAAGCAGAAAGATTAGAAATAAAGCAGACAACCAAGATCTGATTCAAGGAAAACCCAACAGAGATAGAAATGCTGTGAAATGTGTTGGTAGAAACCAAGTTATCTAACTCCCATGAACATCAAGCTCCTTTCTTATATTATAAATATCCATTGGCAAATGGTTTTAGTTATATTAGCGAAAAGCCGAAAAATAGCAGCCTTTTTCTGCTCTCTAAGATCTAAATGTCATAGCAAACACAGTAAGACAATGCACGAGACAGCAAGTAAATTGGAATTTAGGGAAATTTTCTAGCACAAAAAAGGTAACGATACAAATAGTCATTTTTCAGACATTAAAGATAGCACAATCAATCAGAAAAAGCTAATTTAACAATTCTTAATACGAGATGACAGGAGTTTCATACATATCTATTGTTGAAAAGCAAAGATTTTATTAATAGCAGAAAAGGGAAAAACCACCTATCAAAGGACTCCAAGTACCTATTTACTCGTGTGATGAATTGGCTTCAAGTATTTAATTAAAAAGAAAAAAGAAGTAAGAAGGTATTTTAACATGTTTCTATTGCCAGCTCAAAATCAGGATGTCAGAAACTCATTTTTTTCTGTTTCATTACATGGTTTTGGAACAAAAACAAAATGGTATAAATGCTTGCAGATCAAACAGGCAAACAAAGCACAGATATGACACAGAATTAAATTTAACTTACATGTTTGTCCAAAATCATTGTAACTTAGAAGCCAAGACAGATATTTACTGATATTTCATTTAATCCCGTTTGCATTTGGCCATTGACTTTTGAAAGAAATCTACAATTTAAGAAGACACAAGGCAAGAACAGCACAGCCTAAATCTAGAAATCCTGTTTTGCCTTGGGTTTGAGGGGGGGTAAACGATGCAGGTGTGGATCTAGAGGTATGATTCTTCATCACATAAATTTTAGGATTTGGGGTATGGATCTAAGTGCGGATACGGGTTTCGGGATACGGTTAATAAATGTACACTACGACACATATATAAGTATACATTTTGATTAATCAAAGTTATTGAACTAAGATTAATAAACTTTAATATGGGCCTCTACCCACATGGAGGAAATCTCATTCTCCTTAAAGATAGATTTAAAACCAAAGGCCACGAACACTTGAAGAAAAGAGTGAAGCCATCTTAACGAAAAGGCAAGTTCAAATAAAAAAGAACACTGCTGGGGATTCTGTAAAAAGTTAAATATTTCAAACTAACCATCAACAGTTTCTTCAGTAAACTGAGGTTCGAAAGAATAATTTCATATACGTATCACGATTGGTCAAGATAAGAGAGTAGAAAAATCAGTAACATTTTGTCTTAGCGTACGACGTCTGAAATTAACAATCGCAGGACTAGGATGGTATTTTTATGACTTCAAATTTTTTTACAGCACTTTGATACAAAATCACCCAACACTTGCAAGATGTGTGGGGGCACATACCTCAGTAAAGGATTTATGAGTCATTTGTTGCAGTGGCATTCACCTTAGAAATCGTAGTACCACAATCTGCTGGATCACTCGCTCTACTACTTTCCAAATTCACATCAGGCACCGCAGAAGACTTTGAGACGTCATGAACCTGTTATAAAGGC
The DNA here is from genome assembly GCF_000390325.3 of Nicotiana tomentosiformis. Taxonomy (NCBI): domain Eukaryota; kingdom Viridiplantae; phylum Streptophyta; class Magnoliopsida; order Solanales; family Solanaceae; genus Nicotiana; species Nicotiana tomentosiformis. The sequence goes on along the minus strand of NC_090814.1, from coordinate 125,886,970 downwards.
ACTTCATCATAAATGATCTCAAAGTAAAAGTTCCAACATAAATAACTCGACTTCGCTAACGAGGGAGGTATGCATACAGAATCATGGAAGATCAGAAACCAGCAGGAATGGAAGATATGTAGCATCAGTGTAAATCTGTTTTTGATAAAGAATGTAGCTCCAATAGTGATTATAATTCAAATCGGGCAATTCACTCAGAAACCAACCCATGTGTAGAACAAGTCCTCATAAAGGCCAGTTATAAAAAGGAAAGGAAAATTGGAGGATAGGAAAGAAATCAGAACTTTTAAATTCTAAAAATTGAAGGAAATGCTTTCTTTTCAGTTTCACAAGAGAGAGAGAGAGAGAGAGAGAGAGAGAGAGAGAGAGAGAGAGAGAGAGAGAACTTCTGACTAGAAGCAAATCCTTTTTTTCCTTCAGACTAGAAGCAAACTGAAGCATGTGACTGAAGAGGACTGCTATTTGTGGATTGATATCTCAAATTAACAAGAAAAGAATATATCAGAGCTTGGTCATAAAAGCCTATATCGTTCACCAAACATTAAACAATCCAAATCTGTTGCTTAATCATAAGCTCTGTATATAAATTTCCACAATACAGACTAAAGGTCACCACTGATTCCTCATGTTAGTTCGACAAGAGCATGAAGATTGAATGTTGGCATGTAAGTAGGCATGCCCTCATGACTGTGATTATAAACCAAAGAGGGGAAGAAGATTATAAACCATGGGTGATGGCAGAATATAAGCAACGGTTTGAGGCCATGGTTTCAAGTCAAATGCTAAAACCAATTCTGCAGCTTCATAAATGAAATGCTGCAAGTGCAATAAGAAAAATGATCTATGCAAGCTAACGGGGAAGGAAATTTCATGTTCTTGTGCAGCCACGCAGGCATTAGTACAAAATTTTCTCTTTAAGATTGTATGGCATGATTAAATATTCCACACAAAAAGGTATAACCTCTTGGGCTGGTGAAGCATTAGAGGGGGATGGACTCTTCATCTCAGCTGTAACATCTCCAACCGGGGCCTCATTTCTGATAGATTTCCCACCAGAGACATCTGCTTGCTGGAAGTTGTTTACATTTGTTTCTGTAGGTCTTGTAACTTCTTTAACAGAATTATGGTCGTTGTTCGGCTTCTCATTACCAGTTTCACCACTTCCAGTATTCCTAATTCTGGAAATATGATAACATCATCCAAAAGGCAACAAGTGAACAGAAGAATTGATAAATACTGAAATTCTGCTACTCTTATCCATCAAATGTAGAATTCAGAAGATCATGCACCTGATAGAATCATTGCAGGGAGTCTGTTCAGGTCTTGGTTTGTTGGAAAATAGCACTCCACGAAGCGGTTTTCCATCTATAACAGTTTCAATGGTATACCCATCTGGAAAACTCTTTGTGACCTTGGCTTGAAAAGTCTTCTTCCCCAGAGGAGTCTGGTATTCGTTCAAATAAATGTTCTGCCGACCTGCCACAATATCAGCGCACCTTCAGAAGTCAGTCAAAACCAATGACACCACTGTTTCACTGCTTCAAGCATTAAATGTACTACACAATGTATCACTACAGGGTCTATACCAAAAAGTACTATATATCAGATAACATATGACATGCTAGCACACTTTATTTTTCCTGGAAAAAAAGAGATCCATAGAGAAGTGTACGTGTTTAGTATCCACTAGCATAATTACATAAAACTTTGCCCATAGCTTATAACAAAGAAACAACAACAAATCTTTTTGTTTATATAGCTGTTGGATCATCATGGAGGCTTGCTTAGATGGATTATCATCCAATCGTTCCTCTCTTCAGTTATTCTTGTCTTTAAGGTCTCCTCTTACCTAACATATTGTCACGATAACAGTTAAAGCAATCGCATTGAAAAGACAAAAGTAACTCATAAATGCATTAACAAGGAGCAGCTTCAGTAAGAAAATTCTGAGGAAGTACAAGGTGGGAAACTACAAAATAAAATCAAGAAGATACAAAAAAAGTTTCTCACTTGGCTGTGTATAATTCAAAGGCAGTTGGTGATGGACATTGGCGTTATTCTCAAATCCAACAAGAGCATTATCATAGGGAGAAGCTAAAGCTTGTTGCTCCTGGCATTTTAACTTCAACTGCTTCCTCAAAGACAACTTCTCTATCCTTCTTTCGTCTCGTTCAGCCTCTCTAACAAGGCCTAGTGATATGAATATACAACATAGATTCATAAATTTCTCAAAGGAAAAGTTCTAAATCAATATTGTACCAGAAATAAGTACAAGCCAATGGAAAGCAGTGTGTGATTGTTGGTGGATTCAAAGATAGACCTGTATATAGATAATACATGTCCTCCAAGGGTTGAAGGTTATTATCACAACCACCTATGAACACAAGAGCACCTCCCAAGTGTGGATCTAAGCAATCCCCAGCTACTGAGAATCTGGCAGATGGGCCCTCACCAGTGGGCATGACCTCAGTCCATGTACCTGCAGCTGCAGGGACATTTCGAACATAGAACAGTACACAGACATCCAGCTTCAGATAGCGATCAATTGAATATCATATATCTCTTTAATACACACCAATCATGACAAACAGCACAATAAGTCGGAGAAATTATCATTTAGAAGTTAACAGTAGCACAGATTTCCTGAATATAGTTCTAAAATATCTTTTCTGATTCTCAATGATGAATGCTAACTAAGATCCACCAAGCATCATTTGCTGAATATTTTTAAAACAATTTCGAAATAATATGATCTCAGAATAATTAATTTCTTATTAACTGTTCTGAGGTACCCCGTTGATGTTGGGGACCACACAAGGACAGACACAAAGAGAATTTAAACCAAAATTTGCCTAGATGTTTGGTTTAGAAAAAAGTAACTGCACTTCCTCCTACTCAAATGCTCTATCCCATATCAAGTATTATCACAAACAAAAGAGGGGTCCTGGAGTGGTGGACAATAATGCACTTGATAATTAAGGAAAGAAAACATGGGACACATAAGCCCCTCATTCGAACAGAAAGATAATGCACTTGAAGAACCACAAAGACAAACTCATTTTGTAAGACTGGGGATTGGGGAAATATTAAATGCTGATCGAAGAAGAGCAAAGAATAGAAAAAAGAGACAGCATTCCGACTACAAAAGGTGATAAAGCATGACCAATATTCCAATCATTTTCAACCACTCTATTCTCATTAGCCAACATGAAAGTCGGGTTCCTCCCCCCACATCCCACCCTCCCCCAACGCCAAAAAGAGAAGCAGACACATATATACAAACAAACTTAACCCCCTGGCTCCATCTCTTCCATTATCGTCCGCTCAGATCCATGTCAAATATGGTCACTGCAGTCCATTCCTACTTTCAGGAAGAGTCATGAGCTTGGCGTGATCTTCCATACTTCATGATTTCTTCTTCCTCCTGCCCTCTTCACTATGTCCTTGTGCTTTTTTTTTGTTTTGTTTTTTTGTTTTTTAAGCTTCTCTCCTATAAGAGGATCAGGGACAAGAGGCTTGATGGAACAGCTGACACCATCATATTATTTAGTTTCATTTGTTTGGTTTTCGTTTTATAGGAAAAGAGCTTAAAAGTTATATGTTTCAATAGATAACATACCAACATCAAGCACGTAAACATCATTAAATAGGCTCTGGTCATTAGCGAAACCCCCAAAGACAAACAAGTTCTTCCCAAATGCAACGGTCGTATGCCCAGCTCGCGGTGGCAAATTCTGGCCCGTAGTATTCAACTTGCACCAAACCAGAGTATCTGTGAAAACAAATGCAGACTTAGTACTAGAAACAGAACTGTGATACAAGTGTAACCTTTTCTATATTTCACTTCAAGAGTGAGTTTTGTGAATACCTGTGTCAAGTATATGAACATCTGACAAATAAAAGCTAGATGTGTCTTCACCACCTATGATTATGATCTTATTATTCCAAGACGAACAGGAATGGCTCTCACGCTTACATGGCGGAGTGCCTGATGGCACAATGCGTTTCCAAACAAATGTCTCTGCCAAAATGAGAAGAAGCATTAAAAAAAAAGTTTATGAAATAACCACCACCAGGATCACTAGCCCCCCCCCCCCCCCGGCGCTCTTCTCTCTCTCTTTCTTTTATGTGTGTGTGAGATTAAAAACCATAAACTTCATAGAAAAGAAAACCAAGAGCTGCATGAGATCTAAAAACTGGATTCCTAACAACTGTGCAAGACTTTAGCGATTTAAGTAGCAGTAGAATACAAAATGCATATGAACAATAGGATAAGAACAATTTGAGTTCACCTTTGAAGAGATCATCTAACTTTCTCTCAGATTATATACTACTAGACAGGGGAGGTTTCTTTTCTGAAGAGTTGCAATGCTTAGAGTTCAATTCCTAAGAGAACTAAAATTTTGAGACAGAAACGACTGGCTGATGCCTCCTGTTTTTCTTCACTTTCCTCTTCCATTACTACCAATTTAAAGTTTGTATCACTACCCTCCCCATTGCCCTCATCTTTCTATCAGTAGTTCGATGGTTTTTGAAGTTGTTCGGAATTTCACATTGTTACACGCAAGTCATAATGCAAAATTCTCCGTACTGGCTACGTGCAGTCTACCATTAGCCACCTTAATAATAGAGAGAGAGAGAGAGACCTGTATTCAATACGTAAACATCATCATAGTATATTTCAGTGTCATCGTATTTGCCGCATCCACCAAATATGAAAAGCCGTTTTCCAATAAGTGCTGCACTGTGGCCTTCCCTTGGATTAGGGCGATCGCCTCTTAGACTCGGTGATATCCATGTATTTGAAGCTAAAAGCAAGTAGATTCAGCAAATTATTAGGTAGTGGGTGTAAATCATTTGGAACATCAGATAGAATTCCTTATATCTGCCAACTTTCAACATTCAAACAAATGGAAGAACAGAACATGTTTTATCTCATGCTATCGTCTCTCTGGAAAACATCGCACTTTTGGGAATAACAATTCGGGGTATCTTTTTTCTTTCTGATAAGGTAAGATAAAGAAACTACTAACAGATTATCTTGAAGCTCTTTCCTGGTTTCTGATAGGAGAGACCAGCCTAAATCTTGTAAATAGCCCCAAATCAATGAAAGAAAGAATTATCTTCCATCTAGACTGAGGCATTAATGGTGATTTTCTAATCTCATAGAACAGAATGTAACACAACTTCCTAAGTAGAACAACACAAAATGTAATAACTTAAGGGTTTATCCTCATACCATTAGACTAGAGATATTCTAATCAGAAGATCTAGAAAGCAAATTTAATTTAACATTACACAGACAACAGAGGCAACTATTAAAAGATTAAGCAATAAGAAAATGGTCTTAAGATCAAAATGCACTAACAAGTGTCCAAAATATGTAAATCGTTAAGAGGCTCTCTCCCATTTGTGCCCCCAAACACAAACAGATTATCTCCAATGTTTGTACAACTGTGGCTGTCCCTAGGTGTGGGCAATGTTCCCTTCATCACTGGCTCGCTCCACATTCGATTAACTGCAAAATAGCAGAACAATGTAAGGATAGATTTATCAAAACCTCTCCCCAATTCCTTATGCAACAAAACTTTAAAGCCCCAAGTCTTCAGAGAAAATTAAATAGTATAAGAAAACCCTAAACAAGCATACTGAAAATAGCCACAAGAAAACATGAATTGACACAACAATTTCAGGGGGAAAAAATACAGGAACAAGAAAAGGTGCAATTTTTACTTGGAAAAAACGAAAGAAAAAGAACGCACCAGTGTCAAAGACGTGAACTTTATTGGAATGTCTGTTGTCTTTGCCATAGCCACCGAAGACGTAGAGAAGCTTACCTCCGAAGACAGAGTTACAGGTGTGGCCCCACCTTTTCCCAGGCCCACCACCTCCATGTACACCCACTCTTTCCCATCTCATGCTTAATAACAACTCCAGTGAACCAAACGCACCGCAATAATAATCTAATCAAAAGCCAAAAGCGTAGTTTTTTTTAGAAAATAAATAAAATGTGCAACAAAGAAGGAGAGTGTTATTATGCTAAGTTTCGATTAAGGTTAAATGGGTTTCTGGCGTTTTCATGACTGAGATTAATAACATGCAGCGACAGGCGAGTGAGAAACGGCCATTAACAAGTGTCACGGTCTCCAGAGTCTGTACAACAAATTGTACTCATTTCACAAACATTGGGGACTATTCATGTAAATAAAGATAACTTATCCATCGGACCCACTACCCAAAGCACCTGAATCAAATTTCAAATACTACGATGAGAAGGTGAGAACCATACTCGGTATTGTTTAATTTAGGGGTGCTAAAAAGCAGTTTAGATCGGGTTAAAACATATAAAACAATAATGAAAATTTGCTTAATTCAAGTTAATGATAAGTAATGGTCATATTAAAACAAATTACATTATTTTACGATATTCAGCTACTTAACCACAAGAATTTTTTAGTTTTATTGCATATAAGGGTTGTACTTACTCAGTAGATACACTAGACGAAGAATTTTAAGCTACTTCGTGAAGGCTTATACACTAGATGGTATCTATTTCAATTAATTACTTTTTCCTTCCTTTGATAAACATGATAAGCTCGAGTAGTAAGTATTTCAGGTTAGAAGAGATTGTCATTAAATGGAATGGAAACGTCAAGAGTGAAGAAGAAGAAAAAGCAAATGGCTGGGTCTGATTAAGAAGTACCAAAAGTGAAGGAGGTAATTAATGGAAACGCCTGCCAATAGGGCGAATTGGCTTCTATCTCTACTGTGCAACAAATGACCAACTGACAAAAAGTGTAGTGGTTCAGGGTGAGTTGTCCATATCAGGGATTAAAATCTGGCATTCAATGTGATATAAATTTTTGCCCATTTCAAACATAATTCCAAATTTTATACCGGAATTAGATACTAAACAAATGACCCTTTAGATGCAAACCAGCCAATTCCAAGGTTTGATTGACATGGGGGATGCTCATAACTCACTCAAACACCATTTTACATGAAGGTAGTTTAGATGGCTTACTCTAAGTTTTGAAATGGTTAAAATGCATGATTTGCACATATGATATCGAACTATTGTTTACAAATCGTCATTTATGGAATGATTGCTGTTCCTTACACTTTCTATATGTGAATGCAAATTCATTGAACATTTCTTCTTGCTAACTCAGTCTATCACTTGGCTTTGAATAAAGCTGAGAACTAGCTATCAGATTTGTGTCCCTGCAATTGCCTCCTCACTAGTGCTGTATAGATCCCATTCTTGTTTAGAAGATCATCATGTGTGCCACTTTCCACTATTTGACCATCGGAAACAACAGCCACAGTGTTTGCACTCTTGACAGTCGAAAGCCTATGAGCTATGACAAGAACGGTTCTGCCTTTCATTAGGGAATCCATGGCATCCTATTACAAGAGATCTCAGGTCATTAAGTAAAACAATCAAGGGAGATATAAGACAGGCAGTATCAGATAAAAGCAGACCTGAACAAGATATTCACTTTCAGCATCCAGAGCGCTCGTAGCCTCGTCCAACAATAGAACTTTTGGGTTCATCAGCAGCGCTCTAGCAATTGCAATTCTCTGCTTCTGACCACCAGAAAGTCTCAATCCTCGTTCTCCAACATGGGTTTGATATTTTTCAGGAAAGTTGGATATAAATTCATGAGCGTTCGCCATTTTCTGTTCAAACAGCAACGTGATAACAGTTAGAATAATTGCAGAAGAATGCAATTAGACATTAAAGACATTGAAACTTACAGCTGCTTTTTCTATATCATCAGTGCTTGCTTTGCCACCCAATCCATAGGCAATATTTTCTTCGATGGAACAGTTGAAAAGAACAGGTTCCTGGCTCACTATACTAACCTGACATTTTTTGAAAGAGATGAATTACTTTAGGAATCTACAACTTGTAAAAGCTGAAAAACGTCATTTTTATCTTAAAAAGACGGGGGGGAAGGGGCAAAGCCTTTAAGGTGTCTACATGTTGAGGAATTGTATGGTGAAATATCAGCTACTTTTCATGCAAAGAGAGTATTAGCTTCACGAACACTCTATTTATTTCCAGCATTACCTTATGGTGTAGGTGCTTATGAGATATTTCAACCAGAGGAACCCCATTGAGCAAGACCTTCCCTTTAACGGGATCATAAAATCTTTCTATCAAATTTGCTATTGTAGTCTGCAGCAAAGAATTCATGAGCTGTCATGACTCTTTCTTTTTGATGAACAACACAAACTGAAAGTGTGGAACTGCATAGGCATGATATGGAACTTTAATAACAAAGGGTCTTACCTTTCCACCACCACTTGGACCAACCAGTGCAACCTTTGAACCAGATGGCAGCTTCAGTGTTATACCCTGAACCAACAGTGTTTTCTTGGTCAACAACCATTTTTGTTCATATAGGTATTTTATAAGAAGATATGCTCCTAACCTTGAGGATCGTGTGGCTAGGACGGGATGGATAGGCGAACCAGACATCATCCAATTCTACCTCTGCAGCTTGATCACTGTAACAAAAGCATGCAACCGACATTTGATTTAGTCATGTGGAGTGTGACTGGATAGAGAAACGTAATTCGTGTATAATAGTCAGAATTGTCTCTGATCCTGAGAATCAGAGAGGTTTAATTGCTTCACAACGCAAAGTCTGATGTGACGGATTAAACGATACTCGTATGTGGGCATGGATGCATATCAGAATTGAGGGCACCAGAACAGCTTGAAGCTGCAACAGCATAGGCCAGCTTTAATCGATATTTTGGCAGACATCAAAAGAAATGGAATTTGCTTACACAATGTGAGAACCAATGAATGAGAAGACCCATCAAAAGGCAAGCTTCTATTTTTTTTTAAAAACTGAATATTCCATTAAACATAGCTTCTTAACATGCAGAAAAGTGAAAGGCATTTTCACCATCGGTCACTGATTACATATTATTTTGGAGATATCTCAAAGATTCAAATCGAAGGGATAGGTACGATTCTGATCTCCCGTAAAGATGGCAGTCACAAGTTAATTCATGATGTTTATTATGTCCCAAAATTAAAAAGTAATATTTTGAGTTTGGGCCAATTTCTTAAAAAGGGATATGATATCCACATGAAAATAATATGCATCTTTGGTTTAGAGATTTAAGTGGAATTCTAATTGCTAAAGTGCATATGGTGAATAATAGATTATTTTCTCTGAATCTTAAAACAATTGATGCAAAGTGTTTGAAGGTTAATGTGCAAGATGAATCATGGTGTTGGTACATGCGATTTGGGCACTTGAATTTTGAAGCGCTCAAATCAATGGGAGAAAAGAACATGGTGCATGGGATACCATCAATCAACCATCCCAATCAATTGTGTGAAGCTTGTCTTCTTGGAAAACATGCAAGGAGGAGTTTTCCAAAGGAATCCATGTCAAGAGAAACCATGCCACTCCAACTTGTTCAAACTGATGTGTGTGGACCAATCAATCCACCTTTTTTTTTTTAAAGTAAATACTTTCTGCTTTTCATTGATGACTTTAGTAGAAAGACTTGGTTTATTTCTTGAACCAAAAGTCTGAAGCTTTTGTTGTTTTTAAAAATTTTAAAGTACTTGTAGAAAAAGAAAGTGGCTATGAAATAAAAGCTTTAAGGTCTGATAGATGAGGCGAATTCATTTCAAAAGAATTTAATAACTTATGTCGGTCTCATGGAATTCGTCGTCCTCTAACGGCACCTTATTCACCTCTACAAAATGGAGTTGCAGAGAGAAATAATCGAACGATTTTTAATATGGCTAGATGTATGTTGAAAGCTAAAAGTATGCCCAGGGAATTTTGGGCCGAAGCTGTTTCTTGTGCAGTTTATTTAAACAACAGGTTTCCAACAAGGAATGTTAGAGATCAAACCCCTCAAGAAGCATGGAGAAGAAGAAAGCCAAGTGTCAAGCACTTGAGAATCTTTGGGAGCATAGCCTATGCTCATGTACCACATCAAGGGAGAACGAAGCTTGACGATCGAAGTGTCAAGCATGTGTTTGTTGGCTATGATACGAGTTCAAAAGGCTACAAGCTATACAACCCAAGTAGCGGCAAGGTGGTGGTGAGTCGTGATGTTGAATTGGTATGGAATTGGTAAGCTCGGGAAGAAACTTCATATGATTTTCTTCCATACTTTAGTGATGAAGAAGAACCAGAGACCGTGGAACCTGTGCAAGATACAACTCCACCTCCTTCTCCAACCAATGTTGCATCTCCTTCTTCACAGCAAAGTTCAAATGAGCAACCGCAAAGGATAAGGAGCATTCAAAAGCTCTATGATGGCACGGAAGAAGTTACTAATTTTGATTTTTTATATTGTCTCTTTGCTGATAGTGAACCAATGAACTTTGATGAAGTTGTTACAGACAAAAGGTGGAGACAAGCCATAGACAAGGAGATTGAATCAATAAAGAAGAACAACACTTGGAGTTAACAACTCTTCCCAAGGGTCATCGAGCAATTGGAGTAAAACGGGTATAAAAGACAAAGAAGAATGTTGATAGAGATGTGAAGAGATACCAGGCATGACTTGTGGCTAAAGGCTACAAGCAAAGGCAAGGCATTGACTATGAAGAAGTCTATGCACTTGTTGCCCGCATAGACACGATTCGTTTGCTCATCTCTTTGGCGGCGCAAATGAAGCGGAAGATCCATCAACTAGACGTCAAGTCAGCTTTCTTGAAAGGCTATCTTGAAGAAGAAGTCTATGTTGAACAACCATTGGGCTTCGTGGTAAAAAACCATGAAGATAAAGTGTTGAAGTTGAACAAAGCTTTATATGGATTGAAGCAAGCCCCACGAGCATGGAAAAGTTGCATCGACAAGTATTTTCAAGACAATGGGTTTACTCGTCTCCATAAATATGCTCTTTATCTTAAAAGTCATACTAATGGAGATATCTTGCTTGTTTGTCATTATGTTGATGATCTTATTTTCACGGGTAATAACCCAAGTTTGTTTGAAGCTTTTAACAAAGATATGTCCCGTGAGTTCGAGATGACAGACGTGGGGCTCATGTCATACTACTTGGGCCTAGAAGTGAAGCGGATAGAGGATGTAATTTTTATCTCTCAAGAAAGCTATACAAAAGAGATATTGAAGAAATTCAACATGCTCGATTGCAACCCCGTAAACACACCGATGGAGAGTGGGACAAAATTGTCCAAGTTTGATGAAGGAGTAAAAGTGGATCCCACATTTTTCTAAAGTCTTGTGGGAAGTTTGAGGTACTTGACTTGTACCAGGCCAGATATACTCTTTGCAGTTGGAGTAGTAAGTCATTTCATGGAAGCTCCTACCTCCGCTCATTTGAAAGTCACTAGAAGAATTCTTCGTTACCTAAAAGGAACGATTGACTTTAGGTTATTTTATTCTTCTTCTAATGATTTCAACCTTATGAGATATTATGCAGGAGATATTGATGATAGAAAAAGCACAACTGGTTTTGTGATTTTTCTTGGGTGATTGTGTTATTTCCTGGAATTCAAAGAAACAATCAATTGTTACTCTCTCGACTTGTGAAACTTAATATATAGCAACAACATTTTGTACCTGTCATACTATTTGGTTGAGAAAATTGTTGAAGGAGCTCAATTTACCACAAATTGAAGCTACAAAGATTTGTATTGACAACAAATCCGCACATGCACTTGCCAAGAATCCGGTGTATCATGATCGAAGCAAGCATATAGATACAAGATATCACTTGATAAGAGAATGCATTAGCAAAAAAGAAGTCGAGCTCAAGTATGTGAAATCTCATGACCAAACTGCAGATATTTTCACAAAGCCTCTCAAATTTGAAGATTTTCAGAGATTGAAAGTCTTGGGATGAAGAAGAAAAATCAAAATTAAGGGAGAGATCTGTGGGACCTACCTAAATAAATAAAGTAAAAAAAAATGATTGGAGGAAATTGTGGCTATGGGCGATGGGTTCATGTTCTAATTGCATATGGGCGGCCGAAAAGTTAGCAATTTGCAATGCAAATTGCAAAAGTCAAATTTGATTAGCTGAATTAGACGACTCCTTCCCTTATAAATAGAACCATTTAGTTTCATATCAAACACACCAAAAATAAGAAAGAAGTATTAGAGCTGTGAGAGTAATCCACAGACTATTTTATAGTCTGTGATAAAATAGAGTGGGAGTAATATTGTGATGAGATATTTAAAATAAAGAGTGTTATTTCTTTTGAGTCGTAGTAGTCTTTTGACACTACAAAGTTGTAATATTATAGTGATATTATATTGCTCCACTCAGGTATTGTATTTTACCACGTTAAAAGATTTGATGTCATTGTTACTCTCTAGTGTCATTATTATTTATCGTGGATATTATTCCTGGGCGGGATATTATTTTTCACAACACCGTGGTATCAGAGCCATGGCGAATAATGGTCCGCTGTCTTTTCAGTATCCTCATCTCACAAAAGATAATTATGAGAAATGGTGTCTACATATGAAAGATATTTTTGGCTCTCAAGATGTATGGGAAATCGTAGATAGAGGGTATGCAAAACTCGATAATGAGGAAGCTCTGCCTCAAATTGAAAAAGATGTCTTGGCAAAGACAAGGAAAAAGGATCAACAAGCCCTCACGCTCATCCACCAATGTCTGGATGATGCCATGTTTGAGAAGGTGGCAGATGCTTCCACCTCAAAGGAAGCTAGGGAAATTTTACAAAATTCTCTTCAAGGATTTGATAAGGTGAGTAAGGTAAAACTTCAAACTCTAAGGGCTGATTTTGAAGTTTTAAAAATGAAAGAATCCGAATGCATTCGGATTATTGTTCAAAGTGAAGGTTGTTGTGAATCAATTAAGAATCAATTAAGAAGATACAGGGAAAACATAGAAGATGTCCGTGTGGTAGAAAAGATCCTTCGCACTTTAACACCTAAATTTGATTTTGTGGTGTGTGCTATTGAGGAGTCTAAAGATTTAGACTCTATGATAGTAGAGCAATTGGAGGGTTCTTTACAGGCCCACGAAGAAAAGATCAAAAGGAAACAATAAGTGTCACTGGAGCAACTTCTTAAAACTCAGGCATCCTTTAAGGACCATGGAGGTGAAAAGAGTTATCGAGGAAACGGACGAGGCCGGGGTGGTCATGGAAGAGGAAGAAATAACTGTAACTTCAACAATGAAGTTAAAATCCACCAAACATTCAGAGGTCGTGGTCGTGGACAAAAAGGAGGAAGAGGACGTGGCTACTACCAAGAAAATAATGAACAAAGGTATGACAAATCAAAAATTGAGTGTTATAATTGTCATAAATTTGGCCATTACTCTTGGGAATGTCGTAACAATGTTAAAGAAAAAGCTAACCTTGTTGACGACAAAAAAGAAGAAGATGAGTCAACGTAGTTGCTGGCACTCAAGGAAGAAGACATGGATGATTGTAGCTCGTGGTATTTGGACAATGGCGCAAGCAATCATATTTGTGGATGCAAAGAGAAGTTTGTGGAGATCAATAAAACGGTGAGAGCTAATGTGTCCTTTGGAGATACCTCAAAGATTCAAATCGAAGGGATAGGTACGATTCTAATCTCCTGTAAAGATGGTAGTCACAAGTTAATTCAAGATGTTTATTATGTCCCAAAATTAAAAAGTAATATTTTGAGTGAGCCAACTTCTTGAAAAGGGATATGACATCCACATGAAAAATATGCATATTTGGCTTAGAGATTCAAGTGGAATTCTAATTGCTAAAGTGCATATGGCAAAACAATAGATTATTTTCTCAGAATCTTAAAACAATTGATGCAAAGTGTTTGAAGGCTAATGTGCAAGATGAATCATGGTGTTGGCACGTGCGATTTCGGCACTTGAATTTTGAAGACAAATCAATGATAGAAAAGAACATGGTGCATGGGATACCATCAATCAATCAACCACCCCAATCAATTGTGTGAAGCTTGTCTTCTTAGAAAACATGCAGGGAGGAGTTTTCCGAATGAGTCCATGTCAAGAGCAACCATGCCACTCCAACTTGTTCACACTGATGTGTGTGGACCAATCAATCCATGTTCCTTTGGTAAAAGTAAATACTTTCGGCTTTTCATTGATGACTTTAGTAGAAAGACTTGGATTTATTTCTTGAACCAAAAGTCTGAAGCTTCTGCTGTTTTTAAAATTTTTAAAGTACTTGTAGAAAAAGAAAGTGGCTATGAAATAAAAGTTTTAAGATGCGATAGAGGAGGCGAAATAATATCCTGCCCATGAATAATATCCACGATAAATAATGATGACACAAGAGAGTAACAATGACACCAAATCTTTTAACGGGGTAAAATACAATGCCCGAGAGGAGCAATATATTACCACTATAATATTACAACTTTGTAGTGTCAAAGACTACTACGACTCAAAAGAAATAACACTCTTTATTTTAAATATCTCACCACAATATTACTCTCACTCTATTTTCTTACAGACTATAAAATAGTCTGTGGATTACTCTCACAGCTCTAATACTTCTCTCTTATATTTTGTGTGTTTGATATGAAACTGAATGGTTCTATTTATAAGGGAAGGAGTCGTCTAATTCAGCTAATCAAATTTGACTTTTGCAATTTGCATTGCAAATTGCTAACTTTTCAGCCGCCCATATGCAATTTGAAAATTAAAACATAGACCCACGGCTCATAGCCACAATTTCCTCCAATCATTTTGTTTCTTTTTTTACTTTATTTATTTAGGTAGGTCCCACAAATTTCTCCCTTAATTTTGATTTTTCTTCTTCATCCCAAGACTTGATCTCAATCTCTGAAAATCTTCAAATTTGAGAGGCTTTGTGAAAATATCTGCAGCTTGGTCATGAGATTTCACATACTTGAGCTCGACTTCTTTTATGGTAATGCATTCTCTGATGAAGTGATATCTTGTATCTATATGCTTGCTTCGATCCGGATTCTTCGCGAGTGCCTGTGCAGATTTGTTATCAATACAAATCTCTGTAGCTTCAATTTGTGGCAAATTGAGCTCCTTCAATAATCTTCTTAGCCAAATAGCATGACAGGTACAAGATGTTGATACTACTTATTCGGCTTCACAAGTCGAGAGAGTAACTATGGACTGTTTCTTTGAACTCCAAGAAATAACAGAATCACCCAAGAAAAACGCAAAGCCAGTTGTGCTTTTTTTATCATCAATATCTCCCGCATAATCACTATCACAAAATCTCATAAGGTTCAAATCACTAAAAGAAGAATAAAATAGCCCAAAGCCAATCGTACCTTTTAGGTAACGAAGAATTCTTCTAGCGACCTTCAAGTGAGTGGAGCTAGGAGCTTCCATGAAGCGACTTACTACTCCAACTGCAAAGAGTATATCTAGCCAGGTACAAGTCAAGTACCTCAAAACTTCCCACAAGACTCCATTTTTCTTCCTTCATCAAACTTGGACAATTTTGTCCCATTCTCCATCGTTGTATTCACGGGGTTGCAATCGAGCATGTTGAACTTCTTCAATATCTCTTTTGTATAGCTTTCTTGAGAGATGAAAATTCCATCCTCCATCTGCTTCACTTCTAGGCCCAGGTAGTATGACATGAGCCCTACGTCTGTCATCTCGAACTCACGGGACATATCTTTTGTGAGACGGGGTACTGAAAAGACAGCAGACCATTATTCGCCATGGCTCTGATAACAAATCTCTCCCTTAATTTTGATTTTTATTCTTCATCCCAAGACTTGATCTCAATCTCTGAAAATCTTCAAATTTGAGAGGTTTTGTGAAAATATATGCAACTTGGTCATGAGATTTCACATACTTGAGCTCGGCTTCTTTTTTTGGCAATGCATTCTCTGATGAAGTGATATCTTGTATCTATATTCTTGCTTCGATCATGATACACTGGATTCTTGGCAAGTGTCTGTGCGGATTTGTTGTCAATACAAATCTTTGTAACTTCAATTTGTGGTAAATTGAGCTCTTTCAATAATCTTCTCAGCCAGATAGCATGACATGTACAAGATGTTGCTGCAATATATTCAGCTTCACAAGTCGAGAGAGTAACAATTGATTGTTTTTTTGAACTCCAAGAAATAACAGAATCACCCAAGAAAAACACAAAACCAGTTGTGCTTTTTCTATCATCAATATCTCCCGCATAATCACTATCACAAAATCTCATAAGGTTGAAATCACTAGAAGAAGAATAAAATAACCCAAAGTCAATCGTTTCTTTTAGCTAACGAAGAATTCTTCTAGTGACTTTCAAATGAGTGGAGGTAGGAGTTTCCATGAAGCGGCTTACTACTCCAACTACAAAGAGTATATCTGGCCTGGTACAAGTCAAGTACCTCAAACTTTCCATAAGACTTTTGAAAAATGTAGGATCCACTTTTTCTCCTTATTCAAACTTGGACAATTTTGTCCCACTCTCCATCGGTGTGTTTACGGGGTTGCAATCGAGCATGTTGAATTTCTTCAATATCTCTTTTGTATAGCTTTCTTGAGAGATAAAAATTTCATCCTCTATCCGCTTCACTTCTAGGCCCAAGTAGTATGACATGAGCCCTACGTCTGTCATCTAGAACTCACGGGACATATCTTTCTTAAAAGCTTCAAACAAACTTGGTTTATTACCCGTAAAAATAAGATCATCAACATAAAGACAAACAAGCAAGATATCTCCATTAGTATGAACTTTAAGGTAAAGAACATATTCATGGAGACAACGAGTAAACCCATTGTCTTGAAAATACTTGTCGATACAACTATTCCATGCTCGTGGGGCTTGCTTTTAATCCATATAAAGCTTTCTTCAACCGCAACATTTTATCTTCATGATTTTTTACTACAAAGTCCAATGGTTATTCAACACAGACTTCTTCTTCAAGATAGCCATTCAAAAAGGCTTGACTTGACATCTAATTGATGGATCTTCTACTTTATTTGCGCCGCCAAAGAGATGAGCAAACGAATCGTCTCCATGCGGGTAACAGGTGCATAGACTTCTTCATAGTCAATGTCTTGCCTTTGCTTGTAGCCTTTAGCCACAAGTCGTGCCTTGTATCTCTCCACATCTCTATCAACATTCTTCTTTGTCTTGTATACCCATTTTACTCCAATTGCTCGATGACCCTTGGGAAGGGTTGTTAACTCCCAAGTGTTGTTCTTCACTATTGACTCGATCTCCTTCTCTATGGCTTGTTTCCACCTTTTGTCTGTAAGAGCTTCATCAAAGTTCATTAGTTCACTGTCAGCAAAAAAGACAATATAAAAATCAAAATTAGTAACTTTTTATGTGTGCTCATAGAGCTCTTGAATACTCATTGTCCTTTGCGACTGTTCATTTGAACTTTCTTGAGAAGAGGGAGATGCAACATTTGTTGGAGAAGGAGGTGGAGTTGTGTCCTGCACAGGTTCCACGGTCTTTGGTTCTTCTTCATCACCAAAGTATGGAAGAAAATCATATGAAGTTTCTTCCCGAGCTTCCCAATTCCATGCCAATTCTTCATCAAATTCAACATCACGACTCACCACCATCTTGCCGCTACTTGGGTTGTATAGCTTGTAGCCTTTTGAACTCGTATCATAGCCAACAAACACATGCTTGACACTTTGATCGTCAAGCTTCGCTCTCCCTTGATGTGGCACATGAGCATAGACTATGCTCCCAAAGATTCTCAAGTGCTTGACACTTGGTTTTCTTCCACTCCATGCTTCTTGGGGGGTTTGATCTCTAACATTCCTTGTTGGACACCTGTTGTTCAAATAAACTGCATAAGAAACAGCTTCGGCCCAAAATTCCTTGGGCATACTATTATCTTTCAACATACATCTAGCCATATTAAAAATCGTTCGATTCTTTCTCTCTACAACTCTATTTTGTAGAGGTAAATAAGGTGTCGTTAGAGGGTGACGAATTCCATGAGACTGACATAAGTCATTAAATTCTTTTGAAGTGAATTCGCCTCCTCTATCGGACCTTAAAGCTTTTATTTCATAGCCACTTTCTTTTTCTACAAGTACTTTGAAACTTTTAAAAGCAGCAAAAGCTTCAGATTTTTGGTTCAAGAAATAAACTCAAGTCTTTCTACTAAAGTCATCAATGAAAAGCAGAAAATATTTACTTTTACCAAAGGAAGGTGGATTGATTGGTCCACACACATCAGTGTGAACAAGTTGGAGTGGCATGATTGCTCTTGATATGGACTCCTTCGGAAAACTCCTCCTTCATTTTTTTCCCAAGAAGACAAGCTTCACACAATTGATTAGGATGGTTGATTGATGGTATCTCATGCACCATGTTCTTTTCTCTCATTGATTTGAGCGCTTCAAAATTCAAGTAGCCAAATCGCATGTGCCAACACCATGATTCATCTTGCACATTAGCCTTCAAACACTTCGCATCAATTGTTTTAAGATTCAGAGAAAATAATCTATTCTTTGTCATATGCACTTTAGCAATTAGAATTCCACTTGAATCTCTAAGCAAAAGATGCATATTTTTCATGTGGATGTCATATCCCTTTTCAAGAAGTTGGCCCAAACTCAAAATATTACTTTTTAATTTTGGGACATAATAAACATCTTGAATTAACCTGTGACTACCATCTTTACAGGAGATCAGAATCGTACTTATCCCTTCGATTTGAATCTTTGAGGTATCTCCAAAGGACACATTAGCTCTTACCGTTTTATTGATCTCCACAAATTTCTCTTTGCATCCACACATATGATTGCTTGCGCCATTGTCCAAATACCACGAGCTACAATCGTCCATGTCTTCTTCCCTGAGTGCCAGCAACAACGTTGACTCATCTTCTTCTTTCTTGTCGTCAACAGGGTTAGTTTTTTCTTCAACATTGCTACAACATTCCCAAGAGTAATTGCCAAATTTATGACAATTATAACACTCAATTTTTTATTTGTCATACCTTTGTCCATTATTTTCTTGGTAGTAGCCACGTCCTCTTCCTCCTCTTTGTTCACGACCACGACCTCTGAATGTTTGGTAGATTTTAACTTCATTGTTGAAGTTGTTACAGTTACTTCTTCCTCTTCCATGACCACCACGGCCTCGTCCGTTTCCTCGATAACTCTTTTCACCTCCATGGTCCTTAAAAGGATGCCTGAGTTTTAAGAAGTTACTCCAGTGGCACTTTTTGTCTCCTTTTGATCTTTTCTTCGTGGGCCTGTAAAGAACCTTCCAATTGTTTTACCATCATAGAGCCTAAATCTTTAGACTCCTCAATAGCACACACCACAAAATCAAAGTTCGATGTTAAAGTGCGAAGGATCTTTTCTACCACACGGACATCTTCTATGTCCTCCCCGTATCTTCTTAATTGATTCACAACAGCCTTCACTTTTGAACAATAATCCGAAATGCATTCAAATTCTTTCATTTTTAAAACTTCAAAATCAGCCCTTAGAGTTTGAAGTTTTACCTTCTTCACCTTGTCAAATCCTTGAAGAGAATTTTGTAAAATCTCCCTAGCTTCCTTTGAGGTGGTAGCATCTGGCGCCTTCTCAAACATGTCATCATCTAGACATTGGTGGATGAGCATGAGGGCATGTTGATCCTTCTTCCTTGTCTTTGTCAAGACATCTTTTTCATTTTGAGGCAGAGCTTCCTCGTTATCGGGTTTTGCATACCCTCTATCTAAGATTTTCCACACATCCTGAGAGCCAGGAATGGCTTTCATACGTAGACACAATTTCTCATAATTATCTTTTGTGAGATGGGGTACTGAAAAGACAACGGACAATTATTCACCATGGCTCTGATCCACGTTGTTAGGAAAAATAATATTCCGCCCAGAAATAATATCCACGATAAATAATAATGACACAAGAGAGTAACAATGATACCAAATTTTTTAACGAGGTAAAATACAATACCCGAGAAGAGTAATATAATACCACTATAATATTACAACTTTGTAGTGTCAAAAGACTACTACGACTCAAAAGAAATAACACTATTTATTTTAAATATCTCACCACAGTATTACTCCCGCTCTATTTTCTCACAGACTATAAAATAATCTGTGGATTGCTCTCACAACTCTAATACTAATGGTGTGTTTGAGATGAAACTGAATAGCTCTATTTATAATGGAAGGAACCGTCTCATTCAGCTAATCAAATTTGACTTTTGCAATTTGCATTGCAAATTGCTAACTTTTCAGCCACCCATATGCAATTTGAAAATTAGAACATAGACCCACCGCCCATAGCCACAATTTCCTCCAATCATTTTGTTTCTTTTTTTACTTTATTTATTTAGGTAGGTCCCACAATTACCAGATAGCATCTGTTCATAGAGTCTTCCAGTGACAAATTAGTGTTTATGCCACAAGCCCTGACGTTGCTGAAATCTTTTAGAGGTAAAGAGGTATTGAACAATTAACTATTGACTTATTAAAAAACAAAAAGAAAACTGTTGGATTATGAGAATAAAGGAACAAACCCCAAAGGACATTGGTTTCCCGATTCTGGCATGGACGACGTACGATCCAAGAGCTGAAATACCCGCCTGCTGGCTCCAGCAGCTTTCATTGCTACAGTATATAATCCAGATAGTCCAGATACTGATGATCCAACTGTAAGCATATTCAATTGTTTACGTCAACAAAGGATCTAAGATAGAAAATGATAAATGCCAAAATATTAGGCAACAAAGATAGAAATTGATAAACGCTTGAACAATTGATCTAAGATAGAAATTGATAAATGCTAAAATATTACTATAAGTTATGGGGCATCCAGAGGTACAATTCACTTAAGACAAAACCAATGAGGGGGTCACCTGTCAAGCTATAGAGTATGAAGGATGTAAGAGCTCCAGGTGTCATAGCGCCTTGGATAGTTAGAGTGGCTCCATATATTACTACTACAATAACTGATAGAGTAGATGCTGCATTTAAGCTTCCAGAGAAAAGACCAACCACTTTCTGCAGAAGAAAAAACGAGATATCAGGTTTTCCTTCTCATCCTTTCATCATCTTTCTCTCTTCTTTTCTTGTGCAGAGGTGGAAGAATAAAGCAACTCACAGCCTGTCCAAGCCCAAGCTTTAAGGTCTCATCAACTTTCTCTGAATAGCGTGAAATCTCATAATCTTCCTGTGCAAATGATCTCACCGTGCGTATAGCGCCAAAAGTTTCCTAAACACAAAGTTCACCTTGATTACATGAGAATAAACCATTGATAAATTTCTAGGATATTATGTTTCTTACAATATTCGGAAACATAACGCAAAAAGTGAGGTGATAAAGGAAACATATTAATTTGAAAAAGATAAAATAAAGGATACATATTATCTGCTAGCAAACATGTACTTCCCGGCAACGTGAAAGCTCATAAAAAACTAGAAGATCCCAGCAGCAACTTGAACTCAGCAGAATTAAGTAACAAGACTTTCGAGCATCATTTCTCTGTTGATAGTTATCACACTGCTTCAAGGGAGTATACATAACACGCCTTCACTGGGATGGCAGCCAACAATGATGGCGCATTTATGAACTACTTTAGCACTACTTCAATGAAAAACTCCACGCAAACGTTCATATTCAAAGGATGTAAGATTTAGTTTCTATAAGTAGGAACGGCAAGCGGTGCGGGTTCTGTCTTAACCCGCAAAATTTCAACCCGCCCCACTCCGCCCTGCATAGCATTTTCACCCGCGTCCACCCGCCCCGCCCCGCTTAGTTTTTTCTTCTTCATTTTGTCAGTTTTATTTATTTTTTATCTTTTGATTGGAATTTTCCGTGTCAGTTAAGGATTTAAGGTGGGTGCAACTGTAAACTGTTTTACTAAGTTTCTTTTTTCTTTTTCGGGCAATAAGCAAGAAAAAGAAAATAGCTAATAGGTTTTAAAGAACTATCACCCGCTACTCATCATGTCTCAAAATTCCTGTGAATTTTTAGTCTTTCCATTTGAGATGTTTAAAAAATATATGACGCCACTCTTGTCATTAACTTCTCAACAACTAATTAACTATTTCAATTGTAGTGATAAAATGCATAAATCAAAACTACCAATAACAAAAATGATAGAATTTAAGACACTCACAATTAATCAACATCAATGATGAGAATTGAGAGGTAACAACTACTAAAATGGTCAACAAAAGAATGTGCTGAAGTTTGCAAGTGAAGAAGCGGATATTAATACTTACCCAAAAAATAGCTGATATTGATCATAAGCGTACAAATACGATATTGGGATTATATAGCACAACACCAGACTATTGTAAGCATCAAAGCTCTTCTGTCAAGCCAGAGTCATTATTGCGTGATTGCATCATCAGTATAAATCTTTATCTTATCAAGAATAAAAATCATCCGTATGTTTCTAGCTCGGCCAAACCCGTACCAACCCAAAACCTGCAACCCGCCAAGAACTTTAAAAAAAGAAAAATCAACCCGCACCGCCATTATCATCCCTATAAGCTCCCCTTGAAGGACAATGGTTTATTGGTAGGGTCCAAGGAACAATCACTCTATCCATGCAAATTTGGGAAGTCTACTTTGCAAGAACTTCAACTAGAATACAACTGATGTATTTAGAACGCAGGAAGAAATAGACAACCTATACGAGCAGAGTAACAAACCTCAGCAATGGACGAGGCTACTGCTGCAGCAGCTTGAGTTTTGTGGGAAAGTTCGCGCATGTAGCGACCAAATCTGCGTACTGCAACTGATATGACTGGTACAACAGCTAGCGACAACACTAGATTTGTATATTTTTAAAAATCAGTAACACTATAAAATAACAAAAAAAAAAAAGGTGGAAACAAATAGTATTTTCTCTCAAGAAGATTTTATCTCTTTACATGTTAATTTCCATGATGTTTGAAACATAAACCCAAGTCCAATAAATGCAGTAGCAAGATTCCTCAAAGCCTCTGAAAGGTTAGTAGTTGCAGCATTCTTTATGATCTGGGTATCTTCAGATAGCCTACTGAGAAGCTCCCCTGTTCGAGTAACATCGAAGAACGCTATCTCCTGAAGAATGCATTTTGTCTTTCAGAAAGATCTCTAGGATGGAAAGAAAAAACAAGACCTACTCTAACAGAGTGAGAAAGATAAAACCTAATTAGAGGAAATTAGCCAAGAGTATGTCTTTACCTGGTGAACAAGGTGACTGAGCAGGTTCTTTCTTAACCGGGCTACAACCCTTTCACTGGCAGAAGAGAACAACCATGCTCGAAGCGCTGTGCAAACAGAACTGAAAGAGGCAATTGTTGCAAAATTAGAAATAACAAAATGCAATTGAAGGCAAAAACCATACTGGAGAACTAAGTGTCTCATTATGTCCCCCTCCTGTGAAAGCCTAAAATAATAGAAATACAATCTCCAAGCTCAATTTACTGATAATTGAAAAAAGATACTGAAGCTTTTCTTTAGCAGCATGAAAAGAGAGAATAAGAAAGTTGGGCAAAAGTTGCAGGGGATACCCGACTATGACAATCAGAAAGATTTCAAGTATTGTGTTCTTGACTGCATTTAAAGCTTCTGATTTCTGTTCAGGTGTTTGGATATCACCTGAAACAATATCAATTATTTGGCCACCAAATTTTGGCTGCAAATTGAGCATTATAAAGTCAGTGATAAGAGAATCCAGGAAATCCAGCTTTCGCTTCAGTATAAAAGCAGTGAATTGGAAGAGGTACCTACGATCAAAATGCTTGATGTTGACGCAATCAGCAAAGCAATTGTCGCGATTACCAAACTTCCTGCTTCAGGCTTCGCCTGCAAAACAGGATCATGTTTGTTTTAATTCAAGTGCACACACTGTTTGCCAGTACATACACAAACAACATCCACTTACAAGTGAAAGGACTCTGCCAAATCCAACATTTGGTGCCTGAAGATGAAGATGAAGATGAAGTTAGCTCTTTGTACACTAAACAATGGACTGTAAGACATGACTAGTACACTAACTGAAAGCAAAACGTAAATTACCGGAACAGAATCGCCATGCTCAAGGTCTTGTAGCTGACCATTTTCAGCACCGTTTCTCTTTCTCCCTAACTATAAAGACAGATATGAACAGTAAAAACCAAAAATTTAATCTGCTAAAAGACCAATGATCTTGTTTCCCAAGTCAAATTCTGGAACTACTAATGTGATGCTGCTAATAGACAAATGATCTTCTTGACCAAGCCAAATTCTGAAACTACTAATGTGATGCTCCTGACCATTAACAAAGTATTAGTTACAATAGCAACTCACAGAGTGCATCACAAAGAAAACAACATGCTCAATGATAGGAATCTCAAATAAGTTATAAACAAGAGACAGCCTTTATATGCAATAAACTTCAATGGACAAGCTTCCATTAGGTCGAACCAAAGAGAGATGGATTAAGTCAAGTTTCTTGCTCATGTAGATGTTCTAACAAGGGCGGCGTAGAAGGTAACTAATGGGTTCATCTGAACCCAGTGGCTTTGGCTCTGCCTGTGTATTAAAATGTACTAAATAAATAAATATGTAGTAATAGATTTGGAACCCAGTAAATCAAATGGGCTGTGATGAATCTCGAATTGAAACCCATAATGTTCAAATTGAGGTTCTGCCTTTCTAACCAAGCTAAATACCAGGAAGCTTATGACTGTACGTTCCATTTACTCCGAGATAGCCTTGAACCATAAAACCCCATGCAAATACAATTGAAACTTGGGTAAATTCTTTGACAACAATATAGAACCTCATGACCTAACAGCCTAAATTCGCAGCTCGTGCTATGTGACACAGTAAAATAAATGTTACGTACGATGAAAGAGGATTGACGAGATAAAATTGATGGATGTAGAGAAGCCTATGAATGCAAATTTGCAAAAACCCAACAAGAAAGGGGAATTTAGTTTAAAGATGAAAAATATAAAGAAACTTACAGCAGTTCTATCTAAGAGAGGAGTTCGCGCACCACCAAGCCCGTGGCCATGCATTCCTGAATGGTAGTTCATGGATTGAGTTTTACTTTAGTGAGTGTGGCGGTCACAAGTAGAGCTCGCTGCAGTTTTAAGTTCAAAGTTCAAACTGAAAACCACAAACTGTGAAATGGGTGGCTGATGAGTGGGAAGGTCTTATAAGAAGTATTTTTTTTATTTTATTTTTTGTATATAATTGGAAGAAGAAGAAAAAAAAAATTGTCGTATAGCATTGATAGGTTATAAAGAAGTGCTTGGGAATTTCTTGGAGACCAAGACATGAGACCCCATGTTCTATCCCTGCTGTGAATAAACATACATTTTCTTGAGCTAATTGCTTATGTCATTTACGGACAATTTTGTCACCAATGCAAATTTCTCACATGACTAAGATGATTTAAGTAGTTTTTGTTTATACTTTATATTTATATAATTAAATCTCTTTATAATAATTTTATTTGTTCTATAGTTTTTTGTTGTTTTTTTTGAAACCCTAGGAAATCTTGCAGCCTCTACAGTCTTTGCCCTTCGGGTGAGCACTCTGTGCGCATTGGATAAAATTCTCACTGTGTAATAGCCTGCAAACTACACAGGGATGTAAACCGCACTAGGTAAGCCCGTATGACAGGCTCAGACCCAGAGATCATTGAGGGAGGTTCGAACCCGCGTCGCCCATATGGATAACACCTTCCAAACCAACTGGGGCGTCCCTTCGGGGACAGGTTTTGGTTGTTATAAAAAGGTTATATAATAACGTAACATGAAAAATTGGTCTCAAAAGTAAACTTGATTATTATAGTAAAGTGCATTTAGGAATCCAGTATGTAGTTATAGTAGAGAATAGATGCTATAGAAAGGTATGATTGCATTTAATCACGAATTCAATAATTAAGATGAGTTATGAACTCGATAGCAAATTACTATAAACTTTAAATACTAGTTTCGACGTTGTTTCAAGTAAGATAGTGATTATTTTTTACATGTACCTTTACCTTTACCTTTATTTTCTTCTATCAAAATTTCCAATGTGATGTAATGGGGGGTTTTTTAATGCCTTCTTGCTTAATAGCCAGAGGAAAAATAGCCACCACGTATTGCTGAAAACAACATGATATGAGTGGCTTCCTTCCTGGAACTTCTATTGCTGAAAACAACATGATATGAGTGGCTTCCTTCCTGGAACTTCTTTGGTTGAAAGATAAAAAAATACTTTAAAAATATAAAGTCGTTGAAATTGCCGTGATGTAGCGTGGCTCGGCTCGCATTTGTTGGTTAGGATCTTTTGACTTTTTGAGTATCGTTTCAGTCTATAAAATAAACGGCTGAACTTTCTTACTCATTTTTAGAAAATAAGAAAGGAAAAAAAAGGGTTCAAATTACAACCTATTGACCACTGAACTGTTCCTTTATGACTATGAGATATAATAGCAAATATGGATTTAAAAGTTTGTTAGAAAACGGATAAACATGAAATTTAAGGAGTGGTTGTTAGGAATATTCCCGATATGCACTATGTCCGTTCGTTGACTCTCAAGTCTTCTTAGACCGAGAGAAGTTATTAAAGTAGTAAAATCGGTATATAATACTCTCTGCGTTTCAATTTATGTGAACTCATTTGACTGGGCACGAAATTTAAGAAAAAAGAGAAGACTTTTGAACTTGTGGTGTAGAATGAAGCACATATATTTTGTGTTGATATAAATTATTGTATAAAGGTAAATTATTTCCAAATAAAAAAAGAGATCATTCTTTTTGGCACGAACTAAAAAGGAAATAGATTCACATAAATTGAAACAAATGGAGTATTAATTTACTATATTTTTCCACAGCTAGTATTCGGGGCAACGTTGCTCCTTTAGTCCAACGCTACGAGTGACAAATGGCTGTTTGGACTATATTTGGATAGTAAAAGATGAGCCGACTCATTAAATGGGTCATTGCCAACTCTACCCAAAATTTACTTGGGTTAAAATGTGTTTGGTCAAGATAGGCTAAACACTGGGTTGTTACTCAACCCGTCGAAACTGACCCAAATCTTTACAATATTCTCAACTTTTAAACAAGCATATATAAAATATTCTCACGTATATAACAATGATTTTTATTTTCATTTTTCTTAAATATCACTCTAGAATGGTGATGATGAAAAAAAAAATTCTCGCAGCTTCTTGTCTTATCTTTTGGTATAAATGTCAAATCATACCTTATGATTTCTTTCCTCAATTTACACTCAGAACTTTATTTGATAGTATTTGATCTTCTAATATTAACAAAGATCATAATCATAATAATAATAAAAGTAGTAAAATTAGAACATCTCACCTACTCCCAACCCACCTCCCACCATCCCAACCCTCACCCTACCCCCACCCCACACTAAATAAAAATATTATTTAGAGTACTTTCTTTTCATGTTGTAGATAGAGTATTTTCTTTTTTATTTCAACAAAATGAATATTTTCTTTTATGATGTAAAAAAGTATTTTCTTTTATTTCAACAAAATAAGTACTTTCTTTTCATGATATAGAAAAATAATTTTTTTCACAAAATGAGTACTTTCTTTTTATATTGTAGAAAATGTATTTACTTTTATTTCAACAAAAAGAATACTTTCTTTTCATGTTGTAAAAAATAACTATTTTCTTTCATTTCAATACAATGAGTACTTTCTTTTCATGTTGTAAAAAGAGTACTTTTATTTTGTTTCAACAAAAAAAAGAGTATTTTCTTTTCTACTATGAATCTCAAATTTCAACGTTGTTCTTGTGTAAAAAAGTAAAGTAGCACATTAGTTCCTTTAGGTTTGTGTGAACTTTTTGAAGAATAATTGAATTCTTGAAGAAAATAGAATCTTAAAAACGTTGGGTATTTGGGAGGGGAAAGTGAGGGAGGAGACATGATGAATTGGGTGGAGGGGGGTTGAGGATAATAGCAATGTAGCATAGAAAATTATTTTCCTAAAAAATATTTTTGACTCTTTAACTTCACAAGAAGAAAAAAATCACAAAAAAAGTTTTTCACTCACCAACCAAACATGAAAAAATAATATATAAAATCACTCATTTTCTAGGAAAATATTTTCAAGTTTCCTTCATACCAAACACATTGGAAGCTTTAGCGGGCAAATGCTATTCATAGGTCAATTTTAACTGAAACCATGGGTTGATTGAGCTACTGAAAATAAATGAGTTTAGTTGGATTATGCCCAAACTTAGCCTATCATTTAAGTAGGGGATTTTTACCTTCCGATATTACATATGAAACTTTATTACCCTTCCTAATCAAGTTTTAACTTAATTACATGGCCATGTACAATTTACCAATTATATACAAATTAGTTTTAAATAAGTATCCCTTTATATTGGGAATTGAATAAAGAATCAGTTATTTTTTCATCATTGTTCTCTCTCCTTCCTGTGCTCTCTCTCTCTCTCTCTCCTGCGCTCTCTCATTCTCTGTTATTTCCTCATTTTTTCTTCCTCTGATGTTCTTTATTTTTTATCCTTTCATGTTGTATATATTTTTAAGGAATTCATCAATGGATTTCAATTGTTTTACTATAGAGTTTTAACTTAGCAATTTCCTTTCATGTTGCACAATTGGTGTTCAAATTGAAATTGTCAATCAATAAATTTTGAAGGTATTTGACTCTCCACCATTGACGGTCATTAAAAGGCTTTGAAGCTTTGAATTTGAATTTGGGTTTTCAAAAATCATTATTTGTTTGGATTGGGTGTTGTTGCAAACAATTGAGAATATTGTTTGGAGTTTATATCTCAATTTTGAGGGTGTTTGGTGAATATTAGACTTGATTTTGGCTGAATTTCATATTGAAACTCGAAGAAGAAGAAGAAGAAGATAACACATAACATACAATATACTTACGAAATTGTAGTAAATTTGTATTATAATTGTATGTAAATTGTATTCTGTTGAAGTTATATATTTTTTATTATTTGAATGTTGTATGAAAGTTGAAAAATAGTTATATAATGTATGAATCGTTGTATAAAATTTGTATTTAAGTTAACAATACTATCTTTTATATAAAGTTGTTGATATGTATCAAAATTATATTAAGAGAGAGTTTTGAGTGGAATTTTAGAGAGGAAGAAGCACACACCACAAACAAAATATATACAAATTAGATACAAAATATATAAAATATACAAAAGACATATTGTATAAAATTTGTATGAAAATTTTATTTAAGTTGAATGATATTATAGATGTATTTTAACTAGGTAAAAATAATGTATGAAAGTTGTAGAAACGTTGTAAATAAGTGTATACTATATAATTAGTTGTATGAAATTTATTTTTAGTATGTATGTTGTTGTAGATATATCAGTTTATATTAAATATGTACGAAATTTATTTTTAAATTTATATGTTGTTGTACCATCAAATTGTATAATATTACTTTTAAGTACGATGTTGTGATGACCCAAAATATTATCTTTAAATTTAATAATTAATTATGTGATCTAAGCACTATTTACCATTACTCAAGTTGCGTGTGCAGTCCGTAAAAAAATTTCGGAAAGTTTTCAGGTGAAAAATGAAATAAAATGTGAATTAGAGCTTTAAAACTCAACTGAGTTGACTTTGGTCAATATTTTGAGCAAACAGACTCGGATCGATATTTTGACAGTTTTGGTAGGTCTGTATCGTGATTTGGGACGTAGGGGTATGTCCGGAATCAAATTCCGAGGTCCCTAGCCCGAGATATGGAATTTTGATGAAAAATTAAAAGTTTAAGTTCAAATAGTGACCGGATGTCAAATTATGTGCAAACGACCCCAGAATAGAATTTTGATGATTCCAACAGCTCCGTATGGTGATTTTGGACTTAGGAGCGTGATCGGAATTTTATTTGGAAGTCCGTAGTGGAATTAGGCTTGAAATATCGAAAGTTAAATTTTTGGGAAGTTTGACTGAGGGGTTGACTTTTTTATATCGGGGTCGAAATCTAATTCTGAAAATTTTCATAGCTCAGTTATGTTATTTATGACTTGTGTGAAAAATTTAAAGTCATTCCGAATTGATTTGATGTGTTTCGACACAAGATATAGAATTTGAAAGTTCAAAGTTTATTGATTTTGATTTGAGGTGCGATTTATCGTTTTGATGTTGTTTGATGTAGTTTGAAGCCTCGACTAAGTTCGTATGGTATTTTAGGATATGTTGGAATAATTGGTTAAGGTCCCGAGGGTCTCGGGTGGATTTCGGAAAGTAAACGGAATAGATTTCGGACAAAAAGTGCTGGAAATTTCAGTTGCAGAAATTTCGTGCATGGAGCCAACTTTGGAAGCTTATATCTCGCAATTCATAAGGAATCAAAACAGTTTTAAAACATTAAAGTTGTAGTCGTTTGATTATAGTTTCCAGAAAGTTAAACCATTCATTATTTGGACATTTGTACAGAAAGTTATGACGGATTGAATGAAGGCTGGTAGAGCGGTTTCGTCAGAAATTTCTGATGCGTTGAGCCGACTTTGGAAGCTTATATCTCGCAATTCATAAGGAATCAGAACATTTTCAAAACATGAAAGTTGTAGTCGTTGGATTATAGTTTTAATAAAGTTAAACACATTATCATTTGGACATTTGTACATGAAGTTATGATCAATTGAAGGAAGGCTGGTAGAACAGTTTCTGGTGGACTTTTAGTGACGAAAAATGGACTTTTAGTGACGGATTGGCAGAAACTTAAGGACCAAAAATGGTCATTTCATTCATTTCGTTTTGGATTTTTGGAGCACGGTTCTTGGGCGATTTTCACGGGAAAACATTGGGGTAAGTGTTCTTTATCCTATATTGATTATATTTCATGATTCCATACTCATTTACATCATGAATCCATGAATTTATGGAAGAAAAATCAAGATTTTTGCAAAATCTTCCAAAAACGAAAATTTAAGATTTGGAGGTCGAGTTGTTATCGGATTTTGGTAAAATTAGTATGGGTGGACTCGTAATTGATTGGGTTGTCGGATTTTATAAGTTTCGCCGGATTTCGAGATGTGGGCCCCACAGGCAAATTTTGAGCTAATTTCGAATTTTAATGAAAATATAATATTTTCTTATGAAATTGATTACTATAATTTTTGTTGACTGTATCGAATTAATTATGACTAGATACGAGTCGATCGGAGTCGGAAAATCGCGGAAAAAGCATAATACTTGATTAAATTGGAGCAAGTCGAGGTAAGTGACTTGTCTAACCATGTGTGGGGGAAATTTTCCCTAGGATTGGTATTGATGTGATTATTGAAATGTGTTGAAAGTCGTGTGCATGAGATAACGAGTGTGTACACGGGTTAAATTACGAAAGATTTTATTTTTAAATTGTGTAGATCACTGTTGCGCATTTATTAAATTATTTTATCTTGTTATATTCTTCAGCATTGATCTAAGATATATACTTCAAATTTGTTTGATCTTTTCTTACTAATTGTTTTACCTGTTTAGTTGAAACTTAGTTTTTATTATTCTGTGCATTATTTGAAGGTTGATTTTCTTTAAATTAAATATTATTAATATGAAGTATTTGACATTTTTAAACTTGATATTGAAGCAACGTAGTAAAGATTTTAAAATATTATTTTTCTAAATTATTTACTCCTGAATATTTTTATACTCATTGTGAGGGAGCCGTGAGCTCTTTATTGTGGAAGAATATTATTGTTGAATTATTTTGATATGAGCCGTGAGCTCTTTATTATGGAAAAATATTATTGTTGAATTATTTTGACATGAGCAGTGAGCTCTTTATTGTGGAAAAATATTATTGATGAATTATTTTGACATGAGCCGTGAGCTCTTTATTGTGGAAAACTATTATTGATGATTTATTTTGGCATGAGCCGTGAGCTCTTTATTGAGGAAAAATATTGTTGTTGAATTATTTTGGCAAGTTAAATTATTTGAGCACTTGAGGTGCAAATTGTGATATTGATACGCATGCGGTGGTATAAGGTCTGGGTGTTGAAACGCATGCGGTGAGATAAGGATGGATTGATATGCGTGGCTAGTAGGGGTGACTATTAGAAGTCATGCGGTGTGATAAGAGTAGCTAAAATGCGGGATGCTATTTCGGGAAAAAAATATTTTTTTAAAATAAATTGTGAAGGCTCCCGCGGTGATATAAAAAAATGAGATATTGTGAAATTATTTATAACTTGGGACTACGAGGCGGTACCTCGGTAGTGCCCTTGTTAATATTGATTTATGGCCATAGTTGCTTTCGATTAATTGTTGTGATTTTCATAAAGTTGAAGGAAATTCTGTTTTGATTCCTCGAGATATTATTTACAATTATTTGGTGTCATTAAATGTGACATACTATTTGATTCATTTCCAATGTCATTTTATTTTACTACATTGATAAATATTTTACCATGCCATTATTATATTTCAATAGGGCCTTACCTGACCTCGTCACTACTCTACCGAGGTTAGGCTTGGCACTTACTGAGTATCGCTGTGGTGTACTTATACTACGCTTCTGCACATCTTTTTGTGTGCAGATCCAGGTACATTTTACCAGTCTAGACGTCAGTGAGTTACCTGCGCACGGAGACTTCGAGGTATATCTGCCAGCGTCCGCAGACTCCGGAGTCCCCTTCTATCATTTTATGTTGCTTCCTTATATTTTATTTAGACCTTGACATATAGAGACATTGAGAATAAATTCTTAGAAGCTTGTGACTTATTTCTACCGGGTTTTGGGAGTTGTAATCATTTGAATTGTAGATTACTTATTTTCAGATATTTATGATTATTCCGCATTGATAGGCTTACCTAGTCTTAGAGACTAGGTGCCATCACGACACCCTACGGAAGAAAATTTGGGGTCGTGACAGATGTATCCATTTTAGTGCTAATTTATATATGTTTCTTTAATTTGTGATAGATTAGTGTATTGGGTAAGTTAACCAATCAAGTGAAGCAGAATACTTTATTGGCCCCGCACGATAGTTATTACCCTCATAAAATCTCTGGACAAATTTTGATAAATATCAACAATTTTACATAAAAAGATAGTATTGATAACTTAAACACAAATTTTATACTTCGATTCATACATTATACAACTATTTTTCAACTTTCATACAACATTAAAAAAATAAATAAATATATATATATAACTACAACAGAATACAATTATAATACAACTTTACCACAAATTCATAAGTATATGGTATGCCATGCGTTCTTCTTCTTCAGCCAAAATCAAGTTTAATCTTCACCAAACACCCTCAAAATTGAGATATAAACTTCAAACAATGTTCCCAATTGTTTGCAACAACCTCAATCCAAAAAATAATGGTTTTTAAAAATTCAAATTCGAATTCAAAGCTTTATGATAGATTAATGTTTGAATCTTCAATTCATACAACCTTCTTACTAGGTGTTGAATTCATCTCTTGAAAAAGACTATCAAATTGCAGGATAATTCGATTTTCAAGAGTGCACAATACACACCGAAGTGTCACAAGTTTGAATTCAATAACATTCTTGTACCGTTAAAGTTCCATACTTAGTGAGTAGCAATATAAAAAAGAAAAGGGCAAACCAGTGAAAAACTGGAGGTTACTTCAATATGTTGATTGGCAGAAGACAACTTTTAGACTTACCTTATTGTATGTGTGAGAGAGAGAGACGGTAAGAGAGAGAGAGTGATGAAGAAAGAAAGAAAAATTGATGAGAGAGGCGGAAGTGAGGAAAGATGAGAGAGGAGAAAAAAGGAAAATAATGTAACTAAAAGCACGTTTGGACATAATTTTTTTTTCCTTTTTTTTAATTTTTTTTTTCGAAATCAGTGTTTGTTCATAAAATTTTCAATTTTCACTTGAAGATGCATTTCAGAAATTTTCGAAAATTTGAAAAACTCCAAAAAATTGTTTTTCAAAATTTTCACTCAAATCACTCACCAAACTTTAGAAACAACCCAAACTGAAATTTATGTCCAAACACAACTCTAAATTTCAAATACCATTTTCATTTGAAAAATATTTTCATCATTTTTTAGAATTTTACAATTCTTATGTCCAAACGCCTACTAAATTTCCTAATTTAAGGCACTAATAATGGATTGTATATAATTTATAATTAATTATTGTTTAGGGTAGGTAGTATACAAAATTAGGACAATTTTGATAAATAAGTTTCAAATATTGCATAGAAAGAAAAAAATTTCTTTAAGTAGCTCATGTCCAACCCATTAAAATCTGGGAGATTTGGGCAGGTCAAATGAGTTTGACCACTTTTGCCACCCCTAGTCCAATCAAACTTTCTACAGTTTACCTAAATATTGTTAGCCTATAGGATAACATTTCATGCTTAGCCACTATTAACCTATTAGAGTAGCATGGTATCTTCAAAGATAAATAAAATGGAGAATTGCATTTAGTATTTGGAACTGGGCCTATTCTAAATAAATTTATTCCTAAAAATTACGCTAGATGAATCTTTTTTAAACAATTGTTTTATAATTTTACCATGTTAAGAATTTTTTTGAGAAAATAGTTCCGTATCAGAATTTTAAAACACGCTTGCCAAAATTTTGAAGCAACCGCCAAAATTTTGAAGCACCAAAAATATGACGATCACTAAAATTTTCATCCACAATATTTAAAAATTCTGGCTATCCATCAAGATTTTAAACAAAATTCTAATAATCACTGTGTGCTTTAAATTTCCGAGGACAATGCTCCCTACCGAACTGTAAAATGCTATCATGAGATCTTTTATCCAAACTTCTATTATCGGGGTAAAAAATTAATAGTAGTACCAAAGTGTCATATTTTTGTCATTTTTACCAATTTATTCAACATATAGGCCCATTGGTGTGTTACAATGCAAGAACTTTTATTGGACCCTGGGTCCAAAGGCTTTTGGTTCAACATCTCCCGTCCCCGCGACAAGCAATACTTGGCATCCAATACTAATGTCAAAGAACTAAATCGGGCGAAACTAGAAGAGTTATAAAGTGGAAATATTTAAATATATTTAAAAATACGAAATGTTGATTTATGTAATGATTTAAATCAGTTTTGCCTCCTTCAAGTAAAATAAAAGAAAGAAAAAAACCGCAAAGTCAATGCGAGATAAATTCTAAACTGATGTGCCACTTAATTTTCAAATGAAAAATGACACTGTATAGGCGCTGTAAAAATAATAGCCGAAAAAATATATAAAAAGTGTATATTTTTTGTATATATATATATTTTGTATGTTATATACAAAAATTATACAAATTTTATACACTTTTTCGGCTAGCAGATGTAAATAGTTTCTGACACGGGCTAAAAGTGATAATACCCCTTTTCAAATTAGTAATTTCTAAATAAGTTATAAAACACTATTACAAAAATAATAACAACAAATCCAGTGTAATTCCATATGTGGGTTTTGAGGAGGGCAATGTGTGCGCAGACATTACCCCTACCTTATGGAGATAGAGAGATTATTTTTGATAAATTCTCGGCTCAAAAAATAATGAAAAGAAGCAACAAACAATAATAAGAATAAGGACAACATATAGAAGGGTACATTGAAAATGAACTTTTGGTATCAAAACTGAGATTCAGGATGTGTATTGCCCCAAGTGGCTATTTGTCCCTTCCCCAAGTTACTATATAAACTTAACCACAATCAATTTTGGGACACCTCAAATATGGATATTGCATGAGATCTCAACATGCCGCATTTGTCTAAACAATATCAAAAATTGTACAAGTGAACTTTTTTTTTTCTTCCTTTTCACTCTCGTGATTTGGATATTGGAATTCTGAATTATGCACATGGCATCTGATTCACTTCAAAGAAAATGTTAGGAAATATCTACTGAGATATGTAATAATTATCTCCATTTAATTGGGTTAGAGACTAACTTTGTGACTACATATCCAAACACACCCATTTTTTAACCCGGCACACGCACACCTATATATGGTAATTTTTGGTAAAGGATCTAACTTTGCATCTAAACATAATGAAATTAGTAATTCATGTTGATAAATATATATATTTGCACATGATATTTACATCACACCAACATATCCTTAGTTAAAAGTTTTCTAAAAAAATGATCTTGTCATTACCACACTATCATAATTCATAAATGTCCTCCATTTATAAAGGAGCTGCACCAGATGTTTGCACACTTTGAGTATCAAACTTTGTATGTGAAGCAAATGCTAGAAGTTCAAGATGGTGGTTTGGAACATTCAAGAGGACACTTTGTTTTTACCATTTAAATTGTCACGTAAACGAGAGGAGAAAAAGGGAAAATATAAATTTGCTCTTTAACTTTATAAAAAGATTAGTCATTCATGCACCTCCTGATTAATTTTTTTTTTATCTAAAAAGAAAATTAAGAGTTAATCCAAATAGCCGCCCACCCAATCATTTTAACTAAAAATAGCCGATTAAGATATAATATATACATAATTTATATATTATATATGTATAATTATATATAATCAGTGTATAATCTATGTATATGATTAGAAAAAGTAAAATAATAAATATGACCGATCCCAAAGAAAATCACCCCCACTAATATGACCAACGACAAAGAAGAGCTTCAACCACCAGTAACGATGATATTTTAAAAAAATTAAACGTTTGGCAAAATAAATGTGCTTGCCGGTTATGCTATCGGAGAAAAAAATAATAATAAAGATCAACGTAATCCTGAAGCTCTGAGGGAAAAATTCCCATAAAAAGTGAACGAAGCTTCGAAATTGAAAAGAAAGTTAAGGGAGAATAAGAGATGTCTGAAATTCCAGTTTTTACATCTTTTCATTATTGGAAAAAAAATGTTACAATCTAATTAAGGATCATTTTTGACCTTCGAAATTTCTGACAATAATTATTTAATTTTGACCTTTAGCTTTGAAATTGATGTGGTTCTTGTTTGACCAAAAAGTGTAACTTTCGGTTAAACCTTTATATTTATGTAAAGATGGGATAAACCTAGTTAATAATAATATTTCTAAACGTGGATTTTGAAAATACAGATAATATGGGGCTAATCCAGTGGGGGATTAATAATATCGTGCATTAAATATTCTAAAAGTATGAGCAATAATGGAGGAGTAACTAACAATAAATAACAATAAATGACATTTATGTAAATAAAAGGAATCATTCACCCAATAATGAATGAGTTAGATGATTGTTCCTCCTAACAATGATGCGTGACAGATAAATTCTAGAATGTTCGAACTATTCTCGGATCTGATAGAAAAGTATGGAATAATATGAGCAAGGATGTTGATAAAAAGGTAATGTTTGTATCTTTGTTAGAGAGAGAGAATCTTCTTCTAAAAAGTGTTCTTCTCAAGTGAATATCTCATGCCTCTATTCCTCATCTTTTTTCCTATTTATTTGGAACATATCCCCAATAAACCATAATAATACAAGTACCAAGAATATCCAACAGAATATTCTCTTTAATATCCTGCCCTAATAAACTAGCCGTTACAGCTCTTTCTGCAATGCACAATATCGACCATCTTTTGCTTCTTGCCCACGGGCTCTGCCATTTCTTGGTCGACCTCGACTGACTCTTTTCTCGATGCTAGTCCCAAGTAATGAGACAGATTTTGACCTATACAGTTAGTCCCTACGCTTATTAAGGCCGACCTTAGACGACCTTGATGAGTGGATTCTATTTATCGTATTTGGCGAAATTGGGTGAGTAGGCCGAGTAGCGATGTTTCAGATAGGATAACGACAGGACCTTTCGTGGGCCGCGACTTTCGAGGTTACATCGTTTTTGTTCCAGAATGACGTCATGACATCATACGTCATTATGGCACATTTTCCTGATATTTTGCGTCGTTTCCTGTGCACCTGCCATTTCCATACCATCACTGGGTAATGATGGCTTGATTTCTCGGTTTTGACGCTTTACTTCTTATAAATAGGGAGATGCGGACATTCGTTCATTTTGCATATTCTTCATATCGAATCCCTTTGTCTTCTTCTCCTTACTCATTGTTGTGTATCCTCTTTACTGGTCTTAGTGATTCTTGTTGCTTCTAATACTTCCTTGCCCGAATATCCTCTCTCCAAAATATGGCTAATGTATCCTCTGGTTCCGGCGTGGGAACTAAACCTGTTCCTTTGGCGGTGCTTATTCCCCCTCGTGCAGAAGGTGTCTATGTCGCCGTTGAAGATGAAAATTTTCCTACGATGGAGAAAATAATTCCTCGTAGTGAGAAAGTTAGGTTCGACTTTTCGAAGGCACCTGAAGGCGAGTAAGAGGTCTCTGAGTCAGCAATGAAAGAGGTCGATCTAACAGAGCTTAGGGCAAAATTCAATATTCCTGCCCGGATCAATCTGGTCCCAGCGGGGCGTGATATGGTACAAATCCACCGCCACGGGTATTGCGCATTTTATGCGTATCCTTTTCAGGTTGGCTATACTCTTCCCCTTCTCCCGTTGGCGGAGGAATTTTGCCGTTACTATAGCGTTTGCCCGACCCAACTCTCTCCATACATT
The DNA here is from genome assembly GCF_000390325.3 of Nicotiana tomentosiformis. Taxonomy (NCBI): domain Eukaryota; kingdom Viridiplantae; phylum Streptophyta; class Magnoliopsida; order Solanales; family Solanaceae; genus Nicotiana; species Nicotiana tomentosiformis. The sequence continues at coordinate 125,848,534 of NC_090814.1, read as the reverse complement.
TACAAGCTTATTAGGATGCTCACAAATTTGCGGAATTGGCTGGGGTCAAGGTCACGTTCCGCCATTTGATGTATCTTTTCGCCCCTAGTTTCTACAGGGGGACGATGTTTCACATTCGCCAGTGAGAAAGTAAATGCCTGGCGGTGAAGATGGATGACAAGGAAAATCGTCAGTTTGTCAGAACCGAAGACGTGGTGACCAACGCGAATGGTTTCCTTAAGACTTGGAACCATGCTCGTAAGTATCTATTCGCTAACAATACTTGATATGCCTTGGTCACCAGCTCTGACATCTCGTTTCTTCTTTGTACAGCCAAGACTACGCCCCCTCCTTTGGTCAGGGACATTTCAAATTGGGTTGCTCGGGTTCTGCCTCACATTGTGGGGATTCGTGAATGGCCGGGCTTTCTCAAGAAGTTTGGGCCTGCTTCTTTGTCACGACCCAAAATCCAACTAGTCGTGATGGCACCTAACCCAACCCGCTAGGTAAGCTAATTACCAACTATTCAATTCCAATGAAATTAATAAGGCAATTAATTAAAAGAAAGTATATAAAATTAATATATTTTCCCAAGAACTGGTAGTACAAATCACGAGCTTATAAGAATAGAGTATACAAAGCTGGTATGAAGTAAATATATCATCTGTTTAAAAAGTACATAAACAGAGTTTTATGAATCTAAGGCTACCATGAACAAGAGGCAGTTACAACCGGAATGCAGGTACATCTTAAGATTCAGCTCCCAACGAACACAACGACATCAACAGTCAACATCTGCACGCAAGGTGCAGAAGTGTAGTATGAGTACAACCGACCCCATGTACTCAATAAGTAACAAACATAACCTTAGGTTGAAAGTAGTGACGAGCTTGTACCAAGGTCGGGTCCAAAACCAATAATCCACAACAATCCATAACAACGTAAAGCAAGTAATATAAGAAGCAACTCAAAGATAATATGCTCAGCTAAATCATGATTTCTACAAATAGTTCTGCCTTTCAAATACATCAGTGAAAACCCAAATCGTTTACCGAAGTTGCCAAAAATGTCTCATTTTCTTTCTCGATAACTAGTGTAAAACAAATGCATCACTATGCCCATATGTCAACAAGTGTGAGAAATCACGAATGACGTGATATCGTACAACATGAGGAAAATACATCTCTATGCCTGTATGTCATGTGTTCATGTCAATGCAATGTAACTCACATATGAACTCATGTACTCACACTCTCAGAGTACTCAATCTCACTTTCTCACACATTCCACTCATCATGGTCAATCACTCGATACTGTATATGGCCAATCCGGCCCAGGGAAGATCCATCCCGGAATATACACATCAACTGATCATCAATCACTCAGTACCGAGTAGGGCCAATCCAGCCCATAGAGAAGATCCATCTCAAGGTATATAATGCTTCGGACAAGATCCATGTCCAGAGAAGATCCATCCCTCAATAATATCAACTGCGCTCACTGGGTGTGTGTGTAGACTCTGGAAGGACTCCTTCAGCCCAAGCGCTATCATAAATCAGTATCAATATCAGAATCAATCAGGCCCTCGGCCTCACTCAGTCATCAATCTCTTTAGTTTCTCTCTCATGGGCTCATAATGTCATGAAAATAGCCCGAAAATGATGATCTGATGTATCAATGAATAACAGCAGAGACTGAGATATGATATGCATATGAATGCGTATGACTTAGTATGTAATACAATGAAAGAAGATAACTTAATAACAGAAATGACCTTAGTGGGTCTCAACAGGATAGACATGTAGTCTAAACATAGTTTATAGCATGGATCACATTTTGATAACTCTAGAACGTATAGATTTCATGATTTCAGACAAGTTTAGGTAACTACACAGTACCACAGAAATAACAGAATCAGAGTTCACACGGTGCACGCCCACATGCCCATCACTTAGCATGTGCGTCACTTCAACACCAAACACATAACACTTATATTTAGGGTTCATACCCTCAGCTCCAAGATTAGAAGAGTTACTTACCTCGAACAAGACAAATCCAATTCCGAGCAAGGTAAAAATTGCTCCAGAAATTTTACTATGCGCGTATCAACTCCTGAATAGCTCGAATTTAGTCACAATTAATTTGATTCAGTCCACACAATTATAGGAATTAATTCCATATCAAAATACTAATGTTTTCCCACAAAATCCGAAATTACACACTAAAAATCGCCCATGGGCCCCACATTTCGGAATCCAACAAAACTTAATAAATCCGACAACTCATCCAGTTACAAGTTCAACCATACTAATTTCACTCAATTTCGACTCCAAATCGATGTTCAAGACTCAAAAATTCTTATTATGAACTTTAGGCCAACACCCCCAATTTCCTCTTTAAATTAATCAACCAATTTCCAATAATGAAGATAGATTCATGGAATATAATCACAAGGGAGTCAAGAACATTTATCCCAAGTTGTGTGGAAAACTTTCTCTCCAAAATCGCCCAAACCGAGCTCCAAAATCCGAAAATAGGCGAAAATGTCGAACCCTCGAACTTAAAGGGTTCTGCCCAGGCAATCCGTACCTGCAGAAGAGAGGTCGCACCTGCGACCCCCGCTTCTGTGGAAAAATGGGCGCATTTGCGAGCCAGGCCGCTTCTGCGGTGCGCTAACCGCATTTGCGGTCGCGCTTCTGCGCGCGTTGGGCCGCTCCTCTGCCCTGGCTTCCACTTCTGTGATGCCTTCCCAGCCAGAACTCCCTCGCTTCTGTGACTTCAGTGTCACTTATGTGACCATCACACTTGCGAGCCCATTTTTGTAGGTGCGAAAACACCAGAACTAGCATACCTCCAGCAGTGCAACATGACACAAAATGATCCGAACCTCATCCGAAACTCACCCGGGCCACCCGGGACCCCGTCCAAGTATACCAACAAGTCTTATATCCCAATACGAACTTAGTCGAATCCTCAAACCACCTCAAACAACATCAAAAACACGAATCGTACCTCAATTCCCATCGTCACAGCGGCTAGGCTGATTCTAAGAGGAAGGCTAATTCTTCCTCGGAGTCTATTCACATCGTCACCACAGCTAGGCCTGCTCGGTCATCTACTTCTGTTCCTTCTTCTATCGCGACCAGGTCTGCTCGATCGTCGGCCCCACCTGTTGCTGCCTCAACATCAGTTTTTTCTCTGCCTGCGGACATATCGGCAGTAGAGGTTTCGGTTTCCCTTTGTATCGTCTAGTGGATAAGGAGGAAGAGTCATCGCCGAGCGATGGGAATTTAGTTCCCCGTAAGAGAAGGTTGGTTGACATTGGTGACATGATTGCTAGGGCTATAGATTCAGCAAGGGGTGACTTTGTCATCCGTGAGACAACAACAATAATGCTTGGAGATGACATCGAGTTGTCGTCCAAGATTTCGCCATCGGCTGAGGCCGTAGAGGGCGTGTCCCTTCCCGAAGACATGATGGAAGCTGAAGGGCCATCAGCGAGAGTGTCTGATATTTTGCGGCAAGATGAGCCATCGGCCTCGTGACCGGCTGAGAGTCATTCTCGCTGGCCTACATGAAAGTAAAGTGTGTTGCCGATGTTGGTTATGAGATAGGCTCTAATGTTGATGCCGATGAGGTAAGGATGATGGGGAATGAATTTACCTGAATTGAAGTAAGATTGGAGGGGTCCACACGGACCATTGCGATCCCCATGGATCGAGATTTGTTGGTAAACACGGAGAACGTAGTTCCTTCCCTTGGTCCCCTCACTTCCGATGTGGTGGGTAAAACCCTTGAAAAGGTGGATGACTCTACCTTATCTAGGAGCATAGCCGGCCTCGCTCTCAGGGTAAGCTTTTCGACCTCTTTCATTTTTGATTGTCAAGTTCAAAGTTTATGCTTCGTTCTTACTCTCTGTTTTCTTTTTCTTTCTCTTTTAGACTGTGATTTTGGAAATTGAAAGCGCTCAAAGAGAGGAGAGGCGTAAGGCTATTTTTCTGAAGATAGAGCAAAAATACCGCGAGTACCGTGGTAAGTATCGCGAAATTTGTAGGCGGTTTGGCGAGGGCGGCGATTTCCAAGATCTTAGAGACAAGATGAAGGAATAGAATGATGAGTTGGTGAAGGTCATAAAAAAATGCAGCGTTCTTGAGGGAGCGCTAAGGGATAAAGAAGATGAGCTAGAGGTTAGTAGGGGGGTCAAAGCCTAGTGCGACGATCTCCAAGCCCAGGTGGTATCATTGCGCACCAAGCTCAAGGAGTGTGAATTCAAAGCGGATGCTTTAAGTGGCGAGGTCGCCGAGAAGGCAGCGAAACTCGATAAGGCAGAGTTAGTTCGGTCGGGGGCTATGAGGAAGACATAGGCTTTAGAGATCTTAATCCTTGTTCTTTGTTTCGAGCGAGTGAATGCCTTGGAGACAGCCAGACTCAAAGAAGAGCGGCTTGATGAACGAGTTGGAGAAATAGAGAAAGAGGCTTTTGGCTTTTGTGATCGAGTCGCCGCTCTGGAGGCCGAGAAGGCACAATTATTGGCTCGACCATCCCTTTCCTGCGTTTCTAATTTCCCCGATGTTCCTCAAAATTTATACGAGGAGTGGATTCACGCCGAGGCCCAACTGGATATATTCAGAGATCTGATGAGGTCGGGAACCATTTCAGAAGCCGTCCTCGAGGATGCTCGTGTTAAGGCACGTGGAGCTCGGGTCGCTTGTGGCTACGATCTTGCAACACCAGAGGCAGATAACGATGAGGAGGATGCATGTGTGGATCAAATTGAAGAGGACGCCTGGTATGAGGATGAGTATCCTGATGACGATGATGAAGGGGCAGATGGGGATGGCCTAGGAGATCAGGCCGATGGTGCTGTTGGGCCAGGCTGCGATTAGTAGCTTTTCTTTTCCTTCTTTTTGTTTTGCCGCATACTTGTGCGGTTTTTGTGGGCGTCTTTTCGGGCATTTGTAAAAAATAGGTGTTAATTCGAATGACGTCGAATATAACCTATGCTGGATTATGGCCAAGGGCCGGTTATGTGTTGATTCGAAGGGTCGAATATAATCTATGCTTGATAATGGCCGAGGTCCAGTTAGGTGTTGATTCGAATGAGGTCGAATATAACCTATGCTTGATTATGACCGAGTGTCGGTTAGGCGTTGATTCGAATGAGGCCGAATATAACCTATGCTTGATTATGGTCGAGGGCCGATTATGTGTTAATTCGAACGAGGTCGAATATAACATGTACTTGATTATGGCTGAGGGCCGATTAGGTGTGGCTCTAGGTGCGGCATTTGTCGGCGATATGATTTTAAGAAAACGTTGCTTTGGTTGTACATTTGGAGAAAATAGAAATAAACTTCATGCATTTGTGTTTTGTTCATACACTTGGAGAAATTTACATCTTTTTCGGGCGTTGGATGACATTCCAGTCCCAATCCCCGTCTATCTAGTCCCTTCACTGGTCGACCTGGAGAAATATTGAGAGGTCGAGCAATGAACTAGCCGTCTTGTGCCTTTTTCTGTGCGCACTTCAATCCTGAAGTGTCCCCTTAATCGCATCGTTAAAAACCTCCTCGAGAAAACCCAATTGTGACAAAACTCAAGTGAGGGAAAAAAAGTACAACTTTGGCTACACTTCCTCTTTTAAAAATTGAAGTACTTGAGGTGTGTAATATTCCAGTTGTTTGGTAGTCGTTTTCCTTCCATTGTCTCTAGTTGGAATGACCCTTTGTACGTTATTGCCGTGATTTTGTATAGGCCATCCCAATTTATTCCTAGTTTACCTTCCCGTGGGTTTTTGCTTGCTTGTGTTTTAGCTTTAAGCAAGTAGTCCCCAACTTTGAGTGGCCTGATCTTTGCCTTTTTGTTATAATAGCATTCTGCTTGTTGCATTTGGGTCACCATTCTTACGTAGGCCATATCTCTTTATTCCTCGACTTCGTCGAGCTCCTGCCTTCTGCTGTCATCGTTCCGAGGTCTGCGTTCATGGGAGTATCTTAGGCTGGGCTCCCCGACCTCGACCAGTATTACTACATCATTCCCATAGACTAATGAGTATGGCGTCTCGCATGTGCTCATCTTTGGCATTGTTTGGTAGGCCTAGAGTACTTCTGGTAATATTTCCGGCCACAATCCATTGGTGTCTACGAGTTTCTTCTTCATGATGTTCAGTATCGACTTATTGGAGAATTTTGCTTGCCCGTTGCCCGCGTGGTGGTATGGTATTAAGAGTATTCTTTTGATGTGCCATTTTTCAAAAAACGCAGTGACCTTTTTTCCCGCAAACTGGGGTCCGTTGTCGCTTCTGATCTCTTTGGGGAGACCGAAACGACATATGATATTTTTCCATATGAAGGCGATCACTTCCTGTTCGCGTATTTGGGCGAATGCTCATGCTTCTACCCATATAGAGAAGTAGTCAGTTAAAATCAAAAGAAATCGTACGTTACCTCGTCCTGCCGGGAGGGGGCCCACGATGTCCTTTCCCCATTTGATGAACGGCCAAGGGGAGGTCACCGAGTGTAGGTGTTCACTTGCTTGGTGAATCATTGGGGCATACTTATGGAATTGCTCATATTTTTTCACGAAATCCGCGACCTCATTTTTCATGGCGGGCCAGTATTACCCTGCCCGTATGAGGCATCTGACCAAAGCTCGATAGCCAGAGTGAGCTCCACAGTGGCCTTCGTGTACTTCTTCAAGGATGCGTCACATCTGATTTGGGCCTAAGCATTTCGCCAGAGGGCCGCTATACATCCTCCTGTACAGGTCATTATGAATGATGTTGCATCTGGCTGCTTGCATTCGCAGTTTCTTGGCATCTTTTTTATCATTTGGAGTACGCCCTCCTGCAAATATGTAACAATACGGTTACACCAGTCTCAAGTCAGGTTTATGGTTCTTTCCTCGATTTGATCTATCGATGAGCTTAGGAGGTGGACCATATTTCTTTCTCCGATTGTAATGCTTTTTGTGGCTGCAACTAATTTGGAGAGACCGTCCGTCTCAATATTCTGTGCTCGGGGGATCTGGTCGAGTTGACATTGATCGAACTCGGGTAGCAGCTTACATATTTCATTCTGGTACTTTTGTAACCTTTGTTCCTTGATTTGGAAAGTCCATGTGACTTGGTTGACCATGAGTTGAGAATCGCAGCGCAGTCTTAGCCGTTTTGCCCCGTACTTGAGTGCTAGTCTTAATCCTGCAATTGTGGCTTCATACTCGGCCTCGTTGTTAGTCATGTCCGGACATCTTATGGACTAGAAAATTACTTTGCATGTTGGAACTTCGAGTATGAGTCCAAGCCCAAACCCTGACACGTTAGATGCGCCATCAGTGTACAGGACCCATAGGTCATGTGTTTGGGGAGAAGCGTGGACGACATGTTTTTCGATTTCGGGAATTATTTTTGCATTGAAGTCGGCGACAAATTCTACGAGGACCCGTGACTTTATCGTTGTTCGCAGCCAATATGTGATGTTGTGCTCGCTCAATTCGATGGCCCATTTGGCCAACCTGCCCGATAGCTCGGGTTTATGCAAAATTCTTCTTAAGGAAAAAGTCGTGACGACCGAGATGGGGTGGCATTGTAAATATGGTCTAAGCTTTCGTAAAGCTATGACTAAGGCCAGAGCCAGTTTTTCGAGATGGGGGTATCTTGTCTCGGCGTCGACTAGTGTTTTGTTAATGTAATAGAAGGAAGATTGCATACCTTTATTTTCTCGGACTAGGACCGCGCTCATAACTACGTCCGACACGGCGAGATAGACGAGAAGGGGTTGTCCCTGTTCTGGTTTCGAAAACAACAGTGGCGATGACAAGTACACCTTTAACTCCTTCAGGACTTGGACGCACTCAGCGGTCCATTGGAGGCCGTTATCCTTTTTGAGTATGCCGAAGAACTTATGACACCTATTAGAGGATTGCGAAATGAACCTTGAAAGGGCGGCGATACGACCTGTCAACCTCTGAACCTATTTTTTGGTGGTCAAGTGCTCGGGTATCCCTTCGATGGCCTTGATTTGGTCGGGATTGACCTCGATATCTCGCTGTGATACTAGAAAACCCAAGAATTTTCCTGAGGCCACGCCGAATGCACATTTTTCAGGGTTCAGTTTTATTCCGTATTGCCCAAGTATGCCAAAGGTTTCTCTCAAGTGGTCGATGTGATCTTCTTTCCTTTTGGATTTGACCAGCATGTCGTCTATATAGAATTCCATCATTTTACCGAGTTGGACTATGAACATCTTCGTCACCAACCTTTGATAAGTTGCCCCCATATTTTTCAGCCCGAAGGGCATGACCCTGTAGCAGTACGTCCCCTGGTGGGTGATGAAGGTAGTTTTTTCCTAATCCTCTTATTCCATGAGGATCTGATTATAGCCCGAGTAGGCATCCAAGAAGCTTAGTAGTTCGTGCCCGGCCGCTGCATCGATGAGTTGGTCGATATGGGTAATGGAAATGAATCCTTAGGGTAAGCTTTGTTCAGGTTAGTGAAATCTACGCACATCCGCCATTTGTCGTTCTTCTTTTTAACCATGACTACGTTGGCGACCCACTGGGGGTACCTCAACTCCCTGACAAAGCCATTTTCCAATAATTGTTTCACTTTTTCACGTACTACGTCATTAATTGTGGAGTTGAACTTAAGCCTAACCTGCCTCACCGGGGGGTGGAGTGGATCGACATTCAATTTGTGTATGGCGATCTCCTTTGGAATACCTGATATATCTACATGGCTAAAAGCAAACAAGTCCCCGTTAGCAGTTAACAATTTACGAAACTTACTCGGTTCCTGACGTTTGCAGCAGATGTAAGCTTTCTTGCTGTGGTCGTTGCTGTCTAACTGAACGAGGCTGAGGTCCTCTATGGTCGATCCTGCAGCCTCGACCATATCGGGGTCTCTGATGACGTCCTCGCTGTCATCACACATCAACCTCGACCTTGTTGATTGTTATGCCTCTTTTTCTTTATCCTTTTGTTTGTTGGGTGGCCTTACAATCTAAGGCGATGCGGTAGCGTTCCTGGGATGTGCGTTGTTCCCCTCATATACTGAATATTCCCCATGGAGTTGGGAATTTGATGACTTAGTACAAGCTGGAGGGGATGGCTCTCATGGTGTGTATCCATGGTCGCCCTATTATGGCATTGTATGTTGTGTCCTGGTCCATGATATGGAATGTGGTTTCCATAGTGACGCCACATGCTAGGACGGGGAGTGTGATCTCGCCGGATGTTCGCTCAACTACATTGTTAAAACCTGTTAGTGTGATGCAGTGCGACACTATCTTATCCTCGAGTTTCATTTGTGCAAGTACTCGAGGATGGATAATGCATCCGCCGCTCCTATCGTCTACTATAATCCGTCTCACATCGGTATCTAAAATTTGTAAAGTGATAACAAGAGCATCATAGTGAGGGAAGGCCAAACCGTTGGTATCTGACTTATCGAAGATGATACTTTCTTCGAGTTCATCATACCGTTCGTGGGTGATCGACTGTTTGAGCTTGTGGGTTGTGGTGAACTTCACACTATTAATGGAAGTGTCATCCCCACTACCGATGATCATGTGGATAGTGCGGGCCGGCGAGGGTGGTTTCAGCAGCCCTTGATGTTGTTCACGCCCTCTAGCAAAGTTGGTCCTTCCCCGATCGCCAGCAATTCTTTGAGGTATCCCTGTCGTAGCATGTTTACGACTTCCTGTATTAGGGTGATGCAATCTTGGTTTTGTGTCCTCGCTCTTGATGGAACTCGTAGAGGGCGTCTGATTTTATTGTATTCGGGTTTGACCTCATATTTTGTGGCCACTCCACCTTCGGTCCGAGCTTCTCCAAGGTGTAGACTATTTCTGTAGGTGACACACAAAAATTGTGAGCGGATAATAAATGGGGCATACCTCTCTCGTTTCGGTGAGTCCCTGTTCTTGATCGGGATGGAACCTCTTCATGGAGGGATAAGGACGCGATGGTGGTTCTGACATATGTGAGATGTCGTTCCCGATTGGGTCGCGAGGCCGCTAGGTCTCTTTTGATATTATTTCTTTGATCTTTCCTGGATTCTGCTAGCACCAAGGTCGATTGATGAGTCGGCCCATTGAGGTCGTCCTTTTCTGCTCGGACTTCGGCGCAATATACGTTATGTATTTCGTCCCAAGTAGTTGGGGGTACTTCATAAGCCGACTCAATAACTTTCATGTTGCCCTTGAACTATTTCTGCTCAGCCCATTCTGGAAAGCTGCGACAGCCATCCCTTCCGGTATATTCGGTAAGGTCATTCTTACTCGGTTGAATCGGGCGAGGAAGTCCCTCAATCCCTCTCTCGGAGACTTTGATAGCGAATATGTCGTTTACTCTCGCCTCTACCTTCTTGGCCCCAACATGGGCCGTTACGAACTTGTCGGACATTTCTTCAATTGTTTCAATGGAACGCGCGGACAGCTGTGAATACCATGTTATTGCTCCTCCAGTGAGGGTCTCGCCAAATGTTTTCAACAAAATGGAGGATACTTTTTCCTTAGCAAGGTCATTGCCTTTCATGGCAGTGACGTAATGGATTACATGGTCTTCGAGGTCGGTCGTACCGTCGAATATTTTCAAGTAGGGTGGCATTTTGAAGGTCTTTGGCATGACATGTGGGCCGGCATCGTCGTTGTACGGCTTCTCTACGAACCGACCGACGTCTCTCTTCGGCAAAAGCTTAGGAGCGCTCGGTATTTTATCAACCCTTTATTGATGTTCTCTCATTTGGTCCCAAAATACCTTGTTCTCATTTTCCATTTCCTCCATCCTTTTCAGAATGGCAGCGAGAGTGTCGTCACCTGTATTGTCAACAACATTGTGAGCAATACCTTTCATTAGAGGGGGGGGGAGTTGATCATGTTGCTCGTTTATTGGTGGTACAACGCAAGTCCTTGCGCTTTCTATAGCTGCGTCCCGAACGGGCTTATGGAGGACGCTGGTTAACATGTCAGTTAGCCAAACCTCAAAGAGCATTCTTATTGCTGGTGGCGTCTCTTCCATCACGGATGAGGAGGCTTACTTACCAAGAGATTTCGTGATGCTACAGTGGGGGGTGACCCGCTTCGCCTGGGGGAGGCATTGGGCGTTGCGTCCTCGTCCACTACTTCAGAGCTCTCATTAATGGTGCTCATGAGGTTGGTTGGGAGGTCGCTCATTATTCTCACTCTTTCTTCTCTGTTACCTCCCATATTAGATCTGTGTATACAAAGAAAGGGAATCTTGTTCTTGGTCTTTTTTTTACGTTAACAATCTGTGTTAGTTGTAGATCTAGAAGAAACTAAAAATTTAACTAGAAAATCCCATAGACGGCGTCAAATTGTTTGACCAAAAAGTGTAACTTTCGGTTAAACCTTTATATTTATGTAAAGATGGGTTAAACCTAGTTAATAATAATATTCCTAAACGTGGATCTTGAAAATACGGATAATATGGGATTGATCTAGTGGGGGATTAATAATATCGTGCATTAAATATTTCAAAAATATGAGCAATAATGGAGGAGTAACTAGCAATAAATAATAATAAATGACATTTATGTAAATAGAAGGAATGATTCACCCAATAATGAATGAGTTAGATGATTGTTCCTCCTGACAATCATGCGTGACAGATAAATCCTAAAATGTTCGAACTATTCTCGGATCTGATGGAAAAGTATGGAATAATATGAGCAAGAATGTTGATAAAAAGGTAATGTTTGTATCTTTGTTATGGTCACGACCCGAAATTCCCACCTTCGGATCGTGATGGCGCATAACATTTTACTTGCTAGGCAAACCAACGTTAAAATAATATTATCCATTTTTAAAACAATTTTAAATTTATTAATAACAAGGAAACAAATGCGGAAGCAAAGTTTGAAATATAGTGAAATAATCCATCAAACAACGGTGTCGAAATACCATCCCAAAATTGGTGTCACAAGTTCACGAGCTTCTAGAATAAATACAAATAAAGGTCTGAATAAAATAAAGTTGTCTGGAGATAAACACACAGCCAAAGTAAAATAGACAGGAATTTCAGAACTGCGGACGCTATGCAGTTATACCTCAAGTCTCCTCTGAATAACTGAAATCCGAGCAAAACTATGGTATGCCGCTGGGACCAACTCCAAAATTTGTACAAGAAGTGCAGAGTGTAGTATCAGTACAACCGACCACATGTACTGGTAAGTGCTGAGCCTAACCTCGACAAAGTAGTGACGAGGCTAAGGCGGGTCACTTACATTATCTGTACGCAATATTAGAAACAACAACAATAATAGAAATAAATCAAGTAACTCATTTATAATAATCGAAGTCAATTCAGCAGTCATAACCAATTATCATTTCCATCAATTCAGTTGCAGCGTGCAACCCACTCTCACAATATATTCACATTCAATTCTGTTGCAGCGTGCAATCCGCTCTCACAATATATTTATTTTAATCAAGTCTGTTGCGGCGAGCAACCCAATCCTCCAATATTGACTTTTAATAAGTGCAACCCGATCCTCCAATATTGACTTTTAATAAGTTTATTGTGGCGTGCAACCCGATCCTCCAATATATTCATTATAATCAATCATGTTGCGGCGTGCAACCCGCTCCTCCAACATATTCATTTACCAATCAATTCTTATAGAAGAAATTCCCCAATAAACACAACGATTAATATAAAATCATAAGACAACAAGTATACAATAATTATAATTTAATTATGAAGCGAACAATGACAAATAGCAAATTGTTATGGAAATCAGGGAGCAAATAGGCAGTTTAATATTTAATGTGCTAAATGTCAAATAACAATTAAGGCACATAATTCAAATAACATGTAACAATTAATGCAGGAATTTAAGAATTAATATTTGACAAAGAATAAGAGAGAAATAATTATTATAATATTTAATTTATGATTAAAAATAATTTATGATTTTTCAAGTAAGCAGGCAAACAATTAATTTGACGACGTATAGACACTCGTCACCTCGCCTATACATCGTTCACATGCGATTCACATAACAAATAATTTAAGGGTTCTATTCTCTCAAGTCAAGGTTAATCCCGACACTTATCTCGCTTTGCAAATTCCAATCAATTATTCAACCACAGCTTTTCCTTTTAAATTTGCCTCTGAAAGCTTCAAATATATTCACAAACAATTCAATATATTCAATACTAATCATAGGAATTAATTTCATATGAATTTATAATTTTTTCAGATAAAAATCTAAAATTTATTAAAATAATCGGTAGTGGGACCCATGTCTTAAATCCCGAAAAAACTCGCGAAATCCGAACACCCGTTCCGATACGAGTTCAACCATACCAAATTTGTCCAATTCCGATATCAAATGGACCTTCAAATCTTAATTTTTTATTTTCGAAAAGTTTTACAAAAATTCGAATTTCTTCCATCTAAATCCGAAATAAATGATGAATATAGACATGGATTTGTGACATACAATCACTATATGATAAAGAACATTTACCTAGTTCAAAGTCGTGAAAATCTCCCTTGAAATCGCCCACATCCGAGACTTAAAACTCAAAAATGACTAAAAATGGCTAAGACCCGATTTTATGTATTCTGCCCAATATTTTCGCATCTACGGGCTATATTTTCACACCTGTGGTCTCGCATTTGCGAGACAACGCTCGCATTTGCGAAGTAGGGCTGCCACGCGAGGTTCCGCACCTGCGGACAAAATGTCGCACATGCGACGTCCGCTTCTGCGAAAAAGGGCCGCACCTGCGAAGACCGCATCTGCGATGGAAGTCTCACTTCTGCGAGCTCGCACCTGCGGTCAAATTCCACAGGTGCGATTACACCAGAACTCAAAATTTCAGATTTTGCTTAAGTCCAATTCTTGTTCCGATTTCAATCCGTTTTACTCTCAGGGTACTCGGGACCCTGCTCGAATATACCAATAAGTCCCGTAACATAATAAGAACTGACTCGGGGTCTAAAATCACGTCAAACAACACTGAAATTACAATTCACACCCCGATTCGAACTTTGAGTTTTAAACTTTTAATTTGCAAATCTCGTGCCAAAACATATTAAATGAATCTGGAATGACTTTAAATTTGGCACACAAGTCGTAAATGACATAACGGAGCAGTTTAAATTTTTAAAATCGGATTTCGGCTCCGATATCAAAAAGTCAACCCCGTGGTCAAACTTGGAACATTTAGCCTTTAAATTGCTAGTTCCGTTAAATGGTTATAACTTGAACTAGGGACCTCCAAATTAAATTTCGGGCGTATGCCCAAGTTCCAAATCACGATACGGAGTTGCCGGAACTGTCAAAATACCAATCCGGGTCCGTTTGCTAAAAATGTTGACTAAGGTCAATTCACTTGAATTTTAAATCTCTATTTCCCATTTTAATCCATTTTTTACATAAAAAATTTTTCGGAAAATTTTTCGGACTGTGCACGCAAGTCGAGGAATAATAAATGGTGCTTTTCGAGGTCTTAGAACACAAAATTACTTATTAAATTTAAAGATGACATTTTGGGTCATCACAGTTATATAGAAAGAGAGAATCTTCTTTTGAAAAGTGTTCTTCTCAAGTGAATATCTCATGCCTCTATTCCTTATCTTTTTTCCTATTTATTTGGGACATATCCCTAATAAACTCTAATAGTACAAGTACCAAGAATATCCAACGGAATATTTTCTTTAATATGCTGTCCTAATAAACTAGTCGTTACAGCTCTTTCTACAATGCACAATATCGACCATCTTTTGCTTCTCGCCCACGGGCTTTGCCATCTTCTGATCGACCTCGCCTGGCTCTTTTCTCAATGTTAGTCCCAAGTAATGAGATAGATTTCGACATATACAGTTCTCTCCTATTCAGCTATTATCAGGGGGCATTGTTTTCTAAATCTAAAAGATAAGGGAGCTAGGTATGACTTTACTAAAGTTGGTAAATTTTCAAATAATACGAACTATTGATATACAATTAATTTTTCGTTTCCCTCCCACTTGCATGCACATTGCCACACTCAACCACAAATGATAGAAGCCGGCAAGATCACGTCCACTAGTTTAAAAATTAAAATTGAAAGCAAATCTCTATCTAAAATTGGAAGATCAAAAGTAAATCTTCTTTGGCATTTTCTGTTGGTAACGTTAGGCCAGACGTAAATTAACAATTTTCACTTAATTAAACACGAGCATGAATCAAGCATGTTAAATATAGATTTGTCTCCATCAAGGTTGGAATCAAATAGTTTAGCGCGGATAAAAGAAGGAATATTAATCGGAAAAATAAAGGTGATGGATATTATAAGAGTGCTTAGCAGCTGTATTACGAGACTGCTAATTAAGTGCACAGTACCCTTATTGCTGCATAAATTCTTCAATAAAGAATGATTCAATAAAAAGTTTCATTTATTATATTGAAGAATTAACCTAATTAATCGCCACTCAATCACTTAAACAAAAAATTATTGGCAGATGTATAATATGTGTATAGGCATGCTTAATTAATATATAGTCTATGTATATGGACTAGAAAAACTAACATTGAATTCGACTGATTATTTGTTCAAAAATTCCTTATTTATTTTCTAATTCAGATTTTTGCTTGGATACAAATCTTATAGTTTTGTCAAAAAAGTGTTGGATCTTGAAGTTGGGTGTGGCTGCTACAATAAAGCACAAGCCTGTAGGTTACTTCATCCACCCTTTCAAGAATTTCAAAGGGTCCGATATACCTAGGGCTCAACTTGCCCTTCTTTCCGAACCTCATTACACCTTTCATAGGTGAAATCCGGAACAATATTCGTTCTTCAACCATGAATGCAATATCACGAACTTTACGGTCGGCATAACTCTTTTGCCTAGACTGAGCTGTGCGAAGTTGATCCTGAATAATCTTGACCTTATCCAAGGCATCCTGTACCAAATCGGTACCCAACAACCGAGTCTCTCCCGGTTCAAACCAACCAACTGGCGATCGGCATCGCCTTCCGTATAATGCCTCATATGGAGCCATCTGAATGCTCGACTGGTAGCAGACATGATCCCAAGAACCTCCAAAGTCTATAACACAAGCGCGGAGCATATCTTCCAATATCTGAATAATGCGCTCTGACTGTCCGTCTGTCTGTGGATGAAATATTGTACTCAACTCCACTCGCGTGCCTAACTCACGCTGTACAACCCTCTAGAAATGTGAGGTAAACTGCGTACCTCGATCCGAAATAATAGACACGGGCACACCATGAAGGCGGACAATCTCACGAATGTAATTTTCTGCTAACCTCTCTAAAGAATAGAGAACTGCCACTAGAATGAAATGTGCTGACTTGGTCAACCTGTCCACAATGACCCAAACTACGTCAAATTTTCTCTGAGTCCGTGGGAGCCCAACAACAAAATTCATAGTGATACGCTCCCACTTCCACTCAGGAATGTCTAACTTCTGAAGCAAACCACCAGGTCTCTGATGCTCGTACTTAACTTGCTGACAATTCAGACACCGAGCTACATATGCAACTATATCCTTTTTCATTTAACTCCATCAATAATGTTATCGCAAATCTTGATACATTTTGACGGTACCTGGATGAATAGAATACCTAGAACTGTGTGCTTCTTCAAGAATTAATTCACGAAGCCCATCCACATTAGGCACACAAATACGGCCTTGCATTCGCAGAACACCATCTTTCCCTACAGCAACCTCTGTGGCATCACCGTGCCACACCGTGTCCTTAAGGACAAGTAAATGAGTATCATCATACTTTCTCTCTCTAATGCGCTCATATAAAGAAGACCGAGCGACGGTGCAAGCTAGAACCCAACTGGGTTCTGAAACATCTAACCTCACGAACTAATTAGCCAAAGTCTGAACATCTGCAGCTAATGGTCTCTCACCAATCGGAATATACACAAGACTACCCATACTCACAACCTTTCTACTCAAGGCATCGGCCACCACCTTGACCTTTTCGGGGTGATACAAAATGGTGATATCATAGTCTTTCAACAACTCCATCCATCTTCTCTGCCTCAAATTAAGATCCTTTTGTTTGAACAGATACTGGAGGCTACGATGATCAGTAAATACCTCACACGAGACACCGTAGAGGCAATGCCTCTAAATCTTCAGCGCATGAACAATGACTGCCAATTCTAAGTCATGAACAGGACAATTCTTCTCGTGAACTTTCAACTGCCGCGACGCATATGCAATTACCTTGCCATCTTCCATCAATATTGCACCAAGCCCAATGTGAGATGCTTCATAATATACCGTATATGATCCTGAACCTGTGGGTAATACCAATACTGGCGCCGTTGTCAAAGCGGTCTTGAGCTTCTGAAAGCTCAACTCACACTCGTCTGACCATCTAAATGGGACACCTTTCTGGGTCAATCTGGTCAATGGGCTTGCTATAGATGAAAATCCTTCCACGAACCGACGATAATAACCTGCCAAACCCAGGAAACTCCGAATCTCTGTAACTGAAGTAGGTCTAGGCCAATTCTGAATAGTCTCAATCTTCTTAGGATCCATCTTTATGCCTTCTGCCGATACAACGTGTCCCAAAAAGGCAACTGAGTCTAACCAAAACTCGCATTTTGAAAATTTGGCGTATAACTGATTATTCTTCAAGGTGTGAAGCACACTTCGAAGATTCTGCTCATGCTCCTCTCGACTACTGGAGTTTATCAAGATATCATCAATGAATACAACCACAAAAGAATCCAAATAAGGCTTGAACACCCGATTTATCAAATCCATAAATGCTGCTGGAGTAATTGTCAACCCAAATGACATCACTAGGAACTCGTAATGCCCATACCGAGTCCGAAAAGTTATCTTAGGGACATCAGATGCCCTAATCTTCAACTGATAGTAACCAGATCTCAAATCAATCTTCGAAAATACCTTGGCACCCTGAAGCTGATCAAATAAGTCATCAATTCTTAGCAACAGATATTTGTTCTTAATAGTTGTTCTTGATCAATTACCGAACTGCAAATTAACCTCATGTTAAAAAATATCTCGCTGCAAACCTTCACAATACTGATAACAAGATGTGAGGCATGAAGACCTCATAATTATTTACCCGAATTAACGAGTAACATTTAATGCCACCTGGGCGAGCACCTACTTCGTAGGTTAAAATTCAATAATTACAAACACGAATTTTGGCAAATGTGCACAGAGAATTTCATACAAGAATTCTCAAAAAATCCTAACAGGCATGACTCCCTATTAGTACTATAGTACAAATTTAATTTCACAAGGGAGAGCTTAAACACAAGAATTTTCAACACAAGGATCTCGTCCTTATATAACTTCCACCGCAGCTCGTAGCCCGATTTAAACCTATCAATTTATTTTCTTTTAAAAAGGGAGGATCTCGTCCTCAGTTCTGAATCACAAGTAATATGCATATCGTGCCAATCAAAAATTTTCATTTTTCTCCTTTTAAATAATTTCGGTTACACAAAATCACAACAAATAATGAACCCCACACCGATAGGGCACATAATTCATAATTTGTAATTAATTATCCGTAAATCACATCAAAACTTACCGAAATGAGTAACAGAAAGCCACATTTAGCCACACAGCTCTTATTAGTGACCAACATGGAATGATAGGCGTAGTTATCTCCATAGAATTTCCCAACAGGAGTAAACACATAAGTAGATTATAGAATTACAAAGCTTTCACATACGTGGAGCACAATAGGGGGAGTCGTCTTGACACTCAGAATCAAATCAAGTTAAGGAAATTATTCCTATATTTTAAATTGAGGTAGTACCCATAATGACATCATCTTATGTAACGACCTCCGCCCGGCTGGGTCTCCACCTCTAGGACTCCTTCTACCCGCTTGTCCTCCACCTCTAACGGTCTGACCTCCACCTCTAGGTACCTGACCCCTGGCATAAGTACCCCTGCCTCCAGACGAGGCACCACCGAAACCACCGAACTGATGAGGCCTCTTATCAGACCTCTATCCTCTCTCCTGTGCAAGAACCATATCGATCTTTCTCACGACATTAGCAGTCGTCTGAAATGAAATCTCATTCCCGGTATCCTTGGACATCTTAAGTTTGATAGGATGAGTGAGTCCCTCCGTAAACCTCCTCAGTCTCTCTCCCTCAGTAGGTAGTAAAAGGAGAGCATGACTGGCCAAATCCACTAAACGGTACTGATACTGAGTAGCAGTCATACTGCCCTGCTGTAGACGCTCAAATTACTTTCGGTAATCCTCCCTCAGTGTGATAGAAAGGAACTTCTCCAGAAATAGCTGAGAGAACTGCTCCCAAGTAAGTGCAGGCGATCCAACTGGTCTAGTCAATGTATAATCCCTCCACCACCTCCTGGCGGAACCCGTCATCTGAAATACAGCAAAATCAACCCCATTGGTCTCTATCACCAATATGCGTTATATGTATTGTCATGTCGACCTGAAAATGTTGTCGACCTAAAAAAGTTGTCGACCTGAAAAGTTGCACCCACTTGTACCCTAAAGAATCATTAGCACGCCAAATGTAGCGCATCACCAATATGCGTTATGTGTATTGTCATGTCAACCTGAAAAAGTTGTCGACCTGAAAAGCTGCACCCACTTGTACCCTAAAGAATCATTAGCACACGAAACATTGCGCATCGCCAATATGCGTTATGTGTATTGTCATGTCGGCCTGAAAAGCTGCATCCACTTGTACCATAAAGAATCATTACCACACAAATTATAGCGCATCACCAATATGTGTTATGTGTATTATCATGTCGACCGAAAAAAGTTGTTAACCTGAAAAGTTGCACCCACTTGTACCCTAAAGAATCATTAGCATGCGATACGTAGCGCCCATGATACGCAGCACCTCATGGCAGCGTTCTAGATACTCATGTGGGTCCTCGGAAGGTGTACCACTGAAGTGAACTGGAAAGAGCTTGGTAAACTTATCTAGTCTCAATAAGGCCTCAAAGACATGGCAGCCTATCACTGGTCTGTGCCGCAGTAACTGGCTGAACTACCCCAACTGGCGGGGCTGCTGGAGTGGCTATGAACCTCCCGGGACCTGAACTGGTCCAATTGGTACATTTTGAGCTGCAACCTCCTCCTGAAGATCCACCTAAGGTTCTACAACAGGTGCGGATGCTCGAGCTCTAGACTGAGATCTACCTCTGCTTCTACCTCGTCCTCGGCCTTTGCCCCTAATCGTAGCTGTCACTGGGGGCTCTGGCTCCTGTCCAGTTGTAGACACAGTGCGTGTTCTCGCCATTTGCGAGAGGACAAGAATAGAAGAGTTCAATCGTCAATGATAGAAATAAATCGCACGACAGAGTAGAATAGAAGTGAAACTTGTTCCTAAACTTCATAGCCTCTGGAAGATAAGCACAGACGTCTCCGTACCGATCCTCCAGACTCTACTAAGCTTGCTCGTGACTCGTGAGACCTATGTAACCTAGTGCTCTAATACCAACTATCACGACCTGAAATTCCCACCTTCGGACCGTGATAGCGCCTAACATTTCACTTTCTAGGCAAGCCAACGTTAGAATAATATTATCCATTTTTAAAACAATTATAAATTTATTAATAGCAAGGAAACAAATGCGGAAGAAAAGTTTGACACATAGTGAAATAATCCATCAAACAACGGTGTCTAAATACCATGCCAGAATTGATGTCATAAGTGCACGAACTTCTAGAATAAATATAAATAAAGGTCTGAATAAAATAAAGATGTCTGAAAATAAACTCACAGCCAAAGTAAAATAGACGGGGATTTCAGAACTGCGGACGCCATGCAGTTATACCTCAAGTCTCCTCTGAATAACTGAAATCCGAGCAAAACTATGGTATGCCGCTGGGACCAACTCCAAAATTTGCACAAGAAGTGCAGACTGTAGTATTAGTACAACCGGCCCCATGTACTGGTAAGTGCTGAGCCTAACCTCGACGAAGTAGTGACGAGGCTAAGGCGGGTCACTTACATTACCTGTACGCAATATTAGAAACAACAACAATAATAGAAATAAATCAAGTAACTTATTTATAATAATCGATGCCAACTCAGCAGTCATAACCAATTATCATTTCCATCAATTCAGTTGCAGTGTGCAACCCACTCTCACAATATATTCACATTCAATTCTGTTGCAGCGTGCAATCCGCTCTCACAATATATTCATTTTAATCAAGTCTGTTGCGGCGTGCAACCCGATCCTCCAATATTGACTTTTAATAAGTCGTGCAACCTTATCCTCCAATATTGACTTTTAATAAGTCTGTTGCGGTGTGCAACTCGATCCTCCAATATTGACTTTTAATAAGTTTGTTGCGGCGTGCAACTCGATCCTCCAATATATTCATTATAATTAATCCTGTTGCGGCGTGCAACCCGCTCCTCCAACATATTTATTTACCAATCAATTCTTATAGAAGAAATTCCCCAATAAACGCAACAATTAGTATAAAATCATAAGACAACAAACATACAATAATTATGATTTAATTATGAAGCGAACAATGACAAATAGCAAATTATTATGGAAATCAGGGAGCAAATAGGCATTTTAATATTTAATATGTTAAATGTCAAATAACAATTAAGGCACATAATTCAAATAACATGTAATAATTAATGCAGGAATTCAAGAATTAATATTTGACAAAGAATAAGAGAGAAATAATTATTATAATATTTAATTTATGATTAAAAATAATTTATGAATTTTCAAGTAAGCATGCAAATAATTAATTTGATGATGTATAGACACTCGTCACCTCGCCTATACATCGTTCACATGCGATTTACATAACAAATAATTTAAGGGTTCTATTCCCTCAAGTCAAGGTTAATCCCGACACTTACCTTGCTTTGTAAATTCCAATCAATTATTCAATCACAACTTTTCCTTTTAAATTTGCCTCCAAAAGCTTCAAATATATTCACAAACAATTCAATATATTCAATACTAATCATACGAATTAATTACATATGAATTTATAATTTATCCGGATAAAAATTCAAAATACATTAAAATATTCGGCAGTGGGACCCACGTCTCAAATCCCGAAAAAACTTGTGAAATCCGAACACCCGTTTCGATACGAGTTCAACCATACCAAATTTGTCCAATTCCGATATCAAATGGACCTTCAAATCTTAATTTTTCATTTTTGGAAAGTTTTACAAAAATTTGAATTTCTTCCATCTAAATCCGAAATAAATGATGAATATAGATATGGATTTGTGAAATACAATCACTATATGATAAAGAACAGTTACCCAGTTCAAAGTCGTAAAAATTTCCCTTGAAATCGCACAAATCCGAGACTTAACACTCAAAAATGAGTAAAAATGGCTAAGACCCGATTTTATGTATTCTGCCCAGTATTTTTTGCATCTGCGGGCTATATTTTCGCACCTGCGGTCTCGCATTTGCGAAGTAGGGCTGCGAGGCACAAAATGTCGCACCTGCGATGTTCGCTTCTGCGAAAAAGGGCCGCACCTGCGAAGACCGCATCTGCGATGGAAGTCTCGCTTCTGCGAGCTCGCACCTGCGGTCAAAATTCCGCAGGTTCGATTACACCAGAACTCAAAATCTCAGATTTTGCTTAAGTCCAATTCTTTTTCCGATTTCAATCCGTTTTACTCTCGGGGTACTCGGGACCCCGCTCGAATATACCAACAAGTCCCGTAACATAATACGAACTGACTCGGGGTCTAAAATCACGTCAAACAACACTGAAATTATAATTCACACCCCGATTCGAACTTTGAGTTTTAAACTTTTAATTTGCAAATCTCATGCCAAAACATATTAAATGAATCCGGAATGACTTTAAATTTGGCACACAAGTCGTAAATGACATAACGGAGCAATTTAAATTTTCAGAATCGGATTCTGGCTCCGATATCAAAAAGTCAACCCCACGGTCAAACTTGGAACATTTAGCCTTCAAATTGCTAGTTCCGTTAAATGGTCATAACTTGAGTTAGGGACCTCCAAATTAAATTCCGGGATACGCCCAAATCCTAAATCACGATACGGAGTTGCCGAAACTGTCAAAATACCGATCCGGGTCCGTTTGCTAAATATGTTGACTAAGCTCAATTCACTTGAATTTTAAAGCTCTATTTCCCATTTTAATCTATTTTTCACATAAAAACTTTTTCGAAAATTTTTTTGGACTGCGCACGCAAGTCGAGGAATGATAAATGGTACTTTTCGAGGTCTTAGAATACAAAATTACTTATTAAATTTAAAAATAATATTTTGGGTCATCACAGTTATATAGAGAGAGAATCTTCTTTTGCCATACCAAGAATATCCAACGAAATATTCTCTTTATTATGCTGCCCTAATAAACTAGTCGTTACAGCTCTTTCTACAATGCACAATATCGACCATCTTTTGCTTCTCGCCCACGGGCTTTGCCATCTCCTGATCCACCTCGGCTGGCTTTTTTCTCAATGTTAGTGCCAAGTAATGAGATAGATTTTGACCTATACAGTTCTCTCCTATTCAACTATTATCAGGGGGCATTGTTTTCTAAATCTAAAAGATAAGGGATCTAGGTACGACTTTACTAAAGTTGGTAAATTTTCTAATAATACGAACTTGTTATAAAATAAAAGCAATTTAGTAAAACATGAACAAGACATGTTGTTATGAAATAAAAGCAATTTAGTAAAACATGAACACGAAATGGAGATAGAGAGAAGGAAGAGATTTTCTTCTTCAATTGTGTGTATTTTCTTATCTATTACAAGGCCTTTATATAGGCATGAAAAATGAAGAAAAATATCATTGAATATGTCATTAAGCATAGATATATGTTATTGAATATGTCATTAAGCATTTGAGAAGATCATGGAGGAAGAGTAGACATCCACCATAATTTGATTTTTCTTATAACACTCCCCCTTGGATGTCCATAGATAATGTGCCTCGTTAAAATCTTATTAGAAAAAAACCCTATGGAAAAAAAATTGTAGTGAAAGAAAAAGAGTACACATATTTAGAAATATGCTTTTTGTTTGCCTTGTTAAAAACCTTACAAGAAAAACCCAGTGGGACAAAACCTTGTAAGGTAAAAAGAGTACAACGCATATTAACTCCCCCTGATGAGGGCATCAATTCACATCCTTGAGCCTTCGCATCCTAATCTTGTACACTAGTTTCTTGAAGGTTGACGTTGGTAGAGATTTGGTGAACAGATCAGCCATATTATCACTTGAACGGATATGTTGCACATTGATATCACTATTATTTTGAAGATCATGTGTGAAAAATAATTTTGGTGAAATTTGCTTTGTCCTATCCCCTTTATGAATCCTCCCTTCAATTGGGCTATGCATGCTACATTGTCTTCATACAAAATTGTGGGTAGTTTATCACACTTCAAACCATATTTGTCTCGAATAAGGTGTATTATAGACCTCAACCATACACATTCTCGACTTGCTTCATGAATAGCAATTATCTCAACATGATTAGATGAAGTAGCCACGATTGATTGATTAGTCGATCGCCAAGATATGGCAATGCCTCCATATGTAAACACATAGCCTGTTTGAGATCGAGCCTTGTGTGGGTCATATAAATACCCAGCATCGGCATAACCAACAAGATCGGTACTGTAATCATTGCCATAAAATAATCCCATATCGGTAGTCCCTTTTAGATACCGTAATATGTATTTGATTCCATTCCAATGTCTCCTTGTAGGAGCATAGCTATATCTTGTTAAGACATTAACTGAAAAAGTTATGTCAGACCTTGTAATATTAGAAAGATACATTAGTGCACCAATTGCACTAAGATATGTTACTTTGGGACCAAGAAGCTCTTCATTATTTTCATGAGGTCGGAATGGATGTGCTTTATCCATATAGAATCGCTTTAAAATCATTTTAGTGTATGCTGATTGATGGACAAAAATTCCATTTTTCATATACTCAATTTGTAGACCAAGACAAAATTTTGTCTTTTCAAGATCTTTCATTCCAAATTCTTTGTTTAAAATGTCTACTTCTTTAGGAAGCTCTACTGCTTTAGGAAGCTCCCTAGGAGTTCCAATGATATTTAAATCATCAACGTACACAGTGATTATAACAAATTTAGATCCATATTTTTTTTTATAAAGACACAAGATCAAATTGAATCATTTTTGTACCCTTCTTTCAACAGGTACTCACTCACGCGATTATACCACATGCACCCTGATTGTTTCAAACTGTATAAGAATTTTTTGAAGCTTTATTTAATAAATTTATGGGAAACCTTAATATGCTTCAGAACAATTTAAATCCTTCAATGATTTTCATTATACGCATATCATGTTTTTCTTGTATTGCCAGATTAAAACCTGAAATGGCGACATCCACCACAGGAGAATATGTCTCTATATAATCAATGCCACGATATTTACATATCTTCTTGTGACACAAGTCGTCTTTATATCTATCGACTTATTTTTTCGTACAAGAACACATTTATACCTCCACTGGCTTTATACTTTCAGGTGTTGAGACTATCCGTCCAACTTCATATTTTTCAGGTGAAATCAATTTTTATTGAGTATTTTTCATTTGGCCAATCATTTATCTGTCCAAATTTCATGATAGATTTGAGCTCAATATCCTCGTCAATATTAATAATATTGAGCGCTACATTATATTAACAATATCGTCAACGATCATTTTATATCGGTTCTACTATTAACCAATAAAGACATAACTTATTGAGATCTCTTTATCTTATTATTTTCAGGTACCTGAGCCTCTCCCATGAGGTCTTATGAAGTATTATGTCGTGGTGCTCTTCTAGAGCACTTGCCTCCTTATTATGACCATCTTGAACATTTGCTCCTCTCCTTCTTCGAGGAGTTTTATCTTTGGAACCGATAAGTCTATTATGCTTCATGCATGTCATAGACTCTATTCATTATAAACTTTATTTTATTTGGAGCATTAGCAACTGAATATGACATTTAGCTTTGGGTCAGCAAATACGCCTGGCAATATTTTGCAAATGAATTATCACTTGAACTTCAAATTTATATTTTCTCGTACGAGGATCTAGATGTACTCATAATAATTCATTACATGCATTACTTTTTTAGCTGCCCATTTTCTCCCCTATTATTGGGATCACCAACACATATCCCTAGCCTTATTTGGGGATCCATCTTTGTGCATTATGGTGCAACAATTTAATCATATTGCACATTCATATTTCTAGATGGAAATTATTTGATTCTTGACCCTGAACCGATTGTGATAGGGAGAACTTATCATAACTTGGCTAGATGCGTACAAGTACTGTTGTATATTAAATAATACATCACATACCAAATTTTATTTTGGCAGTTTTGTTCTCATAATTAATGGTTTATATATAATTGGAGGCATACAAGTGTTGTTGTACCAGTGCTGTTGTATATTAAATAATACATCACATACTAAATTTTATTTTGGCAGTTTTGTTCTCATAACCAATGGTTTAGATATAATTGGAGGCATACAATTTCTGCTAAATCAACTTGGATTTAAACCAGTATTATCAAGATAAATCATCATAATTTTTATTATGGAACTGTGCTCTAATAATTTGAGCAATCAATCTTGCAAAAGTCAAACTGCAAGTTGATAACAAATGCACATATGACCATAGAATAGATGCATCTATTAAAATCATATAATAGTAAACGGTCCACATGGAAGGTGACTCGGCCCATATATTTATCATCTTTTATTCATTCCAGAAATCAAGGGATTCAATCCCAACTTTAACTGGTATATCATGAGAATAATCAACACAACAGAATTCTTAAAGAATCTTATATTTCTTCAATATATGCCAATGTAATTCTCAATTAATTTTTTCGCATCATAATTGAACTGAGATGGTCAACCGGTCATGCCAACTAATATTTATTTCAGTAAACCTCTAGTTTACTTGTCGCTTGTGATTGCATCATCATGCCTATACTTGTGTAGGACAAATATAAGAAAATTCAGGTAACCTTTTATATTTACCCGGTATGATTATAGTAATATAAAGATATTCAATCTTCTTTTTATTTATAGTCTCAATATGCCAACCACTTTGGCTAATATATTTGTAAATCAAAATGTTTCTTTTGAGACTTACTACAATATTAATGTCATGAACAGTTTCATTCATCCGGGTAGTAATAAATTAGTTCTCTCAGAGCTCATAACTGCTTTTGTACTACAAGATCTTTTGTCATACCATCCATATAATGAATGTCTCCTTCATAAAGAGAATCATATCATAATAATTGTCATGTTCAAAATCATCATAAGCAAAATAATTTCTTGCTTTAATTTTGCTTTTAATAACTTTCATAAGGCTTGACAAAATAATTTTGGCGTATCACATGTATGCGACCAATGATATGTTCATGTAACTACACAGTAATATTCATTTTCTTTCTTTGTCTCAAACCTGCCTTAGAGATGAGTTGTAGTATTTATCCAACAATGCACAAGTATATTATTATGCATAATCTTTATCACATATATATATTTTCACATTCACTTTCAGGAATGAGTATGCAATCTCAATGTTTATCACAAGTCACATTCTCTTCAAAGGATTTCTCCCTTTTTATAATTACCATAGTGATAACTATTATTATTTTGGCCTTTCGCTCACCCATATTCATTGGTCAACCACTTGTCTTTATTTAGACTTATCATGCACTGCTATCACATTTACTTCAAGAATAGAGCAAATCAAGTGGGACAAGCTTCATGCTTTTTCATGAAAAATACATTATTTTTCTTTAGTTATTATTATTATTATTATTATCAATATGGTGCATTATGACTCAAACCCAATGCCTTACCCATATAAAGGCATGCTAGGCTATAATGCGTTGGAACTTGAATCCAACGTCTTTTCATCAACATAGTGCGTTAGGGACTTGAACATATCGTCTTACCCTCAATCTTTGGCATAATAGGCAAAAATTCACTAGGACTTGCACTCGGGCCTTTAAAATATTATTACTTCATAATTATAGGCATAAGTAAATTAACTTTCAAGAAAACTTATATAATTATTTCAATCTTGAAACAGTTCCTCTGCAACAAAAATGTTAGTTAGGATATATGTCAATTTTTTTAAATGATACAATCATTTTTACATTTTAATAAATTAATTAGGGGAAAGGTGCAGATAACCTATAACCACTTATATTTCAAAGACTATAAGAACTTCACCAAAAAAAATCCAATACGGAGGAATGAGCCTTATGTTTCCAGCAAAAATATTTAAGGCTTAATGCATAACCGTGACTATTATAAATTATAACTATAATGAGCTTATATTGATTGTATATTCCAATGCCAAATTTGTAAGGTACTGTAAAATCGCCTACATATTTGATAATTTTGCTTTCAATGAAATACATCATGTGATGGTAAAAATATTATTATTAAATTACCTTAATAATGATCTATCATAGTATGTAAACGGTCAGAACATATATATACACTGGAATATTATCTTTGTCCTATAAGAGATGTAGCAAATAAAGACATCCAGTTCTTTATTTCACTCGATACAATTGAAAAAAATATTTTAAATAAACACTGCACATAAAGTTAATGCAAATATATGAAAGTATGAATGAGTTTAGATGGATGTAAAACTTATCTTTGTATTATCATCCAAGATATTTTTCATTGTACTTGATCTCATTGTCTACTTATAATTTACATAGTCTTGACGTAGAAGATCATGAAATGAAATGAGCAATTCGTGCTGATAACGTGTTATAAAATAAAAGTAATTTAGTAAAACATGAACAAGACATGTTGTTATGAAATAAAAGCAATTTAGTAAAACATGAACAAGAAATGGAGATAGAGAGAAGGAAGAGATTTTCTTCTTCAATTGTGTGTATTTTCTTATCTATTACAAGGCCTTTATATAGGCATGAAAAGTGAAGAAAAATGTCATTGAATATGTCATTAAGCATAAAAATATGTTATTGAATATGTCATTAAACATTTGAGAAATCATGAAAGAAGAGTAGACATCCACCATAATTTGATTTTTTTTATAACAGAACTATTGATATACAATTAATTTCTCGTTTCCCTCCCACTTGCATGCACATTGCCACACTCAACCACAAATGATAGAAGCCGGCAAGATCACGTCCACTAGTTTAAAAATTAAAATTGAAAGCAAATCTCTATCTAAAATTGGAAGATCAAAAGTAAATCTTCTTTGGCATTTTCTGTTGGTAACGTTAGGCCAGACGTAAATTAACAATTTTCACTTAATTAAACACGAGCATGAATCAAGCATGTTAAATATAGATTTGTCTCCATCAAGGTTGGAATCAAATAGTTTAGCGCGGATAAAAGAAGGAATATTAATCGGAAAAATAAAGGTGATGGATATTATAAGAGTGCTTAGCAGCTGTATTACGAGACTGCTAATTAAGTGCACAGTACCCTTATTGCTGCATAAATTCTTCAATAAAGAATGATTCAATAAAAAGTTTCATTTATTATATTGAAGAATTAACCTAATTAATCGCCACTCAACCACTTAGACAAAAAATTATTGGCAGATGTATAATATGTCTATAGGCATGCTTAATTAATATAAAGTCTATGTATATGGACTAGAAAAACTAACATTGAATTCGACTAATTATTTGTTCAAAAATTCCTTATTTATTTTCTAATTCAAATTTTTGCTTGGATACAAATCTTATACTTTTGTCAAAAGAGTTGTTGGATCTTGAAGTTGGGTGTGGCTGCTACAATAAAGCACAAGCCCTTTAATTCTTTGTTTTAGGAACAATTCTTTTTGGCATTTTATGCATGTTTCTATACTGCTGGTTGGATCAAGAAATTGATTTAAAGTGAAGAAACTATACCCACAAAATCAAAGTTGGATTTGGATTCTCAAATTTATGCTCATACAATGCCTATAAAGAGGGACTAGCTTAAGATTTGTAAATATTTGGATTTTACTTTATAGTTATTGCATCATGACTAGGTCGAATATTACTATTGACAGCATAATAACCTAGTCCTCAATTTGAACTCCCTGTGCGTTAGTATCACTTTGGCATTTACTCCTCAATTTGAACTCCCTGTGCGTTAGTATCACTTTGGCATTTAGGAAGACTGTAACATATGCTTTACATAAGGCTACGCAAGAGGAATATATAGTTGATGGTAGGCTAGAAACCGTATTTTGGCCATAGTTTGCACTCAAATTAGTGTATTTTATTTGTGTTTGAGCATGAATGTTAGTGTATTGTACTTATTGTGTGTTTTGTGGCTAGTAGGAAGTGATTTCGAATTTAAATGATATTCGGAAGGTAAATCGAACAAGTTGGAGCTTTGAAATCTGAGTAAAAGCCCAAGGGATCAAACCGAGATCGCGTTCGAGGGTCGAGGACCAAGTCTGGATATCAAAAAGTGAGAAAATAAAAATTACTCCGAAAAAATTATACTACCACGCCGCAGGCCTCATAGCGCTAGTGCAATTTTCCTGCAAAGTGAAAAAAACTCAATACTCTGTAAAATTTGCACAGCGCGCCGCATGGGGCGGCGCGAGGCGCGACAGTGCAAAATATGTCCAGAAATGATTCTGCAACACATTCTGTAATTTCCCACAAGCGCGCCGCATGGGCCGGCGCGGCGTGGTAGCACAAAAATGTTAGAGTGATTTCTTATTTCGGCTAAAAAAGGGCAGTTTCGTCCGGGGAATAATTGGGGACGGCTTAAATGCACCAAAACACCATTTTACTGGATCTTTTGACCTAGAGAAGATTGAACAGCCACCCAAGGAAGAAGACTCAAGAATTCATCAAAATTTCAATCTACAATCGGAACAATACGAGAGTTTGTATCAAATCTTTAGAATTGATGTTTTCTTTGTTCTTAAACTTACTTGAGATATCTTACTCCATTGCTATTGAGTAATTTTTATTTGGGTGTTGATAGATATGGTGTTTCTATAACTTGATTAGGGATTCGATTCTTGATAATTGCTAGAATTAATTGACGGAGCTTGATATGTATTGTGGAGTTATTTAGTATTTTGCTTAATCAAAAGAAGAGTTTGATATTAAATTTCTTCACATCTTATGCTCTAGTTTAATTTCACGATTCCAATAGGTAATCGAAGGAGCCTCTTGAATTGTTACTTGAACTAGAAAATAGGGACGAATATTCGTGAGAAATTACCCTTTAGATCATAATCATCATTTTTATTGTTACAATTGTTTACCATGCTTCAATTGGGTTAATTACTAAAACTAATGTTTAATCGAAAGAGGAATATTAGATTCAAGTGTAATCTGATAATCGGTTGAATTCATAAGAATCAATCGTATTATAGAGTGAATTAACTCAAGAATTGAATTCCGAGTGCACTTATCTAGTCAATTACCCTTATTTTCCTCATTAATATATATATATTCGTGCTCATTTGCTATCTTTAGTGATCAATTGTTATTTGCTTAAACTTTAATAGTTAATCGTAGTAATAGATATCCAATCAAGTGTTAATTTTTCTTTATAGTAATTAACTTGAGATTATTCAAATACTGTTTAATTCCAATCACTATAGAGACGATAATTAATTTATTCTATCTTTGACTAGCGAGCACAATTTTCAGTGCATGTTTTGCGCTCGTCAATAGTACTCCTTCTGTTTCAATTTAGATAACACACTTTCCTTATTAGTCTGTTCCTAAAAGAATGACACATTTAAACTCTTTATTTACCCATTTTACTCTTAATGAGAAACTTTTATAATTACACAAATGTCATGGCCCCATAAAATTTTTACACCTTAATCTTTTAATATCATAAGTTTTAAAAATATTTTTTTTAAACTCGGAAGGTAAGAAAAGTAGACATGATGTAAGTCTTGAAAATGAAAAGGACGCAGTCTAACATTAAGTAACAGAAGGATGACTTTTCCCTAGGGAGAAAGATTATTTTTTTTTATCCAAAGAGAAACAAAGGATAGGTGAAGGAAAACGAAAATGCTTGTACCAAAGTACTATCGAGAAGGGCGCATCTACAATTTTAAGTTTAGGTTTAGTTGAATTTATTATTTTTTTAATTTATAACATATGTGTATAATATGGTTTTACGTTTTGTACTTGATATTACAAAAACTCGTAAATTTTGAACACATTAAAATTAAATTCCAAATTCACTTATCCTGTGGAACACTATTAGACTTAATTGCTAAACTGGCCTAAATTTTGTTTTGAGTAACATTATTCTTGTCAAAGGATGGGAGGAGACAGGAGTCAACCTTCACCAAAATTTGCCATGATTAGGAAATAGGAATGTTGCAACTTGTGCCTTTTGACGAAGATATTTTTATGTACAATTTGCAACTTCTGACTTACTGATTACTTTACCATTCTTTTTTATTCACTTGATCATCAAACTTTCTTGACGTGACCAAGCAAGTATTTTTTTTTAAAAACCTCAAGTAGTTTAGGATTTCGATTTCTATTTGGGTTAGATTACGAGAATTTTCTTAGACGGATCTAGAATTTCAATATTGACCGTCTTTTTATAACCACTTTAAATATTTTTCTGCACCTCTTCAATTTTTTAAAAAAGGAACATAATTAATTGGATTGGGACTTTTACGTTACATAATCGATGGAAAATAGTGTAGGATTCGGAACCAAAATATGGTCTTTTTTGATTCAAACGACCGAAATGCGTGAAAAAATATTTAGTGACCAAAATACATATAGCGCTATATGTATAACGTCTTTTATAAAAGCGCTATGGTACAAGACTGTCAGGTATAGTGCCTTTATAAACGGCGCTATACATATTTTGTGGGCCCACCAATAAAATAACTCTTTTGCGCTTAACTGATATAATAATAATTCAAATGGGTATAACGCCCTTTTAAAGGGTGCTATACCTCAAAATATTCGACCCCCCGGATTGGGCATTGCCTTATTTAAAGGCGTTAAGGATTTTACAAAAATCCATTCAGAAATATTCTCAACTCCTGTTAATTTTTTTTTTTCTTGTTAAATTCTCAAACATTTTGTCATAATGTTTGAAGAGCGAAAAGTAAGGGTTTCATTATATTGGGAGGGGGGGGTGAGGTTGTGGTGGCGAATAATTCAGTGAGCTATAATTTATCTCCACAATGTCATGTTAAGTTGCCACTTACAATGTAGTACGATAAACTGGTATCGTTGTTATGTAACAAAATGAGTGTGAGCAAACGTTCGGTGAACCTTAAAGTAACCGAAAGATATCTATATTCTGTCACTCCACAAGAGGTTGCTTGTTACATTGAGTTTAACATAGAGGATGGTGAAACTTTGAGTGATTTTTGAGGACTTCGGATGAATACCGGGAGTTTCTTTTGATAAAAATATTAAAAATGTACGTGAAGGTTGAAGACGTTCGTAATAATGAGGTTGCGCAAAATATGGATAACCCTCAGTCATCGGGTGGTTATTCTGGAGCAGTTTTTGCCGAACAGGTTCCGGCTGAAAGAGTTTGGCCTGATTTAAACTTATCTCCACGGGCAACTGAGGAGCGAGGAAATAATTTCTCTCCTACTTTACATAATCCACAAGACGAGTGGTAAACTTCAATTTTTCTTTGTGTTACGATGTTTATTTTTGTTGTATTGAATTTGTATTAACACTCATATATTCCACAAGGGGTACCAGCCAGATATGAATTTAACAAGTTATGAACCCACGCCCAGTTGGAATATGCGTAGTTCTGGTGTGTTGGATCACGGTGGTCCATCCGGGAGTCATCACCAACAGAATAATGTCCATCATGGGATGTCAACACATTACGACGTGTAAGTGAAGTGATATAGCTATATGTAAAGTATTTATCAATTTGAGTAGCTCATTATTTTGTTGTTTGTGCAGTGAAAATGAGCAAGTTGAACCTCCTGTCCTGACTCAATTGCCCGAAGACGACATATTTAATTGGGATCTGGCAGATGCACATAGTCAGAAAGAGAACAGTGATTATGACAACAATACCGATGAGTCTGGAGATGATATACCCTTCCCTGATGAGGGTGGTGATGAGGAGGAAGAGAATGCTGGACCTGATTTGATGAGGGAGCATGCTCCACCACCGTTAGACCAAGAGTGTATGAGTCCCACATGCCGTTTCATTCAAGGGAGATTCCCTACCTTGATCATTTGCCAAGTATGCCGGATGTGGATGCCCTCACAAGGGATACTCACGAAATTCGGACAACAATGTGGGATAAGTCTACACCAACAGTGCTGGCAAAGGGCATGCTTTTTCCTGATAAAACGCGCCTAAGCAGGGCGGCGAAAATGTACAGTGTAAAAGAGTGTCGTGAGATGACGGTATGGGAGTCAACACCAGATGTATACAAGGTTGTTTGCCGTAGATGGTTTACGGGTTGTCATTGGATACTGCGTGCGAGAAAGAAGAAAACAGGTATATGGAAAGTGGGTAAATACATTGGCACCCACACATCTGAAATGGACACATTCA
Organism: Nicotiana tomentosiformis; assembly: GCF_000390325.3. Classification (NCBI taxonomy): domain Eukaryota; kingdom Viridiplantae; phylum Streptophyta; class Magnoliopsida; order Solanales; family Solanaceae; genus Nicotiana; species Nicotiana tomentosiformis. The sequence goes on along the minus strand of NC_090814.1, from coordinate 125,813,998 downwards.
GTGGGAATCACTTCAACTTGGATATTGAGTTGATTTCTCTTGTCCTGATTCCACACATTGAAGCGTCCATAAGGTACAAGATCAAAAAATATATTACATCCGTCCACCAGGAATATGACTGTACCATTACCAGAAGAAAGGCATTTCTAGGGCGCAAACGTGTGTTTGAAATTATTTATGGTAATTGGGATAAGTCATTTGCAGCTCTACCCCAAGTACATGGCCGCATTGCAACACTTTAATCCCGGGACCGTTGTTGAATGGAAACTTGAGCAGAGTCCGGGAATACCAGAATATATATATTGAAATACGTGTTCTGGGCATTTAAACCAATAGTTGATGGTTTTCTACATTGCCAGCCGGTAATATCCATAGACGACACTCATGTCTATGGAAAATATGATATTAAGATGTTGATCACCGTTGCAGTAGATGCTAATGAAAATATATTTCCTTTAGCTTTTGCTATTTATGCCAATAAAAGCCAAGAGACGTGGACACTATTTTTGAACCACTTGAAAGAGCACGTTGTCAAACAGCGTTCAAGTATTTATCTAATATCTGATCGGCATAGTGGTATTATAAGTTCTGTAGAGAATTTACCTGCATGGCAAGAACCGTATGCCTACCATCGTTACCGTGTGAGGCACCTGAAGGCCAATTTCCAGAAGGCACATCCCAACAAGGATTTGCATAATTTAATGTGGATGGCTGCAACAGATCACCAAGAGCATAAATTTTGGAGGCACATGGAATCTATCAGGCAGGAAAATAAGGCAGCCTATCGTTGGTTGATGCGACATAAGCCTGAAAAGTGGACTTTGCATGCGGATGGTGGAAGAAGATGGGGAATTCTAACTACAAATGTGTCAGAATCTTTCATCGGGTTATTGAAGTCTGCACGAGGATTACCTATCACTACCATGGTGCGAATTTCATTTAAGCAGATAGCGGAGAGGTTTGTTGAAAGGGCTACAGCTGCAACGTCATTGATGGAAAGGGATATTGAATTTATGCCACAACCAATGAGAAGATTTGAGAAATACAGGCGGTGAGCACATTGGCATTCATTTTTACAATATAATCATGACCGAAATATTTTTAAAGTTCGCACCGCTATTCATCAAAATCGGAGGAATAGTGTACACACCATAAATGAATCTAGAAGGTTATGCTCTTGTGGGAAATGGTCCATCTACCACATGCCGTGCTCACATGCCATCAAGTGCTTTCAACATACAGGTTTAGGGCCAACCAACTACGTTGATAAATAATATAGTGTTGTTGCATACTTAAACATCTATAGTGGGCAGTTGCAACCAGTGGGTGCTGAGAATTATTGGCCGCCGGAACCATTTAAAATGGTGTATAACAAGGAGTTTTTGTGTCAGCGACAAGTACAAAAAAGAACGCGTATACGGAACCAAATGGATGTTGGTGATACCGTTTATGCGCGCAAATGTGGTATATGCTCGCAAACAGGACACAACCGTCGAAAATGTCCTTCAACTGGTTTGGGTGGCGGTAGTAATCCAGCTCCTGGTGAAAGTTCATTTAATGTGCCCAACTATCAAGAATACACGTAGTGTTTTGTTTCCGTAATGTGGTTGTAATAAGTGTATGTACTTGTTTATGTTGCAAAATGTATCAAATAAAAATATGTTTCCATTGTTGTTAAATCTTATTGTTATTTAACATTATTAGTGGAGTAAATTAATGAATTTCTCCCTCCCGTTCATGTTATCAAAAATAGTATTGGATTAAAAAATCAAACTTATTACGTTGAGTTTCGAATTTCAATATAAAATTATTAGAAAACTACACTGTCGGAGAAGGAAGATGTTTGATAATTATGTGAATATATATATATAAAACTAGTCCTAGTCCCGTATGTAATAGGATAGCGCGGTTAAATACTACGTTATGTGTGTTGTCTTGTCGACCTGAAAAGCTTCCTGCCTGCAAAAGCTGTATTGTATCTGAAAATATCTTTAACACGTGAAGCATAGCGCGGTTAAATACTACGTTATGTGTGTTGTCTTGTCAACCTGAAAAGTTGACCGCCTGCAAAAGCTGTATTGTACCCAAAAGAATCTTTAATACGCGAAGCATAGCACGGTTAAATACTACGTTATGTGTGCTGCCTTGCCTATAAATAACTAGCGCATTTTAGTTATTATCTGCGCTTAACCAAAACAAATAGCAAAACTTTCCATAAAAGCAGGTTTTTTTTGTATTAACAAATGTCTGGACGCAATTATGTACCAATGTGCTATTGTGGCAAACACTGTATGGTGAAGGATTGTTGGTCCGATAGTCATGTTGGGCGCAGATACTGGATGTGTGTAAACATATTTAGAGGCAATGACGGAAATTATTACAATTTTGAGGTATGGCTTGATGAACCCATTAAGCAGGAATGCTACAAATGAACTTTGCAGTATATTTGGGATATGAACTGCGAATACCAACGTCGTAAGTCTGAAATGAAACGAGAAATTGCGGCATTGCAGGAGAAACTAAAAGAGGCGGAAGAAGAAAAAAATAGGATGGAAGAGAAATTAAAGTGGTTGGGGCAGAGAATACTAGGTCGTAGTGACTAAACAATGACATGTATGTATTGAGTGTAGTATTTTATCTTTATGCTTTCCGTGTCATGTATTTTTATTAGTTGTACTGAATTTAAATTATGTTAAGTTTCTATGTTTGTGTTTGTGTTGTAGTATTAAAATAACAAAGAACCGGGAAAATAAAAATATAATGCGCATATAATGTAAACAATAAAAATTATTGCTATTATTTACATAAAATAATATTTACATAAAATACAAAAAATAAATCAATGCATCCCATAGCCTGTGTGCTTCAATTCAGCCGCTGGCCTGAGGCGCATCCCATCCCGCCCAGCTACGCTATCAGGATCATCCTCATCACGTCGCCTCTTTATCGCCGGATGCGCTGCAACATGATCATCAGTAGCATTGGCAGGCTCTGTAGAAGGGGTCGTCGGTCCAGCAGTAACCTACAGAAGAATAAGTTTGCTCAGTATATGAAAATATATATTAGTAATGTACATGTTAAGTCACAAAAATTTAAATTGTCTTACCATGGTCTCGTCGGGCTCCTGAATATAATCATTCGTCGCAACCAGGTCAGCATCGCACAAAGTGGCCTCCGTGACGGGCGAGGATGAAGTCTTAATAAGAAAAACATTAAGATATTTACGGCTAATCAATGATATAAAAATAAATTTAAATTTAATAGTAATACAAACATACCTGCGCCTGTGAAAGATCCCCAGCACTCCTCGATGAGGAGCCATAACTCAGTCGGCGCCCACTATCCACATCTCGGGTCGACCGATCATCAACAACAGTCGATGGGCCTAGAAAGTACTGATTTCAATTATCTCGTGTAATGCTCGTGCCCGTGATCAACAATGAATCTAACGGGGTCACCTGCGAAGACCCTAGAGTGAGCTGAAGCTGAAGGCTATATGACGGCATGCTGCTGTGATGGTAGTCTGGCTCATGGAGGTAACCCGGCTGAACAGGTGCCTCCACTGCCCCTTGCTGGGGACCACCTCCTCGCCTGCCCCCACGACCCCATGGGACAGCCTTGCCTCGTTGGAAAACCCTACCTCGTGGGACAGCCCTACCTCTATAATTATACAAGATTTAATTATTAAGTATTCACATATGGGTTTCAGACTCGATATTTGAGACCTAGTAGCACCAAGATATCCAGAATTCTTGTATGTGTTAGTTTTATTATTTTACATGTTAGTTTTATAATTTTATATGTTTGTTTGTAAATTAAATAATTAATTTTTATAATTATACAAGATTTAATTATTAAGTATTCACATATGGGTTCCAGCCTTGATATTTGAGGCCCAGTTGCACCAAGATATCCGGAATTCTTGTATGTGTTAGTTTTATTATTTTACATGTTAGTTTTATAATTTTATATGTTTGTTTGTAAATTAAATAATTAATTTTTATAATTATAGAATATTTAATTATTAAGTATTCACATATGGGTTCCAGGCTCGATATTTGAGGCCCAGTAGTACCAAGATATTCGAAAAATATTGTTATTTTCTCATATTATTTTCTTACGATCGTTGACTAGAATTGGAGAGAGTTTGTGTTTGATCTATCAACTATTTTGACGTATTTTTGGGTATGAGAGATACACTTAAATGATTAATTTCAATAACTACAGGGATACTACGCTAAAAGGTACTACATTTTACTACGCTAAAAGGGCACTATATTACTAGTCTTTAAGCAAATAAATAATTTAAACCAGATAAAAATAACAAATACATTTAATCACAAAATATTCACGAAAATACATATACAACAGTAAAAAGTAATTTATTAACATTTTTTTGGACAAATAATAATAATTTCTCAATTTTTACATATTTATTTAGCACACTAATATCTTAGTCCGGATAAAAATAACATACCAGTTTAATCGCAAAAAAAATACAAAATAACATAGAACACATTTAAAACAACTAATATGCATTTTTCATATGAGTTTCGACAAAAACTAAATCAGAATACCTCGATTTATGTTTTTTGAAAAGTTGAAGATTTGAATCCGAAACGAGCAACCCACAACGAGAGAAGACTTAGCTAGTATGTGGGACCAATAATCTTTACTTTTTGTTGGATGGGTGGGGTCCACTCGAGTTGTTTTGGGTCGTTAATGGGGGGACCACTGCTTTGATTTTAAAATGGGGGGAGGGGGGATGCTTCTGTAACCGGGGAAAGGGAAGGGACGGTATTTGAAGGGGTATAGCGCCGTTTATTAAGGCGCTATACATATAGCGCGTTAATAAACTACGTTATACCTGGACATCTAATCAAAAATATATATAGCGCCCTTTAAAATGGCGTTATACATATTTTGGTCACCATTTTATTTTCCACGCATTTCGGTCGTTTGAGTCAAAAATACCACATTTTGGTTCCAGACTCTCTTTTCTATCTGATCTCACCTTTTATCTTTTGGTTCTTCTCTAAGTTAGCAATCGACCTTATGAAAAAGGATCTTTCATTTTAACGTTCGTCCTTCTTGAATAAGGCATTTTAATTCTGTCTTCGTTTTGATGTTTAAGCCCTAATCTCCACTCGTCCATTGGCATTATTTTGCTCTATTTTAAAAAATAAATTTTTTTTACACATAAGAGATCTAAAAAGATCATTTTCTTAATTTTAAAATTATAAAGGGGCATGATGTACAAATAACACATGAAAATATATCATTCGTAGAGAATAAGGGTGACACTGTTGCCAAAGGGCCACTTCGAAAGAATGAAAGTTGGACAAGCAGAGGCGTAGGGAGAGTATTGTTGACGGGTTCAACTTTTACTTACACCATGTTTCACAACCTAAAATCAATTAAAGGTCGTGATGGCGCCGGATACTGCTGTCAGGCAAGCCAAAAATAAATATTGATTTGGTTCTCATTTTTAATATTTTTGAAATCATATTTCCTTAAATTAAATAGTAAAAGATGTAATTTACAAAGTAATTAATAATATTTTTAATAATTTCAATACAGAACAACCCATAATCACCCCAAAATTCGGTGTCACAAGTGCATGAGCATCAACTAGGAATGTAAAATAAAATACAACATATGTCCGGAATACAATTTTGGATAGGAGAAATATAAATACTCTGAAGGAGACTCTGTCGGATGCCGGTCATAATATAGAATGCAACTCACGTAAGTCCCCACATGCATACACGCCTCTTCTCTCACAAGACCACTAGTCATATATGTACCTGCACAAAAATTTACAGCAAGTGTAGTATGAGTACGTAATCAACGTGTACCCAGTAAGTATCTAGCCTAACCCAGAGGAGTAGTGACGAGGGGTCGACATCGACACTTACTAGTAGTCCAATAATATCATGTACAATAAAGAGGTAAGTAAATATGAGGCAGAACAAATAAATGAGATAAACAAGTATAGATCATATGGTACAAATATCCCTCTTTACGAGGAACTCAAGCTCTCCATTTGAAATTCCCTTCTTAACCGGAGCATATATATAAATATAGTAGGTCTCATCAGATAGATTTTTCATAACCCAAATCGGAAAAACTCACAGATACTCTGGTTTCTTGCCAAATATTACGCACGATTCCATAAGGATATGATATAGGAAATGCCGAGGCGTACGACCCGATCCAATATAAAAGTTAAACTGTGCACTGCCGAGGGTCGAACGACGCAAACCATAAATACATCTATTAAACTGCCGAGGCGAACGACCCGCTCCTATGAGAGTATGGTACATAAATCCTGCCGAGGCGAATGACCCGATCCCATAAGTGTGAAATACAAATTCCTGCCGAGGCGAACGACCCGATACCATAAGAGTAACAGGCTTTGACGGGTCCTTGACCCCACTCACGAATAAACGTGTGAGTTGTAATTTTGTTTAGAAAAAACCTTTCAATGAAACATATATACCACGGAAACATATCGTAAGAGGAGTAAAATTATTCGGTGACTAATCATGAACCCGTGTAGTCTCTACAATAGCAAGTCTAGTCTCAAGTAGTAATGTAAAACAGAGGAATTTAATATTCGAGAGACTGCTCAAATAGTACAACTATAGCATGATGTGAACTTAGGCCTACCCGGACAATAACATGAATGTAGCTACGTACGGGCTCTCGTCACCTCGCGTGTACGTAGCCCCCATCAGTCCCCGCATCTGCACCCCATGTAGCGCATCTGCTCATCTGCTTCTGCGCTTGCGCATCTGCGCGTTTATGCCCACTTCTGCGGCCCAGGCCTTTTGGCCAGCCTCCACTTATGTGACCTTCATGGCCGCTTTTGCGGCTCCGCACCTGCGGCCCTAACCTCGCAGGTGCGGTTACACCAGACAGCAGTCTCAGCATTTCCCCCAAACACAACTCGATCCATTAACCGTCCGGTATCCACCCGAGGCCCTCGGGACCTCAACCCAATATACCAACACGTCCCAAAACACATTACGACTTAGTCGAGGCCTCAAATCACGCCCAACAATATCGAAACTATGAATCACCCTCCAATTCAAACTTAATGAACTTTGAAATTCCAAACTTTTACAATCGATGCCGAAACCTATCAAATCACGTCCGATTGACCTCAAATTTTGTACACAAGTTATAATTGACATTACAGACCTACTCCAACTTTCGGAATCGAAATTCGACCCCGATATCAAAAAGTCCATTCCCGGTCAAATTTCTTAAAATTATCCAAATTTTCAACTTCGCCCAAATGACCCCAAAATGACCTACATACCTCCAAATCTACATCCGGATGTGCTCCCAATACCAGAATCACCATACGGAGCTATTCTCAGACTCGGAATCCCAAACGGACATCGATAACATTAAAATATTCCTCAACCCAATTTTTATGAAATTCTTCCAAAATGCCAACTCCCACAATAGGCGCCGAAACGCTCCCAATTCATCCAAAACCCGATCCGGACGTACGTCCAAGTCCAAAATTATCATACGAACATGTTGGAACCTTCAAATCCCGATTCCGAGGTCGTTTACTCAAAAATCATACTTTAGTCAATTCCTCCAACTTAAGGCTTCCAAAATTAGAATTTCCTTTCCAAATCAACTCCGAACTTTCTAAAATTAAACTCCGACCACGCGTACAAGTCATCATACCTGAAGTGAAACTGCTCAGGGCCTCAAACCACTGAACGGCGTGCGAGAGATCAAAACGACCGGTTGGGTCGTTACACTATGAATTTGTATTAGAATATTCATTAAATATGTATAATTATTTAATTGTGAACCCAGTAAAAAAACGAGCTATGAGTTCAACAACAAGTTCAGAACCCATAAATTTCAAATTATGACTCCGCCTTTGTAGACAAGAACGAGGAAAATAAATAAATCCCCCAAACAGAAGCCAAAATGTCACGAAACAATAGTCATTTGTAAGTTGTCCATTCAGGAACTCTGATTAAGGATGAAGAATCCTAATTATATTACGATGCTTTTGGTGGTCCATTTATAAAGATCTAGTTCTCTGCACGTGCATTGTATATGTATGTCCGAGTCATGTTATACACGATGTTGTAAAATAATATTAACATTATTAAAGAAAATATTTGAGTAAATAATTATACACTACAAAATAAAGTATATATCAATATTAATTATCGTATAGTACTTTGTTTGTCTAGGTCAAATGATTGGATTGTCTGAACCTACAAAGATAAACAATCAATATTTAATTACATACGTGTGATTTTCTGCAAAATCTCCCAATAAAGTAAGAATTATATTATATAGTTGTATTTTAAAATTAAAAATTGCATAAATTACATTATCTTATTTATATAGTACAAAAAACTAATATTTTTCACAAAAAATTATGTAATTTTAACTTAGTTTTATTTTTAGCTATTATCTGTCTTTTTCTACTTCATGTCTTCATCCTTCTCCAATTAGTAATATTATTGTTACTAACATGAAAATTATATATGAAAACTATGAGATTAAATTAGTGATAAGTATAAAGTAATTATGTTAAAAAATAATTTTTTTTGCCTCTTTCAAGGATAAGTCATTTGAATTTTTTTTTAATTGGAATGTCATTGTCAAATTTCTTTACCATTATAAAGGTATTGTTAGTAAAAGTCATTTTGACTTCTCCGTACACTGAAGAGTGATTAGGATTAACACGACCTAATTGACCATTAATAATATTATAGCTCTTATTTGATTAAAAAAAGTCCTTATATTATTTTCGATAACTTATCAGAAAATGTAAAACAATGAAAAACTATACTCAATTTGCAATGGGAAGGCATATATATAAGGTCATTGTTTGGTTCATATTAAATATATGGCGCTATCAAACCATATGCCAATCTTGACATGCATGGTAGAGCGACAATTTTTTAATGATATTCATTGTATTTTTGGTTCCTTTAGTCTAGGAAAGCTAAAGAAAGGAAAAACGTAGAAATTTTTTTAAATCTCGAAATTCTATATTCCTTTGTTTTTGAGACAGACAATTGGCCGTAGTCACAAAAGTAACGTAAGTTGGCTTGTCAAGTATTAGGTCAAGTAAGGTTGTTAGATCCTTCTTTTATTTTATGCATATGCGCGTATGTGTATATATATATATATATATATATATATATATATATATATATATATATATATATATATATATATATGTTCGTTGACTCGATCTTCTGTTGGGATACTTTTTGGTCATGAGTTGATTCATTTCAACTGTTGAGATCGATCTATTCTTTTATATGAATGAAGATTTCAAACAAAGAGTCACACATTTATACATATCTTCAATTATTTTCTACTTTTGATACCCACGTTATATATATATATACACATACACACACACGTGTGTGTGTGTGTGTGTTCGTTAACTCGATCTTCTATTGGGCTACTGTTTGGTCATGAATTGATTCATTTCAACCGTAGAGATCAATCTATTCTTTTATATGAATAAAGATTTCAAACAAAGAGTCACACATTTATACATATCTTCAATTATTCTCTTCTACTTTTGATACCCATAATAAAATTTATGTTTTAAATTTTTAATACATGAACCTTATTATACACACGGAAAATGTATATTCCATGATGTTATAATAGAAATAGGTTAAAGCAAATGGTCTCTTTAGTATTAATCATATAAACTATAGTATTTTCTTGATTAATATAATGGCTTTTTTACAAAGTTACTAATTAGGTATTTCAAATGTAAATTTTTTCTAAGGAAGAATGTATGTTATTAAAGATATTACTTTTGATTATATACCATTCATGGAGTCACATGTCATGGAAGATAAAGTATTAAAATAAAATAACTTAGTAAAACTTGCATAGAATCATGAAACATGTGAAAATGATAGAATCTCCGGATAAACACTAAAGTGATACTCACAAGTAATTGTAATGAGATTTGAGAAAAGCAAATATGCAAAGATAGAAATAATATAGAGTGGTGTTCAATAGACCCTATATGAAATCAACTCACTTTAATATCAGAGGTTAAATCAGATTGAGGATATATAGTAGAAGAAAAATACCACCAAAAGACATGGGCTTTAATTTTCATCGCGTGAGATGAATTAAACAAATTTATACCAGAATAGTCATTTAATTGGCAAAGAGAAGATTTCTTTGGTTTCTCTGTTTGTCAATGATGCCCATCCGTTGCTGCTCTATTTGAGCATTAACTCCAATGGTTGCCAAGTTAGCTATAATACAATTGAAAGGACACAACTATTCTAAGAAAGAACACTTCGAATTAATTTTATTCTTTTTATTTCAATATTATTATTAACTAATATTTAAAATGGGTAAAAGATTCTATCATTTTATGGGTATTTTTGTAATTTAACTTTAGACTTAGGGGCTTTCCACTTTTAATATAATATAATAATAACTATAGATAAACATAAATAGATTAGGTGTTTCAACATAGCAATAATTCATATGTAGTGTCAAGCTGCTATGAATAAGAGGATATATACACGTGCAAAAACAATGTAAATTCATATATGGTTGATCGAAATTGAATACAAACATTAAGATGGCTATTTTCATCTATAAGTTTTTCCCCTGTTTTGAAATAATTTGTTTTTTTTTTTAATTTTCACACTCATTTTCGATATTTGCCGAAGAACTCGATAATATGAATTTGCACCAGAAACTTTTAAGTAGAAGATAAACACTCGCTATTAAAGACAAGTTCCTTCCTATATTTGAACTTCATACATCTTGATAACTTTTGGTGGTGAAAAACTGTCACTTTGCTATGCAAACTTCAGCTTTAAATAAACCTTGTCTAGAATTTTAATGTATTCTTTAGGGATACAGATATGAAGGACATAATATCATACAGTGTAAATTCAAATGCTCTAGAATTTAATCCGAGTAGCTAATGATAAAGGACAAGTAACAATATTTTTTTGGTTAAATGGAAAATTTTATTCAACCAAGTATGATTATTTACAAGCACATCTGCTCATTGGACTCTAGAGGCAGGATCATACAAAAATAACTAAGAAAGTCTCGCTAGACTAACTAATAACAGTGTCAAGCTCTATAACTGCTCACCTTCTAGGAAGGGTATTGTAACGACCCGACTTGTCGTTTTGAACATCTATGCTCCTTTCAACAATTTGAAGTCTTGAGAAGCTTCGCAATGTGTATTATAACTTGTGTGAATTATTCGCTTTAGTTTTCGGATGATTCGGAATTAAATTGAAATAACATCCTTGTCTAGAAGCTTAAATGAAAAGAGTTGACCGATTTGACTTTTTGTGCAAATGACTTCGAAATGGAGTTTTGATGGTTCCAATAGCTCCGTATGGTGATTTTGGACTTAGGAGTGTGTCCGAATATTCATTTTGAAGTCCGTAGATTAATTATGCTTGAAATGACGAAAATAGAAAATTTAAAGTTTGGAAGTTTGACCCGGGAGTTAACTTTTTGATATCGGAGTCAGAATCATATTCTGAAAATTGAAATAGCTTCGTTATGTCATTTATGACTTGTGTGCAAAATTTGAGGTCAATCAGACTTGATTTGATAGGTTTCGGCATCGAATGTAGAAGTTGAAAATTCTTAGTTTCATTAAGCTTGAATTGGGGTATGATTCGAGGTTTTAGCATTGTTTGACGTGATTTGAGGTATCGTCTAAGTTCGTATGATATTTTAAGACTTGTTGGTATATTTGGTTGAGGTCTCGAGGGCCTCGGGTGGATTTCAGATGGTTAACGGAATTTAATTTGAATATTTCTAGAATGTTTCGACAACGATTCTTCAAGAATACACGGTATCACATTAAGCAAATGAACTCCAAATTCAGTTTTGATTGAAGCATTAGATCCGTATTGAGATTACGGAGCCATAACAAAAAGAATCGTCGAATTCGCACATCGTATGAGAGAATTATGCCCATTTTTATGTCGGAAAAAAATAAAATCCCGTCACCAGTGCCAAGGGTAGCGCGGGGCGCTAACCCTGGCACTGGGATGTTTAAAGATTCTGGAAACAGCGCCACAGGCAGCGCCCCACACCACCTGTGGCGCCCGAACATTAAAATCCCTATAAACGTGTCACGACCCGAAATCTCATCCGTCGTGATGGCGCTTATCTCAATACTAGGCAAGCCGATATCATCAATAACCCACAATATCTTTTAAATACGGAAAACATCATAATTAAGTTTAAGAGAAAATTCCACAAATACTGGGTAAAAGTATATATTCCCAAAATCCGGTGTCACTGAGTACATGAGCATCTATACGTTACAAGTCTGAAAAACATGGTCTATAATAGTCTGAGGCCGAATACTGTAAACAAAGAGATAGGGAAGGAGAGACAAGGACTGCGAAACACGACAACTACCTATCAACCGTGCGAAAGAATCAATACACACTATGTCCGAGATCACCTGGATCTGCACACGAAGTGCAGGGTATAGTATGAGTACAACCAACTCAGTAAGTAACAATAATAAATAAAGAGCTGAAAGTAGTGACGAGCTTCACAGCTAAGTCCAAATACAGTAATTTCCAACATGAAAAGGCAGGCAGGCTTTCAAGTTCAACATTTAAAACTCCACAGTAATTTCATATCAAATTTGATTGAAACATATATAATGTCTTTCAGAGTTTCTCCAAAGCAGTGATAATGACAGTTGAAATGCATCAATAATGGAATCAATGCATCCTCTGAGAGTAACAGTCACTAAGCCATCCCATTCACTCCAACCTCAAAGTCACTCATTCCTCACAGTCACTCATTCCTCACAATTACTCAACACTCGGCACTCGCACTCGCACTCGCACTCAGTAGGTACCTACGCTCACTGGGTGTGTGTGCAGACTCCGTAGGAGCTCCTTCAGCCCAAGCTTTATAACAAGCCAATCATGGCATAAATCAATAAAACATGTTGTGGCGTGTAGCCCAATCCCATGAATATCCTCACAATTAGGCCATCGGTCTCACTCGGTCATCAACCTTTCCAGTTTCTCGGGCTCTCAGAAATCGTGATAAGCAGCCCAACAACAGTGATATGATGCATCAATAATGAACAAGAGAGAATGAGATGTAATATGCAAGACTGAGTACAAAATAGTAATTTAACAGATAATTCAACATGTACACGACCTTTGTGGGTCCCAACAATGTCAACACATGGTTTAAACATGATTTATAGTTCAATTTCCCCAATACGTGAAAAAATGTACGGGTAACAACAATTTATTCAACTACACATATCCATGGAATTGACCAAGTCACAATTCCTACGGTGCACGCCCACACGCCCGTCACCTAGCATGTGCGGCACCTCAAAACCAATCACATAACACATAATCCGGGGTTTCATACCCTCAGGACCAAATTTAGTACTGTTACTTACCTCAACCCGTGTAATTCTTTATTCCGCTATGCCCTTTCCACGAGAATTGGTCTCCGAAAATCTCGTATCTAGCCACAATTAATTCGATTTAATCATTATCAATTATTGTAATTAATTCCATAAGGAAATACTAATTTTTTCCCCAATAAAATCGAAAATTTAACTCAAACATCGCGCGTGGGCTCTACGTCTCTGAACCCAAAAAAAAGTTACAAAATATGAACGCTCATCCAACCACGAGTCCAACCATATAAATTTTACCAAATTCCGGTAACAACTCGACCCTCAAATCTTCAATTATTGTGTTTGAAAATTTCTACCATTTTTAACCCAATCTTTACCCATTTGAACTCAAAAATCTTCCCACAAACCTTATTGGTACAAGCATATATAAATAATACTCTTACACCCAAGAATGGCCATAACATTCTGTATATATAGCCAAATGATGAACGGTTTGATGCGTTAAAAACTAGACTCAAAGAGCTTTAATTTGATAGGTTATAAACCATATAAATCTTCATATCTTGAGAGTTATACTCGTTTGAAGTTAAATCTTGTGCGAACTCACTTGAAACTTTATCCCATCATATAATTTTCAACTTGACTTAGCCTTAAGGCTCTTCTTAGACCATAAACCATTCTTAATGCACCTCATACATATATTATCATGATCAATTGATATCATTCAAATTATCAGTCTTGTTTATACCAGAATTGATATAATTAGCACCCGCCAATCTTCTTAATGGTCTTAAAAAACTTAGAAATTTTTTGGGGTGTTACATTCTCCCCCACTTAAGAACATTCATCCTCGAATGTTTTACAAGTCATTATTAGGCAAAGTATTATCCTCTTTTCATCTTAACCATCATCTTTAATCGTTCTTGACTTCATATAGGTCTTAGATATTCTTCCAACATTTTAACTTCCTTAAGGCCCCAAAATTGGCTAACTCCCAAATTTTTCAGAAATTTCGGCAGAGTGTCCTCTGTAATTGGGCCTAAGCACCTATCAGAGAATCACCAAAACCAGTCCTAACAACATATACATGAACCAAAGGCGCAACGTAATATTAAAACAATGCCAACTGTGGCCTCACGGGCAATATACTACAAAAAAGGAACACATTTAACATCAGCTATACAGTTGATACATAATTCATAGAAGGTAACTCTTAGCATTTTCGTAGAATACAACTTTATAAATACATGACTATTCAAACAAATGAGGGTACATCTTCTTCAATTCTTCCTCGACTTCCCAAGTGGCCTCTTCAACCTGTTGGTTTCGCCATAACACTTTTACGGAGGCAATTTCTTAATTTCTCAACTTTTGAGCCTATCGGTCTAAAATGGCCACCGACTCTACATCATAAGTCAAATTACCGTCTAGCTGCACTATACTGAGATCCAAAATATGAGACGGATCCCAAACATACTTTCAGAGCATGGACACATGGAACACTGACACCTGATAGATTAGGTGACAAGGCAAGTTCATAAGCCACCTCTCCAATTTTCTTAAGTATTTCAAAAGGCACAATATACCGAGGGCTCAACTTGCCCTTCTTCCCGAACCTTAACACACCTTTCATGGGTGAAATCTTGAGCAGAACCTTCTCCCCAACGATGTAAGCAATATCACGGACCTTCCGGTCGGCATAACTCTTCTGTCTAGACTGCGCCGTGCGAAGCCGCTCCTGAATCAATTTAACCTTCTCCAAAGAATTCTGAACTAAGTCAGTACCCAATAGCCTAGCCTCACCCGGCTCAAACCAACCCACCGGATACCGACACCGTCTCCCATATAAATCCTCGTACAAAGCCATCTGAATGCTCGATTGGTAGTTGCTATTGTAAGCAAACTCTGCCAGTGGAAGAAGTTGATCCCAAGAACCCCCAAAATCTATAACACAAGTGCGTAGCATATATTCCAATATCTGAATAATGAGCTCGGATTGTCCGTCCGTCTGAGGGTGAAAGGATGTACTCAACTGAACATGTCTGCCCAATTCTCGCTGCACTTCTCTCCAAAACTGTGATGTAAACTGCATGCCCCGATCTGAAATAATGAACACTGGCACACTGTGTAGGCAAACAATCTCGCGGATATAAATCTCAGCTAACTGCTCCAAAGAATAATTAGTACCAACTGGAATAAAATGCGCAGATTTGGTCAACCGATCCACAATCACCCAAACATCATCAAACTTTCTCTAAGTCCGTGGGAGCCCAACTACGATGTCCATGGCAATACGCTCACACTTCTACTCCGGAATTTCAAGTTACTGAAGTAATCCTCCCTGTCTCTAATGCTCGTACTTTACTTGTTGACAATTTAAACACCGAGCTACAAACCCAACTATATCTTTCTTCATTCGCCTCCACCAATAGTGCTGCCTCAAATCCTGATACATCTTCGCGGCACCTGGATGAATGGAGTACCGTGAACTGTGAGCTTCCTGGAGAATCAACTCACACAAACCATCTACATTAGGCACACATAGCATGCCCTGCATCCGTAATACACCGTCATCTCCAATAGTGACTTCCTTGGCATCACCGTGCTGAACCGTATCCTTAAGGACAAGCAGATGGGGATCATCATATTGGCGCTCTCTGATGCGATCATATAAAGAAGATCGAGAAACCACACAAGCCAAAACTCGTATCTAATCTAACAAACTTGTTGGCCAAGGCCTGAACATCCAAGGCTAAAGGCCTCTCTGCTACCGGTAAGTATGCTAAGCTACCCAAACTTTCCGCCTTACGACTCAAGGCATCGGCTACCATATTGGCCTCTCCGGAATGATAGAGAATAGTGATATCATAATCCTTAAGCAACTCCAACCACCTCTGCTGCTGCAAATTAAGATTCTTCTGTTTAAACAGATGTTGTAGACTCCGGTGATCGGTATAAACCTCACAATGGACACCATACAAATAATATCGCCAAATCTTCAAGGCATGAACAATAGTTGCTAACTCAAGGTCGTAGACCGGAATTCTTCTCATGTACCTTTAATTGTCTGGATGCATAGGCAATCACCCTACCGTCCTGTATTAGCACTGCGCCGAGACCAGTATATGATGCATCACAATATACAGTATAAGACCCTGAACCCGTCGGCAACACCAATACTAGGACTGTAGTCAAAGTTATATTGAGCTTCTGAAAGCTCTCTTCACATCCATCCGACCACCTGAACGGAGCACCTTTCTGGGTCAATTTAGTCATAGGCGATGCAATAGACGAGAAACCCTCCACGAAGCGATGATAATAACCGGCCAAGCCAAGAAAACCTCGAATCTCAGTAACTGAAGATGGTCTGGACCAACTTTAAAATGCTTCTATCTTCTTTGGATCCACCTTAATCCCTTCACTGGACACTATGTGTCCCAAGAATGCCACCGAACTAAGCCAGAACTCACACTTAGAGAATTTAGCATATAGTTTCTCCTCTCTCAGCCTTTGCAATACAATACCCAAGTGTTGTGCATGCTCCTCCTGGCTAAGTGAGTACACCAGGATATCATCAATAAATACCACGATAAATGAGTCAAGATACTGTTGGAATACGCTATGCATCAGGTACATAAATGTTGCTGGGGCATTGGTTAGCCCAAATGACATCACAAAAAATTCATAGTGACCATAACGAGTCATGAATGTCGTCTTTAGAATATCTGAATCCCGAATTTTCAACTGGTGATACCCCGTTCTTAAATCAATTTTGGAGAATACCCTCGCTCCCTGAAGCCGGTCAAATAAGTCATCAATATGCGGCAAAGGATATTTATTAATTGTAATTTTGTTCAACTGCCTGTAATCGATAGACATCTGCATAGTACCATCTTTCTTTTTCACAAACGGAACCGGTGCACCTCAAGGTGACACACTAGGCCTAATAAACCCCTTTTCAAGGAGTTCCTATTAAACCCTTTTCAAGGAGTTCCTGAAGTTTCTCTTTCAATTCTTTCAACTCAGCTGGTGCCATACGATATAGAGGAATAGAAATGGGCTGAGTGCCCGACACCAAGTCAATACCAAAATCAATATCCCTGTTAGGTGGCATACCCGACAGGTCTGCAGGAAATACATTCGGAAAGTCTCGCACTACCGGTACTAAATCAATAGGAGGAGTACCTACGTCAACATCCCTCACAAAGGATAAATATGACAAACATACCTTCCTAACCATATGTTGGGCCTTCAAATAAGAAATTACCCTACTAGGAACATAATCTAGAGAACCTCTCCATTCGACCTTTGGCAACCCTGGCATTGTCAATGTCACGGTTTTTGCGTGACAGTCCAGAATAGCATGACATGGGGACAACTAATCCATACCCAGGATTATATCAAAATTAACCATACTAAGCAATAAGATATCAACTCTAGTCTCCAGTCCCCCAATAGTTACCACACACGACTGATACCCACGGTCTACAATAATAGTATCGCCCACCGGTGTAGATACACGAACATGTGAAACTAAGGACTCATGGGGCCTATCCATATAATGAGGAAAGTATGATGATACATCCGAATAAGAAGAACCAGGGTCAAATAATATAGAAGCTTCCCTGTGGCACACTGAGACAACACCTGTGATCACTGCATCTGAAGCAATGACATCTGGCCTGGTAGGAAAATCATAGAATCGTGCCTGACCACCACCTAATCGGCCTCCCCCTCTTGGGTGACCCCTAGCTGACTGACCCCCACCCTGTGCTAGTTGGGTGGGTGGTGAAGTAACTGATGTTGAAGTCGTAGTCTGACTCCTCTACTGCACTGGACCTCTCGAGCGACGAGGACACTACTTCCACATATGCCCAAAATTACTGCACTCAAAGCAACTCCCCGGTACTGGTCGTGGTACTGACTGAATCGGACCCCGAGAACCAGAATAACTGCTAGTAGCACCCGGAGCAAATGAACCCTGAACTGAAGGAGCATAGGATGAACTCTGGGCTGGGAGGGCACCGAGAGATGGCTGACCCTGATGAGAACTGTATGAACCATTGCTGGATGATTCACCACGGTGAACTGGACTACCCGTCTGAGCGTGTCTGTAATAATGACCCCTACTGTGGTAAAACTGATCCCCTGAAGGAATACTGCTGAAATCACCTGGACCACGAGGCCTCATGGCCTCCCTCTCTCCATGTTCCTGACTGTAGACCATCTCTATCTACCGAGCAATGTCAACTAGCTCATCAAAAGTAGCACCAGATACTCTCTCCCGAGTCATAAGTAACCGTAGCTGATATGTGAGGCCATCAATGAATCTCCTAATCCTTTCACTATTAGTGGGAACCAACCAAACTGCATGACGAGCCAACTCAGAATATCTTATCTCGTACTGTGTCACAGATATGCCATCCTAACGTAACTGCTCAAACTGTCTGCGCAGCTCTTCTCTACGAGACTGCGGCACAAACTTCTCCAAAAAGAGAATGGAGAATTCCTGCCATATAAGTGTTACTGCACCGACCGGCCTGCATCTCTCATAAGCCTCCCACCATTTGAAGGCAGCCCGAGAAAACTAAAAAGTAGTGAACGAGACTCCATTGGTCTGAATACCCGATGTCCGAAGCATCCGCTGGAATGTATCCAGAAAATCCTAAGCATCTTATGACTCAGCACCACTAAATGATGGATTTCGAAGCCTCCCAAATCTCTCAAGTCTCCTCTACTCATCATCTGTTATAACGAGGACTACCGGGGCCTGAACAGCTGCAGCCGGCTGGGCTGGTAGTGCTCCCGGTATCTGAAGTCCATGTACTACTTGATCTGGAGTACGGGCAACAGGGGTATGAGTACATCCCCCGGCCTGAGAAGTGACAGGTGCGTCCTGAGCCGAAACCACCTAAGCAAGGCCAGTACAAACTATCAATATCTGGGCCAAAGTCTCTTGAAGGCTTAGAATCTCAATAGGAACAGCTGGTGCCTGAGCTGGTCTTGTCGGCTCAACTATATCTGGAATCGGCTCCTAAGCTGGAGCAATTGGTGGTGCTACAGGTGCTGCTCCAACTGTTGTACGAGCGGCACCTCGACCTCTACCTCGACCCCAACCTCTACCACGGACCCGGCCTCTCGTGGCCCTAACTGGTGGCACTGGTGGCTGACCGTCCGATCCGGTAGTACGTATTCTCACCATCTGTAAGAGAATAGAATAACGGCATTTTAGTTTTCCAGAATCAACAAGTTCGCACGATAGAATACAAGAAAGTAAAATTTTCCTAAGGGTTTGGCAGTCTCTCGAAGAAAAGTACAAACGTCTCCATACCGATCCGCAAGACTCTACTAAACCTGCTCATGACTCGTGAGACCTATGTAACCTAGGCTCTGATACTAACTTGTCCCGACCCAAAATCTCTCCCGTCATGATGACACCTATCTCAATACTAGGCAAGCTGACATCATCAATAACTCATAGTATCTTTTAAATACGGAAAACATCATAATTAAGTTTAAGAGAAAATCCCACAAATACTGGGTAAAAGTATATAAAATCCCAAAACCCGGTGTCTCTGAGTACATGATCATCTATATGTTACAAATCTGGAAACCACGGTCTATAATAGTTGTTAGTTTACAACTATGTATATAGTGTAGTCTTGTCCCACATTGGAAAATGAGTAATATGTCCTTGTATAGTATAGCTATAAATAAGGACCTCTTGTATTGTATTAAACATCCAATATCAATAACATATTTTCTCCTGTACTTTCTCACATGGTATCAGAGCAATTATGAGAGATTTATCATTGTGGATAAATTCTAGCGATTCTGGGAAGAGAAATCAGTCAGCGAAAGTCTTTTTCCAGCGACTCTTTTTTAAGGTTGTTTTGCGTCTGCTTCGTCTCCGTCAGTGTTGTGCAAAATCCAACACTACCACAAGATTTTTCACTGTCCGGAGACAAAACCCCAATGAAAATCTTGGGCAGCAGCCTCCTCACACGCCTCCACATGCCACCAAAAGCCCACGCGCGTGAGCTCACGCGCCGGCGCGTACGACCACTTCCGGCCATTTTTTGAAAAACTTCCTTCAGAACAGTTGGGTTGCCTGGTAGTTCTGATCCTACCCCTACTATTTTCATTTCATTTTGACCTATTTGAGTTTTTTTCGGTAGCTACAGTACTATTCCGACAGCTACAATACGATTCCGGCAGCTACAATATTTCATTATTCTATTTCTGTGTTTCCTTACTCTGTTTTAGTGGATTACAGTTGATTCTTTCTCTTATTTGATAATAATTTGCAACAATGTCTTTGGGATTTGATGTTTTTGCGTCTAGAAACATGAGTTCTAGAAGCTCTAGTGCTATTATTACCTCGAAACCTTTAATGAGAGGTTCAAACTACTTAACTTGGGCTTTATCTATCGAGTTGTGATGTAGAGGCCAAGGTGTTCAAGATCATCTAATCAAACAGTCTAGCAAAGGAGATGAAAAAGCAATAGCACTTTGGGCAAACATCGATGCTCAGTTATGTAGCATCTTATGTCGATCTATTAATTCCATATTGATGTCCTTGTTTCGTCCATTCCAGACATGTTATTTGGTTTGGGAAAAGGCACACACCTTATACACTAATGACATATATCGCTTCTATGATATGATATCGCGAATGACAAACTTAAAGAAGCAGGAATTAGATATGTCTACTTACTTGGGTCAAGTATATGCAGTCATGGAGGAATTTGAGAAGTTGATGCCAGTTTCTGCTAGTCTTAAAAAACAACAAGAGAAGCGACATAAGATATTTCTCGTTCTTACCCTCGCTGGACTTCCTAATGATCTTGATTCAGTACGCGACCAGATTTTGGCTAGTCCGACTATCCCGACAGTTGATGAATTATTCTCTCAATTACTCCGCCTTGCTGCAGCACCAAGTCACCAGTGATCTCATCACAGATACTTGATTCCTCTGTTCTTGCATCCTAGACAGTGGATGTTCGGGCATCTCAAACTATGGAGCATAGACGAGGAGGAGGTTATTTTGGAATATCTAGACCCAAGTATTCTTATTATCACAAAATTGGACACACTCGTGAAATGTGCTATTCCTTACATGGTCGTCCACCCAAAAATGCTTACATTGCTCAGATCGAGACTCCATGTAACCAGTGATTTTCTTTATCTAAAGAAGAATATAATGAACTCCTTCAGTATCGAGCAAGTAAGCAAACATCTCCACAAGTAGCCTCAGTTGCTCAGACTGATACTTCTGTTACTGGTAATTCTTTTGCTTGTGTTTCCCAGTCTAGCACTCTTGGCCCATGGGTCATGGACTCAGGCGCTTCTGATCACATCTTTGGTAATATATCACTTTTTTCAAATATTATATATTCACAGTCTCTTCCCACTGTTACTTTAGCCAATGGGTGTCAAACTAAGGAAAAAGGAGTTGGACAAGCTAATCCCTTATCTTCTATCACCCTAGATTCCGTTCCTTATGTCCCTGATTGTCCTTTTAGAATTGCAATTATTAGTCGTTTGACTCGTGCCCTCCATTGTTGTATATATTTTACTGACGATTCTCTTATTATGCAGGACCGCAGTACGGGACAGATATTTGGTACAGGACGTGAATCAGAAGGCCTTTACTACCTTAACTCACTCAGTCCTTCCACAACATGTCTAGTTACAGATCCTCTAGATCTAATCCACAGACGTTTAGGACATCCGAGTTTATCCAAACTTCAGAAGATGATGCCTAGTTTATCTAGTTTGTCTACATTAGATTGTGAGTCGTGTCAGCTTGGGAAACATACCCGAGCCTCCTTTCCACGTAATGTTGAGAGTCATGCAGAGTCTGTCTTCTCCTTAGTTCATTATGATATATGGGGTCCTAGTAGAGTCAGTTCAACCTTGGGATTTCATTATTTTGTTAGTTTCATTGATGATTATTCAAGATGTACTTGTCTTTTCTTAATGAAAGATCGTTCTGAGTTATTTTCTATATTCCAGAGTTTCTGTGCTGAAATCAAAAACCAATTTGGTGTTTCTATTCGTATTTTTCGCAGTGATAATGCCTTAGAATATTTATCTTCTCAATTTCAGCAGTTTATGACTTCTCAAGAAATTATTCATTAGACATCTTGTCCTTATACCCCTCAGCAAAATGGGGTTGCTAAGAGAAAGAATAAGCACCTTATTGAGACTGCTCGCTCACTTCTAATTGAATCTCGTGTTCCGTTGCATTTTTTGGGCGATGCAGTTCTCACAGCTTGTTATTTGAGTAATCGGATGCCTTCATCTCCCATCAAGGATCAGATTCCGCATTCAGTATTGTTTCCCCAGTCACCCTTATACTTTCTTCCACCTCGTATTTTTGGGAGCACGTGTTTTGTTCATAACTAAGCCCCTGGGAAAGATAAGTTAGCTCCTCGTGCTCTCAAGTGTGTCTTCCTTGGTTATTCTCGCGTTCAGAAGGGATATCGTTGTTATTCTCTAGATCTTCGTAGGTACCTTATGTCAGCTGACATCATATTTTTTTGAGTCTAAACCTTTCTTTACTTCTGCTGACCACCATGATATATCTGAGGTCTTACCTATACTGACCTTTGAGGAGTTTACTATAGCTTCTCCTCCACCTTCGACCATAGAGGTTTAATCCATACCAACTGTTGAGGAGTCTAGTGTTGTTCCTCCTAGTTCCCCAGCCACAGGAACACCATTCTTGACTTATCATCGTCGTCCGCGCCCTACATCAGGCCCAACTGGTTCTCGTCCTGCACCTGACACTGCTCCTATTGCGGACACTGCTCCTAGTACACCGATTGCACTTCGGAAATATATATGAACCATACTTAAACCTAATCCTCATTATGTCGGTTTGAGTTATCATCGTCTGTCATCTCCCCATTATGCTTTTATATCTTCTCTGTCCTCGGTTTCCATCCCTAAGAGTACAGGTGAAGCGTTGTCTCATCCAGGATGGCGACAAGCTATGAGTGACGAGATGTTTACTTTACATACAAGTGGTACTTGGTAGCTTGTTCCTCTTCCCTCAGGTAAATCTACTGTTGGTTGTCGTTGGGTTTATGTAGTCGAAGTTGGTCCCGATGGCCAGATTGATCGACTTAAGGCCCGTTTTTTTGCCAAAGTATATACTCAGATATTTGGGCTCGCTTACAGTGATACCTTATCTCTCATGGATAAAGTGGCTTCAGTCCACCTTTTTCTATCCATGGCTGCAGTTCGTCATTGGCCCCTCTATCAGCTGGACATTAAGAATGCCTTTTTTACGGTGATCTTGAGGATGAGGTTTATATTGAGCAACCACATGGCTTTGTTGCTCAGGGGGAGTCTCGTGGCCTTGTATGTCGCTTGCGTCGGTCACTTTATAGTTTAAAGCAGTCTTCTCGAGCCTGGTTTGGTAATTCAACATGGTTATCCAGGAGTTTGGCATGACTCGTAGTGAAGCTGACCACTCTGTGTTTTATCGGCACTTTGCTTCAAGTCTCTGTATTTATCTGGTAGTCTATGTTGATTATATTATTATTGCTAGCAATGATCAGGAGGGTATTACCAATCTGAAGCAACATCTCTTCCAACACTTCCAAACTAAGGATCTAGGCATATTGAAGTACTTTCTAGGTATTGAGGTTGCCCAGTATAGCTCGGGTATTGTTATTTCTTAAAGAAAATATGCTTTAGAGATTCTTGAGGAGACAGGGATGATAGGTTGCAGACCTATTGACACTCCAATGGATCCGAATTCTAAACTTCTGCCAGGACAGGGGGAGTCACTTAGCGATCCTGTAAGCTATAGGGTTGGAAAATTAAATTATCTCACAGTGACTAGACCCGACATTTCTTATCCTGTGAGTGTTGTAAGTCAGTTTATGAATTCTCCCTGTGATAGTCATTGGGATGCAGTTGTCCGCATTATTTGGTATATAAAATTGGCTCCAGGCAAAGGGTTACTGTTTGAGGATCGAGGTCATGAGCAGATCGTTGGATACTCAGATGCTGATTGGGCAGGATCACCTTCTAATAGACGTTCTACGTCTGGGTATTGTGTTTTACTAGGAGGCAATTTGGTGTCCTAGAAGAGCAAGAAACAGAATGTAGTTTCTCGGTCTAGTGTAGAAGCAGAATATCGAGCAATGGCTATGGAAACATGTGAGCTAGTCTGGACCAAACAATTGTTCAAGGAGTTAAAATTTGGTGAAATCAGTCGAATGGAACTTGTGTGCGATAATCAATCTGCCCTTCATATTGCATCAAATCCGGTGTTCCATGAGAGAACTAAATACATTGAGATTGATTGTCACTTCGTCAGAGAAAAGATACTTTCAGGAGAGATTGCTACAAAGTTTGTGAGGTCGAATGATCAACTTGCAGACATTTTCACCAAGTCTCTTAGTGGTCCTCATATTGGTTATATATGTAACAATCTCGGTGCATATGATTTGTATGCACCGACTCGAGGGGGAGTGTTAGTTTACAGCTATGTATATAGTGTAGTCTTATCCCACATTGGAATATGAGTAGTATGTCCTTGTATAGTATAGCTATAAATAAGGACCTTTTATATTGTATTGAATATCTAATATCAATAACATATTTTCTCCCGTACTTTCTCACAATAGTTTGAGGCCAAATACAATAAAAAAAGAGATAGGAAAGGAGAGACAAGAACTGTGAAACACGGCAGCTACCTCTGAATCTCCGGGAAATCAACCGTGCAAAAGAATCAACACCCACTATGTCCGAGATCACATGGATCTGCACACGAAATGCAGGGTATAGTATGAGTTCAACCAACTCAGTAAGTAACAATAATAAATAAAGAACTAAAAGTAGTGACGAGCTTCACAGCTATGTCCAAATACACTAATTTCCAACATGAAAAGGTAGGCATGCTTTCAAGTTCAACACTTAAAACTCCACAGAAATTTCATATCAGATTTGACTGAAACATAAATAATGTCTTTAAGAGTTTTTCCAAAACAGTGATAATGACAGCTGAAATGCAACAATAGTGGAATTAATGCATCCTCTAAGAGTAACAGTCACTCAGTCATCCCATTCACTCCACCTTCACAGTCACTCTTTTCTCACAGTCACTCATTCCTCACAATAACTCAGGACTCGGCACTTGCACTTAGTAGGTACCTACACTCACTGGGTGTGTGTGCAGACTCCGAAGGGGCTTCTTCTGCCCAAGCGCTATAACAAGCCAACCATGGCATAAATCAATAAAATATGTTACGGCGTGCAGCCCGATCCCATAAATATCTTCACAATTAGGCCCTTGGCCTCACTCAGTCATCAACCTCTCCAGTCTCTCGGGCTCTCAGAAATCGTAATAAGCAGCCCAACAACAATGATATGATGCATCAATAATGAACAAGAGAGACTGAGATGTAATGTGCAAGTAAAACTGTGATTGAGTACAAAATAGTAATTTAACAGATAATTCAACATGTACACGACCTCTGTGGGTCCCAAAAGTGTCAACACATGGTTTAAACATAATTTATAGTTCAATTTCCTCAATAAATGGAAAAATGTATGGGTAACAACAATTTATTCAACTACACAGATCCATGGAATTGACCAAGTCACAATTCCTACGGTGCACGCCCACACGCCCGTCACTTAGCATGTGCATCACCTCAAAACCAATCATATAACACATAATCCAGGGTTTCATACCCTCAGGACCAAATTTAGTAATGTTACTTACCTCAACCCGTATAATTCTTTATTCCGCTATACCCTTTTCACGTGAATTGGTCTCTGAAAGCTTCATATCTAGCCACAATTAATTCGATTAAGTCAGTATCAATTATTGTTGTTAATTCCATAAGGAAATACTAATTGTTTTCCAATAAAATCCGAAATTTAACTCAAACATCGCCCGTGAGCTCCACATCTCGGAACCCGACAAAAGTTATAAAATATGAACTTCCATCCAACCAAGAATCCAACCATACAAATTTTACCAAATTCCGACATCAACTCGACCCTCAAATCTTCAATTAAAGTTTTTAAGGATTTCTACCAATTTCAACCCAATCTTTACCTATTTGAACTCAAAAATCTTCCCACGAACCTTATTGGTACAAGCATATATAAACAATACTCTTACCCTAATCAACCATCTTCTACCCGAATCCAAAATTGAAAAACTAGGGTATGAAACCTTACCTCTTAGATAAAGAACTTAAGAGATTTCTTGTTGGATTTCAAGGCTTGAGCAAGATTTGATGAACAAGACACTTGAGCTTCTTCCTCTCACTAGAACACTCTCAATTCTCTCTAAATTTATCAGGTTTTAACTCAAATATGACTTAACCCCTCTCTCTACCCGGCCTTGGGGTTATTAAATGAGTTCCTACGTGCGCGATCGCGCACCTGGGCAAGTGGCCGCGTATTCGACCGCGCCCACAAGGCAGAAACTCCCTAATATGTGCGGACGCGTATCTGGGCGTGCATATGACATAGGTCCAGTAAAATAGCCATATCATTCTGTGTGCATAGCCAAATGACGGACAGTTTGATGCGTTGGAAACTAGACTCAAAAGGCTTTAATTTGATAGATTATAAACCATATAACTCTTCATATCTTTAGATTTATACTCATTTGAAGTTAGATATTGTGCGAACTCACTTGAAACTTTATCCCATCATATAATTTTCAACTTGATTTAGCCTTAGGGCTCTTCTTATATCATAAACCATTATTAATGTACCTCATACATATATTATCATGATCAATTGATATCATTCAAATTATCAATCTTGTTCATACCTGAATTGATATAATTAGCACCCGCCAATTTTCTTAATGGTCTTAAAATACTTAGAAATTTTTCGGGGTGTTACAAAATGAGAGGTTTTGCCATTTTTTACGAAAACAGAGTTGGGGAGCTCGGTTTGGGCGATTTTAAGTGGCACATTTCATGATACAACTTGGGGTAAGTGTTCTTGACTCCCTTGTGATTATATTCCATGAATTAATCTTCATTTTCAATTTTAGATTATTGATTTTTCAAGAAAAATAGGAGGAAGTTTCTACAATTCCATAAAATGAATATTCTAGATTTGAACATCGATTCAGAGTCGCATTTGAGTAAAATTAGTATGGTTGGACTCGTAATTGAATTAGTTGTTGGATTTTATGATTTTTGTCGGTTTTTGAGATATGGGCCCCACTGTCCAGCTTTTCGAGCGGAGTTGGGAATTTTTATAAATTGTTAAATTGCAAGCATTAGAGTAAATTGTGATTTATTTGCACATTGTTTGAATAGATACGAATTGTTTGTCTTGAATTGAGGAGATACGAAGGCGTATGGAGGTTGATACACGCGGAATGGAATTTTCGGAGTATTGAACAGCTTGCTCGGAATTGGATTTGGCTTGTTCGAGGTAAGTAACACTTCTAAACTTGGTGTTGAGGGTATGAAACCTGAATATACGTGTTATGTGTTTGGTATTGAGGTGACGCACATGCTAGGTGACGGGCGTGTGGGCGTGCACCGTGTGAATTGTAACTCTGTTACTTCTGTGGTACTGTGTAATCACCTGATCTTATCTGTAACCATGAAATCTCTACGTATCAGAGCTGTTGAGCTGCTATCCATGTTAAAAACCATGTCTAGGCTACATACTTATTTTGTTGAGACCCACTGAGGTCATTTCTATTGTTGAGTTATCTGCTTACATTGTATTTACATACTCAGTCATATGCATTCATATGTATATCATATCTTAGTCTCTGTTACCATTTATTGATACATCACATCATTATTTTTGGGCTGATTCTTTTTATGACACTGAGAGCCCGAGAGACTGGAGAGATTGATGACTGAGTGAGGTCGAGGGCCTGATGGTGAGGATGTTTATGGGATCGGGCTGCATGACGCAGCATGCCATGTTGGCTATATATATATATATATATATATATATATATATATATATATATATATATATATATATATATTGATTTAAGATGAGATCGGGTTGTACGCCGCAACATGTTTTATTGACTTATGCCATGATTGGCTTGATATAACCCTTGGGCTGAAGGAGACCCTTCAGAGTCTGTACATACCCCCAATGAGAGCAGGTACCTACTGAGTGCCGAGTGCGAGTGCTGAGCGATTGGGAGGATTGAGTGACTGTGAGGACTGAGTGACTGATACTCTAAGAGTATGCATATGGTTTTATCACTGAGTTGCATTGCATTGACATGCACACTTGACATACAGGCATATATATATATATATATATATATATATATATATATATATATATATATATATATATATGTATTTTTCCTCATGCCATTTAAAATTGAAACATTTATCTGTTGAAAGTTTTTGGGAAAAATCACAGTTTTCAGACTTACTCATATTGTTTGTGATTTTCGGCAAAGGATTTGAGTTTTACTGTTATACTTGAAAAGAAATGTTTATTTTTCGAAATTATATACGAGCTGAGCATTCTATTATTGAGTTATTACTTGTGTTTCTTTAAATTGTATTGTTATGAGATGTTATTAGTTATTGGAGTGGACTCTGACCTTGGTACAAGCTCGCCACTACTTTTAACCTAAGGTTAGGTTTGTTACTTACTGAGTACATGGGGTCGGTTGTACTCATACTATACTTCTGCACCTTGCATGTGGATATTGGATGTTGATGTTGATGTGATCTACGTGAGCTGGATTTGAAGACGTACCTGTGTTCCGATCGTAGCTTCCTCTTGTTCATGGTAGCCTTATATTTATAAAAATTTATTTATGTACATTTCGAACAGATGATGTATTTATTTCATACAAGCTTTGTAAATTCTAATCTTAGAAGCTCATGATTTATACTACTAGTCCTTGGGGAGTGTATTAGAGCCAGTTAATTATTAATTGAATCGGATTGTTGCTATTTGGCTTACCTAGCCGGTGAGGTTATGTGTTATCACGTCTAGTTGGATTTTGGGTCATGATAGGTATCAGTTGTAGAGGCAAGGATTAACTGGTAGTTCCTAGCCTGGATAACCTCTTAATATATCTTGCTCATTCTGCCATTTGGAGTATCTTTGCCCAACAATATGCAATTGTAGAGCTATTTCTTTCAGTCTGTCTATATTTGTTCTCTTTAGTTATTGAAATCTTCTGCTATTTCTTTCCATACAAACATGATAGACTCTTGCTGCAAATATGAAGGCAAGGATGGCTGCTTTTGTATGCTTACTTGTTGTTATGTTTGCCAGCCAAACTAGTTCCTCGTTCTATGGCCTCAATTGTCTCTGCATTCCCGTCCATTGAAGTAGCTTCTGTCATATAGTCTTGGTGTAGCTGCATTACAGGTGAGTGAGTGTTACTTCTGTATTTGTTGAGCATAGCACACACTCACTTGGGACTTGTATTCCTTACTTTTTTAGTCTATATCTACTGTTGCCAATCTGTGTTGAAGAGCCATCCACAGAATGAACTGATGTTTTGGTATCATGCATTTACTAAGAATCAAGCTTTTCTAATGGACTTTAGGTTATTGAGGGAGACTGTCCTTATAGGCTTTCTTAATGCTGAATTTGGCATCTGTTGCATAAATTTGTAATCTGTCCATGTCTGATGCTACCCATTGTCTAGCCTCAAATATCTTTCTAACCACCCAACTTTCTTGTCTTGGAGTTCTCGTTTCCTTCAAGTCTTGACCTTTAATGTATTGATGTTGGATCCATAAGACCCAGAGTGTATCCTTTTTCTGAGAGATTGCCCATAACAGCGTCAATATTGCAGCTCTATTCCACTGGGTGAAATTGAGTATATTTAGTCCACCAGTAGATCTTGGCTGGCATAATGTCTCCCAGGCAATGGGTGCCCTTTTAGCATTCACCTTTTTACCATGCCAGAGAAAGTTTTTGCGAACAACTGTAACTAGTTTAACTATTTTTTTTAGTAGAATAATCTGAGCACAGTAGGTTTGAATCTCAAACAAAATACTCTTTAATAATTGAAGTCTTCCTACATAGGATAGAAACTTAGAAGACTAACATCTGACCCTTGCAACCATCTTTTCCACCAAAGGCATACACTAATTAATAGTCAGTTTTGTAGTAGATAGTGGTACTCCTAGGTATTTGAAGGGAAGGCTGCCAAGAGAGAACTGAAGTTCAGTCAAGAGTTGTTGCCTGAATTCAGTCTTGATACCAGCAATGTACATGGAGCTCTTCTCCATATTATCTTTAAGTCCAGATACAACTGAGAAGTGCTCAAAATAATTCATCATGAGTTGCACTGAAATTCTGTCTGCTCTACAACACATGAGTAGATCATCAGCAAAACAGATATGAGTGATGTGTTGCTTGGAGCATTTAGGATGATAGTTGAAGTTTGGAATTATTTGTAGCTGCTTTAGTGCTCAATTAAGGTATTCCATCACTAGCACAAAAAGATAGGGTGACATAGGATTCCCTTGCCGTAGACCTTTCTTTGCTGGGAATCTATCTGTTATACCACCATTTATCAGGAGTGTATAACTTACTGTGGTTATACACTCCATGATCAGGTTCACTAGCTTGTGAGGACATTCTCCGCCACAACAGTTCCACTTCAAGGTGAACGGACTCCCGCAACACTATACATTTCCCTGATTAATTCCAAATTCAATCAACAATTGCCTAAGAAACCTCCATTCAATTAAGTCATATGCTTTTCTAATGTCAACCTTTATAATGCATCTTAGTGACACTGATTTTCTTGTTATCCTTTCACCAACTCATGTGCGAGTATGACATTGTCGAATATGTTTCTTCCCTTTATGAAGACAGATTGAGCTGGACCAACAAGATAATCCACTGTTGCTTTTAATCTCTTAGTTAGAAAAGGATAAGTGACAATTGACAAATAAATACTTAATAGAGGAATTATGTTCCTAGATTGAGATTTGAGAGTTTAAAAGCCAGTTCCATCTCCCACTACCATATGCGTTGTGATCAAGAAAAGTAGTGAATTATGATCTTTCTTTCGTTGAGTTATCACATAGGGTGTGTTTGGTATGAAGGACAATGTTTTTCATGGAAAATGAGTGATTTTATCACTTATTTTCTCTTGTTTGGTTGGTGAATGGAAAACTTTTTTCCGAAAAGTATTTTCTAGTATTTGGTTAGAGAGTATAAAATATTTTTTTATGCTACTATCCTCACCTACTTTCCCCAAGTCCCCATGTTTCCTTGTCTCCCACCCCCTCCCCAAATACCCAACGTTTGCAGGACCCTATTTTTTTAATAATTTATTTATTCTTCTAAATATTCATACAAATATTTTATAACTATAAAGAAAATACTCTTTTTTGGTTGAAAAAAAGAAAGTACAGTTTCTACAATATGAAAATAAAGTAGTAATCATTTTATTGAAATAAAAAAAAATACTTTTTCTTCATCATGAAAAGAATATACTTATTTTGTTGAAATGAAAAAATACTTTGTCTACTTCATGAAAAGAAAATACTTTTTCTACATAACGAAAAGAAAATATTTTTTGTTAAAATAAAAAAATATTTTTTTATATCATAAAAAGAAAATACTCATTTGTTACAATAAAAAAAAAACTATCTATAACATGAAAAGAAAGTACTATTAATAATATTTTTATTTAGGGTGGGGGTGGGGTGGAAGGGTGGGGTGGGCTAGATGGGGTATGGGTTGGGTTGGTGGGGATGGGGAATAGAGTGAGGAAGGTTGAAAAAAAGTTTTGGAAAATGTTTTCTCTTCTCTTGGTAGGGAAAACATTTTCCTCCAATTGGAGAAAAATGAGTTCGAGAAAAATATTTTCCAAAATATTTAAGTTAACCAAACATGTAAAAATTGAAAAATATTTTTCGAAAAATATTTCCCTTCATACCAAACAAACCCATAGTTTTTCTTTTCTTCTAGTTATAGTATAAAGAGATAAGACTAAAAGAATAAACACAACACTTTTAAGGGGGAAAAAAAATAAATTTACCCCTCTAGGCAAAAAGTTGCTCCACTTATTTCATGTGAATGTAATCTTAGAAAATTGTTTCATCTAAATGTAGTCATTGTAGGTGTTATTGGTAGTGCCTAAATTCATCCGACTAATTCAATACAAGACCAATGCATTTATTAAATACAAATTAGAAACTGTCCGTTCATATACTATTAGGTTTATCTTTTCGTTTCAGTTTTAATTTACCCAAATCACTATATATCTCTTGATGCAAGAACATTTATTTTTATCAAGAAAAGGTGAAACGGATCAGTCACGTTCGGAGGTAAAGTGTTGCTCAAAAAGTTAAAATTATATTGACGCAAGGATAAAATTTGATAAAGGAGAAAAACCAGGTACATTTTGCATGTATATTATATTTGCTAATTAGAATAAATGTCAAGAACTCTCCTACATTTCCTTTGATCTTTCAAAACTGTAGTATTGTTCTTGTATGAGTAAAAAAAAACTAAAAGAAATGCAAGAACCTGGATAAGATAGGGTCAGGGAGGAGAGTTGAGGATTGTGTATTTGTCAATGTTGGGTTCTTTTGTATTGTTCATCACACATTTACTCTTATATGATCACCCTTCGATCAGAAAAATTTGACAAGTTTACTATACACTATAGTCACCGCAAGAGAATTTTGGGGGTACGTTTTCATCTACCCTTTTAGCTTATAATTATGATCATTTTAAATTATTAATTAGTCATTCTGTTACTCCATGTGCGTCCCAAATTGACGTAATGAATATGGGACTTTTTAATCATGATTCAAATGATTTTAAAGTCATAATATGGCTATATATGATGTTTTGATAGAAAATATGAAGTTTGGGAAAAATCGAATTAAAGTTGCGAAAACATCGACTAAGGATTTGCCCTGTAACAGAGCTTTTTGAGAAATATATTTTGTGTTCTATATGAGGTATTTTTGGGACATATTATATACCAAATTGAAGGTCTTGGAATTTAGTCCAACGCACTTAACCGTTCATTCATACGACACTCGGATAAAATGTTATAAGCGTCGGAAGATGGGCGAATGAGAGGGTGCCAAGCTTGCACCTTTTGACTTTTCAAACATTGATATATATGTCTTAACTCGTCTCTCTCTTCATTTCTACATAGAACCTGACCAGAAAACACCATAAACTTATCCTTCAGCTCTCTAATAGTGTTTCAAAGAAGATTATCATCCCGGGCACAGAATCGAGAAGCGATAACATCAGAATGATCCCTACGACGTAAGTATCGCTATATCGCCTCTCTTTTTCTTTGTAGTTTGAGTTTTGGAATGTATTTAATAGTTTATAAAATTCTTAATTTCTGTATTTAAGTGCTTAAATATCAAGGAAGGCTCATAAATTCATTTCCTAATAGTTTGAACTCACGGGACGGTGATCGAAAGTCGTGAGTTCGAGTTATTTGACTTGTAGTGGACTGTTTTGTGAACTGTTTTGTATTGCCTTTGGGCTATATATTTTTATACTGTTTAATAGAATTTTGGAGGACAAATTGTATTGAAAAACACCACATAATGACGGAATGGTGGGCTGGTCGTTCATCGTTACATTATTTAAGTTGTTTGACACTACTTTGGTTGTCGTTTTATGTATGAAGTGATTAGGGTGTGTGAGCTGTTTTGTGGTATATTATGGTGGAGATAATGTTGGAAAATGATACTCACATGTTGTTATTGTTGTGTTCTTGTTGTTGTTGGTATATGGTATTGGAGGAGGGCCTAGTTACAGGGGAGATGCTGCCCAAATTTACGTAAACGAACTACTAGTTTAAGTTGCGGACTTAGTCTTTACTCATCACTGATTTTGAATCTCCTTATGATGTGGTAGATTGAATTGAGTGGTTTGAAGAATTTCTTGGAAGGTATTAAGGACTCAACGGAATTAAGGTATGTTAAGGCTATCCCTTCTTTCTTTCTAGCATGATCCAAATGATACAAACGAAACGAGCAGAATACGCAACTTTCATAAATGACTATATTCATAGAAATACTAGGTATGTCTATATTCTTGATTCCCTATGTGAATTATTATTATATCCTTTGTTCATGTGTCTCAGAAAAATACATATTTGATAAAGTTTGTCCGAAAGGCATATTGATTTTATGATATTCGAAAAATCTTATTAACGTATTTCTTATGCATTTATACATGTACATTGACCCATGACCAGAAGGTGTTATATACGCGTATATTATATGTATATAGGATATGGAAAAAGGTTATGGCGTTATATACGCACTACCACGTGATCATCTGATATACGTTGATGATTTTGCCTACAGTAGCTGAGATGATATGATGGGATGCCCTCAGAGGCTTGATGATGTTATGTAGGCATATACCTATGCATGGTATGACATTTATATGCACATGCATGCCATTATAAATTTTCACGATTCACAGAGCTATTCAGAATTTCAGGTTGAGTTCTTTACTCCATGTTTCTTTCATGTCTTTTATATACTACTGTCATGCCTTACATACTCGATACTCTATTTGTACTGACGTCCCTTTTTTTCCTGGGGACGCTGCGTTTCATGCCCGCAGGTCCCGATAGACAGGTTGAGAGTTCTCCAACTAGGCTATTAGCTCAGCGGAAGAGGTTGGCGCGCTCCATTTGCTCCGAAGTTTCTTATTTGATCAGTATGATTCGGACGTGTATTGTTTAGTATGGTAGGGCCCTGTCCTGACCTTTATGGTATTTATCTACTCTTAGAGGCTTGTAGACGTATGCCATATACGCAAAAGATTGTATGACCTTGTCGACCTACGTTTAGTGTACAAGTGATCATTTTGGTCTTATAGGCCCAAGTTGGTATTACATGTTTTATTATAGTTATCCTACGACAGCCTTTACGTCTCATTTACCCATGATAGCATGATACAAAAAGATACGTTATGTTGGTATTTGAGTAAGGTACTGGGTGCCCGTCGCGGCCCATTGGTTTGGGTCGTGACAGAAGTGGTATCAAAGCAGTTTTGTCATAGGGAGTCTACAAGCCGTGTCTAGTAGAGTCTTGTTTATGGGTGTGTTGTGCACCACACTTATCAGCAGGAGGCTACAGGGCATTTAGGACTGTCACTCTTTTTTCTTACTCTAGATCGTGTGGTAGAGCTCAGTTGTAAGAAATTCAAATTTCTAAATTTTATTTTATTCATTATACAATGACATCTACATCTAGAAAGAGAGTCGATAAGAGATTGAATGTGGTTGTGGAAGAGTTGAGTCAGGGGAACTCAATTTTGCGTCATGCTTATGATGAGTAAATGTAAGGCCTTCAGTAGATATGTGTGTACTACGACATGTGAGCCTATTGATAAGGAGCTCTAAGGCATGAATATCTATCTACCCCTATGGTAAAAAGCAACGAAAGAATCAGAAGGTAGATACAAGTTTCAACAAGTAAAAGAAGCTAGGTGAAGAAGGATCCCAGTTAGTGAAGATTATCTGTATTTACAATTCAGGCAGAGAAATATAAACATTCTGAGTTACTTTCAACAATAACAAAGATATATTCACTTGACAACACCCATTTCAGTTATGCCCCGTGGGAGCTAACAGATATAATTTAAGAGAAGGATGGGATATCAACATCCAGCTAGGGTTAGAGTAACCCAAAATTGTGGACGGATTGTTATCATTAGCTCACATTTCCGAGAGATATTGCAAACGTGGTAATGGTTCTCCTTGTGAGACACTCATATGGTGCACTCTAGAATAGTACAATCAGGTATGAATACTAGAATGTTCAGAAATTTCTGAAGATTGGCATTGGAATTCTAGAAGGGATAAATATTTACCGTTGTATGGTTCTCGTCCCTAGTAAAGAGAGAGTGTTAGGCAACCCGAAGACCCAGTGGGTTGAATCAAGGGGGGCTAAAAGTGAAAGAATTTTTTGAAGAAGTTTTCATAATAAGGTGATATACAGAAATATTAGCAGGATAATAAGAAGAAAGTAAATGAAGCATTATGAGTAAGATGTGATAAATGGACGATAACGGTAAATCAAAATATGACAGGACTACAGATTCTATAGTCAAGTGAAGGAAAAGACAAGAAGTTACATGCCTTGAGACAATAAAAGAGTATAAGCTATAAAGTCATGTCCCCATTTCGAGAAATGAGTTGGTGACTCACATGATTCCCAGAAGCAAAAGTTAGACCCCGGAGTAATAGAAATTAGTATGGGCTAGTGAATAAGATAAACTAAACTTGAATTCGGGACCAAAGAATTTGATAATAGTTGGCATCGTGAGAATTTCAGAGATCGCGTACCGACGATAATTGAATGGACAATAGAAGAATAACATTTAAAGGTCATTTAGGAAGACGTTTCCCTAAAACAAGCATTGTGAGCAGAGTTAAGCTTAAGGAATTAAGTATATCAGTTACACTAGGTGTGACCTTTGTATGTAAGAAATTAAATTATCCCTGGTACAGAAGGGTTACCGCAAGGCAAGTAAGAGTCCGTGAAGATGTGAAAAGATTCCAAATATGAAGAAGTGAAACATTTATAGGTAAATCTTCATAGCAATAAATGTTAGTACTCCCCTAAAGGGGGGAGATGGTGTGATATGGTATTAAGTCGAAGTTATATGGTTAAGGTAACTATAGAATAGTAAAGGAAGAATGTGGTAGAAAGGCGAAAGGAATGAGATTGCATTTATTCAGATCCTACGGATATGATACGACTCCAGAATATTATGTAAGCATGATGACGGGGAGAGGCAGAAAAGGTTCCATCACTAGATGTTATTGATAAATAAGTGCAAATGAACACCGGATACATACGAAGCCAGTGTGCGGGGTAAGTTAAGATAAAGGATATAACCCACGAGAGATTACGCAGAATATAGATATGATAATGGACTAACGTATAGTTAGTAGTTGATTTAGGAAGAGCCTAGCCATGGTTAAACAAGAGGGTACCGACAAATCAACAGGTTGTGCAAGATAAATATAGCGAAACCCAACATAGGGAATTCAGTCTCGCAAATATGATGATATCGTAATCCTTGAGAAATATTCAGATAGGAGTTGGGGTTGTTAAAGGTACCGTATAAGTGTTACAGAAAAAAAACCCGTTGCCACTGAGAAGACAGTCAAAATTTCAGTTTAGAATCAACCTTATGGGCACAAGGGCACGGAGGTAAGTAATTAAGGATAATTATAGGCGAGTCAGAACGTCAAAAAAAAAATTCTTTCGGGTGTACGATGTAATAAGCTCGCAGCTTTACAGAAGTCAAAGGGTCTCTCTTAAGTATTACAAAGAAAGACTGGCTGAGGGAATAAGGAAGAAGACTTCAACTTAAGTATAGTGACATAAGGAAGAAATGGTCTTGTAACAACAGTCTCACAACAACATTGTATGCATTCCATAAGAAAGTGGCAGCTATCATGGCTAATGAACGAAAAAAAATAATCAAAAGATGATATTTGAGATCATATGAGTTACACGAAATTCCAGTAATTGTGGGAATTGAGATAAGTCATGTATTCATGCAACAAGTGGCAGAAAGACTATGATAAGTAATCACTTATGTTTAAAGACAACTAAGAAAACACATGAAAAATTATCCGACCCACGATTTAGAGTTAGTGGTGATTCGTGCACTAAAGATGTGGATGCACTATTTGTATGGCATTCATGTTGATATCTATACGGATCATAAGAGCCTTAAATATATCTTTAATTAAAAGGAATTTAATTTACGCCAAAGGAGATGGTTGGAGCTACTGAAAGACTAAGGCGTTGATATTTTATACCATCCAGGAAAGGCGAATGTAGTACCCGACGCCCTCAACCATAGATCTATGGGTATCCTGTCATATTTACAGCCAGAGACGTGTGGGATAGCCCATGAGATTCATCAACTAGCTAGTCTTGAAGTTCGATTACTGGACTCAGGTGATACCAGAGTTACTATTCAGGACACGGCAACATCCTCTTTAGTAATTGAAGTGAAGGAACGCCAGTATAATGATCATGTGCTAGCTCATTACAGAGATACATCCCCTCAAAAGGAGAAGAAACCATTGGAGATTACAGAAGATGGAGTCCTCAGATATCGAGGTCGATTATGTATTCCTAA
The DNA here is from genome assembly GCF_000390325.3 of Nicotiana tomentosiformis. NCBI lineage: Eukaryota > Viridiplantae > Streptophyta > Magnoliopsida > Solanales > Solanaceae > Nicotiana > Nicotiana tomentosiformis. The sequence continues at coordinate 125,775,438 of NC_090814.1, read as the reverse complement.
TATAGCAAGGTTGCGCCATCAGGTTATGGGAGAAGCTCACTATTCTCGTTATTCAATTCATCCAGGAGCGACGTAGATGTTTCATGATATTAGGGGAATATACTGGTAGGATGGAATGAAGAAGGATATAGCAGAGTTTGTTTCTCAGTGCCCTAATTGTCAGCAGGTTAAGATTGAGCATCAGAAACCCGGTAGATTATTGCAGGCTATAGAGATTCTAACTTAGAAATGGGAAGTGATTAACATGGATTTCATCATAGGCTTACCTCGTACCCAGTGTAAGTTCGATTATATTTGGATTATTATTGATAGACTTACAAAATCAGCCCATTTTCTGCCTGTCAGGACTATGTATTTAGCAGAGAATTATGCGAGGATTTACATTAAGGAGATAGTACGACTTCATGGTGTCCCTATATCTATTATCTCAGATAGAGGTGCTCAGTTTACAACTAATTTTTGGAGGCCATTCCAAAAAGGATTGGGGACTCAGGTGAGTCTTAGTATAACATTTCATCCCCAGACAGACGGTTAGGCTGAGCGTACTATTCAGACACTGGAGGATATACTACAGGCTTGTGTGATGGACTTCAGGGGTAGCTTGGGATGATCATCTTCCACTTATTGAGTTCAAATATAATAATAGTTATCATTCCAGCATTCAGATGGGTCCATACGAAGATCTTTACGGATGGAAGTATAGGTCACCTATCAGATGGCTCGAGGTTGGGAAAACTAAGTTAGTAGGACCAGAGTTGGTACAACATGCAGTTGAAAAGATTACGCTTATACGTGAAAGGCTATTAGCAGCTCAGAGTTGTCAGAAGTCATATGCAGATAATCGACGACGAGACTTGGAGTTTTAGGTAGATGACTGGGTATTCCTAAAGGTATCACCGATGAAAGGCGTTATGAGATTCGGTAAGAAAGGAAAGCTTAGCCCTTAGTACATTGGACCTTATAAGATCATACACAGAGTAGGACATGTAGCATATGAGTTAGACTTGCCTTCCAACTTGGAGTCAGTACATCCAGTTTTTCACGTGTCTATGCTCCGCAAGTGTATTGGAGATATTTCTAGAGTTGTTCCAGTTGACGATGTCCAGGTCACAGATCATCTATCATATGAGGAAACTCCCATTACTATACTAGATAGACATATTCGGATATTGAGAACTAAGGACGTAGCTTTAGTTAAAACATTTTGGAGGAGTAATAATGTGGAAGATATGACTTGGGAAGCTGAAGAAGAAATGAAGACTAGGTATCCTCACTTGTTTCCACTTCCGGAGAAGGAACAGACTGAGACATCACAACATTTAGGTACGTATATGGTACTTGATTCTTATGTTAGTTATTGTTATTGGTCGTGTGAGGCCATTGGTGTTATTGATGATTGTGGCCCTGTGTGGCTTTGTATTGTTGGGTTTGCTGTGTGGCAAGTTTGTAGTAGTACCGTTACAGAGGAGACTCTGCTAAAATTTTTATAGTTTTCTAGGAGTTTAACATTCGAGGACGAATGTTTCTAAGGGAGGAAGATTGTTACACCCTGTGCGTCCCAATGTGACGTAATGAATATGAGACTTTTTAATCATGATTTAAATGATTTTAAATTCATAATATGGCTATATATATGATGTTTTGATTGAAAATATGAAGTTTGGGAAAATCAGATTAAAGTTGCGGAAACATCGACTAATGATTTGCCCTGTAATAGAGCTTTTTGGGAAATATATTTTGTGTTCTATATGAGGTATTTTTGGGACATATTATATACCAAATTGAAGGTCTTGGAATTTAGTCCAACGCACTTAACCGTTCATTCATACGACACTCGGATAAAATATTATAAGCGTCGGAAGATGGGCGAATGAGAGGGTGCCAAGCTTGCACCTTTTGACTTTTCAAACATTGATATATATATGTCTTAACTCGTCTCTCTCTTCATTTCTACATAGAACCTGACCAGAAAATACCATAAAACTTATCCTTCAGCTCTCTAATAGTGTTTCAAAGAAGATTATCATCCCGGGCATAGAATCGAGAAGCGATAACATCAGAATGATCCCTACGACGTAAGTATCGCTATATCGCCTCTCTTTTTCTTTGTAGTTTGAGTTTTGGAATGTATTTAATAGTTTATAAAATTCTTAATTTCTGTATTTAAGTGCTTAAATATCAAGGAAGGCTCATAAATTCATTTCCTAATAGTTTGAACTCACGAGACGGTGATCGAAAGCCGTGAGTTCGAGTTATTTGACTTGTAGTGGACTGTTTTGTGGGTTGTTTCGTGTTGCCTTTGGACTGTATATTTTTATACTGTTTAATGGAGTTTTGGAGGACAAATTGTATTTAAAAACACCACATAATGACGGAATGGTGGGCTGGTCGTTCATCGTTACATTATTTTAAGTTGTTTGACACTACTTTGGTTGTCGTTTTATGTATGAAGTGATTAGGGTGTGTGAGCTGTTTTGTGGTATATTGTGGTGGAGATAATGTTGGAAAATGATACTCGCATGTTGTTATTGTTGTGTTCTTGTTGTTGTTGATATATGGTATTGGAGGAGGGCCTAGTTACAGGGGAGATGCTGCCCAAATTTACGTAAACGAACTACTAGTTTAAGTTGCGGACTTAGTCTTTACTCATCACTGATTTTGAATCTCCTTATGATGTGGTAGATTGAATTGAGTGGTTTGAAGAATTTCTTGGAAGGTATTAAGGACTCAATGGAATTAAGGTATGTTAAGACTATCCCTTCTTTCTTTCTGGCATGATCCAAATGATACAAACGAAACGAGCAGAATACGCAACTTTCATAAATGACTATATTCATAGAAATACTAGGTATGTCTATATTCTTGATTCCCCATGTGAATTATTATTATATCCTTTGTTCATGTGTCTCAGAAAAATACATATTTGATAAAGTTTGTCTGAAAGATATATTGATTTTATGATATTCGAGAAATCTTATTAACGTATTTCTTATGCATTTCATGCATTTATACATGTACATTGACCCATGACCAGAAGGCGTTATATACGTGTATATTATATGTATATAGAATATGGGAAAAGGTTATGGCGTTATATACGCACTACCACCTGATCATCTGATATACGTTGATGATTTTGCCTACAGTGGCTGAGATGATATGATGGGATGCCCTCAGAGGCTTGATGATGTTATGTACGCATATACCTATGCATGGTATGGCATTTATACGCACATGCATGACATTATAAATTTTCACGATTCACAGAGCTATTCAGAATTTCAGGTTGAGTTCTTTACTCCATGTTTCTTTCATGTCTTTTATATACTACTGTCATGCCTTACATACTCGGTACTCTATTTGTACTGACGCCCCTTTTTTTTCTGAGGACGCTGTGTTTCATGCCCGCAGGTCCTGATAGACAGGTTGAGAGTTCTCCAAGTAGGCTATCAGCTCAGCGGAAGATGTTGGTGCGCTCCATTTGCTCCGGAGTTGCTTATTTGGTCAATATGATTCGGACGTGTATTGTTTAGTATGGCGGGGTCCTGGCCCGACCTTTATAGTATTTATCTACTCTTAGAGGCTTGTAGACATATTCCATGTACGTAAAAGATTGTATGGCCATGTCGACCTACGTTTAGTGTACGAGTGAACATTTTGGTCTTATAGGCCCAAGTTGGTATTACATGTTTTATTCTAATTATCCCACGATAGCCTTTACGTCTAATTTACCCATGATGGCATTATACAAAAAGATACGTTATGTTGGTATCCAGTTGAGTAAGGTACCGGGTGCCCGTCACGGCTCATCGGTTTGGGTCGTGACACATTCAAATATTAAGCTATATCTGAAATCAATCCTTCCGAGCAGTTCATCTTACATAAAAAAAAAAAAAAAAAACAACAACAACAACAACATCCAAGTAAAATCCCATAAATGGGGTCTAGGGAGGGTTGTGTGTACACAAACTTTACCCCTACTTCGGAGAAGTTGAAAATCTGAAGAAACAATAGTATTTTAGTTTGGATAAAATACATAACATACTTTAAGGGTATTTATTCATTGCGTATTTTTATGAAAGTGCAATAAATAACATTGTTTCAAAAATTTTAAATTAAGTAGGGGTTTGGACATAAGAATATTGATATTCCAAAAGAAGTATAAAAAATTCCAAGTTAATAATGATATTTTAAAATTTGTGTTTGAACATGAATATAATTTGGAGTTGTTTTTGAATTTTTGTGATTGATTTTAAGTGAAATTTTTGAAAAATAACTTTTTAAATTTTTTTAAATTCCGAAATTTTTTCGAAACTCAAGTTCAAGTGGAATTTGAAATTTTCATGGCCAAATACTTATTCAAAAAAGAAATTAAAAAAAAAAATCGACAAAATGGAATCTTTTTTACGGCCAAACGGGCCCTAAAGAAATTTGTAATTTCTGATCGCTACCAAAAACTTTTGTTATTTTTGTAAAAATAAAAAACTAATGTCAAACTTGAGATCAGAAAAAATAAAAATCTTTTAAAATTTGTACTTGGATTCCCTTAGTTTTTTTTTCTCCTATCTAAAAAATAAAACAACAGATGGAGTAATCTGAGGAAATTGTACAAGGGTGGGGTCCTGACTCATCCCATCGTTAAAAGCGTGAATACGAAAGGGGGAGGGGGAGGGGGTCAAAATTAATGAGTGAGTGAGTTGACTAGAGAAGAGATGTCAGTGAGTGTACTTGGAGGGTATAGACCTCTGTAGTGTTTGTCTCTCCCCCACGCACCCACTCACCCCCACCCCCTTATTATGAGGGGTTGATTTATTGTACCGACGCCAACGCTGCTCTACAAAATCTTCATAGGCCCTATTAGCGGATCCTTGTTACATGTACTATCCCTTCCTCAACAACACGCTAACGTTTTACATTCGTTTTGAAACTTTCTCATTCCATTTCAACTAGATGGAATTTTTTTTAAAAGAAAATTAGTTACACATACATAAAAATTTTGAAATACTTTTAAGGAGTCGTTTGGTTTGTATAATAGAAGAGCTTAAAATCAGCATAAATTTACACGATGGTTTGTTGGGATTTAAGAAGATTTAATTTTCGGAAAAAATCAACATTAATTAATTATAATTTTTGGTTGATTATTTTCATTTTTCTCATACATAATACTCCGTCTTCATAAGCTAAGAGAATATATATATATATTAATTTATGCACAAAAAAGTGAAATAAGAAAGCGGATAGAAATATTTCATTCATTTCACAATCATTGCGTTACTAATTCCATAACCAATCCTTAAAATACAATCTCAATATTACTAATCCCTTGTATTACTCGGGGCAAAATGCAAATATACCGCATCGGTACACCGTACAAGTTCTATTGAACTCATAAGTTTTGACTCTTTTATATATAAGAGAACTAAAGAAGATACTTTTTAAATTTTAATAGGCAGAATAGCCTAATAAAACTATTTACTTGTTCCACTTTGTCATCCCAGTTCCTGTACTTCATGGAGTTTCATCTAGACACTTTTACTTAATCAAAACCTATATTTTAAACCCTTCCGGCACTGCGTATTCCTCACTCGCTCTGAAATACATGACATATTATATCCATGTCAGATAATTAATACCACGTCAGAAAAAGTACAAACAAAGGCAAAAAGTTCCCCTTCCTATTTTTGCTATCAACTTTTCTTCTAAGCAAATTTGCATCCAATATCTTTCAAAGCCACACTTCATCTTCATACTTGAAAATTTTGGGGGATTGTTCAATGGTTAAAAACAATAAAAAATTATGTCTTCTTCTCCCTTTTCAGCAACCAAAATTCTAAATCTTTTTCAGCTTTCTGTAACCAATACATAAAAAATATACAATCTTTATAGATAATTTTGAATATAAATTTGGAAAAAATAATTGAATCGAAGTGAAAATCTTCGAGAGGAAGACTTAAAATTTTGTACCGATGGTTCGTGAGAAATGAAATCTGAAGTGGAGGTTCCTCTCTTTTGTCCCTTTGATTGGTGACGACTAGTGATTCCCAACGAGTGCTTCTTGATTCAGTGAAATTTTTGGGGTACGAAAATGGATGATTTCTACTTGGGGTTTGTTTCAGTAGACGAGAAAGAGATAAAAGAAGAGAGAACTAAGAACATTGGAGAGGAGTTGGAGGCGATGTGTAGCAGCTGGTGGTGTAGCAGCTATCTCTGGCGGTGAAAGTTTTCTTTTATCGTTTCTGAGTCAATGGATGGAGGATAGCAAGTAAAAGGTTATTGGTGTGATCTTAGATTTGGCAAGGTGAGCTTTTCCGGTGAGATTTCCAGCGAGGGATTTTGGGGTGGAGACATCAACGAGAAAGAAGGGGAACAATGTGCAAATATTTCTATCTTTTCCTTTTTTTTCCTTCTTATTTTGATTTCCTTTTCAATCTAAATCTATGAATTCACGCTCATTATACGCGTGCGTTGCACACATTTTGTCCAACTCAGCCGTCAAGTTGCCACATTTGCTCAGTCAACGGTCAGAGGAGTTTAAAATATAGGTTTTGATCAAGTGAAAGTGTCTAGATGAAACTCCATGGAGTACAGAGACCGGAATGATAAAGTGAAACAAGTAAATGGGTCTACTAGGCTATTCTGCCATTTTAATATTGTAAATGACCATAAAGACCCATTTTCTCTATAACATTTATGTGTTAACTTTACTAGAATTATAACTAATAGAAAACATAAATTAATAACTTTAAAAATATAATAAATTCAACTTTATTATTTACCTGTAAAATGGTACAGTTAAATTTATACGTAGTTTCTAGACAAGTGAATTAATTCGATCCTGAAATAACAAGATAATTGAAGAAATATATAACATTTAACCTTGATAGGAAGGCGAAATGACAGAAATAAAGATTCTGGTAGTGAAGCCTCCGGGCGCAACAATAATAAGAACAAAAACAGAAAATAAGAAGGTAAAATTGATTAGAGCTTTGAGTAGATTGTAATTATTAGTTTGCCAGAAAATTTGTGTCCTTACAATGATAACAAAGCTGACTATTTATTACTATGTCTAGGAAAAGAGGTCCTAGAATCGTACTATTCTTTAATGTTAATTATGAGGCCATTGATGAAAATGTAATTGTGAGCATAAATGCCAAATTTCTTGTAACGGGTATCATACTTAATGCTGTGGAATTTTCTTCATTAAATGCTACCCGGCAAAGAGTATTTATTGTATCTTTATGAGCGTTATTCTTTCCGGTGACAGACGAGACCGTTACCTTTGGTTTTGGCTATCGCCCGTCTTAGGTTCCACGTGTCCCTCTTTTGGGCGACGCCATAGCATAACATATTTTACCCTATACAGATAGCCCCCCTGCTTTCCGGTGATATAACTTTGTGTCGCCGGAAAGTTGGTAGAAATACTCTTTTGGCGTGAATTACTATGATCCCCTCTGAAAGCTTCTGACGGTTGATTACACCCCCATCTCTCCGCATTTAATGTCCCGAACACGCATCATCCCATGATTCAACACAACTTTTGTCGATTATCGAGGTAATCATGGCCATAAATTTAGGCGCCAAAACTTTTACTTATACGCATCAACCTTCTTCCCTTATACTCCATAATTTTCCAAACCTTCTAAAATCTTTCTTTAACTCCCTTCAAACTAAAAAAACTTTTCTTTCATCTAAATGGCTTCTTCTTCAAAGCGTTAACTCTTCAAAGGGCAAGAACAAAGTCGAGGATGCTGCTCCTCCAACGGTGGATTCCATCATTCCTAGTAATCTTGTTACAACAAAAGACTTTGAAGAGAAATTTCCTTCGGCTCTCCCTCGCACATAGGTTGTTGGCAGATATCCTTCTTCTATCTGTTCTTCCAGTATTCCTGTTGTGAAGGAAGATTGTCACTGCCATGATATGGATATTGTTGCTCCTGATCTATCAGAGCGAGTGACCCTACCCAGTGAGGGTTTTTACATATTTTTACACGTATCCCTTTACTTTGGGTGCGTTCTCTTTGAGCGGAGAGCATGACTCCGTTATTGCGGAATTCAGCCTCCGATATCAGGTATGTTTGGCATAAGTAAGTCCTTATATGCGGAGAATTATTGCATGTCTCTTGCGCTTGTGCCAAGAGACGGGAAAGGAGCTATCTTTAGCTCACGTGATGAATATTTATTCCTCCAAAATCTTCTGCGGGGGAATGATAAATTTCAGCAAACGTGGCCACCATGCTCTGTTATCTAGCATGGATAATGATAATGACCGTAGGTGAATGGAACAGTTTGTCTTGGTTTCCATCAACGACATCATTCCGACAATAGATTTATCCTTTCTGAAAGCATGGAACCGCACTCGTGAACGCCTTGTTTAATATTTCTTTTATTAGGTATTTTTCTATACCCGTATTGATACTCCATCTTTCGCCTATTTTAACAACTCGATGGGTCCCACCAATGGTTGAAGGCCTGGACCAGTGGGTCCAGAAGATCTTAGATGTCACTATGCCTGAAACCTGCACGTGGAAAGAATTGGCCCTTACATACGGGTGGAAGGCCAAAAATCATAGTAACTCAGACTCACCTTGTTTCAGTTTTTTTATGTGGAGAAACTGATTGATCATTTCTATCTTTTCTCTGAAATCAGGTCTACACACGGGCTCTGTTGTTATCCTCGGGGAGGACATTTTGGCTGATCCTGTTGACGCGGCGAGGCTGCTTTAGGAGGTGCTTACTCGAACATGTGTCTCCGGTCCTGCTTCGAGTACAAGTGTTTCTTTACAGAGTCCCCGACCGGAGGACAAAAAACCAAAAAGAAGACACTCCTCCACGGTTGGGGAGATGAATAAGAGGGCAAAGATTGTTGCCCACGAGTCGTCTCCAGTAGTTGTGGTGACTAGCCTTCCTCCCAGGCCGGTCATCGACATTGTGATGATCTACGATGATAGAGAAGCTAGTGATGGGGGAGCTTCTCTACATAGAAGGCGACGATCCTCATCAACTCATCAGAATGCTTAACCTGTCGAGTTAGTTACACCATCCGATGATGATGTCTCGACGCTCTAGGGGAATACGATATGATGGAAAATGCCAACTCCCACTTCCATGTCCCAGTCGTCGCGCCTGGTATTTTAGGGCTGCGTACCGGGTCCCTTCCGTCCTCGGTTGACGAGCAACCAACAACTAGTATTGCGTTTGCTGCAGCAACTTCTCTATCTTCAACTCAATCAGCTTCATCTCCAACTTAACCAACACCAGCAACTGCTACATCATCTCCACCGGCCGCACCTGACCACGAAGAAGGTGTTTCTCTTCCCTAGTCCCTAGTTCATGGGAATTTGGGAGAAAATTATGCTGCCCCTTCTGAAGATCCACAAAGGAGGAGGAATGTTACTCTTTCGGTCTCTACCGGATGCAACTTGATATCCAAGCCGCTTAGGTTACTAATTATCTAAAGCCTTTGGATTTAGAGAAAGATTGGGAAAAGATTCAGGCACTCTCGAGAGAGTATTTGTTGAACAACTCCATGAACAACGACGCATCGGTACATTGCTTTCTTCATTTGTTATTTCTTCTATTTTGCCTCAACATATCCTGAGTTTTGACTTTTTTGTTTTGTAGGCAAACTTTCTTGATTCCGAGGGCCTTTAGAGGTTGATTCATGAGAATGAGGAAATTAACTCTGCACGGGATCAACTTTTGGCAGAGCGGGAGCAAAGTGTCGCTCGCCTCTCAGAATTAGCAGCCAAAGCCACTGAGGCCGCTATATTGGAGGCTTGTTTGCAGCAAAGCGAGCAAGGAGTGTAGACCCTTAGCTGAGGGATTGCCCCGTTGAGGGTTCAGTTTGAAGAGGCTAAGGCCAAATGGAATGAAGTTCATAATGTCATTCTTGTTGCATCCGATCGTAAGGCTGCCTCCGCTAAAAGATTGAATAACTTAGAGGCAGCCTTGAACTCCAAAACTGAAGAGCTTGCTGTTGCGGGGGAGAAACATGCCCAACTGGAGGAGAAGTATAGGAAACTATCGAGCATAATAGGCTCTTTAGTTCAAACGTCCGTGGCCTTGATGTTAGCCTCAGATCCGTCCGGGAAAGCCTTTCTGCCGAGGTAACCCAACTCAAGAAAGACATTAACCGTCGATCGTCTTCCTTCGTTGTTGAGAAAACTTACGCTATGTACAGCATGAGGAGAAAAACTTTGGAAAAGGCCAAAGATGGTATCATTGACTTCGATGCTGAAATTGCTAAGGTCTGTGAGCTTGAGTTGGCTGCTAAAAACGGTCTCTCGGTAGAGCCTGCTGTATTATCAACAAGGCGACACGTTAAACATTCATGCGCATATAGTTCTAATGTGACATTTAAGCCTCAAGAATTGATTTTACTCATCAAAGACTCTTGCTTTATCATATAGGTCATGGTGGACTCCATACTCTTCCTTCTCTACTTTCCATTTGCATGGCTCACTTAAGAAATTTAGCACTCAATCCAAAGATTTATGAAAGGTTCACTCATCTCTCTCAAGAGAATGTCGCAAGTACGATTTTAAGTACCATATATTTGCCCCTCATGTAGATCACCACTAGTGTAAGCTCACTCGGCTTGAAATCAAGTAGGACTTCTTTCGGGATGTAATGAAGGCTTTTGGATTAGGGTGGGATGCAATATGGGTGAGTGATTATACTTTTCCTTAAGCACTCCATTTTTTATTTCTCGGCTCACACTTTGCCAATTCTTTGAGGCACTTTCTTTTCTTTGGGGGGACAAGAGAGACTTAATATCACTCTTTCTTTATCATTACATTCATTTTCTCTCTCTTTGATTTCTCCATGTTTGGGATCATTACCCCTCTTTGAATCCCTTCAACTCTTTCACTTGTTCACTTTTTTTTTTGCATTTTTCTTTTTTTTTTCTTTTCTTTTCTTGCCTTTCCTTCTCATCATTTATTTTCTCTTTTTGTGAATTGATACCTTTTTCAAGTCCCTCGTATCTCCCTCAAACTTACGTTTTTAGCCATTTGTTTCTCAAAAGTGTTAAGGAAAGCTCGGATACCAAGAGAAGGTCATGACAAAATGGGTAAAGACTTGTAACATGGTTATCAAATGAGAAAGGCTCAAGGGTCAAAGGGGTTGACTAGGGATAACATTGGGTAGGCAATAGAAAACTCAAACGGGCCAAGAAAAGCCTACAATCACTTCTCAAGCCAAGCGAAACTTAAGATTTTGCCTTAAAATACATTCGGGGCAAGTTCTAGATCTTTCGCATAGGTACTTGGACTAGCAACAAAGTATATCACCCCTCGCACAACTAGATTGTTAAAGAGGATAGAGTTGAGGGCCCACAACGACCACATTCAAGATTGAAAATCACTATGGTTCAATTAAACCATTCGATGGTTGCCAAATTCAACACAAGAGTCACAAAGTTACTAACTAGAGCTATTTCTTTGAAAAATCTTATTTCTAACCATAATCACATAGTTATGTGTGTTGGTACCAGTTGAAGCATGTTTGACTCAAGTCTTTTTATTCATTACTACTACTACTACTATCCATCGTTGGGACGAGTCGCATGGTTCATAGAACAACTACCTTTGGAAAGAACCGTGGCATTAAGAAAACCAAAGGCTTATTATCTACTAGAATATAAAAAGAAGCTACTAAATCAAACAAAGAAGCTACTAACTCAAACTAAGAACTAACAAAGGAACAAAAATAAAGAAGCTAATAAACAAAAATTATTGAATATACATAATGAGAGAAAAAGAGAGAATATATACAGAATAAGAAATAAAAAGAAAATAATATCAAATTATTACAGGCCAAACATTTCAGAATATACCAAATATGACCAATAAACTCCACCCCTCTGAATAAAGATAAGCATTGTCCCTAATGCTTAACAAAATAAGAGTAAAAGAGAGGGAAAAGTGAAGAAAACTCCCTATGGTTCCTTGGATATCTCTGTGTCCCAAGCAATGTCAACGCCCTCAGTCTCATCCAATTGAATCTCATCATCCTCAACTCTGGTGTGAATGGGTTGGTGAATATCTGATGCACTACCTCGACAGTGTCGATAGCAGAGTCTGGCTCCTCAGACTGGCCAGCTGGTGCCACCGGTGCTGATAGTACTGCAGGGTCTAGGCCTAAAGGGTATGGGTCAATCGATATATCTCCGGCTGCAGCAAGCTTGGTCACCTGTCTCCGGAGCTTGTCCACTGACTTCTTGCTGGCCTAAGACTTCCTTATCTTCTTTACTTCTTTTCCCAACTCTTCGATCACTGACCTGTGCTGTACCAAGGTAGCCATGATGGTGTTCTGGTTCTCTAGAATCTTCTTCAATGTTACCTCAGCTGTTAGGGAAACTGACGCCTGGACAGTAGACTGTGCTGCACAATACTAGATAAGTCAGACAGCTTTGCAGTTGCTGTCTACATCCAGTTGTTGAGGCTCGCCAATGTCTGGGAGACTCGCAGTGCACAAAGTGGAGCAATAGGCATGTGCACCAGCTTCAAATCCGAGGTGGAAGCTGTGGCAGGAACTGCAGCAGGGACTGAAGATAATGGTGGAGGCATAACTGCGGCACTAGAGAAAGGTTCGGCCGTAGTGGATGGAACATCAACTGTCTCCGCAATTACCACAATTGGCTCATCAAACTGGCCTGTGGTGGTAGACGGCTGACCTTTTCTCTTTGGGTTGTTCGCATACATAAGTGAGCACCATGAGAAAGGCTTCTTCGGCCTCACCTTTGTATCAAAATCCCCTGGTTCCACCCCTGCACCCGTAAGATACTCTATAATGGTGTTGGGGTACGGGTAGGAAGAGTCATCCTGTTGGGCGACATCACAGTACCCACATTGATAGGGTACCCGGCTATAATAGAGGCAACTAATACTTCCCGAAGAATCGGCAAGTGAGTTTCATTTTGACTCGGGTAGTGTCTGTTGCAGACAAATGATTGCCACATTTTTGCTTCGAAGCTCAATGTTCTTTGGTGGATAGGAACCCCAGCAGTGATCCATGGTGGTGGTGGTCCTGGTGCAGCTAGAATCTCCGCTAACCAAGTACGAACTGTATCCCTAAGTGCACACTTTTCTAGGTATTCTTTTGGCTCGATATCATCAACACCCAATTATGTGTTCAGTGTGTTCTGATCAAATCGCACTTTGAGGTTTTAGACTTTTGTCACCTTTGTCCCTTTTTTGATATGCTCCGCATTGGTGTAGAATTCTCGGATAAAGTATTCCTTAGCATCCACCAAACTCTGGGTAAACTACATCTACCCTTTGCGTTCTATAAACTACCTCAGCACGATCTGGTTATACCTCTCTAAATTTGTCGGTAAGAACTGTCGTTCAAGTGTTAGCGACCTCACCGGCCACCATGTGCGAAAACTAGTGTTATTTCAAACCTCTTTCTTCTTTGTTATTTAAACCCCATCAGTTGTGGTATCTCCCCATCTATCATTATCGGGTATGTCCTGAATGGGTGTATCCTGTGTCCTAGGGACTGGTGTTGCTGAAGGCTCAGAAGCTTGTCAAGCACTTTCCAATCCTTCAGGAGTGTTGTGGGATAAGGACGGCTCATCCCTAAATTTAAGTCTCCATGGCAGCCAGACTATACTGTCGATTATTCCTGAACAGAGGCTGATGTGCCCTCTGATATGCCCCTAGACGGGGCGTATGAACTTATATCGGAGAGATCTGCATCCCTCCCCCTCCTGGTTGTTATCTTTTTTTATTTCCTATTGTTGGGCAAGAGGTAAAGCTCTCTTGCCTCGTCCCCGAGAAGGTTCACCTCTTCCTTTAGAAATGTCTCATCTGCCTCTAGATCGAACCATTGTCCGTATCAAGCAAATGCGGTTGTTAGTTGCAATTTAATGTTCAGGCATACACAGGAGATATGCAAGACTACACCAGAAAACATAATGAGGGTCACATGCACAGTATGCTTATATGTTAAGATCTGCGGTCCACAAAATTTTACTTCGGCCGCATGTGAGGCCTTGCGGACCGCACAATTTAGCTTTGCAGCCACAAAAGTGATGTGCGGTCTGCATAATTTCACTTGCGGCCGCATCTCAGAAACCCAAAATCTGCCAACTCTATGATGACAGAGAATTGGTTGATGTGCGGCCGCAACGTGATTTCTGCAGTCTACACAATTAGACCCGCGATCGCATATTTGAGTCACAAAGTGTAGACTCTCAGATGATAGTAAAATGGTTGTTCTGGGGCCACAATGGGAATTCTACGGTCCGCACAATTTTCTTGCGGCCGCAGACCCATTCTTTACTAAAGCTGTCCTAGAATCAACCTCTGCGGACCGCTCAATTTTAGGTGTGGCCGCATAATTCAAAACACTACGAACAGTCTAGTCTTTCAATCTAGATTTTGCATTTTTGTGCAAATTTTGACCTAGTAACAATATAAAGGCATGAAAATACGTTGACCCAGTCCCCAATGAGCATGTATTAGTTAACCCACTACAGATTTACCCCCACATAAATGCACAATTGAATTCTATTGACAAATGGCCTAAAAATAATTTAAAAATCTACAAATTAAACTAAAAAATGAAAAAATCTAATAAGGAATATAATCATACAAGATGTGAATGAGTGCAAGGGATGAGTGATCACAATTGTTGGACGTGTGGGCAGATGATTCAATAAGAAATTTCAATATAGTGCAAGATTTAATGCTTAGAGAGGGAAAAATGTAACAATTGCCCTGGCCCTCTATTTATACTAGTGATTTTCTAAGAGAAGGAGGAGCGAGTGCAGCCGCAAAAGTTCAGTTGCGGTCTGCACTCTGTTACCTGGTTAGCTTAAGTTGGTGTCTTGTCTGCGGTCCACAGAATTTTGATTGCGGCCGAAAATTTCCTGTTACGACCTCAGATTGACCATTTTTCTGACAGACCAACTTCAGAGAGTTGGAATTTTCCACCTTTCATTTGTGCGGTCTACAAGATAATTGTGCGGCCACAGAGCACTTTTGCAGCAACAACTATAAATGTGTAGTCTGCACAATTCAACTGCAGTCCGCAAGTGATGCAACACTTAGGCTGATGTCTGTCCACAATTCCTGTAAGGCACACTCATCCTTGTAGCACACTTCAAATCAAGTTAGCACAAAAATAACACTTGACTAAAAAGGAAAATAAACATGGGTTGCCTCCCAAGAAGCGCCTGATTTAACGTCACGATACGAAGCAGAATGCCATCAATTGAAATGAATGACTTCCACGACGTGGCTATCTCCAACTTTTGCAAAATAGTGCTTCACCTGGTGACCATTGACTCAGAATATTTCATTATTTTTGTTCTTTAAGTCCAATGCTCCAAAAGGTGTCACACCAACAATTTCAAAGGGGTCACTCCATTTACACTTTAACTTTCCGGGAAACATCCCCAACCTTGAGTTGAACAACAATACGAGATTGCCCACCTTGAACTCTTGTTTCAAATGTATTTGTCATGAAGATATTTCATCTTTTCTTTGTACAAGGACTAACTTGTGTAGGTATGGTACCGGAATTCATCCAATTCATTCAAATGTGCAACCCTCAAGTTAGCGGCTATATCCCAATTAAGATTCAACTTCTTTAGAGCCCATATAGCCTTGTTCTCAAGTTTCACCGAAAGATGACAAGCTTTTCTGAACACCAACCGGTACGGCGACATTTCAATAGGTGTTTGGTAAGTCGTCTGATAAGCCCATAATGTATCATCAAGCTTCTTGGACCAATACGTCCGGTTAACATTCACTGTTTTAGACAAAATACTCTTTATCTCTCGGTTGGAGACTTGCACTTGACCGCTAGCTTATGGATGATAGGGAGTTGTGATTTTATGAGTAACACCATACTTGATAAGTATAGTGTTGAAAGCCTTGTTTCAAAAATGTGACCCCACATCACTTATAATATCCCGTTGAGTACCAAACCTTGTGAAAATATTTTTCTTCAAGAACGCCATCACACTTCTCGCTTCATTGTTGGGTAGAGCAACGACCTCCACCCATTTGGACACATAATCCACCGCGACCAATATGTATGTATTTCCACAAGAACTCACAAAAGGACCCATGAAATTAATGCCCCACACACCAAAAATATCAATCTCCAAAATGGTGGTGAGACGCATTTCATTTTTCTTTGAGATTCCACCTGCCCGTTGACATTTATCACATCTTTTTACGAGCTCACTAGCATCCTTGTAAAGAGTGGGCCAATAGAAACCGCAACTTAGCACTTCGGTCGTTGTTCATGCCCCACCATGGTGACCACTATATGGTGAAGAATGACAAGCTCCAAGAATTTCACCTTGTTCTTCTTCTGGTACATATCTTCTAATCACCCCATTTATACAAATCCGGAAGAATTTCACCTTGCTTTTCTTTCACCTTGCTCTTTTTTCGGTACACATTTTCTAATCACCCAATCCGGTACACATCTTGAAGAGAACTCATCCGGAATGATACCACAATGATGAGCACAAAAACACACACTTAAATTCTGCTCGCTAGTCAAAGATAGTATAGTATAATATCGTGTCCACAAGTATTGGATTTAAATATTATTCTCATAGTTTCTAGCTTGATTTCTATCTAGGAGGATCAACAATTGAGATTTATATGACTAAGAATATAAAATCTACAGCTATTGACTAGTGACTATCGAAACAAGGAATAAGCAATTAAGGTTATCGGTGGGAGATGATAGGGTTTTGACGGAATAAGTGCAAGATAATTGTTCGGGATCTAACTCTATATAATTCACTTCCAATGTTCAAGTGAGTCTCTCGAATTCATTGTATTATTAGTTCAAACGTTTAGAAAAAAACGCCTCTCTCGATTAAGTCTTAACCTCACAAGATGAACCAATTTAAGCAATGTGAAGATATGCAAGAATTCGTAGTGGATCGGTCTTTAGAAAAACCTCTTTCGATTATTTTTCTAACTAGGTTTAATCAATGATTCAACTAGCCTCTTTCGATTACTTAGAAGAATCTATGAACTCAACCAACAATATAATGCAAAGATATCACAAGTTATGCATCTCTCGATTACATGAACTAGTGAATACATATGCAAAAATTAAATCTTCCAAAATGATTCAAATACATAAAAATAGAGTTATAATCCACAAACAATCATCAACACACCAAATCCGTCTAAACCCAAAAGGAACTACTCCATAGACATGGAGAAGTTCTTCACAAATATAACTAAAATATAGGAAATCATAAATTCAATCCAAACCCGGATCTTGAGTGAGGAAGAAATGATGAAATCCTTGTTCTTGTGTTCTTCCAACCCCTCCTTAGCCTCCTTGGCCTCCTTAGGTCGAAAATCTGTCAAAAGTCCCGAAAATAATATTTTTTCGTGTATTTAAGCCACCCCCCAATAATCCCTAGACGAAATTATTCCTTTTTTGCGGAATTGGGAAGTTACTCTAACATTTTTGGGCTACCGTGCCGCCCCATGCGGCGTGAAAGTAGGAAATTCCACAACGTGCCAAAATATGATTTCTGGCCACTTTTTGCACAAGCACCCCACGCCCCGCGGGGCATGCCGCGGGACGGGTAGTGCAAATTGTGGCCAGAGATGAGTTTTTCAAATTTTTGACATCCAGACTTGGTTTTCGACCCCCGAACGTGATCCCGGCTTAATTGCTTGGTATTCTACTCAGGCTTCAAAGCTCCAAATAGCTCAAATTAGCTCCACAACATCTACATAACTCGGAATCACTCCTACAAGACATAAAACACACAATAAGTGCAAAAATACTATAAATTAAAGCTCAATATAAGTAAAGTGCAGTGAATTAGAGTGTAATAAGCGACTAAAACACAGGATTATAGCCTACCATCACACACACAAGGAAATTTTCTAGATCCGCGAACCATAGCACCTCTTTCATTGAAATAGCCAAGAGTTGCTCATCGAGGAAGGAGTCATTGATTTCAAGGCCATCATGCGGCCTCCCCTCCTCCTCCAAACGAGACAAGTGGTCCGCCACTTGGTTTTCACTCCCTTTTATATCTTGGATGTCAATATCAAACTCTTGCAAAAAAAGCACCCATCTCATCAACCGAGCTTTGGAATCTTTCATGCTCATAAGAGAACGAAGTGCCGCATGATCCGTGTGGACAATGACCTTTGCACCCATCAAGTACGGGCAGAACTTCTTATTTGCAAACACAATGGCAATGAGATCTTTCTCCGTAACGGTGTAGTTGACTTGGGCACTATTCATGGTCTTACTAGCATAGTAGAGCGGGTGAAAAATCTTGTTGATGCGTTGCCCCAAAATAGTCCCAACCTCTGCGTCATTTGCATCATACATGAGTTCAAAAAAGACACTCTAATTTAGAGCGGTGATGATTGGAGTAGTTGTCAACTTGAACTTTAAATATTCAAAAGCTCTTATGCAATCATCATCAAAGTTGAACTTAACATCCTTCTTAAGAATTTTGCACAACAGGTTCACCGCCGTTGTATAGGTTGTAATATGCTCTTGAGGGTCTGAAGTTCCGTCATACTTTGGCACATCAGGCATTTTAAACTGCTTCGGGATTAATTATGGTACCGCACTTGGCTTGTATGCCAATTGAGTATACTTCTTTAAGTCCGGACCTTTTAGCACCAGTGGTGCGACCGGGATTTGGTCCATGCGGGCGTTCACTTCTCTCATAAACAGTAAGAGTTCATTATTGAAAGGATCGTTTTTGTTATTGGGGCCGGATGCACTCCCCCAGCCCCATCGGAGCCAACTTCGCCCCTCGGGGTGTTGTTGTCAACCATATGCGTTGTTTGATTCACGGAAGTTACGGGAGGAAATAGATCTCGTCTATTCGCATTATTCAAAGCCCCTGATAGCTCCTACTTCAACTCCGTCATAACCTTATCTTGTCGCGTGAGGTGACCTAGAATGATCGCCTGTGCTTCTTATAGGACCCTTACCGCGTCAACGAAATCATAGGGAGTTATCTTCCGAACATGTCAAGGATATTGCCTATCATGTACTGGCGTGGCGTCATTCCCCTCGTTGTGGGTATCGCCAATTGAGTTCTCGAAATGAGGTTGATCCCCTCGAACCTCGGGATTATGCGTATTGTTAACACCTTTATCTGTCATTTTTTATAATTTTTTCTAAGACAAAATAATCAAAACACGTTAGTAAAAAAGGCAAGGATCAACTTAATTATACGACTGTCTAAACACCACGGTGGGCGTCAAATTGTTTACCCGTAAAATGGTGCAGTTGAATTTATATGTGGTTTCTAGACGAGTGAATTAATTTAATCCTAAAAAAATAAGATAATTGAAGAAATATATAACACTTAGCTTTGATAGAAGACAAAATGACAGAAATAAAGATTATGGTAGTGAAGTCTCCGGGCGCAACAATAATAAGAACAAGAACAAATTGATTAGAGCTTTGAGTATATTGTAGTATTAGTTTGACAGAAAATTTCCGTCCTTACAATGATAACATAACTCACTATTTATAGCTACGTCTAGGAAAGAAGGCACTAGGATCGTACCCTTCTTTAATGTTAATTACGAGGATCATTGATTAAGATGTAACGATGAACATAAATGCCAAAATCCTTATAAAGGGCAACGTGCTTAATGCTGTAGAATATTCTTCATTAAATACTAACGGGCGAAGATAGTTATTGCATCTTTATGAGCGTTATTATTTCTGGTGACTGACGAGATCATTGTCTTCGATTTTGGGTATCTCCGTCTTAGATTTCATGTGTCCCTCTTTTAGACGGCCAATGTAATATAATATATTTTACCCAATACATTTATAAATCTTAAAAATTAAACTTACAAAATTTAATATTACTAAATGTACTCGTAGCATTAATAGTGTTGTTGTTGATGACCTTAGGGCTATTGGGCTAGAGAAAAGCTAAAGGGCTAGTGATTGGTGACTTGATTATAAAGTTATGCTGCAGACGGCGTCCTCAGAAGATTCACTGTCCTCGCAAATCGAAGTGCAGCAGTTGTCTCTTGGACCAATTCTGTACAGTAAGAATTTAAACTTTTTGTACTAAAAGGCAATGCACAACTATTTTGCACTGCCATTTGCCAAGCTGGGAGGCGAGCTTCTGATATGCCTTGAACCAAGAGTTTATCATAGAGGGTGAAATATGGGTCATAGCAGAAGCATGAATGGTGGGTGGTAGTTTTTAGGTAAATATGTTTACAGTATTGTTCAATTTATTCGGCGTTTGGACATAATAATTGTAAAATTTCGGAAAAAGTGAATTTTTTTTCTAAGCGAAAAATGTATTTAAATATTAGAATTTTGTTTGAAAATAAATATAATTTTGGGATATTTTTGAAATTTTGTGAGTGATATGAGTGAAAATTTTAAAAAATAATTTTTTGAAGTTTTTAAATTTTCGATAAATTCTAAAATTCATCTTCAAGTTAAAATTTTAAAAATTTATTGTTAAACACTGATTTCAAAAAAAGTAAATTTTTTTTTGAAAAAAGTAAAATTTTTCTTATGTCCAAACGAGCTCTTAGAGTACATTTGGATGAGCTTATTTTAAGTGACTTTTAAGTCTGAATGACTTTCAAGCCATAAGTTAGAAATTTTAGTTTTTGATTTTTTGTATGTTTTTATCATTTTAGCTTAAAAACAAGTATTTAAAATTATTTTTTTACTTTATTCATACACTACAAAATGACTTAAAAGCTATTTCGGCTTAAAAATACTTAAAATAAACAGATCAAAACGGACTCTTGCACCGTTTTACAGTATTACTCGTTGCTTTCATTTAAAAGCTTTTCAACATTTATTTATTGATTTACTTTTATACTTATAAAAATATTTCTCCATATTATGATATATTTGTGCCTAGTAAAAATGGGTATATAAAATGAAACTTATGGGGTAAAACCAATGATGGGGTAAACCCAATGCATACCTAATCGATCGTGATTTTTTTACAACTAAATGATAAAATAAATGATAAAATTAATAATCCAACAAGTACTCCTTCCGATTCAGTTTATACGAATGTATTTTATAGTACTCGAAAAAAGAATGATTCTTCTTTAAATTGAGAAACAATTTAACCTAATTTTTTGACTTTACCTTTCATTAAAAGCTTTTATAGTAATATAAATATTATGACAAATTAAAGATCACAAGTTTCAAAATACACAAATAATATACTGTACTCTCTTCAGTCCACTTTAAATAATTTTTTGGTATTTGTTTTGTGATTCATAATATTTAATTTTTTGAAATATCAAGAAGGATTTAAATTCTTTATTCCCGAGTTGTCCTTGGAGTAAAGAACTTATGAGTATTTGTTATATTTTTAATTAATAAATTAATATTAATATGATCAATTTTATTTTTAATTAATGTTAAAAGTTTAATTTCTTAATATGTATGACAACAATAAAAAAATCGATTAAAGTGGATCGGAGGAGCACCTTACATAGGATTGTAAATTTTAAAGGTTTTTATTTCTTTTTTAAATTTCTTGGAATCCGTGCCAGTTTTACATAAAATAAGGAGTAATAAGTATACCTAATCCCTCCGTTCCAGTTTATGTGAACCTATTTCTTTTTTGATTCGTTCTATAAAGAATGACTTCTTTCTAAATTTGAAAACAATTAAGGTTAAACTTTCAATTCTACTCTTAATGAGAAACTTTTATAACCACACAATTATTCTGAACCCCTTTTTAACTTGTTTAGTATCACAAATTTAAAAAATATTTATTTTTTTCTTAAATTCCGTATCTAATAAAATAAGTTAGGTTAAATTGGAACGGGGAGTAGTATTTATTAAGCAAATTCAATTCATACAATTAAGTGGAGCTTTAAGAAAGGGAAGGCACAAAACCCGGAACTTCCCATTAGTTTTGGAAGGCGGCGCCGTTACTGATATGAAGAATAGCAAACGCATGCACTTCCTGCTTGTTTCCTCACTTTCATTTACCCCTCCTCGTGGCCTATACTGTGCCGGCGTATTCTTAACGTTTTTATTGTTTTTATTTATTCTTTTATTGCTCACATTTTTCGACATGACTTATTTTTATGTATAATCTCATATTTACGATTGTTATATAATTTTTTTAAAATATTGAAATTTTATTTTGCTTTGATGTCTGTCCTCCAGACTAACGTACTTACTAACAATTATTTAAATATTTTCTCAAATATTATACAAATAAAATTAACATTTAGTAACTTTTTTGTTCGCTGTTTAATGCCGTTAAAATTGTACAAGAGTATATCTTTTTTTTTCCCATGTTATCACGATTTTCAACAAATTTAAAGCAAGGTGAATTTTCTTATTGGTTATGGTTTTATAAGTCTCGCGTGACCGGAATAGATATTCTCTAATTTGTCATACATAATTTTATTGATTTTAATACGTTCGAATTTGAGGAAGATAAGAAAATAGGGGATAGTTTATAATCCTCTAAATACCAAATTGCTTCTCCATTCCTCTCACAACCACGTGAACGATTGATCGTTGTATTCATTAATGTAACCCCCAAAAAGAGAAAAGATAATTGAGAACATCCACAAGAAAAATAGAGCATCTTTAGATTTAAACTGCTAATGTATATCATTTGCATGAAATCAATGCCTCTATAAAGATAAACATAAATCGAGAACAGTAAACAAAAAGGTTGGGAACTTTTAATTTATATTCTTAATAATATCAAAATACATGCTACTCATTTTTAACGACAGGTCACAAGAAGCACACCAAAAATAATTAATGTAACCATCCAAAAAAAAGAGAGAACAATTTAAGCTAAGTAACACAGCCCGTGACAATTTGTTTGCTCCAAGAAAAGCATTCAAGAACTGGTTTGTAAAACTAGTTCAAATATGCAGCACACATGCAGATATTCAAAGATGAATTTTGTAATATGAGCTAGTAATACTTTAAGTTGCCTAACCATTTTCAGAAACTATGAACAAGGCCAATTACCACTGTCGAGGGTCTGCCTCTCTTTAATTTAGTATCAAGTCAATAGAAATAGTTGAGTAAAGTCATTTACCTTCATTTGTTTTCTTGCTTTTGCCTTTTCAAGTTTTTATATGTTAGTAGTTTGGAGTCTAAATGACAAGAAAATAAAAAAGAAAAAACTCGCCCCACCTGCATGATAGTAACTTATTCGTTTTTTCTTTTTTCTTTTTGCGTTCATTCGTTTTGCCTTATACTATATCTGGCTGTATATTGTCCTCTTAAAATGTTATGTGCTTCAATAGAAATATACCACCAAAGAAATTT
This sequence comes from Nicotiana tomentosiformis, assembly GCF_000390325.3. Classification (NCBI taxonomy): domain Eukaryota; kingdom Viridiplantae; phylum Streptophyta; class Magnoliopsida; order Solanales; family Solanaceae; genus Nicotiana; species Nicotiana tomentosiformis. The sequence continues at coordinate 125,752,149 of NC_090814.1, read as the reverse complement.
TATTAAAAATTTAAAGTGGAGGAATTTTGTTTGTCTCTAGAGGGGCCTTCCTAATACAAAAATCGATACCCTTGTATTCTCTGGAATGATAGAGAGGTCCCCAAGAGAGAAATTTAATGGCATCAATAGAAATTTAATAGCAACGTAATCGACATTTCACTTGGCTGAAGTATATTAACAAAAATATTTGTTACCAATAAAATTATGTTTTGAAAAAAAAACAGTAAGTATATTACTTTCGAGGAGGGGTGTGAGTATAATTAATTTTCATGTTTATGGGAGTAACTGTTGTGTCCAATTAAATCATCACTGACCGTTCATACCTAGAGTTAATCATTCATCGCAACCTAAAAGCCAAATTTGCCCCTAGATGATGCACTTTACTTGGGTAAAAAGAAAGACTACTTCAATTTTCTCAATTAATTAAAACATTTTAAGTATTCTTATTAAAGAGGAAGCCAAAGGGTTGACAGTTTTCGGGAAATGTTATGAACGAGGAACAAACGGATTTAAATTTCTCTTAGGAACAAAAGAATTAGAATTTATTTTATTAGGATATATAATTATGTTCTTAGTAGTGGCGGAACCAGTATTTTTATTAAGGAGAGTCAAAATATAAAAAAATAAACTTACCAAAAATCAATGATTATCATTATATAGTATATATACATATTTTAAAAAAAATTATCGAGCTAAACAATATAATTTTTCGAGGAAATATGGATGTTTAAGAGGGAACCTTAAGAAAAAGAAGTTATTACTAATCATTCTCTCTATATATAATTTATTAATTTTCCTTTATAGTAATATAGTAGGATTTATAAAAAAAGAATATTAATTAATTTTCTTGTAACTCCTCTATTTAACCGTTGTCTCACGCTCTTGGTCTTCTCCACACCTCCACTGCCACCTTCTCCACTCCTCTCCTCTCCTCTCTCTCTCTCTCTCTCTCTCTCTCTCTCTCTCTCTCTCTCTATCTGAACCGGTAACACATCATAACTACTCGCCACCTGCAATAACAAAAGAAACAACGCAATCTTTGAAGATCAGAAATGTACTCCGAATACTCTCTGCTCTTCTTTCCTTCCACAGCTGTCCTCAACTATGAGCTTCTTCTCTTCTTTGTTCTCTTTCTTGCTGTCTTTGCCTTCTGGCTTAGGCCTGGTGGACTTGCGTGGGCTTTTTCTAAGGCCCGTGTCTCCATTCCTGGACCTTCCGGTTTACCTGTTCTTGGGCTTCTCTTAACTTTCACTGGTTCTCTAACCCACAGACTACTAGCCAAGCTCGCTGATAATCTAAAGGCTGAATCTTTGATGGCTTTTTCAGTTGGGGTTACTCGTTTTATAATTTCTAGTAAGCCAGAGACTGCGAAGGAGATACTCAACAGCTCAGCTTTTGCTGACAGGCCAGTGAAAGAGTCTGCTTACGAGCTTCTGTTTCATAGGGCGATGGGTTTTGCGCCTTATGGAGATTACTGGAGGAACCTGAGAAGAATTTCAGCCACCCATTTGTTCAGTCCTAAAAGAATAACGTGTTTCGGTGAGTTTAGGAGAGATATAGGTACAAAGATGGTGACTAAAATTGCCAGTTTAATGGAGATAAATGGACATGTTGAAGTGAAGAGGGTTTTGCATTTTGGGTCACTGAACAATGTGATGAGGACTGTTTTTGGGAAGTGTTACGATTTTAATGGTCAAGATGGGCGGGAGTTGGAGTATTTGGTGAGTGAAGGATATGAGTTGCTGGGAATATTTAACTGGAGTGACCACTTTCCTGTGTTGGGGTGGCTAGATTTGCAAGGGGTCAGAAGAAGGTGCAAAGAGCTTGTGGCGCGAGTGAATACTTTTGTAGGAAAGATCATAGAGGAACACAGGATTAGGAGGGCTGAGAATGCTGGAAAAGTTGCTGATGAAGGTTTGAGTGACTTTGTTGACGTCTTGCTTGATCTGGAGCAGGAAAATAGCCTCAATGATTCGGACATGATTGCTGTTCTTTGGGTAATTTTTCTTTTACCTGTGACCTAATTCTACCTATGATAATTTCATTGTTTAATAAACTTTTGTTTTGTATATATTCTATATTTGTAGTATGTGGTTATATGATTTTCTCTACTTCTAGTATTGCATTTTTACATGATTGTTAATGCTCATTCGGGATAAGACGTTTAGTAGTGTGTAAAAGAACGTGTCAAACTAGTTGTTAATGTTCGGTTTTTATATGTGCTTATCTTTTTGGATGTTTTGTGCGTGTGTTTGTTTTTCTGTTTTGCAGTATCTCGCATTGCTTTCTTCCGTTGTACCTGATTCTCCTGCATATATGCTCAAATATAACTGTTAAATTGTCACTTTCTTGTATTCTTAAGATGAAGAATCTGAATAATTTTAGCTTTAGCTTTGCATGATAGGGACAGTGCTGTTATTACTGTTGCAACATTTTGTTCTTAATGATTTGTATCAGCACAGTATACAATATCCTTGTTTATTCGAATTGTGCTGTTATTATGTATAAAGTTTGTAGAATTAACACATATTGCTTCAACAGGAAATGATCTTTAGGGGGACCGATACTGTGGCTATCCTGCTTGAGTGGATTCTTGCCAGGATGGTACTACATCCAGATATTCAAGCCAAAGCTCAACGTGAAATTGACGCCGTTGTTGGAACTGATAGGGGTGTATGTGATTCTGATTTGCCTAATCTGCCATATGTTCAAGCAATAGTGAAAGAGACTTTGAGAGTGCATCCGCCGGGTCCATTACTTTCCTGGGCACGGCTTGCAATTCATGACACTCACGTTGGTCAGCACTTCATCCCGGCTGGAACTACGGCCATGGTCAATATGTGGGCTATTACTCATGACGAAAAGATTTGGTCACAACCCAAAGAATTTATGCCAGAAAGGTTCTTGGAAGAAGAAATAGCTATTATGGGTTCTGATCTTAGGCTTGCACCGTTTGGGTCTGGGCGGAGGGTGTGCCCTGGCAAGGCAATGGGACTTGCTACTGTTCAGCTTTGGTTGGCTCAGTTGCTTCAAGAATTCAAATGGGTTGCTTCTGATAATGGTGTGGATTTGTCCGAGTGCTTGAAGTTGTCAATGGAAATGACTTGCCCTTTGGTTTGCAAGGCTGTTTCTAGGGTTCGTTGAAAGTATTTTTGGTTGATTCGTATGTTTTGGGATATTATAATTAGCCTGTTAGTCTTCCTTGATCTCAGCCTGGTTTTTGGATCTTTTGACGAGGAGACCAGACTTGTTTATAATTATGCTAATAGCAGCAGTATTTTTATATGTTGGTCTTTAATTAGGGGAAGATAGGCGAACCAGTGGTACCGTTCACTTGCAAGGATTTTGGGAATTTGTTGTTGTTGGCTTTGGTGTGGTCTATTAGACTTTCAGCATGCATTGTAATATGTTTCTATAGATGGTCTATTAGACTTTCTACATGCATTGTACACAGCTTCCATTCTACATATATCCAAAGCAATATAAGTCCTTCTATGTTTCATTATATTTCTATAAATGTCTATTTGCTCTTTATTCCGAAAATGAACTTGGTAATATGTGTTGAAGACAAGTTTTATTTGTGCAACTTTGATCTAGTATTACTTGTGAACACAATGAGTAAGTTATTGTTTTATATCCTTTTTTGTGTAAACTTTTCCATATTTGTGTAAACAGTAGCATGCAAATGTAAATGGCCTTTATCATAGGGGGGCATTTGCTTATTCCATGTTAGGCTATCTTTCCCCCTTTATTTGTCCTGTCAACACTTGTAAAATTGGGGATCTTCTTGTGATCCATGCCTTGTCTTGATTTATATTTAGGAGATGGGGAGAAAACTATTCACGGTGTTTCGTATTATGACTATTAATAATAAAAGAGCAAAGCTAATTAATTATTAGACAACCGTTTCAAGTAACTGAAGAATACTAATGGTATTGCCTACTTGAATTGTGCATAATTATCAGGGATAATAAGGTTCTGATAATCGTCTCTTTCCGGAATAAGGAAAACCTTTCAATTTCTCAGTACCATGTGGATTGGTGGTCAGTACTAGCAGTAATTGGTATAGTAGACAACATATTAGGGTGTGGATGCTGGAGTAGAAAAAGAAGTTAAGAGAATCCAAGAAACAAACCACAAGACCAAGGAGGCAAGGACTCTTTTAATTTAATTGACTATTCGTAATACATGAATTATTTTATTGAGTAAATATAATTACATGCATGTAGATCGTTTTGTACTGAATCATAATAAAATAATTGTTATGATAGAATTGTGATATCCAAAGTTAAGAATAATATATTAGCACTATTAATTAGTATGCAGGCACAATGTTAATTTAAAATGAAACATTTTATGATATTTAATGACATTCTTAATTAATTATGTAAAACAAGAGACATCGCTACTTAAAAGGTAATTTTGTCATTTAGGTGATCTTAACCAAGTTTATTAGTAGTACTTGTATTTTGTTGATAAAGCAGAACAAAGACTTGTATATAATTTCACAGTCTATATTCTATGGTGTCATGCAGGTAATTTAGTGTTTTATGCAGAGAACCGATCATTGTTATCCGAAATGCAAATTTTTTTAAATGATAGAAAGCAAACGAATCTAAAAGTTTGTGGTTTATATCCGCGTGAAATTTGCAGCTACTATAAAATACGTCAATTTTCAAAAGGAAGTTAAAAGGATAAAAGTAGCATTAAAATCTATTTATTTATCTTTCTGGAGCATTAGCCCAGACAAAGACTAAAGAGTGTATACAAAGAATAATTTGGAAAACCTGGGATGTATTTAAAATTAATTAAGAGTATTATACCCTAATCCATGTTGATGAAACAAGATCCTCATACGAGTGCATAAGTTATTAATAAATAAAATTAAAGCTTTATACTCTCCTAATTGGTCATAAACTTATAGTTGTGCTAAATTATCTTGTCCTCCTTGTCCCTTTTATCAGCTTTATTCTTGCCTTTGCTTTATTTTGTGCTCTATTAATTCTTGGCTAGAAAGCATAGCCTTTTGAATGGAAAAGAAAACTACTTAGATTCTCTTGCTCTATTGCTAAAGGGAATGTTGATTTTATTGTGGGAGTTTTGTGTTTATCAGATAATAACAATAACAAACAACAAAATGTGGTAGAAGCAAACAAATGATTGAGGAATAAGAACCCAAACGCACAAACAATGATATGGTACACCTCTTTTGAAGGTGTCCAAATCTTACCAGCTATAATCGTAGAATAATTTCCTTTGTTTATAATTAATTATACCCATAATAAAGCTTTTCTCCTTTTGCCCACCTGTAAAAGAAAGATGCATTCAGGATTTGGATATTCAATATTCACTGTTTTTCCCCCATCCAAATCAGTGCAACTTGCTTTAGCCTCTTCTCTTTTGCTGATTCTCAGCCAAGCCATTTTCATCTTCTATTTACTTACTATTCTTTTGCTCCTCTCACCTCCTCCATGAACTAACAGACTCTAGCTGTTGCAAAATTAGCCTAATTTGTCCAAGTTCAAAAGATTATGACTCCGTTTTTAAACTTGATCCAATCGATTGAACTCGAAATGATTCACTAAACTCTTCGGTCAAAATAGTATAACCAAATGAGTCAAAACGCAAGCCGAACTCAAACATATAAAAAACAAATTAGGATTGGGAACTATGAAAATTTTGAAGGACTTTAGCTAATAATTTAAAAGAAAGGAACATTAGATCAAAAGCAAAATAAAGGAGGAGACGTGTTGTATCATGTTGGAGGGGTTATTTGATCTATCGTGATTCAAGTAAACTTTGGGCGAGTTGAGTCATATGATCCATTTATTAATTTGGCCAAGTTTGATCCAACACTAACTTGTCAAGTCCTTTTTTTTTTTTTTTTTTTGTGATTTAGTTATTTGGTATCCGAAATTTAATGAACCAACTAATCCAATCTCTCGTACAGTCCATTAGGCTAGAAATACTCCATATATCAGGATTTTTTTATTCGTATGATTCAAATCAAGATAGAGTGAAGGAATCTCATCCACCATCCACAAGTGTAGAGGCGAATGTACTGTTATAGGTACGGGTTCAATTGAACTCATAACTTTCGATATGGAATCTAAATATATGTATAAAAATTTACTAGAATTACAATAAATAGTAGAATTAAATTCATAACTTTAAGATTATAATGAGTTCAAGCTAAAATACTAAAAATTGAACCCATAAAATATAAATCCTCTGCAAGAGTGTTACTTGTGTTTCACATGGAGGACATGAAAAACCAAATGGTATATCCGTACAGATTTTACCCAAAACCTCTTTATCCAAGGACGTGTATGGTTAGGATTATATATCAAAATTATAATCTTTCGATAAAAAGATATAGGAGAAAACTTTAGAAAGAAATAAACATAATATAAGGAAAGAGGGCATCTCTTATTATTCCATATATTGATATGATGATGTAGGAACTACTGCAAAGCGAAGGGAATATATCATAAGTGGACAAGGGAAGAGAAAGTATTCCTTTGACCACCAATGGTTTTTTTCTTCATATTTTTTTTGTCTCTCCCAACTTCTCTTCCAAGTTTTCTCCTTTGATTTTCGAATATTAGCTACGCACATATGGATTCTCTTTGGGATTGTTCTGATTAATTATTTACTTTATTAGATTTGTTAAGGTTCCCTTTGCATTTAATATATCACTGCAGTATTAAAGTTACAACAGGACTAATTAATAACTTATTCCCTAATTCACAGGAATAAGTTCAAATTAAATTAACATTTCTTTTTTAATCCAGTTTAGATAAAAGCTTACTAATGTGTATGGAGTAGTAACATGTACTACTATTTTGTCTATTTGTTGACTGTTTGACAAATACTAGGTGCTTAATCCAGACTACATCCCAAGCTTAATTAAGAGTAAGAATTTTTTTATTGAAGCTATAGTTGGATGCAAAAAAAAAAAAAAAATGCCCAAAGGCGAACTAGAATTTGTTGCTTTTCCTGTGATGCCTTCTCTGGATTATCTGTTTTTAGGTTTAATTTTTATGCACTAACAATTTTTTTTATACTATCAGATCATTTTAAAGGTAAATGTAGGTAATAAACATAATAATGAAATTGGTAACTTTAAAAATAAGGCAAGAAACCTTTAACAATAGATTGAATTGCACAGATATGTTTAAAGAAATTAATTACACCATCAGTGTAAATAACTTTATTGATTTGTTTTGTTTCATTTTGATTTGTACGGGCAGGCGGGGGGGGGGGGGGGGGGTGTACAAGTGTTCGTACAAAAAATCTGGTACTCTTTTATTTTTCAGGAAATAGAATATATAGCATGAATATGGTGTAAATCAAAAGGAAAAGTTATTTCCCTTTCGAATGTAATCTGGAGAATAAATTCTTCATTGTGAAGTTACTATAAATGATAAAAACAAAACTACAGGAAGTGCCAGTGAATATACCATGAAAAAATATCGAGTCCAATTAATATGAAGAGCCATTGCGATGGTGCAAGTAAAAAATTAGTGTTTAGTTAGCTGTATATTGATTCCCTGATGATCATATCAAGCACATTTCTTATCATATATTTGAAGCTGACAGTCACTTAATCGTGGGATGTCCTGAGACACGGAGTTAGGATTTGAAATTTATGTATTCTAAATTTGCTATTAAATTCATAGCTCGTTTTAGTTAATGCGTTCAGATTAAAATATTTATACATATTTAATAAATTTTAATACAAATATAGAGTCTAAGCAAATGCTACTGAATTCGTCTTAACCGTACTTAAAATTGTAGCTCTCTGGGAAGCCCTAGGGCAACAGTATGATGATGCTTAGTCTCATTTTGGACAATAGGACCCCATGATAATTTGGTGCATGTACTACCAATTTATTTAAAAGCTTAACCCCTTATCTCAACAAGTATGATACTATTCATTATTGAATTATCCCCACCCCATATAAACTAAGGCTCATTTAAATATGTGTGTTTGAGTTTAGAATGTTAAGGAAAGAGAGACACTTATTGAGGTCTCGTTGATTATGGATTGTATCTATAATTTCGACAGTGTTTTTATTAGTATAAAAATGGTGTGCGGGTGATTATTACATACACTAGTGCTTAGTGTTTGTACGACATGTTAAAGAAACGATAAACAAGGGGTATCCTTGCTACTTATCTTTCATACAGTTTATGTTTCTGCTAGCGAAAGAACAATTTATAATACAAATTTTGTGCCAAATGGAGGACTATTTGATTTAATACTATATATTTGGCTATCACTATGTGCTGTTCTAAACCAATTTTGACACATCTAAAAGATCCAGCGGAAAACTATAGGACATCTTTATATATTTTTAATTAATTAGCATATATGATTAAACATGACTTTGTGCTCCTGGCTGCTAGTGTGAATGGGGATCCACACAATGAAAGAGAACTCCCCTGAAACTGTCTAATTAGGCCTCTTTCGACTTGCTTTTTTGCCTTTAACAAATGACAGAATCATGGCAAGTAATGATGTGTTTAAGGGCATAAATTAAAGATGGCATGCTTCATCTTAAAGAAACCTCGATAAAGTAACGTTAACGTTTATTATACACGGAAAAATTGCTGTGTGGAAGAAGGAAACATGATCTTGTACCCATGAAAATGACACAAAAGTTGCCTTTTCTGATCCATTATTTAGAGGGTAACTTAATATATGTGTTATTTATTTTAATAATAATAAATTAGAAGTTTATCTTTCTTTAAGATCATCATTTCCTGATGAGCTCCAACCAAGAATTGGCCCAGTAGAGAAAGATAAGAGGACAAAAATATGGGTCAAATAAGTTCTAAAAATAATTAAAGGGGAAGAGAAGAATCATGCAGTTCATGCTTGGGAAATTTGGATATAATGTATAAGGTTATATACAAAAGGTGAAATTACATGCCATTCTCATTCTTTATCTGTTAATTTGGAGCACATTTGCTGTGAATGGTTAAACAAACTGATCCTCAGCTTTTTACGCATGATTTTAGGGCTTATTCATGCCATGCACATAATGTGCTATTCTTGTGCATGGAACCAAAACCAATGTAAGAATTTTTACTGAACTTGTGAGATTTGGCCAACTTTGTATACTTATCAGAAAGAAAAAATAGCTTGAACCTCCACTCCCACGCCCCAAGTCAGCCGTTTCGAAGAGTAAGTTTGCTACTTCTTGTTTCTTTTGGCTTAGGAGCTGTGATTTAAAATCTGAAGAGTTTTACAAGCTAAAATTGTGGTTCGGGGCAGTAAAGAAAATAAAATACAGTGTCAACGTTGAAATAGAACAACGGGTATTCCATAAAGGACGCTGCTAAAGAATCTGTAATGCCATTTTGAATGGCTGAAAATAAGCAAAACTCTTTATATCTACATTCATTATACAACCTCTAATGTTAGATATTTAAAGAGGAAAACTGGGAATTTAACGCCAAGAAGCAATGTGTTACTAAAGTATATTATTAGACATTGAAAATTTGGAAGAAATCAACCATAGTATGTAATCTATCCTTCATCTCCTCTCGTTCCCCCCGGTTGTCAATGTATAGAACGTACTTTCCTGCATTAGGATTCATCATTAAAATGGAAATATCAGAAATTTCTGCAACATCATTGAAATGCATGTCAAAAGAGATGAAAGAACAAGTTGGTGAGACACATTGATTTTAGACGCACAAGTAGCAAATACAATAGGAGGGAACCGGGATATACACATAAAATGGAACCAAGGAAGTGTTGGGCTGACTGTCATTAACTTTTTTGTTTAAACTAAACAATGAAACGCTTCTCATCAATTGAAGATATTCATGAGGTAATTTCAATAATATCTTACCATCAGATTCAAAACTATGAGGGAAATTAAGCAGGAATAAATGTAACAGTTGGTAAAAGTAGTTGTACTGCATAAATGATATAGTAGAAATTATTCACTGCATCACAATTTTGGTTTTCCGGGGTATGGAACCTCTTCCCGTACATCATTTCTTTCTCTATTATCCCTGATAAAGCATAAAGGCCTGAATCAAGATTCAAGAACTTCGAGGTAGAAGTTGACTAATAAACCTCATTGTCGATGTAGATAAAATCATAAAAGCATCTATACATGTTATCATAAGATTAATTAATGGAAACAAAACTATGGTGATAAATGAGAACATAGGAGACTGAATTAGTTCTTGCTAAAGCCTAAGTTGACGATAGTGCAGGCTAGTGAAAAAATCAGAGCATGTCAATATTGCAGGCTCAGTGAAACGTCTTTGAGATTAAGTTGCTGCATCTTTTAGTACCAAAACTATAACAGTGCAAGAATTTGGCAGGTAACGAAGTTCTACACCGGAAAGGCAGGGAAGTGAGACTCTTTCTTTATCATCTTACGGAAGGAATTTGAAACATCCTAGTCAGCGAAAAAGTAAAACATTCTCCATACCATAACATTGACAATTAAAATCTAAAATAACTATCATACCATTGCCAATGCAGACTGCAGTTATTGCATGCCGAGTATAATCCAGGGCTTGTGCAGTAAACTCGAATGTGCAATAGGTTTTGCCATCAATCCTGCACTACAGAATCATCAGACAATGATCATCAAATAGATATACAGACATCACAGGGTTATGTATAAGCTGATATTAAACAGCATAAACATGATAAAAATAGTAAGCATATAGGGAAGTGTCAACGAAGTGAAAAACATTTGGTGAATTACTGGTTCAAGTGAAAAGTTCAGATATTTCCTAGTGACATCTTTGAAGCATGACAACGAAGTGTCATGTACCGACATAAGGAAATAAGTTAACTTTAGATAGCAGTTGCACAAGTAACTTAACTTTACTCCAATGAAACCAATCAAAGCAATTTATCACCTCAAATCCAAGAATAACTAGAAATTGAATCATGGGAATAGTGAATCAATTTAGCCTGTTGATTCAGAAACCGTTTAAAAATCCATAACAAGAAAAGGTCACCCCTTGCTGAAGCACAGGAAAAATGTTGATCACGATTTCTAGTTTATCTTACATGACATACTATGTCAACCGCTAATCCTTAGTAGATATCCTTCAGGATCTCATAAAATAAGTAGCTTTCGTTAGTCATAAACCAATTAGAAGGACAACAGAGAATGAAGAACTTCATGACGTCAAGTGTTAGAGGGCATTGCATGGTTTTCAAATTTCCAGTAAAATGGAAGTTATTTTTCATTTTTTATCATTTGTTGGTGCTTTTCCAAAAAAGAAAAAAAAAAAGAATCACTCTGGTAGAGTAAACCAAAATTCCCTCCTATACCCAATAGAGAGCTATGAGAATATTGGAACATATGATACTGGTCAAAATAGTGCACTAACTCATCTTTGTCACAACATGAACTGCAAAATGTGCCTTTTCAAACAAAGTTCAAGAGAACTTCTGAAAAGAAAGTTCACTGAACTAGAATTAGAATGATGAAATTTCATGACTAGTGGCTCACAGTAAGGAAAAGGATAGAAAGGAAAAAAAGGAGACAGAACTGCAACTTGACTTCTGTGAATCGAGTGTACTGACTTTTTTAATTCTTCCTTTAAGTTCATGGGAAACCGCAACAGGTTCACCCACATTATGACTGTAAGTCTTCCTGTAAGCTAAGAAATGACTTTTGCTTCTTTATTTAAGTTCATGGAAACACATTACTTACACTACTTAATCAACATAGCTGTACAATATGTGGTTTTCCTTCTTGTAAGGCCAAATGCATTTTTAAGCGCACAAATCATCAAACATGTTAACCAATTGATTCGGTCCCGAATGAATATATATATATATATATATATATATATATATAAAGTGGGTTATATGGAAGATGTTAAGGCTCTGAAAGGTTTATTCAACAGTAACACCAATGATAGTTCAGTACGATAAGCACTCAAAGACCAATTACAGATTTTGAGTGCCGGAAGAAATATCAAACCACACACCTCTGATGCGTCAATCAGTTTTGTTTTCTGAGAAAGCAACTGTGATATCCCATAACTTTTAAACAAGGACACAATGGTCATTTAGCAAACTAATTAAGTTAAAAATAAATTAAAAAAAAAGGGAAGTGAGATACAAAAGGGCCGAAGCCCACAGGATGAACTTTAAAATGAGGACACAATGGTCATTTAGCAAACTAACTAAGTTTTAAAAAAAAAGAAAACTTTACAAAGAAGAATGAAGAAAAAGAAAATTTTACTCTTGGTGCTTGTTCGTAATCCTTCTAGCCCAACATTTCTCTAGTTAAAAGGTTCACTTCTTTTTACAATTTTGGTTGAATTGCTTCTTTTGTGTACGCAATCTTATTAGGTTAATTGTTTTTTAAAGATGTAATACCTATGAGAAATATTATGGAAAATTTATATCTTTTTCTGGTTTTGACCAATTCGTTTAGAGTAGAAAAGAATCATATGTAAAGAAAAAGAAAGAAAAAGGGAAGGAAAAAAAAAACAGTGTAGTAGTTTGGTTTATGCACAAATTTGAGATAAATTACAATATTAAGAGTTAGTTTGGTATTTCCATGTGATGGAAAGAAACAAGAACTTAAGGTGTTCTTATAATTACTATTGAACAATCTATTAGACTGTTTTGTCGCACAAGATACAAGGAACAAAATTAAGTTCTAAGTAATAAATTAAGTGAATAAATATCAAATTTGCACTTTCAATTGTTTGAGTTGGACGTCAAGATTCCAAAATACTAGTAAAGAAGTTAGAAAGGTTTAAAAATAGAAAGAAAGAAAAAAGAGAATTATATTTATTTAGAGAATAGATTACGGAGTTGATGGGTAGTAACACTAGACTTATATTGATTTATAGATTTCACACAAATTAGGCGTTTGGATCGATAAGAAGTCAAGCTTTGGCTAGTAGGCATCAAGAGGTGAGTAGTAACCTTACCACAATTTGAATTTCTATAACTAGCATGATTTACATGTGATTTTAACATGAACATATTACCGACTGTTTTGAATTTGTATGTGGGACAAGTCCTTTACTTAATATGATGCCACTATATATATTAGAGATAATTACAATTAATATGAATATTCTCATTGTTACTGAATATGTTTTACCGTTACTTAAGATAAGATTTACCGTTATCGAAACGAAATTACATAATTTGATAAGAACCGAAATGCCCGATATTGTTATAAAATATTTTCTTACGAGTATATACGGATTACAGAGACAAGTATAAATGGGAGTAGACTCTGAAGGATTCCGTAGCTAACGGAGGGTTCATTAGACCTGATGCACCTTGTAATTACCGATTATCGTTATAGCCCTCGCTAGTGGAAAGGTAGAACTAGCATACCGTTATCGATTTTCCTCAAGTAGGGACTACCGTTATATTTTACTTCTTGCGAAGAAGTCCACAGTTATACCGATTACATGATCCATTCACTAAAACCTCCCAAATATGAATATTGATATTATACAATATTTACCGAGCTTATTACATGAATTGTCAATTGAATTACAAGTAGACATTCTTATGATATTTTCTGTTTAATATATATACTAGCATATTTTTTGACTTGTCCCCAATAAAAACAGTTGTGGTTAAGTGTTATTACTCACTGAGGTAGCGACTCATTCCCCGCTAACTTTGGGTTGTGACAAAGTTGGTATCAGAGCTTAGGCTTTAAGTCCTGAGTCATGGAGCAATGTTTAGTAGACTCTGGTTCATGGGTGTGTAGGCGCCCATATTTATGATCTTGAGGCTACTAAGTATTTATGATGTTTTCCCTTCTTTCATTCCTTGATCGTACGTTGAGATAACTTGAGATTGACTTTGGAGTATTTCTTTCGCAGATGGCTAGGACACGCACACCCTCATCTGCTGGATATGGTGCTGGACGTGGTACTACCCGAGGTGGCGGTCAAGTTGGGGTTCATCAAACTAGAAGACAGGTTGCTCCTCAACCTGAAGTTAGGAACATGGGTCAACCCCAAGCTACTATGCCAAATCAAGTGCTAGAACATGGGGTTCAGGACTCTCCATCACCAGTGCCAACTGTTGTACCTATTGTTACCTTACCTGCAAATGCAGTGGCAAGGTTATTGAATGTGTTAGAGGCATTGGTGCCTACTCAGGGTGGAAGTTCAGCTCCTCAGGCTACTTCACAAACACAAGCATTTGCACAGACTCAAACTTTCGGGAATAAGGAAGTATCCCTACAAGAGTTCGTGAAATTGAAATCACCAAAATTTACAGGTTCTGATAATTCAGCAGATCCTCAAAGTTTCTTGGATGGGACACTTAAGGCATTATGTGCTCTAGCATGTTCTAGCAAGAGAGTTGTGGAGCTAGCATCATACAAACTAGAGGATATGGCCAACACATGGTATGAAACTGTATTGCTAGGAAGGCCAGCAGGAGCAGTACCACTGACATAGGACGAGTTCCGTAAGTTGTTCATGGATCATTTCCTTCCAGACAGCCTGAGGCAAAAATATGCTAGAGACTTCGAGAGATTGGTTCAGACTCCATATATGGATGTGTCAACTTATAACACCAAATTTTGTAATCTGGCTAGATATGCTCCTTACTTAGTGCCTACACAAGAAGCTCGAGTTAAGAGGTTTGTTGATGGGTTAGTTGGTTTTCTATACACTGCAGTAGCCCCACAGATGAAGACTTTATCCTACTCTAATGCAGTCGACTTTTCTAGAAAGATTGAAAACAAGGGACGTGATGAGCGTGTAGCCAGTGATTTACGTAAGAAGGCCAAGATATGAGGGTCTTTCAGTGGCGATTTTAGTAAAAATTGAAGAGTAGGAAATCAGGGACAACAACAACAGGGTTATCAGATAGAGACACATTTGTGTTCACAGTCCACATTATAGACATGGTACTAGGGGACCATCATCATATGGACATCGTAATTCTGGGCAGATATATGCCACTACTCCAGTATGCCAGACTTGTGGTAGATCACATTTGAGACAATGTCATGTTCTAACTGGAGAGTGCTTTCGGTGTGGCCAGTAGGGACATCACTTGAGGGACTGCCCTCAGCCTCCAAGGAATTTCAACTAGGCTTCTATTCAGTCAGTTGCACCTACTCAGACTAATCGTAATACTTTATGTGCTACAGGTACAGGAAATAGAGGTCGAGGTGCTAGAGGCCACGCTGTTGTGAATCAAGAACAAGGGAATGCTAGTAGAGGTCAGGTGAGAGTTTTTGCATTTACTAGGCAGGATGCTCAGGCCCCGAATGCAGTGGTTACAGGTATTCTTTCTGACTGTTCCTTTGATGCACTTGCCTTGATTAATCCAGGATCTACTCACTCCTATGTGTCCCCGTACTTTGCTTTGAGGTTTAGTAGACAACTTGAGCTATTGAGTGATCCTTTTCTAGTTTCTACTCCTGTTGGAGAGTCTCTATTAGCTGAATACGTTTATCGTGCTTGTCAAATTCGGGTTGAGGGTAGAGATACTCTCGCTGACCTTATTGTACTTGATATGATTTACTTTGACATGCTGATGGGTATGGATTGGTTATCTTCTTGCTATGCTATCGTCGATTGTCATGAAAAGATAGTTAAGTTTGAGATACCAAACGAACCTAGTTTTATTCTAAATGGGGGTCAGGTTCCAGAGATTTGAAAAATTGTATCTTTTATGAAGGCTCAACGACTTCTGAAGAAAGGTTGCTTGGTTCTCTTAGCTATTGTAAATGACAAAAGAAAGGAAACAATTAGTATAGAAAATGTACCAGTCGTGAGAGAATTTTCTGATGTATTTCCCGAGGATTTACCAGGATTGCCTCCAGTACGAGAAATAGATTTTGGTATTGATTTTCCACCTGGCACACAGCCCATATCGATACCCCCATATCGGATGGCACCGACAGAGTTGAAGGAGCTAAAGCAATAATTACAGGATTTGTTAGATAAGGGTTTTATTAGACCGAGTATATCCCTATGGGGTGCACCAGTAATGTTCGTAAAGAAGAAAGACAGATCTCTCAGAATGTGCATTGACTAGAGGCAGTTGAACTAGATGACAATACGCAATAAATATCCTTTGCCTCGTATAGACGACATGTTTGATCATATACAAGGATCTGCTCACTTTTCAAATATTGACCTCCGGTCTTGTTATCATCAGCTTAGAATCAAAGATGAAGATATTTCTAAGTCTACTTTCAAAACTCGATACGGGCACTATGAGTTTTTTGTGATGCCTTTCGAACTGACTAATGCTCCAGCTGCATTCATGGATTTAATGAATAGGGTGTTTAAGCTATTTTTGGATAGATTTGTAGTAGTATTTATTGAAGATATCCTGATATATTCTCGTAGCAGGGAAGAACATGCGAATCATTTGAGGACTGTGTTGCAGACATTACGAGAACATCGACTATATGCTAAGTTATCAAAGTGTGAGTTTTGGCTAGACTCAGTAGTATTTCTGGGGCATGTTGTATCCAAAGATGGAATTATGGTAGATCCTAAGAAGACAGAAGCTGTGCCGAAATGGCACATGACTACTTTTCCTACAGAGATTCATAGTTTTTTGGGCTTAGCGGGCTATTACTAGTGCTTTGTGCAGGATTTCTCCAAAATAGCAGCGCCACTAACTAAGCTAACATAGAAAAATGCAAGGTTTCAGTAGATGAAAGAATGTGAGAAGAGCTTTCAAAAACTCAAAATGTGTCTGACAACTGCACCCATATTAGTCTTATCATCGGGTTCAAGAGGATTTACGGTGTTTTGTGATGCATCGAGGGTGGGATTAGGATGTGTTCTCCTGCAAAATGGTCGTGTTATAGCTTATGCTTCGAGATAATTGAAAAAGCACGAGCAAAACTACCCTACACATGATTTGGAGATGGTTGCAGTGGCATTTGCTCTAAAAATTTGGAGGCATTACCTATACGGTGAAATTTGTGAGATTTATACTGACCATAAGAGTTTGAAGTACATTTTTCAGCAGAGGGATCTTAATCTTCGGCAGCGTCGGTGGATGGAACTACTCAAGGACTATGACTGTTCTATTTTGTATCATCCTGGAAAAGCCAATGTGGTGGCTGATGCATTGAGTAGAAAATCTATGGGGCGTTTGGCACATATAGCTCCTACAAAGAGACTTTTGGCCAAAGATATTCAGAGACTAGAAGGTGAAGGTATCAGATTTAGTAAAGGAATTGTTGGCTTGTGCTCACGCTAAGTCTTTATTAGTTGAGCGCATTAAGGCCACCCAATATGAGGATGGGCGATTTTGCAAGTACAGAGATGAGGCCTTCGTTGGTAAAAGCAAGGATATGATTTTTAAAAGTGATGGTGTTCTTGGAATGGGTGACAGGCTATGTGTCGCAGACGTAGATGAGTTGAGGCATGCTATTCTTATAGAAGGTCACAACTCTAGATACACTATACATCCTGGATTCACAAAAATGTATCATGACCTAAAGCAATTTTATTGGTGGGAAGGTATGAAGAAAGATGTTACTAACTTTATTTCTAATCATTTGACTTGTCAGCAGGTCAAGGCTGAGCATCAGCGACCAGCAGGACTACTACAACAAATTGAGATTCCACAGTAGAAATGGGAAAGAATTACCATGGATTTTGTGACTGGCCTACCCTTTACTCTTAGAGGTTATGATTATGTGTGGGTAATTATAGATCGACTGACAAAATCAGCACACTTTTTGCCAGTGAAGACTATATATGGTGGAGTGAGGTATGCACAGATATTTATGAACGAAATCGTCCGACTTCACGGAATTCCAATATCCATCATCTCTGATAGAGGATCACAATTTACCTCACATTTTTGAAAATCTTTTCAAGAAGCATTGGGTACACGAGTAGATCTTAGTACTGCATTTCATCCACAAATAGACGGGCAGTCTGAACGTACTATACAGATCTTGGAGGATATGTTGAGAGCTTGCATTCTTGAGTTTGGAGGTAGTTGGGATGCTTATCTACCTTTAACTGAATTTGCTTACAATAATAGCTTCCAGTCCAGTATTCAAATGGCACAGTACGAAGCATTGTATGGTAGAAGATATCGTTCTCCTATCGGATCGTTTGAAGCTGGTGAGACTAACTTATTGGGATCCAACTTAGTACAAGAAGCTATTGACAAGGTCTGATTGATCAGACAATGATTACTCACAGCTCAAAGTAGACAAAAGTCTTATGCTGATAAGAGAAGAAGAGATTTAGTATTCACAATTGGGGACAAAGTGTTCCTACGAGTCTCCCCTATGAAAGGTGTGATGCGGTTTGGGAAAAGAGGCAAGTTGAGCCCCAGGTTTATAGGACTGTATGAGATACTAGACAGAGTGGGAGCTGTGGCTTATCGTTTGGGTCCTTTATTCATCTAGCGTTTTATGTCTCAATGCTAAGGAAATGTATATTAGACTCATCTCAGGCATTTGAAGCACCTACTATACCGCTTGATGAGAAGTTGTCTTACGAGGAGGAACCGATGGCTATTGCTGATAGGCAAGTAAGAAAGCTACGGTCAAAAGAAATTGAGTTCGTAAAAGTTTTATGGTGAAATCATACAGTTGAATAAGTTACTTGTGAAATAGAAGATGCTATGCGAGTCAAGTACCCCCATTTATTTCAGTCTACAGATATTGACTTGAGTTAAATTCGGGGACCCAATTTTTATAAACTGGGGAGGATGTAATATCCCATAACTTTAAAACAAGGACACAATGGTCATTTAGCAAACTAAATAAGTTTAAAAAAAATAAAGGGAAGTTAGATGCAAAAGGGTCGAAGCCCACCAGATGAAAATCTGGCAAAAAGTAAAAGAAAAACGAGAGGTTAAAGGGAAATGGTATGCAACAGACAACAGAGAAAAGATATTTGGGTGAAATCCTAATAAAAAAAAAACTTTACAAAGAAGATAGAAGAAAAAGAAGGTTTTACTCTTGGTGTTTGTTCGTATTCCTTCTAGCGCAACCTCTTCTCTAGTTAAAAGGTTCACTTCTTTCTACAATTTTGGTTGAATTGCTTCTTTTGTCTAGACAATCTTATTAGGTTAAATTTTTTTAAAAGATTTAATACCTATGAGAAATATTATGGAAAATTTATATCTTTTTCTGGTTTTGACCAATTCTCTTAGAGAAGAAAAGAATCACATGTAAAGAAAAAGGGAAGGAAAAAAAATAGTGTAGTAGTTTGGTTTATGCTTAAATGGATATATATATATATATATATATATATATATATATATATATATATATATATATATATATATATATATATATATATATATATACCCAGTAGCTATGATCTATACCATGTATTTGTATTAAAAACTCACTCAATATGTAAAAATAATTTATTCAGAAACTAGTAAAGTGCCTTTACTAGAATCCGGAACCCATAAACTCAAAATCTTGGCTCCAGGCCTCAGGCCTCTGGTTATGGCCATTCCTAAACCATGCCAGCTGATGCATCACAGTCATTTTTGTAAATGAAGAAGAGGAACTTTAATAAAGGGGATATTTTGTCAGTGCTAAGCAAGATTGAAGAAGAATAGGGAACGGTACCTGAGATGATGCATTTGGCAAGTGTGGATGACATGGACGGTATGTTTTTGCAGTTACACCATCTCTCGAAATAATAACCAAAACCTGCAAAATCATAAACAAAGATATGCATGGCATTCTTTAGCCAATCAGATTTATGTGATTGACCGTGGACGTTTCAATGAGGTAATACCAAATAAAATCTAGCAAACCCGTCGCCAATTCAGCAGCATAAATGAAAATGACCTTCTCTACTGTACCTTACAATGTCGCTGACGGTGAGGTGAAGTCCCAGCAAAAGGAGTGTCTTTGCCACGCGTCCCCCCAGAAAGAAGAAAACAGTTGGTTTCAGTTTCTTCAATCTTCACATAACCCGCAGGCCATAAAAACCCCTCTCAATTTTGATAGGTCATGTGCCCTGTTATGTTTTGATGATCTAACAAACTTAATGATAAGAACCAGATGGGGAACCTGTTATACACATCCTTAGGGTTCATGAATAACAAGTCTCAAGTCGGCCATAAATTCCAACAATCAAAGTCAAAGAGACGTCAGAGGGAACAGATGGACATCAGTTCTCTTGCTAACTATACCAATCAACTGCTCACAGCTGTAAAGTTGCTGCAACTGTTTCTCTGCACACACGCAACAGTGTGAACAGTGCAGCAGCCACTTTATGGGATATGCCTTGTACCAGATATTGCTTGCATTATCCAAGTGACATCACTTGGATATTATTAACATGAAGCAATGAAGAAAACATACATTTGCACATTCCAGAATTAATCAAATCTTCTCTCAAGTGTGTTGCTATCTTGCAAGTGATTTTCAGGCTTCAAGAACAAAGAACAACATAACGAAAGACCAGTTTCCAGCATTGTGTTATTATATGTCCCTAGTTGTGTTGCACCTTTGTTAGAATGATTTACTTGTAATTCCTACTTAGCTTAGCTAGAAACATTGTGTAGGAAACCAATTATAAAATCATAAACCTTGTGTTTGTATCTTGGCTAGAGTTAGTCGAGTTGTGAACTTTGTAATAGAGTTATTACAAAGAGGCTTGTAATAGAGTTATTACAAATGAGTGAGGGATTAAAAGTTTAATTCCTAGGCTACAATAGGTTGTAATCTAAAAGTTGCTCGGTTAGTAAAGTTGAAATCCTACAAGTGTAGGTCTTGGTTTTTAATCCCGTGAGCTGGGAGTTTTCCACGTAAAACTCTGCTGTGTCATTTCCCTATCCCTTATTGTGCGTATTCTGTGGGAACTGATAGAGAACCAGGTTCTCTATACAGTTTGGTGGACCCTAAGGTTCTATCAATTGGTATCATAGCAGGTTCTTTCTATCAGGCTAACACCTAGAAAGGATCCAAATGGCTGCTACACCAAACTTTGAAGAACGTTAATCAACCTACAGACCACCAAGATTTAATGGACAGTACTATGGATGGTGGAAGACAAGGATGCATGATTTTATCATGGCTGAAGATTCAGAGCTCTGGGATATTATCTGCGATGGACCCTTCATCCTTATGAAGACCATTGGCGAACCAGCAGTGACAGTTCCCAAGACAAGGAAGGAATACAACGATGTTGACCGCAAAGCTATAGAGAAGAACTTTCGGGCAAAAAAGATCCTCACCTGTGGCATTGGACAAAACGAATACAACAGGATCTCTGCCTATCAATCAACCAAGGAGATATGGGAAGCTCTCCAAATGGTACATGAAGGAACAACTCAAGTTAAGCAATCGGAGATCGACATGCTCACCACTGAGTATGAATTCTTCAGGATGAAGGATGATGAATCCATTCAAGACATGCACACTCGATTCACCTCCATCATCAATGAGCTTCACTCTCTAGGAGAAATCATTCCAAGGAACAAACTTGTCAGGAAAATACTAAGTGTACTATTTGATTCTTGGGAAAGCAAGGTCAATGCTATCATTGAGGCAAAGGATCTGCAAAAGCTAACCATTAATGAACTTATTGGAAATATGAAGACATATGAAATGAAGAAAAAGAAGGACCATGAAAGAAGAGAACCCAAGAAGGAGAAGAACATGGTTCTCAAGGCTGACAATAATGACTCAAGTGGTGAGGATACCGTTATGGCTTACCTGACAAAGTGATTTCAGAAATTGGTTTGCAGGAATTGAGGTATTCCAAAAAGGGGCAGCTCCAACAAGCCAAGAGGGTATGACTTATGTCATAAATGCGGAAAGCAAGGACACTTTATCAAGGACTATCCTCTCCTCAAGAATGACTAGTACAATCACAACACAGACAAAGCAGCCAAGAGGAACCCGATTCCTGATAAAAGATTCAAGAGAAAAAAAGCCGCTGACAATGTTGTAAAACAAGCTCTTGCTGCATGGGGAGATTCTTCCAGTGAAGATGATGCACAAGGTGATACCTCCATGATGGCAGTTAAATGTGAAGCAGCTGAATATGACTCTATCTTTGCCCTGATGGAAAAATCTGACGATGATGAAGATAATGATGATGATGAGGAAGTAGTGAAAGGAAGTAGCCAAAAATGGTACATGGATAGTGGCTGTTCCAAACACATGACTGGAAGCATCGATGATTTTCTTTCACTCAAAGTCCTGTAAGGAGGGAGTGTGTCCTTTGTCAATGGTAAAAAGAGATACATTCTGGGAGTAGGAATAGTTGAGAAGACACTCACTCACTCAATTAAAAATGTGTATTATGTGAATGTCTTGAAATATAGCCTACTGAGCGTCTCTCAAATCTACGATAAAGGAAACAAAGTGAAATTATTATCAAAAATCTGTGCAGTCACAAATCTTGTGACTGATGAAGTGGTCTTGATGGCTAAAAGATACAAAAATATTTATGTTGCTGATTTTGAGTCCTTGCACAATAGAGATCTCACATGTCTTAGTGTTGTTGATGATGATGCTGAACTATGGCACACAAGATTGGGACATGCAAGTTTTACGTTGCTGAACAAATTAGTCAAGAAGGACCTAGTTCGTGGGCTGCCTAAGTCAAGTTTCAAAGATCATAAGGTGTGTGATGCATGTGTGAAAGGAAAGCAAGTCAGGTCCTTATTCAAGACTAAAAAGGATGTAAGCACCTCAAGGCCACTTGTTCTCCTTCATATGGTTCTGTGTGGACCTATGAGAGTTCCAAGTAAAGGAGGAAAGAGGAACATTTTTGTCATAGTGGATGACTACTCCAGATTCACCTGGACTTTGTTCCTCAGAACCAAGGATGAAACTTTTCCAGTGTTTGCTGCCTTTGCGAAGAAGATTCAAGTGAAGATGAGCCATAATGTTGTGAGTATAAGATCTGATCACGGCACAGAGTTCGACAATGCAAAATTCGACGAATTCTATGCTGAAAACGGTATATGTCATAATTTTTCAGCTCTAAGAACACCTCAACAAAATGGTGTTGTGGAAAGGAAAAATAGGACTCTTGAAGACATGGAAAGAACAATGCTTATTGACAGTGGGATTGCAAAAAAGCTTCTGGGCAGAGGCAGTCAACACTGCATACTACTTAGAGAATAGGTGCATGATTAGGCCTTCCTTGAACAAAACCCTGTATGAACTATTGAACGGGAGAAAGCCCAAGCTAACACATTTGAGGACATTTGGTTGCAAATGTTTCGTCCTCAATAACGGGAAGGAAGCACTAGGAAAATTCGATGCCAAAAGTGATGAAGGAATCTTTCTTGGCTATTCATCACAAAGCAAAGCTTACAAGGTCTACAAAAAAAGAACTCAATGTCTTGAGGAAAGCATACATGTCATCTCTGATGAATTACACCACATATGTGGGAAAGATTCACCTGATAGGATTGATCAAGACGGAGAGCAGTCAAAGGTACTTGGTGAAGTCATTGATATGGCAAATGGAAAAGCTGTCATAATGAGTCAGGTCAAGGAATCAAATGAAGATGGTACAGTTGTACCTCCATTTGATATAGAGGAACCTAGTCCCTCCATCACAACAACTGAGGCAGAAAACAGAGTCGTCGATGTCGTACAAGGAACCCCTGATGCTGAGCGAAGAAGTAGCACTCCTATCTACAATGGATCTCGCTCAGAGGAACCTGGATCCTCTCATAATGAGAATCAGGTGTCCAACTGGAAACACAAGAGTTCACATCCTCTTCAAAATGTGATCTCTCCCCTTGACTTAAGGATTCAAACCAGATCAAAGTCAAGAAATTCACTTGCCTTCTCAGTCTTTCTCTCCCAAATTGAGCCTAAAAATATCAAGGAAGCATTGAAAGATACTGATTGGATTACTGCTATGTAAGATGAACTTCATCAATTTGAGAGGAACAACGTATGACACTTGGTTCCTCAACCATCAGACATAACTGTTATAGGAACTAGGGTGGTGTGTTTAGAAACAAACTTGATGAGTTTGGTAACACAACAAGAAATAAGGTAAGGTTAGTAGTTCAAGGATACAATCAAGAAGAAGGGATCGACTATGATGAAACATTTTCTCTAGTTACTCGAATGGAAGCCATCAGAATCCTCATTGCCTTTGCATCTCATATGGAATTCAAATTGTTCCAAATGGATATCAAAAGTGCATTTCTGAATGGATATCTAAAGTAGAAAGTCTTTGTCAAACACCACCTAGTTTTGAATGTCATGAACATCTTGAACATGTATTCAAACTTGATAGGACATTATATGGACTGAAGTAGGCCCCTCATGCATGGTATGAAAGGTTGTCCAAATTTCTCCTTGAAAATGGCTTTCCTAGAGGAAAAATTGACAACACCCTATTTCTGAAGAAACGGGGGAGGAACCTGATCATTGTGCAAATCTATGTTGACGACATCATCTTTGGTGTAACAAATGATTCCCTGTGTGAAGAGTTTGCAAAGCTTATAGGAAGTGAGTTTGAAATGAGCATGATGGGGGAATTAAATGTTTTCTTGGGACTACAAGTTAAGCAAACTCCTTAGGGCACGATGATAAGTCAACATAAGTACATTAAAGAGATCCTAAAGAGATTTGAGATGGAAAGTTCAAAAATCATTGATACCCCTATTGCCACTGCTACTCGTCTAGACATGGATGAATCTGGTTCTCCTATGAATGAAACCATATACAGAGGTATCATTGGTTCACTCTTATATCTCACAGCTAGTAGACAAGATATTGTATTCAGTGTGGGATTATGTGCTAGGTTTCAATCTAGTCAAAGGAATCTCATCTGAAGGCCGCCAAGAGAATTCTACGGTATCTCAAAGAAACGCAGGACCTGGCTCTCTACTACCCTTCAGGAGACAATTTCGACTTGATTGGATAAGTTGACGCTGATTATGTTGGTTATCTGGTGGATAGAAAAAGAACTTCTGGCATGGCACATTTTCTGGGATCGTGTCTGATTTCATGGGGTACAAGGAAACAAAACTTTGTGGCTCTTTCAACTGTAGAAGCTGAATATGTGGTGTCGCACCCCGTTTTCTCGCGAAAGCGGGTTTCAACGTGTGAAAACTCTTTTAAATGGGTATTAAAAGAGAAGAGTCGCCACCTAATAATTTTTAAGGTGCGTTAGAGCACCTATTTATAAATAACTCTGTTTTAACTAGTCAACGCCACCAAAGATCGGGTAAGGGCTCAAATTACCTCAAAGAGAAGTTGTTAGGCACTCTTTGAGGTCCACAACTGTGGGTCCTAACGAACTTTAAACTATGTGGATTATATAATTAGACTGAATGATCAAATAAATAAAGGGAAATTTAGAAGTCGAAGAGTCTTATTAGGGCATGTGAGAATCAGCACACATCTTAATGACTACATAGATACAACTAAATTGATCTATGTTAAATGACTAAGTGTAAATAACAAATACATAAAGAAAGTAGGGGGGTCCTAAGTTTTTTAGCCTAAAGGATCACCCCATGTGACATAAATAATATTTAGCAACTCCTTTGAGGTAGGAGTTGCTCATATTATTCAGCGAGCACAGACTATCATCTCCTGCTACCAATTACTATGTTGAAATTATTTACTTAAAAGCGTTCTAATTCAATTCTAAGTCGTGCCCTATGTGTGCACTACCCGTCCCACGCCTATGGTCCAGGAGGCTTTGGACCTACTATTTAGGTGGTTCTAGACTTTACTTAGGTTTCTCAAAATGATAAAACTAGTCGCACATCCAAAACAAGTAGGACTGCACATAATAGCAACGAGTGGCTCATGTTAGCCTCCACACATAGCAACAAAGGCACGTAAACAGATTTCAGATTATGCAGTGAAGAGTCGTGAGCAATTTTAGAATTAAGATGTATGAAAGTCGTTTAAACATATAGGCATGGCTTCTATGTGACCACATGGCTTAATAAAATCTCATGGGCAGTGTTGCTACTCAGATTATCAAAATTATAGATTATAAGTGTTATTAAAGTCTATAGATATGATCTCTAGGTGATACGCGTCTGGGCAGTGAAGACATTGAAAAAAAACTCAGAATTACTAATTTTGATCCTATTGGTATGTTTTCTAAGCGAGTAATACTATCCTATAGGCATGCTCTCTAGTAGTTGATATTCAAACACAGATTCGTCATGCTTATTCCTATATGCATGTTGTCTAGGTGGGCAGTATGACAAGAACAACAAAACAGTAATTTGATTAGTCAATTAAGGCCCTATAGACATGGTATCTAGATGAATATCAATGGAAGCCGATCTTAATTATTTCACACGATCCTAGAGGCATGTTATCTAACAATCACACAAGAATAGCACAAGTTGGGCAAATAATCCATGATATTTGAATCCTATAGGCATACTATCTAATATTGTATAGAAATAAAGCATGTGAACAAGGGAAATACTTATATTTTAGACATGCTTATGATGTTAGCAGGTAACACATTTAAGTTCTTATAGGCATGCCTTCTGTCAGTGTATAGAAAATAGAGCATGTCAAACAAAGTAATAAGTAAAGCAATTAAATCCTATAGGCATGCTTTCTACCCATCCATGTAAGAATTAAAGTGCATTATCCCCCTTTTCACTAATTTCCCATCTGTTTTGTTTATAAATTATTATAAGCCCAAAATAATGAATGCAAGTGCAAATATTACATACTGAAGGACTACAAGCCCAATAACAGAGCAGGCCCAAAAGAGAAATAACCCAGTACTGCTTGAGCCTTCAGCAAGCTCACTTTTCACGCTAATAGTAGACCCAGATCCAAGCACACCTCAAACATGAGAGTGTATCAATTGCACAACTCGGGGCCACACATGGGCTTATACCGGGCCTAGATGAAAGAACCATACATGGCAACCAATTGACAATTATGAAGTCTATAATACCTTATATGGACACGATTACACAAATATATAGGCACTTATTTTTTAGAAGCTAAGGGAACAAGATTGATCAAACAAGAGGGTTTGAACATGCCAACTAGGTGGACCAGCGAGAACTAGCTTTAACATAGTAAGTTGACATAGAAACTAATACCATATTGAGCAATCATTCAACAAAGGAAAGGGTATAGCATGCTGGACACAATCACACATTAGGAGGACTTAAGAAGCATGTCTATTGGGTTAACAGGGTAAACACACACACACATGCTAAGTTTCCATAAATCAAGTTTAGCATAAGGTATTCACCAGAATTAGTCAAAAAGACTTTAGACATATGAGCCTTAATCATAGTAGTTATAGTCAGAGGGATAGCAATTTCACATGAAGATTTTTAACATGGGAGCCTAACATGATCACAATCAGTACAACAAGAACCTAATAGCATAGTCTACAGCAAACCACAACAATGCCAAAATTCAAAGAACTCATGAAAGCATATCAACATAAGAGGAATAGGACAGGCAATCATAATAACTCATACCAATTACCCAGACATAAGAGAAGAAGCTAGCATAGAAATTTGCCTTAGAAGCAATGCCGAAGACATAGGATTAACAAATCAAACATACATTAGAACTTAAATGGCATGGAAACATGCCAATCAGTACAGCCTCAGAAACTTAGCAGGTTGGACAAGAATAACTCAACAAAGTCTAAACCACATGCATTGATTTATCAAAGAGATATAGGACAAGGTGGGGAACACACATTAGTTTACGAGTAGCACGTTTAGGCTAATAACATGATTAGGGGTTAACTCTAGAAGATTATGAATGATTTAACAGGAATTATAACAGGTTCTGGGCATGATACAGAACAAAGCAAGAAGTTAAACTCAGAATGAGCAACAGTAATAAGCATTCGAACACATATAGTAGAGCAAACAATCCTAAGTAAACAAGATTAAGGAAACAAGTAGGCAAATTCGATTACTAGAAGGTATATAGCCTCAAGAAGAACTTCAGAGCATACAATAGCATGTCGATTCATAAAAAGAATCTCAGAAACATAGATATGCAGAATAGGAATTCAAGCGAAAGAAAATGAAATTGCAAGGGTCATAGGTACTTCCCAGTTACTAATTGACAAATGAACAAACAAAGAACAATTTCAGCAATATCTCAAACATCAATAGCAAAACGAATGGTAGAACCCCAAAATCTTAGTCCGTCAGAGTTCTCAAGGGTTTCGGATGAACCCCGGACAGTGCTCTCACTGAGAAAGGTCGAATAATCAAATTCCAGTGGCCTTGGATTTCAACCGGTTAAGAGTTTAAGTCTCAGAATAGTGTAAGGCGAGAATAAGAAAGACAATAGTAGTTTTTTTTAGCGATTAGAGTCTGTTGAAGGGGAACTTGGGGAGGGATTTATATAGTAGTAAAGACCAATACACAAAATATGGAAATACAGTGAATCAAACACAAATAAGGAAAGAGGAGCATACAAAATCACTCAGAATCATTTTAGGCGAAAATCAGGCAAACCCTAGTTCAAAAGGAGAACACAGATGGTCGAAATATCACTGAATCGGACCCATATAGCCTGGTAGTGAGTGTATTCAGACGAAATATCGTCTAACTCTCAAAAGTTGAAGGTGATGGCACTTGATTTGGGAGATCGGTACTTGCCAAAAATAGGGGGCAAGTACTATGTAATACCATAGTCTTGTAAGAAACATCTAGATACTGCATGGAAGGTAAGTGAATCACGGATTGATTCCATTTTGGGGTCTGATTTGGAGAAGATTCGGAGATATGGCGGCTAGGGTTTCTCAGCGACGAAGAGAGTAGAGATGATTTAGGGGTGGCTATTGGGCGGAAGTGTCTCTAGGGTTTGGGTGAGGAAGATATAAGGAAAGGGGAAGGGCCATTGCGGGTCGTTGATCATCTAAGATCAATGGCCATAATTAAAGGGGAAATGGGGCAGGTCAGGAGATGAGTATAGGGTAATGTGCTGTTGATATTGGGTTAAGGGGTATTGGGCCAAGGTTTTGGTCCGAAAATTAGCCCTATATTGGGTTAAGAATTAAATACACCAAAATTATTTTAAAATATTTATAAAAACATTAATAAAAATATTACTTATGCAATAAAATGATTGAAAATAATAACTTAACATTATAAAGATATAAAAAATACTATTTTAATATGAATAATGTAATAAATATAATTATACATAGAATATAGGCTATTACTGCAAAATTATGTAAATAGGTCAAAAATGCAAATATAATTACATGAAACAAAGTAAAAATATTATGAAACATATAAATAGATGCAAATAATAAATTTGGATGGTTAAATCATCACAAATTAATTTGAAGGAGTAATAGATATTTTGAACAATTAAAATACAAGAAAAATCAATTTTAAAGCTTTAAAAATTGTAGAAAATTATAGAAAATACTTATATAACCCTTGTAAATTAGGTAATGATGCAAAATAATATTTTGAAAGTATATATACTATTTGAAAAAAATATGAGGGCAAAATTGGGTATCAACAACTGCCCCTCTTTACCCGAGAATAATGAAAGAGTTGTCGGGTAAAGAAAATAATGACCAATTTTGTCCGAAGTGAGTGAGGAATAATGTATTTTGAAAAATGGGGGGCCAAACCATATTTCTTGAGTTGCCTACATATCCCTGGTGTTATGGGAATCATATCGTGTGTAGTTTTGGATCCAACGACGAACGAAACCGATGGAGTTATTATAAGAGGGTAGTGTCGCAGGTAACAAATAATTTTAGGTGGAGCTATGGATGCAATTTTGAACATTATGGATATATAAGTTGAGTATTTGAGCGGTTATGGGACGAAAAGGCAATCAATTAATGGTCGTCGGTTACGTTTGAAATAGTCAGGGATGTGAACGTTGTGAACGGAAACCGGAGTGAGAATTGCTCCTGTTTGTAGAACAGTTACCTCCTGAGTCACTTGCAAAACTTAAAACACGATGCACGCGAATGTATGTAGGTTATTGCAAAAATTTAAACATGATGCAAATTCCCTTCGGACCATGAGGATTGTCTTTGGACGATAAGGATGATGTCCTTATACTATGACGTCCTGGGCCATGAAGCGTATGATAAGGGATTCGTAGGCCATGAGTCCTTGGTCTGTGAGGGTGGTGCCTCTGGACTATGACGCCTTTGAATAATGATGTGTAGTTTAGAGAGATCCTCACACCATGGAATAGTG
This sequence comes from Nicotiana tomentosiformis, assembly GCF_000390325.3. Taxonomy (NCBI): domain Eukaryota; kingdom Viridiplantae; phylum Streptophyta; class Magnoliopsida; order Solanales; family Solanaceae; genus Nicotiana; species Nicotiana tomentosiformis. The sequence continues at coordinate 125,722,007 of NC_090814.1, read as the reverse complement.
TCTTCGGGCTATTAGGATAGTGCCTTCGGACTATGACGCCTTCGGACAATGTGGCGATGTTTCAGCCCATGAAATGCAAAGATGTGGCGGTATCGATTATTTGATAGAGAAAACAGGTGATGCTTAGTCATATGCGAGGACGAGACAAGACACGGCTTAGTATTGTATGAGATGAGAGCAGTGCTTAGCCCTATGCGAAGAAGGGATACAATGCTTAGTCTTATGTAGAGGATGGAGACAATGCTTAGTCTCATGAAAGGAAAGGCAGTGCTTAACCTTATGCAATAATGGAGACAATGCTTAGCCTCATGCAGTAATGGAGGAAATGCTTAGCCACATGCAAGGTATGGAGACAATGCTTAGTCTCATGCAAAGAAAGGCAGTGCTTAGCCTTATGCAGTAATGGAGGCAATGCTTAGCCTCATGCAAGGTATGGAGACAATGCTTAGTATCATGCAAAGAAAGGCAGTGCTTAGCCTTATGCAGTAATGGAGGAAATGCTTAGCCTCATGCAAGGTATGGAGACAATTCTTAGTCTCATGTAAATAAAGTCAGTGCTTAGCCTTATGTAATAATGGAGGGAATGCTTAGTCTCATGCAAGGAAAGGCAATGCTTAGCCTTATGTAATAATGGAGGCAATGCTTTGCCTCATGCAAGGAAAGGCAATGCTTGGCCTTATGCAGTGATGAGGGTAGTGCTTAGCCCTATGCGAGAAAAAGCAATGACTAAGTGCGAGAGGATAAAGCATTTCTTAGCTTGATGCGTTTGCATTTGGAAATTCTTGTTGTTGTGAAGATAGTGATCCTGTTGTGTGTATATATTTGCGGACGTTCCTATTATGTTCATTGTGCCTGCATCTAAAGAAACATTATGAGTTTTGCGAGTAAAAGGTTGGTTCGTGCTCTCGACTTCCTTGCTTTGCCTTTTTCCTTGAGGCCCTACTTGAGTCACCCTAGGTAATGTCTGGCTGCCATAGAAACAAAATTTTTGAAAAACATGCATGTATTTGACAAATTATTTGTAGAAATATAGTTGTTTGAAATATGTGATAATATACGAGATTAATTGATTCTGATGAACTGGTGACTGTGACGCATTTTGAGTCGTTGCAACCTCCTTGCTTCAGAATTTTGAGGATCCTCTTCAAAATTCTATCCCAGTTTAAATGCATACTTCCGGCAACACATTCCTTGGCGGTTCCAAACATGATGATATCGGGCGAACTCAAGACCTTGCCCCAATTTCTGACCATAGGGAAAATGAGGATTTTATTGTGATATGACCGAACCACAGGGCTGCCTACGTATCCCCTCTTAACGGGAATTAGGTCAAGCGTAGTTCAGTTACATCAAATAGAAAGTGCAAACATAATCTTAAACATAGTATCTCTTGACTGTGTCTGAATTGATATGTTTTGGACAAATCTCTCCATCTATCTAGATCTGATGGTATCCTGCGAAGCAAACCACAAAGGATTGGAGTTCATGCTTGGCGTAGTTGTCAATCAATATGTGTATGTTGGGCAACGGAAAATCATCCTTAGGACTTGCTCTGTTCAGATCTCGGTAATCGATACATACTCTAACTTTCCCATCTTTCTTCGGAACTGGCATAATGTTGGCCAACCAAGTCGGGTATTCGACCGCTCGGAGAACCTTGGCTTTGATTTGCTTGGTGACCTCCTCTTTTATCTTCAAACTCATATCCGGCTTGAACTTTCTGAGCTTCTGTTTTACTGGTGGACATATAGGATTGATGGTTAGTTTGTGAGCTACTATGGACGTCCTTAAACAAGTCATATCATCGTAGGACCATGCAAAGATGTCTTCATATTCCTTTAGGAATCTGATGTACTCTTCCTTCTCTGACGGTGATAGATGAATGCTTATACGGGTTTCCTTGACCGTTTCGGAATCACCCAAGTTAACGGCCTCAGTTTCTTCCAAATTAGACTTTGGTTTGTTTTCAAAGTCTTCTACTTCTCTGACGATTTCCTTAGGTATTATATCATCTTCCAGATCCTATGAATCACTGTCCTTATGTTGTGTTGTCTCATTACATGTCACAATCATAGGTTCATCAGGAAATGTAATAATTATATATAATAATAAATATAAAAAGCAATAATGCATTAATAAAACTTTTAAACCGTCAACAAGTGCGGCACGATGGCTCGAGTAATTATTTCAAAACAAAATACTGAAAAAATGTCTCAAATGCTCAAAACTATTTTGAAATAATTCATGCTAATTTGCTAGGCTACCTAGGAACTCGACGGGCCCGGGATGGTTCGGCGGTCCAGTTCTTGAGAACAACTCCTTCTTCTATGGTCTGAATGGTAAGGTCTTCCTCCTCCTCCTCCTCCTCCTCAACAATTGCACAGCAATCCATGTCTTATTCATCTAGAAACAACTTCCTTATGCCAACCAAAACCTCATCTTCCTCAGATCCCCATATCATGTCACCTTGATGGAATGTCTGGTGCAGAGGTGGTACCGGTTGTTCCAGTGAATAATAAGGAGCACGCCATGGTGGTGACCAATCCTAGTATTCTTGCCATGTGTATTCATACCCGAGTCCAAAAATCGTACCATGGTACTGTGGTTGTACGGGTTTGGTGATTCCTTGAAGATTTTCTCCGAGAACCTTGCCGGGTAAATACCCAATCCACAGCAGTATGCTTTCTATCTTGTTGCTCTACCATCGGTCCTTCAATTGCGTTGACTCATTCAATGCGATGATATGTTTCTCCACCCAACCCTTTCCTATTTTTGATGACCAGAACGGTCTGATTGGTGTAGATGGGGTTACTTCCATCTCCATGGATGATCACCTCCTGATGATTCCATTCAAACTTCACAGCCTGATGCAGAGTTGAAGCCACTACCCCGGCTACATGTATCCATAGTCGTCCCAATAATAGGTTGTAAGTAGCAGATATATCTAGCACTTGGAACTCAACATAAAACCAAGTCGGGCCCATCTGTAGACTAAGGTTTATTTTTCCAATGGTGGCTCTCTGATATCCATCAAATGCCTTCACATTCATGCTTCCCATTCGTATCTCGTGCATGCCTTTACCTAGTCTCTTTAGAGTGGTCAATAGACATATATTGAGACTTGAACCTTCATCTATCAAGACCCTGGCGATGAACTTATCTTCAAATTGCACCGTAATGTGTAATGCCCTGTTGTGACTCAGTCCTTATAGTGTTCATTCATCTTCGTGGAAGGTGATTTTGCGTCTTTCCAATACCTGTCTGACCATGTTAGCCATCTCTCCACTAGTGATGCTGGTGGGCACATAAGCTTCACTTAACACCTTCATCAAAGTATTCCTGTGTGCGTCTGAGTTTTGTAGCAGTGATAAGATGGATATATGAGTAGGAGTTTTGTTCAGTTGGTCAACAACAAAATATTCCCATACTTGTATCTTCCTCCAAAGATCATCAGTGCCAGTCTCGACAATAGGCGGCTTAGGTGTAGCTTTCTTGCTTGTTCCTACCAGATTCTCAAGTGTATAAACTCTGCCAGTTCTAGTCATACCTTGCGCCGCACCTGTTTCCTCTATTTTTGCTTTTCCCTTTCTCCTTGCTTTCGCAACATAATCCCATGGAATGGCATCAAACTTGTAAGATGGAGTGGGAGCTACCATCACAGTGAAGGGTGTAGCTACCTCAACTTCAAATGGTGCCTGGGTTTGTACCACAACTGGCGTGAGGGTGACTGGAGATGTTTTAGGAATGTCTCCCTCTCAGATGAGTCCGATGGACCCTTCCCGATCCCATTCTTTCTATCACATTCACTCCCTCACCTCTGTGATCCGAGAGAGGGTTGTTACGAATATTTGGCGTAACTTTCTTTGCCTGTATGACCTTAGTGTCGATCAGCATTTGAATCTTGTCTTTCAATGTGCGACACTCCTCGATGGTATGACCATTCATACCTGAATGATAAGTACATATTTTGTTAGGGTTGATCCATTGGGAGGTGTTTTCCACAACAACAACAAGGATAGGAGTAACATAACCAGCAGCCTTCAGTCTCTCATACAATTAGTCTATGGGTTTAGCAATTGGGGTATATTGTCTAGGAGGTCTGCAGTCAAAATATAGACATGGTTTCGGGTAGTTTTGGCGGGCAGGTGGAGGTGAATGGTAATATGCATGTTGAGTATTATAGGTATGGTAGGTGGAAGCAGGGTGTTGGTGTCTTGGGGGTAAGGGTTGATATGTGGGTGGAGGTGTTTTGATATGTGGGTGGAGGTATTTGGTGTGTGAGGGAAGACTTAGGGCCCTGGGCTACCATCACGACACCTACTTCTTTCTTCTTCGAAATGCCTCCTGATTGCAAAGCTTTATTTGTGGCCTGTAGTGCCTCAAAATTGGTCACCATCCCATTCTTAACTCCTTATTCTATTCTTTCTCCTAACTTGATGATGTCGGAGAACTTGTGATTTTCAATAACCATCAACCTTTCGTAATACTGCGGGTCTTGAGCTCTAACAAAGAACTTGTTCATTTGTTCCTCTTCAAGTGCTGGCCTTACCTTTGCGACTTCTGATCTCCAACTAGTAGCATACTCGTGGAAGGTTTCTGTCGGCTTCTTATTGAGGTTTTGAATGTAGAAAATGTCTGGCGCATTTTCCGTGTTGAACCTAAATCTATCCATGAAGTCTGACTCCATACTCACCCAACTAACCCACTTCTATGGGTTTTGACTGATATACCAAGACAAGGCATCTCTTGTAAGGCTTCGCATGAACAGTTTCATGCGAATTTGTTCATTCTTTCCCACTCCTACAAGTTTGTCACAATACGTTCTCAGATGCACCTTCGGGTCACCAGTACCATCGAACATTTCAAACATGGGAGGTTTGTAACCCTTCGGAAGTTCCACATCCGGCTGAATATATAGGTCCTCATAGTTTAGACCTTCAATACTCTGAACTCTACCCGTAAGCTTCTTGAGTTCCTCTGCCATGTTTTTAATGATTAGGTCCTTATCAGTCGATTCAGGTAGGTTTTTGTGCGGGGTGTGGGGTAAGGTTTCCACATATATCGGATTGCTTTGATGGATTCATGGAACTTGGATATAAGGGTGGTCATTGGTTGAGTTTTGGGGATAGAGAGTAGGTTGTGGTGCATTCTAGTGAGTGTGACAAGTAGTAGTTTGCGGGTATTGTGTTTGGTGATGGTGGTGTTATTGAGGGGTCAGTACTGGTGGAGGGTTAAGGTTCTAGGGAGGTGCGGGAGGATTTGGTGGTGGGTTCTAGTTTCATGTGTTCTGCGGCGGTGTTTTGTTCTGGATAGTCGGGTTTTGCTGGTTAATGTCATGAATATTGAGAGTAAGGGGGAGGTTTGCCAAATTCCGGACCTGCTCAAGCTCGCCTTATAGTTCCAGGATTTTCTGCTCCAAACGTAAGAACAACTCATTCTGTGCCAGAGTACTTCGGCCATCTGAAGTTTCAACGTTTTTTGCGATAGTAGCATTGTCTTTCTTGATGCTACTTAAATCATCCATTTTCCCTTTTCCTTTGCCTTTGGAGTCACTTGGTGGAGGAGGAGGTGGAGGACCTCTGGATCTGTGTGATATGCTGATGATGCCAGTATGCACGAACCAACCTTTGGGAACGGGAATAATCAAAAAGAAGAAAAGAAAAAAGCAAAAGGTAATCAAGTTAGTAAGGTTAAATTAAAAAGTGTTTGCAATATTTAAACATGTTTCAAAAAGTCATGCAATAATTCGCGTCCTAATTTGGGGACCTAATTGTGCCTGAGGTAGGCCTAAGCGACACACAGACTTAGAGAAAATTGATGCCAACACTTGCGTCATTTCATTAATGCGAAAAATGAATCAACCTTTACTAAATCGACAATAATAATTAAGTTACTAATGGCATTTAGCCTTATTACAATCGAAATCTAAAGCTAAGCTAGAAAGAAGTAAAGAACATCATTTCCTAGTCTACTTGGTCCCTGAAGGACCTTCTCCATGCTTGGCTCTTTTGACCCCATTAATCAGGTTCCCAAGATCGCGCATATCCAACAATAAGTAAGCTTTTGCTAGATGTCCTCCTTCACTGCTATCCATGCCTTGGAAATCTGAGAGTCTCTTTCTCATCTTCCCCTCGAGCTCCATCAATCCTTGTTCCAAGTATTCCAATCTTTCTGTTGACTTAGTGGCAATCTCCTTCCATTCCTTTATCGCTTCCATGTTCACTTTGTGTTGTTCCAGATATTTTGCTTCAGACTCGAACACCCTTTTACGTAGCCTCTTATACTTAACATGTGCCTCATCCACCTCATCTACGATCCTATCCTTTGGATTGACTCCTAGCTTGACGTCCCATGCTACGTCGTCCTCCAACCATGATAGGTAGTAGTACATATGACCGGCGTGATACCTGTCTGGATTAATAGTTTCTCCTTCCACAATGATCTTTTGGTTCCACATATGTTGCGCCTCAAACTTAAATGGGATGACATCTCCTTTGAAATCTACTTTGTACTGGACCATGTTGGAAACCCGAGGTATGACTTGTTTTCTTCCCACTTGCCTCATTACCCTTATGGGAGCGTAAGGATAGATGTCTCGCAACCCAATTAGTACCAAATGAGTATTTCCCCTTAACCTGATAATAAACTCACTACTAGGAAACCATACGAACATCCAATGCACCTGCTCGTCTGTCAGATTGCTGAAGAAATGCACCCAATTTACAGCATTTCCAGGCTTTGCAAACCTTTCCGGAATAAACGTTATTTTCTTTGGGTGATGGTTGGCTATGTAGTCATTCAATGGTCTTCGTAGAAGCTCTTGACGATACTCTCCCCTCTGAAAGTGTTCCAGTAACCAGACTTGTAGAAATAGATTGCAACCCTCAAAGTGTCCAAATCCATGCTTGCACCGATCTAGAGAACAATACATCTCAGCTAAGATCATAGGGATGATGGTATAAGTTTGTCCCTCTATGCCATCCATCAAGGTCCTGGCGACCATGGCTAAGCGAGTATGAATCCTTCCCCCTTTCATCGGAAATATCAACAACCCCAAGAAGAAGACGATGAACACATAAACCTGGCGGTGCACCCATCCCAATGAAGTAATGGCTAGTTCATTATGGTGAAGACGATACGACTTGCTATACCCATAACATTTGTAAAGAAATTCAAAAGTGATGTATCATTTCTTTAGACAGAGCAGCTCATCATTCTTCCTATGGAAACTTGGCGAAGCTCCCTATTCTTCTAGGAGAAGAGTCATTTCTATATTGCCGAATCAGAAAATAACTCTTTTCTCATCCCAGAACATGGTAGCGGCCTCAATCAATTCCCTGTTTGGTTGAATGTTTAGCAAGGATGGCAGGTCACCAAGTACTCTTCTCACATGATTTTTATCGCAAGGCGCAAGGTCTTTCCACCAGTCAAGTAACAAAGGTGGGATGTTTGGAACCATGCCAAACATAGGGATTTCATGCTTCATTTTCTGCAGACAAACAAAGGTTAGCCCTTTCCCCCTCCAGATCTGACTATTTACGCAATAATGATCGACATGTTGGCACATTTTCTCCAAGTAATGCACATAATATGATAGTGTCTATTGGGATTGTGGAAATCCCGTCGTACTTTGGACAAGGTTCATCTTAGCGGGTTGTTATGATAATAATGCTCCAACCCATACTAGGTTTAGCATGATGTATGTACATTTTAAGTCAGAGTAGGGTTTCTAGAATGGTCTAGACTAGTACTCCCAAGTGGACAACTTGAGAGGGAAAGGCACGGAACCGTTGATTGCACCGCTGATCGACTAGTCTACCGCAAATAAGCCTTTCAGATTTAAAGGGTAATTTTCAGGAAAGCGCGGACACTCATCAAGCACCACTATGTTGATAATTGGCACGAGTGTAGTATGATGTGGAGCATGCTTATGCGAAAGTGATAACATGTAGTACAGTATTTTACATGGTGAAATCACATAACAGTAGTATTAAATAATGCGACAAAAAATAAGCGAGAGGGAAAGGGAAAAGAAAAGCCAAAGGGAAAAGGGTTAGCATACTTCACAAAAAAATTGAAAACATAATTAAATGAAACGAATAAAGGAGATGGGGAAGGGAGGTTCATGATGTAGAAATTTTGAGCAAATAAAGGGACGGGGAAAGGGAGGTACATGAAAGAAGTCGAACAAGCAATCCAGTAATCCACACAAGCAAAATTCGTTATGGTAAGAGCCTAAGTGTAAATACCCAGCAGAGTCGCCATGTTGTCGCACCACGTTTTCTCGCGAAAGCGGGTTTCTACATGTGACAACTCTTTTAAATGGGTATTAAAAGAGAAGAGTCGCCACCTAATGATTTTTAAGGTGCGTTAGGGCACCTATTTGCAAATAACTCTATTTTAACTAGTCAATGCCACCAAAGATCGGCTAAGGGCTCAAATTACCTCAAAGAGAAGGTGTTAGGCACTCTTCGAGGTCCACAACTGTGGGTCCCGGATGAACTTTAAACTATGTGGATTATGTAATTAGACTGGATGATCAAATAAATAAAGGGAAATTTAGAAGTCGAAGAGTCTTATTAGGGCAAGCGAGAATCAGCACACATCTTAATGACTACATAGATACAACTACATTGATCTATGTTAAATGACTAAGTGTAAATAACAAATACATAAAGAAACTAGGGGGGTCCTAAATATTTTAGCCCAATGGATCACCCCGTGCAACATAAATAATACTTCACAACTCCTTTGAGGTAGGAGTTGCTCATATTATTCAGCGAGCACATACTATCATCTCCTGCTACCCAATTACTATGTTGAAATTATTTACTTAAAAACGCTCTAATTCAATTCTAAGTCGTGCCCTATGTGTGCACTACCCGTCCCATGCCTATGGTCCAGGAGGCTTTGGACCTACTATTTAGGTGGTTCTAAACTTTACTTAGGTTGCTCAAAATGATAAAACTAGTCGCACAATCAAAACAAGTAGGACTGCACATAATAGCAACGAGTGGCTCGTGTTAGCCTCCACACATAGCAACAAAGGCACGTAAATAGATTTCAGATTATGCAGTGAAGAGTCGTGAGCAATTTTAGAATTAAGATGTATGAAAGTCGTTTAAACATATAGGCATGGCTTCTATGTGACCACATGGCTTAATAAAATCTCATGGGCAGTGTTGCTACTCAAATTATCAAAATTATAGATTATAAGTATTATTAAAGTCTATAGATATGATCTCTAGGTGATACGCGCCTGGGCAGTGAAGACATTGAAAAAAAAACTCAGAATCACTAATTTTGATCCCATTGGTATGTTTTCTAAGCGAGTAGCAATATCCTATAGGCATGCTCTCTAGTAGTTGATATTCGAACACAGATTCGTCATGCTTATTCCTATATGCATGTTGTCTAGGTGGGCAGTATGACAAGAACAACAAAACAACATTTTGATTAGTCAATTAAGGCCCTATAGACATGGTATCTAGATGAATATCAATGGAAGCCGATCTTAATTATTTCACACGATCCTACATGCATGTTATCTAACAATCGCACATCAATAGCACAAGTTGGGCACATAATCCATGATATTTGAATCCTATAAGCATGCTATCTAATATTGTATAGAAATAAAGCATGCGAACAAGGGAAATACTTATATTTTAGACATGTTTCTAATGTTAGCAGGTAACGCATTTAAGTTCTTATAGGCACGCTTTCTATCAGTGTATAGAAAATATGGCATGTCAAACAAAGTAACAAGTAAAGCAATTAAATCCTATAGGTATGCTTTCTACCCATTCATGTAAGAATTAAAGTGCCCTATCCCCCTTTTCACTAATTTCCCATCCGTTTTGTTTATAAATTGTTACATGCCCAAAACAATGAATACAAGTGCAAATATTAGATATTGAAGGACTACAGGCCCAATAAACAGAGCAGGCCCAAAAGAGAAATAACCCAGTACTTCCTAAGCCTTCAGCAAGCTTACTTTTTATGCGAATAGTAGACCCAGATCCAAGCACACCTCAAGCAGGAGAGTATCAATTGCACAACTCAGGGCCACACATGGGCTCATACCAGGCTTAGATGGAGGAACCATACATTGCAACCAATTGACAATTCTGAACTCTATAATACCTTATATAGACACGATTACATAATCATATAGGCACTTATTTTTTAGAAGCTAAGAGAACAAGATTGATCAAACAAGAGGGTTTGAACATGCTAACAAGATGGACCAGCGAGAACCAGCTTTAACATAGCAAGTTGACATAGAAAACTAACACCATATTGAGCAATCATTCACTAAAGGAGGACTTAAGAAGCAGGTCTATTGGGTTAACAGGGTAAACACTCTCACACATATGCTAAGTTCCTAGAAATCAAGTTTAGCATAAGGTATTCACCAGAATTAGTCAAAAAGACTTTAGACATATGAGCCTTAATCATAGTAGTTTTAGTCAGATGGATATCAATTTCACATGAAGATTTCTAACATGGGAGCCTAACATGATCACAATCAGTACAACAACAACCTAATAGCATGGTCTACAGCAGACCACAACAATACCAAAATTTAAAGGACTCATGAAAGCATATCAACGTAAATGGAATAGGACAGGCAAGCATAATAACTCATACCAATTACCCAGACATAAGAGAAGAAGCTAACATAGAAATTTTCCCTAAAAGCAATGCCAAAGACATAGGATTAACAAATAAAACATACATTAGAACCTAAATGGCATGGAAACCTGACTTACCTAATCAGTACAACCTCAAAAACTTAGCAGGTTGGACAAGAATAACTCAAAAAGGTCTGAAACATATGCATTGATTTATCACAGAGATACATGACATGGTGGGGAACACACATTAGTTTACGAGTAGCACGTTTAGGCTAATAACATGATCAGAGGTTAACTCTAGAAGAGTATGAATGATTTAACAGGAATTAGAACAGGTTCTAGGCATGATACAGAACAAAGCAAGAAGTTAAACTCAGAATGAGCAACAATAATAAGCATTCGAACACATACAGTAAAAAAAAATAGTCCTAAGTAAACAGGATTAAGGCAACAAGTAGGCAAATTCGATTACTAGAAGGTATATAGCCTTAAGAAGAATTTTAGAGAATACAATAGCATGCCGATTCATAAAATGAATCTCAAAAACGTAGATATGCAGAGTAGTAATTCAAGAGAAAGAGAATGAAATTGCAAGGGTTATAGGTTCTTACTAGTTACTAATTAACAAATGAATAAACAAAGAACAATTTCAGCAATATCTCGAACGTCAATAGTAGAACGAATAGTAGGATCCCAAAATCTCAGTGCTTCAGAGTTCTCAAGGGTTTCAGATGAACCCCGGGTAGTGCTCGCACTGAGAAAGGTCGAATAATTGAATTTCGGTGGCCTTGGCTTTTAGCCAGCCAAGAGTTTAAGTCTCAGAATAGTGTAAGGCGGGAAAAAGAAAGACAGTAGTAGTTTTGTTTTTAGCGATTAGAGTCCGTTGAAGGGGAAATTGGGAAAGGGTTTATATAGTAGTAAAGACCAACATACAAAATAAGGAAATACAGTCAATCAAACACAAATAAGGAAAGAAGAGCATACAAAATTACTCAGAATCAATTTAGGAGAAAATCGGGCAAACCCTAGTTCAAAAGGAGAACACAGATGGTCGAAATATCACTGAATCGGACCCATATAGCCTGGTAGTGAGTGTATCCAGACAAAATATCATCTAAGTCTAAAAATTTGTAGGCGATGGCACTTGATTTGGGAGATAAGTACTTGCCAAAAATGAGGCAAGTACTATGTAATGCCATAGTCTTATAAGAAACAATGAAATATTGCATAGAAGGTAAGGGAATCTTGGATTGATTTCATTTTGGGGTCTGATTTGGAGAAGATTCGGAGATAGAGATTCGGAGATACGGCGGCTAGGGTTTCTCAGCGACGAAGAGAGTAGAGAGGATTTAGGGGCGGCTATTGGGCGAAAATGTCACTAGGGTTTGGGTGAGGAAGATATAAGGAAAGAGGAAGGGCCATTGTGGGCTGTTGATCATCTAAGATCAACGGCCATGATTAAAGGGGAAGTGGGGAGGGTCAGGAGATGGGTATAGGGTAATGGGCTGCTGATATTGGGTTAAGGGTATTGGTCCAAGGTTTTGGTCCGAAAATTAGCCCTATATTGGGCTAAGAATTAAATACACCAAAATTATTTAAAATAATTTATAAAAAAATTAATAAAAATATTACTTATGCAATAAAATGATTAAAAATAATAACTTAATATTATAAAAATATAAAAATACTATTTTAACATGAATAATGTAATAAATATAATTATACGTAGAATATACGGTATTACTGCAAAATTGTGTAAATAGCTCAAAGAATGCAAATATAATTACATGAAAAAAATTAAAAATATTCTGAAACATATATCTGGATGCAAATAATAAATTTGTATGGTTACGTCATCACAAAATAATTTGAAGGAGTAATAAACATTTTGAACAATTTAAATGCAAGAAAAGTCAATTTTAAAGCTTTAAAAATTATAGAAAATTATAGAAAATACTTATATAACCCTTGTAAATTAGGTAATGATGCAAAATGATATTTTGAAAGTATATTTACTATTCAAAAAAATATGAGGGCAAAATTGGGTATCAACATGTGGCAGCTGCCTCTTGCTGTGCTCAATTATTGTGGATCAAGCAACAACTGGAAGACTTTGGAGTATTTTTTGATTGTGTGCCATTACTGTGTGATAACACTAGTACTCTCAACATGGCAAAGAACCCAGTTCAGCATAAGAGAACAAATCACATTGATGTGCGACATCATTTTCTCAGAGACGATGTTGAAAAAGTTCTTATCTGCATGAAGTTCTGTAAAACAGAAGACCAAGTAGCAGATATCTTCACTAAAGCACTGACCAGAGAGCACTTTGAAAAGAATCGATTGGCACTAGGGTTGATAAAGTCAAACCAAGCACCTGGTCCCTCAATGATTGGCTATAAAAGAATGAACATGTAAAATAGCTAAAAAGTATTTTCTGGTAAGTTCTAACTCATTTCTATACCGTTAGAAGTAGACACACATGGAAATTATAGGGCAAACAAGATGTATTTGCATCTTGGTAAAAGGATGAGGCTCACATTTACAAAACTAAGTCAGGGAACCTGGTTCCCTTGACTCAGGTTAGTAGTTCCTTTGTTCATGCACATCTTTTTAACGACTGTAAAAGTGCCACGTCATTAAAAATTCAGTTTCTTTTTCTCGTCTCTTTAGAATCCAAATGCTGCACCCATTACTAAACGACCCGTATACCCACCAAATCCATACCCATTTGTAACCGGTCCCTCACCATCTTTAAATAAATTCAAACGATGTATTTTTCATCACTGTTCACATCAAAGCCAAAAATCCCGTTTATCTCTCAAAACCAAACACCCTTTCTCTCTTGCTTTAACTTTAAATCCTCACCATGTCTGAAATCTAGAAGCTTTAAATATCTCCAGTATAATGCCTATTGTGTATCCGTCTCATGAAGCACAGGACCAAGCGTCTGAATCCCTTTTGTCACCTAGTCAAAACCCTACACCAGACCCCCAACCACCTACTACTTCCTCTCTAACCCATTCGAGTTCTAGTTCTCACCGGAGTCGCAAGCCTCAGAATCCCAAAAGGTTTATTGCTGAGACCTCACCTTCTACCTTGCCGGAAAAAATAGAAGAGGGAGAGACAATAGATGGTGACGAAAATCAGGAAGTGTCCATTCTGATAGTTGAAGAGAATACTGAAGCCCAACAGACTGTGGTCCGTAGTAGTGACGGTTCAGTAGCGACCATTCCAAGCTTCGATTTGAACGTTACCAACTCCACAGGTAATATTCCTCACGTGTCTTATGAATCTACTTTGGGGGTAAATGAACAAGAAGCTATTGAGAATATATTGTTAATCGTTGCTGAGGAAGTTTTGGTTGGTGGTTGTGAGGATGTTAATGAGTTTGGGTTTCAAGGGGAAGGTAAAGGTCATCCGGAAGAGAGTAGGGAATTTGTGCCTCTTGAAAGTCTAACACCTGATAGGACTACTAGGGAAACAAATGAGGGTCATGTTTCCTCCGCTCAAGAGGGGCCCCCTGTTCCTACTTGGGACGAAACTCCCTGCTCTACAAAAGAGCCCGGGTTAGTACTGATCCTGCTCCCTCTCCTCACTTCGATGCTGAGCCATTAAACTTTGTCATTCCTGAGATGAGATCTCTATCTGAAGAGAAAAATAGTGAGGAAGACTATGATGATATGCCGATAGCAAGCTTCATTGCTACTCAAAGTGAAAAAGGAGTTCCCTATAAAGACCCACTACTAGGTTGCAAAAGAAGAAGGACCTAGAAAGTGTTCTGAAGAAAAACAAATAAGAGAAGAAAATGAGGAGGTTAGCGAAAGGGGGAAAACTGGTGAATGAGGAAGAAGTGCCTCCAACACTTATTGTTGATGTGGAAAGTGAAGAGTTGAATGAGGAACATGCTTCCTTAATTTGTAAGTCCTCTAAGAAATCTGTGGTTCCAAAACCTAGGAGAGAGTCATATGTGAAAGTTGTGGAAATTGAGAATGTTGAGGTAGACAAGTCGGGTGAGAAGTTGTCTGAGAAGTTTGAAAATAAAGAGAAAAGTGTGAGAAAGTCTGTGAAAAGGAAGGGTGGTGACAACAAGGAACCTGGTTCTTCCAAGAAGGCCAAAGTAAGTGTGGCCAAGGATGAACGCAGAGCAAACCTGAGAAAACAGAGGGTTCTGTGAGGCAGAACATTTTCCCCTAAAATTCTAGATATGACAGGGATGCGTCAGCTGGTTGATATCTGTGAGTTTCAAAAGTGACACACTTGTTCACCAATGAGAACCCGAAGGTGTATGAGGAAGAAGTGCGAAGCTTCTATGCCGACATGTTCACAGTGGAAGATGATAATATTTGTTTGAAGGTGAATGGAGTAGACTTTGTGATGGACGAGGCTGTGTTGGGGAACATTCTGGGGGTGCCTACTGAAGGGATTTCATCCATTGAGGGGACTTATTCTTCCAATTTCAGAAGTGCTATTTTGAAGGATGATGTTGTATAACAAGGGGAACGGGTGCACAAGAAGGCCCTCCTGCCAGTGTATCAATTGTTGTTTGGGATGGTGAACACGGTCTTGCTCCCACGTACAGAACGACGTTCCATTACGTCTAGAGAAGACCTGTTCCTCATGAAAGCACTGGACGCCTACACTACTATAAATCTGTCTAGACTCATGATAGAGCACATGAAAAAAGTAGCAGATTTTAAGGATGGTAATCATGGGTTACCTTATAGGTTCTTACTCACCAAGGTGTTTAACTTCTTCAACGTCCCTTTGGAAAAAGCAACAGTGGGAACTCGCAAGCAAACCTTCTCCAAAACCACCTTAGAGGAGTGTAAGTGTATTGATAAGAAAGGAGGGGTTGGTAGTAATTCCACTATCTCGCAATTGATTGATGCTCAGAATGCTGCAACTGAGGAGATAAGGAGGCTGAAGGCATGAAATGTCATTCTTGAAGGTCAGCTTAGTTAGGCTCAGGAGGCACCTAGTTCCAAAAGTGCACAAGGCACAAAGGTTGCCCGTTTGTCTAAGGAAAATGTAGATCTCAGAAAATAGGTCGAGGATTTGAAGGAGTGGCTGCTCAACGAGCAAGTATCTGCAAATGCCAGAATGGATATTCTCCTTCGAACTCTTGCCTCTTCATCCATGCCTCCCCCTTCTAGTGCTCCTTAAAACAGTTTTCCTTTCCAGTGTCCCGTTCAAAGCTGTCTGTCCTATATCTTGGTCTCTTTGTTTTTTTTTTTTGTGGCTGGTACTTTTAAGCTGTTTTATTTTGTGAATGGTTGTGTAACAAATAGTACTGCTAATCCTGCTCCCTTTTTATTTTAAAATTACTAAGTTTTCCGTCCTCTTACTATGCATATTTTGCTTTTCTACTTTGTTCTTAGCCATATTTGTGTGCACACATGTAGCATGAGTTAAATATGCTAGACTTCTTTTTGCTTATTATTTGTGACTACTATTTTTATGATGCCAAAAGAAGAAAAAATTGATTGAGAGGGGGAACAGGTTCAAGGGGAATGTTGTGACTATTGTATGGAACATTGGTTCTCAGGAAAAATTTCAATTACAAGTTTGTCATCATCAATAAGGGAAAAATTGATAGGTTTTGTGCCCTATTATATTTTGATGATCTAACAAACTTAATGATAAGAACCAGATGGGGAAACTATTACACATCCTCAGGGCTCAAGAACAACAAGTCTCAATTCGGCCACAAGTTCCAACAATCAGAGTCAAATAGACGTCAGAGGGAACAAATGGACATCAGTTCCCCTGCTGATTGTACCAGTTAACTGCTCACAGCTGTAAAGTTGCTGCAACTATTCTTCTGCACACACGCAACAATGTGAACAGTGCAGCAACCACTTTCTGGGACATGCCTTGTACTGGATATTGCTTGCATCATCCAAGTGACATCACTTGGATATTATTAATATGAAGCAATGAAGAAAACATACATTTGCACATTCCAGAATTAATCAAATCTTCTCTCAAGTGTGTTACCATCTTGCAAGTGATTTCCAGGCTTCAAGAACAAAAAATAACATAACGAAGGACCGGTTTCCAGCATTGTATTATTATATGTCACTAGTTGTGTTGCACCTTTGTTAGAATGATTTACTTTTAATTCCTACTTAGCTTAGCTAGAAGCATTGTGTAGGAAACCAATTGTAAAACCATAAACCTTGTGTTTGTGTCTTGGCTAGAGTTAGTCGAGTTGTGAACTTTGTAATATTGTTATTATAAAGAGGCTTGTAATAGAGTTATTACAAGTGAGTGATGGATTAAGAGTTTAATTCCTAAGTTACAATAGGTCGTAATCTAAAAGTTGCTCGGTTAGTGAAGTTGAAATCCTATAAGTGTAGGTCGTGGTTTTTAATCCCGTGAGTTGGGAGTTTTCCACGTAAAACTCTGCTGTGTCATTTCCCTATCCCTTATTGTGCGTATTCTTTGGGATCTGATAGAGAACGAGGTTCTATGTACATTTTGGTAGACCCTAAGGTTCTATCAAATTTCTTCTTCTTTCAAATATAGTTTCCCAATCGCTGTGGGCTGTGGTAGCTTTGGGAAGAAACTTTCACCTTTGTTGGCGTCTTACTTCTGCTTGGTTTGTGGACAAGTTAGGATGAGATTGTTTGTGAGGACTATAATAGAAAATAATGAGATTATTTAATCAATATATTTCTATTGGTATATATTTGATTTATTCTACTAAACATTTATTCCTAAAAATTAAAAAGGTTCAAATACTTCTATCGTATTAGCTAACTCATGAGTATCATTTTAATTTTTTCGGTGAAAAAACCATTCGTGGGAAAAACATATTTAAGACGGTAGATAATGGTAAAGACCCCTATGAGTCAGTAGGTTAACATAGAGTGTATCAGACAAGTACAAAAGTTAGGGGTATATTTTTTTTAATAGAATGAAAATGTGTAACTTTCCCAATTATTGGAAAATTAAGTTAGTCGTTGTTAAAAAAATAATTAATAAATATATACTATGATATATTATATCATACTATATTATAAGTATGAACACATTGGTGTCATGTTATTTTACCAAAATATTCTTCAGAAACTGAATGACCAAATTACCTTCTAAATTTACTCTCTAAATGACCGTTTTACTTCAGTTTAATTCCCACAATGGGTTGATGAATTAATTCAATTAAAGAAATAAAACAGCTAAATGATTAACTCAAACCATTGAATACAAATGTATGAGGAACCATTATGTTTGTTGACTCTTACAATTCTGAGAAATATTCATAAGTAGATACTAATCTCTCTCAAACATATTGAGATATTCAAACGTCACCGGGACTGATTGAAAAACAACAATACTTTAGGATATTTATAGAAGAAGACTTTGAAAAATTTGTTGCTGTTATCATAGAAGTCACAACTTACACTTTTTCAGAGTTGTGTAAAGAAAATCTATGATGTTTCATTTATATCAGTTACCATATACATGTAGGTGTATAACGCAAAAAATCTCAATTCTCAATGGGTTTAATTTTTCTTTTGATATTTCTTGTGTTTTTTATAGTTCAAATTTTTTATGGAAAAAAGGGAAGAAGCAGGTGATGTTGACGGCGAATGAAGTAAACCAAATGCCTGTGTAATATGTGCCGGACAAATCAAAGGTTAGTATTTCTTATTCTCTTTTCTTTTCCTCCTCAAGGTTCAATAGCTTTACTATTTTTCTTTCAAGGAGTTTATTGATATTTTTTCATTTATATGTACTTCCTTTTTTATGATGCAATCTTTGTTTTGTAAGTATAACTTATACTTGCCAAATTTCATTGGTGGTTAATTATAAGTAAATAGGTTCCTTCCTTTCCCCCCTTAAATTATCAATCATGGCTGAAGACTTGTGAATTGCATTGTTCTTTAGTATATAATAGGGTAGAAGAAATAAATTTACTTTAGTAAGAAAAGCAAACATGAGGTTGCTTTTATGTATATAATAGGGTATATTTTGTGAATAGAAATAGTTGGAGTTCGCAGATGTCACGACCCAAAATCTCACCAGTCGTGATGGCACCTATCTCAATAATAGGCAAGCCCACAATCTTAATAAACCACCATATTTTTTAAATTTGAAAAAAATAAAATAAAATTCAGCGTAAGAAATCTCACAAATACAAATATAACACTCCCAAAACTCGGTGTCACGGAGTACATAAGCATCTAATATGAATACAATATCTGACTGATAAAAATTACTGTATGAAAGTATAGAACAGTATAATAACTGAAGGAAAGAGAGACAAGGTCAACGGACGCTAGGCAGCTACCTTGATCGTCTCCAACTGGTAACACACTGACGTCTAGCAGCCGTCGTGTCCGAAAGCACCTCGATCTGCACATAAGGTGCAGAGTGTAGTATGAGTACAACCAACTCAATAAGTAACAAGACTAACCTCTGGGCTGAAAGTAGTGACGAGCTCCGCAGGTACAGTCCAGTATAAATAATGGTACAGAAATGTAGGCATGCTTTCCAGCTCAATAGTTAAACTCAGTATAAGTGAAACAGATCAATACTGCATGATATGAGGAATATGGCGTCTCAGTGGAAAGACCTCATGTATTACTGGTCATAAATCATTCAGTCACTCGGAACTGTCTATGGCCAATCCGGCCCAGGGATATTCCATCCCGTATATATATACATACATCGACTGACAGTCAGTCACTCAGTACCGCATAAGGCCAATCCATCCCTAAAAATTTTATCCCCAAATATAATTGATATGGACAAGATCCATGTCTAGGTAAATTCGTCACAATATAAATAAGTAAGGCAAGTTCATGCCCTGAAAAAATCCATCCCGAATATATATAATCATCTACGCTCACTGGGAGCGTGTACAGACTCTGGAGGGGCTCATTCAGCCCAAGCGTGATATAAAGCCTTTATGGACTACTGCAGGCGGGCAGTCCCGATCCGTAAAATAATAAAGCCTATAAGGCCTGCTGCAGGCGGGCAGTCCCGATCCATAAAATAGTAAAGCCTATAAGGCCTGCTGCAGGCGGGCAACCCCGATCCATATAGTAATAATGTATAAAGCCATTATGGCCTGCTGCAGGCGGGCAACCCCGATCCATTTAATGATAACATATATAAAGCAAATATGGCTTGCTGCGGCGCGCATCTCGATCCCATAAATATCCTCACAATGGAAGAATATGACTGAGTGTGAAATGTATATTTTTTGAAATAATTAATTCAATAGCAACACGACCCCATGGGTCTCAAAAATATTGGCACGTAGCCTAAACACGATCTTTAATAAAAGTCTCAACTCAATTTCTTTAACACGTGGGAAATGTTAAGATAATAACATGATTCTTTAATTTTTACAACTTCACAGAATTTATTCAACTCACAATTTCTATGGTGCACGTCCACACGCTCGTCAACTATCGTATGCGTCACCTCCAAACAGTTTTGTATAACACCAATTCGGGGATTCATACCCTCAGAACCAAGATTAGAAGTGTTACTTACCTCAAACTGTGTAATTCTTTACTCCGCTAGGCCCTTGCCTCGTGAATTGGTCTCCAAACGCCTCGAATCTAGCCACAAATAATTCGATTCTGTCAATAAAAGTTATTGGAATTAATTTCATAAGAAAATACTATTTTTTCAACAAAATCCAAAATTTAGCTCAAAATATTGCCTGTGGGGCCCACGTCTCGGAACCCGACAAAAGTTACAAAATCTGAAATTCCATTCAACCACGAGTATACCCATACCAATTTTACCAAAATCCGACCTCAACCCGACCGTCAAATCTTCAATTTAAACCAAGAGGGTTTTCTAAATTTTCCAACTTAATTCACCCATTAAATGTTAAAAATAATCATGGATTCGGGTAATTTAACCAATATTGAGTTAAGAACACTTACCCCGTTATTTTCTCTGAAAATCTCCCAAAATTCTTCTCAATCTGAGCTCCAAATCGGCAAAAATGGAGAACTTAAACTCTCTGCCCAGTCATTTGCTCTACGCGATCGCGTAGCACAATTTTCCACTGCCCAGAAAAGACCCTACGCGAGCGCGGCGTCCTTCACGCGAATGCGATGCACAGGATCCCAGCTCTACGCGATTGCAGCAATCTTCACGCGATCGCATAGAGCAAACGCGTGGAACAACTTCCTCTCAAGTTCCCCTATGCGAACGCGGCACTTTCCCACGCGTTCGCATAGCACAGACTTGGCCCAACCTAAGCGATCGTCATTGACCTCATGCGATTGCGAAGTACAAAAATCAACACTGCCTCAACAAGCCTATGCGATCGCGAACCTTCTCACGCGATCGCGTAAAAGGAAACGAGTGACAAAAAACCAGCAGTTTCAGCAGTTTACCGAGTCCAAATTTCGATCCGTTAAGCATCTGAAACTCACCCGAGGCCCCAGGGACCTCAACTAAATACACCAACAAGTCCTAAAACCTCATACGAACTTAGTTGAAACCTCAAATTACATCCAACAACGCTAAAACCACAAATTGCACACAGATTCAAGCCTAATGAACTTTGAAATTTCTAAATTCTACAAATGACGCCGAAACCTATAAAATCACGTCTGATTGACCTCAAATTTTGCAAACAAGTCATAAATGACATAATCGAGGTATTTCAATTTTCAGAATTGGATTCTGGCCCCGATATCAAAAAGTCAAACCCCCGGTCAAACTTCCCAAAAATTTAACTTTTGGCATTTCAAGCCTAATTCCACTACAGACGTCCAAATACTTTTCCGGACACACTCTTAAGTCCAAAATAACCATATGGAGCTATTGGAATCATCAAAATTCAAATCCGAGGTTGATTACATATAAGTCGACATCTGGTCGACTTTTCCAACTTAAGCTTTCCATTATGAGACTAAGTGTCTCAATTCATTCTGAAATCTCTCCGGACCCGAACCAACTAATCTGATAGGTCATAATACAACTATAAAACATAAATGGAGCAGTAAATGGGAGAACGTGGCTGTAATATTCAAAATGACCGGCTGAGTCATTATATTCTCCCCCACTTAAACATACGTTCGTCCTTGAACGTGCCAAGTGTTGTTTCCCAGCCATCAAATCACTATTCCATCTTACCACGTACGTACCCGGGGGTGATCCCACGTCGCCCTATTCTATGTAATTTGTATAGGCCTGACAACACAACATAATTAAAAATTATTACTTCAACCTTAGCCCATAAACCTTGGAATTCAATTTCCAACATTCAAAATTACTTTTCAAGACCTGAATCTCACATCAACACGCTGTATGAGTCTGAACAAGCTGTATCAGGCCATAACCATAGCCCCAGATATAACCACTTAACATACTACACAACTCGCATGCTCGCAGCACCATTTTCGATCACATTAACTACTCCAAAGTAACCCGGTAATAGTATTAAACCCCATATCAAACAAACCTTCGTTCTAAAACTTTCGCACACTGCTGATAATGAAAAAAACATGCGAAATCACATAACATCTTATCAGATCGACAAGTCATGGAGCTCTCCCGCCCCAACCAGAACCATAATCACTTTCTAAGCCGACTTTCAATATTATCCTCCTAATATACCGTAATCAAACCTGATAGTCCAATGATCTTATTTTATTAAACACAACTATCTCGTTGACATGCCACACAAATACATCTCAATCCACAACTGCGCAACCTTGTACCCAAAATGGAAGATGTCTCAAAGTAGAGAACAGTATTGTAAGTTCAACAAGCACCGCCACAAGTGTAATGCTATAAGCTCATTATATATAGTAGAAACAAGACACATAAATTTAATAACAGTAACCAGCTCTTCTAGAGCTCACATTAATATCTGGACCCGCACGGACAACTCATGTGCTATAGTATCAATATTTGGACCCGCACGGACAACTCACGTGCTATAGTATCTGGACCCGCACGGACAACTCATGTGCCACTAACATAATCCGCCTGGAATGATCACATGCCTCTAATCTAAGCATATCATACATGAGTAATCAAATAAGTACACATGAACCATCGTAACTGATCACAACTCCAGCACTCGCATGGCTATCACATCTTTCAGGCACAATCATCCCACTAGGAATACTTTCAAAATTCTTCCGTGCCACATAACAATAATTTGAATATCAGCAGTCTATCAACCAGGTCAGTACCGCAATACCAATGAACATTCGTAAATCAAAACACAATGCCCTTTTGAATTGTGCAACCTTCTCAGGGATTACCGGGTAATTATAACATTCATCTAAATATATAACACTGACCATTCTGTCCAGGATTCGTGACCTTCCCTTCAAGAATGAACTGCCACCTTGTACATGTAAATCTTAATTTCGCACACCACACCACATCTATCATGCCATCATGTGACAAGCACAGGAATCTCATTATCAATCTTGAGTTACTAGCAATTTACATGCCCAGTTAGTTAGAAACCTTCCTCTTGCTTCCTTACAGAAGGAAATCACAATACACAATACGTTCCCCACACTGGTAGAAACTATCCGGTTCAAACCATGGTAGAAACCATTAAGAATACTTTAAAATCCATTTGCACCTAATCAAGCTATCAGAACTAATTTTCTCTAACTCGTCCAAGCCAAGCAGGTCACCAAAACATCTGTAAAGCCTCCACATCATTATTACCCAAAAGAACAGAGCATGCCATTACCATACTGCTCTAGCCTACTATCCAGTTGTCCTATTTACTTCGAGTTTCTTCTGAATTATCCTCAAGTTGATACTTCTCCTTGTCAGAACTCCACGATCCTTACCCAAAGCTCACTACAAGACATCCTAACATAAAATCGCATCGCCCTAATACCCATAAGTTACTGTATTCTTCTTAAGCACCCCCCATAAGTATCACAAACGAAACGTTCACTCTGAAACTATCCTATGTGAATTTTAAAATTATTCTTTTACCCTTCTTATACTGGAATGTAGAATCCATAGTCATACAGAATTATCATAAATCCGGTGCCATTAAACATAAACCACAGATTCTATCCATAAATTAATCCAATTTTTTTTTCAGTTGCTGTATATAAATTTTGAATAAGTTAGAACCCTTTGGAAAGTCATCCACTCTGCTCAAATCTAAATTGCTCCGCCCCAAACGGGCCGCAAGATACAAGCCCCATTAGCACAACAGTCCTCAAAGAAGCAACCCTGCCTTAACACGACCAATCAAATTCATACTTCATGTGCATTTCAAAATAACAATTTAATCTCTTCATGATTTTTCATAAAGGGTAATATAACCCGCATTCAAGAAATTTTCTTACTCGAGTCGTCCCCGATCTCAACCTCTGTAAGTCATAATTAATCAACAAGTATGACTCAGACCAAAACCAATACCGTACAAAATTGTGCAATCAAATCATAGATAACAGACTTCGCCACTTGGTTCAAAGCCACATAACAAAATATCTGATAACTCACCATACGCAAAATAACATCTAAATTGACCATACTAAGCAATGAAAGATCAACTCTGGTCTCTAGTCCCCCAATAATTTCCACACACAACTGATGCACACGGTTCAGAATTACAGTATCGCCCACCGACGTAGATACATGAACAGGTGAAGTTAAGGACTCAGGGGGCATATCCAGAAAATAAACAAAATTATGATGGAACATACGAATTTGTGGAACTAGGGTCAAATAATATAGATGCCTCCCCGTGGCACACTGAGACAATACCTGTGATCACTGCATCTAAAGCAACAACATCTAGTATGGCAGGAAAAGTATAAAATCGGTCCTGATCGCCACCTGATTATCCTCCCCCTCTTGAGCGACCCCTAGCTGACTAATCCCCACCTCGAGCTGGCTGGGAGGATGGTGGAATAACTAGTGCAGAAGTCATAGTCTGACTCCTCTGCTGAACTGGACCTCGCGTAAGGTGGGGACAATAAGGATGACCCCTGTTGTGGTAGGACTACCCTCCAGAAGGTACCCCACCAGAATTGCCCGAACCTGGAGGCCTCTTGGCATCCCTCTAACCACGCTCCTGGCTACGAACCACCTCTATCTGCCTAGCAATGTCAACCACCTCGTCAAAAGTGGCACCAGATACTCTCTCCCTAGTCATAAGAAACCGCAACTGATACGTGAGGCTATCAATGAACCTCCTAATCCTCTCCCTATCAGTGGGAACTAACCAACCTGCGTGACGAGCCAACTCATAAAATCTCATCTCGTATTGCGTCACAGACATGCCATCCTGATGTAACTGCTCAAACTATCTGCGCAGCTCCTCTCTGCGAGACTGCGGCACAAACTTCTCCAAAAAAAGGACGGGGAACTCATGTCATGTAAGTGGTACTGCACCAATCGGCCTGCGCCTCACATAAGCCTCCCATTATCTGAAGGCAGCCCCAGAAAATTGAAAAGTAGTGAACGAGACCCCACAAGTCTCTAGAATACCCGCTGTACTACCTGATTTGGAGTAATATATATTTTGCAAATTCCTTTTTTTTTTTCAGTTTTTATAGAATATATATTTTTCAGTTTTTAAAACATTTTTAAATTTTTTTTTTCAGTTTAAACAAAACAATACTTTAAAAAAACTGAAAAGACTTAAAAATATATATTTAGCAATTTTGTTTTTCTTTTTTTTTCCAGTTTTTACAAAAAAAAATTTCAGTTTTTACAAAATATATGCTTTAAAAAAATTGAATTTTAAAACGGGTCGGGTGATGGATTTTTAAAAACGGATCGGGTAAAAAAATAAAATGGGTCATTTTCATCTGGTGCTGACACGTGGCACTCCATCCAAAATAAGGGTATATTTGTTCCAAAGTATGACGGGAAGGGTATATATAGCCCAATAGTATAACGAGGGGTATTCTTAGACCATTTGCAAAAGTACAGGGGTATATTTGGCCTTTTGCTGTATTGAGTTAAGAACACTTACCCCGTTGTTTTCTCTGAAAATCTCCAAAATATCGTCTCAATCCGAGCTCCAAATCAGCAAAACCCATTTTCAGAACTTAAACTCTCTGGCCAATCATTTGCTCTACGCGATCGCGGACAAACATACGCTATCGCGAAGCACAATTCTTCACTGCCAAGAAAAGACCCTACGCGATCTCGGTGTCCTTCACGTGATCGCGATGCACAGGATCCCACCCCTACGCGATCGTAACCCTCTTCACGCGATCGCATAGAGCAAACGCGTGTCTTAGCTTCCTCTCAAGTTCCCCTATACGAATGCGGCACTTCCCACGCGTTCGTGTAGTACAGGCTGGCCCAACCTATGCGATCGTCGTTGACCTCAAGCGATCGCGAAGAACAAAAATTAATACTGCCTCAACAAGCCTACGCAATCGCGGGTGCCTTTACGCGATCACATAGAACAAATCTCACCTTTGCCCAAACAAGCCTATACGATCGCGGACCTTCTCATGCGATCGCATAAAAGGAAACCAGTGACAAAAAACCAGCATTTTCAGCAGATTACCAAGTCCAAATTTCGATCCGTTAAGTATTCGAAACTCACCCGAGACCCCCGGGACCTCAACTAAATATACCAACAAGTCCTAAAACCTCATACAAACTTAGTTAAAACCTCAAATTACATCCAACAACGCTAAAACCACAAATTGCATACGGATTCAAGCCTAATGAACTTTGAATTTCTAAATTCTACAAATGACACCGAAACCTATCAAATCACATCTGATTGACCTCAAATTTTGCACACAAGTAAATGACATAACAGAGGTATTTCAATTTTCAGAATTGAATTCCGACTCCGATATCAAAAAGTCAACCCCCGGTCAAACTTTTCAAAAATTTAACTTTATGAATTTCATGCCTAATTCCACTACAGACCTCCAAATAATTTTCCGTACACGCTCCTAAGTCTAACATCACCATACGGAGCTATTGGAATCATCATAATTCAAATCTGAGGTCGTTTACACATAAGTCGACATCCGGTCGACTCTTCCAACTTAAGCTTTCCATTATGAGACTAAGTGTCTCAATTTATTTTGAAATCTCTCCGGACCCGAACCAACTAATTTGATAGGTCATAAAACAGCTATAAAGTACAAATGGAGCAATAAATGAGGGAACGGGGCTGTAATACTCAAAACGACCGGTCGGGTCGCTACAGTATATATATACTTTGCTCTACAGTTTCTATCCTCCTCCAACTTTTTCTTTCCTCCCAAAAAAGAAAAAAGAAATCAGTCTGAGGAGGAGAGAGCACAAGGAAAAAGTACTACTTGAATTTCACGCCAAATTTTCTACGAGCTCAGCCTATGATATGAGGTATGGTTGAATGAGTGCCAAGATTCACAAAAACTCAGAGAAGTCAACCTGTAAACATTCTTTGCTAATTGGACTAGTCTTTTAGTTTGTGTTAATGTAATATCGATCAATGTAGAAGGTATGGTATAAGAAAGCAAGTTTTCATCTTTGAGAAATGGAATAATTTCGAATAACATACATTAAATAGAGTATTAGGTAATTGGGGTTTTGGACATATGCATAACTTTATTATTCCATGTAAATATATGATTTGAAAATTGAAATGCAAGAATATAATTTACAAGAAATAAGATCTACGAAGAAATAATTTATCATTCTTGGGAGATCGAAGAGGCTTCCCATGTTTGAGCTTGTATTTTTTTCCACAAAATCTATTTTATACATTAAATACATATTTTAACTTTTATCGTGTTTGTATTGAACGATATGGATGCACGTGCGATGCTCGTGTCCAGAAACTAGTTATATTAAAAGCACGAAGGTCCTTAGCGAAATGTCGTTCGCCTTTTTTACCCTTTAAAATAGATTTCACACTAGACAAAATTGTTATTTAATTATTTCTCTAACATTTAGAGTTTTGAAATCAACTAAAATCTTTCTTATTAAATTTTTCCTTATTTGAATTATATAGAAAGTTCAAATATTTAGGAAAATAAAATCAATCAATATTTTACCTTATTTAAATTCTTAACTTATATGAACTAGGTAAGTAACGTAACTATTATAATACCTTCCCTACTACTTATTCTAACACTTAAAACCCTAGGCACGAAGAGAAATCGGCAATATTTCTGATGTTCTTTAACTTATGGCAGATTAATAAAAGTTCATCGTGTGATGAATTGTATATTGCTTTTTATGTTGAGTAATGAAAATTAAAAGTCATCTTAAATTCACTTTCTCTTTATTGGTCATCTTGAAAGGTGGTGAACTCCTTCTTTTCTTTTCTTTTTTTATGTGCTTATTATGTTAGGATGAATTTATTATGATATGATTTGCTTTTGCGCAGGAAATAAATTATAAAATCTTGCATCATAGATAAAAACAGGAAAAACTATGGTCTGTGGAGCTATTTTAGACCTCATCAAGATAATGTTGTAGTAACACCATGAAATACTACACAAGCTTCGATTTCTTTAATAGTCTTTAGTCAATAAAGAATTATAGTTCTACTCTATTTTATTCATGTGAATATAATATCATTGCTTTATTATACATATGTGCTTGATTTGATAGTTGAAAGAATTAACTAAATCAACTTATTTTGCAATGGTGTATGTTTTAATTTGATTATTTAACTCGTTGATATATCCTTGTTTGAAATTTTGATTCAAATAAGTTATGTAAAATTTTATATTAAAGTCTCCTTGTTTATTTTCAATTTAGTGAACATAATATGTATTCTTTGATAATGTTTGTAGTATTTTTCTCAAATAAAAATTATGAAGTCTTAAATTTTATTTTTGATATTGTTCGGTCTCTCTTTATCTTTTTAGATTTTCCAAGTTTCTAATCTTTTTTTCTATCTCGAATCATAGGGCTTACGTTGAATTATCGTGATGGGTATATAAATTGTAGCTTGAGACGGCATTATGTTGTTGGAGATGGTGAAAATCAATTTTGATTGGACACAACTTCTTTCATGTTTTTTCATTTGCTTACATATAAGCACCATAACACTTTTATTTCTCATAATCTTTGTTTGGTTGAATTGGTTGAAAGAACGAATGCAAATTTCATGATTTTACTCCTTTTTATGATGCTATTAATAATTTTTTTAGAATTTATTTCTTATAAATAAATGTCACGATCCAAAATTCCACCACAGGCGTCGTGATGGCACTTAGTCTGTAAGACTAGGTAAGCCGATTATAATTATAATTCAAGCTATTTATTTTTAAAATATATAATTTTATACAAGTGTCAAAACCAAAAGCGGAAATAAATATAAAAAACTCCCAAGACTGGTAATACTTGTAACGACCTGACTTGCCGTTTTAAGAATTAACGCCTCGTTCAGTGACTTAAGGTCTCGAGCAGCTTCGCAATATGTATTATGACCCGCGGGTGTGGTCGAGTTTGATTCTCGGGAGATTCAAAAGTAAATTAAAAGAACAATTCTTATTTAGAAGTTTAAATGGAAAGAGTTAACCGGAGAGTTAACTTTTGAGTAAACAACTCCGAAATAGAATTTTGATGATGTCAATAGATGCGTATGGTGATTTCGGACTTCGACGTATGTCCGGATTCGGATTTGGAAGTCCATAGGACAATTCGACGCATTTTGGCGAAAGTTGAAAAAAATAGAAGATTTTTGGAAAATCCTACCGAAGGGTAAATTTTTGATAAGGAGATCGGATTTCGATTCCGAAAATGAGAATAGCTCCATTACGTCAATTATGACTTGTGTGCAAAATTTGAAGTCATTCCGGATAGATTTGATACGTTTCGGCGCAAAATATAGAAGTTGAAAGATTTGAAAACTTATAATTCGATTCGATGCGTGATTCATAATTTCGGCGTTGTTTGACATGTTTTGAAGTCTCGACTAAGTTTGTATTGTATTTTGTGACATGTTGGTATAATTGGTTGAGGTCCTGGGGGTCTCGGGCGAGTTTCGGATGGTTAAACAGACCAAAATTGGACTTGAAGGAACGGTTGGAAATCTGCCACTGGTGTCATCGCATCTGCGATGAAATTGATCGCAGATGCGAGATTGAGGTCGCAGAAGCGAAAGGAGCAGGCCTGGGCATTGGTCGCAAATGCGAAAATTATCCCGCACCTGCGTGTCACGACCCAAAATCCAATTAAAGGCTGTGATGGCGCGGGACACCACTGCCAGACAAGCTAACCATAATCAATTAACTTAATTACTTATTTTAGTATTTTTGAAATAAAAATTTCTTCAATGAAATTGTAAAGATAAAACTCATAGAGTAAATGATAATTTTTTTTTTTGCAGCTAAATTTCTAAACAATTCGTAACCATTCACAAAACCCGGTGTCACAAGTGCATGAGCATTTACTAGGGAATTAAAAATAAAATACAGCATCTGTCCAGAATACAAATTAGACAAGAAAATATAATAACTCTGAAGGAGACTCTGTTAGTTGCGGATCGTAATATAGAATGCAACTCACCTATGTCCCCACAATTATTAACCACACTTCTGCGCCCACAAGGCCACTATACATATATGTACCTGCACAATAAAATGTGCAGCAAGTGCAGTATGAGTACTAAAACAATGTGTACCCAGTAAGTATCAAGCCTAATCTCGAAGTGGTAGAGACGAGATAACCGACTTTGATACTCACTATGGGTCAATAATAATAATTGAAATAACTTGTAATTATTCAAATCAGCATGGTTCACAGAGTTAACAATAATTTTATTCATTTAGTAGAAATAATAACAATCCTTCAAATGCAACAATTTTTCCAATTTATTTATTTAAATCATACAATTTCAATAAAACTTTCAATTTATCAAATAGCTTTACAAGCTGCAATTCAATTTCAATAAATTTTCAATTTATCAATTAAATCTCATTTACAAGAATAACAATTAATTTCTTAACAAGCAAGAATAATAATTCATTAAATTCCAAGGATTTTTCAATTAGCTTCGCAAACTGAAATAAATTAATAAAGTATCGTGTAATTATTATTATTAAGCACGATTTCTGCCGAGGACGTACGACCCGATCCAGAGTGTCGTGTACACTGTCGAGGGACGTGCGACACGATCCATAGATGCATCTATCCTGCCGAGGCGTTCGGCCCGCTGCACAAGAAAGGAGGACATTTTCTTATGTACCTCCGAAAGGAGAGTATATTTATTATAGGATAAATTCGGGAGGAAGAATAATTTCTCTTAATAATTAATTAATTTAAACAATAAATCAAGTATATGAGATTTTCATCCTTTAATATTTTGATCTAACAATTCACAATATATGTATATATCAAATAATATTAATTAAACAAAGAATACAATTTACACAAGTAATTCATACTTTGAGTCCTAAACTACCCGGACTTTAGCATTAATAGTAGCTACGCACGGACTCTCGTCACCTCGTGTGTACATAGCCCCCGCAATTAGCAATAATTATTCAATTTAATCCCTATGGGGTAATTTTCCCATCACAAGATTAGACAAGAGACTTACCTCGTCTTGCTCCAATTTAATCCACTATAAGGCCTTTTCCACGATTATCCAACTCTGTCTGGCTCGAATCTAGCCAAAAATAATCGATACAATCACTAAAAATTATAGGAATCAATTCTATAAGAAAATACTATATTTTTAATAAAAATTTCGAAATTAATTAAAAATTCGTCTGTGGGACCCACGTCTCGGAATCTGGCGAAAGTTACGAAATATGAACACCCACTCAACCACGAGTTTACCCATACTAAAATCACTAAATTCCGACAAACAATTAGGCCCTCAAATCTATCCAAGAGGGTTTTTAAACTTTTCCAACTCAATTCACCAATTAAATGATAAAAATAGTGATGGATTCGGATAATTTAACAAATATTGAATTAAGAACACTTACCCCATTGTTTTCTCTGAAAATCTCTCAAAAATCGCCTAAATCCGAGCTCCAAATCGTTAAAAATGGAAAATGGTTTTCAGAACTTAAACTCTCTGCCCAGTGATTTCTTCTACGCGATCGCGAACTTCCTCACGCGATCGCGTAGCACAAATTTTACTGCCCAAACATTAACCCTACGTGATCGCGGAAAGTCCCACGCAATCGCGAAGCACAGTCTCCGCAAGCCTACGCGATCGCGAGCCTCCTCACGCGATCGCGAAGCATTAAGCACGTGGCCCAGTCCTCCCCAGTTTTCCCTTACGCGATCGCAAACAACCACATGCGATCGCGATGCACAAGCTGGCCTTACCTACGTGATCGCAAACGTGCCCACACGATCGCATAAAACGAATTTCCAGCTGCCCAAAATAATCCTATGCGATCGCAACCCCATTCATGCGATCGCATAGAACAAATCCACCTTTGTCCAAATTACTCTACGCGATCGTAGACCAACTTACGCGACCGCATATAAGGAAATCAGAAGAAAATACCAGTAGTTATCAATAGTGTTCCAAAGGCCAAAAGTGGTCCGTTAGTCGTCCGAAACTCACCCGAACCCCTCAGGACCTCGACCAATTATACCAATAAGTCCCAAAACATCATACGAACTTAGTCGAACCCTCAAATCACATCAAATAACCCTAAAACCACGAATCATCCCCCAATTCAAACTTAACGAAACTTAAGATTTCCAACTTCTACATTAGGTACCGAAACCTATCAAATCAAGTCTGATTGACCTCAAATTTTGCACACAAGTCATAAATGACATAACGGAGCTATAAAAATTTTTAGAACTAGATTCCGACTCCGATATCAAAAAGTCAACTCCTCGGTCAAACTTCCAAACTTAAATTCCTATTTTAACCATTTCAAGCCTAATTTAACTACGGACTTCCAAATAAAATTCTGAACACGCTCCTAAGTCCAAAATCACCATACGAAGCTATTGGAATCGTCAAAATTCTATTTCGGGGTTATTTTTTCATAATGTTGACCGAAGTCAAACTTAGCACTTTAAGGCCAACTTAAGGAACCAAGTGTTCCGGTTTCAACCCAAACACTTTCAAATCCCGAACCAACCATTCTCGCAAGTCATAAATCATTAAAAGCACATACGTGAAGTTTTATTTAGGGGAACGGGGTTCTAACA
Organism: Nicotiana tomentosiformis; assembly: GCF_000390325.3. Taxonomy (NCBI): domain Eukaryota; kingdom Viridiplantae; phylum Streptophyta; class Magnoliopsida; order Solanales; family Solanaceae; genus Nicotiana; species Nicotiana tomentosiformis. The sequence continues at coordinate 125,689,284 of NC_090814.1, read as the reverse complement.
GTCAAAACGATCGATTGGGTCGTTACATTCTCACCCACTTAAATATACGTTCGTCCTCGAACGTGCTAAGGACTATTCCGGAGTTGTCCAAAATCACAGTTTAACACTTTGAGCACCTACCCGTGCTACCACACCCAATTGAGCACATTAGCTTGAGCCAATCTAAAGATTCTCCCCTTTATTTAGGCGATTAAGCCTTAGAGCCCAATTCTAACATTCAGAATTCTCCACCATGCTTGTTTCCAACCTACGAACATTGTATCAATCACTACACGATGCACCAATACAGGGTTGCATACCTTGGTTGAATTTAGATCATGCACCGCACCATTCACATGATCATAATATCATCCTCCGATAACAATAGCCGAAAATTCCACGAATCTGATGTTCACAACACACCTCATGATACCTATAATTCCTGTTCCAACTCTTGAACTGCTTCCACGATGGAAGAAATGTATATAAATTCATAACCAACTGTTGAGTCAACAAATTATTGAGTTTCTCTTTCTGACAAGAACCATTACCTCATTATGGACCAAATAATGGTATTTGCTCTTTATTATACTTCATATAATCCGATCGTATTGATCCCAGATCCAATAATCTCGTCTCACTTAGTATAAGCTGCCTAGGCAATAAGCCACCTCAGACATGACAAAAAGTCTCATATGACGCAACAATGAGCTAATAAGCTACGGACTCGATTGCGATACATAAGGAAAACAGACTATGGAAAAGATTACTCAACCCACATGACTAATTAAACAACTGAAAAGGTGTCATGAACCTTCCTCAGAAAAATGGAACACAAAAACACACAAAATAGAATATAGGGAACTGTTCTCAATATTACACTGTTGCGGCATGCAACCCGATCCTCCCAAAAGAATATATATATAAAAAAAAATACTTACCGAGCTAGAATGCTCATTACTTATAAAATATCCGAACATCGGACACAAGCACGCTAAGTGCATAATACCATCCTTGGAAGGACCGACAATGCCATATGCTACAAAACTCAAGCACAACTAAGGTGCGATATATGATCTGAATCTCGAGAGCCATCCTGCTCACATAACACCATCGCTACGCGGAACCTCAACACATAAGAAATTTATCACGCCGTTTCATAACTCACACGGCACAATATAGTATTACATGAAATAACCGACGACAAAACGACATCCAATGTCCGAATAATCCTCCATAAGGAGCGCTATGCTAAATGAACACATCCGGCCTGATATAGAGCCTGTATTCATATTTAAATCTATCCACAGACCTCTAGCCGATTATGATCGCACCGTACTAGGCTAATAACCTTTCAAGGATCCATAATAACCCTTTTTCCCATAACTCACAAGAATAGCTGTCATAATCGGAACAAACTTTCACAGTCCACAACCAAATGAACCGAGCACCCTCCAGGCATAAATTCTCAAATCAGCGATATGACCACAATCTTTATACTTGGTTTCAATATTCACTCAATCAAGTGACTACATGTCACTCTTACACAATCTTTCCGTGAGACACGCTCCCACGACCTTCCACACCAGGTAACAAGTCTGCACATCCATGCTACCGGTTATACTAATATTGTAAAGCATATCAAGAATCCACAAATCAATACACAAGGCCTCTTACACCTGACATCGACCTTAGATGATGCCAAAAACAATACCATCTTACTTTAAACATCTAAATCCCTTTCCTGCTCATCCAAGCTCATGACATCCTTGTCAACATTGCACTTACCCACGCCAATGCGAAGGAGTACAAGAATTCCATCATAACTCCCGAACCACTAATAGGGTAAACACTTCATCATATAGAAACCATCTTCTTAACTCATTTCAAGAGAACCATTGCAACACGTGACTGAATTCCCATATCCGTAGAAAATACCGGCCTCAAGTAGTGGTCTAAACCACCATAACTCTTCTGGGATCCCTCTACACATAACATGTCATAATACTTGAATTTCTCCAAATAAAATCAATTACGGCGGCCGTCAAGCCTCGCACGTACTGCCACAAATCACACGCATAATTCAATGCGCTGAAGGAACTGATCATTGCCACCATCGTGCCGATTCAACCATTGTTAGCCGATCCGTCTTTTCTCAATTTACTCTCAACTTGCCTTAGAAATAATAATAGCTCCATTCATTACATCATGAACTCAAATCCGCACTCATCCCAAGTGACCTTATTTCACGAGACCACGCTATTTCAAAACCCACTAATTATCTCATATCCCTCCTTGTGCGCACTTTAACATCTTCAATTGGTACGCTCATTCTGATACTTCTTTTATGAATTCGAAGTTATTTTCTTCCGTTTCTCTATTGATATACCACAACCTGAAGATAACGTAGAGTATTCCAAGTCCCGTTTCATAATCTGTTGCAAAAGCTCGATACTCAACCATACTATAGACTCGAGATCCTTAGACACCACACTTTAAATTTTTGAATCCACTAGGACAGTTATTGAGAGTCACTTGCTCTGACTTGTTCCCAAACATGATCAATTCCAAGTCCCTGCTAGCACATGGACACTTTATCAAGGAAACATACGACTATTTTACTTTCCTGTGCATTACATCTACACGAAGCATAAACTCTGAGTCTTCCAAAAACCTGAATATGAATTGATAAGGCCAAATATGGCATACATTCTCCAAATACTTTGCTCAAATCACCACTGATGTTTTCTTTCCTTAGTTGCAATGACCCACCAATACACCGATAACCAGAAACCGCAAAAGTTGACACTACGCAATCCAATCATAGACGGTGGGGCTCTCCCACTTAGCTTGAAGCTATAATTACAAAATTGTTGGAATCCACTGAGATTCTTTATTCATTGTTGACATGATCCTGCACACGCAACTCGCCAAATTTTCTCGAAATCCTTTTATTAACCTTTAATAAATACTCCGAACCACTAGCCACATTTACATATTAATTTCTTACCGGAAGCTTTGTCAATACCACGCGACCGCTAACATGCTTACAGGAGATAACCCACATGTGGAAATTACATGCTGACATATTCCAACGTCGCTGCACTGGGTACAATTACTACGAAATCAGTAGATCATCCTGAGTCCGAGCTCATTCACTAGCTACACCAGTCGATTAACTCCTCATGGATGTCAACTAGAGGTGCGATAACACAATCTAATCCAAAGTCATATTGTATCCTTCTTCATATCAAGCAACTCTCTCCTGTCACACCAAATCTTCCTCAATATAGCAACCAATATTCCAAATTAAGCCTGTAGACATAGTCACTGTCCACCATGAATCCCAAATCACTTCAAACTTTCCTCAAGCCGTGTAGTCATCCTACCACGTAACCCATATGCTACTTTGCCACTCTCCCACTTTGGTCAAACCCTTCTCCTTTAAGCAACTACTCGACTTCTATTTTCTTACACTTGGCCTTTCCGGAACCTAACCACCGCAAGGCACCTTCCACATGTCCTTCCTCATCCTTCGCTGCCCAGTTGTTGCCTTAACTCAAAATCCGTCTCTGTAGCACTTGAACTAATAGCTCGTTACCAGCTTTAAACCTTCTGACGATCATCCTTCTCGAGACATCAATACTAGGAACGCTGCTTCGATCCTGAATCACTGCACACCGCGATCTCTAACGACTGATTTCCCTATACCAATTCCTAACACCCCGTCGTGAAGGCGAGTTGAAGAAAACCATAACACCGGCGAACCTTAACGCATTTTACAAGGCGATGACACCATATCGAAATTGAGAATTCTACCACACTTGAAAATATCAAGCTTCGTTACTCCATCAACCCCAAACCTGAACTTTTATAGTGCGATTGCCTTTTCTCCGTTGGAATTTAAACATGGAACCTCTGAATCATGTACCGAGAAAACCTTCTTTCAAGTCGTTTACTGCCCTGACACATAGACGGGCATTTTACCATTTCATAAACACTATGCGATAACAACACACGAATTATCGCAACAATCAATGCCAAATTTCAAAACCTTAGGTGGTACTGATACTTAACTTGAAACGACAGAGCGTCCTTCCACAAGGCGACTACAATAGCCCAATTAATTACACAGGGAGAAGCATCCCGCACTATATCTGTAGTACCATTAAAACTTTTCCTCGATCCCCAATTTATAACAAACACGTCACGTCGCATAAGATTGAATAGGAAGGAAATATAGGCATAAGCCTAAAAGGAATCGAATCACACGATGAGTAATCAAGAAGGGAAGTATTCCTAACAGCCCTGTAGCCTCTCAAAGATAAGCACAGACGTCTCCACACCGATCTGCAAAACTCTACTACCTCAAATCGTGTAATTCTTTACCCCGCTAAGCCCTTGCTTCGTGAATTAGTCTCCAAAGCCTTGAATCTAGCCACAAATAATTTGATTCTGTCAATAAAATTTATTGGAATTAATTCCATAAAAAATACTAATTTTCCAACAAAATCCGAAATTTAGCTCAAAATATCGTCCGTGGGTCCCACGTCTTGGAACCCAACAAAAGTTATAAAATCCAAAAGCTCATTCAACCACGAGTCTACCCATACCAATTTTACCAAAATTCGACCTCAACTCGACCCTCGAATCATCAATTTAAACCAAGAGGATTTTCTAAATTGTCCAATTTAATTCACCCATTAAATGTTAAAAACAACCATGGATTCGGGTAATTTAACCAATATTGAGTTAAGAACACTTACCCCATTGTTTTCTCTGAAAATCTCCCAAAATTCGTCTCAATCCGAGCTCCAAATCGACAAAAATGTCCTATTTTCAGAACTTAAACTCTTTGCCTAGTCATTTGCTCTACGCGATCGCGGACAAACATACGCGATCGCGAAGCACAATTTTTCACTGCCAAGAAAAGACCCTACGCGATCGTCGTGTCTTTCACGTGATCGCGATGTACAGGATCCCACCCCTACGCGATCGCAACCCTCTTCACGCGATCGCATAGAGCAAACGCATGGCTCAGCTTCCTCTCAAGTTCCCCTATGCGAACGCGGCACTTCCCATGTGTTCGCGTAGCGCAGACTGGCCCAACTTACGCGATCGTCGCTGACCGCACGCGATCGTGAAGAACAAAAATCAATACTGCCTCAACAAGCCTACGCAATCGCGAGTGCCTTTATGCGATCACATAGAACAAATCTCACCTCTGCCCAAACAAGCCTATGCGATCGCGGACCTTCTCATGCGATTGCATAGAAGTAAACCAGTGACAGAAAACTAGCATTTTCAGCAGTTTACCAAGTCCAAATTTCAATCCGTTAAGCATCCGAAACACACCCGAGGCCCCCGGGACCTCAACTAAATACACCAACAAGTCCTAAAACCTCATACGAACTTAGTTGAAACCTCAAATTACATCCAACAACGCTAAAACCACAAATTGCACACTGATTCAAGCCTAATGAACTTTGAATTTCCAAATTCTACAAATGACGCCAAAACCTATCAAATCACATCCGATTGACCTCAAATTTTGCACACAAGTCATAAATGACACAACAGAGGTATTTCAATTTTCAGAATTGGATTCCGACTCCGATATCAAAAAGTCAACCCCCGGTCAAACTTCCCAAAAATTTAGCTTTAGGCATTTCAAGACTAATTCCACTACGGACCTCCAAATAATTTTCCAGACACGCTCTTAAGTCCAAAATCACTATACGGAGCTATTGGAATCATCAGAATTCAAATCCGAGGTCGTTTACATATAAGTCGATATCCGGTCGACTCTTCCAACTTAAGCTTTCCATTATGAAACCAAGTGTCTCAATTCATTCCGAAATCTCTCCGGACCCGAACCAACTAATCCGATAGGTCATAATATAGCTATAAATTATAAATGAAGCAATAAATGAGGGAACAAGGCTGTAATACTCAAAACGATCGGTCGAGTCGTTACAGTAGATATATACTTTGCTCTACAGTTTCTATCCTCCAACTTTTTCTTGCCTCCCAAAAAAGAAAAAAAGAAATCAGTTTGAGGAGAAGAGAGCACAAGCAAAAAGTACTACTTGAATTTCACGTCAAAATTTCTACGAGCTCAGCCTATGATATGAGGTATGGTTGTATGAGTGCCAAGATTCACAAAAACTCAGAGAAGTCAACCTGTAAACATTCTTTGCTAATTGGACTAGGCTTTTAGTTTGTGTTAATGTAATATCGATCAATGTAGAATGTATGGTATAAGAAAGCTAGTTTACATATTTGAGAAATGGAATAATTTCGAATAACATGCATTAAATAGAGTATTAGGTAATTGGGGTTTTGGACATATGCATAACTTTATTATTCCATGTAAATATATGATTTGAAAATTGAAATGCAAGAATATAATTTACAAGAAATAAGATCTACGAAGAAACAATTTATCATTCTTGGGAGATCGAATAGGCTTTCCATGTAACATGAGCATGTATTTTTTTCCACAAAATCTATTTTATACATTAAATACATATTTTAACTTTTATCGTGTTTGTATTGAACGATATGGATGCACGTGCGATGCACGTATCCAGAAACTAGTTATATTAAAAGCACGAAGGCCTTTAGCGAAATATCGTTCACCTTTTTTATCCTTTAAAAATAGATTTCACACTAGACAAAATCGTCATTTAATTATTTCTCTAACATTTAGAGTTTTGAAATCAACTTAAATCTTTCTTATTAAATTTTTCCTTATTTGAATTATATAGAAAGTTCAAATATTTAGGAAAATAAAATCAATCAATATTTTACCTTATTTAAATTCTTAACTTATATGAACTAGGTAAGTAACGTAACTATTATAATACCTTGCCTACTACTTATTCTAACACTTAAAAACCTAGGCACGAAGAGAAATCGGCAATATTTCTTCCGTTCTTTAACTTATGGCATATTAATAAAAATTCATCGTGTGATGAATTGTATATTGCTTTTTATGTTGAGTAATGAAAATTAGAAGTCATCTTAAATTCACTTTCTCTTTATTGGTCTTCTTAAAAGGTGGTGAACTCCTTCTTTTCTTTTATTTTTTTATGTGCTTATTATGTTAGGATGAATTTATATTATGATATGATTTGCTTTTGCGCAAGATATAAATTATGAAATCTTGCATCATAGATAAAAACAGGAAAAACTATGGTCTGTGGAACTATTTTAGACCTGATCAAGATTAATGTTGTAGTAACACCATGAAATACTACACAAGCTTCGATTTCTTTAATAGTCTTTAGTCAATAAGGAATTATAGTTCTACTCTATTTTATTCGTGTGAATATAATATCATTGCTTTATTATTTATATGTGCTGGATGAGATAGTTGAAAGAATTAACTAAATCAACTTATTTTGCAATGGTGTATGTTTTAATTTGATTATTTGACTCGTTGATATCTCCTTGTTTGAAATTTTGATTCAAATAAGTTATGTAAAATTTTGATATTAAAGTCTCCTTGTTTATTTTCAATTTAGTGAACATAATATGTATTCTTTGATAATGTTTGTAGTAGTTTTCTCAAATAAAAATTACGAAATCTTAAATTTTATTTTTGATATTGTTCGGTCTCTCTTTATCTTTTTAGATTTTTCAAGTTTCTAATCTTTTTTTCTATCTCGAATCATACGGCTTACGTGAATTATCGTGATGGGTATATAAACTGTAGCTTGAGACAGCATTATGTTGTTGGAGATGGTGAAAATCAATTTTGATTGGACATAACTTCTTTCATGTTTTTTCATTTGCTTACATATAAGCACCATAGCACTTTTATTTCTCATAATCTTTGTTTGAGTTAATAAAATATGTCATTGGCTTCGTTATGAACTTTTTCTAAGTAACAAGCGTTAAAAAAACAAATTCTTAAATGTCAAATGTTACAAGAAATCAGAATTTTAATGGAATTTAAATAGTCCAACGTTGAAGCTATTAGAAATTCAATAAGATTTAGACTTAGAATATACCTATTTTTTAGTTGAAATATTTTTTCTCCATAAAAATATTTTAAGAAATACAAACAATTATTTTTTTTGAGTCTAACACGGACATAAAGTTCGAACTTAAATGACGCTAATTATAAATACAAGAAAACTAATACACTACATCAGTCAGAATTGGTTGAAAGAACGAACGCAAATTTCATGATTTCACTCCTTTTATGATACTATTAATAATTTTTTTAGAATTCATTTCTTATAAATAAATGTCACGATCCAAAATTCCACCACAGGCGTCGTGATGGCACTTAGTCTGTAAGACTAGATAATCCGATTATAATTACAATTCAAGCCATTTTTTTTAAACATATAATTTTATACAAATATCGAAACCAAAAGCGGAAACAAATATAAAAAACTCCCAAGACTGGTAATACTTATAACGACCCGACTTGCCGTTTTAAAAATTAATGCCCCGTTCAGTGACTTAAGGTCTCGAGCAGTTTCGCAATATGTATTATGACCCGCGGGTGTGGTCGAGTTTGATTCTCGGGAGATTCGAAAGTAAATTAAAACAACAATTCTTATTTAGAAGTTTAAATGGAAAGAGTTGACCGGAGAGTTGACTTTTGAGTAAACAACTCCGGAATGGAATTTTGATGATGTCAATAGCTCCGTATGGTAATTTTGAACTTCGACGTATGTCCGGATTCGGATTTGGAAGTCCAAAGGACAATTCGACGCATTTTGGAGAAAGTTAAAAAAAATAGAAGATTTTTTGAAAATCCTACCGAAGGGTGAATTTTTGATAACGAGATTGGATTTCGATTACGTAAATTATGACTTGTGTGCAAAATTTGAAGTCATTCCGGATAGATTTGATACGTTTCGGCGCAAAATATAAAAGTTGGAAGATTTGAAAACTTATCATTCGATTCGATGCGCGATTCATAATTTCGGCATTCTTTGACGTGGCTTGAAGCCTCGACTAAGTTCGTATTGTATTTTGGGATATGTTGGTATAATTGGTTGAGGTCCCGGAGGTCTCGGGAGAGTTTCGGATGGTTAAACAGACAAAAATTAGACTTGAAGGAACTGTTGAAAATCTGCCACTAATGTCATCGCATCTGCGATGAAATTGATCGCAGATGCGAGATTGAGGTCGCAGAAGCGAAAGGAGCAGGCCTGGGCAGTGGTCGCAGGTGCGAAAATTATCCCGCACCTGCGAGACCGCAGAAGCGGAACTCCTCCGCAGGTGCGACTAAAATGTTCGCAGGTGCGAACTTGGGCAGAAATATAAGGATTGAACTTGGTCATTTTTGGCATTTCGTTTTGGAATTTTTGGAGCTCGGATTTGGGCGATTCTAGAAGGATTCCTCACAAGCTTGGTTGGGGTAAGTGTTCTATATCCTAAAGTAATTATATTTCATGAATCTATGGTTATATTTATCATTTATCTCGGATTTGAATGGAATAAATCAAGATTTTTGTAAAATCTTTCAAAAATAAAAATTTAAGATTTGGAGGTCGAGTTGTTTTCAGAATTTGATAAAATTGGTATGGTTGAACTCGTATCGTAATGGGTATTCAGACTTCATAAAAATTATATCGGATTTCGTTAGGCGAGCCCCGCGTTGACTTTTGTAGACTTTTTAGAATAAATTTTTAAGTCGACGTTTTATTATCCGGAATTGTTTTCGGTGAATGTTAATGAAGTTATACAATTAATTTAGATAGATTTGAGCGGTCGGAGGTCAATTCAAGAAATAAGGCGATTTTGGAATATCGGCATAACTTCAAAAAGGTAAGTATCTTGCCTAACTTCGAGTGGGAGAATTACTCCTTAGGCATTGAGTCTTATGTGCCGTTTGTGAAATGTGAAAAGTCGTGTATGCGAGGTGAGGAGTACATACTCGGGCTTATATGTGCAAAATATATTGGGTTTAAGTCTTAGGCATATTGTGTAGTAAATTGAATAATTGTTGGTATTTATTTAATCATCTATTTTTCATGCCTAAATCCTTATTGGTTGAACTTGTTTTTATATGACAATTTGATGTGATTGTTAATTGAATATTTATGTAATTCTGTGAGTTTGTTGGTTTGATATTTCTTGAAATTTAATCTCATTATGGATTTTCCCTCCGCAAATAATTAATTAAGCAAGCTTAAGAAGATGGGTTAATATAATTATCTAAATTTAGATTAATGAAGGCTTTGCTTTATGTTAAATAATTTCTATCTCGGTTATTTTGTGGTGATATACACATTGTGTAGAGCCTTCGGCTATTTGTTGTGAAATTAATTGATTTGGTTGTATCTTTGGAACTTTGGTTGTGGCCATTGGGCAAATTGTGATATAAATTGATTTTGTTATGTTGCCATGATAATTTTTCGTATAAATTTTTGTGTTGTGTGAGTTATTATTTTGGAAAAATAAGGGTGGCATTTCACCGTTGATATTATGTGGGTATAAGGGTGGCATTTCACTGTTGTTGTGTTTGTTAGAATATTATCTGGGCGGAGCGATAAGGGTAGCTATTGGAGTGATAAGGGTGGAAATAGGAGCGATAAGGGTGGCAATAGGAGTGATAAGGGTAGCTATTGATATTGTCTGGGCGGAGCGATAAGGGTGGCTATAGGAGCGATAAGGGTGGCAATAGGAACGATAAGGGTGGCTATTGTCAGGGACGATATGTGATGATGTGGAGTTGTGGTATTGGTGATTTTCATGTGATGTTGTGATTTTCTTGTGTTTATTTTTATACCTTGTGCAATTTGTCTTGCTGTTGGTAAATTGATAACAATCTGATTTATGTTGAAATTGAGAGCATGTGGCTATTGCCAGGCGAATTATGAAAAGAAATGTGGGCACGAGGTGCCGTGAATAAATGATAATGATATTTGGCACATGAATTGTCCGTGCAGTTGTGGTATGAAATGAGGGCACGAAGTGCAGGGGAAATATGTTGATTTAATTATGGGCACGAAGTGCCGTGAAAATATGAAAATGGGCTGAGGCCCGTATTTTTATGATTATGAAATGAACTGTCACATGGAAACTTTTTAATTGAAAGAATTATATTCAAAATATTTATATGAAAGAATTGTATTTGAAAGATATTTATTTGAGGAAAATTATATTTGAAGAGATTTATTGAAAGAATTTTATATTCGAAAGATGTTTATTTGAGGAAACTATATGTGAAAAAGAGTTTTATTCGTAATAATTATAGGTGAAAGATATTTAATAGAGGAACTTGATTTAATTGGGTGTACTTATATTTAGAAATTGTTGAGCGATATTAATGGTGTCATTGTTGCCCTGTTATGCATATCACTGGTTGATTTGTGTTGCCCTTATTGTTATTTGCTTTCTATTATTCTTGTATATCATATTGCACGGGTTTTTAGACTAGTGAGTGTCTTGACTGTACCTCGTCTCTACTCCACTGAGGTTAGTCTTGATACTCACTGGGTACCGATCGTGGTGTACTTATACTACACTTCTGTAAATTTTTGTGCAGAGCCGGGTATTGAAGATATCAGACTTGGGCTGAGTTAAAGAGGGATCGTAAAGATTCAAGGTAGAGCTGCTTGGCCGTCGCAGTCCCTTGGAGTCTTTTCATTACATTGTACTTTAATTATTATTCAAACAGTATTGAGTATTCGATCCTTGAGATCAATTCATGTATTCAGTTAGAGTTCGTGACTCAGTACTACCAGTCTTGGGAGGTTGTATATTCATATTTGTTCCGCTGTTAGTTTTGATTACTTATTTAATTAAAAACAAATGGCTTCAAAATATAATTGAAATCGGTTTACCTAGTCTTAGAACAAATGGCTTCAAAACAATATTGGGATCGAATACTCAATATTGTTTGAATAATGATTAACAATAAAATAAAATAGAAAGACTCCAAGGGACTACGGCGACCAAGCAGCTCTACCTTGAATCCTTGAGATCCCACTCTAACTCTGTCCGAGTCTGATATCTCAAATACCTGGCTCTGCACAAAAATATGCAGAAGTATAGTATGAGTACACCACAGTCAGTACCCAGTAAGTATCAAGACTAACCTCGGTAGAGTAGTGACGAGGTACAGTCAAGACACTCACTAGTCTAATAACATGTGCAATATAGTATACAAAATAATAGAAAAATAAATAGCAGTGATAGCAACAATAATCAACTAGTGATGTAAACAGCAAGGCAGTAAAAACTCCATAAATATTGCTCAAACAGATAATGAACACAAGTACAACCAATAATCAAATCCTTCAAAATATACATCTTTCACCTATAAGTTTTTCAAATAAAATTCTTTAGAATATAATCCTTTCCAATAAATATATTTCGAATATACTTCCTTCAAATAAATATCTTTCTAATATAATTCTTTCGAATAAATATCTTTCGAATATAATTCTTCCAAATAAATATCTTTCGAATATAATTCTTTCAAATAAATATCTTTCAAATATAATTCTATTAAATAAAATTCACCCTGTGACACCTCATTTTATAATCATAAAATACGGGTCTCAACCCACTTTCATATTTCTACGGCACCTCATGCCAATATCTCTATCACAATCACACGGACAACTCACGTGCCAATATCATCATCATATTTTCCCCGGCACCTTGTGCCCATATTTCATATCTGTTACTGCGTGCAACCCGATCCCATATAAGATTAATCATACCTGTTGCGGCGTGCAACCCGATCTCATATAACATAATCCGCCTGGCAATAGCCACAGGCTCCCAATTTCAACATAGATCAGACTATTATCAAGTTTACCGAAATAACAAGACAAGTTGCACAAGATATAAAAATAAACACAAGAAAAATCACAATATCACAAGAAAATTACCAACGCAATAACCCCACATCATTACATAAAAATTACCAACATAATAACTTCACATCATCACATATCATCCCAGACAATAGCCAATATTATCTCTCCTATAGCCACCTTTATCACTCTTATAATAGCCTCCCTTATCCCTACGTCCTGACAATATTAATAGCCACCCTTATTGCTCCTATAGCCACCCTTATCGCTCTGTATAATAGCCACCCTTATCACTCCGCCCAGACAATATCCCAACAGACATAACCACAGTGAAATGCTTCCCTTATACCCACATAATATCAACAGTGAAATGCCACCCTTATATCCTCATAATAATAACTCAAATCACACAACAATTTACACGGAATATTATCACGACAACACAACACAATCAATTCCTATCACAATTTGCCCAACAACCACAACCAATTTCAATGATATAGTAAAATCAATAAATTTCTAAAAAATAACCCAAGGCTCCACACAATGTATATAAAACCTTAAAACAACAACAAGGAAGGAAAATTAACTCAGTATGACACAACACCTTCTTTAGTCCAAATTTTTGAAAAATATATTAGTATCTCAATTTAAACTTATTTAATAAATTATTTGCATACGGAAAAATTCATAATATAATTATTTCCAGAAAATATCAAATCAACAAACACACGAAATTCTCATAAAATTCCAAGCCGCAATCACACTAAATTATCACATAAATACAAACTCAACAAACAAAGAATGAGGTATGACAAATCAAGGATTTACTAAATTTCCATAATTTTCCAATTTAATACATAAGGGTGTCTACAATTTTTAACCGATATAGTTTGCACATATAAACCAAGTACGTACTCGTCACCTCACGTACATGGTTTTCCAATCACACAATTTCCACATAAGACTCAATGCCTAGGGAAAATTCCCCCCCACAAGGTTAGGCAAGATACTTACCTTTTTGAAGTTAGGCCGATATTCCAAAATTGTCTTCTTGCTTGAATTGACCTCCGGACAACTCAAATCTATCCAAATTAATTCAATTTAGTCAATACTAATTATAGAAATTAATTCCATATGAAAATACTAATTTTCCAACAAAACCTGAAATTTAACTCAAAAATTGCCCGTGGGGACCACGTATCGGAATCTGACGAAACTCACAAAATCTGACAACCCATTCAATTACGAGTCCACTCATATCAATTTTATCAAATTCCGATAACAACTCGACCTCCAAATCTAAAATTTTTGTTCTTGAAAAGTTTTGCAAAAATCTTGATTTCTTCCATTTAAATCTGAAATAAATGATTAATATAATCATGAATTTATTAAATATAATCACTTTTGGATATAGGACACTTACCCAAGTCGAAGTCGTGATGAAATCCTCAAAATCGCCCAAGAACCGTGCTCCAAAAATCCAAAACGAAATGAAGGAAATGACCATTTTTTGTCCTTAAGTTTCTGCCCATCCATCACTAAAAGTCCATTTTCCATCACTTAAAATCCATTTTTCGTCACTAAAAGTCCACATCAGAACTTGCTTGCACCAGCAGTTATTTTGTTCACTAAAAAGGCTCTAACTCCATCATACGAACTCGAAATTTGACGATTCTTATTTCTATGAGTCACAAAAAATAATACGAACCTAGTCACTCAATCAAAACTCAATTTAGAGCTCATTTGCTTAATGCGATACGAATTTCGCTAGTTAAACAATTAACTCATGTTTCGCGCTAAAAACCCAATCGCGACTTGATGAAATTAAACCAAACTTTCTAGATCACTCCTATAATTTATCATCAAAATCTAGGAAGTCTCAAAATTGAATTTCGATCTCTAGAACTAAAAATGGACCTTTGGATCATTACATGCTTATATTGAAAACATCAAACTCTTCCAAAACTCTTTCCCGACAGCATGTAGTGTATCAACCATAACTTCTTGTACTCAACCCCAACTACCAAACGATTTACATTTCTGCAAACTAGATACAAAGGTCTACAACTTTCATATTTTTCTCCCAACTCCTTATAGATTACGAGATATAAGCTCCCAAAGTCAGCCCTGTGCAACAAAATTTCTGGCGATGTTTACTGTTGTAGCCAAAATTTGCAGTACTAGCTTCAGTCAATTGATCATAACTTTTTGTACAAATGTCCGAATAATGAATGGTTTATCATTCTAGAAACTTGAATCAATGGGTTATAACTTTCATATTTTGATAATTTCCAGATTCCTTATAGATTTTGAGATATAAGCTTCCAAATTTAGCTCCGCGCATCAGAAATTTCGCACATTGCTGTCAAACAAACCAGCAGTTAAAAATGATCTGAAACTCACTCGAGGTCCTCGGGACCTCAACACAATACACCAACAAGTCCTAAAATATCATACGAACTTAGTTGAAACCTCAAATCATATAAAACAACGCTAAAACCACGAATCATACCCCAAATCAAGCTTAAGGAACTCAAGAATTTTCAACTTCTACATTCGATACCGAAACCTATCAAATCAATTCCGATTGACCTCAAATTTTGTACACAAGTCATAAATGACATAATGGATCTATAAAAATTTTCAGAACTAGATTCCGACTCCGATATAAAAAAAAGTCAACTCCCCGGTCAAACTTCCCAAAAATTCAACTTTCGCCATTTCAAGCAAAATTTCACTACGGACTTCCAAAATATTTTTTGGACACGCTCCTAAGTCCAAAATCACCATACGGAGCTATTGGAGTCATCAAAACTATATTTCGGGGTCGTTTACATATAATTCATCATTCGATCAATTACTTCAACTTAAGCTTCCAAAACAAGAATTGTTCTTTCAATTAAATCCTGAATCATCCGAAAACCAAACTTGACCACCCTCGCAAGTCATAATACACATTTTAAAGCTGCTCGAGACCTTAAGCCACCGAACGGAATGTAAATTCTTAAAACGACAAGTCGAGACGTTACATCCTCCCCCTCTTAAAACATACGTTCGTCCTCGAACGTGCCAAGAATTATTCTAAGGACATTAAATTTCTAAGTGTATTATTACACACATACTCGAGGGTGATACTTGAGGGTGATTCTACGTCACCACAATTTAGCATGGGTCCGACAACACCATCTCAGTTGAGATTATTTCTTTAATCCTCATTTATAAACTTTAAAGCCAACTTCTTACTCTCCAATTAATTTCAAAAGGCCTTATTATCACATAAACGCTGTAACACTCCTCAAATCTATAAAAGTTTCAAGATCTGCTAAATATAGAATTTTTATTTTTTTTATCTTGCCTTAAGTGCATAAAAATTATACTTCTATTACGGATTTAAACCTTTGTGATTGACTTTTGAGTTACTTCCCTATTTATAAATAATTGGATATACAATTAGGGGAATATTAATAATTTTAATATTATTAATTTTTAACAATGAGTATTATTAAATACTAGTTAAGTCAAAACAAAAAAAAAAAAAAAAAAAGCAATAAAGTCACGTGACTGGGGGAAAAGAAAAGGCTTAATGCCTTCTAGAAAATAGAAAGCCTTATACGAAAGGCTCTGTCTCTCACACACAAAAGGCTAAAAGCCTTATACAAAACGGAGGCGCCAGAAAATTGCACGGAAAATTCTAGGGTTCTTCACAACTCACTTATTCTTGAACTCATGTATATAAAATTTCCTATTGTCAATTATCCTACAGTAGTAATAGGTAAGAATTGAATAGTTAATTCCCTTCTTCCTTTGTATCAACAATAAGTTCCATGTTTAGGTGTAAAACTTTGAAATTAATTCAAATGCACTGGTTGTTGTAGAATCAATTGTTTGACGAGTATAAATTGGACT
This sequence comes from Nicotiana tomentosiformis, assembly GCF_000390325.3. Lineage (NCBI taxonomy): Eukaryota > Viridiplantae > Streptophyta > Magnoliopsida > Solanales > Solanaceae > Nicotiana > Nicotiana tomentosiformis. The sequence goes on along the minus strand of NC_090814.1, from coordinate 125,672,599 downwards.
GGGGCCTACGTATTGGCTCAAGGAGTTTTGAGGTGAGTTGATATAACCCTTTACTAAGTGGTTTAACTCACAAAAGCACGCATACAAGGTGTTTGATGAATTGCTTAAAAGAGTTTATATGTACTTAATTGGAGCGAGTGAGTACCTTTGAATTGTTCTAGCTAAAGTTTAGATAATTTATTATGATATATGTACATAAATGTTTAGATTTTTGTGTTATTCTTATATGCCATTTTCATGTTGAAAATTCATGAAGGAGCAAGAATCTTTAGATATACTTTTGAATATTTATTTCATTCTTATGCCATGCTTTACATTTAAGGATACCAATATGAGTATGTATAGGATGTTTCAGAAAAGATTTAGACTTGAAAAGTCACAAGAAGAAGTTTTAGAAAGAAAAGATTTTTGGGAGTATCCTCTATTCTGAGAAGGGGTCATCGTCCAGGCCGAGGATCCTGATCAAGGCGTTGACTTCCTGAAACTACTTGTGCCAAAGTAGGGAGCACACGAGCCGAGGGTCTCGTTGCTGAGAATTTGCCAAGCTAAGGTATGGTAAATGAGCGTTGAGAACCATGAAACGAGTGACACCTCGTGGATTGGGCCTATTCGATCAGGTTGGGATCGAACCCGTGTCGATCACACGGTGACTGAGACAGAATTAAGTCAGGATAGTTGGAACTCCCGAACTATAAAGTGAAGTATTTTTTTTAAGAAAGAAAAAGAAAAGAATTTCTTTTAGAATATTCATAAATTGCTATTATGCAATTATTTTAGAATTGTTCTTATAAGCTTTAAGTTTTACATGCATGTAGAATCTTTGCTTGTAATGTATATGTTATTAAAGTTTCGTCCCCTGTCGTTGAGACTCACTGAGTACAATGGATGGTACTGACATTCTCTTTTGGGAACCTACGTTGGTTTACGGTACAACGTAGGAACCAATTTTGCAGGCGAGCAGGCTACGGGTTAGGACTTCCCTCACTTCCAGTGCTATTGGTGAGCTCCGCTTTTGTTCGTGGAGTACTCCTTTGAGTCGTCATTATTTAGCTAGTTCTTTGTTTACTTAGATAACTACCCAGGAAATCTCATGTCCTGAGCGGTGCATCAATTTATCAGTAGAGGCTTCATAGACACAGTCGGTGGGTTAAGATTTAGATGGTTTTGATAATAACTTAGCAGTATTTCATTGGTTACTACGAATAAAATTTTGGAGTTAGTTTATTTTAGATATTTAAATTAATTAAAAGTATTTGGTTACAGTATTGCCTTGTGCCATATAACGTTTTGGGAACCTACGTTGGTCTGCGGTACAACGTAGGAACCGATTCCTTCGCTCAGTCATGTTTAGTGATCGGGTGCCAGTCCCGGCTTGTTCAAAAAATGGGTCATGACAAACTTGGTATCAGAGCGTCAGGTTTATGGAGTCCTAGGGGTCTATGAAGCCGTGTTACTAGAGTCTTGTTTATGGGTATGAAGCGCGCCATACTTATAAACATGAGGCTACAAGCATTTAGGAAAAGTCTCATTTTTTCATACTTAAGATCGTGCAGCAGAGCCTACCTCTAAGAAATTATCTAATGTATTCGTTTCTCCAAAACATGCAGAAATGGCTCATACTCGCAACTCTAACACCGACACTCAGGATGCTGCTCAAGAAACTATTGCTACTATTATGGCTCAAGGTAGAACTAAGAAGGTTTCAACTCAAAAAAGGAAGGGTAAATCCACAAAGGGGGTTCAAGTACCCCGGGTTGAACTTGAAGAATGGGTGGGGCATGATGATCCAGTACCTCAGGATCCAGTGCCGCCCCTAACGGCAGCTCCGGCTCAGACAGCTATATCTCCAGAGGTGGGTCAGATGTTTAATGCTGTCAACAGTGCTATGGAAATGTTTAAAGCCTTCATGGCCAACCAGAACGAGAGAAGAGATGAGATTCCACCTCAATCAAATAGAACAATTCTGAGTCCTCAAGAGTGAATGAATTTTTAAAGTTGAGTTTTCCATTGTTCCATGGTTCTATAGCTGATGAAGATCCAATGTTGTAGCTGGAGGGTGTCAAGAAACCCTCCGAGCGATGAAGGCATTTGATGATGAAGTTGTGGAGCTGGCTGCTTACTAGCTTAAAGATGTGGCTAGCGCTTGGTTTGAGATGTGGGAAAAGGAAAGATATGAAGATGATGGTCCTCCTACTTGGGAAGAATTTGAAGAGGCCTTCATGACTAACTTTATCCCGGAAGAGGATAGGGAAGCTAAGGCTACAGAGTTCGAATAGCTCAAGCAAGGGAATGAAAGTATGCAAGAGTACTGCATGGAATTCATAAGGTTGGCTAAGCATGCTCCTCACATGGTTAAGACAGAAAAAGCAAAGATTTGCAGGTTTTTTGGCGGTTTGGCTTACCACATTAAGGATACGACATCAGCTGCAGCAGTAGGAATGACAGCTTTCTCCTCTATTGTAGGATTCTCCAAGCACTTAGAAAAAGACAGACAACAAAGGAGAGAAGAAAAAGAGCATAACAAGAAAGCCCGGACAGCGGGCAGGTTAAAAGTACATCCAGCGGAGGTGGAAGGGGTTCCTCCAATAAGGAGTCATTAGCACCAGCTCAGTCCAGTCATCAGTCAGGTGGTGGGTCTTCTTTCAGACGTACTCAGAGTTATGGAAACCAGTCTCGCCAGAATTAGAATTTTAGGACATCATCCTCACATAGCCAGAGTCATGCTGAGCAACATTCACAACAACAAGGTCTTTGTGGAACATGTAAGCGGCAACATTCAGGCCAGTGCAAGCCCAAGTTTCATGGTTGCTATCATCGTGGAGACATTGGTCATATAAAGGCCAACTTCCCAATGTTGCAACGTAATTTCAGTGGGGGATCAACTCGTCCTTATAGTTCCTCAGCTACTGCAATTGCACCACCTCAGGCTCGTGGTTCTCATAATCAGACCGGGTATGGGGCAGGCAGAGGTGCAGAACGAGTTACTCAGGGAGGGGGACAACCCCGTTTGTTTGCTACACTTGATCGTCAGAGTGCAGAGGCATCTGTAGAAGTTATTACAGGTATACTTCTAGTCTGCTCACATAATGCTTATGCCATAATTGATCCAGGTTCAACGTTTTCATACGTGACTCCATACTTTGCAATTAACCTCGGGCTAGAACCTAAACAACTTAGTGAGCCATTCTTAGTATCTACTCCAGTTGGCGAGCCAGTGAAAGTCACAAGAGTCTATAGAGGTTGTATAGTTTCAGTACATGGTCGTAGCACCGAGGCCGATCTCATAGAGTTAGAAATGGTGGATTTCGATGGTGGATTTCGATGTGATCATGGGTATGTATTGGTTATCTTCCTGCTATGCCATATTAGATTGTCGTTCCAAGTTAGTCAGGTTTCAATTTCCAAATGAAGAAGTCTTAGAGTGGAAGGGTAGTTCAACATCGCTTGTAGGTAAGTTTATTTCTTACTTTAAAGCACAACGAATAATCAATAAGGGGTGTCTCGCCTATTTGGCTTACATCATTAATCCAGAATCAGAACCACCAGCTCTTTCGTCTATGCCAGTTGTTAGAGAATTCCCAGAAGTTTTCCCAGATGACCTTCCCTGACTTCCTCCTGAAAGAATCATAGACTTTGGCATCGATCTCATGCCAGGAACTCAGCCCATATCTATACCTCCTTAAAGGATGGCTCCAGCAGAACTTAATGAGTTGAGAAAACAGTTGAAAGACCTTCTTGACAAGGGCTTCATCAGGCCGAGTATTTCACCGTGGGGTGCCCCAGTCCTGTTTGTCAAGAAGAAAGATGGGTCTCTCAGAATGTGCGTCGACTATCAGCAGTTGAATAAAGTTACCATTAAGAACAAGTACCCACTGCCAAGAATTGATGATTTATTTGATCAACTTCAGGGTGCAAAGTACTTTTCAAAAATAGACTTGAGGTCAGGGTACCATCAGTTGAGAATCAGTGAAGAGGATATATCTAAAACAACCTTTAGAACTCGCTACGGGCACTATGAATTTCTAGTGATGTCCTTCGGGTTAACATATGCTCTATTTGCATTCATGGACCTCATGAATAGAGTTTTCAAACCATTCATTGATACCTTTATTATCGTGTTTATAGACGATATTTTGGTATATTCTAAGAGCAAGGATGAGCATGCAGACCACCTCAGGATAGCCTTGTAGACCTTGAAGGAGAATGAACTTTACGCCAAGTTTTTAAAATGTGAGTTCTGGTTGCAGTCAGTAGCATTCTTAGGCCACGTGCTATCTAGTGAAGGCATAAAAGTAGACCCTCAGAAGACAAAAGCAATCAAGAATTGGCCAAGGCCTACAATGCCAACCGAAATCAGGAGTTTCTTAGGGTTAGTTGGCTACTATAGAAGGTTTGTAAAGGGGTTTTCCTCACTTGCAGCTCCATTAACTAAGTTGACTCAGAAAGCAGTTAAGTTTCAGTGGTCAGATGCTTATGAGCAGATTCAAGAGTTAAAGAAGAGGTTGACCACTGCACCTGTGTTAACCTTGCCGACAGGTTCGGGTGGGTTCACAGTGCATTGTGATGCCTCCATAGTTGGTCTCGGTTGTGTTCTTATGCAAGATGGAAAAGTTATTGCTTATGCTTCCAGGCAGTTAAAGAATCATAAGAAGAACTACCCCACACATGACTTAGAGCTTGCAGCAGTGGTGTTTGCATTAAAGATATGGCAACACTACCTTTATGGCAAGCATTCTGAAGTGTTTACAGATCACAAAAGCCTCCAATACATTTTCAAGCAAAAAGAATTAAATTTGAGACAAAGAAGGTGGCTCGAGCTATTGAAAGATTATGACATCAATATCCTTTATCACCCGGGCAAAGCTAATGTGGTAGCACATGCACTTAGTAGGAAGTCAATGAGTGTCTTGGCCCATCTTGCAGTGCAAAGGCGATCTTTGGGTCGAGAAATTCAAAAACTAGCAAATGATGGAATTAGATTAGATGAGACCGAAGAAGGAGGTATAACTGCTTATGCCTTAGCGCAATCCTCCCTTGTGGTGCATGTTAAGGCTAAGCAAGGCGAAGATCCGTACTTAGTGAAGTTAAAAGAAGGAGTCAGAAACAAAGAAATCACTGCTTTTACCCTAGGAAGTGATGAAGTTTTAAAGTTTAATGATCGGTTATGTGTGCCTGATATAGATGGGCTTAAGAAGGTCATAATGGAAGAAGCTCACAGTTCGAGGCACTCTATCCACCAAGGTGCTACCAAAATGTATCTGGACTTGAAATAGTTGTATTGGTGGAAAGGCATGAAGAAGCAAGTAGCAGATCATGTGGCTAAATATTTGAATTGCCAGCAAGTCAAAGCCGAGCATCAGGGGCCTGGTGGCCTAGCTCAAGATATAGAGATACCACAACGGAAATGAGAGATGATTAATATGGATTTTGTAGTATGTCTACCTCGCACATACCGTAAGCATGATTCAATTTGGGTTATTGTAGACCGACTGCAAAGTCTGCGCATTTTCTACCAGTAAAGATAACAGATTCTGCGGAGCAGTACATGCACTTGTACATCAAAGAAATAGTCTGATTGCATGGTACTCCGATTTCAATCATATCTGATAGAGGCCCTCAATTCACAGCACATTTTTGGCAGGAATTTCAGAAAAGATTAGGTACCAAGGTCAATTTGAGCATCGTTTTCCATCCACAGACCGATGGTCAGGCAGAAAGGTCCATTCAGACACTCGAAGATATGCTGCGAGCATGTGTTATAGATTTTGGAGGTAATTGGGATGATCACTTGCCACTTATAGAATTTGCTTACAATAACATCTATCAGGTCAGCATTGGTATGGCTACTTATGAAGCATTGTATGGGCGAAGATGTAGGTCTATAGTGGGTTGGTTTGAACCAGCAGAGGTGCCGTTGATTGGTCCAGAGTTTGTTTGTGAGGCCTTAGAGAAAGTTCATTTAATCAGAGAAAGACTGAAAGCGGCTCAGAGTCGTCAAAAGTCTTATTCTGACAAGAGGCATCGTGACTTAGAGTTCATGGATGGTGATAAGGTGTTTTTGAAAGTTTCACCAATGAAAGGAGTTATGAGATTTGGTAAGAAAGGGAAACATAGTCCTAGATTTATCGGACCTTATGAAATTCTAGAAAAGAAAGGAAACGTGGCTTATGAGCTAGTGCTGCCCGTTGAGTTGTCCTTTGTTCATCCTGTCTTTCATGTGTCTATGCTTAGAAAGTACATTCATGATGAGTCGCATATAATACCTATCGATACCATAGAAATTAAAGAAGGCTTGACTTATGAAGAGGTACCTATAGAAATTCTTGATAGGCAAGTAAGAAAGTTGAGAACAAAAGATATAGCATCGGTAAAAGTTTTGTGGAGTAATCATAATTCAAAAGAGGCTACGTGGGAGGTCGAGGAAGATATGAGGAAGAAATATCAATATTTAATTGAGGAAAAAGGTATGTGAACCTAGATTTGGTTTGGCATTTATATTTTATTTATTAAATACAAGTTAGCATGTGTTTATGTCCTTGCTAGATTATACTTAGTTGTTGAAGTAATTTAGTTTCTGTCAGAGTATATTTGGTTGTTGGTAGTGTAGTTGTGGTATTGATGACAGAGATATTTTTTGGATAGTCCAATTTATAGGGGAGACTGTCGAAATTTTTGAAAATTTAGGGAGTTAGCCAAAATTTTAAGTCCCTTGGGAAAGTGAGTAGGGCTAAGAAAACTTAAAAAGTTCAAGGACTTAAGGAATGATTGTTAGCTTAAGAATAGGGGCCTAGAAACATTCGAGGACGAATGTTTTAAGGAGGAAAGATTGTAACACTCCTCAAATCTATACAAGTTTCAAGATCCGCTAAATATAAAATTTTTATTTTTTTTATCTTGCCTTAAGTGCATAAAAAATATACTTCTATTACGGATTTAAACCCTTGTGATTGACTTTTGAGTTACTTCTCTATTTATAAATAATTGGATATACAATTAGGAAAATATTAATATTATTAATTTTTAACAATAGGTACAATTAAATACTAGTTAAGTCAAAATACAACACAAAAAAGAAGAAGAAGAGAAAGCAATAAAGTCACGTGACTAGGGAAAAGAAAAGGCTTAATGCCTTCAAGAAAACAAAAAGCCTTATATGAAAGGATCTGTCTCACACACACAAAAGGCTAAAAGCCTTATACGAAACGGAGGCGCCAGAAAATTGCACGAAAAATTTTAGGGTTCTTCACAACTCACTTATTCTTGAACTCAGATATATAAAAATTTCCTATTGTCAATTATCCTACAGTAGTAATAGGTAAGAATTGAATAGTTAATTCCCTTCTTCCTCTGTATCAACAGTAAGTTCCATATTTAGGATAAAACTTTGGAATTAATTCAAATGCACTGGTTGTTGTATAATCAATTATTTGACGGGTATAAATTAGACTGGGGCCTACGTATTGGCTCAAAGATTTTTGAGGTGAGTTGATATAACCCTTTACTAAAGTGGTTTAACTCACAAAAGCACGCATACAAGGTGTTTGATGAATTGCTTAAAAGAGTTTATATGTACTTAATTGGAGCGAGTGAGTACCTATTAACTTAGAATTGTTCTAGCTAAAGTTTAGATGATTTATTATGATATATGTGCATAAATTTTTATATTTTTGTGTTATTCTTATATGCCATTTTCATGTTGAAAATTCATGAAGGAGCAAGAATTTTTAGATATACTTTTGAATATTTATTTCATTCTTATGTCATGCTTTACATTTAAGGATACCAATATGAGTATGTATAGGATGTTTCAGAAAAGATTTAGACTTGAAAAGTCACAAGAAGAAGTTTTAGAAAGAAAAGATTTTTGAGAGTATCCTCTATTCTGAGAAGGGGTCATCGTCCAGGCCGAGGATCCTGATCAAGGCGTTGACTTCCTGAAACTACTTGTGCCAAAGTAGGGAGCACACGAGCCGAGGGTCTCGTTGCTGAGAATTTGCCAAGCTAAGGTATGGTAAATGAGCGTTGAGAACCATGAAACGAGTGACACCTCGTGGATTGGGCCTATTCGATCAGGTTGGGATCGAACCCGTGTCGATCACACGGTGACTGAGACAGAATTAAGTCAGGATAGTTGGAACTCCCGAACTATAAAGTGAAGTATTTTTTTTAAGAAAGAAAAAGAAAAGAATTTCTTTTAGAATATTCATAAATTGCTATTATGCAATTATTTTAGAATTGTTCTTATAAGCTTTAAGTTTTACATGCATGTAGAATCTTTGCTCGTAATGTATATGTTATTAAAGTTTCGTCCCCTGTCGTTGAGACTCACTGAGTACAATGGATGGTACTGACGTTCTCTTTTGGGAACCTACGTTAGTTTACGGTACAACGTAGGAACCAATTTTGCAGGCGAGCAGGCTACGGGTTAGGACTTCCCTCACTTCCAGTGCTATTGGTGAGCTCCGCTTTTGTTCGTGGAGTACTCCTTTGAGTCGTCATTATTTAGCTAGTTCTTTGTTTACTTAGATAACTACCCAGGAAATCTCATGTCCTGAGCGGTGCATCAATTTATCAGTAGAGGCTTCATAGACACAGTCGGTGGGTTAAGATTTAGATGGTTTTGATAATAACTTAGCAGTATTTCATTGGTTACTACGAATAAAATTTTGGAGTTAGTTTATTTTAGATATTTAAATTAATTAAAAGTATTTGGTTACAGTATTGCCTTGTGCCATATAACGTTTGAAGTTATAATAGATTTGATAAGTGTAGATGGTTCGCTTGATCATGTTTAGTTATCGGGTGCCGGTCCCGGCTTGTTCAGAAAATGGGTCGTGACAAATGCACGGTATTAGTTTCAATCAGCTATAGCAACTCGTGCCTATGCACACATCAACGTATGTCCATAACCACATCTCTGGTCATAATAGCTATTTATAATTAATTCCAGCATCCTCAATTAATCTCATATTAACTAAAATCTCATTTCAAATTTTCGCAACACTGACAGCAACACGCGAGGCATGAAGACCTCATAATTATTTATCCGAATCAACGAGTTGCATTTAACACCACCTGGGCACTCACCTAATAGGCTAAAATGTAATGTTTACAGCACAAATATGGCTAAATATACACAAAAACATAAAAGAATTATCAAATAAGCCTAACATGCATGACTCCCCATTAATACTATAGTTCAAATTTAATTTCACAAAGGGAAAATTTAAACTCATAAATTTTTTACCACAAGGACCTCGTCCTTATATAACTTCCACCGCGGCTTGTAGCCCAATTTAAATATTTCACATCATATAAAAATGTGAGAATCTCGTCCTCAACTCTGAATCACAAGTATTTTGTACATTGTGCCAACTGAAATTTATCCATTTCCTTTCTTTCTTCTTTTTAATCAATTCCGTAAACAATTTTCACAACACATAATGAACCCCCATACCAATAGGGCATGTAATTCATAAAATTGAACTCAATTATTCCGAAATCACATCAAAACCTACTATAGTGAGTAATAGAAAGTCACTTTTGGACTCATAGCTCTCAGTAGTGTACAAAACAAAATGATAGACACGAGCTAACACCATCAAATTTCCCAACAGGGATAAACACATAAATAGGTTTCCGAATTACGAAGCTCACCCATAAGTAGAGCATAATAGGAGGACTCGCCTCGAGAACCGAATCAAACTAAGGAAAATATTCCTTTATAACAAATCAGGATCACACCTGTAACGACACCATATAGTGTAGAAGCCTGAGCCATACCATATTGATTATATCAACGGGTCAGAGCCTCCCCCTCTAGGGCGCCCTCTACCCGCCTGTCCTCTACCCCTAACTGACTGTGCATGTGGGGTAATAACTGGAATAGAGCTTGTAGCCTGAGTATTCTGATGAAATATGCCTCTCCCAAGTCTGGGACAATCTCTCATGATGTGCCTAGTATCACCACACTGATAACAACCCCTCTGCAGGTTTGGCTGCTCATATTGAGTCTGTGCCAGATAACTAGAATAACCAGTATAGGAACCATGTGTCGGTGGTACATTGAAAGAACTTACTAGAGCACTGCGAGTATTCTGAAATTGTTTCCATGACCCCGTTGATACTGAAATATAGAATTATTATGGATGCGGGAATACCACAAGTCCCAGAATTATCCAATATAAATCTTAACTCTTAATCATATACAAGTTTCGGAGAACCTTTCAATACCACATAAATACATCTCAGGCCAAAATTGATATAACACATGACCCCGCAATTTAATTGTTTATAGTTGACTCCCCTCACTTGGCGCGAAGCCATAGGACACATTCTGATGATCCACAATACTAACCTTCATCGCTCGTACGACATCGGTCATAAGACACCTCAAGCCATTTGTTTGGAACATGTCATCCTCGTAACAGTTAAACTCGCTTTCTCCAGTGGCTTGGCTGCTAGTATGTACCCTTCGCTAAATAGAAATCCCATACGAACCACATAGTCTCTAATACCACTAATTATCTTTAGATCTACATCCACCTCGTGACCCTACCACGATTGTGATGATTAGGCAACTAATTAAACCTTCTTAAGATCGTACTTATCAACCAGATGTCAGAACCTGCTGCACTCATATGTGCACAACTGAATGATCTCTCAAAATTTCCGCATCCTCGATCTGGACGATATGTGGTAACAATGGTTGAGCAACCCTGGCTCCCTTATAACCCCTATGTAGTATCACGAACCGTTGGCGCATAGTTGATATCGAGTGCGCAATTTCATACACGAGTGGATGCAAAAGAACATAAGATATATGCTTCAAGCTGAATAAATGCGGCACGATAAGGAATGAAAGAAGTGAAAATTTTCCTACTAGCTCTGTAGCATCTCGAAGATAAGTACAGACATCTTCGCACCGATCCGCAAGACTCTACTAAACTCGTTCCTGACTCGTAGAACCTATGAACCTAGAGCCCTGATACCAACTTGTTACGATCCAAAATTCCACCACAGGCATCGTGATGACACTTAGTCTGTAAGACTAGGTAAGCCGATTATAATTACAATTCAAGCCATTTTTTTAAAACATATAATTTTATACAAGTGTCGAAACCAAAAGCGAAAACAAATATAAAAAACTCCCAAGACTGGTAATACTGAGTCACGAACTCTAACTAAACACATAAAATTATCTCACGGATCGAATACTCAATACTGTTTGAATAATGATTAATAATACAATAAAATAGAAAGACTCCAAGGGACTGCGGCGACCAAGTAGCTCTACCTTGAATCCTTGCGATCCCACTCTAACTCTGTCCGAGTCTGATATCTCAAATACATGGCTCTGCACAAAAATGTGCAGAAGTATAGTATGAGTACACCACAATCGGTACCCATTAAGTATCAAGACTAATCTCGGTGGAGTAGTGATGAGGTACAGTCAAGACACTCACTAGTCCAATAACTTGTGCAATATTGTATACAAAATAATATAAAAATAAATAGCAGTGATAGCAACAATAATCAACTAGTGATGTAAACAGCAAGGCAACAAAAACTCCATAAAATATTGCTCAAACAGGTAATGAACACAAGTAGAACCAATAATCAAGTCCTTTAAAATATACATCTTTCACCTATAAGTTTTTCAAATAAAAATCTTTAGAATATAATCCTTTTCAATAAATATATTTCAAATATACTTCCTTCAAATAAATATCTTTCCAATATAATTCTTTCGAATAAATATCTTTCAAATATAATTCTTCCAAATAAATATCTTTCGAATATAATTCTTTCAAATAAATATCTTTCGAATATAATTCTATCAAATAAAAGTCACCATGTGACACCTCATTTCATAATCATAAAATACGGGTCTCAACCCACTTTCATATTTCCACGGCATATCGTGCCAATATCTCTATCACAATCGCACGGACAACTCACGTGCCAATATCATCATCACATTTTCCCCGACACCTTGTGCCCATATTTCATATCTGTTGCGGCGTGCAACCCGATCCCATATAACATTAATCATACCTGTTGCGGCGTGCAACCCAATCCCATATAACATAATCCGCCTGGCAATAGCCACATGCTCCCAATTTCAACATAGATCAGACTATTATCAAGTTTACCGAAACAACAAGACAAGTTGCACAAGAACTCCACATCATCACATATCATCCCTGACAATAACCATTATTATCTCTCCTATAGCTACCCTTATCACTCCGCCCAGACAATATCCCAACACATATAACCGCAGTGAAATGCCGCCCTTATACTCACATAATATCAACAGTGAAATGCCACCCTTATATCCCCATAATAATAACTCAAATCACACAACAATTTACACGGAATATTATCACGATAACACAACTCAATCAATTCCTATCACAATTTTTCCAACAACCACAACCAATTTCAATGATATAGTAAAATCAATAAATTTCTCAAAAATAGCCCAAGGCTCCATACAATGTATATAAAACCTCAAAACAACAATAAGGAAGGAAAATTAACTCAGCATGACACAACACCTTCTTTAGTCCAGATTTTTGAAAAATATATTAGTACCACAATTTAAACTTTTTAAATAAATTATTTGCATACGAAAAAATCCATAATATAATTATTTCCAGGAAATATCAAATCAACAAACGTACGAAATTCTCATAAAATTCCAAGTCGCAATCACACTAAATTATCAGATAAATACAAATTCAACAAACAAAGAATGAGGTATGACAAATCAAGGATTTACTAAATTTCCACAATTTAATACATAAGGGTGTTTACAAATTTTTAACCGATATAGTTTGCACATATAAACCAAGTACGTACTTGTCACCTCGCGTACATAGTTTTCCAATCACACAATTTCCACATAAGACTCAATGCCTAGGGGAAATTCCCCCACACAAGGTTAGGCAAGATACTTACCTTTTTGAAGTTAGGCCGATATTTAAAAATTACCTTCTTACTTGAATTGACCTCCGGATAGCTCAAATCTATCCAAATTAATTCAATTCAGTCAATACTAATTATAAGAATTAATTCCATATGAAAATACTAATTTTCCAACAAACTCCGAAATTTAACTCAAAAAATGCTCGTGGGGCCCATGTATCGGAATCCGACGAAACTTACACAATCTGACAACCCATTCAATTACGAGTCCACCCATACCAATTTTATCAAATTCCGATAACAACTCGACCTCCAAATCTAAAATTTTCGTTCTTGAAAAGTTTTGCAAAAATCTTGATTTCTTCCATTGAAATCCGAAATAAATGATGAATATAACCATGGATTTATGAAATATAATCACTTTTGGATATAGGACACTTACCCAAGTCGAAGTCGTGAAGAAATCCTCAAAATTGCCCAAGAACCGTGCTCAAAAAATCCAAAACGAAATGAAGGAAATGACCATTTTTGGTCCTTAAGTTTCTGCCCATCCGTCACTCAAAATCCATTTTCCGTCACTAAAAGTCCACACTATAACTTGCTTGGACCAACAATTATTTGTTTCACTAAAAAGGCTCTTACTCCATCATACAAACTCGGAATTCGACGATTCTTATTCCTATGAGTCAAAAATAATAATACGAACCTAGTGATTCAGTTGAAACTCAATTCGGAGCTCATTTGCTAAATGTTATACCAATTTTGCTCGTTAAACAATTAACTCATGTTTCGCGCTAAAAACCCAATCGCGACTTGATGAAATTAAACCAAACTTTTCAGATCACTCCTATAATTTATCATCAAAATCTAGGAAGTTTCGAAATTGAATTTTGATCTCTAGAACTAAAAATGGACATTTGGATCATTACATGCTTATGTTGAAAATATCAAACTCTTCCAAAACACTTCCCCGACAGCCTGTAATGTATCAACCATAACTTCTTGTACTCAACCCCAACTGCCAAACGGTTTACATTTCTGCAAACTAGATACAAAGGTCTACAACTTTCATGTTTTGCTCATCGCCCAACTCCTTATAGATTGTGTGATGACCTAAAAGGTCATCTTATGTTTTAGAACTCGAATCTGCGCTTTTAAGCCTTAAAATCTCATTTTTACCCTCCTCGATTTACGTGTACAGTCCGGCGTATTTTCGAAAAACTTTTATGTTAAAAACTGATGAAAATAAGAATTTATGCATTAAAAGTTGATTTTAGTTGACTTCGGTCAACATTTTTGGTAAATGGGCCCAAATCCATATTTTGACGGTCTCGGTGGATCCGTATCGAATTATGGGACCTGGGCGTATGCCCGGAATCGAATTCGGAGATCCCTAGCTCGAGTTATGAATTTTTGATAAAAATTAAAAGTATGAAAATTAATTATTTTTAAGAATTGGTTGATATTTGACCTTGTTGATACCGGATCCGTATTTTGGTTTCGGAGCCCGGTATAGGTCCAATATAATATTTAAGACTTGTTTATGAAATTTGGTGAGAAACAGAGTTGATTTGACGTGATTCGGACGTCCAGTTGAGAAGATAGAAATTTTAAAGTGTTCTTGAAAATTTCATTTGATTGGATGCTAAATTTGTAGTTCTAGGTGTTATTTTGGCGATTTGATCGCGCGAGCAAGTTCGTATGATGCTTTTAGACTTGTGTGCATGTTTGGTTTGGAGCCCTGAGGGCTCGGGTGAGTTTCGGATAGGCCACGGGATGTTTTGGACTTAGAAAAATCTGGTATTTTTGCTGTATCTGGTGTCTGCTATGTTGTGCTTCGCGATCGCGTAGTCACTCTCGCGATCGCGAAGGGAAAACTGGGCTGGGGAGGATTTTACTCTACGCGAACGCGAGACCATGGTCGTGAACGCGGAGCATTGGGGGGAGTTGCTATAGTTGCTCTACGCGAACGCGACCCGTCGAACGCAAACGCATAGTTTTAGCTAGGCTGGGCAGGGGACCTGGGAAAGCTCTAACCCTTCACGAACGCGTAGAGCCATCCGCGATCGCGTAAGTCCTTAGGACGCTGCTCTTCGCGAACGCGACAGTGTTCACGCGATCGCGATGAACACTGTCGCCCAGCACTTAACAGAATCTAAAAACGGGAATTGGCCATTTATTTCATTTTCTCAAAAACCAAACGGACTAGAGGCGATTTTCAAGAGTTGTTTTCTTCCCCAAAGTGTTGGTAAGTGATTCTAAACCATTTTCTTTCAATCACCCATTACATTTTATGAATTATCAACCTAAAATCTAGAGTTTTCATGGTAGAATTAGGGGTTAGAGTAGAAACTAGAGATTTTGGAAATTTGTGGATTTAGACCTCAATTTGAGGTCGGATTCCAAAACCAATTATATATCCGGGCTCGGGGGTGAATAGGTAAATGGATTTTGGTCCGAACCTCGGGTTTTGACCAAGCGTGCCCAAGGTCGATTTTTGACTTTTTGGAAGAAAATTTAGGAAATCTAAATTTATGCAATATAATTGATTCCTTTAGCAATATTTGATATTATTGAGTCATTTTTTAATAGATACGAGTGGTTTGGAGGTGAATTCTAAAGGAAAAGTTGTGATTGAGTATTAAATGGCCTTCGGAACGAAGTAAATGCTGTGTTTAACCCTGACTTGAGGGAATTAGGAACCTTAGACTATTTGCTATGTGAAATTCATGTGAGCAGCGTATATGTGAGGTAACGAGTACTTATGCGCCGTCAATTTACCTGTTTTTTATGTTTCTTCCGTTTTTCTTATACTGTCTCTTTCCTATGCCTAATTGCTACATGTTTATACTAGTGTTGTTAAATTGATCGTTCTTATCATGTTAACGGATTTTCTGGTGATAGTTGAGTATTTATTTCAAAGTTGAGATTGATATTGTGGAACCAAATGTTGAAGTAAGGTTCGTGCTTGTTATTCTATCTCCCTGTTGTTATTTATTCATTGAATTATGGTAAGGGAGAGTGTTAATACACGAAGGGTGATGCCGTGCCATATTGTGAGTGTTAATGCACGAAGGGTGATGCCGTGCCATATTGCGAGGGTTAATGCACGATGGGTGATGCCGTGCCATATTGTGAGTGTAAAAGCACGAAGGGTGATGCCATGCCATATTGTGAGTGTTAATGCACGAAGGGTGATGTCGTGCCATGATATGAGAGCTAATGCACGAAGGGTGATGCCGTGCCGTTTTTATTGATTTTATGGTGAGATTGAGAGTAAAAGCACGAATGGTGATGCCGTGCATTTTTTTTCCTTTGCTGTATTCGTGCTCCTTTTGATTCATATTATATTGGTTGTTTCAGTTCTCATTCTGTTGTATCCCTTTACTTCGTATTTTCCCCCAACATGTTTTCCCCTCCCGATAATTCTTGTCTAGCTCTTCATTACTGTTATTTGTATATACACTGTTAAATTGTACAGGTTGATTTGTAGGTGCATTGCCTTAGCCTCGTCACTACTTCGTCGAGGTTAGGCTCGACACTTACCAGTACATGGGGTCGGTTGTACTGATACTGTACTCTGCACTTTCTGTGCAGATTTTGGTACCGGCTCGGGTTGATCGAGATTTTAGCTATTGGACCCGCTATTCGGAGACTCAAGGTAGATCTGTCGGCGTTCACAGACCTTGAAGTCCCCGTCTATCTTTTCTGTTTTACTGTTTCTTTCATTCAAACAGTTGTATTTCTCTCAAACTATTACTTGTAGTAAAATCTAGAATGCTCATGAATTGTGACTCCAGATCCGGGTGGTAGTAATTAATACAGTTTTTATATTATTCCGCACTTATTATATTTCATCTTAGCTAATTATTGTTATTTA
Organism: Nicotiana tomentosiformis; assembly: GCF_000390325.3. NCBI lineage: Eukaryota > Viridiplantae > Streptophyta > Magnoliopsida > Solanales > Solanaceae > Nicotiana > Nicotiana tomentosiformis. Next base: position 125,655,786 of record NC_090814.1, on the reverse strand, counting down.
CTGAATGGAAATAAGGATTTGGTTTAATAATTCTCTAGCGTTGGCTTGCCTAGCAAGTGAAATGTTAGGTGCCATCACGGTCCCGACGGTGAAAATTCTGGGTCGTGACAGATTGCGAGATATAAGCTCCCAAAGTCAGCCCTGTGCAGCAGAAATTTCTGGTGATGCACACTGTTATAGCCAAAATCTGCAGTACCAATTTCAGTTAATCGATCATAACTTTTTGTACAAATGTCCGAATAAATGACACAACGGATCTATAAAAAATTTCTTAGAATTGGATTCCGACTCCGATATCAAAAAGTCAACTCCCCAGTCAAACTTCCCAAAAATTCAACTTTCGCCATTTCAAGCAAAATTTCACTACGAACTTCCAAAAAAATTTCGGACACGCTCCCAAGTCCAAAATTATCATATGGAGCTTTTGGACTCATCAAAACTCTATTTCGGGGTCGTTTACACATAATTCACTATCCGGTCAATTATTTCAACTTAAGCTTCCAAAACAAGAATTGTTCTTTAAATTAAATCCTGAATCATCCGAAAACCAAACTTGACCACCCTCACAAGTCATAATACACATTTCAAAGCTGCTCGAGACCTTAAGCCACCGAACGGAACATAAATTCTTAAAACGACAAGTCGAGTCGTTACAATAAATTATGCATACATTAAAATTATATGATATATTAAAAATAAATTTCTTATTAAAATGGGGTACACGCGCAACGTGCGTAGCACGAAACTCCTTAACGAAATGTCGTTCGATTTGTTTTACCCTTGAAATAAATTTTATATTGGATAAAATTGTAATTTAATTATTTCTATAATTTTTAAGACTTTAAAATTACCTAATAGTTGGTTATTACATTCTTCCTACTTTGGAATATGTATCTACTTGTGTAACAATATTAAATGCTCTAATTGTTTTTTATAAATGAACTACTAATATTTAGGAGTATGAGATCATAATAAATTTTCCACTTCTATTCTCAAATAAATAATTTTAACTTTAAAACCAATATAAACAAATAAAAAAAAAGTTTAAAGCCTAAGGAACTCCAAAATATTATTTCCAGAAACACTACCTAATCAGGTGGTTTCACATCTCCCAAAAAGAAAATCACCCAAACAAATCTGGTACTACCAATTTTCTTTTGTATACTTTTATATGGACAATTATTTATTAGATAAATATGGTATTTGTATGATTCTTTAAACACAAGACAAGGAGCTATACATTGTTTTACTTTGTCATGCGGTACACATGATGAGTTCGATAGAGATTCGTTGTAAATACACAATTTATGAATATAAGATTTATTTGAGAATTTGTTTTTATAATTCTTCATACTTATATTGCTAAAAATTTGACATTACAAGATATAAAGAGAGAAATTTTCTGTCATTGAGTACATGATTATTTTTTGCTTTGAGACAATAATTTTCCATCTTGTTATCTTGGTGAACGTCTTTTAAGAAAATTTTGAATTTTAAAGTTGATACCCCTTGCATTCTAGAACAAAAATAATTTTATAAATTTTATGTTGAAATAACATTTATTGATTAATATATGAAAAAGACTGTATTATTGATTTAAAGCTTTTGATGCTTTTAGGTAATTTTTTTTTTATATATCTGTGAGAATGGGAGAACGAGCTAGAGTTCACACCTATTTAATTTTTTACCTTTATTATTATTATTATTATTATTATTATTATTATTATTATTATTATTATTATTATTATTATTATTATTATTATTATTATAACATAAGCATAGTTTGTAAGAGTTTATTTTATGTTGTGCGGACATAGGGATCTGATTCAGTGAAATTATCCTACAAATTCATACATGTATTTTACGTATGATACAGTATTATAAAAAAGTTACTACTTAATTATTGAGAGGATTTGTTAATTCTGTAGGTATTCGTTAATTAAGTCAAAAGAAGATTCTTAAGAAAATAAACTGAATGCAAAACGAGAGTCTCCTATACAATTTTTAACTTTATTGGTGAGGAAGTAAAGTTTTTCTAAAATTTTCTTGCTTTAGTTTGGTTCCTGCATTATAAAAATTCAACCTTTAAATGATCTTATTTAAAGTTGGAAGCATTTGTTGAAACCAAAAAAAGAATAGACTATCAAATCATAGAAGAGAAGAGAGATATGTCACAGATTGTTCATCATGTCATAAATATAAAATATAGAAGCCATTATTAGTCAAATAAATACTACTTCGCTTAACTCCCAGAGAATGTGACGATGTAAGCTTTTTAGATAATTTAATATCTATTGTATAACTCAAAAAAATTCTTGATATGTATGCAATAAAAACTTTATAATTTTTAGATATTAATTTTGTAATGTTTGACAAATAAGTTAAATTACACGTGCAACGCACGTACACTAAATCTAGTCAATATAAGTATATATGTATATTGAGATCTTTACATAAATAACCGGTCATATTCATTATTTACTTTTTCTAGCTATATACATAAATTATATATTGATTACATAAAATTATACACATATAGTATATAAATTATATATATTATACTTTCGCTGACTATTTTTAATTTAAGTGATTGGGTGGACGGCTATTTAAGTGAATTCTTCATGTATATATTTGGTTCGGGAATATGAATATTTTTTGTGGAACGGCTAAATGTAATGACTTTTCCACACTGGTGGCCAAAAGGCCCAAAAGTTGCCAAAACCCAAAGAGAAAGCCCAAAACCACACCAGCTTAGCTCAGAGCTGTAGCAGTAGCAGTAGCAGAGAGGGTTTAACAATCCGCCATAGCCGCCTCCCTTTCTCACACAGTACAGACAGTGAAAATGCGTAGACTCACGTCCCCATTAACACGTCTCCACCTTCGAACACTGCTCCGCCGCTGTATTTCTTCGTCGGCGACTAATCAATCCCACCACCTTCCCTGTTCCCAATTCTCCCTTTCCAAAACCCACCTTTTCACTTCACCACTGCCCCATGACCCATTTTCGTTTTCACTATATTGCACCAGTTTTAAACCCTTTTCATCCCAATCTGAAGATCCTGTAAAGGATCAAGAAGAAACAATTGCTCAGTCTTTATCGTCTGAGCTTGTCAAAGAACTGGACGCGGAATCTCTCTCCATTCCAGAAAGACTCGATCTTTCTTTCTCCCACATAACTTTAACGCCTTCCCTGATCCTTACCACACTCAATCTTTCCCCAGATGCTGGCAGAACTGTTTTAGGTTTTTTCAAATGGGTTAAATCCAAAGAAAGTTTCAATCTTGATGATGAAGTTCTAGCTTTGTTTGTGGATTATTTTGGACGGAGAAAGGATTTTAAAGCTGCAAATGATGTGCTTACTGATGGCCGAGGGGTAACCGGTTTTAAGACGTTTGAGTCCATGGTTGATAGGCTTGTACGGGCCGGGAGGGCCACTCAAGCAGTGGCATTCTTTGAAAATATGGAGAAAGATTATGGGTTAGTTAGGGATTTGAATTCTTTGAAGTTGGTTGTTTCTAGGTTGTGTGAGCATGGTTTTGCTAGTTATGCTGAGAAAATGGTGAAGAATTTAGCTAATGAATTTTTCCCTGATGAATATGTATGTGATATGTTGATAAGGGGTTGGTGTGTTGATGGGAAACTTGATGAGGCGCAGAGGTTAGCTGGGGAGATGTATAGAGGAGGGTTTGAAATTGGTACTGCAGCATATAATGCAATTCTTGATTGTGTTTGTAAGCTTTGTAGGAAAAAGGATCCATTTCGGCTTCAATCCGAGGCAGAGAATGTGTTGGTGGAAATGGAAGAGAACGGTGTTCCTAGAGATGTGGAAACCTTTAATGTGTTGATCACTAACTTGTGTAAGATCAGGAAAACAGAGGATGCTATGAATCTGTTTTATAGGATGGGGGAATGGGGTTGTTCTCCAGACGAGACGACTTTTTTGACACTTATTAAGAGCTTATACCAGGCTGCAAGGATTGGAGAGGGTGACGAAATGATTGATAGAATGAAATCTGCAGGTTTTGGGGATGCACTTGATAAGAAGGCCTATTATGAATTTTTGAAAATATTATGTGGGATTGAGAGAACTGATCATGCTATGACTGTCTTTGCAAAGATGAAAGAGGATGGTCACAAACCGGGGTTAAAGACTTATGATTTGTTGATGGGAAAGCTGGTTGCTCATAATCGTGTTGACAAAGCAAATGCCCTTTACAAGGAAGCTGAGAACAATGGATTGCCAGTTGAGCCAAAGGCCTATATGGTGCATCCTAGATATGCAAAGAAGAAATCTACAGCCGTGAAGAAGGAGAAGAAGCGAGAGACACTGCCTGAGAAAATGGCTAGAAAGAGGACAAAGCTAAAGAAAATTCGCCTGAGTTTTGTGAAGAAACCTAGGAAAATGCAGCGCCGAGCATATTGATCCCTTCTGTATCTGATGATTTTGAGAGAGTTTTTCAAGTGGTATGCTGAAAGGTTTTCCCCCTCTTTGTTTTGATACAACTAGACAACATTAGAAATAAAATCTTTGATTCGCAGCTGTGCACACTCCTTTTTTTTTTTTGCTTTAAAAATATGTAACTGATGAACCAATTTATATTCTTGTATCTCATGAATCCATTATGAACTAAAGATCCAACTTGCTGTCATATCTCCTTTTGCGTAACAAACAGTAGTGACATTTTTCTATGCTTCAGATGGACTTGAGTATATATATTCTCTAGTGACGGATAAATCTAAATTACTTGTGACTAGTTTAATTGGCAGTTGTTGGTGTTGAATTCGCTGTGCAGTTCTCTGTATAGGCGTACATATTTTGTACTGGTTTATTGAAGTCGGATGCAAGAACAGCATGTTCAGAATAATCGTTGGAATTCTCATTCCCTAGTGCCCTTTAGTCTAAACTCTAAAGCTGTTTTCTACCATGTCTTGCGCATACTTTTTTTCCCCTTCTGCTGGCAATTAGATTGTTTTTACCTATTCTGAAGCAAAATCCATATCCCAGTGGTGCTTCATCTTTGGGTAAAGATTTTTAGATGTGCCAGGTTAAGTTAGATTCTTATAACAAAAGTAGGAATTTCACCAAAGAATTCTTTGTTTGTTTGGAGATACTTAAATAATGTTGTACCAGCAAGATCAGTGCTTTGGAAAAGGGAACTAATGATTTGCACAGTATTCTCTGTGTTTGGTAACTCTTTAAAAACTTCGGTCATGTGTTCTTGCTGCTCGATATTCCTGCCAATCAACAAGGTTGAGGTTTTGCCGTTTTGGTAGTATTATAGACATTTTGTTATATTAGCAGAATTTGCCCTTACATAAGGAGACGTGGATTCTGAATCAAAATACATCATATAATAGGAGTCATCTTCACATCTAAGTGAATTACCTCAACAGGGTTTGTGTTGCACGATCATGGAGAAGTTGGTAATGGAAGCAGTGAACGATGGAGACTGAATGGATGAAAAATATTGAATATGATGTGGTTGAGTATTGTGAAAATGCTGCAGATTATTGTGGATGGACCATAGAAAAAATGTACATGGCATTAGGAGGATGCGTCTTACTCGGCAAATATGAAGTATGATGACTCAAATATCGGATTGGATATAAGGAATTGTTTTGCACATAAGTATCTGCATTTTGGATTATATGTGACTAAAATTTCAGCCATATTATAACTTTGAGCGATCATCCTGCTGCTATTACAAACTACTTCAGGAAAACAAAAACATTTAAATGATTTTCTTTCTATCTGTCTAAGCTTTGGCGGATAGAGTTACTTAGTACCTGTTATTGGTGGGAGGTGGCAGGTACCCCATGGAATTAGTCGAGGTAGGCGCAAGTTGACACTACAGTTATTAAAAAAAAAAAAAAGGAGGATGATGACCACTTGGGTCAGAATGATGACCACTTGGGTCAGAGTTCAGCTAGGTTGGTACTTGGTAGCATTGTGGAGGATGTATTGAACTTGGCTGTAATATTCTCTGGTGTTATTTATTTATTTATCACTGATAAGTGATTACTCAGTTTCTCAAATTGAAGCTTGCATACGTGCCAGCGAGAAGTGGGGTTTCACCTGATCACTCTAAACCCACTGATGAGGAAGAGATAAATGAAGAGTTTTTTTCTTTATTCAGGAAAAGTAAGAGAACCAAAAAAAAAAACAGAAAAAGGAGCAAAGTGCTACCAAAAGAACTCTGTTCGATGCCCAAGCTAATGAAGATCAAGCTGCTGCATCCAAGATCTGTTAGCTGCAACTTACAGTTATATTGAAGCTTAGATATAACTAATTCGTGTCCAGTTGGCTTTTGTGGTTAGTACTACTATTTTTATGCACCTTGGCAAGCGAGGTATAGTAACTCTAACTATAACACGAAAAAAGATGTCATTATGAGGCTTTATTGCTTTGTGAATGGAGTATATAAGAAGGTTCAAATCTGAAAGGAAGCAAAAATCTAGCTTATTTCTTTTCGTCTGATTAAGTCTCGGCGGACAGAGTTATCGGATACCTATATTGTTATGAGGTAGCAGGTACTCAGTGAAATAATCGAAGTGCGTGCAAGCTAGTTATCGGATACCGTGTAAGCTAGTTATCGGATACCTATATTGTTATGATGTAGCATGTACTCAGTAAAATAATCGAAGTGCGTGCAAGCTAGTCAGGCAAACCATCTTCAAATAGAGCATATAAAAACTACTTTCAAATTGAAATGCCTTATTTTGACCAAAAAAAGAAGTAAAAGAAAGATGGCAAGCACTCAATACATATTGGGCAACAACTTTAAGAAATGTAATACTCCTATTAGTTTATTTAGGTAATACAGTTTTTCTTGAAACATATATTATATGAGTCAACTCATTTTTAGACCGCTCATTGATTTTCAACCCTTTTTTTTAATTATCTGAAATATGAGCGAGTTTGATTTTGATATGTTTTTGTTGAATTCATTTTCAACACACTCAAATCCAAGATAACACGCCCAGTCCAGGCGCCAGCCACCACTACTCTTCAGGCCTTCAGAGTCAGATATCATAACAAAAGAATTTTATGCTTCTTGCATCTCAGATTTGTGCCAAGTGTCTCATCTTAATGGAATTTTTCTCCCAAATTTCAACGAAAATTTTATTTAAGAGCAGAAAGATGTGCCAAAGTATTTAAAGTTTATTGATAACTCTATATAATTGTAAGCTAATGTAAAGCAATGATCCCCCTTAATTAGCCGCGTCTTGACCAAGTATGATAATGAAACGTTAAATCTAATAAATTCTAATGCTTAACCAAACAACGAAAATAAAATATCCACGGTGTTCAACTTTTTTAATGGTCCAACTATCTGTTTCTGCTAGTAATAAAAATGGAAAAATAGCAAACAATTGTATGAAGTCTCTCTTTTAAATAGATTAACAATAAAAACAGAGGTGGCCGGTGGGATGAAGCAAACCATAAAATTCATTGAACAGCCATTTCTTATTCTAAATTTGAGTACTATTTGTTTTTGAAGGCCAAAACATTGTTATATGATATAACCAGAAAATTGCACTAACATTATGGCCACCGTTTTCATTGACAGGCAATATATCTTTTTGGTGCTATTTGTATATCTTTTGTGTGTGCGTATGTTTTTTCCTTTCTCTTTTCCCCCTGTATTGGTTCATCAATTTAGTTTCATTTTGACACAGTTCTTTGCGTGTTGAAATAAAAGCACGTATTAGACGTTTCTAGATACATACAATTTTCAATTACAATTCACAAATACTTTCTTGGGGAAGTGAGAGTCTGTGTCCTGCCAAAAAGCAACTGAATAGAATCTCTATAAAGAAACGAAAATTGACATCCTCAATAATTTTTTCTAAAGCTATTTCTTAATGAAGTTGCATTGAATTAGTTTGCCTTTCTAAGCCCCAAAAAAGTCACGAGGCATGTGAGCCTTCCAAGTCAAGCAACTATCATAAACTGTGATCGAGTGCTAAGTAACCTTTCACTTTTTAATCGGAGATTTAGGATTCGAGTCATAAGTATAAAATTATCTTTGTTACGGTGCCTTGCCCTAATATGAGAATGTCTTGACGCAAATTCAAATTTAATCGAGTCCCAAGGCGAATGTCGAATATCTCGAAAATTAAAAAAACTATCAAAGGACCTAAAAAAGAAAGAAGAAGATGCTAACACGTCAGCTCTACTAACCACTTTTGAGTGTTTTTAACCTAAATGATCCAATTTAGAATGTCATTAATCATAATCATTTGCACATATAATGGCCAATTATATTCCACGAAGTGTTCCCATTCAAAATCATTTAAGTTTAAGTCAATTACTTATACATGTTGCAGTTTCTCAAATTTTAATCATATTACACATAAGAGAAATTAAACACAAGATTAGTCACTACTTTTTAAAGTGAATTTAACAATCTGCCCCGAAAATCTTGTACTTCACTAGAGGGTATTGCGCTGTGAAAATCCAATTACATGGTTGAACACATGAAGTTATGACAAAAAAAAAAAAAAAAAAAGAAAACGCGGAAAGTCAATCTTAAAGTAATTTTTACTTGGACAATTATCCCCTTGCCAAATTTCACCAGATTTTTCCCATACTAAACTAGTTAATTTTAATTAAAAGCAACAACAAAACCTGGAGTAGAGAGGCTGTTTCCAAATGACCCTCGGTAATCTTCCCTCCAAGAACTCTCCACCTTGCTCTTGGGGTGACTCGAACTCACAATCTCTTGGTTGGAAGTGGAGGGTGCTTACCATTAGAGCAATCACTTTTTTTAAATCTCTTATTTTAGTTCAAGGGAAATAAATGTGAAGCATCCCTCCCCTCAATTCCTTTTTCCGTCAAACAAGATTCCTTCTTTTTTTCTGCAACTCTTTTCCCAAAAATTGCAACAAAACGCTGGCAATTGTCCTTTCTTTTCCCTCTATTGGAAAGGTTCCTTTTTGTTTTCCCCTCTTATTGCCGCGGCATTTAATGGAAACACTGAAAATTCCTTACTATCAGTGTTCCAAATTACAAATTCAAGTAATCTCAAAGAAAAATTAAATAGTATTTGCTAATCTGGTGACAGTTGGCTCAATACAGTCTATTTCGCCCCTCCTTTTTCAGTTTTAACTAACACAGTAGTCCATATGAACATTATAAAAGGCTAATTCCTTACCATTACAACATTTTAATTCCCTTCCCTCTTCTTTCTCTCTCCTACTCTGCCAACCTGCATTCCCCACACAAAATATTTGTCACTCTTCCCTAGTCCAAAAATCCAGAAATACTCAACCAGTTTTTTTCTTTTTTTAAACTCAACAATGGAGGTTTGCCTTAGTTCCAGCTCAAGATCAATCACTAAATTTGGCAGTTTTGTTATTCTGATCGCTTTCTTGATTTCTCTAATGTGCTTTCAGTCTACAGGTGAGTGCTCAACGTGTCAATGAACTAATGAAATTTACCCTAAAAAATATATAACATTCCTTATTTTTTATTATGCTAAGGAGTTTTGTAGAATCAAACTGACTAAGTTGTTCTTTGTTCTTCCTTTTCTTTCTTCTTCTTCTTCTTTTATTGTGGGCGAGTCATAAAAGTAAAGATTTTTTGGCATTGGTGGAGTTGTTTTGATTTTAAGCTTTTGGTCAAAGATAGTTTGGATATTCGAGTTTTGAGTGTGGTTTGGTTTATTGACGGAACAAGAATGTCTTGCACGTTGATGTGCATGCTAAGCTTTGGTTACTCTGCAGCACAGTAGAAGACTCTAGAGCATTTTGACCTTCTTATCAAAGACTTTATTGTTAATTTCATCAATATTCCCCCATTGTTTTAGGTGAAGTTCTCTGCATCTTGTTTGTTTTATTCCTTGTTTTGTTTTTAAGTTTGTGAACAGTTTGAAGCAAAATCTGTTTCTATGCCTTTTACTTTTTAAGTCAATATTACCTTGTAATACTAAATTCACCTACTTAATGTTTCAGTCAACCATTTGCATTTATAATGATTGGAACATTGATATTCTAGCAATGTGATTTTACTGAATTTTGTTTAGATTGATGAGTTAGTTCACATTGTTGATATTAGATTCACCTACATAATCTCAGGGTTGTCATATTATATTTACCTCTGACTGTTAAATTTATAATGCTTGGGACATCAAAATTGTTCAATTTGGTACAACAACAACAACAAACCCAATCCCACAAGTAGGGTCTGGAAAGGGTAGTATGTACGTAGACCTTACCCCTGCCTTCAAGAAGGCAGGTAGGGGGCTATATGCACTTGTTGTTGGCTAGGTTGATGATTTAGTTCAGATTACTGATTGTTGTTGGCTCAGTTATGAAGACGACTTCTAGAAATTTTATTTGTCTCTATGAAGAACAAATTTTGGGATATGGAATAAACTCCGATAAATAGTAGAAATTAAACCACTACTAACACTATTTGTTTGGTGTCCTTTTTCCCCCCTGTTTCTAGAGCTCGAATAAAAAAGTTTACTGATTGCTGAATATTGTTGCAGACGCTTATGATGCACTCGATCCAAATGGAAATATTACCATAAAGTGGGATGTCATATCTTGGACTCCAGATGGATATAATGTGAGTGTATTTGCTCTTATTTTACTAGCGAAATGTTCAAAGGGAGATATGACTCTATCTAGAAGGAACATGATTTCAAATATATCATTGTCTCATTTCCAATCTAATTGGATTGCCATTTAAGCATTGAAGGATTTCATTTTGATCCCTCACTCCTCAAGATGAAACATAAATGAATATATCTTTACTTTTGTGTTTTGTCTGAAACAGGATAGGACGCACATATCTTAAAGGTCCCCTCTTATCTCACTTCCACAAAATAAACAACCTAACCTCAGGGTGGTTCAAGTAATTAATTCTGTTCTTTACCAATTCAAAATGCTACAATAGCCTTAATGGCAATGATGTGCTCTAATTTCATTAGCTCTTTCTGTAGAGTACATCGGTCCCTTATATAATCTTTCCTATCTAAGCATTTTTTTTTAGAGAGGTAACATTGTATTAATCAAAACCACAAAGGCTGTGCTGGTTCATATTTCCAATCTAAGCATATTTTATATATGAAAGGTTTTAGGACCCATAAGACTACACTTAAGTTGATATGTTTGTTTTTATAAGTTTCTCTAAGTGCATCATTTCCTTGTCTATTTGAATTAGTGCAACATGGAAGTTCAAATTTTTTTCTTTTTTTTCCTTTTTATCTAGTAGCAAAATCACTCATCACTTAAAATACCATCCAGAGCTTATAATGAAGTTTATTACAATAGTGCTTGACCCAAAGAGTATTTTCTCCCCTGAATTATGCAGGTTGTTGTTACAATATATAACTTCCAAAAGTATCGTCATATTCAAGCACCAGGATGGCAACTTGGTTGGACATGGGCAAAAAAAGAGGTAATTTGGAGTGCAACGGGAGGTCAAGCCACAGAACAAGGAGATTGTTCAAGATTCAAAGGAAATATTCCTCATTGCTGCAAAAGGGACCCAACCATTGTTGATTTGCTGCCAGGAACTCCGTATAACCAGCAAACTGCAAATTGTTGCAAAGGTGGAGTAATTAGCTCATGGGTTCAAGATCCACAGAAAGCTGTGAGCTCATTCCAGCTCGGTGTTGGTCAAGCAGGAACAAGCAACAAGACAGTGAGGTTGCCGAAAAACTTTACCCTCAAGGCACCAGGACCCGGATATACTTGTGGACCTGCGAAGAAGGGGAAACCAAGCAAGTTTCCAACACCAGATGGAAGAAGGGTCACTCAAGCTTTGAGTAAGTTATAGTGGATTATCAAGCTATGAGTATCCAAGAAAAACTTTTTTCAGTGGTTGCATGTTTTCTTTTTCAATTAAGTATATTGTTATTTCTATTCCATTCCTTTAGTTTCTCAAGACACTAATGACATGACACATCGGTAAAAGATGCCTACCTTTTGAGCATGAAATTTGTTTTTTGTTCTACTGGCGAGTGGTATAATCATTTTACTTGTATCTTTTTTTTCTTGTAGTGACGTGGAATGTTACTTGCACCTATTCACAGTTCCTAGCTCAGAAGACACCTACCTGTTGTGTCTCACTCTCCTCCTTCTACAATGACACCATTGTGAACTGCCCAACATGCGCCTGTGGTTGCAAAAATAACATAACTCAACCTGGAACATGTGTAGAGTGAGTGGATACTATCTTTAATCTCAAAATCTCCCTTTCTTTTTCATTTTAGCTTCAGGAACTTCGTAATATTCATATGAATTTTTTATGCTCTCTGACAGGCAGGACTCCCCATATTTAGCTTCAGCACTTGTAAGCTCAGGAAAGAATGATTACAGTCCTCTGGTTCGATGTACTGAACATATGTGTCCCATTCGAGTTCATTGGCATATTAAGACCAACTATAAAGAATACTGGAGGGTAAAACTCACCATACAAAATTTTAACTACAGAATGAACTATTCCCAATGGAATCTTGTTGTTCAGCACCCCAACTTTGACAATCTCACCCAGATATTCAGCTTTAATTATGAGCCACTGGTCTCGTATGGTTCCATTAGTGAGTAATCTTTCCCCTTGATAAGTAAATACAACTTTTTATATACATTTGAGCTTTCTAACTGATTTTCTTTTAATTGATCTTGTACAGATGATACTGCTATGTTTTGGGGAATCAAATTTTACAATGATTTGCTAATGCAGGGAGGACCTTTTGGAAATGTGCAATCAGAGATCATATTTCAGAAGGATAAATCGAAGTTCAGCTTTGAAAAGGGATGGGCTTTCCCTCGACGGATATACTTTAATGGGGACAACTGTGTTATGCCACCTCCGGATGCCTATCCTTACCTACCAAATGCTAGTGCCCAAAGTGCGCCCACTATACTTCACTCTCTGACAGCAATTTTGGTGTCTCTGATTCTACTATATTCACATACCTTGTAATATTATAAGAAAGAAATAGAATTAAGGATTGTCATTGCTTCCGAAAGAGAGAATTTCCTACCCTTGTTTACACCAACCTAGATGTCTTCAGTAAATTTAAAAGCATCACTTTTGCAACTTCATCCCAAGGTTCCCAAATGTGAATGTGTACTTGTGATTTTGTAGATGTAACTATTGGCTTGCTGTGTTCCAGTTCGATTGCATTGAGATTCAACAGATGCATTGTATATCTTTGTAGAATTGTAACCCTTTATGATAATGCATCAGTGCCCTATATCTTGAAAATTTTGATGTACACTATTGAATGATGTTAAGAAAGATTTGGCGAAGCAAGAATCTTATACATAAGTGAAATGAAATACTATCTCCAGATATATAACAAAATAGACAAGGTGCAATCTCACTGTTCTCTCTATATGCATGCAATATAAAACCAACCTAAGCAAGCTCTTTCAATGTTGGAACACAGTCTAAATATTATCAGAAGGGCCAGCAGAATCTGTTGTTGCTTCCATTCTAGGAATTTTTTTGCCATTACCAGGTGAGGAAAATCATCCAAATCATGCAAATTACAGTGATTGAAAATGAAAATGGTCGTTTTTCAGTAGAGTTGGGCAAAGTTGGATATGAATCCGGAGGGGGAAGCTTGCATTCAGCTCCATTGAAGTAGACTCTCCGGGGAAATCCCCATCCTGACTTTAATGTAAATGATTCCTTATCCTTTTGCATAAGCACCTCAGACTGAACATTCCCCGCAGGTCCAGCTTCCATCAAGAGATCATTGTAAAATTTCATGCCATAGAACATGCCAGTATCGTCTGTGTATCAGGATTGATCGTTAAGTTCAGTTCGATTTTTTATCTGCACGAAATTAAGAATGAGAAAAAAGCTAAATTCACGTTCAGATGCACTCACTAACGGATTGGTATGGCACGAGAGGCTTGTAGTTGAAGCTGAAAACTTGAGTCACATTGTTGAGATTAGGATGTTGTGCCACAAGTGTCCACTGTGTATAGTTCAATCTGTAGTTGAAGTTAGTGATAGCAATCTTGACTCGCCAGTAATCCTTGTAATTGATCTTAACGTGCCAATGCACGCGTATTGGGCACATATGGTGGGTGCATTGTAGCAATGGCTCATTATCTTTTCTTGGAGTATTTATTCCCTTCTTTTTCAGTTTCTCGGAGTCGCTCCTGCATCATGAAATCTCAGACTAATTATCAACTGAATGGAAAAGCTCAAAGTTTGCAATACAAAGCTTCAAGATTTGAGAAACAAAATTTCTCCATTTCAATTTCAAGTATCTGTACAGTTCCACTGAAAAGGATACCTACATGATGCAGTTGTGTTTATGGCTGCAACCACAAGCACAGGTTGGGCAAGGAGTGATGGTGTCGTTGTAGAAAGTTGAGAAAGAAACACAACAACTCGGGTACTTGGACGCTAGAAACTGAGAATAGGTGCATGTCACATTCCAGGTCACTGCAAGCAATGTTTTCATCAACCTGATTGCTTATTTATTTAACTTCTCAAACTGACAAAAGCAAATTTACACTAGGAGGGGGATTTAATGCCCTTCTTGAAATGACCAAAAATAAAAGAGAAAAATAGGGAAACTTACTCAATGCTTGAGTTTTTCGCCTGTGATCTGAAGTGAGGAAAACAGTGGATGGAACTATCTTAGCAGGGCCACAAGTGTAGCCTGGTCCTGGACCAAGCAGACTGAAATTCTTGGGCAGTTTCACCGTCTTGTTTGATGTTCCAGCAAGTCCAACACTAAGCTGAAAGGAAGAAACTGACTCGGAAGGATCTTCGCCCCAAGATGCCATAACACCACCTTTGCAGCAATTGCTGAACTGTTGGTTGTAAGGAACTCCAGGAAGCAAGTCAAGAATTACAGGATCCTTCTTGCAACAATGTGGTACATTTCCTTTAAACTTGGAGCAGTCACCTTGTTCTGTTGCTTGTGCTCCCACTATGGACCATATCACTTCTTTCTTTGCCCAGTTCCATCCTAAAGTCCACCCTGGGCTCATAATGTGCCGATACATTTGGAAATTATTCATTGTTACTACAGCCTGGACGAATATTTTAGATTGTCATTACTCATATATTCCTTTGTGTATTTCAATATTATGGAACTCAAGTATATTTTACTCCTTTTTTATGCTTCTTTCAACCCTTTTTCTTGAAAATACTAAGGTTTTAAGAAGATACTTACTACATAGCCATCTGGTGTCCAAGACAGGACATCCCATTTTATTGTGATGTTACCAAATGGATCCAATGGATCAAATGCATCTGAAGGTAGAAAAGAATATGTAAATTGATTACCAAGGAACAAAAGAGAAAGGGGCTATTATAATATACAATTTCCTATATAGGTATGTACTGTACCTGCATGAGGCAAGATAGAAGACAAGACGATTGCGAAGAAGATCAGCTTTGCTAGAGGAAATAAGAGGAGTTGGCATCGATCGGAATAATCTTTTCCTTCAAAAGATATTCCTTTCTGAGACATCGTTAGTCTCGTATGTCTTGATGTTTAAGGATCTTATGTTATATCTAAAAGAATGAAGTTGGAGTATTAAAAGATTGGGATTTTAAGCAGAAGGTAAATTCATGTTGATGCCACACCTAATGGTTGTTGGGTGTTTTATGCCATAATATCATTTTCTCACCCCCACTCCATAATACTCTCACCTATGGAAAGTTGTGAAAGGCGGGAGAAAATGGGACATCTGAACGCAATAGCTAAGCAGTCATTTCCTAGGTGGGATATATCATCACTTCTGATTAGTGACTTCACTATACGCTAAACTGGCCTTTTATAGTAGATGTTACGTCTTAATTGCTCTTGATTATGTATAACAAAATTATTAACCTCCACCCCTTCCCTTAAAAAGGCAAAAAATACTACCCTATAACAGTATAAGAATCCGAATTTGATGAGAATATTAATCAATCAATATCTATAACAGTCCACCACCCTTGCAGTTGTAAACGTATTCGAAGGACGGAGAATTTTTTTTCTAATATGTATCATTTTCAACATTATTTAATGTTCTTGAGAGCATATTATATTGTTAAGACCAGGGCAGCTGAGTCAAGGAGGTGTTTCAAATTGATGAAATCCAAGTGAAGTTGTACGGTGAGCTCGAATGCCTCAAAATAAAAGTTTTTTAGCTTTGGCGTTTGAAGCCTCTTGAGCATTGTTACATAACTGAACAAAGATGTGTTAGCAATTTGAATGACAACGACTGTCTGAAGAGGGCTCTTCAGAGTTATATTTTCTTTTTTTATTAGCTTATTCACTCATAAACTAATTCAAGTGGCAGACTGGAAAGTGAAACAACATATGTTTGTGAAAATTTATCCAGCAGGTTGTTGTCAATTAAAATACAGTAGAATCAGAGTTAATCCTAATATCCCTGAAACCTGTATGAATGGTTTACATTTTATGGCACACATTTGATATCTATAAGAAAATGGCATTGGATGATCTGAGTGTAAGCACCTTATTTTTCGTTATAACTCTTCACAAGTTCTGGAAATTGTCAAGTGTATTGTAATACTCATTAATACATTCCTGTTCTTCAATATTTATCACCAAATACCACCACAGGCTAGGAATACCAAGAGAAACAGAAGAACCGCAGTTGGGCAACACTCTTTATCCGGAAGAATTTGGAACAAACGGGTAAGATTCAGGAGATGGCATCACACAGTTATTGCCATTGAAGTAGACCCTCCGAGGAAAAGCCCAACCTTTCTTTAGTGTAATTGTGTTTCCATCCTTCTCAAGTGTTAAATCTGACTGCACATTTCCTTTTGGTCCAGCTTGCATCAGGACATCATTATATGGTTTTCTCCCATAAAACATGGCAGTATCATCTGCATAATTAGATTATCATCAGTCCGATGAATGCCTTGACGGAGAATAGCAAAAGAATATGTATTGTATCCATATGAATCAAATAAAGAGATAGAGGGCATACTAATCGATGGATAAGGCATGAGACGCTTGTATGAAAAGCTGGAAACTTTGGTAGCATTATTGAAGTTTGGATGCTGAACGACGAGTGTCCACTGTGTATAGTTGAATTGATAGTTGAAGTTTGTGATGGTGATCTTCACTCTCAAATACTTCTTGTAGTTTGATTTCACATGCCAATGCACTTTGACAGGGCACATATGTTTTGTGCATTGCAGCACTGGCTTATTTACTCCCTCTCCACTCGGTGTCTTCCTGCAATTACACTTGTTCGTTATTTTAAAGCTACTTAACAAGGCCAATTGTTACTTGTTTAAACGTGCTATGCGCATCAGTACCTTCATAAGAGAGAAAAGTATCGACTACTAGTACTTAATATAAAGCTTTGAACAATGGGAAATGCATATCTTACATGACACAGTTGCTGCTTTTCTGGCAGCCACAAGAACACAAAGGGCAAGGTGTGATACTTCTATTGTGAAAGGAAGACAAGGAGACACAACACGTTGGTCTCGGGGAGGCTAAGAACTGAGAGTAAGTGCATATCACTCTCCATGTCACTGCATATTGAGCAAAAATATTCAGGCTGTTAGAGACAGACTTAGGAAACACAATTTACTTCCAATTAAAAAGAAAAGGGCAGCCCAGTGCACTAATCTCCCGTTATGCCGGACCACAAGGGTCTATTTTACGCGGCACCTTACCCTGCATTTCTGCAAGAGGCTGTTTCCATGGCTTGGTGACCTTCTGGTCGCATGGCAGCAACTTTACCAGTTACGCCAAGGCTCCCCTCCAAACACTATTTACTTCCAATCTTGGGTTAAAAATCGTGAAAATCAAACTTACTCATAGCCTTTGTCACTCGTCTACCATCAGGCGTGATGAAACGAGTGGAAGTGATGATTTTAGCAGGACCACAGGTATATCCAGGTCCTGGAGCGAGCAAAGTGAAATTTTTGGGAAGTTTGACGGTTCTGTTTGTAGTCCCAGCAGAGCCAACACTAATCTGAAATGCAGAGAGAGCAGCAGAAGGGTCTTTCCCCCACGAATCCAAAACACCACCCTTGCAGCAGTTAGCAATTTGCTGGTTAAAAGGGGTATTTGGCAACAAGTCAACAATGCTAGGATTTTTATCACAACTGTGAGGAATATTGGTTCTAAACTTTGAACAATCCCCTTGTTCAGTAGCTTGTGCTCCCAACATGGACCAAATTACCTCATTCTTTGCCCATGTCCATCCTAAAGTCCATCCAGGGCTCATTATCGGACGATACATTTGGTAATTGTTCATTGTCACCACTGCCTGAAGAATTTCAAGAATTCATGTACGTACCAAAAATCTCAAACTGCTTAGTATTAAAATGTGAATAACATAATAATTCAAATATATTTACCACATAACCATCAGGAGTCCAAGAAAGCACATCCCATTTGATTGTTATGTTTCCATTTGGATCCAATGCGTCAAAGGCAGCTGCAGTAAAAAGTAAGAAACTCAATTAATTATATTACAAAATTTATCAGAAAACTAGAATCACTCCAATTGAATTTTGAATGTTGAGAGCTACTACTTGAATATAATGAAATACCTCCACCAGAACATAGCACAAAAAGGAGAAACATTAAGGTATAAGAGTTCCAGGAAATCTTGCACTCCATTGTGTAAAACTAATCCAAATTTCTCGAGAATATAGAAGAGCTTAACGAAACAGTCTGCTTACTTGTAAACAGTGAGCTATAAAATTATGCTAAATGATCAAAATTTCCTGAAAGGAGTTGAACAAAAAAAGGGAATACTGCTTTCAACGTGTAAAAATAGAAGGGGAGAAAAAAAATTGAACAAGTCGCATAGGAGGTTACTTCCTAGAAACAGACTCTAGAATTATTTAATACTGCAACCTCACTTTCTTGGTTTTTATCTACTAGTGTCAAAGTCCAACTTTGAATTAGTTGAATTTGTCTTGCATGAAGAGTTAATACTATATTAATATTGCTAGAAATGCCTCAAAAGAACTTAACTTAATAATGTTATGTACATTGTTCAACGAAATAGTACGAGTGGCTAGTTCAGAATCAATTCGAATCACTATATTTTACTCATGGGTGTAACTTGGACAACACTTTCTCTTTAAAAAAAAAATCTGAGAGAAAGCTCCTATATAACTCAAAAATTGAATTCAATTGAATAGATATTTTGCTTTCTGAACACTTCCAAGAGGCACTAATATAAAGAAGATGAAGAAATCACTTATATAGAGTTTAAGAATGAGAGGATTGAGCATATTATAACGCTTCTAAAACAAGTTTAAGAATTTGCATCGAAGATATGATCCAAAATCCATATCTGGACAATCAATTAATTCTAAAGAATTATACATAAAACTGAATCTCCTAAAACCAAAAACAAAAAATTGAACTATTGTCTGATCCAACTACCACTTAGTTTCTCATGTCTCGTATACTATAAGTTAAATTGACCAAATTCCAGCGTAGCATGCGGGATATCGAAGATTTTAACAGCCTAAAATGTTCGATTAAACTGAAAATATCAAAGGGAAGAAAAAAGAAGGTCGATATTATATGCCTCGTTGGATACTGAATTAAATTATTCGTTTTTTTTTCCTTCACCCGTTCCTAAAGGATACACGTTACTTCTCCTCCATCGAGGAACTCATGTGCTCCTTCGTCCGAATAATACTTTATTCATCTGTTCCAGTATAAAGAAATAATTAAACACACGGGTCGAATAATATTTTATTCATTTGTTCCGGTTAAAAAAAAGTAAACTAAGGGTACGGTATTTTATATATTGTTTACCCTAAAATTCGAGTAACAATTAAACTTATTTAGTGGTTTTAAGGATACGTGATTTAATCAAATACCAATTGATAAACAAGGAATTGAATAGATAATTTGAATAGTAAAATAAATCAAACCAGTGTTCTAGCAGTGTTTTCGACCTCGATTCGAGATGGCCTCGAGGTTGGGTAACAAGAACAGTAAAGAACAAAAAGTAAACAATGATGAACAGTAATGGATAATAAGTGAAATAGAGAGCAGCGTTTGTGTATATTCTTATCAGTCAAAAAATCCCCCTACAAATGAATGGGATCCCTCTTTATACAGTAGAGGAATCCTAAATAAGGTACAATTCTAATAACGGAAACAAATTCCATGATTGGTGTCAATAACCGCTTGATTCGATCTGTTACGGAATTTCCGCCGAGATCTTCGGTCGGTTGCTAATATCTCGTCATTCCATTATTATGCTCGGTCTCGATCTTCAATGAGCACTTCGATCTTCATGCTCCATACTCTACCATTGTGCTCGAGCCTGGTCTATTACGAGTTTACTCTCGAGGCAACTCCTCGTGCCTACGAAATCGGACATGCCCGATTTCGACAGTATACAGATAGTCCCCGCGTTTCTTGGAATAAAATGATAAGAAATGGTTTGAGCCTCAATTTTCTGAAATCTCGATCATGACGTCGTCCTCATGACGTAAGCGAAGGTTGTGACCGAAACGTCCCGTCGGTTCAGTTCCCCAAATCATTAATGCCTGTCAGTTAGCGATCGGCCACTAGCGCTACCGAACCGTCGCCGTGAGCCTATAAATACCCGCTCCTTCATTGAATCAAACTTTACTTTTGCTCTAATCAAACCTCTAAGTCTTCTTACTCTTTTCGTCTCCTCCTTTTCGTCGTTTGTAGAGCCACCTTCGTCAGCACCAAGACCACTAGTTTTTCATCTTCCTTCGCCCTTCTTTACTTATACCAATGGCAAAAATCTCAAAGACCGTACCGCAGAAGGAGAAAGCTTCTTGCTCCTCTTCCCGGCTGTCCGATGACAAGGCACCGGTAGAGCCGCTTCCCCACGAGTACGTTCCCGGCCCGTGTACTCTAAAATCCGACTTCCAGGTCAAAAACCCTTCATCGATCCCGGGTCGATGCGAGCATGTGTCGATGTACATGTGCTAGATAACGAAGAGCCACCTCGCGGCCATAAAGACGGACTGCAACTGGGGTCCCGAGGTCGTGGTGCAAATTCCTGCTCCCAAAGAGAGCATCACCGCTTATGTGGAGGAGTTCCTAAGTATTTACACTTACCCCTTCACATTTGGTCCCCTTGACCCAGTGATTATTGATCTTTGTAAAATATATCAGGTCACCCTCGGCCAAATCCATCCTTCTCTATGGCGCATAGTAATAATGTTGCGCTTCTTTTCTAGCAAGGCCGAGGGGCTGGAGTTTACTTTAAATCACCTCATGCGGTTGTACCGGCCTCGAATCTATCGAGGACTAATCAGGTTCCAACGCCGGACAACGAAGGCCTTGTTCTCGAGCATTGACGATGACAAGGATCGGGGTTGGATGAGCCATTTTATACGGGTGAGGACCCGTGACATTATCCCGGAGGAGAAGATGTCGTTCCCTGAGGAGTGGAACTTTGACTGTAAGTGATCTTTTAAACTTTGTTCTTCGTACCTTCTTCGACTTTGCCTAATATCCCCTTTCGACATGCAAATATTCCTTGGATGCCTCAAGCGGTGCCTGACCTCAAAGATTGGGTTCGGAAGTTAGCCTCAACTTCCACTTATGCCGAACGCGCATGGCGTGATTTGTCAAAGGGCAGATGTGAGGCCAAGAACCACAGTAAAGATCTCTTTTTCCATGTTCTGAAACAATTTTTGTACTTCATTCATTACTAATTTTCTTTCATGCAAGCCTGACCAAGGATGCCATTTTGAGGCCCTCGAGTGGCGAGGAAGAAACCAAATCCCCGATTCTGAAGCCAGGGAAAGACAAGAAGTGGAAGAGTGCCTCGTAATCCGAGGACACAAAGCCCAAATCTCGAAGGGTGAGGAGGAAAGTAATTGCTCTCACGATGGACTCGGTCTAAGAACTGAGAGATGAAGAAGAGGAAGAAAAGGAAAATGCCTCGGCACTGACTGTCCGACCTAGGAAAGCCGTCGAGGTCACCAAACCTTCTGAGCCGATGGTGGCTGCTAAAATCAAGCCTCGTGTCGAGGAGGCTTCAAAAAAGAAATCGGGTGAGGATCCCGAATCATTAGAGGTATAGATTGTTTCTCGGCCATCTGCAACAACACCGGGCGGGGCCAGTTCTGAGACCCCGAAGTTCGATCAGAGCTTCCCGAGCGACTTGCTCGGGACCATAACGGCAGGTCACGTGCCTTCTCTTCTGACTTTTTATGAGGAGGCACTAAGGGAGGCTCGAGAGTTGAAGACCCCTGATATAGGCGGAGGCTTTAGTTTAGGGGATCCCTTTCGGGATTGCTTTACCGGAGTCGATGATGCCTCTGATATCAGTGACGCTTCTATTCTTTTAGAAGAGGCCCAACGTCTCTTATCTTGGGTAAGAATCAGTTACTGCACTTCTTTTCTTTACTCTTTTTTCTCTAAATCTGACTTGTGTTTTCCTTTATTTATTTTTTTACATGCCTTCGCCAAGTTTCGAGCTGACCTTAGCTAGTGTGAAACCGAGCTCCAAAGGGTCTCAAAGGAGAGGAACGCTCTGAAGCTTCTTTGTGGCCAAAAGGACGAAACTATAAAGGACCTTCAAGCGGATTTGGCCAAGGCTCGTGAGAAAGAGGCCGAGCTAGATAAGCAGGTAACCATACTTTTGATAGAGTATGGACTCGACCCAACTGTGGAGGCTAATACTTCACTATCTCAGCTGCAGCAAAAGGTCAAAAGGATTGAGCTGCTTCGGGGAGAAGTCGATCAGGTCAAGGCCGATTATGATCGGTGGAAAGAGAATATGGACCTCCTGACTGCGGAAAAAGAAACTACCTTGGCCAAACTGTCTTCAGCCGAGGTTCAACTTCGGGTCATCAAAGAGAAAAGTTCGGCCCAAGACAAGAGGATCGAGGAGCTTGAAACCGGGCTTGTTGAGGCCAAGGCAGAGATCGAAAAGACAAAGGTCATGGCGGACAAGTCCATTTCCATGTATTGGGCCGATGCTGAGGCTGTTCAAATGCAGCTAAAGGAAGCTTCTGACGAGAGCGATGGATCATTGACTCGACAAAGTGTCAATCCTGGAGGGAAACCCTCGAGGAAATCCATGCTCGAGGTTTTGACCTCTCTGAGGAGATAGCCCGAGCCAAGGTGCTTGAAGCTGAAACCAGGCAGCTTGCCTCCTTCGATGACGAAGACGAAGATGAAGAAAGCAGTCGAGGCGGATCCGATGAGGGGCCTGAAGGAGAAGTTGCTCCCGGAGAAGAGGTCAAAACCGATCGTAGTTAGGACTTAGTTTCTCTTTTTGTAAGACCTTGATCAGTCTCTTCTACATAACCTTTTTTACCAATATATAATAGAAAAATGTCTTTTGAATGTCTTCTCAGTTTTATGTTCAAACATGTTTTGTGCCTTTGCCTTGTGAAAATTTTGTTGTTGCATCCTTTGTAATCGAGTGAACACTAGCTCGAACTTAAAACAAACCCTTAGGTTTTTTAGACATGCAAGGGTGAGTCCCCGAGCTCAATAATATGTTCGAGATTTCGGATGGCTTGATCGATGCCATGACTGCACTGTTTTTATAACTAAGTTCGAGTAAGTTTCAAACTTAGAATAGAACAAACCCTTAGGTTTTTTATCAAATAATGGGTAATTTTCGAACTTACAGTAACATATCCCTTAAGGTTTTATGGCGGATCTTTGAGCTAAATTTAAGTCAGTTTTATTTGAACTCGGAATAGTGGAACCCTTAGGTTCGAGTTGAGTGAGAACAAGGTCTCGAACTCTAAATGTATTGGCCCTTAGGACCTTTTAGGTTGGGCCCATATGGCCTCTAAAAGATGGCTATTATTTCCCCCTTTCGGCTTAAAAGACTTAGTAAAAATTTCTTAATGCATTAGCATGTATTTTTTACCCATTGGGTTTTTTAAGGGTCCGATGTCGGTTGAAACCCTTTTGCTTTTTGTGCCTTAGCACGTTTGTGTTAAGATAATTTGATACCTCTTAAGGTTTTTCGAGGACTGTTTTTATCGAAGCCTTTTTGATTATTTGCCGAGGGTAGCCTTTTTTAACCGGTTTTTCAAAGAATTTGAAGTTATTGCGGAATTCGGACGTCTCTGAGCCGCGTTATTTAGGCTGTAGCCTTCGGGTATGTATTTTGGCCGTAGCCTTCGGGTATACCTCTTGGGCTAATTTCCCAGTAACATTTCAAACTTGTTTGAAATGTCAGTCCCCGAGAACGGTGGCCTTGGCCTATAGATCGAGGGGTGCCTATTTGAGGTCTTATGAATTTGAGTTTAGATAACTCGAATATGCCTATCATTGATGGCAGTCCCCGAGTGTATATTTGCACTTTGGCTCTTGAGCCGTTTCTCACATTATCATAAGTATAAGGTTTGTATAGTAGAGAATTTTCTTCGAGACACAAAATGTTTAATGAAGAGAGAATGCTTCTTTGAATAATTTATATATGCGCACATGTTTTTCCATCAGGGCTCGATTAATTTATATGGACACAGTTTACTTGACCGTTTGGCCCATTACAAAGCTTCCATATCGAGGCCCTTTGATACTATTCTTGAGAATATAACATCTGAGGGTAATGCCCTCCAGTATTCGAGGTTGATTGCAAAGAAGCCTTGGATACTATTGAATTGTCCTCAGGTAGAACATAATTGTTGCCTCGTTAAAAACCTCACCGGAAAAATCCAGTTGGGATAAAAACCGATCTAAGGGGAAAAGAGTGCAATGCGTACTTTAAAACCCGAGGTCTCGATGTCTTTGGTCGAACTCCTTCAATGAGTTAGCATCGAATATATATAAATGAAAGAAGGGAGGGAGTCATACCTTAATAATAATATCGTTTGAGAAGTGATATATTCAGTTGTTTGGCAGTGGTTCGCCGTCCATCGTTCCGAGTTTATAAGACCCTTTTCTGACTATATCGAGGACTTGATAGGGTCCTTCCCAATTCGGACCGAGCTTCCCTTCATTAGGATCTCGAGTGTTGATGGTGATCTTCCTTAGGACTAAGTCCCCGACCCTGAAATGGCGAAGGTTGGTTCTTCTATTATAGTACCTTTCGATTCGTTGCTTTTGTGCAGCCATTCAAACGAGTGCCGCTTCTCGTTTTTCATCTAATAATTCAAGGCTAGTATTTATAGCCTCGTGGTTCAATTCCTCCGATGCATGTCGAAACCTTGCGCTGGGTTCTCCGACTTCAACTGGAATTAAGGCTTTGGAGCCATACACTATGGAAAACGGAGTTGCCCCTGTACTGGACTTCGATGTTGTTCGATATGCCCAAAGGACTTCGGGCAGAATTTCTCTCCACTTCCCTTTAGCTTCGTTCAACCTTTTCTTTAGGTTTTGGATGATAGTCTTGTTCGTCGATTCGGCCTGTCCGTTCCCACTAGGGTGATATGGTGCTGACAATATCCTTTTTTATTTTACGGTCTTCAAGAAATTTCATCACTTCACTGCTGATAAATTGTTTACCATTGTCGCATACTATTTCTGCAGGTATCCCAAATAGACACACGATGTGATCCCAGACAAAGTCTATAACCTCTTTTTCTCTCACTTTCTCGAACGCCTGTGCTTCAACCCATTTAGAGAAATAGTCAGTCATAAATAAAATGAACTTAGCTTTACCTGGGGCCGATAGAAGAGGACCGACGATATCCATCCCCCGTTTCATGAATGGCCATGAGGATAGGACTGAATGATGTTGTTTTCCGGGCTGATGGATCATCGGTGCAAACCTTTGACATTTATCACATTTTCGAACAAACTCCTTAGTATCTTTTTCCATGCTATCCCAATAGTATCTTGCTTTAATGATTTTGTGAATCAGTGATTCGGCGCCGGAGTGGTTCCCGCAAGTGCCTTCATGGACCTCTCGTAAAACATAATCGGTGCCTCCTAGTCCTAAGCACACTGCTAATGGTCCATCGAATATTCTTCTGTATAATGTTCCATCTTCAGCCAATGTGAATCGAGCAACTTTGGTTCGTAGGGTCTTCGACTCTTTAGGGTCCGATGAGAGCTTTCCATTCTTCAAGTATTCAATATATTTATTCCTCCAATCCCAGGTTAAGCTTGTAGAGTTTATCTCGGCATGACCTTCCTCGATCACAGATCTCGAGAGTTGAACGACAGTCCCCGAGCTGATCTCATCTTCCTCAACCGATGACCCCAAGTTTTCAAGTGCATCGGCCTTACTGTTTTGTTCTCGAGGTACATGCTGTAAAGTCCATTCCTTGAAACGGTGTAAAGTTACCTACAGCTTATCCAAATACCTTTGCATTATATCCTCTCGAACTTCGAAGATTTTGTTTACTTGGTTCACCACCAGTAAAGAGTCACACTTGGCTTCAGTGACTTCTACCCCCAAGCTTTTAGCTAGCTCGAGACCTGCAATCATGGCCTCATACTCGGCCTCATTGTTGTTAGTTAACCTAGAAGTTTTTATAGATTGCCTAATAGTGCTACCCGTGGGCGGCTCCAAAATGATGCCTAGCCTGGACCCCTTCACATTTGAAGCGCCGTTTGTGAAAAAGGTCCATACCCCCGATGACGTACTCGATTTTAACAAGAGTTCCTTTTCAACTTTGGGTACGAAGGTTGGCGTGAAATCGACCGCAAAGTCCGCTAAAATTTGAGACTTGATGGCCGTCCGGGGTTGATATTCGATGTCGTACCCACTAAGTTTGATAACCCATTTGGCCAATCAGCCCGACAGTTCAGGCTTGTGAAAAATATTACGAAGTGGGTAAGTGGTTAATACGCATACGGGGTGACATTGAAAGTATGGTCTTAACTTTCTAGAGGTGCTTATCAGTGCAAGTGCCAATTTGTCTAAGTATGGATATCTAGTTTCTGCTTCTCCTAAGGTTCAACTTACATAATAAACGGGAAATTGCGTACCTTGCTCTTCTCGAAATAGGACACCACTTACCGTGACTTCCGATACTGCCAAGTACAAGTAAAGTTTCTCATCTGCCTTTGGAGTGTGAAGCAGTGGTGGGCTCGATAGGTATCGCTTCAACTCTTCCAATGCATGTTGGCATTCCGGAGTCCAGGCGAAATCGTTCTTCTTTTTTAGTAAAGAGAAAAATCTGTGACTTCGATCCGATGACCTCAAAATGAATCGGCCTAAGGCAACTATCCGTCCAGTTAGCCTCTGTACGACTTTTACACTATCCACGACGATGATATCTTCGATGGCCTTGATTTTATCGGGGTTGATCTCGATCCCCCAATTCAATACCATGAAGCCGAGGAACTTGCCCGAACCAACCCCGAAAGGCACATTTCTCGGGGTTGAGCTTCATGTTGTATTTCCTTAAAATCTCGAACGTTTCCTACAAATGAGCCAAATGGTCCTCTACACGCAAAGACTTAACTAGCATGTCATCAATATAAATCTCCATTGATTTACCTATTTTTTCTTCGAACATTTTATTCACTAGTCATTGGTGAGTAGCTCCTGCATTTTTTAGCCCAAAGGGCATTACATTATAACAATATGTTCCATATTTGGTGATAAATGAAGTCTTCTCTTGGTCTTCCGGGTTTATTTGGATTTGATTGTACCCGGAATAGGCATCGAGAAATGTAAGGATCTTGTGGCCGGCGGTGGCATCGATCATGCGATCGATGTTAGGCAGTGGAAAGGAATCTTTGGGGCACGCCTTGTTTAAATCCTTATAATCTACACACATTCTAAGTTTATCCCTTTTTTTAGGGACTACCACTACATTGGCTAACCATTCGGGATATTTTACCTCCCGAATGGATCCTATTTTGAGAAGTTTAGTTACCTCGTCCTTTATGAATACGTGCTTTACTTCGGACTGGGGTCTTCTCTTTTGCTTCACTGGTTTGAATCTAGGGTACAGGCCTAGCCGATGTGTCGTTACCTTCGGTGGAATCCCTATCATGTCTAAATGGGACCAAGAAAAATAATTTATATTATTAACAAGAAATTGAATAAGGTTTCTCCTGAGTTCGGGGGTTAATCCCGTTCCCAGTTATACCTTTCGCTCGGGTAGGTACTCGATCAATATAACATGTTCCAGCTCTTCGACCGTTGATTTGGTGGCGTCAGTATCTTCGAGAACAACAAAAGTTCGAGGGGTCAGAAAATCCTCCTCTTCTTCTTCTATCTCCCGCTTCCCCGATTCGGTCGAGGCTGGTGGCTGTGATTGCTATTTGACTTCCTGTTTATCTTTGATGCTCGACCTTTCTGAGGTTGATAGTGTAGATATCGGTGTTACCTCATCGACCGCAAATATTTTTTTTGCAGCATGCTGCTCCCCATATACTATTTTTACACTGTCTGATGTCGGAAATTTTATCATTTGGTGGAGAGTCGAAGGGACTGCTCTCATATTGTGGATCCAAGGCCTTCTGAGTAGGGCATTGTACCTCATGCCGCCCTCGATCATATGGAACTTAGTATGTTTAATGGTTCCAGCCACGTTCACCGGTAGAATAATCTCTCGTTTAGTTGTTTCACTGGCCATATTGAAGCTGTTTAGGACCCGAGCTGCGGGTACGATTTGATTTTATAGGCTGAGCTTCTCCACAACCCTCGATCGGAGTATATTTGCCGAGCTACCTGGATCCACTAAAACACACTTAACTTGAACTTTATTTAATAAGATAGAAATTACCAGAGCATCGTTGTGGGGCTGAGAAATGCCTTCTGCTTCTTCGTTGTTAAATGATATAGTGCTTTCGGGCACATAATCTCGGGTTCGTTTTTCCCTAGTGATTGATACCTTACTGTGTTTGAATACGGGTCCCTGTGAAATGTCGACCCCACCGACGATCATATGAATGACATATTGGGGTTCCTCCTGTTCATTTTTCCTGTTGGCATCTCTTTCTCTGAAATGATTCTTGGGTCGATCGCTGAGGAACTCTCGAAGGTGGCCCTCATTGAATAGACGGGCTACCTCCTCCCTTAATTGCCTGCAATCCTCGGTTTTGTGACCATGCATGCCATGATACTTGCATATAAAATTTGGGTTTCTTTTTGAAGGATCAGTTTGTATGGGTCTGGGCCACCTAGTATCTTTGATCCTTTCGATTGCCGATACAATGCTTGATGCATCAATGCTAAAGTTATATTCCGATAACCGAGGTACTTCTGTGGGATCGGCGTACTTGTCAAAACCACTCTTGCTCATAAGTCCGTGAAAATTCTGTCCTCGATCACTTCTCCGATCGTTCAGGGCAGAATTGCGTCCTAAACCATTATCCTTATTGTTCCTTCGATCTGCGGTATATGGTTGATATCGGTTTCTATTCGACCTTGGCTCCTTGTCAACGGTTCTATGGTTTTTAACTTGCGACCTATTTGGATATGCTGAACCGGAAGGGGCTCCCAATTGATCATCCTCGACCCTGATTTTCGATTGGTATCGATTGTGCACATCTGCCCAAGTTACATCTGGATATTCGATCAAATTTTGTTTTAACTGATGTGATGCTATCGAACTCAGCTCATTCAACCCTTGGGTGAAAGCTTGAACGGCCCAATCATCTATGACCGGTGGCAACTCCATGCATTCCATTTAAAATCGGGACACGAACTCCCTAAACATTTCATTATCCCTTTGTCTTACCTTGAAAAGGTTCGATTTCCTCGTTGCGACCTTTATGGCCCAGGCGTGTGCCTTTACGAAAGAATTTGCTAACATGGCAAATGAGCCGATGGAATTTGGTGGCAGGTTGTGATACCAAATCATTGCTTCCTTCGAAAGGGTCTCTCCGAATATTTTGAACAACACAGATTCGATTTCATCATCCTCTAAATCGTTACCCTTGATGGTGCATGTATATGAAGTAACATGCTCATTGGGATTGGTGGTACTATTTTATTTGGGTATGTCTGGCATACGAAATTTCTTTGGAATAGGCTTCGGAGCCGCACTTGGAGGAAAGGGCTTTTGTACACACTTCTTTGAATCCACTCATTTCAAGAATGGCGGTGCCCCTGGTATATGATCAACTCGAGAGTTGTATGTCTCCATTTTTTTATCGTTGGCTTCGATTCTCTTCTTCCCTGATTCAATTCTTTTGGTGATCTCCTCCAGCATTTTAATTATCGCAGGATCAGTCCCCGATTCGTTACCATTCGGCCTCTCCGGTACTGGCTCGGTACGATGAGTAATTTCGGGCTCGACCTATTCGGAGCTCTATGTTGATTTTGTAACTGAGCAATAGCGTTTTGCTGAGCCTAAGCATCTCGAATATTACTTGGAGACTGACTCCCTCGTCTCCTCTGCCTTGTGTTCCTTGGCCATAGATTAGCCTTCTCTGCGTACACTCCCATCGAGATCTGCGCCTAGGTTCGTATTTAGGGCAACGTGCGAACTGACATCGACGGGGTTGGCAACCGGTGCTCCCCCGTGATTAGCCTGTGGTACTTCGATTCCTGGAGCAATCACATTTTCGTTTTCACCATGGAATCCGAGGCCATTGTCACCATGTGTGGATGCGTTTTGTGAGTTTGACATGTTTTAATCTGAAAGCAAAGATACTTGACAAGAACAAGCGTAAAATAGTGTGTTTCACCAGAATCAGTACTGAAAAATCACTATTATCCTTAGCCCCACGGTGGGCGCCAAACTGTTTACCCTAAAATTCGAGTAACAATTAAACTTTTTTAGTGGTTTTAAGGATACATGATTTAATACAATACTAATTGATAAACAAGGAATTGAATAGATAATCTGAATAGTAAAATAAATCAAACCAGTGTTCTAGTAGTTTTTTCAACCTCGATTCGAGATGGCCTCGAGGTTGGATAACAAGAACAATAAAGAATAGAAAGTAAACAATGATGAAAAGTAATGGATAGTAAGTGAAATAGAGAGCAACGTTTGTGTATATTCTTATCAGTTAAAAAATCTCCCTACAAATGAATGGGATCCCTCTTTATATAGTAGAAGAATACTAAATAAGGTACAATTCTAATAACGAAAATAAATCCCATGATTGGTGTCAATAACCGCTTGATTCGTTCTATTCCGGGATTTCCACCGAGATTTTTGGTCGGTTGCTAATATCTCATCATTCCGTTATTATGCTCAGTCACCCTACAACACATTACAATTTTTTGGTAATGGTGGCTCTAGAGCCGATGATCTATCAAAAATAAGCTATTTATCTTTTTAATAGCATGAGTAACGTATGCGTACACTCTACCTTCCTCAGACCCCACTTGTTAGACTGCATTGAATTTGTTGTTGTTGTTGTTGTTAAAGGTGGCTCCGCCACAACTTTCAGCTATGGCGTTTAAACTTACTATAAACTCAAAAACTTTTAAAAGGATGTTCACTATGTATGGATCAATTCAAATATATGAGTCTTTGTTTGCATGTACGAGTTTGTCACGGTTCATTTTGAGTCCACTTTTTTCTTCACTCAAGTTAAAGGAGTACCGGGTATTTTTATTTCTGGAAAAGAGAATGTTTTGTTTTTCAAAACAATTGTTTTGTCCAACCACGTTTTCGATTATCGAACCCCTGTTAGATGAATGGAAATTTTCCAAAACCTTTCCAATGTGGCATTTGATGCAAGATCTGAGTTTGACTGAACCAGTAAACTTTTTGACAGCAACATCTAACAAAGCACTGATCAGGATCATAGAAAGTGGGGGCATCTTTGAATTCAAACGATATTCCTTTAAATGTTCTAAAAATTTCTGTTGATGGACTTTTTTAAATCATTGTTTATATTTTGACCTCATTACAAAAGATTTTGACAAAATAGCCATGCATCAGAATTTTAAATTATGTTCTTCAGAATTTTGAAGCAATCCCTCAAAATTCTCAAGTAATTGAAATTCTGACGAATTTGTCAGAATTTGTGGCAAAATTCTGAGGATCACCATAATTGCTGCATGTTTTAAAATTCTGTAAATCGAAAAAATCCTACAAAACGAACTTTAAATTTTTAGTGGGACTTTTTTACCAAACTTTTTTTTACTAGGGTCAAAATATAAATAATAACACTGAAATATCCTATTTCCATCATTATTCTTTAAATATTCGACTTCAAAACGTGCAACAAATACCGCCCAAGAAGTAATCCAATAACGAAACTCGTCTTCGATGGAACCCACTGGCTTAAATTCCCTCTCTATGCTTCGGTTGGTATTGCTGGCTAACTAGTTTAGGGGTCGACTGGTTTTTTCTGTTTTCTTAAAACACATAAACATTGAACCAAATTCGTGAACCCTTACTCGTAATTAACTAAATACATTAAACTTTGGTAAAGGATGTTCAAAGACTTATATGGCACACTTCTTCCAATCACATAAGCACCGTTTCACTACATTGTCTAGTATCCACATTTACAAGTACTTTTAAACCTAACATGTGATCCTATTTTATTTTTAACCCGTCCAAAAACGAATGATATCTTCTTATGCTTAATAACAATTTAAATATAAACTTCTCATATTACTCTTAGTGAGATAATTTATAGCCATAACAATTTGTATGGCTTAATCTCAAAAGATTTTTCTTTTTCTCTTGTCACGAATTAACGTGACTCCATTTGAATTAGAGATCAAGAAGGAATTGGGAGGGGCTCCTTAGTTAATTATAATTGTTTATAGTCCTTATGTTATAGTCTCCTAGTTTAGGAATATCACAGTTTAGTCTATAATACTCAGTCTAATGAATTAAGGACACCTATCCATTAGATACCAACAACCAGTACAACAATGCCTCTATCATCTTCTATTCTGCCCCTATGCATTGTAATCGTCAATCAGATTTTATGAATCTAATTTACTGTTTTGCTTAGCTTTTTATTCTTTTTCCTTTTCGTTATTCACGAGCTGCCTTCAATTCAACTGTTATAGCTCAACACGCTACATTTTGGTATCAGAGCATCCGTCTTGGGCAACCATGGTGGATAAGACCCGACACTCCGAAGACGGGGGTGGTACTTCCAACCTCGAAACACAGATCCAAGCATTCATAGCAACCTCTAGCAAGAGGATTGAGAACTTGGAAGAGTTGCAGAAAAAATGAGAAGTAGCAGCCCAACGATTGGAATCATTGGTGGTTGATATTAATCGGAGGGAAGCTTCCTGACATGAAGTACAATCTAACATGGCGCTAGCTCAAGAAGGTGCGTATTTGGAGTCGGGACAGTCATCTGTTCATGGAGCTCCTCTAGCTACGTCGACACCGGTAACCCCATCATCAGTAACAAGGGTTACTCATCCTCATTCAGCTCCATTGATACCGGCTTACCCTGGTGTTACCAATGGGTTGTGGTTGCCACCGACCCCGACGACTCTCATTTTTTTCGGTACCATAAGCGGCTTACCTCTTCCTACTCCTACCCATCTACCTAGATTAACCTATACAACACCAGCTAGTGACCCATTGACATTTGCCCCTATGAGCTCTTATTTTTTACACAACTAGTCACCACTACTAAAAAATAGCAAATCTGCAACCGTCAAATCAGTCGGAAATCATTTTTTTTGACAGATTTCCAACTGAAAAGTGTCAGTTGGAACACACGTGGTCGCAATATATTTGCGATTGAATTGGTCGAAAATTTGCGACGGATTCGCAAACTACAAAATACGGGGGACATTTGAAATTAAGCCATTTGCATTTGCGACTGATCAAAATTATAAAAAAAAAAAAAAAATTAAAAGTTTTGATTGGTTCCGTCGGAAAATTAAAAAATAAAATAAAATTTTAATAAATTATTCTGACTGAAACAGTCATAAATATTGATTATTAATTAATTAAAAAAATCAAAAATTCTCCATTTGTGACTGATTCAGGTGAAATCTTAATTAATTTTGTTAGAAATTTTCAATTTACGACTGAATCAGTCGCACATCTAGGTAATTCCTGGTGACATTTGCGACTGAATCAGTCGCAAATCTGGGCATTTTAAGCAGAATTCTGGTGTATTTCTAATTACACCACCTGCCAAATAAAACAGCCAACCAAACACCTAATAACTAACCCAAAATCTAATATAACAATCCAAACCCAATATTTACTACAAAAAGAACAGTAATATTTATAACAATTCAACCAACTAATCAAACAACCAACTATCAAACAACATAAATTACACATGTCTCTGACTTCAAATCTAAAACATTCAAATAGCCTATTTAGAATCGGTCTCCTCCTCAGACTCAGACTCTATTGCAGTTCCTTTCTTGCTTTTCTTTTTAAACAATTTTTAGATCAAAGTCTGAGTTGCTTGAAATTCTTGCGATATTTGATCCACTTTTTGATGCATAACTTCCATGTCTTCTTGTGAAACTGATGCCCTAGGGAATAATGCTGCTGGTGGATGACTGGAGAATAATCCCGTAGACTTGACATTTATTTATTATTTTTACGAGAAATAAAGAAAAGAAAGTAAAAGAAGTAAGAAAACAAGTACGCAACTTTCAAACTAATACCAACAACTTTCAAACTAATACCAAAATAGATAATTACATAATATTTATACCTTTATTCACTCCACCATCCGCCTGTAACGACCCGGCCGATCGTTTTGCGAATTAGAGCCCCGATCCCCTAATATCTACTTTTCCTATATTTGTTTCTGTTTTTGGGAATGCCGGAGTGATTGGTTATGGAATCTAGAGAGTTTTGGGACACTTAGTCCCTAGTTGTAAATTTAAGCCTTAGAGTTTGGACCGTAGTCAGAACTGTGTGAAGACGGATCCAAAATCGAATTCCGTCGACTCCGTTAGCTCCGTTGAGTGATTTTGGGATACGGAGGGCGTCTGAAATGTGTTTTGGAGGTCTGTAGTAGATTTAGGCTTGAATTGGAGAAAGTTAGTTTTTCGGCGATTTCGGCCGATAGTGAAAATTTTGATATCGACCTTCGAATGGAATTCCAAAAGTGGTTGTAGGTTCGTAGTATCATTTGTGACCTATGTGTAAAATTTGAGGTCATTTTGAC
This sequence comes from Nicotiana tomentosiformis, assembly GCF_000390325.3. Lineage (NCBI taxonomy): Eukaryota > Viridiplantae > Streptophyta > Magnoliopsida > Solanales > Solanaceae > Nicotiana > Nicotiana tomentosiformis. The sequence goes on along the minus strand of NC_090814.1, from coordinate 125,620,897 downwards.
TAGATTTGATGTGGTTCGGCGTCGTTTGTAGAATTTGGAAAATTTTAAATTTGTAGGCTTGAATCTGTTCTTAATTCATGATTTTTGTGTTGTTCGACGTGGTTGAAGGCTTGACTAAGTTCGTATGGTATTTTAGGATTAGTTGGTATGTTTGGTTGAGGTCCCGAAGGCCTCGGGTGTATTTCAGATGCTTAACGGGTGAAAGCTTGGACTTAGAAGAATTTTTTATTTTTGCTGGTTCTGGTGTTTTCGCACCTGCGGTGGGGAGTCCGCAGGTGCGGCCTCGCAGAAGCGAGGCTTGGATCGCAGGTATTCTTTTAGGCTGGGGAGTTAGTGGTCGCAGATGCGACGAGTGAGCCGCAGGAGCGGAGCCGCATCTGTGGAAGGGCAGTCGCAGATGCGGAGGTGAGAAGGACCCAAGGTTCCGCAAAAGCGGACGATTGAGCACAGAAGCGCATCCGCAGGTGCGGACTCAAGCACTCAGGTGCGGACCCAGCCCGGATAAGTGACCTTCACACCTGCGATAATTTTTTCGCAGGTGCGTGACCACAGGTGCGGTCCTAGGTCCGCAGGTGCGGAAACCGCTGGGCAGAAAAGAGGATTTCGAGGGTGTGAAATTTCATAACGCAAAATTCGATTTAGAGCTCGGTGGGAGACAATTTCTCGAGGGATTTTGAAGGAGAACTATTGGGTAACTAATTCTAACTCTATTTTGATCATAATAAATTAATCTATTATTGTTTTCCTCGTCTAATTATGGAATTTGAGGGTAGAAGTTTGGAAATGGAGGGGAAGGTTCCCCAATTGAAAACGTGAGATTTGAATGGGAATTTGGCGTCGTATTTAGATGATTTTTGTTCGAGTGAACTTTTGAGTGAATGGGTGTTCAAAATTTGTAATTTTACCCGATTCCGAGTTGTGGGCTCGGGAAGACTTGTTTGGGCGTTTTTCCTAATTTCACGCTTTAGCTTCGAATTAATTAGCTAAATTGGTTACCTGTAGTTATATTTACATTATGAAATTAATTTGAATAGATTCGGGCCATTTGGAGTCGGATACTCATGGCAAGAACGTGATATCGAGTTGATCTGAGCGGTTCGAGGTAAGTGGCTTGCCTAATCTTGTGTTGGGACTTTCCCTGAGGATGTTTGATATTAATTGATGTGTGGGCACCGTGTATGTGAGGTGACGAGTACGTACACATGCTATTATTGCAAAAATCTCGTTTTTCCCTTTCTAAATCATAAACTGTTTTTCCTTATTAAATTGCACTAATACGTTTAATTGTTAAACTTAGATTAGAGAAGCATGCTTACGTGTTTTAACTGCCTAATTGACATTCTGTGTGCCATGCTTAGTTAAGTCTCTATTTTTCCTTATCTGTGTCCAGTATAAACTGTATAACTCGATGCCATACCTGCCATTTCATCTTGCGTTGCATATTTAAATTGGGACTACGTATTCCGGGAGATCCCCCTGTACTGCATATTTACTTTGGGACTACAGACGTATTTCAGAAGATCCCCCAGCACTGCATATTTACTTCGGGACTACAGACGTATTTCGGGAGATCCCCCAGCACTGCATATTTACTTTGGGACTACAGACGTATTCCGAGAGATCCCCCAGCACTGCATATTTACTTTGGGACTACAGACGTATTCCGAGAGATTCCCATGTACTGCATATTCATTTGGAACTATGGGACGGTATCCCGGGAGATTCCCCACTGTGTTTACCTTGTTCTGAGCCTAGGGCTCCCTTAAATGTTAAACTTTCGAGAATTTCTTTAACTGTGTTACCGTAAATTTTACTTATATCTTTTACTGTTTAATTTATTATATTTACTCCGGTAGGTCCTTGATCTGACCTCGTCACTACTCGACCAAGGTTAGGCTTGGCACTTACTGGGTACCATTGTGGTTTACTCATGCCCTTCCCTGCACATGTTTTCGTGTGCAGATCCAGGTGCGAGCTATTAGCCTCGGGGTTAGTGCGTGCTGCTGTTTTTAGGAGACTTGAAGGTACTACTGCTGGCATCCGCAGATCTTCGAAGTCCTCTTCTACTCCCTCGCCTAGAGATTTTCTTTATTATCTTCAGACTTTTGTATAGAGCTACATAGATTATAACAGCTTGTGACTTAGTGATATTCCGGGTCTTGAAAAATTATTTGTATATGCCGGGTGGTACTACTCTTGGCTATTCACAATATGTTGTTTATCTTTAAAATATTGTCTTTTCTTTATTTATTTTTTTATATTTTATTTTTTCGTAATATTTATCTTACCTAGTCGTAAAGACTAGGTGCCATCACGACACCTTAGGAGGGTTAAATTTGGGTCGTGACAAGTTGGTATCAGAGCACTAGGTTCATAGGAGTCGCGAGTCACAAGTCGGTTTATTAGAGTCTCGCGGATCGGTGCGGAGACGTTTGTACTTATCTTCGAGAGGATATGTAACTCTTAAGAACAATCATATTTCTTTGATTTCCTTGTCGTGCGAGTTATTGACACCAAAAATTCTAAGATTCTATTCTATTCTTTATCACAGATGGTGAGGACCCGTACTGGGAGGACCGACGACCAGGCACCCGAGCCCCCTGCCAGAGCCACCAGATGGCGGGGTCGGGGTAGAGGACGACCACGCGGTGCAGCCCGAGCACCTACGAGAGCTGCGTTAGAGGAGCCCACAGCAGCTCCAGCTGGAGGGCCAACACCGGAGATCCCTATTGCTACTCTAGCCCTCCAGGAGACTTTAGCTCAGTTCATGAGCATGCTCAACACTCTGGCTCAGGCTGGACTATTTACGATAGTTCCCGCTACATCTCAAGCCGGGGGAGGGGCACAGACTCCCGCAGCCCGCACTCTTGAGTAGAGGGTCCATGTTGATCAGGCCCCAGAGTATATTCCTATGCCCCTAGTGGCTCCGGTTCAGCATGAGATCAGGGTAGCTGCTTCCGAGGCAGAGCAACCCAGATTGAGAGGTACAAGAATTACCACCCACCTACTTTCAGCGGACTAGCTTCAGATGATGCTCTGGGTTTTCTTGAGGAGTGTCATCGTATTCTCCGCACTATGGGCATTGTGGAGATGAGTGGGGTTTCGTTCACCGCTTTCCAGTTGAGGGGAGCAGCATATCAGTGGTGGCATGCCTATGAGCTGAGTAGTCCGGACGAGGCAGCCTCACTCACTTGGACTCAGTTTTTAGAGATGTTCTTGCATGAGTATGTTCCTCAAAGCCTAAGGGATGCTTGACGTGCAGAGTTTGAGCAGTTGCGTCAGGGTGCTATGACTGTGTCGGAGTATGCAGTCTGTTTCAGTGAGTTAGCTCGCCATGTACCGGCTCTGGTTGCTACAGTCAGAGAGAGGGTTCGTCGCTTCATTGAGGGACTCTACCCCAGTATTCGGACCAGCATGGCCAGGGAGTTGGAGATGGACATCACTTATCAGCAAGCAGTGAGCATTGCTAGGAGAGTGGAGGGCATGTTTGCCCGGGATAGAGAGGAGAGAGAGGCCAAGAGGTCTCGAGAGACTGGTCATTATTCAGGAGCTTGTGCACCAGCAGCACGCTATGGTAGGGGTTTTGTGAGTTGCCCTGCTCATTCAGCTCTTCCAGCAGCCAGCGGTGTTCTAGCTCCTCCTAAACCTCAGGAGCCCTATTATGTACCGCAAGTATCCAGTATGCTTCCTACTCGAGGTGCTATTACCGGCCAGTCCATCAGGCCAAGTCCGATTCAGTCTCAGCCGTCGCGTCCTCCGAGAGGTTGTTTTGAGTGTGGTGACACTCGTCACCTGGTTAGAGATTTCCCCAGGGCCAGGAGGGGTGCATCCTCACAGACTTATCAGCCTCCACGTGCTCCACCGGATCCTTCGGCCATTCTTCCAGCACCAGCTTCCACCCCACCTTCTCAGCCAACTTGAGGCGGAGGTCGGGGAGGTCGAGGTCACCCTAGAGGGGGAGGCCAGGGTAGGTACTATGCCCTTCCAGCCCGTTCAGAGGCCGTTGCTTCAGACTCAGTCATCAAAGGTATCGTCCCTGTCTGTCATAAGGATGCATGAGTATTATTTGAACCAGGCTCTACGTATTCATATGTGTCTTCTTACTTTGCTCCACTTTTGGGGATATATCGGGATTCTTTGAGTTCCCCTGTTTATGTATCTACTCCCGTGAGAGATTCTCTTATTGTGGACCGTGTATATCGGTCGTGTTTGATTGCTCTTAGTAGTTTTGAGACCAGAGCCAATTTATTATTACTCACTATGGTAGATTTTGATGTTATCTTGGGCATGGACTAGTTGTCGCCCCATTATGCTATTCTTGACTGTCACGCTAAGACCGTGACACTGGCTATGCCAGGCTTGCCGAGATTTGAGTGGAGAGGTACCTTAGAGTATACTCCCCGCAGGGTCATTTCATTTCTTAAGGCTCAACGAATGGTTGAGAGGGGTGTGATGCGTATTTGGCCTATGTGAGAGATGTCAGTATTGTTACCCCTATAGTTGAGTCAGTTCCAGTAGTGAGGGACTTTTCAGATGTGTTTCTATCTGATCTTCCGGGCATGCCGCCCAACAGAGATATTGATTTGGCATTGATTTGTTGCCGGGCACTCAGCCCATTTCTATTCCTCCATACCGTATGGCTCCTCCTGAGTTAAAGGGGTTGAAGGAGCAGTTGCAGGAGTTGCTTGATAAGGGTTTTATCAGGCCCAGTGTATCACCTTGGGGGTGCTCCGGTCTTATTTGTGAAGAAGAAGAAGGACGGTTCTGTGCGTATGTGTATTGATTATCGGCAGTTGAACAAGGTTACAGCGAAGAACATGTATCCTTTGCCTCGCATGGAAGATTTATTTGATCAGTTACATGGTGCCAGGGTGTTTTCCAAGATTAACTTGCGTTCTGGCTATCATCAGTTGAAGATTCGGGATCCGGACATACTGAAGACTGCTTTCAGGACCAGATATAGTCACTATGAGTTTCTTGTCATGTCATTTGGGCTAACCAATGCCCCAACAACCTTTATGCATTTGATGCATAGTGTGTTCTGGCCTTATCTTGATTCCTTCGTTATTGTGTTTATTGATGACATCCTGGTATATTCACGGTCTCAGGAAGATCATGAGCAGCACCTGAGGACCGTGCTTCAGACCTTGAGAGAGAAGAAATTGTATGCAAAATTTTCTAAGTGTGAATTCTGGCTTGATTCTGTGGCATTCTTGGGCCACATAGTGTCTTGTGATGGGATCAAGATAGATCCGAAGAAGGTGTAGGCAGTGCAGAGTTGGCCCAGACCATTATCAGCTATGGAGATTCGCAGTTTTCTTAGTTTGGCAGGGTATTACCGTTGCTTTGTGGGGGGGATTTTCATCCATTGCCGCACCTATGACCAGGCTGACCTAGAAGGGTGCTCTGTTCAGGTGGACCGAGGAGTGTGAGGAGAGCTTTCAGAAGCTCAAGACAGCTTTGACTACAGCCCTAGTATTAGTATTGCCTACATGTTCGGGGTCCTACACTGTCTATTGTGATGCCTCGAGGATTGGCCTTGGACCAGTATTGATTCAGGATGGTAGGGTGATTACCTACGTGTCTAGACAGTTGAAGGTGCATGAGAAGAATTATCCGGTTCATGATCTCGAGTGAGAAATTATTGTTCACGCCATGAAGATCTGGCGTCATTATTTGTATGGTGTTCCCTGTGAGATTTACACTGATCATCGGAGTTTGCAGGACTTGTTCAGATAGAAGGACCTTAATTTGCGTCAGCGGAGGTGGTTGGAGCTACTTAAAGACTATGATGTCACTATATTATACCACCCTGGGAAGGCCAATGTAGTGGCCGACACCTTGAGTCACCGGGCAGAGAGTTTGGGGAGTTTGGCATATCTTCCGGTAGCTGAGAGGCCCTTAGCCTTGGATGTTCAGGCCTTAGCTAGCCAGTTCGTGAGATTGGATATTTCAGAGCCTAGCTAGGTATTAACTTGTGTGGTTGCTCGGTCTTCTCTTTATGACCGCATCAGGGGGCGCCAGTATGATGGTCCTCATCTTCTAGTTCTTCAGGACAGGGTTCGATGAGGTGATGCTAGAGATGTGACTATTGGTGATGACGGTGTGATGTGGAAGCAGGGCTGGATCTGTGTGCCCAATGTAGATGGGCTTCGGGAGTTGATTCTCGAAGAGGCCTACAGCTCGCGGTACTCCATTCATCCCGGTGCCGCGAAGATGTACCAGGATTTGAGACAGCACTACTGGTGGAGGAGGATGAAGAAGGATATAGTTGGGTTTGTGGCCAAGTGTCTCAACTGTCAGCAGGTCAAATATGAGCACCAGAGGCCGGGTGGATTACTTCAGAGGTTAGAGATCCCAGAGTGGAAGTGGGAGCGGATCACCATGGACTTTGTAGTTGTACTTCCATAGACTTTGAGAAGGTTCGATGCTCTTTGGGTGATCGTGGATCGGCTGACCAAGTTAGCTCATTTTATTCCAGTGTTGACCACTTATTCTTCTGAGAGGTTGGCTGAGATTTATATCAGAGAGATTGGCCGCCTTCATGGTATTCCAGTATCTATCATTTCAGATAGAGGTACACAATTCACATCACGATTTTGGAGAGCCGTACATCAGGAGTTGGGTACTAGGGTGGAGTTGAGCACATCCTTTCACCCTCAGATGGATGGGCCGTCCGAGCGCACGATTTAGATTCTTGAGGATATGCTTCGTGCCTGTGTGATGGAGTTCGGAGGGTCATGGGACCAATACTTGCCACTTGCAGAGTTCGCTTACAACAGTTACTAGTCCATCATTCAGATGGCACCGTATGAGGCTTTGTATGGTAGGCAGTGCCGGTCCCCAGTGGGATGGTTTGAACCGGGCGAGGCCCGATTGTTGGGTACAGATTTGGTCCAGGATGCCCTGGATAAGGTGAAGGTGATTCAGGAGATACTTCACACAGCCAAGTCTAGGCAGAAGAGTTATGCGGACTGGAAGGTTCATGACTTGGAATTTATGGTTGGTGAGCGGGTCTTGCTTCGGGTATTGCCTATGAAGGGCGTCATGAGGTTCGGGAAGAAGGGCAAGCTGAGCCCTAGGTTCATTGGTCCTTTTGAGATATTGCAGCGAGTTAGGGAGGTTGCTTATGAGCTTGCCTTGCCTCCCAACCTAGCAAGAGTTCACCCGGTATTCCACGTGTCTATGCTCCGGAAGTATCACGGTGATCCGACTCATGTATTGGATTTCAGCTCAATCCAGTTGGACAAAGATCTATCTTATGTTGAGGAGCCAATAGCCATTTTGGACAGGTAGGTCAGAAAGCTCATGTCAAAGAATATTGCTTCAGTAAAGGTCCAATGGAGGGGTAAGCCGGTTGAGGAGGCGACTTGGGAGACCGAGCAGGATATACGCAGCTAATACCCTCATCGTTTCACAGTTTCAGGTATGTCTTTATACTCGTTCGAGGACGAATGATAATTTTAAGAGGGGGAGGATGTAACGACCCAGCCGGTCATTTTGAGAATTAGAGCCCCTATCCTCTAATATCTGCTTTTCCCATATTTGTTTCTACTTTTGGGACTTGCCGGAGTGATTGGTTATGGAATCCAGAGAGTTTTCGGACACTTAGTCCCTAGTTGTGATTTTAAGCCTTAGAGTTTGGACCGTAGTCGGAACTGTGTGAAGACGAATCCATAATGGAATTCCGTAGACTCCGTTAGCTCCGTTGAGTGATTTTGGGGTTAGGAGCGCATCCGAAATGTGGTTTGGAGGTCTGTAGTAGATTTAGTCTTGAATTGGCGAAGTTATTTTTTCGGCGATTTCGGCCGATAGTGAAAATTTTGATATCGAGCTCGGAATGGAATTCCGAAAGTGGATGTAGGTTCGTAGTGTCATTTGTGACCTGTGTGTAAAATTTGAGGTCATTTGGACTAGATTTGATGTGGTTCGGCGTCGTTTGTAGAATTTGAAAATTTTTAAATTCTTAGGCTTGAATCCGTGCTTAATTCATGATTTTTGAAGGTAAAACTGGCATTGGGTTTTTGAATCTTGTAGTTCAAATATCTCAGGTATAACTCACTTCGCCTATAATATTCCTTTAAGTCCATCCTAGCCTTCTAGTTATCCTTTGTCTTGTTTTTGACATCCATTACAGTATTAAACAAGTTATCAAAAGAATTTTTCTCAATATGCATGACATCAAGATTATGCCGAAGAAGATTGTGCTTCCAATAAGGCAACTCCCAGAATATGCTCTGTTTACTGCAGTTGTGTGTAACACCATTACCAGGTATCTTATTAGCCAAGGGATACTCTGTTACCTTATGTAGATCCCTAACTCTGTTCCAAATCTCTTCTGGAGACAAGATGGATGGTGGCTCCTCATAATCAATTTTGTTCTTCATATAGTATTTCTCCTGGACTTATGATACATTGTCAAGAAGCGGTGATGGCAGTCAAACCATATGTTCTGACCTCCATGTTTCAAAGTGAATGCCTTTGTATCTTCCATACAAGTCGGGCAAGTTAAATTTATGACAGTCGACCACCCAGACATCATTCCATAAGCAGGAAAATCATGTATAGTCCACATCAAAGCAGCATGTAATCTGAAGTTTTTCTTAGTTGGTACATCATATGTTTCCACGCCTTGATGCCACAATAACTTTAACTCATCAATCAATGGATGCATGTAAACATCAATCAACTTTTTTGGATTGCGTTGACCTGGAATAATACAAGTTATAAACAAATTTGGACTTGTCATACATAACTCAGGTGGAAGATTATACGGCGTAACAAACACCAGCCAACATGAATATGGTGTAGCAGAGACAAAAAATGGAGTGAATCCATCAGCGCATAATCCCAACCTAATATTTCTTGGTTCACTATCAAAGTACGGGAACACCTTATCGAAATGCTTCCATGTTTCTCCATTTGATGGATGACATAGAACACCATCTGACCTTCTATTCTCATAATGCCATCTCATATGAGGAGCAGAGCTCATTGATGCATACAACCTCTTTAACCTTGGTATAAGGGGTTAGTACTGCATCGCCTTCACCGTGATCTTCTTCTTTTTATCATTTGTGGCATCCTTGTAACGAGGCTTGTTACAAAATTTATAATTTTTTAGAGATGCATCATCCTTATAGAATAACATTCAACCATTCTCACAACAATGAATCCTCTCTGATGAAAGACCCAACTTGGAAACCAATTTTTGCCGTGTAGAAATCTTTGGATAGATCAATATTTACTCAGATTAAGTTCATTCATAAGCCCAATGAGAGAATTCATGCCCGATTGAGAAATAGAACTATCCAACTTAATCTGAAGTAATCGAACAACAACAAACAACTTGGAATGTATTGAGCCTTCATGGAACGGACAACTAGCTTCCTATAAATCTTTGAAGAACTTCTTAGCCTTATCATTTGGTTTAGATTGAGCCCCTAGGAACATCTCAAAGGTATCCCTCATCATGTCATTGAATCTAGAATTTTAAACATTATTCTCCATTACGGGACTACCCTCCTCACCACCAAAAGAATTATGAAAATCAACATCATTTACGCTATCAAGATTCCCCCCATGAGCAGTCCACACATAATAATTTTCCATAAATCCCTTTTTAAAAAAGATGACATGTAACAACTTCTTCTCCCAATAACTTAGCACACTTGCATTTCACACAAGGGCACCTAATCGTTCATTCAGTACGAAAATCATCAAGTGTCCTTGCCTTAGCAATAAATACAGCATCCCCTTCTTTAAATTCATCCCTTAACCCCCATACGATTAGGATGATTCCTATTATACATCCATCTACGATGCGCAAATGCCATCTACACAAACAAAAAAACTAGAAGTTGACATATTTATTTTATTTATACTACTTACTAAGTTATATTCTCCCAAAGGTTATCTAAATAGTTTAATTATATATTTTACTATAATACTTGGGTGGTTTCGATATTAATATGTACATTAAACAACTGTAAGACAAAAAAGTCCTAAAACATACAAAATTAATCTAATTTATTTCAAACTAGCATATGGTAGCGCTCTAATACTTAATTAATTATATTTTCTTCATTTCGTTCCAATAATAAATAATATAATTAACACATAGATAAGGCATGGAGAATTTTCAAACGAAAAGCCAAAACAGAAAAGTATTAGCACTTAAGTTGTTTCTTAACTAACATATCTTGAATGTATAAAAATTCTAACTCTATAAAATATTGTTCAACTCTAACTATTATAACCTACATTATAAGAAGTATTAGCACTTAAGTTGTTTCTTTAGTTTTTTTATTTTTTATAAATAAGAATTCCATACTTATAGAACATACCCAAATTATTCTAAATTTATTTCTTAATTTACTATTGGATACATGCAAGTATACTAGTCATTTTCACAAGACCATCTAACTAAAAAGAAAAAAATAGCTAATTAATCTAAACAGGTTAATTTTTAACAAGTCACTATACACATATTATATTGCAAAAATTATTGGTAATTTATCTATACTATATTACAAATTATATAGCTAATTTATACACACTATTTTGCTAAATTAATGCAAAAAAGAAAAACCTGGAAAACGACCAATGGATAAGCTGCCAAACCACCACCGGAGGGGAGATGAGCCGCCGGATTCCTGCACCAATAATGAGTTAAACAACTTGGGAACAAAAAATTTGGGGGAGGAGGGATGGACGAGAAAATGGAGAGGGAGAGGGAGAGGGTGAGGGAGAGTGAGAGAGAGGGAAATCATACTTCATATGGTTAGATTAGAGGAGAAAATCAAGAAATAGAGTGGGTGGGGCAGAAGAGGAGAGGGGAGGAGAGGGGAAAAAACTAGAGAAGAAAGAAGAAAGAAGAAATAAGAAAAAATGGGTTAGGGATGTATTAAAAATAGATTTACGACCGAATCGGTCGCAAATTTGAAATTTGAAATTTCAAATTGCGACTGATGCGGTCGCAAATTCCGTTGACCAGTCAGACCTCATTTTTATTGCAGGTTCCGACCAAATCGGTCAAAACATTTAATTTTTAATTTTAATTTAATTTTTGCGATTGATTCAATCGCAAACCATAAAAAATATTTTTGCGGTATTTTCCACATAATTGAGCGACCTAATCAGTCGCAAATTTGAGTCAAAAATTAAAAAAAAAAATTAACATGTATTTTTAATAAAGTTTCGACCGAATACGTCGAAAATTGCGACTGAATTAAATCGGTCGAAATTATTCAGTCGCAAATTTGCTGTTTTTTAGTAGTGCACTTCTTCAACTTTCAATACCAGGTCTACCTCGTACCACTTCTGGTTTTTCCCATTCCATTCCTAGTCGAATTTCTCCTTCCTACTCAAACTCAGTGATGCCCTTAACCTTTGGAATTTTAAACTCCACAACTTCATCTTCTAAATTGCCATCTTAATCATCAGCCCATTTCTCCTCGTATACACCAATAATGACTACAACCCAAATCCCTTCACAGGCCCAGATGGGAATTTCGACCCAAATGCCCATATACCCATACACTACTTTTATACCTCCTCCTTATAACACACCAACCAATTTTCCTATACCACTTTAAGCCCAACCTCAATAGTCGCGCATGCCAAAGGGTAAATTGTCTTTCCCAGAATTTGATGGTAATAATACTCGAGCTTGAATTCGGCGTTATGATCATTATTTCAACCTGTACCGTGTCCTTGAGGTAAAAAAAATGACGTACGAGGCTATCAATACTAGGGAGGCCATTGATAAATGGTACGACTTTTATATGATAGACAATGGAGGTTATGTTACTTGGCCCCAATTTTGCGTTAATATTTGTGAACGATATGGTCAATCCAAGGCTGTTAATAAAATCACAAAGTTCAACTGATTGCAACAATGGGCTGATGTGCACAGTTTTCAAAAGAAGTTTGAGGATCTACGTTGTCATGTGTTACAAGATAGGCCCCATTTAGACGAGGCCTATTTCATTGAATGCTTTGTGGGAGGCCCAAAAGTAGAACTTGAGCCCTTGGTTGATGTGGCTAATCCACAAACTTTGTTAGAAACATACAAGTTTGCCAAACGTTATGAGCATTCCCTCAATGCTTCTGCCAAACAGACCTTGTACAAAATGCCCAAGCCCAACCCATCACAGTACCCAAGAAAAGCCCAAATTCCTTTTTCTGCTAGTCGAAGATCAGGAAAAAACTTCAAGGTGACGAGCCAGAGAAACCTTTCTATCGAGGCCTTGAAAGAGCAGAACCTATGTTTCAAGTGTCATGATAAATATTTGTAATGATCTGTCCGGTTGTTTTAAGTATTATAATCCCGTTTCCCAATTTACTGCTCAATTTATGCTTTACAGTCGTTTTAAGACTTACCGGATTAGTTGGTTTGGGTCGAGAGGGAATTCAAAGTGAAATGAGACACTTAGTCTCATAATTAAAACTTTTAAGTTAGAAAAGTTGATCGAATGTGGACTTATCTGTAAATGACCTCATATTTGAATTTTGATGATTCCAATAGCTCCGTATGGTGATTTTGGACTTAGGAGCATGTCCGAAAAAATAATTGGAGGTCTGTAGTGGAATTAGGCTTGAAATGACGAAAGTCAATTTTTTGGGAATTTTGACAGGGGGGTTAACTTTTTTATATCGGGGTCAAAATCCGATTCTGAAAATTTTAATAGGTTCGTTATGTCATTTATGACTTTTGGCAAAATTTGAGGTCAATCGGACGTGAATTGATATGTTCCAGCATTATTTGTAGAAATTGGAAGTTTTAAAATTCACTAGGCTTGAATCTATGTGTGATTCGTATTTTTGGAATTGTTTGATGTGATTTGAAGGCTTGAATAAGTTCGTATGATGTTTTAGGACTTGTTGGTGTATTTGGTTGGGGTCCGGGGGGCCTCGGGTGAGTTCGGATGCTTAACGGATCGAATTTGGATTTGGAGGAGGAGCTGAAGCAGCTGGGCATCTGGTATGATCGCACAGGCGCGAAAAAGGGCCGCAGGTGCAAGCTCGTGGAAGCGAGGCATGAGTCGCAAAAGAAAAAATGAAAATTTTTGCCGCGGGTTCGAAGAAATCCATCGCAGGCGCGAACATCGCAGGCGCGAGTGTTCTTTCGCAAGTGCTAAGACCGCAGGCGCGAAGAAATCCATCGCGGGTGGGAAAATCCTGGACAGAATGTTAAAAATAGAGGAGTCCGAGATTTTGTCATTTTTGACATTTCCAAAGCGGGTGAGGCAATTTTTGAGCGAGAAATCATGGGAAATCTTGAGGTAAGTCCCCTATGATCATTTCTACTCTATAATATTGAATTATCATCGAATAATCCGATTAGATTACATGTTTTTGAGGTATAAATCGGGGATTTGAACTTAGGGATTTGAAAAATAGATTTGAAGATTTGGAGGTCGAGTTTTTGGTAAAATTGGTATGGTTAAACTCATGATTGAATGGGCTTTTAGATTTTGTAACTTTTGTCGGGTTCCGAGACGTGAGCCCCATGGTTGATTTTTGAGTTAATTTTTGGATTTTTATGGGAAAATTGTATTTTCATATGGAATTAATTCCAATAGATTTTATTGACTGAAACGAATTAATTGTGACTAGATTCGAGGCATTCAGAGGCCGATTTACGAGGCAAAGGTATAGCAGAGTAAAGAATTTCACATGCTAGGTGACGGGCGTGTGGGCATGCACCGTGGGAATTGGGACTTGGTCCATCCCGTGAAACTAGAAAGTTGAATAAGCTTGTTGTTAGCTTTGTGCCATTTCTGTGCTATAAAAATTTGACAGTGAAGCATGCTTAGGCTATGTGCAGGTGCTGTAAAGACCACAAAGGTCTTGTACATGTTGAATTACCTTCTTAATTGTTGTTTGTACTCAGTCACAGTTTACTTGATTATTTTATCTCAGTCTCTATTGTTCATTATTGATGCATCATTTCATTGTTGTTTGGGCTGATTTCATGATTTTTGAGAGCCCTAGAGACTGGAGAAATTTATGACTCAGCGAGGCCGAGGGCCTGATTGTGAGATATTATACTATAGCACATGAGTTGTCCGTATAGCACGTGAGTTGTCCGTTCGGATCCTTATATTATACTATAGCACGTGAGTTGTCCGTGCGAATCCAGATATTTATACTATGGCACGTGAGTTATCCGTGCAGCATGTGAGTTTTCCATGCAGATTATAGCGCTTGGGCTGTTGGAGCCACTCCGGAGTCTCTACACCCCCAGTGAGCACGGGTACCCATTGAGTGTGAGTGTTGAGGGCTGAGAGCCGAGTGGTTGAGTTGTTGTGATGAGTGGAGTGACTATTGCCCTAAGAGGCTGTACTTGCTTTTTATTTGTGTTGCACTTAGTTGCTATCAGTCATTATTGTAAAATTCTCTGAAAGATTTTATATCCGGATTACATGAACTTGAATTGTATAAAAATTGATTTGACTTAAAATGCTGGATTTGAAAGCATGTATATTCCTTGATGGAATTACTGAAAAATAATTGAACTATAACTGTGTAGCTCGTCATTATCTTCAGTTCCTTATTTATTATTATTACTTGCTGAGTTGGTTGTACTCATACTACACCCTGCACTTCGTGTGCAGATCCAGGTACTTCTAGACATAGCGGGTATTGATTCTTTCGCACGGTTGACTTTTCAAAGATTCAGAGGTTGCTACCGTATTTCGTAGACCTTGCCTCTCCTTCCCTACCTTCTTATTTACTGCATTTAGTCTTAGACTATTATGGACCGTATTTTCATACTTGTATTCATATTAGATACTCATGTACTCAGTGACACCTGGGAGTGTTTATATATGTATTTGTAAATTTTCTTCCACTGAATTTAATCATTATGTTTTCAAATTTAAAAGATATGGGAGTTTATTGAGATTGTCGGCTTGCCTAGAATTGAGATAGGCGCCATCATGACAGGTGAGATTTTGGGTCGTGACAAGTTGGTATCAGAGCTCTAGGTAACATAGGTCTCCCGAGTCATGAGCAGGTTTAGTAGAGTCTTGCGGATCGGTACAGAGACGTCTATGCTTATCTTTGAGAGGCTGCTGAACCCTTAGGAAAATTTCACTTTCTTGTATTATATCGTGCAGAATTGATTCAGCTTGAAACATAACTCTTTGAATTCCTTTCACGCATTCGTATGCGCACATGAGCGCTCGGTATCAGCTGTGCATCGCCGGCTTGTGATTCTATGAACGAGGTTCGAGTCTGTGTTTTGTTGATGGACCAGTCTGGAGGACATGAGGCCGAGGTTAGACCGCAGCTTAGGCTCGGTAGTTTCGGTTGTGAGAACTTGTACATATGGATCCCTATATCCGGTAATATCCCTACGAGTAGGATTTGTGGCTCGATGAACGATTGAATGGCTATATGGTAAGTAGGATGTCACTGCAGGATGTGTTCAGATGGGTTTAATGTGACGAATAAAGTTTGCTTATGACTCAAGAGTTTGCTATTGGGTACTTGATTTCTATCTTGATTTGATGTATAGTCTCGAGTTGTGAGTGTATTAAAGGATTTTTCACGTTGTTAAATTTTGGGGAAAATTATATTCTCGTGTGTGGTTAATGAGTTTGGACTCAGAAAGATTAAGTGATTTCATAGTAATTGTGGCTGCGAAAGGGTATAACAAGATGCCAATTTGAGATAAAGCAGGTGGGTTATCTGATGCAGAGTAATTTATGTAGTTGTGTTCCTTATGATGTGAATAAAGAGTTTCTTTTCTGCTAGCGGGGTGTATGTGTTGAGACTTTAATTTGAATCTGGTTGAGAAAGTTGACTTGAGTGTTAAGAGAATGAATGTGAGATTAGCGGATGATTGAGGTATTTTATGGTTGGTATGTCTTGAGCTTGAGAAGAATTTTCGTTGAACTGACTGCGGTATTAAGGCAATAATAAAGTACGTGTATTTTCAGTTATCAAGTATTTTAATCTATGACTCTGAGCCAAGTGGGAGAGCCTGCTATTGACAATTCAATTCATGGTTATATGTCAATTTGTTTTTTGTTTTGGTCTGAAGTATACTTGGGAATCAGTGATGACTTGCAGAGGTGGAGTTTGAGAATGACTCGAGTAAGAAATTTCTGGATACGGGTTATATAGCGCTTTATGAGTGAGTTGTTATTTGTGAATGATGTAGTGCGCACAGAGTATGAATTTGATAGGTGATATTAAAGTAGAGTTACTTCTTTGAGTGTTGTTGTGCTAATGAGGCATATGTCTTTTGGCCCATTTGGGCGGTGTAGTGTGGATTTGAACAAAGGGGGTGACTCTCGGGAAAGTTATAATGGATTCGAGATTAATATGTAATAATTGAGAATTTTTGGCGGATTTGTTTATGGCTAAAATCTGATATTTAAGTTGGATGGTATCGAGACTTGTGGAATTTTTGTATATCATTATGGGTTTTATATTTCAGTATCAGGAAGGTGAATGAAACGGCCTTTGACTAAAATAAGGTATTTTCAGAGTGAGTGTTTCGGTTGTGGTACTTATAGGGGTAATTATGATGTGGTGAGACTCTATAGATGTTTTGGTGGAAATATTCTTGGGTTTTGGTGACCTACGTGGTTTGGTCGAGTTAGAGGAATTTAGTTCTAATAGCTTGGTTATGTGCAGATGGATTTCAAAGCGTTCTTGATGGTTTCTACCATGGTTTGAACCGGATATTTTCTATTGGTGTGAGAAACGTGTTGTGCATTGTGATTTCCTCTTGGAAGGAAGCAAGAGGAAGGTTTCAAACTAATCGGGTATGTAATTTTCTGGTTACTTAGGGTTAATAATGGGATTCTTGTGCTTGTCACATGATGGCATAATAGATGTGATGTGTTGTGGGGGATTAGCATTTACATGTACACGGTGACAGTTCAGTCTTGAAGAGAAGGTAACGAATGTTTGACAGCATGGTCAGTTTAAGATATTTTGATGAATGTTATAACTGCTCGGTAATTTCGTAGAAGGGTGTGCATTTTAGAAGGCGCATTGTATTTTGACTTACGGATGTTCATCAGTATTGCAGTACTCACCAGGTTGATAGACTGCTGATATTCAAATTATTGCTATATGGCACGGAAGAATTATGAAAGTATTCCTCATGGGAAGAACGTGAATGGAAGATGTGTTAGTCATTCTAGTGCTGGAGTTGGGATTAGTTACGGTGATTTATGTGTTTTATGAATTTGGAGACTGGGAGTTCTCAGAAGTAAATTGTTTCAGGTTGCGGCCTGTATGAGGTGAGTATTTTCTTTAAACTCAGTGGAGGCACTAGTTGTGTTAATTATTTGTGATAGCTACGCGCTATAAGTGTACTTGTTTAATTGCTCATATATGATATGCTGGGACTGGAGGCCTGTGACCATGCCGGGCGATTGATATTATTGGCACGTGAGTCGTCCGTTCCATGTGTGGGAATTTTATTTCTAAGATAATTTATCTGATTTATTAATTTTCTTCCTCTACAATTGTGCAAATGCGCCTACGGTTATCCTCTTCACGAAATTTGAGGAGTTGGTTGTAACATTGCGGTTGTAGTGGTGCTTATTGATCTTGCAATATGGTTCTCTTCCTTGAGACATCCCCCATATTTGGGTACACAGATTGCACAGTTGTGGCTTGAGTCATATTGATGTAGCGTGTCTATGGGATAGTTGTGTTTAATAATATAAGGTCATTGGACCTAGAAAGGGTACTATCAGGTTTGATTACGGTATATTCAGGAGGATAATATTGAAAGTTGGCTTAGAAAGTGATTATGGTTCTGGTTGGGGCGCGGGAGCTCCATGACTTGTTGCTCTGATAAGGGGTCATGAGATTTTTGCATGTTTCTTTTATTATCAGTAGTGTACGAAGGTTTTTGGAACAAGGTTTGGCTTGATAAGAGGTTTTATACTAGTACTTGGTTGGTTTTGAGTAGTTACTGTGATCAAAAATGGTGTTATGATTATGCGAGTTGTGTAGTATGTTATGCGATTATATCTGGTATTATGGTTATGGTTGGATACAGCTTCTTCAGGCTCATACAGTGTGTAGATGTAAGATTCAGGTCTTGAAAATAATTCTGGATGTTAGAAATTTGGCTCCAAGGTTTTTGGGCTAAGGTTAAATTAACGATTTTTAGTTATGTTGTGTTGTCATGCCTATACAATTTACACAGAATAGGGTGGCGTGGGATCACCCTGGGTACGTGCGTGATAAGATGTAATAGTGATTTGGTGGATAGGAAACAACTCTTGGCACGTTCGAGGACGAACGTATGTTTAAGTGGGGGAGAATGTAACGATCCGACCAGTCGTTTGGAGTATTATAACCTCATTCCCCAATTTACTGCTCAATTTATGCTTTACATTCGTTTTAAGACTTACCAGGTTTGTTGGTTCGGGTCCGGAGGGAATTCGGAGTGAAATGAGACACTTAGTTTCTTAATTAAAAATTTTAAGTTAGAAAAGTTGATCGGATATGGACTTATGTGTAAATGACCTCAGATTTGAATTTTGATGATTCCAATAGCTCCGTATGGTGATTTTAGACTTAGAAGCGTGTCCGTAAAATTAATTGGAGGTCCGTAGTGGAATTAGGCTTGAAATGATGAAAGTTGATTTTTTGGAAAGTTTGACCGTGGGTTGACTTTTTGATATCGGGGTCAAAATCCGATTCTGAAAATTTTAATAGGTCTGTTATGTCATTTATGACTTGTGTGCAAAATTTGAGGTCAATCGGACATGATATGATATGTTCTGGCGTCGTTTGTAGAAATTGGAAGTTTTGAAGTTCATTAGGCTTGAATCTATGTGTGATTCGTATTTTTGGCATTATTTGATGTGATTTGAAGGCTCGACTAAGTTCGTATGATGTTTTAGGACTTGTTGGTGTATTTGGTTGGGGTCGCGGGGGTCCTCGGGTGAGTTCGGATGCTTAACGGATCGAATTTGGATTTGGAGGAGGAGCTGAAGCAGCTGGGCATCTGGTATGATCGCACCTGCACGAAAAAGGGACGCAGGTGCGAGCTCGCGGAAGCGAGGCATGAGTCGCAAAAGAGAAAATGCATGGGCTGGCATGGTTAAACTCGTGGTTGAATGGGCTTTCGGATTTTGTTACTTTTGTCGGGTTCCGAGACGTGGGCCCCATGGTTGATTTTTGAGTTAATTTTCGTATTTTTATGGAAAAATTGTATTTTCATATGGAATTAGTTCCAATAAATTTTATTGACTGAAACGAATTAATTGTGACTAGATTCGAGGCATTCGGAGGCCGATTTCCGAGGCAAAGGCATAGTAGAGTAAAGAATTTCACATTTTGAGGTAAGTAACAGTTTTAAATCTGGTTCTGAGGGTATAAAACCCCAGATTATTGTATTATGTAAATATTTTATAGGTGACGCACATGCTAGGTGACGGGCGTGTGGGTGTGCACCGTGGGAATTGGGACTTGGTCCATTCCGTGAAACTGGAAAGTTGAATAAGCTTGTTGTTAGCTATGTTCCATTTCTGTGCTATAAAAATTTGGCAGTGAAGCATGCTTAGGCTATGTGCTGGTGCTGTAAAGACCACATAGGTCTTGTACATGTTGAATTACCTGCTTAATTGTTATTTGTACTTAGTCACAGTTTACTTGATTATTTTATTTCAGTCTCTATTGTTCATTATTGATGCATCATATCATCGTTGTTTGGGCTGATTTCATGATTTCTGTGAGCCCGAGAGACTAGAGAAATTTATGACTGAGCGAGGCTGAGGGCTTAATTGTGAGATATTATACTATAGCACGTGAGTTGTCCGTGTATCACGTGAGTTATCCATTCGGATCCTTATATTATACTATAGCACGTGAGTTGCCCGTGCAGCACGTGAGTTGTCCATACAGTACGTGAGTTGTCCGTGCGGATCTAGATATTTTTACTATGGCACGTGAGTTATCCGTGTAGATTATAGCGCTTGGGCTGTAGGAACCCCTCCGGAGTCTGTGCACCTCTAGTGAGCGTGGGTACCCATTGAGTGTGAGTGTTGAAGGCTGAGAGCCGAGTGGTTGAGTTATTGTGACGAGTGGAGTGGCTGTTGCCCTGAGCGGCTGTACTTGCTTTTCATTTGTGTTGCACTTAGTTAATATCTGTCATTGTTGTGAAATTCTCTGAAAGATTTTGTATCCGGATTACATAAACTTGAACTGTTTAAAAATTGATTTGACTTAAACCGATGGATTTGAAAGCATGTCTATTCTTTCCTGGAATTACTGAAAACAACGAACTATAACTGTGTAGCTCGTCATTATCTTCAGTTCCTTATTTATTATTGTTACTTGATGAGCTGGTTGTACTCATACTACACCCTGCACTTCATGTGCGGATCCAAGTGCTTCTGGACATAGCAGGTGTTGACTCTTTCACACGGTTGACTTTTCGGAGATTCACATGTAGCTACCGTATTTCGCAGACCTTGCCTCTCCTTCCCTACCTTCTTATTTACTACATTTAGTCTCAGACTATTATGGACCATATTTTCAGACTTGTATTCATATTATATGCTCATGTACTTAGTGACACCGGGTTTTGGGAGTGTTTATATATGTATTTGTGAATTTTTTTCCACTGAATTTAATCATTATGTTTTCAAATTTAAAAGATATGGGAGTTTATTGAGATCGTCGTCTTGCCTAGTATTGAGATAGGCGCCATCACGACACGTGAGTTTTTAGGTCGTGACAATATTCTCGTGGACACCAATGAAAGCCCAAGGCATTGAATACGATGGAAAGTGAGGAGACATTTATGGAAGCCCTTGATGATGAATTGCAGAATGAAGTAACGGGTGAAGGAGAGGTTGAACAAGCAGAGCAAATTTCCAGTCATGGTCCTTATCTATAGTGGAACAACGCATAGCTTTGTGGATCCTCGACTTATTAAGAAATTGCAGCTAAACATGGTACCTACTGATCGGATCATGAATGTGAAGGTGGCCAACAACCAGATAATGAAATGCAACCAAAGGTGCTCAAAATTTTCGTGGACAATGAATGGAGAGGCCTTTGTGTGGGACTTGAATGTGTTAGGAGCAGGTGGTAGTGACATTGTACTTGGAATGGATTGGCTCGATTCTGTAACGTTTGTTTTGTTGCACACCCGTCCCCGTAGCATCTCATTTTTCATATTTTAAAGGTTGGTCACATTAACTAGCACTGACGATGTGGGCTTGATTGAATCGGGGGATGCTAAATCTATACAACGATTGTTGAAGGTGGGCCTCTATGTCATGACAACCCAGTTGCTATCCAGTGTAATTACTGACCCTCTCTTGGAATTAGCTCAGCCCATTAAGTCTTTAATTAAAGACTTTGCCGATATTTTTAAAGAACCTCACGGGCTTCCACCGGAAAGAGCCTGTGACCATGCAATTGATCTAGAACCTGGAGCTAAGCCCATCAACCAAAGACCTTACAAGTATTCGTTAGAACAAAAGAACACCATTGAAACAATGGTGAAAGAGGTGCTTGATGCGCAAATTGTAGTACCTAGTACTTCCATGTTTGCTTCTTCAGTCATTTTGGTTAAGAAGAAGGATGCCATGTGGAGGTTTTGTATGGACTATAGGAGTCTTAATGATATTACAATTAAGAATAAATATCCAATTTCGGTAGTTGAAGATTTGCTTGACGAACTTAATGGGGTTGCCTACTTTTGCAAGATAGATTTGAGGTCCGCATACCATCAGATACGTATAAGGCAAGGGGATGAATTCAAGATGGCATTTAAAACTCATTATGGATTGTGGGAGTTTAGAGTAATGCCTTTTGGCCTTACTAATGCACCCTCTATATTTCAAGCTTTGATGCATAAACGTTTCGGTCCATATTTAAGTAAATTTGTCCTTATTTGTTTTGACAATATATTAGTCTACAGTGTATCCCTAGAAGTTCATTTGTAACATTTGAAAATGGTATTTGAAGTTCTAAGGGCTAAATGTTTGTTCGCTAAGATGTCAAATTATTGTTTGAACGAACCCAAATTGAATAAGATGTCAAAGTGTTGTTCGGTACTCACCCATTTGATATCAGGCCAAGGGGTGAGTACCGACCCATCAAAGATTGAAGCAATGGTGGATTGGCCTTATCAACAAAATGTACGAGAGATGAGGGGATTTCTTGGTTTAACCGGCTATTATCGATGATTTACTAAGAATTTTACAATTATTAGTCGGCCCTTAACTGAATTGTTAAAAATGGAGCATTTCGTTGGAGTGAAAAAACTTCTTTGGCGTTTGATGAACTGAAAAATGCCATAATTAGAGCTCTTGTTTCGAGACTTCCTGATTTCTCTGTTCCATTTATTATGAGGTTGATGCAAGAGGGACAAAGATTTGAGCAGTGTTGATGCAAAATCACAAGGCAATAGCTTTTTTTGAGCCAAGCGTTGAGACCAAAACATTTGGGCTTGTCAACGTACGAGAAGGAACTGTTGTCCCTAATGTTGGCAGTAGACAAATGGAAGCATTACCTTCCACCCAACCATTTTATTATCCGGACAGACCACTTCAGCCTCATATTCTTGAAGTATCAAAGGGTGACTACAACTTTGCAACATAAGCATCTCCAAACTTATATGCCTCAGCTATGAAATACAATTTCGTAAAGGGGCTGATAACGTTGTGGCAGACGCTTTATCCAGAAAATTTGAACCCAATAATGAAGGGGTTGGGCCATCAGAATGCTACGGACTATCAGTTGTTCAGCCCAAATGGGTTCACGAGCTAATTGATAATTATGATGGGGATCAAGAAGCCCAAAAGTTGATTACACAATTAACTCTGGACTCAACTACTATTCCAAATATCACTTTCTTCAAGGGAGTCATACGAATGAACGAAAAATTATGGGCGGGTAATAATGGCCAGATCAGAGACAAGATAATTGAGCAAATGCATTGCACCCCATAGGGGGATCATTCTGGGATCTTGGGTACTCAGCAAAAGGGTGAAAGCTAATTTCGTTTGGCCGCGTGTGATGAAGGATATCAAGGAAAAGGTCAAAGCTTGTGATACCTGCCAGAGAAACAAAGCTGAACATGTACCATACCCGGGATGTAAACATCCTCTACCAGTACCATCTAAAGCTTGGGAACATGTGATTATGGACTTTATTGAAGGCTTACCCAATTCCTTTGGAAAGAATACAATTCTGGTGGTTATTGACAGATTCAAAAAGTATGCACATTTCTTTACTCTAACTCATCCCTATAATGCTTCACAAGTAGCTCAATTTTTCTTGGATAATATTTGCAAGGTACATGGGGTCCCAAAATCCATCCTTTCCAACAAATATCCCACATTCACTAGTTTGTTTTGGAAGGAAATGTTCAAAGGATTACAAGTAGAGCAACGCCAAAGTTCGGCTTATCATCCACAAACTGATGGCCAATCGGAGAGGCTAAACTAATGTGTTAAAACTTACCTACGATGGATGACTGGTCATAAGCCCAAGGATTTGAGAAAATAGATTTCTATGGCTGAATATTGGTACAATATAAACTTCCAATCGTTTATTGGCATGACACCCTTCAAGGCCCTCTATGGCTATGACCCTCCACTTCCCAGTTTCTAGCTTATTACACAATCAAAGGTAGAATCTGTGGATCAAATATTGAAAGAGAGACAATTACTAGATCGAATATTGAAGGATAATTTGGTCGAAGCCCAGAATCTCATGAAACAATTTGCATATTCAAAAAGGAGCGCGAGGAAATTCAAGGTGGGAGATATGGTCTACCTCAAACTTCAACCTTATCGGCAAATGTTTGTGGCTGTTTGGAAGAACCATAAGTTATCAGCAAGATTGTTTGGTCCATATGAAGTTAGTCGAAGAATTGGAGCTGTCGCTTATGAGCTCAAGCTGCCAGTAGGTTCAAAAATTCACTCCGTCTTTCATGTGTCGCAACTAAAAAAGAAGATTGGCGATCAAGTGGTTACTTCCATGGATCCTCCCTACTGCTGCAATAAAGAACAAATATTAACCTAGCCCATAGCTATTCTAGAAAGAAAAATGATTAAGAAAGGCAACGAAGCATATATCCAAGTGGTTGTCTAGTGGGCCAATCTTTCAAAAGAAGAAGCAACATGGGAGGATTATCATTTCCTCAAATCACAGTTTCCTAGATTTGATGTTTGATGCCATGAATTTTCTAAAGGGGAGTGGAATTGTCACGAATTAACATGACTCAATTTGAATTAGAGATCAAGAAGGAATTGGGCGGGGCTCCTTAGTTAATTATAATTGTTTATCGGTCCTTATGTTATAGTCTCCTAGATTAGGAATATTACAGTTTAGTCTATAGTACTCAGTCTAATGAATCAAGGATACCTGTCCATTAGGTACCAACGGCCAGTACAATTGTGCCTCTATCATCTTATATTCCGTCCCTATGCATTGTAATCATCAATCAGATTTTATGAATCTAATTTACTATTTTGCTTAGCGTTTTCATTCTTTTTTCTTTTCGGTATTCACGAGCTGCCTTCAATCCAACTGTTGTAGCTCAACACGCTACATTTTCTCTTAATCCTTTTACCATCTCAAACACTTTTACATAAATTGGGACGAGGGTATAGTAATATAAGATCGCTCTCTATGCAATTGTGTGTACAATATGCTCTTAATGCACATATGGACACATAATATGAATACTTACAAATAGAAAAAAGTTCAAAGATATTGATATAATTTTTAAGAATTCACATTTATTAAACGATTAAGATTTGAAAAGGAGAAGTAATGATGCCCTAGTTAGTAGGCGTGAGATGTTGGCCACTAAGGATGATAATAGGGTGGTGCAGTGCGGTGCGAGTTTGAACCTATGCGGGGTGGTACGGGTTTGAACCTGGGCAGGTGCGGGACGGGGCAAATTCAAACAAAATTTTAATAATCTAAAGCGGGGCGGGGCGGTTGCGGGTTTGAAACGCTTTGCTGAAATTTCACCATTGATGGAGGGAATTTCACTACTGACTCGTTTGGGCTCTCGGAAGACCCATTTGATTAAACTTTTACATTTGAGTTTAAAAAAATCATTTTAGACATTAGTTTTTTATATTTTCAACAAATTTAAAAATTATAATAGTTTCAATAATCATAATTAAAGACTGGTTTCAAAAACCAAAACTATATTTGACATATTGATGGATTCAGCAAAACACTTATGTTCGTACTGTTTCTTCTCTATTTGTTTTAAGAACATGACGGAATGAACGGCATACAGAATATCTAGAATACCCACATTATAATTTTAATTTGTACCAAAATAATGTTTCCTTTCCTATGAGGTAAATCTTTAAATTGTATTCTAATAGTTAAAGCAAAATACGATTTTGTAAATAATAAAGTAGAAAAAATAAGAAAAAAACTTTTAAGTAGAAAGAAAAAAACAACTTTGTGGGGCGGGTGCAGATTTATGCGTGGCGGGGACGGGGCGAGTTAGAACAACAAATTATGCTATGGGGGCAGTTTGAAATCTTCACGGGGTTATGCAACCCCGTAATCGCACCGCACCGTTTGTCATCCCTATTGACCACAATGAGTATGAGGAGGGGTAGAAGTAAGCCAAAAAAGTATCGGGGAGAGGTTATTAGGCAAGACACAGTGCCACTGGAGCTTACCGAGGGCATAACCTTTGATAGGAAGGTCGATAATTAGAGTAGAAGGCTAGTAGGTAGTCGAACATTTTACTCGTTCTTTCTTATACCGATAGTATTAGTATTAATATGATATCCCTTTTACTCGTAGATTGCTATCGTTACCTACTATTTAATTGATATCTTTGGATTTGTTTTTTTTTTTTTAAACTTGTTGTTACTACATGTGGACAATTTTTTTTTCATCTATTCTCTAGCTAAGAGTCTATTGGAAACAATTTCTCTGCTCACTTGGATAGGAGTAAGATCTGTGTACATATTAATTTCCCTAAACCCCACTTCTGAGAACTTACTCGTTCGTTGTTGTTGTTGTTGTTGTTTCTTTCACTTTACTAATATAATAATATATAAACTTTTTTATCCTGAACTCTATGTTCGATTAAATGCGATAATAGAATTGGAATTTTCGTTGGTTGAGGTTGGTAACTTGTAACATGCCCTAGTGCTAGTAGGCCGCCTGGCTATACAAGTATACAACCAAGGTCTCATCCAATGCCGAAAAGCTAAATCGTCCAATAGTAGAACGAAAAAAAAAAACAGAGTCCGGAACCAAAATGTGATTCTTTAAATGTGTAGAAAAGATAACTGATGACCCTAATATATATAACGCCCTTTTAAAGGGCGCTATACCTTAACGGTCGTTTGCCCAGTTAAGTATAGCGCCCTTTTAAAAGGCGCTATATTTGAACCTTAAAAGAGCGGGAGGTATAACGCATTATATTAAGACGTTATAGTATAGCGTCTTAATATAAGGCGCTAAACCCACATAAAAAGTCGTCCAGTCCCTCCCCCCCCCCTCCCTCCCCATTAAACAAATACAAACAATGGTCCCCCCCATTGTTGACGAAAAAAAAACTCGAGTGGAGCCCACCGGTCCCACAAAAAGTATAGATTCTCGGTCCCACGTCCTAGATAAGGCGTTATCTCGTAGTGGGTTACTCGTTTCTGTCACGACCCGAAATTCTCACCTGCGGACCGTGATGGCGCCTAACATTTCACTTGCTAGGCAAGCTAACGTTAGAGTAATATTATCTATTTTTAAAACAGTGTTTAAATTTATTAATAATCAAAGAACAAATGTGGAAGTAAAGTCTGAAATGTAGTGAATAATCCATAAAAATAACAGTATCTAAATACCATCCCAGAATTGGTGTCACAAGTGCACGAGCTTCTAAAATAATACAAATAAAGGTTTGAATAAAATAAAGTTGTCTAGAAATAAACACACAGCTAAAGTAAAATAGACGGGGACTTTAGAACTGCGGACGCTATGCAGTTATACCTCAAGTCTCCTCCGAGGAGCTGAAATCCAAGCAAGTCTATAGCACGTCGCTGGGACCAACTCCGAAATCTGCACAAGAAGTGCAAAGTGTAGTATCAGTACAACCGACCCCATGAACTGGTAAGTGCTGAGCCTAACCTCGACGAAATAGTGACGGGGCTAAGGCGGGTCACTTACATTACATGTACGCAATATTAGTAACAACAACAATAATAGAAATAAATCAAGTAACTCATTTATAATAATTGAAGCCAACTCAGCAGTCATAACCAATTTTCATTTTCATCAATTTTGTTGCAGCGTGCAACCCACTCTCACAATATATTCACATTCAATTCTGTTGCAGCGTGCAACCCGCTCTCACAGTATATTCACATTCACTTCTGTTGCGGCGTGCAACCCGCTCCTCCAATATATTCATTTTAGTCAAGTCTGTTGCGGCGTGCAACCCGATCCCCTAATATATATATATGTATGTCGACTTTTAAATAAGTCTGTTGCGGCGTGCAACCCGATCCTCCAATATATTCATTATAATTAATTATGTTGTGGCGTGCAACCCGATCCTCCAATATATTCATTATAATTAATCCTGTTGCGGCGTGCAACCCACTCCTCCAACATATTCATTTACCAATTCTTATAGAAGAAATTTCCCCAATAAATACAACAATTAATATAAAATTTTAAGACAACAAGCATACAATAATTATGATTTAATTATGAAACAAACAAAGGCAAATAGCAAATTATTATGGAAATCAGAGAGAAAATATGCAGTTTAATATATAATATGCTAAATGTCAAATAATAATTAAGGCACATAATTCAAATAGCATGTAACAATTAATGCAGGAATTCAAGAATTAATATTTGACAAAGAATAGGAGAGAAACAATTATTATAATAATTAATTCATGATTTAAAATAATTTATGATTTTTCAAGTAAGCACGCAAACAATTAATTTGACGACGTACGTCGTTCACATGCAATTCACATAACAAATAATTTGAGGGTTCTATTTCCTCAAGTCAAGGTTAACCACGACACTTACCTCGCTTTGTAAATTCCAATCAGTTACTCAACCACAACGTTTCAAAGGGACCTTCAAATCTTAAATTTTTATTTTTGGAAGATTTTATAAAAATCTGATTTTTCTTCCATAAATTCATGGATTCATAATATAAATGAGTATGAAATCATGAAATATAATCAATATAGGATAAGGAATACTTACCCCAATGTATTTCCGTTAAAATCACCAAAACATCGCCTTACCCTAGCTCAAAAATGGAAAGGAGTTGAAAATGGGTCGAAACCCCATTTTGAGAACTTAAGTTCTGTTTCTGGGATTTTTACCCTTCGCGAACGCGGTCAGTGTCTCGCGTTCGCGAAGCACAAATTCCTACTGCCCAATTTTACTCTTCGCGAACGCGAGGACTACTTCGCGAATGCGAAGCTTGCCGGACTTGGCCTTCGTGAACGCGAAGGCAAATGTCCTGGCTAGCCCCTTTTCCTTTGCGAACGCGAGGCTTCGATCGCGAACGCGAAGCTTCGCACCTCAAGCCTTCGCGAACGCATTCTCTATGTTGCGAACGCGAAGCACAAAATGTGCCAGCCCCAATTTGCTCTTCGCGAACGCGAAACTCCCCTCGCGAACGTGAAGAAGGAAACCAGAAGCAGGTTTCTACAGTTTCCTCAAGTCCAAAAATGATCTATTAACCACCCGAAACCAACCCGAGCCCTCGGGGCTCCAAACCAAACATGCACCCAAGTCCTAAAATATCATACGAACTTGCTCACGTGATCAAATCGCCAAAATAATACCAAGAACTACGAATCAGATACCAATTCAAAGGAAATTTTTAAGAAAACTTTAAAACTTATATTTTTACAACCGGATATTCGAATCACGTCAAATCAACTCCGATTCTCACCAAATTTGGCAGACAAGTCATAAATATTATAGTGGACCTATACCGGGCTTCAGAACAAAAATATGGACTCGGGGTCAATAAATCCAACATCACTAATTTCTTAAAAATCATTAAGCTTTCAAGCTTTTAATTTTTCATCAACATTCCATATCTCGAGCTAGGGACCTCGGAATTCAATTCCGGGCATACACCCAAGTTCCAAATCACGATACGGACCAACCGGAATTGTCAAAATACGGATCCGGGTCCGTTTGCTCAAAATGTTGACTAAAGTCAACTTAGTTGAGTTTTAAAGCTCTATTTCACATTTTAATCTATTTTTCACATAAAAATTTTCCGTAAAATTATACGGACTATGCACGCAAGTCGAGAAATAATAAATGGTACTTTTTAAGGTCTTAGAACACAGAATTACTTATTAAATTTAAAGATAACATTTTGGGTCATCACATTCTCCACCTCTAAAACAAACGTTCGTCCTCGAACGAAGTCAGAAAAAAAGTACCTGAGCTGGTGAATAAGTGTGGATATTTACTCCGCATGTCCGACTCGGACTCCCAGCTAGATGCCTCTACCGGCTGACCTCTCCATTGCACCCGAACTGAAGGATAACTCTTAGACCTCAACTGTCGGACCGGCCGGGATAGAATAGCCACCGGCTTCTCCTCGTAAGTCAATTCTTTGTCCAATTGGACTGAGCTAAAATCTAACACATGGGACGGATCACCATGATATTTTCGGAGCATAGACACATGGAACACCGGATGAACCGCTGATAAACTAGGTGGTAATGCAAGCATGTAGGCTACTTCACCTAGCCTTTCAAGAATTTCAAAGGGTCCGATATACCTAGGGCTCAACTTTCCCTTCTTTCCGAACCTCATTACACCTTTCATAGGTTAAACCCGGAGCAATATTCTTTCTCCAACCATGAATGCAGTATCACGAACTTTACGGTCGGCATAACTCTTTTGCCTAGACTGAGCAGTGCGAAGTCGATCCTGAATAATCTTGACCTTATCTAAGGCATCCTGTACCAAATCGGTACCCAATAACCGAGCCTCTCCTAGTTCAAATCAACCAACTGGCGATCGGCATCGCCTTCCGTATAATGCCTCATATGGAGCCATCTGAATGCTCGACCGATAGCTATTATTATAAGCAAACTACGCAAGTGGCAAGAAATGATCCCAAGAACCTCCAAAGTCTATAACACAAGCACGGAACATATCTTCCAATATCTGAATAGTGCGCTCTGACTGTCCGTTTGTCTGTGGATGAAATGTCGTACTCAACTCCACTCGCGTTCCTAATTCACACTATACAGCCCTCCAGAAATGTGAGGTAAACTGCGTACCTTGATCTGAAATAATAGACACGGGCACACCGTGAAGGCGGACAATCTCACGAATGTAAATTTCAGCTAACCTCTCTGAAGAATAGGTAATTGCCACTGGAATGAAATGTGCTGACTTGGTCAACCTGTCCACAATAGCCCAACCTGCGTCAAATTTTCTCTAAGTCCATGGGAGCCCAACAACAAAATCCATAGTGATAAGCTCCCACTTCCACTCAGGAATTTTTAACTTCTGAAGAAAACCACCAGGTCTCTGATGCTTGTACTTAACTTGCTGACAATTCAGACACCGAGCTACATATGCAACTATATCCTTTTTCATTCTCCTCCACCAATAATGTTGCCGCAAATCTTGATACATTTTGGCGGTACCTGGATGAATAGAATACCTGGAACTGTGTGCTTCTTCAAGAATTAATTCACGAAGCCCATCCACATTAGGCACACAAATACGACCCTGCATTCGTAGAACCCCATCTTCCCCCACAGTAACCTGTTTGGCATCACTGTGCTGCACCGTTTTCTTAAGGACAAGTAAATGAGGATCATCATACTGCCTCTCTCTAATGCGCTCATATAAAGAAGACCGAGCGACTGTGCAAGCTAGAACCCGACTGGGTTCGGAAACATCTAACCTCATGAACTGATTAGCCAAAGTCTGAACATTAGCAGCTAATGGCCTCTTACTAACCGGAATATACACAAGACTTCCCATACTCACAACCTTTCTACTCAAAGCATCGGCCACCACATTGGCCTTTCCGGGGTGATACAAAATGGTGATATCATAGTCTTTCAACAACTCCAACCATCTTCTCTGCCTCAAATTAAGATCCTTTTGTTTGAACAGATACTGAAGGCTACGATGATCAGTAAATACCTCACACGAGACACCGTAGAGGTAATGCCTCCAAATCTTCAGCACATGAACAATGGCTTCCAATTCTAAGTCATGAACAGGATAATTCTTCTCGTGAACTTTCAACTGCCGCGACGCATATGCAATTACCTTGCCATCTTGCATTAATACTGCACCAAGCCCAATGTGATATGCGTCACAATATACCGTATACGTTCCTGAACTTGTGGGTAATACCAACACCGGCGCCGTAGTCAAAGCGGTCTTGAGCTTCTGAAAGCTCAACTCACACTCGTCTGACTATCTGAATGGGACACCTTTCTGGGTCAATCTAGCCAATGGGCTTGCTATAGATGAAAACCCTTCCACGAACCAACGATAATAACCTACTAAACCCAGGAAACTTTGGAGCTCTATAACTGAAGTAGGTCTAGGCCAATTCTGAACAGCCTCAATCTTCTTAGGATCCACCTTTATGCCTTCTGCCGATACAACATGCCCCAAAAAGGCAACTGAGCCTAACCAAAACTCACATTTTGAAAACTTGGCATATAACTGATTATTCTTCAAGGTGTAAAGCATGCTTCGAAGATGCTGCTCATATTTCTCTCGACTGCTGGAGTAAATCAAAATATCATCAGTGAATACAACCACAAAAGAATCGAAATAAGGCTTGAACACCCGATTCATCAAATCCATAATTGCTTCTGGGGCATTTGTCAACCCAAATGACATCAATAGGAATTCGTAATGCCCATATCGAGTTCGAAAAGCCGTTTTAGGGATATCAATGTAACGACCCGACCGGTTGTTTAGAGAATTATAGCCCTGTCTCTCCCATTTCTACTTCTTTTTGTGTTATTCAGCTATATTATATTATATCGGGTTAGTTGGTTTGGGACCAGAGTGGTTTCAGAGTGAATTAGACACTTAGTCTCTTAAGTAGAAACTTAAGTTGGAAAAGTCAACCAGATTTTGACATATGCATAATTGATCTCGGATTTGAATTCTGATGGTTCCGGTAGCTCCGTTAGGTGATTTTGGACTTGGGAGTATATCCGGAATGTGATTTGGTGGTCCATGGTAGAATTTGGTTGGAATTGGCGAAATTGGAAATTTGGCGATTTCGGTCGGCAGTGGAAAATTTGATATCGGGGTCGGAATGGAATTCCGGAAGTTGGAGTAGGTTTGCATTGTCATGTGTGATGTGTGTGCAAAATTTTAGGTCATTCGGATGTGGTTTGGTTGGTTTCGGCACCGGTTGCCGAATTTGGAAATTTAGAAGTTCTTAGGCTTGAATCCGAGGGTAATTTGATGATTTGATATTGTTTTGAGTGATTGGAAGGTTCGACTAAGTTGGTATGTTGATACATGACTTGTTGGTATTTTTGGTTGAGGTCCTAAGGGCCTCGGGGTATTTTCGGGTGAATAACGGATTTGTCGAAGTTGGAAAATGCAGTTGAAGCTACTGGTACTGCTATTTTCGCACCTGTGGAAGAAAGAGTCGCAGGTGCGAGGTCGCTGGTGCACGTGGGGAGTTCGCAGGTACAGACAATTCTAGGCTAGGCAGTATGCGCAGGTGCGAGAAGTCTGTTACATCTGCGAACCCGCGGGTGCGAGACCTGGGGCGCAGATGCGGAAAGGGGGATGCCGGGCAGGCTTCGCAGAAATGGAGGAAACACACAGGTGCGCTTTTGCAGGCGCGAGAAGTTTTTGGGCAAATGCAAAAAAATGTGAGGCCAAGGCTGGAGCGCAGGCGCGAAGGATTTGGCCGCACCTGCGAGCCCGCATGTGCGAGGCCTAGAGCGCAGGTGCGAAAGCTGGGGAATTAAGTGGAGTTCGCGGATGCGGCACCTTGACCGCATGTGCGGTCCCGCAGGCGCGGAAAAAGAGCCCGCGTGTGGAATTCATTCCATTAGCGTATATTGATGGTATTGTATTGATTGTGAATAGATTTGGAGCATTTGGAAGCCGAGCCTAGAGACAAGAGCATTGTGGGGTAGAGATTTGACTGGTTTGAGGTAAGTAACGATTGTAAATCTAGTCCTGAGGGTATGAAACCCCGAATTTTGTATCATTCTACTATTTTTAGTGACGCACATGCTAGGTGATGGGCGTGTGGGCGTGCACTGTTGGGGATTGTGACTTGGTCCATCCCGTGGCAACTGTAAGGTTGCATACTTTGTTGAAACTATATGATACTTATATGTTTTAGATAGAATTTTTGTAAATTGGGCTGAATGCCATGTTTGGGCCTTGTGCCAGTGCTGTTTGGATCCTTGTGGGGTCTTTTCTTACTATCCTCTCACTGTTTTTGGTTGAAATCTATACTCAGTCATGTTTATACTTGTTTTCCGCATAACTCAGTTTTATGACTCTATTTTGATGCATATAAATGTTTTAAGCCGAATGCCCTGTTTTACTGAAATACCCAAGTGGCTTGAGAGGTTTATGACTGGGTGAGGTCGAGGGCCTGATTTGTGAGGATATTTATGGGATCGGGATGCACGCCACAGCATGTTGCATATTTATGGGATCAGGTTGCACGTCACAGCATGTTGCATATTTATGGGATCGGGCTGCACGCCGCAACATGTTTGATATAGGTTGAGGGCCTGAGTAATTTATGCCATGATTTGGCTTGATATAGCGCTTGGGCTGAAGGAGCCCCTCCGGAGTCTGTATACACCCCCAGTGAGCACAAGTACCTATTGAGTGCGAGTGCTGAGTGACTGGGAGGCATGAGCGATTGTGAGGTATGCCCGAGTGGAAAGAATGATTGTGAGGTATGCCCGAGTGGCACGAGTGACTGTGAGGTTTGCCCGAAGGGCTGTTTATGATTTCATCATTTTTGCTCACCTTTGCATTTTTTCTCTATTTGGAAACTGTTGAAAAAACAATATCTTTTAATGATTTTTACTAGAACTGGGTTTAAACGAGATGTTTTGATTCAAATCCTAATTTTAAAAGCATGTGGTATTTTACCGAGATTTCCTCATATTAACGTTATATGCTTTATTGCTCGTCACTACTGCTCAGTCTTTATTTATTGTTGTTACTTACTGAGTTGGCGTACTCACGTTACTCCCTGCACCTTGTGTGCAGATTCAGGTGTAGCTGGACACGGTAGCGGTTATTGATTGTTCTGGTTGCAGATTTTTTTGGAGATAGCAAGGTAGCTGTTTGGCGATCGCAACCCTGCTCTTCTCCCTCTTATCTTCCTCTAGTTGTATTTAGCTATTTTTCACGCTGAGTTAGCCTTGATATTGTTAGAAGGATTGTTGTAGATGCTCATGACTAGTGACACCTCGATGTCGGGCTTTTCCTTCCGCACTTTTATTTTGATTGGAACTCCTTTACAAAGGTTTTTATGTTAAATAACATTGAAATTTTCTTTGAAATGAAAATATCGGTTGTTTTGGAAATGATTCGGCTTGCCTAGTTCCACGATAGGCGCCATCACAATAGGAGTTAGTTTGGGTCGTAACAATCAGATGCCCTAATCTTCAACTGGTGTTAACTAGACCTCAAATCGATCTTCGAAAATACCTTGGCATCCTGAAGCTGATCAAACAAGTCATCAATTCTTGGCAGCGGATATTTATTTTTGATAGTGGATTTGTTCAACTGCCGATAATCTATACGCATCCGCATAGAGCCATCTTTCTTCTTTACAAATAATATTGGTGCACCCTAGGACGAGACACTGGGTCTAATGAATCCCTGATAAAGCAAGTCTTATAACTGCTCTTTCAATTCTTTCAACTCGCGGGGCCATAAGGTATGGTGGAACAGAAATGGGCTGAATGCCCGGAGCCAAATCAATACAGAAGTCAATATCTCTGTCGGGTGGCATCACCGGCAAATCTGCAGAAAATACTTCTGGAAATTCACGAACAACTGGTACTGAGTCCATAAAAGGAGCATCCGCACTAGGATCGCGAATATAAGCCAAATAGGCTAGACACCCTTTCTCTATCATACGCCGAGCTTTCATATAAGAAATACCCTGTTGGCAGAATGACCAGGAGTTCCTTTCCACTCTAATCGAGGTAACCCTGGCATAGCTAGGGTCATTGTCTTGGCATGACAATCCAATATAGCATGGTAAGGGGACAACCAATCCATACCCAAGATGACATCAAAATCTACCATATCAAAAAGTAGAAGATCCACACTAGTCTCAAGATTACCAATAGTAACCACACACGAACGATAGACATGATCTACTACAATAGAGTCTCCCATAGGTGTAGATACACACACAGAAGCACTCAGAGAATCACAAGGAACAACCAAATATGAAGCAAAGTAGGATGACACATAGGAATAAGTAGATCCTGGATCAAATAGAACTGAAGCATCTCTATGGCAAACTGGAATAATACCTATGATCACATCATCAGATGACTCGGCCTCAGGCCTAGCTAGAAAAGCATAAAATCGGGGCTTGGCCCCACCAATCTGAACTACGTCCCTGGGACGGCCTCTAACTGGCTGGCCTCCACCTCTAACGGTCTGACCTCCACCTCTAATGGCCTGACCTCCACCTCTAGCTTCCTGACCCCTACCTTTAGCTGGCTGAGCAGGCGGTGAAGCAACCGGTGCCGATATGATGGTACGAGAATCTTGCCTAGATCTGTTACTTGCCAATCTAGGGAAATACCTCCTGATGTGACTAATGTTTCCACACTCATAATACCCATCCTGATGTCGTGGCTGCTGAAGCTGATGCTAGCCCAAATGGGTCGGATAAGTGTTGTAGTAACTCTGGAGTGGTGATACAATGAGAGGAGCTGAATGTGCACTGAATATTGGCTGCCCAGAGTAAGGCATAATAGGACCGTGACTCCCTGAAGCACCGGGAGATACATGAAGTGCTGAATGAAATGGTTTGGGAGGATGACCCCTACCAAAATTACCTATGCCTCTAGATGAGGCACCACTGAAACCACCAAACTGATGAGGCCTCTTATCGGACCTTTGCCTTCTCTCCTGTGCAAGAACCATCTCGATCCTCCTTGCGACATTAGTAGTCGCCTGAAAAGAAATCTCATTTCCGGTCTCCTTGGCTATCTGAAGTCTGATAGGATGAGTGAGTCCCTTAATAAACCTCGTCAATCTCTCTCCCTCCGTAGGTAGTAAAAGGAGAGCATAACGAGCCAAATCCACAAAATGGGACTCATACTGAGTAACAGTTATACTGCCCTGCTGTAGACGCTCAAATTGCTTGCAGAATTCCTTTCTCAGTGTGATAGGGAGGAACTTTTCCAAAAATAGCTGAGAGAACTGCTCCCATGTAAGTGCAGGTGATCCTACTGGTCGGGTCAATGTATAATCTCTCCACCACCTCTTGGCGGAACCCGTCATCTGAAATACAGCAAAATCAACCCCATTGGTCTCAACTATACCCATGTTCTGCAGCACCTCATGACAGCGTTCAAGAAAATCATGTGGATCCTCTGAAGGAGCACCACAGAAGTGAACAGAAAAGATCTTGGTAAACTTATCCAGTCTCAATAAGGCCTCAAAAGACATGGAGGGCCTATCACCGATCTGTGCCGCAATAACTGGCTGAACTACCCCAACTGGCAGGGCTGCTGGAGCCTGATTCTGGGGAGCCATCTGCTCCGGAGCGGGAGTAGTGGGAGTTTGTGTTCCTCCCACAGCCTGAGAGATGGCTGGAGCCACTGGAAATGTACCATTCTGGGCCACGCCCTCCATAAGACTTACCAAACGGACTAGAGCGTCCTGAAGTACTGGAGTGGCTATGAATCCTTTCGGGACCTGAACTGGTCCAACTGGTACATTCTGAACTGGAACCTCCTCCTGAAGGTCCACCTGAGGTTCTTCAACAGGTGCAGATGCTCGAGCTCTGGACTGAGCTCTACCTCGGCCTCTACCTCGGCCTCTAGCACGACCCCGGCCTCGACCTCTACCCCTGGCCATAGTTGCCACCGGGGGTTCTGGTCCCTGACCATCGATAGAGATATTACGTGTTCTCACCATCTGCGAGAGAATAAGAGTAGAATGGTTCAATCATCGATGATAGAATAAAATCGCACGACGGAATAAGAAAGAAGTGATATTGTTCCTAAACTTCATAGCCTCTGAGAGATAAGTACAGACATCTCCGTACCTATCCTTCAGACTCTATTAAGCTTGCTCATGACTCGTGAGACCTATGTAACCTAGTGCTCTAATACCAACTGTCACGACCCGAAATTCCCACCTTCGGACCGTGATGGCGCCTAACATTTCACTTGCTAGGCAAGCCAACGTTAGAATAATATTATCTATTTTTTAAGAAATGTTTAAATTTATTAATAATCAAAGAACAACTGAGGAAGTAAAGTCTGAAATGTAGTGAATAATCCATAAAAACAACAGTGTCTAAATACCATCCCAGAATTGGTGTCACAAGTGCACGAGCTTCTACAATAATACAAATAAAGGTTTGAATAAAATAAAGCTCTCTAGAAATAAACACACAGCTAAAGTAAAATAGACGGGGACTTCAGAACTGCAGACGCCATGCAGTTATACCTCAAGTCTCCTCCGAGTAGCTGAAATCCGAGCAAGTTTATGGCACGATGATGGGACCAACTCCGAAATCTGCACAAGAAGTGCAGAGTGTAGTATCAGTACAACCGACCCCATGTACTGGTAAGTGCTGAGCCTAACCTCGATAAAGTAGTGACGAGGCTAAGGCAGGTCACTTACATTACCTGTACGCAATATTAGTAACAACAACAATAATAGAAATAAATCAGGTAACTCATTTATAATAATTGAAGCCAACTCAGCAGTCATAACCAATTATCATTTCTAGCAATTCTGTTGCAGTGTGCAACCCACTCTTACAATATATTCACATTCAATTCTGTTGCAGCGTGCAACCCGCTCTCACAATATATTCACATTCAGTTCTGTTGCGGCATGCAACCCGCTCCTCCAATATATTCATTTTAATCAAGTCTGTTGCGGCGTGCAACCTGATCCCCCAATATATATATATATATATGTATGTCGACTTTTAAATAAGTCTGTTGCGGCGTGCAACCCGATCCTCCAATATGGACTTTTAATAAGTCTGTTGCGGCGTGCAACCCGATCCTTCAATATATTCATTATAATTAATTATGTTGCGGCGTGCAACCCGATCCTCCAATATATTCATTATAATTAATCTTGTTGTGGCGTGCAACCCGCTCCTCCAACATATTCATTTACCAATTCTTATAGAATAAATTTCTCTAATAAATGCAACAATTAATATAAAATTTTAAAGACAACAAGCATACAATAATTATGATTTAATTATGAAATAAACAAAGGCAAATAGCAAATTATTATGGAAATCAGAGAGAAAATATGCAGTTTAATATTTAATATACTAAATGTCAAATAATAATTAAGGTACATAATTCAAATAGCATGTAACAATTAATGCAGGAATTCAAGAATTAATATTTGACAAAGAATAGGAGAGAAATAATTATTATAATAATTAATTCATGATTTAAAATAATTTATGATTTTTCAAGTAAGCAGACAAACAATTAATTTGATGACATATAGACACTCGTCACCTCGCCTATACGTCGTTCACATGCAATTCACATAACAAATAATTTGAGGGTTCTATTCCCTCAAGTCAAGGTTAACCACGACACTTACCTCGCTTTGCAAATTCTAATCAATTACTCAACCACAACCTTTTCTTTTAAATTTATCTTTGAAAGCTTCAAATCTATTCACAAATAATTTAATATACTCAATACGAATCATAGGAATTAATTCTATATGAATTTACTAATTTTTTGGATAAAATTCAAAATTTATTAAAATATTCGGCAGTGGGACCTCACGTCTCAAGTCTCGGAAAAACTTACGAAATCCGAACACCCATTCCGAGACGAGTCCAACCATACAAAAATTATCCCATTCCGATGTCAAAGGGACCTTCAAATCTTAAATTTTCATTTTTGGAAAATTTTATAAAAATCTGATTTTTCTTCCATAAATTCATGGATTCATAATATAAATGAGTATGAAATCATGAAATATAATCAATATAGGATAAGGAACACTTACCCCAATGTATTTCCGTAAAAATCGCCCAAGAGTCGCCTTACCCGAGCTCAAAAATGGAAAGGAGTTGAAAATGGGTCGAAACACCATTTCGAGAACTTAAGTTCTGTTTCTGGGATTTTTACCCTTCGCGAACGCGGTCAGTGCCTCGCGTTCGTGAAGCACAAATTCCTACTGCCCAATTTTACTCTTCGCGAACGCGAGGACTACTTCGCGAACGTGAAGCTTGCCTGGCTTGGCCTTCGCGAACGCGAGATGCCATTCGCGAACGCGAAGGCAATTGTCCTGGCCAACCCCTTTTCCTTTGCGAACGCGAGGCTTTGATCGCGAACGCTAAGCTTCGCACCTCAAGCCTTCGCGAACGCATTCTCTCTGTCGCGAACGCGAAGTACAAAATGTGCCAGCCCCAATAATCTCTTCGCGAACGCGAAGAAGGAAACCAGAAGCAGGTTTCTGCAGTTTCCTCAAGTCCAAAAATGATCTGTTAACCACCCGAAACCAACCCGAGCCCTCGGGGATCCAAACCAAACATGCACCCAAGTCCTAAAACATCATACGAACTTGCTCGCGCGATCAAACCGCCAAAATAATACCAGGAACTATGAATCGGACACCAATT
This sequence comes from Nicotiana tomentosiformis, assembly GCF_000390325.3. NCBI lineage: Eukaryota > Viridiplantae > Streptophyta > Magnoliopsida > Solanales > Solanaceae > Nicotiana > Nicotiana tomentosiformis. Next base: position 125,581,047 of record NC_090814.1, on the reverse strand, counting down.
CAAAGGAAATTTTCAAGAAAACTTTAAAACTTATATTTTTACAGCTGGACGTCCGAATCATGTCAAATCAACTCCTATTCTCACCAAATTTGGCAGACAAGTCATAAATATTATAGTGGACCTATACCGGGCTCCGGAATCAAAATACGAATCCGGGGTCTATAAATCCAACATCAGTAATTTCTTAAAAATCATTAAGCTTTCAAGCTTTTAATTTTTCATCAATATTCCATATCTCGAGCTAGGAACCTCAGAATTTGATTCTGGGCATACGCCCAAATCCCAAATCATGATACGGACCTACCGAAATTGTCAAAACATTGATCCGGGTCCGTTTGCCTAAAATGTTGACCAAAGTCAACTTAGTTAAGTTTTAAAGATCTATTTCACATTTTAATCCATTTTTCACATAAAAACTTTTCGGAAAATTGTACGGACTGCGCACGCAAGTCGAGGAATGATAAATGGTTCTTTTCGAGGTCTTAGAACACAGAATTACTTATTAAATTTAAAGATGACATTTTGGGTCATCACAGTTTTGGCTCTAAATCGCCAAATCTTCAACGTTCCAAAAACTTTAAATCGAGATATTTCGACTTAGTTTTTGTTAAAATTCGTATAAAAAATGCATATTAGTTATTTTTAATGTGCTCTATGTTATTTGTGATTGTTTTGCGATTTAACTAATTTGTTGTTTTTTATCCGGACTATAGTATTAGTGTGCTAAAAGAATTAGTAAAATAGAGAAATTGTTATTAGTTGTTAAAAATATTAATTAGTTATATTTTTACTGTGGTACATGTATTTACATGATTATTTTGTGATTAAATTTATTTGTTATTTTTATCCGGTTTTGATTATTTATTTGCTAAAAGACTAGTAAAATAGATAAATTATTACTTTAGTTCCCTGTAGTGGTATCTTGTAACCTAATGTAGTACTCGTATTTGTAATGTAGTATCCTTTTAGCGTAGTAAAACATAGTGTCCTTTAGCGTAGTATCTTTATAGTTATTGAAATTAACCATTTAAGTATCTCTTAAACCCAAAAATACGGGGAAAAAGCTTATAGTTCAAACAAAAACTCTCTCCAATTCTAGTTAACAAATGTAAGAAAATAACATGAGAAAACAATAATATTTGTCAAACTAATTATTGTTAAATGAATATTTAATAATTAAATCTTATATAGTTATGAAAATTAATTATTTAATTTTAATATTGTCAAAAATAAGTGAGTAACAAACAAACATATAAAATAATAAAATTAACATATAAAATAATAAACTAACATATACAATAATAAACTAACAAATACAATAATAAAATAATATATAAAATAATAAACTAACATATACAATAATAAACTAACATATACAATAATAAAATAATATATAAAATAATAAACTAACATATAAAATAACAGACCTGTTGAGTGATAAATCGGGAAAATTGTCTCATCATAAACACGAGAATTCAGGATACCTTGGAGCTACTAGGCCTCAAATATTGAGTCCGGAACCAAAATATAAATATTTAATAATTAAATCTTGTATAGTTATGAAAATTAATTATTTAATTTTATTATAGTCAAAAATAGGTGAGTAACAAATAAACATATAAAATAATAAAATTAACATATAAAATAGTGAAACTAACATATTAAAGTAACATATATAATATAAGATTTTAATATTGAAAATGTATCAACTTAATTAACAATATAGTAAAAATATCGAATAAAATTTAATATTAAAGGTATTGCAATATATTTAAGAAATGAAAAAGAAAAAATAATATAATTAATATTGTTCAATTTACAGTAGTCATCATGAAGGTTCAGCCTTTGCATCTTGGACCTGCCTCGCTAGAGCTACTGTTGCTACAGGCCGAGCATAGGTCTTCCTACATATGGGAGGGACAGTTTTTGGCCCAGACATTCCGCGCCAGAAGAGTAGACGATATGTGGGACTTTCTTAGGGCCCACCATCTCCATCCTCGTGTAGTCAGACACCTTCAAGATACGGGTTTTAATAGGATTGTTGAGATCGGTCGGCTGCAGCTGGATTGGTCGTTGATCACGGCTTTGATAGAGCAGTGGCGACCGGAGATGCACACATTCCATTTGCCCATTGGCGAGGCCACTATCACGCTTCAGTACGTGGAGGTTCTATATGGGTTGCCGGTTGATGGACATTCTGTGCTTTGCCGCATGCCATCAGAGAGTATACGGGTATGCAGTACCTGGAGATGTTGTAGCGGCTCACCGATTTCCAATCAATGGATGAGGCTGCATTGGTTAGGGCTAGTCGTCTGCATATGACGCACGTCCGACTGCATCTGGAGGCGATGCATGCTGACATTACAGATGATACATCGAAGCTTTCATATTAACCGGTACACAAGGTTGTTGTTGCTGCTTATGTTTGGAAGGGTATTGTTCCCGAACACTTCGGGAAACCTAATCAGCTTGAGATTTCTTCATCATCTTAAGCTGCTAGATGATTTACATGATTATAGCTGGGGTATTGTTGTTCTTTATTACTTGTACAAGCAGATGTGCAGGGCGAGCATGGGCACCCATTGAGACGTTGCCGGATTTTTGCCGCTGCTGCAGGTGAAAACATAGTTAAATACTCTCTTAATTATAACATACCTAGTAAAAATATAACTTAAATTTTACGTCCACATTGCATATTAGGTTTGGGCCTGGGAGCGGTTCCTGCAGTTGCAGCCACCTCTACCACCCTTCGCTCTGGATGCACCACCTCTGTTTCTCCCTTTATCTTGGAGGTGGGTTGATAGGCGAGGATATGGACGCGAGTACGAGGCTCGACATAATCTCCCATATTGCAGGGATTTGTTGGATTTGCTGGAGGGTGCACAGGTAGATGTATACTTAAGTTTACTTGGTCTGGCTTTATATGTGTTGCGTATACTCACGGTTCTTGCTTTTACTTAATAATTCATTTGGAGGCCATACAACGATGAGATAATAGTTGGTTTTCCCGATTATTGCTTGACCGACTGAATTATATAAAGCTCTTTCGTCCCCTTGATGTGTCTCGATATTGTAACGACCCGGCCGGTCATTTCGAGAGTTATATCCCAGTTTTCTCCATTTCTACTTCTTTTTGTGTTATTCAACTATATTATATTATATCAGGTTGGTTGGTTCGGGACCGGAGTGGTTTCAGAGTGAATTGAGACACTTAGTCTCTTAAGTAGAAACTTAAGTTGGAAAAGTCAACCAGATGTTGACCTATATGTAAACGATCTCGGATTTTAATTCTGATGGTTCTGTTAGCTCCGTTAGATAATTTTGGACTTAGGAGTGCGTCTGGAATGTGATTTGGAGGTCCGTGGTAGAATTAGGCTTGAATTGGCGAAATTAGAAATTTGGCAATTTCGGTCGGCAGTGAAAAATTTGATATCGGGGTCGGAATAGAATTCCGGAAGTTGAAGTAGGTTCGTAGTGTCATTTGTGATGTGTGTGCAAAATTTGAGGTCATTCGGATGTGGTTTGGTTGGTTTCGGCATGGGTTGCCGAATTTGGAAATTTAGAAGTTCTTAGGCTTGAATCCAATGGTAATTTGATGATTTGATGTTGTTTTGAGTGATTCGAAGGTTCGACTAAGTTGGTATGTTGATATATGACTTTTTGGTATTTTTGGTTGAGGTCCCGAGGGCCTCGGGGTGATTTTGGGTGGTTAACGGATTTGTCGAAGTTGGAAAAAGCAGCTGAAGCTGCTGCTACTGCTATTTTCACACCTGCGGAAGAAAGAGTCGCAGGTGCGAGGCCACTGGTGCACGTGAGGAGTTCGCAGGTGCGGGAAATGCTGGGCTAGGCAGGTTGCGCAGATGCCACTGGTGCATGTGGGGAGTTCGCAGGTGCAAAACCTGGGGCGCAGATGCGGAGAGGGGAATGCTGGACAGGCTTCGCAGATGCGGCGCACCACGCGCAGGTGCACAAGCGCATGTGCGACGAGTTTGCCGCAGATGTGAAGACTGGGCGAATAAGTGAGTTGCGCAGATGCGGCTCCTTGGACCGCAGGTGAGGTCACGGGGGTGCGAGTAAATGGCCGCAGGTGCGAGAAGCCTGGGCAGAGGGTACATATTGCACACTTCGCGAATTTTGGTGCATTCTTCACCATTTCTATTCGGGTTTGGAGCTTTTGGGAGAGATTTGAAGAGGGAATCAAATGGGTTTCATTGTGGTAAGTTACTTGAGCCCTAATACTTGTATATATGGTGATTTTCCGTTGTTTAATCATTGTAATTAGTGAAAATGAGGGATTAGGGCTTAGAATTTGTGGAGAGTAATTTAAGGATTTGAAGGACCAAACGATGTCGGATTTTGATGAATTTGGTATGGTTTGATTTGTGAGTGAATGAGCTTTCTAGTTTTGTAAATTTTCTCGTATTTTGAGACGTGGGCCCGGAGGCCGGGTTTGAGCCAATTTCGGGTTTTGGTCTAATTTTGTAGTTTTTCATGTAGAATTCATTCCATTAGTGCGTGTTGATGGTATTGTACTGATTGTGAATAGATTCGAAGCACTTGGAGGCCGAGTCCAGAGGCAAGAGCATTGCGAGGTAGAGATTTGACCGGTTCGAGGTAAGTAATGATTGTAAATCTAGTCCTGAGGGTATGAAGCCCCGGATATCGTACCATTCTACTATTTTGAGGTGACGCACATGCTAGGTGACGGGCGTGTGGGCGTGCACTGTTGGGGATTTGTGACTTGGTCCATCCCGTAGCAACTGTAAAGTTTCACTTTTGTTGAAACTATATGATACTTATATGTTTTAGAAAGAGTTTCTGTAAATTGGGTTGAATGACATGTTTGGGCCGTGTGCCAGTGCTGTTTGGACCTTAGGGGCCTTTGCTTACTATCCTCTCATTGTTCTCAATTAAAAATCTATACTCAGTCATGGTTATACTTGCTTACTGCATAACTCAATTTTATGACTCTATTTTTATGCATATAAATGTTGTTTTGGGTCGAATGCCATGTTTTTACTGAAATGTCCAAGTGGCTTGAGAGGTTTATGACTGAGTGAGGCCGAAGGCCTGATTTGTGAGGATGAGTGTGGATCGGGGCTTCCCGCTTGGATCATACTCTATTATTATATCATGTGAGTTGTCCGTGCAGCACGTGAGTTGTGTGTGCAGATTATAGCGCTTGGGCTGAAGGAGCCCTCCGGAGTCTGTACACACCCCCAGTAAGCGCAGGTACCTACTGAGTGCGAGTGCCGAGTGCTGAGTGACTGGGAGGCAAGAGTGATTGTGAGGTATGCCCGAGTGGCAAGAGTGATTGTTAGGTATGCTCGAGTGGCAAGAGTGATTGTGAGGTTTGCCCGAGGGGCTGTTTATGATTTCTTCATTTTTGCTCACCTTTGCATTTTTTTCTCTGTTTGAAAAACTATCTTTAAATGATCTTTAAAAGAGATGTTTTGATTCAAATCCTGATTTTAAAAGCATGTGGTATTTTACTGATATTTCCTGATATGAACAATATATGCTTTATTGCTCGTCACTACTGCTCAGTCTTTATTTATTATTGCTACTTACTGAGTTAGAGTACTCACGTTACTCCATGCACCTTGTGTGCAGATCCAGGTGTAGCTGGACACGGTAGCGGTTGTTGATTGTTCTGATTGCATATTTTCCCGGGAATAGCAAGGTAGCTGCCTGGCGATCACAGCCCTACTCTTCTCCCTCTTATATTCCTTTAGTTGTATTTAGCTATTTTCCAGAGTGAATTAGTCTTGATATTGTTAGACAGATTGTAGTAGATACTCATGACTAGTGATACCCCGATGTCGGGCTTTTTCTTCTGTACTTTTATTTTGATTGGAACTCCTTTACGAAGGTTTTTATGTTAAATAACATTGGAATTATCTTTGAAATGAAAATATTAGTTTGTTTTGGAAATGAGTCGGCTTGCCTAGTTCCACGATAGGCGCCATCATGACAGGGGTTAGTTTGGGTCGTGACAGATATTGTCGAGCATCATGCCACCGAATGAGTCCTTCGCCAGTTTGGTCTACCGCAGCTTGTACCTTCATCGTCCGCTTGGCATATAACACATTACCAACGGGATGATCGTTCTAGTATGGACCAGACATATGTGGCATGGCTAGAGGCGCAAATCGATACTTGGGACCAGCGGAATGACCTGATTCCTCCCCCATCCACCTTCCCGGACGAATGGTGAGCATGAGTATATGGTCTAGTACCGCAGCGTTACCCGACTTTTTGTCGGGAATCCCGTTCATCGCGCTGGTGGTCGGTACGTTCCATACGCTAGGAGGCACGAGGCACTGGTATGTTATTTGGTATACTTACTTATAATGTTAACCTAGCGTTCCGTAATTAATATTTTACATGTTATGCAGGCTATTGGCCTACATCTGTTCTACAGTTGGGACTGCAGATGCAGCAGCTTACCGGCGAGGGAGCAGTCGCTTTGCACGATTATGACCGGTAGGTTACAGATATGGCTTCCCGGATATTGAGGCGAGCCCGATATGATGAGCGCTTAGGATACGAGGCTAATTATGTAGCGCCAAAGCAGTACCATCGTGGGCCAGCAGTGGAGCCGAAACGTGGTCGGCGTGGCAGCCGTGCCCAGAGAGGTAGGGGTGTCCCACGAGGTCGTGGGGGTCGGCAAGGACGTGGTCCCCAGCAAGGGTATGTTGAGGCACCTATTGAGGATGTTGGAGTTGACCAGCCGGGTGACCACCATGAACCAGACCATGCTCCTAGTGATATGCCGCCATTCAGCCTTCAACTTACTCTAGATACTTCGCATGTGACCCCGTCTGCTCCATTGTTGATCGCGGGCACGACCATTACGCGACAGGAGTGGGATCAGTATTTTTCTGGTCCTACAGAGCCATCGACGGTTGTTGATGATCGCCCGACACGAGATATGGATAGTGGGCGCCGACTGAGTTATGGCTCATCATCGAGGGATGCTGAGGATCTTTCACAGGCGCAAGTTTGTTTGTATTACTATTATTTTATTTTATTTTATCTAATTGATTAGTCATAAATATCTAAAGCCTTTTTTAAGGCATCATCCTCGCCCGTCACGGAGGCCACTTTGTGCGATACTGACATGGTTGAGACGAATAATTATATTCAGGAGCCCGCCGAGATCATGGTAAGACATTTTTAATTTTTGTGACTTAACCCGTAAATTACTAATATATATTTCATATACTAAAATATCTTATTATTCTGTAGGTTACTGCTGGACCGACGACCCTTTCTATCGAGCCTGCCAACCCTACTAACGATCATGTTGCAGCGCATCCTTCGATAAAGAGGCGGCGTGATGAGAATGATCCTGATAGTATAGCCGGGTGGGATGGGATGCGCCTCAGGCCAACGGCTGCTTTAAAGCATACAGGATGTGGGACATATTGACTTTCTTTTGATTTTATGTACATATGACATTTAGTAAATAATAGCAACAATTTTTATTGTTTACATTATATGTGCATTATGTTTTTATTTCTCGGATTCTTTGTTATTTTAATACTACAACACAAGCACAAACATATCAACTTAACATAATTTAAATTCGGTAGAACTAATAAAAATACATGATACGGAAAATATAAAGATAAAATAATACACCCAACACATACATGTGTTTGTTTAGTCACTATCGCCCATTATTCTCTGCTTCAACCACTTAAATTTCTCTTCGAGTCTATATTTTTCTTCTTCCGTCTCTTTTAGTTTCTCCTTCACTACCGCAATTTGTCGTTGCATTTTAAAGATCTGGAGTTTGTATTCACCGGTCATATTCCAAACATACTGCAAACATGATTTGTAGTATTCTTGGTTAATGGGTTCATCATACCATTCTTCAAATCTACATTGATTTCCGTCCTACCAATGGAGATTATAACACAACACTATTAGTTAACATTTTATATAAAAAATATTAACAAATATTTTTTCCAAAACAATAACTTGCAAGTTGTTGACATATCCAGCGTATGCGCCCAACATTACTATTTGACCAACATGACTTCAAAATCGCACGTTTGCCACAATAACACCTTGATACGTCATTGCATCTAGACATTTCTTAATGCAAGAAAAATGAAAAATTTATGTAACGTTTTTCTATTTGTTTTGGTTAAGCGCAGATAATAACTAAAATGCGCTAGTTATTTATAGGCAACATAAAACACATAACGTGGTATTTTATCGCGCTATGTTTCGCGTTATAATGACTCTTTAGGGTACAATACAGCTTTTTCAGAAGATAACCTTTGTAGAGCAGCAGCTTTTTCAGGTCGACAAGACAACACGCACAACGTGGTATTTCACAGCGCTATGCCTCGCGTGATAATGATTCTTTCGGGTATAATACAGCTTTTTCAGAAGATACCTTTTGTAGAACATCAACTTTTTCATCTCGAGACTTGTAAAGCCATAAGAGTATGTCATTGTAGAAAATCATAAAATATATTAAATTAATTATTCAAGGACTACAAAAGGTGGCCACTGTATGAGATTAATGGGCCTAGCAGATTTCAAATTTTGGCCCAAAGATAAAATAATTTTCTTTATTAGCTTATAGTAACCTCACCACCCCACTTCCTTCAATGGCCCATGTGTCTAGGCCCAAAAATTGGATCTTCACCAGTGACATAATTCTAGTTAAACTTGTTTAACAACTTAACTCTATACTTTAGACAATTGACAGCTTAATTTAAAACAAAGATGGAATTACTAAAGTACATTTATTAACACATGAAAGACTAAATAACCAAATAGAGACATAACCTTACCTGAGCTTCCATTTCAATAAGAAATTATTTTTTTTATGAACAATCACAACTCACTTATCAATTAGCAAATTTCATTAAACCATTCATGGATGAACCCCTTTTTAAGAGAACGTGCTAATGAACTAAGATAAATATACAAAGAGGAAGCTCAAAATTTGGACCATGCTTAACAGAGAACAATTTCATTCATTCAAGATATAAATGAATACTAAAGAACTCCAAAAGAAAAAGAAACAACTCATATCATTAATCAAAACAAGATAAGAAGTGGACCTCAAAAGTTGAATCTGAAACTTAACAGTTTTACTGCTTTGAATCTTAAACACATTTTGACTGCACGCAAGACCTCAACTGAGCATCGAAACTCGCTGGCGACCTCAACTAAAAACCTCACTGTTTCGACTGAGTTTGGATGGTAGTTTCTGATATTAAAAGGGATGTTCTATGGAGGTTTAAGGGTTGTTTTTGAGTGGTGAAGTTGCTGGTTTTGTTTTTTGAAAGAAAGATGAAGAAAGAATGACACGAATAGAAATTCCCTTAGCATAGAAGAAGCAAAAATATTTCTGTCAAATCCCTCCCCTCTTTTTTTTCTCTCCTCTCTCTCCCTCTTTTCTGCTCACATTTCTCTTCTATTTATAGAAAAAATTTCGGAATTTTTTCAATTTATTTTTTTATTTTATTATTATTATTATTTTAATTAAAAAGAATTCTCACTTCCCATTTTTCTACTTTTTTCAAAAAAAATAATTTCTCGCTTTCATTGACTTTTATTTTTTAATTTCTCACTTTTTTTATTTTTATTATATTTAAATTCCCACTTTTTATTACTTTTTGTTTTTATTTCACGTATTTTACTTTTTTTTAATTTTCACTTTCTTTTACTTTATTTTTTAAAAAGAAAATTCATCTATCTTTACTTTTATTATTTAATTACAAATTTATTTTACTTTTTATTTTTTAAATTTTCACATTCTTTTACTTTTACTTTTTTAATTTTCCGCTTTCTTTTACTTTTTTAAAAAAATAATTTTCACCTACTTTTACTTTTACTTTTTTATTCCATACTTTTAATTTTCCTATTATTTTATTCCCATCCGAAAACTTTAAAAAAATACTTAATTTTTTTTCAGTTTTTAATTTACTTTATTTTAAGAAAGATAAAAATAAAAATAAAAATAATATTAATAGTAATAATTGACCTTTTAAATTATTTTTAATTTTTACCCTATATACATATAATGTAACAAAGCTAAAAATATATATTAAATTGCTAAAAATATTTACAATAAAAATTCAAATATAGTAAAAATTTAGGTGCTCATAGATGCTATACCTAGTTGAATTATTGTTATGTTAGTTAAGCCTAAAAATATTATTGGTGGGCCCCCATAATATATATAACGTCTTTCAAAATGGCTTTATATATATAGCGTCTTTTAAAAAGACGCTATACTTACTTGAGCAAATGACCGTTAAAGTATAGCGCCCTTTAAAATAGCGTTATATATATATATTATTGTCAGCAATTTTTTTTCACACATTTTGATTCTTTGAATCCAAAATAATCGCATTGGTTCCGGACTCGCAAACAAATGTTGAACGGTTACAAAACAATTTAGGCCCACCGACAAGGACTGCCTAAGTTTTTTCCAAAAGTAACTTTTCTTAACTGATTTAGTCAAAAGTTGATTTTTCCACGTGTCATCTTCATATAAGTTTACTGATTATCGTCTTTGAAGAGAGTTTAGGTTCCAAGGGAAAACAATTAAGCTCTATGTTTCGAGTTTAAAAATATATTTCCACAATCAACTAAAATAATTATTAACAGAAAATATATTAATATATATTACAGACTAATATTCCGATAAAAATAATAATTAATCTCCTATTACAAGTTAAAATTAAGAGCACTCTCGTTTAAGGATGGCATATGGGCCGGCTCCGGTCCTAAGTGGGCTTCGTGATCCCGGTCCTAAGTGGGCCGAACCTAAGTGAGACGGTCTTAAGTAGTCCCGGACTTCGCGGGCTTCTTGTTGGAATCGGCCCAGAACCACGAACTAACGGTCTCGGGTTAAGTGGGTCGATCCCGGGCCTAAGTGGACCCAAGTGGGCCTAAGTGGGACCAACGGATACTTTTTATTTTTTAAATTTTTTTTTATAGAAGTTAGGAAAAACAAATGGTAATTAAATATCTAAGGCAATTCCTTATAAATTATATTATAGAATTGTGATAAAAATATTGTTAAAAGATATTCAAAATAATGTGTTATAATATATATATATATATATATATATATATATATATATATATATAAAAGCTATATTCGATATAAGATGTATATATAGTATAGTATATATATATATATATATATATATATATATATAAAAGCTGTATTCGATATTAAATATTGAATATTAAAATTTAGGATGTTAAATCAATTATAGGGTAAGCACATAACAATAACATATATATATATATATATATATATTATGACTTTGATATAGCGGTGGCGACCGCAGACGCACACATTCCATTTGCCCATTGGTGAGGCCACTATCACGCTTCAGGACGTGGAGGTTCGATATGGGCTGCCGGTTGATGGACATTATGTTGCTTTGCCGCATGCCATCAGAGAGTATACGGGTTTGCAGTGCCTGGAGATATTGTAGCGGCTCACCGGTTTCTAGCCAGTGGACGAGGCTGCATTGGTTAGGGCTAATCGTCTGCAGTTGACGCCCGTCCGGCTGCATCTGGAGGCGATACATGCTGACATTACTAATGATACATCGGAGCTTTCATATTAACCGGTACACGAGGTTGCTATTGCTGCTGCTGCTTATGTTTGGAAGGGTATTGTACCCGAACATTTCGGGAAACCTAGTCAGCTTGAGATTTCTTCATCATCTTGAGCTGCTAGATGATTTACATGATTACAGTTGGGGTGTTGTTGTTCTTTATTACTTGTACAGGCAGATGTGCAGGGCGAGCATGAGCACCCAGTGAGACGTTGCCGGATTTTTGCCATTGATGCAGGTGAAAACATAGTTAAATACTCTCTTAATTATAACATACCTAGTAAAAATATACCTTAAATTTTATGTCCATATTGCATATTAGGTTTGGGCCTAGGAGCGGTTCCTGCAGTTGCAGCCACCTCTACCACCCTTCGCTCTGGATGCACCACCTTCGTTTCTCCCTTTAGCTAGGAGGTGGGTTGATAGGCGAGGATATGGACGCGAGTACGAGGCTCAACATAATCTCCCATATTGCAGGGATTTATTAGATTTGTTGGAGGGCGCACAGGTAGATGTATACTTAAGTTTACTTGGCCTGGCTTTATATGTGTTGCGTATACTCACGGTTCTTGTTTTTACTTAATAGTTCATTTGGAGGCCATACAGCGACGAGCTAATATCTGGTTTGACCGATTATTGCTCGACCGATCGAATTATGTGAAGCTCTTCCATCCCGTTGATGTGTCTCGATATTGTAGAGCATCATGCCACCGAACAAGTCCTTCGCCAGTTTGGTCTACCGCAGCTTGTACCTCCATCGCCCGCTTGGCATATGACACATTATCAACGGGATGATCATTCCAGTATGGACCAGACATATGTGGCATGGCTAGAGGCGTAAATCGATACTTGGGACCAGCGGTATGACCTGATTCCGCCTCCCTCCACCTTCCCGGACGGATGGTGAGCATGAGTATATGGGCTAGTACCGCAGCGTTACCCAACTTTTTGTCGGGAATCCCGTTCATCGTGCTGGAGGCCGGTACATTCCATACGCCAGGAGCGCTTACGATACGAGGCGAGCCCGAGATGATGAGCGCTTACGATACGAGGCTAATTCTGTGGCACCAGAGTAGTTCTAACGTGGGCCAGCAGTGGAGCCGAAACGTGGTCGACGTGGCAACCGTTCTCAGAGATGTAGGGGTGTCCCACGAGGTCGTGGGGGTCGGCGAGGAGGTGATCCCCAGTAAGGGTACGTTGAGGCACCTGTTGAGGATGTTGGAGTTGATCAGTCGGGTGACCACCATGAGCTAGACCATGCTCCTAGTGATATGCCGTCATTCAGCCTTCAGCTTACTCTAGGGACTTCGCAGGTGACCCCGTCAGCTCCATTGTTGATCATGGGCATGACCATTACGCGACAGGAGTGGGATCAGTATTTTCCCAGTCCTCCAGAGCCATCGACGGTTGCTGATGATTGCCCGACACGAGATGTGAATAGTGGGCGCCGACTAAGTTATGGCTCATCATCGAGGGATGCTGAGGATCTTTCATATGCGCAAGTTTGTTTGTATTACTATTATTTATATATATTTTTATCTCATTGATTAGTCATAAATATCTAAAGCCTTTTTTTGAAGGCATCATCCTCGCCCGTCACGGAGGCCACTTTGTGCGATACTGACATGGCTGAGACGAATGATTATATTCAGGAGCCCGCCGAGACCATGGTAAGACAATTTAAATTTTTGTGACTTAACACGTATATTACTAATATATATTTTATATACTAAAATATCTTATTATTGTGTAGGTTACTGCTAGACTGACGACCTCTTCTACCGAGCCTGCCAGCCCTACTGGCGATCATGTTGCAGCGCATCCTTCGATAAAGAGGCGGCGTGATAAGGATGATCCTGATAGTATAGCCGGGAGGGATGGGATGCGCCTCAGGCCAACGGCTGCTTTAAAGCATACAGAATGTGGGACACATTGAATTTCTTTTGATTTTATGTACATATGACATTTAGTAAATAATAGCAACAATTTTTATTGTTTACATTATATGTGCATTATATTCTTATTTCTCGGGTTCTTTGTTATTTTAATACTACAACACAAGTACAAACATATCAACTTAACATAATTTAAATTCGGTAGAACTAATAAAAATACATGATACGGAAAATATAAAGATAAAATACTAAACTCAATACATACATATGTTTGTTTAATCACTATCGCCCATTATTCTCTGCTTCAACCACTTAAATTTCTCTTCCAGTCTATTTTTTTGTTCTTCCGTCTCTTTTAGTTTCTCCTGCACTGCCGCAATTTGTCGTTGCATTTTAAAGATCTGGAGTTTGTATTCACTGATCATATTTCAAATATACTGCAAACATGATTTGTAGTATTCCTGGTTAATGGGTTCATCATACCATTCTTCAAATCTACATTGATTTCCGTCCTACCAATGGGGATTATAACACAACACTATTTGTTAACATTTTATATAAAAAATATTAACAAATATTTTTTTCAAAACAATAACTTACAAGTTGTTGACATATCCAGCGTCTACGCCCAACTTTACTATTTGACCAACATGGTTTCAAAATCACACGTTTGCCACAATAACACCTTGATACGTCATTGCGTCTAGACATTTCTTAATGCAAGAAAAATAAAAAATTTATGGAAAGTTTTTCTATTTGTTTTGGTTACGCGCAGATAATAACTAAAATGCGCTAGTTATTTATAGGCAACATAAAACACATAACGTGGTATTTCATCGCGCTATGTTTCGCGTGATAATGATTCTTTAGGGTACAATATAACATGTTATAAACCTATTGTACACTTTACCTTTGACCGCTTTTAATTATGTATTTAAATCGCTTTTTAGTATTTATGGAGTTATTTCTTGAACAGGTTACGATGTCGTACACTTGTCGTTTGGTACATATTTCAAACCCTCCACGTGAAATGCATCAGTGATTTACAACATGTTTATTATTATTATTTGAAGTTATGGTCAAATCGCGTGAAACACGTACTCGAATTGGGGTTTATGTATCGTGACTATGCCATGGGAATCGTACTCATAATCGCGATAATTTATTAATTGCGCCTAAAGCAAGCTATGATGTTCATGAATTATTTGTCTTAAACCAATTCGAGACTTATAAAGCCATAAGAGTATGTCATTGTAGAAAATCATGAAATATATTAAATTAATTATTCAAGGACTACAAAAGGGTGCCACTGTATGAGATTAATAGGCCTAGCAGATTTCAAGTTTTGGCCCAAAGATAAAATAACTTTCTTCATTAGCTTATAGTAACCTCACAACTCCACTTCTTTCAATGGCCCATGTGTCTAGGCCCAAAAATTGGATCTTCACAAGTGACATAATTCTAGTTAAACTTGTTTAACAACTTAACTCTATACTTTAGACAATTGACAACTTAATTTAAAACAAAGATGGAACTACTAAAGCACATTTATTAACACATGAAAGACTAAATAATCAAACAGAGACATAACCTTGCTTGAGCTTCCATTTCAATAAGAAATTATTTTTTTTATGAACAATCACAACTCACTTATCAATTAGCAAATTTCATTAAACCATTCATGGATGAACCCTTTTTTAAGAGAACGTGCTAATGAACTAAGATAAATATACAAAGAGGAAGCTCAAAATTTGGAGCATCCTTAATAGAGAATAATTTCATTTATTCAAGATATAAATGAACACCAAAGAACACCAAAAGAAAAAGGAACAACTCATATCATTAATCAAAACAAGATAAGAAGTGGACCTCAAAAGTTGAATCTGAAACTTTACAGTTTTACATCTTTGAATCTTAAACACATTCAGACTACACGCAAGACCTCAACGGAGCATCGAAACTCGCTGGCGACCCAACTAAAAACCTCACTGTTTCGACTGGGTTTAGATGGTAGTTTATGGTATTAAAAGGGATATTCTATGGAGGTTTAAGGATTGTTTTTGGGTACTGAAGCTGTTGGTTGTTTTTTTTTTGAAAGAAAGACGAAGAAAGAATGACACGAATAGAAATTCCCTTAGCGTAGAAGAAACAAAAATATTTCTCTCAAATCCCTTCCCTCTTTTTTTCTCTCCTCTCTATCCCTTTTTTCTCCTCACATTTCTCTTCTTTTTATTGAAAAAGTTTCGGAATTTTTACAATTTATTTTTTTATTTTTTTATTATTTTTTTAATTAAAAAGAATTCTCACTTCCCATTTTTCTTATTTTTAAAAAAAAATAATTTCCCACTTTCATTGACTTTTATTTTTTAATTTCTCACTTTTTTTACTTTTATTATATTTAAATTTCCACTTTTGTTTACTTTTTGTTTTTATTTTTCACTTATTTTATATTTTTTTAATTTCCACTTTCTTTTACTTTTAAAAAAAAAAATCAGTTATTTTTACTTTTATTCTTTAATTACAAATTTCTTTTACTTTTTATTTTTTAAATTTTCACATTCTTTTACTTTTATTTTTTTAATTTTCCACTTTCTTTTACTTTTTAAAAAGAAAAATAATTTTCATCTACTTTTAATTTTACTTTTTTATTCCATACTTTTAATTTTTCTATTATTTTATTCCAATCCGAAAATTTTAAAAAAATATTTAATTTTTTTCAGTTTTTAATTTATTTTATGTTAAGAAAGATAAAAATAAAAATAAAATAATATTAATAGTAATAATTGACCTTTTAAATTTTTTTAATTTTTACACTATATATATATATATACATATAAATGTAACAAATCTAAAAATATATATTAAATTTTTAAAAATATTTACAATAAAAATTCAAATGTAGTAAAAAATTAGGTGTTCACAGATGCTATATCTAGTTGAATTATTGTTATGTTAGTTAAGCCTAGAATAATTATTGGTGGGCCTCCATAATATATATAACGTCTTTCAAAAGGGCTTTATATAGATAGCGCCTTTTAAAAGGACGCTATACTTAGTTGGGCAAATGACCGTTAAGGTATAACACCCTTTAAAAGGGCGTTATATATATATATATATATATATATATATATATATATATATATATATATATATATATATATATATATATTATTGTCACCCGTTTTTTTCATACATTTTGATTTTTTGAGTCCAAAAGAATCACGTTTTGGTTCCGAACTCGAAAAATGTTCAACGGTTACGAAACAATTTAGGCCCATCGACAAGGACAGCCTAAGTTTTTTCCAAAAGTAACTTTTCTTAACTGATTGAGTCAAAAGTTGATTTTTTCACGTGTCATCTTCATATAAGCTTACTGATTACCGTCTTTGAGGAGAGTTTAGGTTCCAAGGGAAAACAATTAAGCTCTATATTTCGAGTATAAAAATATATTTGCACAATCAACTAAAATAATTATTTACAGAAAATATATTAATATATATTACAGACTAATATTCCGATAAAAATAATAATTAATCTCCTATTACAAGTTAAAATAAAGAGTACTCTCGTTTAAGGGTGTCATGTGGGCCGGGCCCGGTCCCAAGTGGTCCCGGGCTTCGCGAGCTTCTTGTTGGAATCGGCCCGGGACAACGAACTAACGGTCCCGGGTTAAGTGGCCCAGTCCCGAGTTAAGTGGGCCCAAGTGGGACCAACGGATACTTTCTATTTTTAAATTTTTTTTTTTATAGAAGTTAGAGAAAAAGATGGTAATAAAAATGTCTAAGGTAATTCCTTGTAAATTATATTATAGAATTATGACCTAAATGTTTTAATTCAAATTTAAAGACAAAAATATTGTTAAAGATATTCAAAGCAATGCGTTATAATATATATATATATATATATATATATATATATATATATATATATATATATATATATATATATATATATATATATATATATATATAAGCTATATTTGATATATATATAGCTTATAATATATATTTGATATATATACATCTTAACATACTATATATACATCTTAAGATGTATAATATACGCTATATTTGATATATATATAGCTTATAATATATATTTGATATATATACATCTTAACATACTATATATACATCTTAAGATGTATAATATATATATATATATATATAAGCTATATTCGATATTAAATATTGAATATTAAAATTTAGGATGTTAAATTAATTTTAGGGTAAGCACATAACAATAACCATTTTTGCCAATTCTTTCCGATCTTTTTTTGGATCATAATATAAGAGAGATTGAGAGAGATTGATGATTTTGTGAGAAAAATGAAAGAATGATGGGGTATTTATAGTTGAAAATAGGAAAAAAGTATAATTATATAAAAAAAATGGGGTTAAAACAAAGTTGGGGGGTTAAATGGTTATTTTGTAAATAGCCAACGACTATTTTGGCAGAGGAAACGACTAGAATTTAAATGCCCAAGTGGGCAGTTTTTTTTAAAAATTATGGCCGTTGGGACCGTTTAGGCCCACTAGGACTGGTTCAGTCGCGGTCCCAAACGATCCGATCTCGCGGGCCTCAGGCTAAGGACCGGCCCACTTGCCAGGCCCACCTCCCCCGGTTCGGGTCTTAAACGGTTCAGCCCGTTTAGGCTCACTACCCACATGGGTCGTAGTCCTGGGCCGGTCCCGACCCTAGATCGGCCCACTTGCCAGCCTTACTCTCGTTCGAAACAAGCAAGGCAATGCAACATTTAGGTGTTAAAAGATTTTATGTCCTCCCCGTATCTTTTTAATTGATTTACAACAGCCTTCACTTTTGAACAATAATCCGAAATGCATTCGGATTCTTTCATTTTTAAAACTTCAAAGTCATCCCTTAGAGTTTGAAGTTTTACCTTCCTCACCTTGTCAACTCCTTGAAGAGAATTTTGTAAAATCTCTCAAGCTTCCTTTGAGGTGGTAGTATCTGTCACATTCTCAAACATGACATCATCCAAACATTGGTGGATGAGCGTGAGGGCTTGTTGATCATTCTTCCTTGTCTTTGCCAAGACATCTTTTTCATTTTGAGGCAGAGTTTCCTCATTATCGGGTATTGCATATCCTCTATCTATGATTTCCCACACATTCTAGGAGCCAAGAATGACTTTCATACGTAGACACCATTTCTTATAATTATCTTTCGTGAGATGGGGGTTCTGAAAAGACAACGTACCATTATTTGTCATGGCTCTGATATTACGTTGTTGGGAAAATAAATATATCCCGCCCAGGAATAGTATTCACGGTAAATAATAATAACACAAGAGAGTAACAATAACACCAAATATTTTAACGGGATAAAATATAATACTCGAACGGAGAAATATTACCACTATAATATTACAACTTAGTAGTGTCAAAAGACTACTACAACTTCGAAAGAAATAACACTCTATATTTTAAATACCTTACTATAATATTATTCACACCCATTATTTATCTCACAGAATATAATATGTGGATTACTCTCTTTAACTTCTATTGCTTCTCTCTTATTTTTGATATGCTTACAATGAGGAGGAATCATCTCTATTTACAGTGTTGTTGCACACCAAAACCAATTAAAATTGGTTCGGCTCCTACTTTGTAGATTTGCAAGATTGAAAAATTGGTGTTGCTCCACCGCTCACCAAATCAAACCAATTTGATTTTTTTTTAAATGGGTCCCACAAATTACATTATTTTTGCTTCTGCTTTTGCTTTTGCTTTTCCTTTTGTAAATCATTTTTTCTTTCTTTTCTTTATTTCTTTTTTACTTAAATAGGTCCCACAGTGTTCTCACATCCATCTGAAGTACGGATGATTGTCTTACTGGCTAAGCACATGATATTTTTTTGTTTTTGTTTTTATTGCACATTATATCCCATATAGCTAGATTTATTCCTAGGATAAAAGTTCGACCATAATATGGTTTTTGGTATTAAACTATGCACAAGTAAAAATGAATTTTATCTGAAAAATCAAACACTATATAAGTAACACGTTAATTTCATGTATAGGAAAAACAGAAAACCAAAGTACTTAACTACAGTAATTTCTCTTCTGCCAAAATAGTATACCAGAATTATACATCTTTTATCTCTTAAACCAAACAACACCTAAAAGTTATTTGTATACTTCACCACACCAATTTCACCTTTGAAAGAAACCTTCAAAACCATTTCTACTTACTCTCAAGAAAGTATGGCTTACCAAAACATCGATGGCTGCTCTTCTGATGAACAATATCCATCTGATTCAAATGATGTTCTTGATCCTAAACCTCTTGCAGTAGTAGCACCACCAGCTTGTGGTGTTCATCCTCCTATTGTTGCATCCTTCAATGATAGAATCCGGCCACTCCTCGACTGCGTAGACAAACTCCGCCACCTTAACATCATGCAAGAAGGCATCCAGCTTCCGACCATCGTAGTAGTCGGCGATCAATCTTCTGGAAAATCCAGTGTTCTTGAATCCCTTGCTGGAATCAGCCTTCCTAGAGGGCAAGGCATTTGCACCAGAGTCCCTCTAATTATGAGGCTGCAAAATGACACAAAAATCACAACAACAAATCTTCGCTTAGAGTACAATGAGAAGTCGCTCCCTGTCGATGAAGATGGCATTGCAGATGCTATCATTCTTGCAACTGATGAGATCGCTGGCCATGGTAAGGGCATATCTAACAACCCTTTAACACTTGTAGTGAAAAAGAGTGGTGTGCCTGACTTGACCATGGTAGATTTGCCTGGAATCACTAGAGTTCCTGTTCAGGGACAACCTGAAGACATTTATGAGCAGATTTCTGATATCATTATGAAATACATAGCTCCTGAGGAAAGCATAATCTTGAATGTTTTATCAGCTACTGTTGATTTTCCTACTTGTGAGTCTATTAGGATGTCTCAGAAGGTTGACAAAACAGGGGAAAGGACTTTAGCCGTTGTGACAAAGGCCGATAAAGCTCCTGAAGGTTTGCTTGAGAAAGTTACTGCAGATGAAGTGAATATAGGACTCGGCTATGTTTGTGTGAGGAATAGAATTGGGAATGAGTCTTACGAAGAAGCCAGGAGTGATGAGGCAAGGCTTTTCTCAACCCATCCACTTTTATCAAAGATTGATAAATCCATGGTTGGCATTCCAGTTCTGGCACAAAAGCTGGTGCGTATTCAAGCAAGTATCATTTCGAAATGCTTGCCTGAAATTGTGGGGAAAATCAATGACAAACTAACTTCTAATGTCGCCGAACTCAACAGGCTGCCTCAGCATTTAAGTTCTGTGGCTGAAGCTTTGACGACATTCATGCATATTCTGAGTTCATCCAAGGAAACATTAAAGAAAATTCTTCTAAGAGGGGAGTTTGACGAGTATCCGGAAGAAATAGAAATGCATTGCACAGCTAGACTGGTTGAAATGCTTGACCAATACTCTATTGAGCTGCATTCAAAGAATTTAGAGAAAAAAGAAGACTTTTTGACGGAAGAGATCATGGCTTTACAGGAAACAAAAGGGATTGGATTGCCGAACTTCCTTCCTCGGGCCGTTTTCCTCAATGTATTGCAGAAAAAAGTCAAGGAAATTGCTGTAGCTCCAGAGGATTTCGTGGGTAGACTGTGGAATTACGTAGAAAGAATTGTTATCAAAGTGTTGATGTATCATTGTGATAACTACCCACAGCTTCAGTCTTCCACCAGAAGAGCTGCTCAAAACTTGATTCTCATCAAGAAGAACGAATCAGTTGATTGGGTAAGGGAAATCATCGGGATGGAAAAGATGACTGATTACACTTGTAATCCTGACTATTTAGCAACTTATAGCAAGCTCATTGCGCAACAAAACACCTTTATGGAGATTATGAACGACCCGAGGAAGCCCTCCGTAATAAACTTGGAAGGTGTTGGAGAAATTGATGTTGGTCATTTGAGGAAGCATCTAGGTTCGGTGCAGCAGGCATTTGATATGAAGATGAGGATCACTGCCTATTGGAAACTTGTGTTGATGAGGATGGTTGATTTTATGGCTTTGCACATTATGTTCAGCCTTCAAAAGATGGTTAACAAGGAGATGGAAGAGGAGATCGTTCAGGATCTGATGGCGCCTCACGGGGGTGGAATCAAGAGAATGCTGGATGAGTCACCTTTGATTGCCGAGAAACGCACTAGGCTCAACAAGAGTGTCGAGCTTCTCAAGGAGTCAAAAGAGGTGGTGGCAAATATCATGGAAAGGATTTCTCTTCATGGTGATCAAGAAAAGGACTAGATTAATATTTTGTACTCATGATCAGGGCACTGCGTTCCACTTCAGCCAATGTTACGACTATCTTGTACTATGTTCTGTGGCCCTGTTTGTGTGTAGTTCTTGTATTCCAATCTGTTAGCTAATGCAAAATCAAGTTTCTATCTTCTAATTTGGCCTAAGGAAACTGTTTTAAACTTAAATTCATGCTGCTTTTCTTTTCTGAAGAGTGTTCTGTTTCCTTACATCCATTGGCTGTGTTTTGGATCTGAAATTATCATATGTTGGAATAGAGGTAGTAAAGGTCCTGCGGTTCACACTCTTCACTAATCATACATCCCATAATCTCGTTATGAACAAGAGTACATTGTGTCACATCCTTAGTCGTTAACTAAGTACACGTGCGGCACTTGACAATTTGCTCACGTTCTTGCTATGTCAAGTCAGCCTTACTACACTCAAGATCGCTAAGAGAATGGTAGAAAGAACACAAGAGAATTGTTAAATGAAACTTTGTATTAGAGAGAACTTGAATTGTTTGCTTGATGAATTACAAATGAATGCCCCCCCTTTATATACTAGTTTCCTAGGGGCTAGTGTGTAAATATTAATTGTTACACAAGTCCTTAATATTTACAAGATAAGGGCTTTCTCTAGAATTCTCTACAAGCCTAGAAGATTCCAAGGACTTTCCTAGCAAATCCATAAGCATCTAGGATCTTCCAAAGGAAATGTCCATACTTCTCTAGAATCTTCTCACAAATACTAGCTTTCCTCCTATGTAAGCTTCCACATGGTATTAATATATGCCAAATGGTGATAGTAATAGGCGCTTGATTTGATTGTCCCTTACTTGGATCATCCTTGTCTTCATGATATGGCTTAAGCATGCTAGCATTGAAGATAGGGTAGATCTTACGATATGATGGCATGTCAAGCTTGTATGAGATCTTGCCTACCTTAGCGACGATCTTAAATGGCCCCGCATACTTGCGAATCAAATTCTGATGCATGCCCCGTAGTGCCTTAAACTGTCTTGGGTTAAACTTCACCATGACCATGTCCCCAACTCTATAGTCCGTGGGACGCCGCTTACGATCTGCAAACTTCTTCATCTTCTTAGCTGCCTTATCCAAGTAGGACTTAGCAGTGTCAAGCTGCTCCTCCAATCCTTTGGCCATATGATAAGCCCCCAAACTCTTTCCCTCGAACGCAGCTCGTAATGAATGTGGAGTTTGTGGTTGTTGGCCTGTGGCTAGCTCAAATGGTATCCGCCCCGTGGACTCACTCCACTGCAAGTTATAAGAGAATTGGGCGATGTCTAGGAGCCTTGCCAATCTTTTTGATGCGCGCTTACATAATGCTTCAAGTAGCATTCTAGTAAGGCATTGGCCCGTTCCGTTTGTCCATCTTTCTGTGGGTGGAAACTAGTGGAAAAGTGCAGTTCCGTGCCAAGTATGTCGAATAATTCTCTCCAAAAGCTCCCAGTAAAACGGGGGTTTCGATCACTGATAATATGCCTTGGTAAGCCCCAATACTTCACCACATTCTTAAAGAATAGCTTGGCGGCTTCCTTGGCAGTGCAACTTGGTGAGGCGGGCATGAAGGTGGCATATTTGGAAAATCTATCCACGACCACCATAATAGTACCATAACCGTCGGACTTCGATAGGCAAGTGATAAAGTCCATAGTCACGCTCTCCCATGGACGCTCTGCAACTGGTAGTGGCTCCAAAAGTCCTCCGGGTTTTTGTTGCTCAACCTTGTCTTGTTGACAGATAAGACAAGTCTGCACATAACACTCTATGTCATCTCGCATGCGTGGCCAATAGTAGACTGACTCAACCAAGGCCCTAGTGCGACGTTGGCCTGGATGACCAGCCCACATTATGTCATGGCTCTCCCTTATGATCCGCCGTCTAATGTCTCTAAACTTAGGCACGTAGACCCGCCGACCTGTGGTAAGCAGTAGACCATCTTCGACCCAAAAATGTCTCGTATTGCCCTGGTTGGCTAACTCGATAAGTTGTTTGGCTATTGGATCATGCTGCACGCCTTCTTTTATAGCCTCACGAATGTCTCATCTTGTTGAAGTGATTGCAGCAAGCTCGACCTTCCGGCTCAAGGCATCGGCTACAACGTTACCTTTGCCCGGCTTATACTCCATCGCAAAATCAAATTCGGCCAAGAAATCCTGCCACTTAGCCTGTTTTGGTGTGAGCTTCTTTTGTGTATGAAAGTATCTAGTAGCTACATTGTCGGTTTTGACCACGAACCTCGACCCAAGCAAATAATGTCGCCATGTACGAAGGCAATGCATAATGGAGGTCATCTCCTTCTCTTGCACCGTGTAATGCCACTCCGTCTCATTTAACTTGCGGCTCTCAAATGCTATGGGATGCTTATCCTGCATCAAGACACCTCCAATGGCAAAAATCCGAGGCATCAGTATGCACCTCAAATGTCTTGGCAAAGTCAGGTAATGCCAAGACTGGCTCCTCTATTACAGCTGCCTTGAGGTCTTCAAAAGCCCTTTGAAAATGCTCCGTCCAAACCCATGGCTTGTTCTTCTTTAGCAACTCAGTCAATGGTGCGGCCTTTGTTGAGTAGCCACAGATGAACCGACGATAGTAGTTAACAAGGCCAAGGAAGGATCTCAACTCAGTTACCTTTATAGGTGCCTCCCACTCCTGGATAGCACGTACCTTAGCCTCGTCCATGCGTAGCTCGCCATTGCTAATAACATGGCCTAAGAAGTGCACCTTTGATTGTGCAAACTCGCATTTCTCCCTCTTGATGTATAGCTCGTTCTCCCGCAAGACTTGGAAAACCTTCCTTAAGTGCTTCATATGCTCTTCCAAGGTGTTGCTGTAGATGACTATGTCGTCTAGGTAGACTACCACGAACTGATCAAGGTAGGGATGAAAAATCTTATTCATAATGGTGCAAAATATGGCAGGTGCATTGGTTAAGCCGAAAGGCATCACCAACCACTCAAAGGCTCCATATCTCGCCACACATGTTGTCTTTGGCTCATCCCCCTCTGCAATGCGAACCTGGTAGTAGCCCTTGCGAAGATCCACCTTGGTAAAATACTTGGCTTGCCCAAGTCTATCGAACAAATCAGCAATGAGCGGGATGGGGTACTTATTCTTCACTGTGACCTTATTAAGTGCTCGGTAGTCTATGCACAAGCGTAGTGATCCATCCTTCTTCTTCTGGAACAATACTGGTGCGCCGAAAGGTGCTTTTGATGGGAGAATGTGACCAGCATCTAGCAGCTCTTTCAATTGTTTCCTAAGCTCCTCTAGCTCGGGCGGTGCCATACGATATGGGGAAAATACGGGTGGCTTAGCCCCTGGCTCCAACTCAATCTTGTGATCCACCTCTCGCCTAGGCGGCAATTGCTTAGGCAACTCCTTGGGCATGACATCTTTGTTTTCCTCAAGCAACTTTTCTATGCAAGGTGGTAGTGTATCTTGAAAACTCTTGTCTTCCTCCAGACTTGCGATGGTTGCCACGAACGTCGGCTCCCCCTTCTTGATCCCCTTGACAACCTGTATAGCTGAGAGTTGTGCTTGGCTCTGTCCGTGTGGCATAGACACTGTAGGTACCATGCATGCTCCTTCTCGCTCCATAACCAAGAGATGTTGGAGGTAGGGATCGATCAAAGTATGACAATGTCTAAAGAACTCTTGTCCCAATATGATGTCAAAGATATCCATAACGGTTACGGTAAAGTTTGTCATACCTTTCCAAGTTCCCAATTTGACACCAACTCCATTAGCTACCCCATGAGCATTTTGTACCTCGACATTCACAGTCTTGACGCGGGAGTTGGTTGGAGCAAGCTTCAATTCTAGTCTTTTTGCGGCAGCCTCAGTCACGAAATTATGAGTTGCTCCAGTATCCACCATTGCACGAGCAGGCTTGTTGTTGATGGTGAGATCCACGTACTGGTTGCCATTCTCGGTAGGTTGGATATATTGTTTTGTGACAGCACCGCATAATCCGATCATACCTAATTGTGCGGTTCCTAAACTCTCTCCTTGCGATTTCTCCTTCTGTTCACGGACCATGGCGCTAAGGCTCGTTAGGTCGGGACAATTCCTGAAGCTGTGCGGCCCTCCGCATATATAACATCCCTTCTTCTCGGCCTGCACCTTCTTCTCGGCGTAGCCCTGACGGCCACTCAACTTTTTTGTAATCTTGAGTCTTGTAGTATTGTTGTTGTATCTCCTTGCCTTTGCCACGGTCTCCCCCACCTTTGACATTGTTAAACTTTGATTCTTTGACTTTCCCTTTGTCGTGCTTTACATGCCTAAAATCCATCAATGATTCGGCCTCCACTATGGCTTGGTCTATATTTGCGACTTGCCGGCGTTGTAACTCCTGCTTAGCCCAATTTTGCAACCTGTCCATGAAGTGGAACAACAAGTCATCATAAGTTAGGTTGGGGATTTGAAGCATAAGGGTAGTGAACTCCTTGACATAGACACGTATGCTCCATGTTTGCTTCAACTACCTAAGCTTGCGCCTTGCCTCGTACAAGACATTGTTTGGAAAGAACTGTCGCTTGAACTCAGCTTTGAACTGATCCCACGTGCGAATAGTACATAGACCTTTATCCACGTCGGCCATCTTCCTTCTCCACTATAGCATGGCAGTCTCTGAGAGGTACAACACTGCAGTGTTGATCATAGCCTCGTCGTCCTTTACTTTGCCGTGCTTGAAGTAGTTCTTCAAGTGCCAAAGGAAGTTTTCCACTTCTTATGCATCACGAACACCTTTGAATATCGGGGGTTTAGGAGCCTCGATCTTGGCCTCCCTCGTCACCACAACATTGCTGGCTGCCTCGGTCACGCTAGCAGTAACATGCTCTTCGAGTGACTCTATCTTTGACTTCATAGTATTAATAATACTCAAAGCCTCCATGAGTCTGCACTCTAAGGCAGTGATGGTTTGCCTTAGCTCCATCTCGGTTTGTGTACATCTCTCCAAATCATTTCGGATACTCTCAATCTCTTCAATAGTGTGCCCCTCAAGAACGCTAAGGGTGCATTTCACCTTCCCCAAGCGTTGGCCAAAGATCTCCATGGCGTCAATCCCCGTGTTCATCTTCCTTACCCACTCTTTACCGAGCGAGATGTCCTCGGGCAGGACCTCCACTTCATCCTCGCTCGCCTCAGTGGAAGATGGTTCTTGGGATGTAAGCCCTTCGTTTGACACAACCGCGGGTGGCACCTCCTAGTTCTTGTTGGTGGCATTTCTCTTTTTGTTACGGCCGCTCATGCTAGCAGCATCCTGGATGACGTTGGCTTGGGTGTTGGCAGCGTTAATTTCTCCGTTGTTCGCCATTCCCTTAGTTGCAACCTTTGCTCTGATACCACGTTGTCACGTCCTTAGTCGTTAACTAAATATACGTGTGACACTTGACAATTTGCTCACATTCTTGCTATGCCAAGCCAACCTTACTACACTCAAGATCGCTAAGAGAATGGTAGAAAGAACACAAGAGAATTGTTAAAGGAAGCTTTGTATTAGAGAGAACTTGAATTGTTTGGTTGATGAATTACAAATGAATGACCCACTTTATATACTAGTCTCCTAGGGGCTAGTGTGTAAATATTAATTGTTACACCAGTCTTTAATATTTACAAGATAAGGGCTTTCTCTAGAATTCTCTACAAGCTTAGAAGATTCCAAGGACTTTCCTAGCAAATTCATAAGCATCTAGGATCTTCCAAAGAAAATATCCATATTTCTCTAGAATCTTCCCACAAATACTAACTTTCCTCCTATATAAGCTTCCACATGGTATTAATATATGCCAAATGGTGCCTATGTGGCATGGTGACATAGCGGGTCATCACACTTGACTGCTAAAGGTAATGGAACAACAAAGGGACTGAGTGACTTGTTTTGTAGAGAACAGAGCCAAGAGCCAAGAGCCGGTGATGGAGTAATGGGAATTTGGCCAACTGCTTTGGCCGTGGTTTCGATGCCAATGGTAAGGGAAACTATGGGTGGTGATAAGATATTGGAAAAACAAATGAACAAATGTATGTTACTTGTTATGTAGTTTGAGGTTCCTAAATCACGAATCTAGGTCCCTGGAAGCAAAGAATGACTCAAGCATCTAATTGAGATAACAATATAGGTAAGAAAGATGGTAAACAAAAGGATACTCAACCGCGCGCGTTATATTTCACACACACATTATTCAGTAGTATAAACCACAATTGACTGATCTCCTAAAGGAGCTTTACGGTTTTTGTTCTTTTAGGAGAACATTTTGATGAATTCGTCTTCTATAACTGATTTGGGCTATAGAAAATCGAAAAAATGGCTTTTCTATTTTTCTCGTTATTAATGTTGTAGTGGCACTGATTGGGCATTAACGTGTTGATGCAGATAAACAACTTAGGCAAACTTTGCATTCTAGTCGCAAGTTGGACATGCTAAAACTTATTCCTAACTAGAGAAAAAAGATATCTTAGCTAGCTAGAAGTCAAAAGAAAAAAAACCAAAAGTGACAAGTGTGTACACGGCTTATATATGAAAATTTGACCAATTTAGACTCCTTTTGGTTCTTTGTACATTAAAATGAAGTTGTCTTATCATGTTATATCCTCTATTGCTAAATTTAGCTTTACATGTCTTAATTGAAGTTGATTGATTCATGTTCTGCTTTATATATACATTAATTGAAGTTGTTGCCTCTTTTATTGCCATGTTACTCATTCGTAGTTAATTATCCTTAATTGAGGTCGCTGTTACATATTATCTCTCATTGTTGAGTTATTCTTGTTTGAAACCATTATTACTTGTTATGACTTTCATTGTGAACTCGTTCTTCCATTCTTTAAGTTGAGTAATTCTTACGTTGATTTACTTGCCGCACTCCCGTGTTATCTTTGTTGTTGTTGTACTCAGTGTTGTTGAGCCGAGGGCTATGTCTGATTGTGGTATTGAAATTATTTTGAGGAAATGTTATGGCATATGGGCACATGTGGTGTGAGTTGTTATATTATATTATATTTTTTGGCACACGTGATATTGTTGAGAGGATTTGTCGGGTGTCCTGTCAAGACACAATTTCACCTATAGGTCGTGATGGCGCCCAACGTCACCGCTAAGCAAGCCAACTAGTGAATTGCACATATATTTCCTCTTTTAAATAAATTTCCAAGTAATAAAACTCTCTTTAATTGCAGGATTCAAGAAAATAAGAGGTTTAAATAAATAAAACCAAAATAGTAATTCAAATCATAATTCTTCTAATGTGTGTGCCAGGACCTGATGTCTAAATTATACAAACTTCCAAATACCGTCTGAACATAGAATAGACAGAATACAAATACAAAGAGAGACACTAGGTATTGCGGAACGGCTCAGGAAAGACAGCTCACCACTAGGCTTGGGGATAACAGAGATGCACACCGGTAGGACCGCCTGATGCACCTGTCTCAGATCCTGCACAAAAAGTGCAGCAAGTGTAGCATGAGTACGTAAACAACGTGTACCCAGTAAGTATCAAGTTTAATCTCGAAGAAGTAGTGACGAGAGGTCGACTTCAACACTCATTATGTGTCAATAATATTAAGATAGAAATATTTAAATAGACACAGTTTATGTGAATAATAACAAGTTCTTTAGCAAGCAGAAATAAATAATTCTTTCTCAATTAAATAATTTTCAATAAGTTATTTATCTTCACAAGCTGCAATAAATATCAAAGAATCGTGAAATTTTTATTATTAAGCACGATTTATGTCGAGGTCATACGACCCGATCCGGAATAGTGTGTACACTGCCGAGGGTCAAACGGCACGAACTATAGATACATGTATCTACTGCCGAGGCGTTCGGCCCGCTCCGCAAGAAGAGAAGGATATTTTATAAGCGTTTGACTGAAATATAAATGTCGTTTTATACAAAAATAATACGAATTTCATTAGCAGTCTTTCACAATTTCTCCAACAAATACTAATAAAATTTAGGCATTTTTAAATTAACAAGTATGTGCAAAATTCCAAATAATTCATAATTTGGTCCTAAAACTACCCGAATAATAACATAATAGTAGCTACGCACGGACTCTCATCACCTCGTACGTATGTAGCTGTCACACCCTTTTTGTTTCACCACCTCAACCCTCTTTAAAATGCTAAAGGTGATTTTAAAGCTCAAAAGGGTTTCAATTTGAAAAGTGACAAAAGTTGTGTTTCAAAAGATTTTTTAGAATCGCCACCTGACATTTGGTTTCGGTATGCCAGGTCACCATTTTTAAGAAATAATTTTTTTCCTTTAAAACACATTTAGACTCCACAACTAGTTTGCACTAGAGATTCTAAGTAAGGGGGTTCATTTGACTCGTGGAGAAGGTGTTAGGCATTCCCCGAGTCCCGTAACTAGTACGATTGCACACTTGATCAAATCGGCTTTAAAGAGTATTCAAACTGAGGCAAAACACA
This sequence comes from Nicotiana tomentosiformis, assembly GCF_000390325.3. NCBI lineage: Eukaryota > Viridiplantae > Streptophyta > Magnoliopsida > Solanales > Solanaceae > Nicotiana > Nicotiana tomentosiformis. Next base: position 125,550,805 of record NC_090814.1, on the reverse strand, counting down.
TCAAAGAAAAATAAACACGCAAGAGGCTCGAAGATGTCCCCACCTAAATAAAATAAAATAAGAGAAAAATACTAAAAGTATATACTATGCTCATCCACGAAGTCTGTCACAACCTCCAATCACTTTCACTATGGGGCATACCTCGGATAAAATATATACAAGTTCTTCGAGGTATTCTCCGGATAAATTTAACTAAGGGACAACCTCTAGCCTCGCAGAATAAATAAACGACCTAATATTTGCCTACCCACATGTGGTCGGCCTAAACATGCTACTAGCGAATAATATCACAAAATAAATAAATAAAAGGGAACCAAATAAAAGGAAAATTTTAAATCACAAATTCTTTTGACTTTTATTTTATGTATTTCACTAGGCTCAATTCCTAAAACACGTAAACCATTTAATCACTAATGAGTTTCGTCTCCCCCCATTCTCACTTGCGCCTCTTACTGATTTTTAATAATGCAGCATTTACATGGAATTTTCTTTACTTATAAAATAATTGATATCATGAGACAACTGTTCCTTAGCACAAAAGCACCATTTTTTTTTTCAGTCATGAACATATCAAAAGGAGAGATTCAACATATATGCTTGAAGGCAAATTTCAACTTTCATCCACAAAGTAAAACGTATTTTTTTGAAGAAAATTAAACATGGAAGTAAGACACCTACATAGGACTGCAGATGGTTCATACAAGCAACTAAGTTAACTTTTAAGGTGAGAGTTCTATTATATTCAAGCTTTACTAATGAACACCGACAAATTCTTAATAACAACAACAACAACCCAGTATAATCTCATTAGTGGGGTACGAGGATGGTAGTGTGTACGCAGACCTTACTCCTACCCTGGGGTAGAGAGATTATTTCCGATAGACCCTCGGCTGCCTCCCTCCAAGAACTACCCACCTTGTTCTTGGGGTGACTCGAACTCACAACCTCTTGGTTGGAAGCGGAGGGTGTTTGACTCGAAATCCTTAATAACAGAGATAAGCAAAAACTATCGCAGGCTAACAAAATCAGGAGGAGCCATGGCAAGGAAACTTTTGGACAATCTAATAACTCAGAATTCATGCTAAAATATAGATGCTCGAGCTAGGATACCCCCCTCGTAATCTCAACAAATCAACGAGACGGAGGACAAAATCAAAGCTCCCAGACAAGACCAACAAACAAACTGGAACATCTACCCTTTCACATACGGCTTCACGGCCATAAAATCACAGAACATTACTCTAATGCTATTAGTAGGCTTGCATTTAACAGAACTCAACTTGACTAAAGCTTAGCAGGGATTCATAATATGTTTCTTGAACATTATACGGGGCCAACAGAGGCGACGAGAAACAGGGAACATCTTCAGCAAATAAATTTCAGCAAAAGCGACTCGAATATACATTTCGTTTCACACTCAATTTCAACCAAACATATAAAACACTGATTCAAACCGCAAGGGAAGTGCATCACTGATTCATAATTCACGCAACAGTCAGATTTTAGTCAAAAACACGCGACAAGCAAATTCGCACTCAAATAATTTAAACACGGTCACTTGACTCAAGTCATAACAACTTTCAACAAAATATTACTTCTAAGTTTACTCAGCTATTGGAATCAGAAAACAAATTCAGAAACTAGTATTTTTCTTTCAATTAGACCAAAGGCTTGAACAACTTTTAATCCATTAAAACCCCCGGCTCTCATCATCATTTAATCACACCTTCAAAATAAGAGAAAAAGAGTTGAACCTGAATAAGAGTTTTTCGATTACTTCTGTTCGGAAGCTATTACAAGCAAATCCGGCACCGGAATTCGAATGTCCAGCAGCAAACGAGCAAGACAGCAATAAAAATGGATTCGGAACCACGAATTTGAACCTCATGAGCAGTCCACGGACCTCAGCTAATCTCCATATTTTCGGAACCCAAAAATCAGAGAGGAAACTTGAAAATATTTGTGTATTTTCGAATTTAGAATCAAATTGAAACTAAGAAGAATTGAAATCTTTTTTTTTCCTTTTATCTATGAATGAACAAGAACCCAAAATCAGAAAAAGGAACTCAAAAAACCCTCAATACGGTAGTTCTTTGTCCCTATTTTTATCCAAAATCCTTTTTTTCTATTGTCCCCCACTCCCCCTCTCTCTCCAAAAATCCTTTTCTCCCCTCAAAGTAATGTCCCCACTCCTCTCTCGTGAATGTATATTTCAACTTAAGTGGCCAGAAAAATCTCAAAAACGTGTGGACCCCAACTTGGTGGTGAGTGGAGAGTAAAAATCTATTTTGAGAGGAATTGATGCACATGTATTGTGAAAAAATTAGAAAATCAGTGCATGTGTCCAAATGTGAAAGTGACGTGGGGAAGTATTTTTGTAAACGGAAAATGGTCAAAAATATACCCTTAAAGTATTGAAAATAATTTAATTTTGTCCCATTTTCATCTATTGGGCCATAAATATCCTTAACATTAATTTTTAGGCTCAAACTTACCCCTATATCTAATAGAATGGTCAACAATACCCCTAACATATTAAAAATGGCTCAGAATTACCCTCCGTTAACCTTTTAGTCCGCAAATATCCCTAACGTTTTTTTTCTTCTTAAACTTACCCATATATCTAAAAGAACTAACCTAGTCAATTTTTTGACTTTAACTTCGCCATGTGGCATTTTTTTAATCCGTCACGTATATTTTTTGTATTAAATAAACCTACATGTATCTTTTAAAATATCCAACGACCCTGACTCGCTCCTATATATTTGGACGGTCGGCTTAAAATAATTACATTCGCTAGTTAAATATATTAAAAAAATATACATTGATTATATATAAAAATATGTATATTATATATTAATATTTTAATAAATATTTTACATGATATTATTTTTAGAAAAAATTATACGGTGTAGTTTTTTCTATTAATTATGATCTATAACTCAAATTTATTAAGCAAATATGACAATGGAACGACAGTTTTTGCTAATATTTTAGCTCTATCGTTATATATTAAAACACTATTAGTTCCCATTGAAAAGATCATGTGAAGTCCATTAATGTGCTAAGTAGTTGGATATGTATATAATTAAAAGGGTTTAAATAATTTCCTTTCCATCTGTTTCTTTGCTTCTCCTTTAGAATCATATAAATAAAATATTATCATTTTTATGTTTGTAAATTAAAATTTATATTTGTTAAACTTATTAAGATTTACAAAATTTGAAGGAAAAACTACACCGTATAATTTATTCTAAGAATAATATTATGTAAAATATATATTAAAATATTAATGTATAATATATATATTTTTATATATAATCAATGTATATTTTTTATATATTTAACTAGCGAATGTAATTATTTTTAGCCGACCGTCCAAATATATAGGAGCGGGTCAAGGTCGTTGGATATTTTAAAAGATACATGTGAGTTTATTTAATACAAATAATACACGTGGCGTATTAAGAAAATACCACATGGCGAAGTTAAAGTAAACAAATTGACCGGGTTAGTTCTGTTAGATATATGGGTAAGTTTGAGCTCAAAAACAAACGTTAGGGGCATTTACAGACCAAAATATTAACGGAGGGTAATTTTGAGCCATTTTCAATATGTTAGAGGTATTGTTGGTCCTTCTGTTAGATATATGGATAAGTTTGAGCCCAAAAACTAACGTTAAGGACATTTATGGCCCAATAGGTGGAAAAAGGGTAAAATTGGGTCATTTTCAATACCTTAGGGCATTTTATCCCTTTTCCCGTTTTGTGAATGCCATGCGAAAGTTTGTTACTAAGAATAATATGGAATCTTCCATCTTTCTTTTTTTATTTAAGAATTAAAAAGAAATCAAAAGGCAAGAAGAAGGAAATTACACTACGTACTTCCTAATTAGGATAAATATCAATTAATACTACTATTAAAATCTACATTTTTAAACTTGTACTACACAAAAAGAAACTTTTTTTGTTTTTTTTTGTTGTAAAAAGTAAAAATAAAATACTAATTAGCTAAAATAAAGGAAAATATTTTTGTAGTTTTCATATTACGAGAAAAATAGAGCTAAAAGGTCAAAAATAGGCAAAGTAACAATATTAGAACTAAGTGAATTATATAACACTAAAAAGGTGTAAAATTTTGGGGAGGGTCAAAAATTACATGTCTACGGTAGCCCCCACAATTAGAAATATTTATTCATTTAAAATACCTACGGGGTAAATTCCCTCTTACAAGATTAGACAAAAGACTTACCTCGTCTCAAAGTTCACTTTCCGGTCAAAAATTCGCGTTAAAGCCTTAATTTGGTGCCGAAAATCCGAAACTAGCCAAATGTTATATAATTTAATCAATACATGCTCAATAACTCGAAATTAGATTATTAGATTAATTATCCAACCCGAATTGGTAAAATTCTTAAAATACACCTCGGGCCCACGTGCCCGGATTATGAAAAGTTTTGGAGGAAATCGTCACCTATAACCTTAAGAACTCGAATATACAATTTTCATCCCATTCCACAACCATTTCGTGATTAAAATCTCATTTTTATCAAAACCTAGGTTTTTCATCTAAGCCCTTGATTTTTATAATTTACATGCTATAATCTACCCATAATCTATATATTTAACTTACAATAGATAGAATTAACTTGTCTCCAAGTTGCTAGGTGAATACTCCTCTCAAGAAGCTCCAAACTCGTCCAAGAATGAAGAAAAATGGGCTAAAATGGCTGAGCCCCCGTTCTTTTAAACATTCTGCCCAGCAAGTCTTTCGCACCTGCGAAGACGCCGCCGCAGTTGCGGACAGGACCTCGCAGATGCGGTCTTTCCCCTTATCCAGCTTGTTCGCTTCTGCGACCAGCGGCTCGCTTCTGCGAGACCGCTCCTGCGGTGCGTGCGTCGCACCTGCGACCTTCTCCGCTCCTGCGATACCCTCCTTCGTACCTGTGCCTTCACATGTGCGGTCATTTTCCCCGATTCTGCGGTCACTGGGAAGCCCCCTCTAGGCCGCTTCTGCGGTAAAGGGCTCGTTTCTGCGAGCTCGCACCTGCGACTGGCCAAGCGCAGGTGCGAATGCACCAGAAGCTGGGAGCTTTAGTTGTTTCTCCCAAGTTCCAACTTGGTCTGAGCCGCGTCCGGTTAACACCCGAGATCCCCGAGGCCCCTCCCGAATATACCAAAAAGTTTGAAATCATAAAACGGACTTGCTAGAACCTTCGGAATGCGTAAAACAACATCAAAAGTAAGAATCATACCCCAAACCAAATTGATTCAACTTAGAAATTTTAAATTCTTCAAACTTACTCCGAACACGCTGAAACATACTTAAACTACTCGGAATGACACTAAATTTTATGTGTAAGTCTTAAATCACTATACAGGACTATCCTCAGGCTCGAAATTCCAAACAGACCTCGATTACTCCAAAATCTACTCCAAACCAAATTTAAAGAACCTTAAAACCTTCAAATAGTCAACTTTCACTGTTAAGCGCCGAAACGCTTCCGGGTTGTCCAAAACCCGATTCAAACATACGCCAAAGTCCAAAATCATCATACGAATATATTGGAACCGTCAAATCCCGATTCTGGGGTCGTTTACTCAAAACGTTGGCAGAAGTCAAACTTAGCCTTTTTAAAGCTAACTAAGGAACCAAGTGTTCCGATTTCAACCCGAGCCCTTCAAATTCCTGAATTAACCATTCTCACAAGTTATAAAATAGTATAAGCATATACGGGGAGTCTTATTTAGGGGAACAAGATTCTAAAAGGCAAAACGACCGGTTGGATCGTTACATATTCGTATATGAGTTATCCGTGCTATTGTTATTATTGATATTGCACATGCAACGTGACAAAGTGAACTATATATATGGGTTTGCGCATGTGGCGAGATAAGACGGAAATATTATTATGCGCTTGTGGCGAGACAAAGAGAAAAAGGAAAAGGACAAAAAAGGAGAGAACAAAATAAAGGAAAAAGCACGGATAGAGATAGCAGACGGGCATTTACTTTATTATTGTGCACGTGGCGAGACAAGGGATGGCTATGTCGGGGATGATTTGTGATGACTTGTGATGGCCTGTGGGCATTGTTATTGATGATATTTATGTAGTGGTGTGCCTACCTTGTGTGAGTCATGCATTTTATGTTTTGTTGTGTTATTTTCTTTGTGTCATTCATTGTCTCTGCTCTTACTTGTTGACTCGGGTTGTGATAGAACACTTGTACAAGCATACACCATAACTAATCACTCTTATCGGTTTAAGAAGATGAACCCTGATATTTATTGATCATCTACATGTATTCTTGTATACCTGCCTTCCGTGCGTGAGTTGTACTATTGGCACATGAGTTGTCCGTGCGGTTATGAGATATTGTTATTGCTAGCACGTGAATTGTCCGTGCGGATATGAGATATTGTCACTCCTCTTAGCACGTGAGTTTTCCATGCAGATATGAGGTATTAATAGTATTGGCACATAAATTGTTCGTGCGATTGTGATTTGCAAAGTGGGCACAAGATGCCAAGTGATTAGGATTCGTGATTTGGGACCTATGATTTTTGATTATGAGGTGTGGTACCTCGGGAAAATTCTTAAATAAATCTTGTATGAAAGAAGTTGTTTTTATTGGGTTGTTACTTGTTTTTCTTTACTTGGTTTCACCAGACTTAAACTGTATTCTGCTTACTTTACGATATTATTACCTATAGGCTCTTTGTTGTCAATTGTTGTTCTAGTTCTTATTGCAAGCATCGTAACGTCATTCTCACCATGTTTAGCTTTATATTGTTCCTTGTTAGTTTTATATTCGTAATTGTATAGGTTATCATGTCTAGTAGGTGTTTTGACCATTCCTCGTCACTACTTCACCAAGGTTAGTCTTGATACTTATTGGGTACAGTTGTGGTATACTCATGCTACGCTTACTGCACATTTTTGTGCAGATTCAGGTACCTCAGAGCTTGTTGATTATTAGTTAGTTGATCGAGAATTTGCCGTGGAGACTTCTATACCTGTCGTCGTTGTCACACCTCTTTTTTTTTTTCACGCAACCCTATTACGAGGTTGATTTAGAAGAGTTTTTCCAATTAAAGTGTCGTTTTGAAAAGGGAATATTTATTATTTGGAGCCGCCACTTAGAATTGAGTTTTGGTGTACTAATCACCTTTTATTTGAATCCCTCATCAAACGGAAAATTTAACTCCTAATTTATGGTCTACGAAATCAGAAGACTGAGTAAGGAATTCTATTGACCGAGGGGAAGGTTGAGACACCCCTCGAGTCCCGTGGTTCTAGCACAGTCGCTTTTATTGACTTATGTTCGGCTTAAATTAATTCTTGGCTATTCTTGTAAATTATTGATTATGGTTTACATATTACCACTTAATTGATTATTGTATTACTCCCTCCGTTCTAATTTATATGAACCTGTTTGATTGGGTATGGAGTTTAAGAAAAAATAAAGACTTTTGAAACTTGTGATCCTAAACAAGTCAAAAAGGGCCCCAGAGTATTTGTGTGGTTATAAAAGCTTCTTATTAAGGGTAGAATTATAAGTTTAAACAAAATTATTTCCAACTTTTGAAAGGGGTCATTCTTTTTGGAACAAACCAAAAAAAAAAAAAAATTCACATAAACTGGAATAGAGGGAGTAGTTGTTTTGACCTAGATGCGGTATGCACGCAAGGTATTTATTTAAAAATGAATGTTAAATCCAGGTACAGAATATACACATGGTCAAAACATAATTATTTTAAATTTAAAGGTATCAAGACGCGAGAATGCGCACATGATCCTTTTATTACTTAAGCACATCAATCCAAGGTTCGAGTATGAACACATGGGGCTAATAGTTAAAGTACATCTAAAGTTTTTCTAACGTTTTAGAGTATTTCAATTATTTTGTTTCTTTTAGATTCGAGATATATATATTTATATATATATTTTTTACTTATCACAACGAGTCTTGAATTAGTTCCTAACTCATCCCTTTCCCTCATATTTTTTTTTATCACTCTTTTATTTCTTGCAACAATTTTGAATTAATCTGTAAACCGCATCTCTTCCTCACTTATAATTGTTTTTTTTTTACTAATAGGCCTTAAAATGTGTCTAGGCCTAACTAGTATACTCCCCGTGCACTCTATTTCGACATGCGTAAAGATAGCTCAATCTTAACACAAATATTTAAATATGACATTAATAACTAAATAATAAAATAGGACAAAGCTAAAAGAAATATTTACGTTTATGCTAACTGAACCTTTGAGATAGAAACAAAAATCCAAGAAAAATTCCAAACTAAAGTACTCCACCTCCCTGAAGGTAGTTTAAAACTTTAAAATATTTTGAAGACATATTAAAAGCTTATCTTGAAACTTTTTTAATAAAACTATATAAGAATTAAAAAAGAAAACGTCTATATATGTGCAGCAATATAAAATGAATGGGTATAGATACCAAATATCATTCAACTGTCAAATGACTAAACATACTTACGGAAGATTGACTAAAGATTTTTTTTTTTGAATAAACATAACCTCAAAGAGATCCCTTTCACGTCTCAAGTAGTAAAGAAAAATAAATAATCTGAGGTCTCCATACCACCGTACCTTTCACTTTATGAAGATATTAAATCTTAATATTTGTGAAACTAAGTTAATATTCAAGGACTTTTATAGTAACAAGATTATTTCAGACCCATAATAAAACAAACTGTTTAAATATCCACCATAAAAATTCTAACTAAATATTTTACTAACAAATTTCATAACCAATACAACGAGAAGACAATAAATTAATTTTATTTTTTAACTTGGCAATCTCTAAGAAAACTAGTGAAACAGTTAAGTACTGACAAAAGATAAAATGATCAATAACTGACTGCTTATATACTAAAATACTTCTTATAATTAATTTTAACTTTAGTAGTAAAAGGGTATTCAACTAAGCATAAGTTACTTGCATGTACTATCTATGGCATCAAAATCAAGATTAAAAAGAAGCTAAGGAAAGAACAAAACTACAGAAAACAATCCTAAATAAAATAAACATCACATTAACGTTACCAATACACAAATACATACAAAATTAGAAAACCGAATAGACAAAGATAAAGGATATGCACCTTTGCGAAGCATTCAATAATATAAAAGAAGATCCAGCAATTACAAGAAATTGATGAAAAACAGCAGCCGTAGTGCGAACCCAAAACTCTAAACTAAACCTTCGTCTATTCCAAAAACTTTTATCTTAATCCTTCTTACTTAGTTCTCTCTTGAATGTCATCAGTGGCTTGTTATGAATATATGTGTATCTCCCTTTCTCCCTCCAGAAAAGTCACTATATAGACATGTGTAGGAGTAGATGGAGGATGTGCAGGTGAATAGTATTGATCGTGTGTGATGTAGGTGTGTGATCATGGGGTAATAGAGGGAAGAGGTTAGAGTAAAAATTTGCACACGGTTAATGAATATCCAAAAATAAGATAACGTGGATGTACAAGAATCATGGATTGGTTGAATCTCTTTTAAAAGTTAAATTTGTTATCAAACTTTTAAAAGTCACGGGAATGCTTGTTGCTTTTTTTTCTTTCTTTTATAAGTAGAATTTAATTAAACTATTAAGATAAAATATTAATGAACTAACTCTAGACTAAACAATATATATATATATATATATATATATATATATATATATATATATATATATATATATATTAAATATTTACATATACTTTTAATAATACTAAAAAAAGTACCATAACTTATTAAAATTCTAATTAAAAGAAAATCATATATTGTTTGTAAATTCATTTTTCTCTTTACAAATAGAAATAAAATATGTATTCTAAGAATGTTAATATTTATTTTGTAGTTTTTAATTTTCTTAAATAAACTCTACTAAAAGTAAAATAAAAGTTTAAAATATCACGATAAGACCTAAAAGAAATATTTACACTAAAATAGTATGAAATTCGGTGTGGTCAAAAATTAGTTGTTCACAACATGCCCCTCTTTGCTTGGAAACATGAAGAGTTTTCAGGCAAAGAGAAATGAACAAGGTGATTTATTTTTGACCTCACTGTTATTTAAAAAGGAAAAGAAGATAAAAGAAAAAGATGCGACCGAGCCTTGGTTTTAGGCAGCTTACATATCCCACGTTATAAGAGAATCATGTCACGTGTAGTTCAAGTGAAAGAAGAGTGATGAAGTATATTTAGAGGGAGAGTCGAGTGAAGTTCCTTCGAGGTTCTAAGCTGCGGTTCCTACTATTACATCAAAATGAAAAGAAAATTACATACTCTTGAAATCTAAGAGTTACAAAATTCCTATCTAAATGCCATTTAGAGTCTTGTCTTGATTCTTGACTTGCTTCCCTCATTGACTTTAGACTAAAACTTGATGCTCTCGATATAATATACTATGAAATATTCTCACAGGTTTGTTTCTTGATCAGATGATGAAAAGATGGATCTTGAGACCCTATATCTCCGCTTGCATTACGTCAAAGCTGGTTGCAGCTGGTATTGACATCAAACATTCCACTTTCTTTAGCAAGAGATGGAATCTTATTTTTGCACATCCAATCCATGCTTTGTAGAATAACCTACAAGCCACCACAATCAAATAAAATAAACAAACATTTTCGGCCCCAGTTTGCACTAGAAAATGTTTGTGAGTTATTAAAAACACAATGAACTATCTTTGCTATTGCAGAATAAAGAATAAAAAATAGTTTTATTTTTATTTTTATTTTTATTATAGGGGATGTCGTACCCTATGTTAACAAGAAGGAAGGCAACCAGGGGATGTAGTACCATGTGTTGGCAATAAGATGAGGCTCGTGACACTCTAGGATGCTACTAGGGAATGTCGTACCGTTTGTTGGCATAAAGTAATACAGCCAGGGGATGTAGTACCCTATGTTGGCAATAAGATGAGGCTCTTGGAACTCTAGGATAATACTTGGGAATGTCACACCCTACGTTGGCAGAAAGTAATGTAGCCAGGAGATGTAACACCCTGTGTTGTCAATAAGATGAGGCTCGTGGCACTCTGGGATGCTACTAGGCAATGCCGTACCCTATGCTGGCAATAAAGCGAGGCTCGTTGTGCTCTGAGATGCTACTAGGGAATGTCGTACCCTATGTTGACAATACACGAGATACTCTGAGATGGTACTAGGGAATGTCATACCCTATGCTGGCAATAAAAATGAGGCTCATGGTGCTATGAAATGCTACTAGGGAATGTCGTACCCTATGTTATCAATAAAATGAGGCTTGTGGCACTCTAAGATGCTACTAGAGAATGTCGTACCCTATGTTGGCAGATAGTAATGCATCCAGGGGATGTAGTACCCTGTGTTGGCAATAAAATAAGGCTCGTGGCACTCTAAGATGCTATTAGGGAATGTCGTACCCTATGTTGGCAGAAAATGAGGCTCGTGGCACTCTGAGATGCTACTAGGTAATGTCGTACCCTATGTTGGCAAAAAGTAATGCTGCCAGGGGATGTAGTACCCTGTGTTGGAAATAAACGAGGCTCGTGGCACTCTAAGATGCTACTAGGGAATGTTGTACCTTATGTTGGCAATAAAATGAGGCTTGTGGCACTCTAGGATGCTACTAGGGAATGTCGTACCCTATGTTGGCAATAAGATGAGGCTCGAGGCACTTTGAGATGCTACTTGGAAATTTTGTACCCTATGTTAGCAATAAGAAGTGCAACTAGAGGATGTAGTACCCTGTGTAGGCAATAAGGTGAGGCTCTTGGCTCTCTAAGATTCTACTAGGGAATGTCGTACCCTATGTAGGCAGAAAGTAATGCAGTCAAGGGATGTAGTACCCTGTATTGAAGATAGGGTATTGATTCCCTATAATGAAACTAAAAATAACATGTTTACATGTAAATTGGAAGAAAATCAAGGATTTGAGAACTTTACTTGGTGATGTTCGTCTTTTCACGAACTATTTCTTAAAATTTATTCTTTTTCTGTTATGAACAAAGAACGATTTGTTAGTTTTAAAATGGAGGTCGATTTGTGGCCTTGATTATTTCGATCTCTTGATCTCGGCTCATCTTCTTTTAATGATTTCAACTGCAACTGATTATTTCCTGAATACCAACTGCATTTCTGACCTTGGAGAACCTTTGGCTTTTCCAAACTTTGCCATGACGGTTGGTCGCGTGGGACATAACCTTTTTCAATATTATTTTGCCTTTGTGGGCATTTTGCTTTTGACTTATTTCAAAGTTTTTCATTTCAAAGCATCGGCCAATCATGGCCAGTCGGGGTCGACTTGATGTGCTTGCCGAGGATGAGCGCCTTTTGAATATATCAGCTTGCTTCAAACGAGAACCCTGTAAATCGGTCTTGTCGTCTTTTCTTTGCCTTATTTTTGGATTAAAGTTAGACTGAAAGGGATTCAAAGAAAAAAAAAACAATGGAATAGAGAATGAGTTTAAAATAAGAGGTGTCCCTTTAGGGAAATAGAAATATGGACTTATTTGGGAGTAGATATGGACTTCAATGAACATGACATGCCTTTTGGACTGGATGCCTGATATGTGTAAACCATCTGATTCTCAGAAACTCATCAAAACGTTTGACTTGAAATCGAGAAACCTTGGTCATGATTGTGTTGTTGCCATGGCTACATGGATCCTCTTTTCAATCAACAGTGCCCTTTGCGGGTTTTCACTAGCCGACCTCTCTCATTTCTCTTCTCGCCATCACCTTATAGTGCCCTTCACGGGTTTTCACTAATCAAGACTCTCATTTTTATTTTTTGTACTCACTATCACCCTATAGTGCTCATGAGGGTTTTCGCCAATAAGACTCTCTTATTTTATTTCTCTCATTTGGTATCCTCCAATTCTTGAACATTCTCGCTGATTGATCGGAAGGACTTGAAAGGCTTTGGGTAAAATTAATTTGTATTGACTTACAACTTTGGAACCTTTCGGGTGAAACCATCGCCGGACCATTGTAACATCTTCCCCAGTTTTCACTTTTGGGGGAATGTCGATTTTTATTTTGGTGTGACCGAACCCCAAAGTGAGGTTGCCTACGTATCCTTTCGGAATCAGGTGGGATGTAGTTCAATTAACATGAACTTGTTTTGATTTTTTTTTTTTTTTTTTTACATATAAGGTTCCAAAGAGGGTGATCAAGGAAAATGTATCCGGCTCAATGGGTTTGCAACAAGTTGATAGTGTTTGGGTAGCGAGAATGAAAGCCTTCGTCATCCCAATCAGAGAATGTTAACACCGAGTAGTGCGTCAAACATAGTACCTTTTGATTACACCTGCGTTGATTGTTGTCTCGGGGACATTTACTTCGATGTCTCCTAAATACAACGCTCTATTTGGCAACACTCTTGTTATAATTTACGGACCTTTCCAATTTGGAGCAAATTTTCCCTTAGATTCTTCATGCTACGGGAGAATACGTCTCAAATGAGTTGCCCCACTTCAAATTTCTTGGGCCGTACTTTCTTGTTGTACGCACGGGCCATTCTTTGTTGGTACAACTACTCATAGTAGACTGCGCCCAATTATTTTTCATCAATCAAAGTCAACGTTTCAATCGGGTCTTGACCCAATCTTCATCCTCGATCTCAACTTCAACAACAATCCGAAGGGAGGAAATTTCAACTTTTGCTAGTATCACGACTTCAATGCCATAAACCAATCAAGTAAGGGCGGCTTCTTTTGGATTTGATTTAGGATTACTGATCCAATTCCCTGTTTATTTTTTTACATGCCTTATCTTCAATACATTATGCTTCTTGATTCATTATTTCGAAGTCTGACAGCATTTTAGGATCTAGGCATGAAGTCTGCAAGCATGTCATGTTATTAAAATCTGCATTAACAGAGCTGAAAACAGAATAAGAAATGGACAAGATTAAGAAAAGAGGCATTTAGGGATGATGAAATATTGGTTTCATTTCTTTGCATTTTAAGAAGGGTTTACATTAGAAAGTAAGACAATAAAGTAAAACATCCGGATTACACCCGGAAATAATCCGAAGTGCAAAAAAGATAGCAAGACCGGCTACCGAGACTCTCGTCTGATAGAGAAAGTTTCAGGTTTGGTGCCCATTTTTAGGTTTCTTTTCTGTTGGGACAATTGCTACTGTGTCTTTCAGAGCCGGATCAAATTCTCCATCATCACCGATCATTTCAACAACTGGCCCATTGTTGTAAGTAGGCTAAGGATTGTTCGTCATATTAGGAGCCTCTTCCTCCCTAATTGTTTCCTTGACCTCAATGAGGTACTCCACTCCTCGTTTGAGAGTCCAACTATCATGACCCAAAATCCTACCATGTCGTGATGGCGCCTATATGAATACTAGGCAATCCGACAATCTCCATAAATCACAATTTCATTTAAGTTAGAGAACATAATATTTAAAGTTAATACGAAAATCTCATTAATAACGACAAAAATCACTCCCAAAACCCGGCGTCACTGAGTACATGATCATCTAAATGATAACAAAGTATGACTAATAAAAATACTGTTTGAAAATATAGAACAGTACAATAACTAAAAGGAAGAGAGTCAAGGTCAGCAGACGCCAAGCAGCTACCTTGATAGTCTCCAACTGATATCACTCTGAGATCTATTAGTTGTCGTATCCGGAAGTACCTGGATCTGCACACGAGGTGCAGAGTGTAGTATGAGTACAACCAACTCAGCAAATAACAATACTAAATAAAGAACTGAAAGTAGTGACGAGCTTCACAACTGAGTCCAATTACAGTAATTTCCAACATAACAAGGTAGGCATACTTTCAAGTTCAACATTTAATGCCAAAACAGTAATTTCATGCCAAGTTCAACTGAAACGTAAGATAATATCTCTCAAAAATTTTCAAAACAGTGGTATAAGTCAGCTGAAGTGCTACAATAGTGAAATCAAATGCATCCTTTCAGGACCACAGTCACTCGGCCATTCCATTCACTCAGCACTCGCACATAGTAGGTACCTGTCACGACCCGAAATTCCCACCTTCGGGACCATGATGGCGCCTAACATTTTATTTGCTAGACAAGCCAATATTAGAATAATTTAAACCATTTTTAACAATTCATTTTTAATTAAATAGTAAAGAAACCAACGACCGGAATAATATCTGAATTTAAATGTGCAAACAAAAAAATAATACGATGTCTAAATACCATCCCATAACTGGAGTCACAAGTACATGAGCTTCTAGAATAATACAAACAAGGGTCTGAACAAAATAAAGCTGCCTGAAAGGAAGCACACAACTAAGATAAAGTAGAAGGGGACTTCAGAACTACGAACACCATGCAGTCATACCTCAAGTAAAAGGCGAATATCTGAATCCGAGCAAATCTACTGTATGCCACTGGGACCAACAACGGTATCTGCACAAGAAATACAGAGTGTAGTATGAGTACAACCGACTCCATGTACTTTGTAAGTGTCGAGCCTAACCTCAACGAAGTAGTGACGAGGCTAAGGCAGGTCGCTTATATTAACCTGTACGTATTACTAATAATAATAACAGGAATAGAAGTAAGACCGGTAAATCATATCAAAAATTGAAGTTAATTCAGCAGTCATAATCCCTCAATTTATTTCTGTTGCGGCATTCAACCCACTCCAACAATATAAACATAAAATAAACTCCTTTGCGGCGTGCAATCCGATCCAACAATATAATCTTTCAATTAAATTTCGGTGCGGCGTGCAACCCGCTCCAATAATATAAACTTAAAATAAATCCGTTGCGGCGTGCAACCCGCTCAGACAATATAATTAAACAACTCTTAAATGTAAAAATACTCCAATAAATATCACATTTAATAAGAAATAATTAGGCAACAAAGCATACGATTATTAGATTTATTTAGGAAACAAGTAATGACAAGTAGAAATTAATTGTGAAAATCAAGGAGAAAATAGGCAATTTAATATATAATATGCTAAATGTCAAGTAGCAATTACGACACATAATTCAAATAAGCATGTAGCAATTATAGCATGGATTTAAGACATAATATTGAACAAGGAATTTGAGAGAAATAATTAATGTAATAATTAATTCATGATTTAAAATAATTTAATATTTTTAGATAATTATGCAAACAATCAATTTGACGACATATAGGCACTCGTCACCTCGCCTATACGTCATTACACATGAAATTCACTTAACAAATAATTTAAGGGTTCTATTCCCTCAAGTCAATGTTAACTACGACACTTACCTCGCTTTGCAACAAAATTCAAGATTCCAATAAACCTTTGCCTCGCGAATTAGTATCCGAAAGCTTCAAATCTAGTCACAAACAATTCAATATACTCAACACGAATTGCAGGAATTAATTCCATATAAAATTACTAATTTTTCGGATTAAAATCCAAAATTTATTTTAAAAATCAACAGTGGGAGCGCTCGTCTCAAATCCCAAAAAAAATTACGAAATCCAAACACCCGTTCCGATACGAGTTCAACCATACAAAAATTATCGAATTTCGGCATCAGATTACCTTTCAAATCCTTAATTAAAGTCTTTGAAGATTTCTACCATTTTCAACCCAATCTTTACCCATTTGAACTCAACAATCTTCCCACAACTTTATTGGTACAAGCATGTATAACTAATACTCTCACATCCAAGAATCACACTCTCAATCACTCATCTTTACCCAAACTCGAAATTGAAGATTAGGGGTTAGAACCTTACCTCTTGGGTGAAGATCTTGTGATATTTCCTTGTTGGATTTTAAAGCTTGAACAAGATTTTTGATGAACAAAGCACTTCATCCACTTCCTCTCTCTAGAACACTCTCACTTCTCTCTAAAATCATAAGATAATTGCCCCAAAATAAGCCCCAAAGCATATTTATCAAAATGGGGTCGAGTTATAAAAATAGGAAAGTGGACCCTCCGAACTCAGGTATGCGGTCGCACAATGGACCGCACAATGGGTATGCGGGTCGCACAATGGACCGCAAAACTGATGCCTAGAATTGGGCTACATTGGTTAGGTCTGCGACCATTTTGCGGTCACACAATCGATTTTGTGGTTCACATAATGATTCTGCGGTCGCACATCTGACCGCAGAATCACATTCTTCCAGCCTTTGGTAATTTGGTCATAATTTCTTGAAGGAGTGTCCAAATGACAAACGGTTGAAAGAGTTAGAAACTAGAGTAGAAGATCTTTAATTTTATAGGTTTATCATCACATAAATCCTTATATATGTTTAGATATTCTTATCCAAAATTTGGTCTTGTGCGTACTCATTTGAAACTTTAGTCTTTTATGAAATTTTGCAACTTGACTTAGACTTAGGCCTCTCCTTAGACCCCACATCACTTATAATATGCCTCGTACACTTATTATCATATCCAATTTATATCCATCATATTAATAGTCCTCAAATGAGAAGTAGAATCCGCCCCTAAATACATAACATAACTTATCTCTTCTTTCACCCATTTCAATTTTCCAAATTTTTACTAACTCCCAAATTTTCAAATGTTTTGCGAGAGTTTCCTTTTTAACTGGGCCTATCCACTAGTCAAAGAATCCCAAAAACCAATCCTAACAACACATAAATAATCCAATCAATATAACACAATATGAAAATAATACTAACAGTGGCCTCATAAGTAATATATTACTAGAAAAGGAACGCCATTAACATCAACTATTCAAGTGATACGCAACTCATAGCAGGTAAGCTCTCAGCATCTTCATAGAACACAGAAATGAACGTTTAAATTAAAGATGATATTTTTGGGTCATCACAGTACCTGCACTCACTGGGGGTGTGTACAGACTCCGGAGGGCCTCCTTCAGCCCAAGCGCTATAATCCACACAGACAACTCACGTGCTATAGTATCAATATCTGGATCTGCACGGATAACTCACGTGCTGTATGGACAACTCACGTTCTATAGTATAATATCTGGATCCATACGGATAACTCACGTGATGCACAGACAACTCACGTGCTATAGTATAATATCTGGATCCGCACGGACAACTCACGTGCTGCACGAACAACTCACGTGTTATAGTATAATATCTCACAATCAGGCACTCGGCCTCACTCAGTCATAAATCTCTCCAGTCTCTCGGGCTCTCAATAATCATGAAAATCAGCCCAAACAACAATGATATGATGCATCAATAATGAATAATAGAGACTGAGATAAAATAAACAAGTAAACTGTGACTGAGTATAAAACAATAATTTAGCAGATAATTCAACATGTACACGACCTCTCTGGGTCCCTACAGTGCCAACACATAATCTAAACATGATTTGTGGTTCAATTTATCTACTACATGATTTGATCATGACATAACCCCTTATATATATTTAGATATGCTTATCCAAATTTTGGTCTTGTGCATACTTATTTGGAACTTTAGTTTCCAACTGACTTATACTTAGGCCTCTCCTTGGACCCCACATCACTTATAATATGCCTCGTACACTTATAATAATATCCAATTGATATACATCATATTAATAGTCCTCAAATGAGAAGTAGAGTCTGCCCCCAAACACATAACATAACTTATCTCTTCTTTCACCCATTTCAATTTCCCGAATTTTTACTAGCTCCCAAAATTTCCAAAAATTTCTAGAGTTTCCTTTGTATCTGGGCCTATCCACCTGCCAGAGAATCCCAGAAACCAATCCTATAACACGTACATAATCCAATCAATGTAACACAACATGAAGGCAATACTAACAGTGGCCTCATAAGCAATATATTACTAGAAAAGGAATGCCATTAACATCCGCTATTCAGGTGATACGCAACTCATAGCAGGTAAGATCTCAACATCTTCATAGAACACAGAAATGAACGTTAAAATTAAAGACGATATTTTTGGGTCATCACATTCTCCACCTCTAAACCAAACGTTCGTCCTCAAACGGAATTAGAGAAGTACCTGAGCTGGTGAAAAGATGTGGATATTTGCTCCGTATGTCCGACTCGGACTCCCAGGTAGCTGACTCAATCGGCTGACCTCTCCACTGCACCCGAACTGAAGGATAACTCTTAGACCTCAACTGACGGACCTGCCGAGCTAGAATAGCTACCGGCTCCTCCACATAAGTCAAATCTTTGTCCAATTGAATTGAGCTGAAGTCTAACGCATGGGATGGATCACCATGATATTTTTGGAGCATGGATACGTGGAATACCGGATGAACTGCTAATAAACTAAGTGGTAGTGCAAGCCTGCATGCTACTTCACCCACCCTTTCAAGAATTTCAAAGGGTCCGATATACCTAGGGCTCAACTTGCCCTTCTTTCCGAATCTCTTTACACCTTTCATAGGTGAAACACGAAGCAATACTCTTTCTCATGCCATGAATGCAACATCACGAACCTTACGGTCGACATAACGCTTTTGCCTAGACTGAGCTGTGCGAAGTCGATCCTGAATAATCTTGACCTTATCCAAGGCATCGTGTACCGAATCGGTACCCAATAACCGAGCCTCTCCCGGTTCAAACCAGCCAACTGGCGAGCGACATCGCCCCCGTATAATTTTTCATATGGATCCATCTAAATGCTCGATTGGTAACTGTTATTATAGGCAAACTCCGCAAGTGGCAAGAATTGATCCCAAGAACCTCCAAAGTCTATAACACAAGCGCGAAACATATATTCCAATATCTAAATAGTGCGTTCTGACTGTTTGTCTGTCTGTGGATGAAATGCTGTACTCAACTCAACCCGCGTGCCTAACTCACGCTGTATATCCCTCAAGAAGTGCAAGGTGAACTGTGTACCTCGATCAGAAATGATAGACACGAGCACATCTTGAAGGCGGACAATCTCGCGGATGAAAATCTCAACTAACAGCTCTGAAGAATATGTAATTGCCATGCAATGAAATGTGCTGACTTGATCAACCTGTCCAAAATGACCCATACTGCATCAAACTTCCTCTGAGTTCATGGGAGCCCAACAGCAAAATCTATAGTGATATGCTCCCACTTCCACTCAGGAATTTCTAACTTCTGAAGAAGACCACCAGGTCTCTGATGCTCGTACTTGACTTGCTGACAGTTTAAACACCGAGCTACATATGCAACTATATCCTTCTTCATTTTTCTCCACTAATAATGTTGCCGCAAATATTGATACATTTTGGCGGTACCCGGATGAATAGAATACCGGGAACTGTGGGCCTCCTCAAGAATTAATTCACGAAGCCCATCCATATTAGGTACACAAATACGACCCTACATCCTCATAACTCCATCTTCTCCCATAGTAACCTGTTTGGCACCACCGTGCCGCACCGTGTCCTTAAGGACAAGCAAATGTGGATCATCATATTGTCGCTCTCTGATGTGCTCATACAAGGAAGACCGAGCGACTGTGCAATATAGAATCCGATTGGACTCTGAAACATCTAACCTCACGAACTGATTGGCCAAAGTTTGAACATCTGCAGCTAACAGCCTCTCACCAACCGAAATATACGCAAGGCTGCCCATACTCACAACCTTTCTACTCAAAGCATCGGCCACCACATTGGCCTTTCCGGGGTGATACAAAATGGTGATACCATAGTCCTTCAACAACTCCAACCATTTTCTCTGCCTCAAATTGAGATCTTTTTATTTGAACAGATACTGTAGACTACGATGATCAGTAGATACCTCACATGAGACACCGTAAAGGTAATGCCTCCTAATCTTCAGCGCATGAACATGACTGCCAATTCTAAGTCATGAACATGGTAATTCTTCTCGTAAACTTTCAACTACCGCGACGTATATGCAATCACCTTGCCATCCTACATCAATAATGTACCAAGACCAATGCGAGATGCATCATAATACACCGTATAAGATCCTGAACCTGTGGGTAATACCAACACTGGCGCCGTAGTCAAAGTAGTCTTGATCTTCTGAAAGCTCAACTCATATTCGTCTGACCATCTGAATGGGGCACCCTTCTGGGTCAGTTTGGTCAATGGAGATACTATAGATGAGAATCCCTCTACAAATCGGCTATAATAACCTGTCAGACCCAGGAAACTTCGGATCTCTGTAGCTGAAGTAGGTCTAGGCCAATTCTGAACTGCCTCAATCTTCTTAGGATCCACTTTTATGCCTTCTACTAATACAACATGCCCCAAAAAGGCAACTGAGTCTAACCAAAATTCACATTTTGAAATTTTGGCATATAATTGATTATTCTTCAAAGTCTGAAGCACAATCCGAAGATGCTACTCGTGCTCCTCTCGACTGCGGGAGTAAATCAAGATATCATCAATGAATACCATCACAAACAAATCCAAATAGGGCTTGAATACCCGGTTCATCAAATCCATAAATGTCACTGGGGCATTTGTCAGCCCAAATGACATCACTAGGAATTTGTAATGCCCATACCGAGTCCGAAAAGTTGTCTTATGGACATCAGATACCCTAATCTTCAACTGATGGTAACTAGACCTCAAACCGATCTTTGAAAACAACTTGGCACCCTGAAGCTGATCGAATAAGTCATCAATTCTTGGCAATAGATACTTGTTCTTGATAGTGGCCTTGTTCAACTGCCGATAATCTATACACATCTGCATTAAACCATCTTTCTTCTTTACAAATAACACTGGTGTACCCCAGGGCGAGATGCTAGGTCTAATGAATCCCTGGTTAAGCAAGTCTTATAATTGCTCCTTCAATTCATTTAGTTCCGATGGGGCCATATAGTATGATTGAATAGAAATGGGTTGGGTGCCCGGAGCCAAATCAATACAGAAGTCAATATTTCTGTCGGGTGGCATCCCCTGCAAATCTGTAGGAAATACATCTGGAAATCACGGACAACTGGAACTTAGTCCATAGAAGGAACATCCACACTAGGATTGCGAATATAAGCCAAATAGGCTAGACACCCCTCCTTGACCATACGATGAGCCTTCATATAAGAAATTACCTCCACTCTAATCGAGGTAACCCCGGCATTGCAAAGGTCACTGTTTTGGAATGACAATCCGATATAGCATGATAAGGTGATAGCCAATCCATACCCAAAATGACATCAAAATCTACCATATCAACAAGTAGAAGATCCACGCTAGTTTCAAGACTCCCAATAGTAACCACACACGAATGATAAACATGATCTACAATGATAAAATCCCCCACCGGCATGGACATGTGCACAAAAGCACCCAAAGAATCAAGAGGCACAACCAAATATGAAGCAAAGTAGAAGGACACATAGGAATAAGTAGATCCTGGGTCAAATGAAACTGAAGCATCTCTATGGCAAACTGGAATAATACATGTGATCACGACGTTGGATGACTCGGCCTCAGGCCTAGCAGGGAAAGCATAGAATCGGGGCTGGGCCCCACCACTCGGAGCTATATCACTGGGACGACCTCTAACTGGCTAGCCTCTACCTCTAACAACCTGACCTCCACCTCTAGCTGTCTGACCCCTGCCCCTAGTTGGCCGGGCGGGCGGTGAAGCAACCGGTGCCGGTATGATGGCACGAGAATCCTTCTGAGATCTATTTCTCGACAACCTAGGGCAATACCTCCCTGATGTGACCAATGTTCCCACACTCATAACACCCATCCTGTTGTTATGGCTGCTGAAGTTGAAACTGACCCGAACCGACCGGATAACCGCTGTAGTGACTCTGGAACGGTGGTGCACTGATAGGAGCTGGATGTGCACTAAATGTTGGTTGCCCAGAGTACGGCATAACATGACCATGACTCCCTGAAGTACCGTGAGATGCCTGAAGTACTGAATAAAATGGCCTGGGAGGATGACCCCTACCATAAGTACCCCTGCCTCCAGATGAGGCACCTCTGAAATTATCGGAATGATGGGGCCTTTTATCAGACCCCTGCCCTCTCTCCTGTGCAAGAACCGTCTCGATCCTCCTAGCAACATTAGCAACCGACTAAAAGAAAATCTCACTTTCGGTCTCCTTAGCCATCTGAAGCCTGATAGGGTGAGTGAGTCCATCAATAAACCTCCTCACTCTCTCCCCTTCAGTAGGAAGTAAAAGGAGAGCATGACGGGCTAGATCAACAAAACGGGTCTCGTATTGAGTAACAGTCATACTGCCCTGCTGGAGATGCTCAAATTGCCTGCGATAATCCTCTCTCAATGTGATAGGGAAGAACTTCTCTAAAAATAGTCGCGAGAACTGCTCCCAAGTCAGTGCAGGCGACCCAGCTGGTCTGGTCAACATATAATCTCTCTAGCGCCTCTTGGTGAAACCCGTCATCTGAAATACTGCAAAATCGACCCTATTGGTCTCAACTATACCCATGTTCCGTAATACCTCATGGCAGCGGTCAAGATAATCCTGTGGGTCCTCAGAAGATGTACCACTAAAGTGAACTGGGAAGAGCTTAGTAAACTTGTCCAACCTCAGTAAAGCCTCAAAAGACATGGCAAGACTATCACCGTCCTGTGCCACAACAACTGGCCGAACTACCCCAACTGGCAGGACTGCTGGAGCCTGATACTGGGAGCCATCTGCTCCGGTACAGGAGTAGTGGGAGTCTGTGCTCCTCCCCCAGCCTGTGAGACGGCTGGTGCCACTGGAAATGTACCATTCTGAGCCACGTCCTCCATAAGACTCACCAAACGGACTAGAGCGTCCTGAAGCACTGGAGTAGCTATGACTCCTTTCAGAACTTGAACTGGTCCAACCAGTACAGTCTGAACTGGAACCTCCTCCTAAAGATCCACCTGAGGTTCTACAACAGGTGCTTCCGCTCGAGCTCTAGATTGAGCTCTACCTCTACCTCAGCCTCGGCCTCTAGTGCGACCTCGGCCTCGACCTCTACCCCTGGTCATAGTTGCCACCGGGGCTCTGGCTCTTGTCCGTGGTAGATGTATTACGCATTCTCGCCATCTATGAGAGAATAAGAATAAAATGGTTTAATTATCGATGACAGAATAAAATTGCATTACAGAATAAGAAAGAAGTGATATTGTTCCTAAACTTCATAACCACTGAGAGATAAGTACAGACGTCTCCGTACCGATCCTTCAGACTCTACTAAGCTTGCTCATGACTCGTGAGACCTATGTAACCTAGTGCTCTGATACCAACTTGTCATGACCCGAAATTTACACATTCGGGACCGTGATGGCGCCTAACATTTCACTTGCTAGGCAAGCCATCGTTAGAATAATTTAAACCATTTTTAACAATTCATTTTTAATTAAATATTAAAGAAACCAACGATTGGAATAATATCTAAATTTAAATGTGAAAATAAAAAAATAATACAATGTCTAAATACCATCTCAAAACTGGAGTCACAAGTGCACGAGCTTCTAGAATAATACAAACAAGGGTTTGAACAAAATAAAGTTGTCTGAAAGGAAACACACAGCTAAGATAAAGTAGAAGGGGACTTCAGAACTGCGAACGGAATGCAGTCATACCTCAAGTCTCTTACGAATAGCTGAATCCGAGCAAATCTGTTGTACGCCGCTGGGACCAACTCTGGTATCTGCACAAGAAGTGCAGAGTGTAGTATGAGTATAACCGACCCCATGTACTCTGTAAGTGCCAAGCCTAACCTCGACGAAGTAGTGACAAGGCTAAGGCAGGTCGCTTATATTAACCTGTACGCATTAATAATAATAATAACAGGAATATAAAAAAGACCGGTAAATCATATCAAAAATTGAAGTCAATTCACCAGTCATAATCCCTCAATTTATTTCCGTTGCGGCGTGCAGCCCGCTCCAACAATATAAAATTAAAATAAAATCCGTTGCGGCGTGCAACCCGATCCAACAATATAATCTTTCAATTAAATTCCGCTGCGGCGTGAAACCCGCTCCAACAATATAAACTTAAAATAAATCTGTTGCTGCGTGCAACCCGCTCCAACAATATAATTAAATAACTCTTAAATATAAAAATATTCCAATAAATACCATATTTAATAATAAATTATTAGGCAACAAAACATACAATTATTATGATTTATTTAGGAAACAAGTAATGACAAGTAGAAATTAATTATGGAAATCAGAGAGAAAATAAGCAATTTAAATATAATATGCTAAATGTCAAGTAGCAATTACAACACATAATTCAAATAAGCATGTAGCAATTATAGCATGAATTTAAGACATACTATTAAACAAGGAATTTGAGAGAAATAAATAATGTAATAATTAATTCATGAATTAAAATAATTTATGATTTTCAGATAATTAAGCAAAAAATCAATTTGACGACGTATAGGCACTCGTCACCTCGCCTATACGTCATTACACACGAAATTCACTTAACAAATAATTTAAGGGTTCTATTTTCTCAAGTCAAGGTTAACCACGACAATTACATCACTTTGCAATCAAATTCAAGATTTCAATAAACCTTTGCCTCGCGAATTAGTGTCCGAAGGCTTCAAATCTTGTCACAAACAATTCAATATACTCAACACGAATCGTATGAATTAATTCCAGAAAAACTCACGAATTCCAAACACCCATTCCGATAAGAGTTTAACCATACAAAAATTATCGAATTCCGGCATCAGATTGCCTTTCAAATCCTCAATTAAAGTCTTTGAAGGTTTCTACCATTTTCAACCCAATCTTTACCCATTTGAACTCAACAATCTTCCCACAACCTTATTGGTACAAGCATGTTTAACTAATACTCTCACATCAATGAATCACACTCACCCATCTTTACCCAAACTCGAAATTGAAGACTAGGGGTTAGAACCTTACCTCTTGGGTGAAGATCTTGTGATATTTTCTTGTTGAATTTCAAAGCTTGAACAAGATTTTTAATGAACAAAACACTTCATCCACTTCCTCTCTCTAGAAAACTCTCACTTCTCTCTAAAATCATTAGATAATTACCCCAAAATAAGCCCCAAAACCTATTTATCAAAATAGGGCCGAGTTATGAAAATAGGAAAATGGACCCTCCGAACTCAGGTATGAGGTCGCACAATGGACTGCACAATGGGTATGCGGGTAGCACAATGGACCGCAAAATCGATGCCCAGAATTGGGTTACACTGGTCAGGTCTGCGACCATTTTGCGATCGCACAATCGGTTTTGCGGTTCACATAATGATTCTGCGGTCACACATCTGACCGTAGAATCACTTTCTTCCAACCTTTGGTACTTTGGTCATAAATTCTTGAAGGAGTGTCCAAATGACAAACGGTTTGAAGTGTTAGAAACTAGAGCCGAAGACCTTTCATTTGATAGGTCGATCATCATATAAATACTTATATATATTTAGATATTCTTATCCAAAATTTGGTCTTGTGCGTACTCATTGAAACTTTAGTCTTTTATGAAAGTTTCCAACTTGACTTAGGCTTAGACCTCTCCTTAGACCCCACATCACTTATAATATGCCTCATACACTTATTTTCATACCTAATTGATATCCATCAAATTAATAGTCCTCAAAGGAGAAGTAGAGTCCGCCCCCAAACACATAACATAACTTATCTCTTCTTTCACCAATTCAATTTCCCGAATATTTACTAACTCCCAAAATTTCCAAAAATGTCGCCAGATTTTCCTTTGTATTTGGGCATGTCCACCTTTTAGAGAATCCCAAAAAGAAATCCTAACAACACATAAATAATCCAATCAACGTAACACAACATGAAAACAATACTAACATTGGCCTCATAAGCAATATATTACTAGAAAAGGAACGCTATTAACATCAACTATTCAGGTGATACATAACTCATAGCAGGTAAGCTCTCAGCATCTTCATAGAACACATAAATAAACGTTTAAAATAAAGATGATATTTTTGGGTCATCACAGTACCTGCGCTCACTGGGGGTGTGTACAGACTCCGGAGGGGCTCTTTCAGCCCAAGCGCTATAATCCGCATAGACAACTCACGTATTGTACGGACAACTGACGTGCTATAGTATCAATATCGGGATCTTCACGTGCAGAATGGACAACTCACGTGCTATAGTATAATATCTGGATCCTCACGGACAACTCACGTGATGTACGAACAACTCACGTGCTATAGTATAATATCTAGATCCGCACGGATAACTCACATGCTGAACGGATGACTAATGTGTTATAGTATAATATCTCACAATCAGGCCCTTAGCCTCACTCAGTCATAAATCTCTCCAGTCTCTCGGGCTCTCAATAATTATGAAAATCAGCTCAAAAAATAATGATATGATGCATCAATAATGAACAATAGAGACTGAGATAAAATAAACAAGTAAACTGCGACTGAGTACAAAACAACAATTTAGCAGATAATTCAACATGTACACGACCTTTGTGGGTCCCTACAGTGTCAATACATAATCTAAACATGATTTATGGTTTAATTTCTCTACTACATGGAGAATGTACAAATAATAACAAATTATTCAACTACACAGTTCCATGAAATTTGACCAAGTCACAATTCATACGGTGCACGCCCACACGCCCGTCACCTCAAAACCGATCACATAACACATAATCTGGGGTTTCATACCCTCAGGACCAAATTTAGAACTGTTACTTACCTCAAACAGTGTAATGCTTTAATCTGCAATGCCTTTGCCTCGTAAATCGGCCGCCAAATGCCTCAAATCTAGCCACAAATAATCCGATTCTGTCAATAAATATTATAGGAATTAATTCCATATGAAAATATAAATTTTCCATCAAAATCCAAAATTTCACCCAAAAATCGCCTATGGGGCCCACTTCTCGGAACCCGACAAAAGTCACAAAATCCAAAAGCCCATTCAACCACGAGTCTAACCCTACTAATTTTACCTAATTCCGACATCAACTCGACCCTCAAATCTTCAAATTAAACCAAGAGGGTTTTCTAAACTTTCCAACTTAATTCACCCATTAAATGTTAAAAACAACCATGGATTCAGGTAATTTGACCAATATTGAGTTAAGAAAACTTACCCCATTTTCAAAACTTAAACTTTTTTGTCCAGGACTCTCTTCTTCGTGAACGCGACAGCTCCCACGTGTTCGCGAAGCACATTCTTGTGCTGCCCAGATTTCCTCCTTCGCGAACACAAAGACCAATTTCTCCCAGGCCGGCTTTCCCTTTCGCGAACGTGTGCCCCCGGTCACGAACGCGAAGCTTCGCCCCTCGACCCTTTGCAAACGCGTGCTCCCAGTCGCGAACGCGAACCTTTGCCCCTTGACTCTTGGCGAACGCGTGCCCCCGGTCGCGAATGCGAAGCACAAAATGGGCCAGTCCAAATCTCCTCTCTGCGAACGCGAGACTCCCCTCGCGAACACGAATAAGGAAACTAGATACATGCATCAGAAAATTCCAGTAGCTGTAAGTCCAAATTTCGATCCGTTAACCATCCGAAACTCACCCGTGGCCCCCGGGACTTCAACCAAATACACCAACAAGTCCTAAAATATCATACGAACTTAGTCAAAATCTCAAATCATATAAAAAAAATGCTAAAATCACAAATCACACCCCAATTCAAGCTTAACGAAAACTAACGAATTCCAACTTCTACATTCGATGCCGAAACCTATCAAATCAAATCCGATTGACCTCAAATTTTGCACACAAGTCATAAATGACATAACAGACCTATTCAAATTTTATAACTGGATTCCGACCCCGATATCAAAAAGTCAACTCCCCGATCAAACTTTCAAACTTAAATTTCTTTTTTAGTCATTTCAAGCCTAATTTAACTACTGGCTTCCAAATAACTTTTCGGACACGCTCCTAAGTCTAAAATCACCATACGGAGCTATTGGAATCATCAAAACTCTATTCCAGGATAGACATCCGGTCACTATTTTAATTTAAGTTTTAAACCTTGGAACTAAGTGTTCCAATTCATTCCAAAACCTCACCAGACTCGAACCAATCACCCCGACGAGTCACATAACAACTGTAAAACATAAGCTGAGCAGTAAATGGAGAAACGGAGTTGTAATACTCAAAATGACTGGCTGGGTCATTACACCAACAATCCTCAGTATCGTGTCCCACTCCTCTAGAGTGGTATTCATATTTAGCATCAGCTCAGTACGGGGGGGGGGGGGGGGACTCGGGGTTCGACCGGTTCAGGGGCATTGGCTGCAACTGACCTAGCATGGTTAGCTTTTGTAAAAAAGCTTGAATATTATTCACCAATAAGGGTGAGCTGATTCCTCCTGGGAGGCTCTCTTGGACGAGGATTGTATTGGTGAATATTTTGTTGGGGATTATATAAAACTTGGTAGGGACAAGCATTTTCGGGAGATGGAGCTCGATTTTGTGTATAATGTTGTGGCCGTGTATATGATTGTGCATTCATCACTGTATAGGTAGGCAGTGCTACGACATAAGCAATATCTTGATGGGGATAATAGTGTTGTGGGGGCCTTAGGAAGCATATATGATTGGTTGAATGACTTGCGGCCCCCCTCGAGCTCGAAACCATCATGGCTCCCTCTTCCCTCATGTTTCTGTTCATCAAACCCCCAGAACCATTCTGAATGGTCTGGGTTGTATCAACTATTGTACACGTAGAATTAGACCGTGGATGGTGTTATTTAGCATGCAAAAATTGCGCAAAAAAAGTAGAGAAAGAGGGGGAAAATTCTATTGTAAAAAATGCGAGCAGATTCAATTTGCCACTCATAGGTATGACTATAATTTATAGTTTTTTTACTACTATTAAAGATTAAAAATTTAAAAATACAAACTCTTTCCAGGTACAGGCTACAAGTTAAGGTGATGGATTGCACCGGTACAATTTCTTTGCTGTTGTGGGATAAGGATGCAACTAAGATTATCGAAAAGTCGGCAAATGATTTAAAGGATGCTGTATTTGAGGTACATGATCCATTCCCCTGCATCTCCTTTCCGTCTTATTTATGGGGTAGTTGACTTTGTGTCTATATGCATGTGAGGACTGATATACTTGAAAGAACTTTAGGTTAACCAATAACGTCAAAGTTCTTTTAAGTTTAAGTTACAAAGTCATTAAGATATGATTTTTAAATTTCAAATAAGCTTATTGCTAAATCTGTATGCCTTTGCTCTTATTAGATTTACTTGAAAGGTTTGATAAGTTTGAACTTTGAAAGGATGGTAATAGTTCTTTATTTTTAGGTGTCCCTGAGTTTCGCTAAAGTTAAGATAGTTGTAGTTAATCACTAAAAAAGTAAGTTATGTTTTTAATAGTTCTGTATTTTTAGCTTATCGCTAAAGTTTCACTTTGTTTTAAAGTTCTTTAAAATCTGAGTTTGTTCTTTTGCAGTTAAACACTTAAAGCAATATAGACAGTAAATCTACTTAGTTCAATCTCTGATGACGATGGTGCTGAATTTGAGGTTACAAACTATTATTAAAATGGTTGGAGTTTGGCGGCAGCACTAACAGTGCAAAATTCAACAAGTATTAATGAACGAAGAGGCATTTTGCATCAGAAAACTTATGCTTTCATTTTAGTTTCCATCTTCTACTTTAGTCTTTTTATATTAATAACTTTATTTAGTGTATTATTCCTCGTATTTAGCTTATGCTTAATAACACACTTACTATGAGAATTGAAGCATCATCTTTTTAACAATTTAATCCATTCTAATAAGGAACAAACAAAATGCGTACACCGTATTACATTTACTTTTTACTTTGGTTGTTGTAGTTTCTATTAACCACAGTCATTATGTCTTTTTGTTAGACATCTGGTGTTGCAGACGACTCTTCATGTCCAATGATGTAACGATCCGACCGGTCGTTTTGAGCATTTGCACTTCGCTCGGTTGTTTGAGGGCATGAGTAGCTCCGTAGGATGTATTATGACTTATGCGAATCGTCGGTTTTGGCTTTTAGGTTATTCAGAATTTGATTTGGAGGAATGATTCTCAGCTAAAAGCTTTAATTTGAAAGGTTTGACCAAGTTTTGACTTTTTAGTATTTGACCTCGGATTGGATTTTTTGATGGTTCCGTTAGCCCCGTTGGGTGATTTTGGACTTAGGAGCACGTACGGATTGTGGTTTGGAGATCCGTAGTAAAAATTGGTTTGAAATGGCGAAAGTTAGAATTTTGAAAAGTTTGACCGGGAGTGGACTTTTTGATATCGGGGTCGGATTTCGATTCCGGAAGTGGGAGCAAGTCCGTAATGGCAAATGTGACTTGTGTACAAAATTTGAGGTCAATCGGATGTGATTTGATAGGTTTCGGTATCGGTTGTGGAAGTTGAAGTTTCAAAGTTCAATAATTTCGAATTGAGGTGTGATTCGTCGTTTCGATGTTGTTATGTGTGTTTTGAGGCCTCGAGTAGGTCCGTGTTATGTTATGGGACTTGTTGATATATTTGGACGGGGTCCCGAATGCCTCGGGTGAGTTTCGGACGAGGTTTGGATCATTTTCATTCCATGTTGCATTGCTGAAGATTTTCTGGTTCTGGTATGACCGCACATGCGGAGTGTTGAGCACAGGTGCGGCGCCGCAAAAGCGGCAGTGCCATCGCAGAAGCGAGAAATGGAGCTGGGCGTGAGGATCGCAGGTGCAAGTGCTTGGATGCACCTGCGCAACCGCAAATGCGGTTCAAGTGCGCAGAAGCGCGATCGCAGAGGCGGCTTAAGGACCGCAGGTGCGAGGTTTTGCTGAGTGAGGCTGTTCGCAGGAGCGAGGAATTACCGAAGAAGAGATGGTCGCAGATGCGACAATTTGACCGCAAATGCGGAATAGCTGGGCAGAGTTATAAAAATTGAGGTTTTGGTTCTTTCTCCATATTTTGAGCTGTGGGACTCAGATTAAGGCGATATTTGAAGCAAATTTCATCACAAGAATTGGAGTAAGTGTTCTCTACTCAGTTTTGATTATATTCCATGAATCTATTTTCGATTTTAGCAATTGGTTTATGAATTTTAAAGAGGAAATTGGGGGTTTTGGCCTAAAGTTTCATAATATGAATTTTCTAGTTTTGAACACCGATTTGGAGTCAGATTTGAGTGAAACTAGTATGGTTGGACTCGTAATTGAATGGGTTGTCGGATTTTATGAGTTTTGTCGAGTTTCGAGGCGTGGGCCCAGGTGTGAGTTTTGGCCGGATTTGGGATTTGATGTAGAATTCGATCTTTATCATTTGTAATTGCTCCCTTGGTCTTTATCTAATGTATCTGAGTTGCTTTTGGCTAGTTTTGAGCCGTTCGGAGATCGCTACGCGCGTGATGGCATTTTTGGAGCATCGCTTGACTTGCACGATGTTGGAATTTGCTTGTTCAAGATAAGTAACTCTTCTAAACTTAGTGCTGAGGGTATGAAATCCCAAATTACGTGTTGTGTGATTGGTATTGAGGTGACGCACATGCTAGGTGACGGGCGTGTGGGCGTGCACCTTGTGAATTGTAATTCCATTGTTTCCATGGCACTGTATAGTGGCCCTAGTTTCATTGATATCTGTGTTTTCACCATGTGATAAAGTAACTGAACTGTCAATCATGCTAGATATCATGTTTAGGCTTTATGCTGATATTGTTAGGACCTATAGAGGTCGTTGCTTGCTGTCATCTCATAGATTTCATTGATATTTCGTACTCAGTCATATTCATGCATTCATATCATATCCCAGTCTCAGTTGTTACTTATTGATAGATCATATCATTGTTATGGGTCAGTTTACATGACATTGTGAGCCCGTAGGTGAGACTGGAGAGATTGATAACTGAGTGAGGCCGAGAGCCTGATTATGAGTGACAGTTATGGGATCGGGCTGCATGCCGCAGTGGTTATATTGATGATTACGATAGCGCTTGGGCTGCAGGAGCGCAGATGACACTATTGAGAGATGGATTTTCCTGGACATGGATTTGTCCGAAGTACTTACTACCTAGAGATGGATTTCTCCACAGGGTTGGATTGCCCATTTTTTCCTCGGTACTGGGTGACTTATAGTCAGTGTTGTATATGTTCCAGGATGGATTTTCTTGGGCCGTATGGGCCATATACAGTACCAAGTGGTTGAGCATGATGAGTGGAAAGTGAGAAGCAGTGAGATTGAGTACTCTGAGATACATGGTATTGGCATGCACACATGACATACATTCATAGAGACACATTTTGTTTCCTCATGCTGTACAGTATCACGTCATTCATGACTTTTACACACATTGATATGTGAGCATAGAGAGGTATTTCACATTTGCTATCTGGAAAGGAAATGAAACATCTTACTTATTTTGGAAAGGATTTTTGGAAAAATTTACAGTTTTCAAACTATCTCATACTTTTCGACGATTTCGGTAAAGGATTTAGGTTTTCACTGTTATTCTTAAAAAGCGGAACTATTTTCGTGAAATTGTGATAAAGCTGAGCATTTTATTTCTGAATTGCTTCCTTATTTATATGCTCTACATTGTTATAAATAGTTGTTGGCTATTGGTGTTACCCGACCATATTCCAGCTCGTCACTACTTTCAACCTAAGGTTAGGTTTGTTACTTATTGAGTACATGGGGTCGGTTGTACTCATACTATACTTTCTGCATATTTCGTGCAGATTTCGGATGCCGATGTTGCTATGTTCGATATGAACTGGATTGGAAAATGTACCTGCGCCCCTGTTGTAGTTGCCTCTTGTTCATGGTATCCTTAGATTTTAAAACTCTGTTTATGTACTTTTCAAACAGAAAGTGTATTTAATTCATATCAGCTTTGTAAACTCTATTCTTAGAAGCTCATGATTTGTACTACCAGTCCTTGGGGAATATATAAGATTCAGATAATTCCTTTGTTTAATTGTCATATTAAAAAGTTAATTGAAATTGGATAGTTATTAGTTGGTTTACCTAGCGGGTTGGGTTAGGTGCCATCACGACTAGTGGATTTTGGGTAGTGACAGATTGGTATCAGAGGTCTAGATTCATAGGTTTTACAAGTCATGAGCAAGTGTCTAGTAGAGTCTTGCGGATAGGTATGATGATGTCCATACCTATCTTCGAGAGGCTACGGGACATTTAGGATATACTTTCCATCTTTCTTTCATTATCGTGCGACATTGATTAAGCTTGAGGCATAATCCTTCGAATTCCTTCCACGCATTCGTATGCGCATGTGAGCGCTCGGTATCGGTTGTGCATCGACGATTGGTGATTTCTTGGATGAGGGCGAGATGTGATTTCTGTGTGTTGATGATGGACCAGTCTGGGGGATTTGAGGCTGGGTTTTGACTGTAGCTAGAGCACTAAGGTGTTGATTGCATGAGCACGTGCTTTTGGATTTATATGTCCGGTAGTGTCCCTATTAGTGGAATTTGTGGTTGGATGGCTATGTGATGAGTATGATGTGACTGCGAGATGTGTTCATATGATTTGAATGTGACGAGAAGGGTTTGCTTGAGGTGTAGAAAGAACTATTTGGTGCTTGATTTCCATCTTGATTTGACGTATAGTCTCGAGTTATGGGTGTGTTGAAGGATCCTTTTCATGTTGTTTAGTTGAGGAGTGGTGTAGATTTTCGTGTCGTGATATGAGTTCAGACTCAGGAAGATTAAGTGGTTGCATAATAGTTATGACCGTGGAAGGGTACAGAAAGATCTCAATTTGAGGCTAAGCAGGTGGGTTATCTCCTGCGGGATGTCCTGAGGTTGTGTGATCTCTATGTTGTTTTGTTGAGAGTTCTCTTTTACCAGTAAATTATATGTAGTGCAATTTGAGTTTGGATCTCTTGTGGAAGTTGGCTTGACTGTTACGAGGATGAATGCGAAATGTGCAAATGATTTGAGGTATTATGTGGTTTGTGTTACATGAGCTTAGGAAGGATTTAGTTGAATCCTATTACGGTGTGATGCCAGTATGGGGGTGGATATTGCAAGTTATCAAATGCTTTATTCCTTGGCCTTGAGCCAAGTGGGGGAGTCTGCTATCGACGGGTTAATTGCGTGGGTATGTGTTGTATTGGTTTCAGTTTGAGGTATACTGGTGAATCAGTTATGGCTTACAGAGGTTGAGATCGAGGGTGACTTGAGTAAGGAAATTTTGGATAAGGGTTGCGTTATGCTTTATGGGTATATGAGAAACATTGGATGATTGAGTTGTTATTACAGTTTGGTTTTGTGCAAATGGGATCCGGAGAGTTCTTGATGGTTCCTACCATGGTTAGAGATGTATATTTCCTACTGGTGTGAGGATCATGTGATGTATAGTGATTTTCTCCTGGATGGGATCAAATGGAAAGTTCTTGGCTAATTAAGTATGTAGTTGCATGTGACTCAGAGTGGATTACGAAGCTCTCATCGTTTTCGTATGATGCCATGGTATGCGCGGTGTGTTGTGGAGGATTGAGAATTGCATGTGTAAGGTCACAGTTCAATTTTGAAGGGAAAGTCATGAGTCCTTTGGCAGCATGGACAGTTTCAGAACTAGGTAAATGATATTACTATCTGGTATGGCTTGATGAGGGTAGACATTTCAGAAGGGGCAATGTGTTTTGATTTGTGGATACTTCATTAGTATTGCGGCACTCTCTTGTTTGATCAACTGTTGATGTTCAAATTTTGCTTTGTGGCACAGAAGAATTATAGAAGTATTCCTCGTGGGATGATCGTGTATTGGAGAAGTGTTAGACATTCAGGCAGTGGAGTTGAGATCAAATATGGTGATTCGTGTGTTCTATGGATTTGGAGATTGGGAATTCTCATGAGTAGATTGTTTCGTGTTTGTGGACTGTGAAAACGTAGCCAAGGTTAGTCAGAAGATAGTATGTGTTGTGATTCAGTTATTGTGGACTTTCAACGGGATATTTATCTATTGTGGGTGACGAGAGTTGATTTGGGGTTCATTAGTAGGCCCAATATGGATGTGTGTTCTGCACCGAGTCGGATTGGTTAGCTCCATACTGCCATTGTTGAGGGATGTACCATTTGGTTGTTGTTGAGCTTATTCGTGTTCTGAAATGATTTGTGAATTACTCTTCTATGCCATGAGGAGTTGTGATTCGTTGGTTATATGCACATATGGTGCAGTTCTATTTGAGCTTTATAGCGAAATTTGAGCGAGATGAGTATTTGGGTATTGCATGATTGATTGCGCGTTGGCTATGTTCTTTCCAGATTGTGGTATTATGTTATTTGCTTTCCGTGGTTATGGTAATGCACTTTGGGTACTTGATGTCGAATTTCGCGTGGTTATTGATTTTGATCAAGGTGTCTCGAGGTATATAATATGGACCAGCATTTGGATGGGGTCATGCATTGCAACGAAGTTATGTTGAGATATGATTCTTTGTGTTGGATTCGTGTGTTTTGGTTCTACGGTGTGTGCTAGGATCTTAGCATGGTGTTGTGATGGTACTTGTTAAGCTGGCAGGACAGTCCTCTCGTTTGAGGTATTTTCAGGATTGAATACATTTGGAATGTTGCTATTTGGTGCACTGGTTGTGGCTTTAAGCTGTATTGATGTGTCATGTCACTAGAGTGATTATGTTAGATGGGATGAGGTCGTCATACTAGAATTGGTGCTATCGGATCTGATTGCGGTATATTTGGAAGGATATTGATGCTGATCGGCTTAGAAATTTGCTATAGTTCCTATCGAAGGAGAGGGAGTTCCACAACTTGTTGATCTGGAGAATGGTTATGAGTTTCTGCGTGTTTCTTTCATCGTTGGCAGTATATGAAGGTGTTAGAATGATGCTTTCTTTGATAAGAGGTTTATTACCGACATTGGGTTGTTTTGAGCAGCTACTGTGATTAGAAATTATCGCTATGAGTGTTTGAGTTATGTGATATATCATGTGATTTCATCTTGAGTTATGGCTATGACTGGATTCAACTTGTTCAGACTTATACAATGTGTAGATGCGAGATTCTGATCTTATCGAAAATTTCAGATGTGGAAATTGGATTCTAAGGCTTATGGGCTAGGTTGGATTAAGAAATTGCAGTCATGTTGTGTTATCAAACCTATATGGGATAGGGTGACGTGGGATCACCCCCGGGTATGTGCATGTTAAGGTTACACGATGATTTTATCGCTTTTGGAACAACTCTGGGCACGTTCGAGGATAAACGTATGTTTAATTGGGGGAGGATGTAACGACCTGACCGGTCATTTTGACCATTTGCACTTCGCTCGGTTGTTTGAGGGGATGAGTAGCTCCGTAGGATGTATTATGACTTATGTGAATCGTCGGTTTTGGCTTTTAGGTTATTCAGAATTTGATTTGGAGGAATGATTCTCAGCTAGAAGCTTTAAATTTGAAAGGTTTAACCAAGTTTTGACTTTTTAGTATTTGACCTCGGATTGGATTTTTTGATGGTTCCGTTAGCCCCGTTGGGGTGATTTTGGACTTAGGAGCACTTCTGGATTGTGGTTTGGAGGTCTGTAGTAGAATTTGGCTTGAAATGGAGAAAGTTGGAATTTTGGAAAGTTTGACCGAGAGTGGACTTTTTGATATCGGGGTCGGATTCCGATTCCGAAAGTGGGAGCAGGTCCATAATGTCAAATGCGACGTGTGCAAATTTGAGGTGAATCAGACATGATTTGATAGGTTTTGGCATCGGTTGTGGAAGTTGAAGTTTCAAAGTTCAATGATTTCGAATTAAGGTGTGATTCATCGTTTCGATATTGTTATGTGTGTTTTGAGGCCTCGAGTAGGTCTGTGTTATGTTATGGGACTTGTTGATATATTTGGACGGGGTCCCGAGTGGCTCGGGTGAGTTTCAGACGAGGTTCAGATCATTTTCATTCCATGTTGCATTGCTGAAGATTTTCTGGTTCTGGTATGACCGCACCTGCAGAGTGTTGAGCGCAGGTGCGGCGCCGCAAAAGCGGCAGTGCCATCGCAGAAGCGAGAAAGGGAGCTGGGCATGAGGATCGCAGGTGCGGGTGCTTGGATTCACCTGTGCAACCGCAAATGCGGTTCAAGTGCGCAGAAGCGCGATCGCAGAAACGACTTAAGGACTGCAGGTGCGAGGTTTTGCTGAGTGAGGCTGTTTCGCAAGAGCGAGGAATTACCACAGAAGCGGTGGTCGCAGATGCCACAATTTGATCACAAATGCGGAATAGCTGGGGTAGAGTTATAAAAATCGAGGTTTTGGTTCTTTCTTCATATTTTGAGATGTGGGACTCGGATTGAGGCGATTTTTGAAGCAAATTTCATCACAAGGATTGGGGTAAGTGTTCTCTACTCAGTTTTGATTATATTCCATGAATCCATTTTCGATTTTAGGAATTAGTTGATGAATTTTGAAGAGGAAATTGGGGGTTTTGGCCTAAAGTTTCATAATATGAATTTTTGAGTTTTGAACACCGATTTGGAGTCGGATTTGAGTGAAACTAGTATGGTTGGACTTGTAATTGAATGGGTTGTCGGATTTTGTGAGTTTTGTCGAGTTTTGAGGCGTAGTCTCCGGTGTGATTTTTAGCCGATTTGGGATTTGATGTAGAATTCGATCTTTATCATTTGTAATTGCTTACTTGGGCTTTATCTGGTGTATCTGAGTTGCTTTTGGCTAGTTTTGAGCCGTTCGGAGGTCGCTACGCGAGTGATAGCATTTTTGGCGCATCGCTTAGCTTGCTCGGTGTTGGAATTGGCTTGTTCAAGATAAGTAACTATTCTAAACTTTGTGCTGAGGGTATGAAACCCCAAATTATGTATTGTGTGATTGGTATTGAGGTGACGCACATGCTAGGTGACGGGCATGTGGGCGTGCACCCTGTGAATTGTGATTCCATTGTTTCCATGGCACTGTATAATGGCCCTAGTTTCGTTGATATCTGTGTTTTCACTATGTGATAAAGTAACTGAACTGTCAATCATGCTAGATATCATGTTTAGGCTTTATGCTGATATTGTTAGGACCCATAGAGGTCGTTGCTTGCTGTCATCTCATAGATTTCATTGATATTTCGTACTCAGTCATATTCATGCATTCATATCATATCCCAGTCTCAGTTGTTACTTATTGATAGATCATATCATTGTTATGGGTCAGTTTGCATGACATTGTGAGCCCGTAGGTGAGACTGGAGAGATTGATGACTGAGTGAGGCCGAGAGCCTGATTATGAGTGACAATTATGGGATCGGGATGCATGCCGCAGTGGTTATATTGATGATTATAATAGCGCTTGGGCTGCAGGAGCCCCTCCGGCGTTTGTAACACACCCCAGTGAGCGCAGATGATACTATTGAGGGATGGATTTCCCTCGACATGGATTTGTCCGAAGTACTTACTACCTAGAGATGGATTTCTCCACAGGGTTGGATTGCCTCTTTTTTCCTCGGTACTGGGTGACTTATAGTCAGTGTTTTATATATTCCGGGATGGATTTTCCTGGGCCGTATGGGCCATATACAGTACCGAGTGATTGAGCATGATGAGTGAATATTGAGAAGCAGTGAGATTGAGTACTCTGAGAGTGTAAGTACATGATTCATCTCTGAGATACATGGCATTGGCATGCACACATGACATACATGCATAGAGACGGATTGTTTTCCTCATGTTGTACGGTATCACGTCATTCATGACTTTTACACACATTGATATGTGAGCATAGAGAGGTATTTCACATTTGCTATCTGGAAAGGAAATGAAACATCTTACTTATTTTGGAAAGGATTTTTGGAAAAATTTACAGTTTTCAAACTATCTCATACTTTTCGATGATTTCGGTAAAGGATTTGGGAAATTGTGATAAAGCGGAACTATTGGTGTGATAAAGCTGAGCATTGTGATAAAGCTGAACTATTTTCGGGAAATTGTGATAAAGCTGAGCATTTTATTTCTGAATTGCTTCCTTATTTATATGCTCTATATTGTTATAAATAGTTGTTGGCTATTGGTGTTGGACCCGACCATATTCCAGCTCGTTACTACTTTCAACCTAAGGTTAGGTTTGTTATTTATTGAGTACATGAGGTCGGTTGTACTCATACTATACTTCCTGCATATTGCGTGCAGATTTCGGATGTCGATGTTGCTATGTTCGATATGAACTGGATTGGAAAATGTACTTGCGTCCCTGTTGTAGCTGCTTCTTGTTCATGGTAGCCTTAGATTTTAAAACTCTATTTATGTACTTTTCAAACAGAAAGTGTATCTAGTTCATATCAGCTTTGTAAACTCTATTCTTAGAAGCTCATGATTTGTACTACTAGTCCTTGGGGAATGTATAAGATTCAGATAATTTCTTTGTTTAATTATCTTATTAAAAAGTTAATTGAAATTGGATAGTTATTAGTTGGCTTACCTAGCGGGTTGGGTTAGGTGCCATCAGGACTAGTGGATTTTGGGTCGTGACAAATGGAGATAGAAATTATTGTTGAAAAAAGGTGCATGTTTAAAGTTGAGGTTAAGAGTTCCAACAATCAGAATAAACATGAAGTCTTAAAAGTTGTTACGCTTACTGACGACGAGGAAATTATAAGGAAATATATTCCTTCTCCACAAGAAGAGACGTTCAAAGTATGTTTCTATACTCAATTTTTCTCACTTTTCCTATTTGTGATTGAATTAAATTTTAATTATGATACACATTTTTTTGTAGGATCCAGATTTCAATAACAACGAAGTCAGTCATGAAGATATACGAAATCACGGTGATTTTACAACTCATTATAAATATTATTTTACATAACTTATTCTTTTAATTTAATGATTTGCAGGTTATAAAATAATAAAGCAACAAGAACTATAGATTAAGTATTGATTTTCACAAGTTTTTGTGTTTTAAATATGTATGATTCCACTGAAGATAATGAGTTGATCGATGTTGCAAATACACTTGCCAAGATAGGTATAACTAATCCTGCAGCAGTGGTTGAAGAAGATTCGAATGCACAATTATCGGAAAATAAGACCAAGAGAGTATTTAAAAAGAAGAAGATAGCATAAGTTGTTTGCATATGTAACAGTTGGAGAAACTAAGAACTGTCTGATTAGTTAGTTTATTAGTTTTATTAGTTATGAATAAGATGTTTGAATCATTTCATATTTTTCTTGGTATTGCACTTTTCCTGTTTAGTTAGTTTGGTATTTTCATTTTCTATGGACAAGATATTTGAATCAGTTCATGGTTCTTTTAGTTGTTAAAATTTTCCTATATATACGTAAGACAGTCCGCAGAGTTTTAAAGCTCCATTGATTTTTTACTTAATTAGGCTATGAGCCAGTGTTGTTTGTTTTTTGACCCATTTCACTGTTATGTTGGTTTTATAAGTAGTCGAAGATTTCTTTTGCATTCTTGGTTGATATATTTCTCCATTAAGCTATCTATAATTGATGTGAGAGTGAAGCTTTGATGTGCGACGAGCAATCTTGAATTCATGTGAGTGTGAAGTTATCTCATTTTGTTGATAGATTTTTACATTCACTACTAGAAATCCGGTAAAAATC
The DNA here is from genome assembly GCF_000390325.3 of Nicotiana tomentosiformis. Lineage (NCBI taxonomy): Eukaryota > Viridiplantae > Streptophyta > Magnoliopsida > Solanales > Solanaceae > Nicotiana > Nicotiana tomentosiformis. The sequence goes on along the minus strand of NC_090814.1, from coordinate 125,509,417 downwards.
GACCAAAAATATCGACCAACGTTGGTCGGTAATGGCCAAAAACCGACCAAAATACGACCATTTACGTGTGGACAGTATTTTTGTGGTCGGAAAGGAATAACGACCAAAGTTGGTCGAAAATTACCGACCAACTTTGATCGGTCAATTAAATTCAAAAAAAAAAAAATATTGCAAAAAATAACCGACCAAAGTTGGTCGGTATTTTAATTATGTAATAAAAAGATTCACCATCTGGGAATCGAACCGGGGTCTGTACTGTGGCAGGGTACTATTTTACCACTAGACCATTGGTACATTTTGTTTTAAGATTATTTTTTATTTGATTTATATTCTTTAATTGTATTTTCGCACGAAAATAACCGACCAAAGTTGGTCGGTTTTATTAAAAAGTAAAATTACCGACCAAAGTTGGTAGGTTTTTTTAAATGACCCGCCGAATTAACCGACCAATTTTGGTCGGTTTTTTTAATATTAATTTTTATTTATTTTAATTGAAAAACCGACCAAAGTTGGTCGGTTTCTTGAAACATAATTTTCGCGGGACTCAAAAACAGTTTCCCGCATTTTTGCGCCAAAGAAAACCGACCAAAGTTGATCGGTTTCGTAAAAAAAAAATAAAAATAAAATATTTTAAAAAACCGACCAACTTTGGTTGATTTTTTGACCGATCAAAGTTGATCGGTCGACCTTGGTCGGTTTTTGCCAAATTTCTAGTAGTGATTAAACCATTGATAGCTTGCATCTTCCTCCACGGATGGATCATAAAGTTAGTTGAAGAAGATTTCAACTACATGACTAAAGTACTTTCCATTAAGTGCTAAGTTTGCTGAAATATTAAAATTAATTCTATATGATTCGAAAGAAGGAAGAAATTTATTCTCTTCATGACAAGTATATTTCTTTAGGTTTGGTGAGAGCGTTGGAGTCGTTACAATTAGTGTCACGACCCAAAATCCATCATGGGTCATGATGGCGCCTAATACCACCGCCAGACAAGCCAACAGTGATTTACCAATTTGTAACAATCCGGTCGGTCGTTTTGAGTATTACAATCCCGTATCCTCATTTACTGCTCAAATTATGATTTAAGGTTGTTATTTGACTTGCCGGGACAATTGGTTGGGTCCGGTGAAGTTTTGGAATGATTTGGAACGCTTAGTTCCAAGCTTTAAAACTTAAGTTGAAGAGGTTTTGTGGTGCCGAGGTAGATTAATTAGTACAAAGGTTGTCGTCGTGGTTCGGACTTTTTGGGTTGAACAATGCACTGAGGAGTAAAGGAAATATTTCGGCAGAAGAGGACATTTCTGCGGCTCACTATGCGGTCACAGAATCACTCTGCGGACAGCATAATGGCCGCAGAGTGAAGCAGATGTGAGGCAAGATTTGAGGAAATCTGCGGTGTATTATGCGACCGCAGACATGTTCTGCGGTGCATTATGCAACCGCAGAACAGGTATGCGGGCCGCATAATCACCGCAGACCTAAACATGCGACCCTCGTTTTGGAGCTTCAATTATGCGGTCAGTTTGCGGGACCGTATACGTGTTATGCGATCGCAAATCTGCGTCGGGGTTCAAATCTTTCTAATTTTTGACCCAACCCAACTTCAATTTATAGCCCTTGAAGCTCATTTTGAAGTAAAAATCTGACATTTTTAGAGAGAAGGGAGAGTGCTCTAGAGAGAGGAAGAAGCTCAAGTGCTTTGTTCATCAAGATCTTGTTCAAGCTTTGAAATCCAACAAGGAAATATCACAAGATCTTCACCCAAGAGGTAAGGTTCTAACCCCTAGTCTTCAATTTTGAGTTTGGTTAAAGATGGGTGATTAAGAGTATGACTCTTGAGTGTAAGAGTATTATTTATACGTATCAATAAGGTTTATGGAAATATTGTTGAGTTCAAATAGGTAAAGATTGGGTTGAAAATGGTAGAAATCTTCAAAGACTTTAATTGAAGATTTGAGGATCGAGTTGATGTCAGGATTTGGTAAAATATTTATGGTCGGACTCATGGTTGGATGGGCGTTCATATTTTGTAACTTTTGTCGGGTTCCGAGACGTGGGCCCTACGAGCGATTTTTGAGTTAATTTTGAATTCTTATTGGAGAATTAGAATTTCCTTATGGAATTAATTACAATAATTGGTATTGACTGAATCGAATTAATTGTGGCTAGATACGAGGCTTTTGGAGACCAATTCTCGTGGCAAGGGCATAGCAAAATAAATAATTCGACGGTTTGAGGTAAGTAACAGTTTTAAATCTGGTCCTGAGGGTATGAAACCCTGGATTATTGTATTATGTGAGTATTTTGGAGGTGACGCACATGCTAGGTGACGGGCAGCCACCAGTGCAGGTTTAGTAGAGAACACTTACTACCAGATCAGACGGCCAGCCACCAGTGCCACCAGTTAGGGCTGCGAGGGGCCGGGGCCATGGTAGAGGCAAAGGCCGAGGTAGAGGTCGGGGTGTAGTTCGTACAGCAGTTGGAACAACACCTGTAACACCACTAGTTGCTCCAGCTCAGGAGCACGTTCCAAATATAGCTGAGCCGACGGGACCGGCTTAGGCACCAGTTGTGCCCATTGTTATTCCAGGCCTTCAAGAGGCTTTGGCCCAGATATTGACAGTTTGCACTGGCCTTGCTCAGGTGGTTTCGGCTCAGGCCACACCTGTAACTTCTTAGGCCGGGGGAGGCACTCATACCCCTGTTCCGTACTCCAGACCATGTAGTATAAGGACTTCAGATACCGGGGGCACTACCAGCCCAGCCGGCTGTAGCTGCTCAGGCCCCGATACTTCCTGTTATGGCATATGGTGAGCAGAGAAGACTCGAGAGATTTGGGAGGCTTCAACCTCCATTATTTAGCGGTGCTGAGTCAGAGGATACTTAGGGTTTTCTGGATAAGTGCCAGGAGATGCTTCGAACCACGGGTATTCTGGAGACCAGTGGGGTTTCGTTCACTACTTTTCAGTTTTCTGGAGTTGCCTTCAGTTGTTGGGAGGCTTATGAGAGGTGCAGGCTGATCAGTGCAGTACCACTTGCATGGCAGGAGTTCTCTATTCTCTTTTTCAAGAAGTTTGTACCGTAGTCTCGTAGAGAGGAGCTGTACAAGTAGTTTGAGAAGTTACATCAGGATGGCATGTCTGTAATGCAGTACGAGATGAAATTTTCTGAGTTGGCTAGACACGCAATTTGGTTGGTTCCCACTGATAGGGAGTGGATTAGGAGGTTCATTGATGGCCTCACATATCAGCTGCGGTTAATTATGACTAGGGAGAAGGTATCTGGTGCTACTTTTGATGAGGTAGTTGACATTGCTCGGTAGATAGAGGTGGTCCGTAGCTAGGAGCGTGGTGACAGGGAGACCAAGAGGCCTCGAGGTTCGGGCGTTTATGGTGCGATACCTTCTGGGGGACAGTCCTACCACAACAGGGGTCGCCCTTATAGGCCCGCTCAGATGACTCGTCCAGCTCATCGTGGTGCATTAACTAGCCACGGTTCTTACAGTGCTCACTCAGGCTAGCCTTCATTCAGTGCACTACCAGCACAGAGTTCTTATCATGCCTCATTCGCTCAGGCTTCTACATATAATTCCTCGGGTTATCAGGAGCAACAGTTCCGTCAGAGGAGGGGTTGTTTCGAGTGCGGAGAACTGGGTCACTTCAAGAGAGATTGTCCTAGGCTGTTGAGTAGCGCTCCACAGTAGAGTTTTCGACCGACAACACTAGCACCAGCAGTTCCACCACCCGCCCAGCCAGCTCGGGGTGGGGCTCAGGAAGCTAGGAGTCACTCAAGAGGGTGAGGCCGATCAGGTGGCGGTCAGGACCGATTCTATGCTTTTCCTGCTAGGCTAGATGATGTTGCCTCAGATGTAGTGATCACAAGTATTGTCTCAGTGTGCTATAGTGAGGCTTCTATATTATTTGACCTTGGTTCTACTTATTCGTATGTGTCATCATACTTTACTCATTATCTGGGTATGCCCGGTGACTCCTTAGTTTCATCTGTTCCTATATCGACACCGGTGGGCGATACTATTAGTGTGGACCATGTGTATCGGTTGTGTGTGGTAACTATTGGTGGACATGAGCCTAGATTTGATATTTTATTTCTTAGTATGGTTGATTTTGATGAAATCCTGGGTATGGATTGGTTGTCCCCATGTCATGCTATTCTGGATTGTCACGCAAAAACCGTGACGTTGGCAATGCCGGGGTTGCCAAAGGTCAAATGGAGAGGGTCTCTAGATTATGTTCCAGTAGGGTAATTTCTTATTCGAAGGCCCAACATATGGTGGGGAAGGGGTGTTTGTCATATTTGGCTTTTGTGAGAGATGTTGATGCAGATACTCCTACAATTGATTCAGTACCGGTAGTGCGAGATTTTTCGGATGTATTTCCTGCAGACCTTCCGGGTATGCCACCCGACAGGGATATTGATTTCGGTATAGACCTGGTGTCGGGCACACAACCCATTTATATTCCACCGTATCATATGGAAACAACTGAGCTGAAAGAATTGAAAGAGCAACTTCAGGAGCTCCTTGATAAGGGGTTTATTAGTCCTAGTGTGTCACCTTGGGGTGCACCAGTTTTGTTTGTGAAAAAGAAAGATGGTACTCTGCGAATGTGCATTGATTACAGACAAGTGAACAAAGTTACAATCAAAAACAAATATCCTTTGCCGCATATTGGTGATTTATTTGACCAACTTCAGGGAGCGAGGGTATTCTCCAAAATTGATTTGAGATCGGGGTATCACCAGTTGAAAATTCAGGATTCGAATATTCTAAAGATGGCATTTAGACGCGTTATGGCCACTATGAATTTCTTGTGATGTCTTTTGGGCTGACGACCGCCCCAACAACATTTATGCACTTGATGAATAGTGTATTTCAGCCATATCTTGATTTATTTGTCGTAGTATTTATTGATGATATCCTGGTGTATTCACGTAGCCAGGAGGAGCATGCACGACACTTGAGTATTGTATTACAGAGACTGAGAGAGGAGAGACTTTATGCCTAATTCTCTAAGTGTGAGTTCTTGTTTAGTTCGGTGGTATTCTTGGGACACATGGTGTCTAGTGAAGGGATTAACGTGGATCCAAAGAATATAGAGGCAGTTCAGAGTTGGCCCAGGCCATCTTCAGCTACTGAGATTCGGAGTTTTCTCAGCTTGGCCGGTTATTATCGTCACTTTTTTGGAAGGTTTCTCATCTATTGCATCTTCTTTGACTAAATTGACCCAGAAAGGTACTCCGTTCAGGTGGTCAGATGAGTGTGAAGAGAGCTTTCAGAAGCTCAAGACTGCTTTGACTACAACCCCAGTATTGTTATTGCCTATAAGTTCAGAGTCTTATATTGTGTATTGTGACACGTAGCATATTGGTCTCAGCGCAGTGCTGATGCAAGACGGTAGGGTGATTGCCTATGCGTCCAGACAGTTAAAGGTACATGAGAAGAATTATCTGGTCCACGACCTTGAATTAACTGCTATTGTTCACACCTTGAAGATTTGGAGGCATTATTTGTATGATGTCCATTGTGAGGTTTATACCGATCATCGGAGTCTACAAAATTTGTTTAAACAGAAGGATCTTAATTTGCGGTAGCGGAGGTGGTTAGAGTTGCTTAAGAATTATGATATCACCATTCTCTATCATCCCGGAATGGACAATGTGGTGGCCGATGCCTTGAGTCGTAAGGCGGAGAGTTTGGGCAGCTTAACATATTTACCGGTAGCAAAGAGGCCTTTAGCCTTGGATGTTCAGGCCTTGGCTAACCAGTTTGTTAGATTGTATATTTCGAAGCCAAATCGAGTTTTGGCTTGTGTGGTTTCTCAGTCTTCTCTTTATGATCGTATCAGAGAACGTCAGTATGATGACCCCTATCTACTTGTCCTTAAGGACACAGTTCAACACGGTGATGCCAAGGAAGTCACTATTGGGGATGACGGTGTATTACAGTTGCATGGCATGCTATGTGTGCCTAATGTAGATGGTTTCCGTGAGTTGATTCTCCAGGAAGCTCACAGTTCGCGGTATTCCATTCATCCAGGTGCCGCAAAGATGTATCAGGATTTGATGCAGCACTATTGCTGGAGGTGAATAAAGAAAGATATAGTTGAGTTTGTAGCTCGGTGTTTAAATTGTCAACAGGTAAAGTACGAGCATCAGAGACCAGGAGGATTGCTTCAGAGACTTGAAATTCCGGAGTGGAAATATGAGCGTATTACCATGGATTTTGTAGTAGGGCTTCTACGGACCTTGAGGAAGTTTGACGCTGTTTGGGTAATTGTGGATCGGTTGACCAAATTCGTACATTTTATTCCAATTGGTACTAATTATTCTTTGGAGCGGTTGGCTAAGATTTATATCCGCGAGATTGTTCGCCTACACGGTGTGCCAGTGTCCATCATTTCAGATCGGGGCACGCAGTTTACATCACAGTTTTGGAGAGCAGTGCAACGAGAATTGGGCACACAGGTTCAGTTGAGTACAACATTTCACCCTCAAACGGACGGACAACCCGAGCGCACTATTAAGATATTGGAGGATATGCTACGCGTTTGTGTCATTGATTTTGGGGGTTCTTGGGATCAATTTCTGCCACTCGCGGAATATGCTTACAATAACAACTACCAGTCGAGTATTCATATGGCTCTGTATGAGGCTTTGTATGGGATACGGTGCCGGTCTCTGGTGGGTTGGTTTGAGTCGGGTGAGGCTAGGATATTGGGTACTGACTTGGTTCAGGATGCTTTAGAGAAGGTTAAAGTGATTCAGGAATGGTTTCGCACGACGCCATCTAGACAGAAGAGTTATGCCGACAGGAAGGTTCGTGATATTACTTACATAGTTGGGGAGAAGGTTCTGCTCAAAATTTCACCCATGAAAGGTGTGTTGAGGTTCGGGAAGAAGAGCAAGTTGAGCCCTCGTTATATTGGGCCTTTTGAAGTACTTAAGAAGATTGGAGAGGTGGCTTATGAACTGGCATTGCCTCCTAGTCTATCGAGTGTTCATCCAGTGTTTCATGTATCTATGTTTCGGAAGTATGTCGGAGATTTGTCTCATGTTTTGCATTTCAGCACAGTGCTGTTGGATGGTAATCTGACTTATGATGTGGAGCCGGTGGCCATTTTAGACCGGCATGTTAGAAAGTTGAGATCAAAGAACATAACTTCAGTGAAAGTGCAGTGGAGAGGCCAGCCAATCGGAGAAGCTACGTGGGAAACTGAGCGGGAGATGCAGATCAAATATCCACACCTATTTGAGACTCCAGGTATAATTCTAACCGAATTGAATTAATTAGTTCAAAGATTGTAGGAGCTTCCAAGACGTGGGCCCCACAAGCAATTTTTGAGTTAATTTTGGATTTTTATTGGAGAATTAGTATTTTCTTATGGAATTAATTACAATAATTAGTATTGACTGAATCGAATTTATTATGGCTAGATACGAGGCTTTCGGAGACCAATTCTCGTGGCAAGGACGTAGCGGAATAAATAATTACACGGTTTGAGGTAAGTAACAGTTTTAAATATGGTCCTGAGGGTATGAAACCCTGAATTATTGTATTATGTGAGTATTTTTGAGGTGACGCACATGCTAGGTGACAGGCGTGTGGGCATGCACCATGGGAATTAGGACTTGGTCCATTCCGTGAAATTGGAAAGTTGAATAAGCTTGTTGTTAGCTATAGAATTTTGACAGTGAATCATGCTAGAAATCATGCTTAAGCTATGTGTTGGTGCTGTAAGGATGCCAGTGGTCGTGATACCTGTTGAACCTTCCTGCTTATTGTTACTTGTACTCAGTTGTAGTATTACTTGCATATTATACCTCAGTCTCTGTTATTCCCTGCTGATACATTATATCATTCTGTTTTGGGCTGATTCCCCTTTATTACTGAGGGCCATGAGACTAGAGAGGTTGATGACTGAGTGAGTCCGAGGGCCTATTTGTGAGGTATTGATACCATAGCACGTGAGTTGTCCGTGCGAATCTTGATATAATACTATTACACATGAGTTGTCCGTGCAACACGTGAGTTATCTGTGCGGATCCACATATTGATACTATAGCATGTGAGTTGTCCATGCAGCACGTGAGTTGTCCGTGTGAACTATAGTGCTTGGGCTGTAGGAGCTCCTCCGGAGTCTATACACCCATAGTGAGCGCAGGTACCTATTGAGTGTGAGTATTGAGGGTTGAGAGCCGAGTGTTGAGCTATTGAGAGAGCTTGAGGGACTGTTGCCCTGAGAGGTTGCACTTGTTTCTTTGTTGCTGCACTTAGATGATTTATGTCATTGTTCTGAAATTTCTGGAAAACTATTGTATCCGGTTTTACCTGAACTTGGTAATGTGTAACTGACTTGACTTAATTTGCCGTAATTGAAACATGTCTACTTTCATTGCTGAAATTACTGAAATGAACTATATTTGTATAGCTCGTCACTACTATTCAGTTCCTTAATTATTATTGTTACTTATTGAGTTGGTTGTACTTTTGTCCTTTTGTCCTTTTTGTCCGTTTGTCTTTTTGTTTTTTGAGCCGAGGGTCTTTCGGAAACAGCCTCTCTACTCCTTCGGGGTAGGGGTAAGGCCTGCGTACACACTACCCTCCCCAGACCCCATTAGTGGGATTTTACTGGGTTGTTGTAATTGTTGTTGTTGAGTTGGTTGTACTTACGCTACACCCTGCACCTAATATGCATATCCAGATGTTTCCGATCACGAAGGACTTTGATCTCGTGTGTGGTTGAGTATCGGAGATTCATGAGGTAGATGTCGGCGCTCGCAGTCCTTCTCTCTCCTTCCTCGTTATCTTTTCTTTTCTGTATTGGTATTTTGACACAGTCTCTTGTAGACATTGTTTCTTAGACTGGTTGTTTAGATACTCATGACTTGGTGACACCCGATGTTTGGGGCTATTTTTTCGCACTGTATTTTGAGTTTAACTACTGTTTTTACGAAAACTTTGTCATGTAAAAGCTTTGACTTATCTTTTGTGAAACATTGGAAGTAATTTTGAGGATCGGCTTGCCTAGTACCATCGATAGGCTCCATCACGACAGGTTAGGATTTTGGGCCGTGACACAATTTAATTAGCCGTTTTAGTATTTTTCAAATCAAAAGTTTTCCTTAATTAGACAGTGTAAAGTAGAATTTATGGAGTAAATGAAAGTAGTTGCACGATCCACGCTAATAAATAACCTGAAAGAACCCCCAAAATCGGTGTCACTAGTACATGAACATCTACTGGGAAATATGATAAATGCAACATCTGTCTAAATACACATTAGACAAGAGTATGTACCTGGCTCTAATGGAGACTTTGTATGCTTCGGATTCATAACATGAAATGCAGCTCACCGTATGTCCCCGCGATAGTTGCGCCTCTGTGCCCAAAAGATCACTAGACATACATGTACCTGCACAAAAATGTGCAGCAAGTGTAGCATGAGTATGTAAATCAACGCATACCTAGTAAGTATCAAGCCTAATCTCGAAGAAGTAGTGACGAGAGGTCGACATCAGCACTCACTAAAGGTCCAATAATATTAAAATAGAAATATTTAAATGGACATGATTTATGTGAATAACAATAGTTTTCTTAACAAACGGAAATAAATAATTCTGTCAAATTCAATAATTTCCAAATTTATCAATTAGCTTCACAAGCTACAATAGAATGTCAAGGTATCGTGTAATTATTATCATTATGCACGATTTCTGCTGAGGTCGTATGACCCGATACAGAGTGTCGTGTACACTGCCGAGGGACGTGCAGCATGATCCATAGATGCATCTATACTGCCGAGGCATTCAGTCCGCTCCACAAGAAAGGAGGACATTTTCTTATGAACCTCCGGAATGAGAAGTTATTATAAGGCTAACACATAAGGATGTACAATTTCTATTAACGGTCAAGTAATTTGCATAAATATTCAAGTATGTGAAATTTTGGTCTTTTACTATTTCCTCCAACAATTTTTAATATAATTCCAATACTTTAATCAATAAAGGATGCAATCATTACAAGTAATTCATGATTTGAGTCCTAAACTACCCGGACATAGCATAATTAGTAGCTACGCACGGACTCTCGTCACCTCATGCGTACGTAGCCCCTGCAATCAGCAATAATTATTAATTTAAATCACCTATGGGATAAATTCTCTCTTACAAGGTTAGACAAGTCACTTACCTCGCTCAGAAGTTCTATACCCGGTTCCAACGCCACTCTAGCACCTCAAACCGATGCTTGTCGATCCAAAGCTATGCAAATAATGTGCAAATAAATCAATATGTGTTTTAATACCCATAACTAATCAATTTTAACAAATTTCCAATTTCGCTCGAAAAGTTGGTAGTGGGGACCATATCTCGGAACCCGACGAAACTCACAAAATCTGATAACCCATCCAATTACGAGTTCAACCATACTAATTTCACTGAAATTCGACTCCGAATCGGCATTCAAAACTCGAAAATTCTTTTTTGTGAAATTATAGAAATTTCCTTCAATTTTCTCTTGAAGATTCAATAATCTTACACCAAAAATGAAGATTAATTCATGAAATATAATTACAAGGGAGTCAAGAACACTTACCCCAAGTTGTGTGATGAAATTCTTCTCAAAGGTCACCCAAACCGAGCTCCAAAATCCGAAAATGGATGAACATATTGAACCCTCGAACTTAAAGGGTTCTGCCCAGTCGCGATTTCCACTTCTGCGGTCCAGAAGGTCGCTCCTATTATAGCCGCTTCTGCGGCTCCAAGTCTCGCACCTACGAGAACCCAAGTCCAGGTTGTCGCCGCTTCTGCGGCCGGTATGCGCATATGCGCCCTCGCTTCTATGTTGATCACTCTGCAGGTGCGGTCTCGTATCTACGGCGAAATGATCGCATCTGCGGTCCCAGCACTGCCCATGGAAACCCGCTCCTGCGCTTGCCTGGCCGCTTTTGTGGCATCGTACCTGCAGCCCCTTTTTCCGCAGGTGCGATTGCATCAGCAACCAGAAAAATCCCAGCATTCCCTTAGTTCAAAAATCGATCCGTTAAGCATCTGAAACTCATCCGAGGCCCCCAGGGCCCCAACCAAACATACCAACAAGTCCTAACATTTCATACGAACTTAGTCGAGCCTTTAAATCACATCAAACTACGCTAAAAACACGAATCATTCTCCAATTCAAACTTAATGAACTTTGGAACTTCAAACTGCTACAATTGATGCCGAAACCTATCAAATCACGTCCGATTGAACTCAAAATTTGCACACAAGTCATAATTGACATTGCGGACCTGCTCCAGCTTCCAGAATCAAAATCCGACCCCGATATCAAAAAGTCCACTCCCGGTCAAACTTCTCAAAAATCATCCAAATTTTCAATTTTTGCCAATTGACGCCGAAATGACCTACGGACCTCAAAATCAACGTCCGGACACACCTAAGACCAAATTCATCATACAGAACTATTCTCAGGCTCGAAATCACAAACGGACATCGATAACATCAAAATCTACTTAAACCCAAACTTAGGAAATTATTAAACCTTCAAAATGCCAACCTTCCGTAATAAGCACCGAAATACTCCCGGTCAACCCGATACTTGACCCAAACATACGCTCAAATCCGAAATCATCATATGAACCTATTGGAACCTTCAAATCCTGATTCCGAGATCATTTATAAGAATTACAAACCTTAGTAAATTTTTCCAACTTAAAGCTTCCGAATTTAGAATTTTTCTTTTCAATTGAACTCCAAACTTCCCGAAATTCAATTCCGACCATACCTACAAGTCATATTACCTGAAGTGAAGCTACTCATAGGCTCAAACCACCGAACAACGTGCTAGAGCTCAAAATTACCGGTCTGGTCATTACATTCTCTCCCACTTAAACATATGTTCGTCCTCGAACGAGCTAAGGACTCCTCCAGAGTTGTCCAAAATAACAGTATAACACCTTGTGCACCTACCCGTGCCACCACATTCCGGTTGGATACATTAGCTCAAGCCAGACTGAAAATTCTCCTTATAACCTTAGTTAACAAGCTTTAAAAACCAAGTTCCCACTTCCAAATTTCTTTACAAGGCCAGGCTCTAACACACGAACTCTGTACCAAATCTCCACGCACTGCACCAAAACATGATTGTGCACTTGTGCTGAAATCACCCAATGCACCACATAAGTCGGTTCCCCCTAATAACATCCTCTGATCCCAATAGCTTTAATTTCACAAGTCCGTTGCCCGCAATACATCTCATGATGTATATAAGTCCTGTTCCAATTCTCACAATACCGCCACTATGAAAGAGTCGTGTAGAAACACATAACCTCCTGTCGAATCAACAAATCATTCAGTCCCTCCCCCGGACAAGAACCATTACCCCATTATGAACTGAATGATGATGTTTGCTCTTTAATATACCTTACATAAGTCTGATTGCACTAATTTGAGGTCCAATAGTCTCATATCACCCAGTACAAACTGCTCTTGCAACAAGCCACCTCAGACACTGCCAAAAATCTCATATGATGCCCACAATGCGCCATCAAGCTACGAACTTGAATATAGCTCATAATGAAGAACAATCTCTGATAGGGAATTACCAAGCCCGCGTAACAAATAAAACGGTCGAATAGATGCTATGAACTCTCCTCAGTGAATGAGAAACAAAAAACATAGAAACAAACATATGGAACCGTACTCAACATCTCACTGTTGTGGCGTGCAACCCGATCCACACATAACAGTCAGGAAGAAAATGTATATCAAGTCGTAGCGCTTGTACTTACAAAATATCCGAATATTGATCACAAGCACGCCAAGTGCAAAAATACAACTCTGGGAGACGGATAGCGCAATACGACACAAACCCAAGCACAACTAAGGCGCGATAAATGACCTGCATCTCGAGAGCCATCCTGCTCATATAACACCACAAGCTACACGAGACCTCAACACATGGGCAAATAATCAAGCCGTCTCAATCCGGAACAACTCCCACAGTTCACAACCAAGGGAATAGAGCACAATCCAGGCACAAACTCACACATTAGCGATATCACCAAAAATCTCCATACCTGGTTTCAATCCATAACAATCAAGTGACTACCATGCCACACTGATACAAATCTCCCCGTGGGGTATGCTCCCACAGCCATTCCGCACCTGGTAGCAAAGGCTGCATTTCCATACCACCGACCGTGCTAATCTGTAAGGTAATTTCATAATTCGCAAACCAATACACAATGCCTCTTCCACTGAACACCATTCTCAGGCGACACTAAGATACTGCCAGCTTACTCTAAACATCTGAATTATTTTTCCCCACTCATCCGAGCTCATGACATTCTTATCAACTCCGAACCGCAACCCTTAACCTCAGCTTTCAAATTCCCATGCCGCTTGTCGTACCTATCACACTGCTACGTGAGAATACCCGAATTTATCACAATCCCTAAATCACTAGTAGGATAACAATTCATTGACTAAGAGACTTTTCACTTAGCTCGTTTCAGAAGGACCAACGCAACACACAACTAAATTCCCAAACCGCAGAAAATGCCACCTCAAGCCGTGATCTAAACCGTCACGACTCTTCTAGAAGTCCATTTACGCCACAAGGCTATTTAAAATCACATACCTCTCAAATCAATCAATTTATGGTGGCTGTCAAGCTTGCACGTACAACCACAAACCATATGTTATAACTTCACACACCGAATGAACCGACCATTGCAACAATCATGCTGATTCAGCCATTACAATCGACCCAACTTCTTTAAATTTACCCTTGACATGCCTTAGAAATAACGTTAGCTCTATTCACAACATAACGAACTCAATCCCCACTCATCCCGAGTGACCCGAATCGCGAGATTACATCGTCTCTATACCCATGAATCACTTCATACTTTTCTTTAACGCACAATAGCATCTCCAACTGGTATATCCATTATGCAGGACCTCCCGCAAATCCGATGCCATTTTTTCCTTTCCTCCAATACTGCACCACTTACTCGGTAATAACATAGAACACTCCAAGTCCCGTTCGCAATCTACTACAGAACTCGATCCTTAACCACAGAACGGACCCGAAATCATTAAGTACCGAACTTAAATTCTTGAACTCACTGAACCGTTGTTACGAGTCATCCACTTTGACCTGGTCTCGAATATAACCAAACTCCATTGCCCTGATAGTACACGAATACCCTCACAAAGAAGGTATTCATTTTTTTTCCTTGCACATTATCTCCACAAGAAGCATAACTCTAAGTCTTCCTAAAACCTGCACCTGAATCGATAAGACGAAATATAACACACATTTATAAATTTCTCTCCTCGAATTACCCCTGATGTTTCCTTTTTATTAGTCACAAATAATCCACCAATGCGCAGATAACCGGAAGTTGCACAAGCTGACAACCACACGATCCAATCGTAGACAGAGGGGCTCCCCCACTTATCTTAAAGATACCATCACATAATAGAAAGCCCACAACTATTCCTCCTTCTCATTTACCATGATCCCGCACCGTTAACCGCCAAATTTTTTTGAAGTCGTTTGTTAAGCTTTTCATGAACATTCTGAATCATTCGACAATCTCATTTCAACCTCTTACCGGACAACAATTAAAATTCTTCTTAGCAACTTCATCAACATCACGCAACCGCTAGCCTGTTCATAGAAGACAAACCACCTGTGAAAATTCCATGCCGACATCTTCCAATGACGCTACACTGGGTGCAACTACCACGCATTCGGTAACCCTCCCGAGCCCATGCTCGTCCACCAGTTGTACAAGTCTGCTCCTTCCTATTGACATCAACTAAAAGTTCAACAATAATATCCAAATTCAAGTCATATCACATCTGAAACGATAGTCAAATATTCACACCCCTTTTCATCCCAAGCAAGCTCCTTTCTGCCATATTCACTCTTTCTCTGTACGTTAACCATCATTCCAAGAAAATACATATACAAAATCACCTTCCATCACGATTCCCAAACCGTTCTACACCTTTTAAAGGTACGTGGCTATCTTACCACCGAATCCATATGCTACTTTGCCTCTCCCATTTTGGTTAAACCATCTCCTTTAAGCAACTTCCCGACTTCCGCTTCTCATATTTGACCTGCTAGTAAATTAACCACCACAAGACACCTCCCCATGTCCTTCCTCATTCTTCGTTACCCAAATGTTGTATCAAATCAAAATCCATCTCTATAGTACCCGAACTAAAAAATTACTACCAATTCTAAGTCTCCTAAAAGATCATCTTTTTCGAGCCATCAATATTGGAATTACCTATTCGATCCTGAACCGCTGCACACCGATATTTTCGCTTCACACTGCTATCTGACAACCGCCCCTCAAGCACCATTTCACAACACCCTACCCCGAAGGCAAAATCAAAGAAGATCATGACACCGGCGAACCGTAATGCGTTCAAATAAAGATGACGACACCGCATCACAATGAAAACTCCATCACACTCGGCAATACCAAGTCTCGTTACTCCATCAACCCAAACATGAACATCCATAGTCTAATTGCCTTCCCTTTACTAGAATTAAATACTGAACCTCTAAATCATGCAATGAGAAATTCTCCTTCCAAGCCATTCACTAGCTTAACACGTAGACATGCACCCTACCATTACACCAACACTATGCATAGCCTCAAAACCATAGGAATTACCGATTCTGAGCTGAAATGACAGAACCTCTTTTCGCAAGAAGACGATAATAATTTGTTTGAGTGCGCAGGGAGAAACATCCTGCTCCACGTCTGTAGTACCACTAAAACTTCTCGATGCCCAATTGACACGAGCATTCAACATCAAAAAAGAATGAGTAGGAAGGAAATAAAGGCACAAGCCTCCGAAATACGAAGTTATTATAAGGCTAATACATAAGGATGTACAATTTCTATTAATGGTCAAGTAATTTGCACAAAAATTCAAGTATGTGAAATTTCGGTCTTTTACTATTTCCTCTAACAATTTTCAATATAATTCCAGTAATTTAATTAATAAAGGATGCAATCATTACAAGTAATTCATGATTTGAGTCCTAAACTACCCGGACATAGCATTATTAGTAGCTATGCACGGACTCTCATCACCTCGTGCGTACATAGCCCCTACAATTAGCAACAATTATTAATTTAAATCACCTATGGGGTAAACTCCCTCTTACAAGATTAGAAAAGAGACTTACCTCGCTCCGAAGTTCCATAGCCGGCTCCAACGCCACTCTAACACCTCAAAGCGATGCTTGTCGATCCAAAGCTATGCAAACAATGTGCAAATAAATCAATATGTGTTTTAATACCCATAACTAATCAATTTCAACAAATATCCAATTCCGTTCGAAAAGTTGGCAGTGGCGCCCACATCTCAGAGCCCGACAAAACTCACAAAATCCGACAATCCATTCAATTACGAGTTCAACCATACTAATTTCACTCAAATCCGACTCCGAATCGGCATTCAAAACTCGAAAATTTATTTTTATGAAATTATAGAAATTTTCTTCGATTTTCTCTTCAAGTTTCGATAATCTTACACCAAAAATAAAGATTAATTCATGAAATATAATTGCAAGGGAGTCAAGAACGCTTACCCCAGGTTGTGTGCTGAAATTTCTCTCAAACGTCGCCCACACCAAACTCCAAAATCCAAAAAATGGGTGAAACTATTGAACCCTCGTACTTAAAGGGTTCTGCCCAGTCGCGATTTCTTCTTCTGCGGTCTAGAAGGTCGCTCCTGCGACATCCGCTTCTGCGGTTCCTTGTCTCGCACCTGCGAGAACCCAAGTCTAGGTCGTCGACGCTTCTGCGGCCCGTATGCGCATGTACGCCCTCGCTTCTGCGTTGATCACTCTGCAGGTGCGGTCTCGCTTCTGCGGCAAAATGACCGCATCTGTAGTCCCAGTACTGCCCATGGAAACCCGCTCCTGTGCTTGCCTAGTCACTTTTGTGGCGTCGCACCTGCGGAAAAAAAAGCAACCAGAAAAATCCCAGCATTCCCTTAGTTCAAAAATCGATCCGTTAAGCATCTGAAACTCACCCGAGGCCCTCGGAGCCCCAACCAAACATACCAATAAGTCCTAAAATTTCATACGAACTTAGTCGAGCCTTTAAATCATATCAAACAATGCTAAAAACACGAATCACCCTCCAATTCAAACTTAATAAACATTGAAACTTCAAACTTCTACAATCGATGCCGAAACCTATCAAATCACGTCCGATTGACCTCAAATTTTGCACACAAGTCATAATTGACATTGCAGACCTATTCCAACTTCCGGAATCGAAATCCGACTCCGATATCAAAAAGTCCACTCACGGTCAAACTTCTCAAAAATCATCCATATTTTCAACTTTCGCCAATTGACACTGAAATGACCTACGAACCTCCAAATCAACGTCCGGATACGCACCTAAGACCAAAATTACCATACGAAACTATTCACAGGCTCAAAATCACAAACGGACATCGATAACATCAAAATCTACTTCAACCCAAACTTAAGAAATTATTAAACGTTCAAAATGCCAACCTTCCGTAATAAGCGCCGAAATACTCTCGGTCAACCCGATACTCGATCCGAACATACGCCCAAGTCCGAAATCATCATACGAAACTATTTGAACCTTCAAATCCTGATTCCGAGGTCATTTATAAAAATTCCAAACCTTAGTAAATTTTTCCTACTTAAAGCTTCTGAATTTAGAATTTTTCTTTCCAAATCAACTCCGAACTTCCCGAAATTCGATTCCGACCATACGTACAAGTCATAATACCTGAAGTGAAACTACTCATGTCTTCAAATCATCGAACAACACGCTAGCTTAAAACGACCGGTCGGATCGTTACAATCAGTATTAATCTCACGGCTACTGGATCTAATTTGTACTTAGTAGTTTTAATTATTTTGCTATTACTTGATAGGACCATATTTTGTAAAATCAACTTAGGGTTAGAGATACTCTAAGTTGGTCATGACACCAAGTACAACTGTGGTGGAAATAGGAGATTCTGTTTCAAGAAATTCAATGGCAACATGTAAACAACAAGGAGCCAGGCCAACAGCTTGAGATGAAGGTAAAAGTAAAGATAGTGCCTTTTTTGCATTCGCAGTTACTTATTTTATTCATCCAAAATACAAAACACCAAGAAAAAATATTTATCATATTTGAACCACATAAATAAACAAAATGTAACTTTTTCTTTTGGATAGGCAACTAAGCATTGTAACAATTGACCTTAAGAGAACATAATGGACACATAGATTCAGCATAAAACTAGCCAAACTCTTAATTGAGCATAAGACATCACTTTGATCGACCATCCTATCATAATCAGAAAGGGTGGCATATTGGTTAGTAAGAGGAAGCCAAAGGAATTGACTTACCAAATTTTGGGAGCTAAACTGTTATTGTGCAGAAAACTATATAAGATCAGTATAAGAATTGACATTCATTACTAACATAGAATGATCAATAGACGATGCACCTTTTTAATGGTAGTATCAATCAACATCGATGAGTCCATTATTGTCTTAACATTAAGTTGACATCCAAAGGCAGTAGCAAAGAGCCAAAAACCGCAATGCGCAGATTGTAAACATATTATAGAAAACAAAATTCCGTGTGAAAAATCTGAAACAGATCATACCTTTTGTGATTGTTTATGAAAGGACAACTGTTATTTATTATTTTTTATTCTAATAAGCAAGTTATTTAGAAGGGCACTAATATAATGTAATTTTTAATTAAGGGGTTATATAGATAGATAAGGGAGAAAACGAATAGTCAATGATTTCTCCTATGACTCTACATGAATTTAATATATATTTTCCTAAATTTTAATCATAAAAGTTATGGTCATTGTCCTTTATTTATGATGTAAAGATTTTTTTTGCACAGATAGAGCAAACAAAAACTGCTTCTAATATTCATTAATTCCATAGAGGCTACAACTAGCCGTTAAAGAGTCATAAACCGTTTTCAAATTCTCAACGTAAGTTTATCTTTTTTGGAACTCCTACTTTCCATCTTAGAATAACGATCATCAATACAATTCATTTTTCTTCTAAAGTCTTTCAAAAGGGCATACTAAATCCAGCTTCTCGGATCCTTCTCCATGGAAAATAAAAAAACCCCACTTTCCAGACCAAGCAAATACACGATACAGAAAAAAAAAAAAAAAGCGCAATAAAAACTTTGTTACCAAAGGTATGTTGTGATGACCCAAAATGTCTATCTTTAATTTTAAATATTCATTTCTATGTTCTGTGACCTTAAAAAGCACTATTTATTATTTCTCAACTTGCGTGCGCAGTGCGTATAATTTTCCGAAAAATTTTTATTTGAAAAATTAATTAAATATGAAATAGACCCTTAAAACTTAATTGAGTTGACTTTGGTCAATATTTTGAGCAAACAGACCCAGATCAGTATTTTGCAGTTCTGGTAGGTCCGTATCATGATTTGGGACTTCGGTGTATGTCCGGAATTGAATTCGGAGGTTCCTAGCTCAAATTATGGCCATTTAACAGAAACTAGATATCTAAAGGCTAAAAGATTCTAAAGTTTGACCGCGGATTTGACTTAATTGATATCGAGGTCGGAACCCGATTCTAGAAATTTAAATAGTTCTGTTATGTCATTTATGACTTGTGCGCCAAATTTGAAGTCATTCCGGATTCGTTTAATGCATTTCAGCACGAGTTTTGTAAATTGAAAAGTTTGAAATTCAAAAGGTCGAAAGAGGTGTGAATTGTAATTTTGACGTGATTTGAGACCCCGATTAAGTCCGTGTTATGTTACGGGACTGGTTGGTATAATTGGACGAGGTCCCGAGTGGCTTGGGTGAGTTTCGGATATGTTTCAGATCATTTTGTAAAAATTGGCAGTTCTGGTTGTGGTGCTTCGCACCTGCGAAGCTTGGAGCGCAGGTGCGGCTCCGCTTCCGCGTGAAAGGCATCGCTTCTGCGAGCTGGGAATTGGCCTGTTGTTTCGCTTCTGCGGAGATCTTTTGCACAGATGCGCAATCGCTTCAGCGATGGGCCAGCCGCTTCTGCAGTCACTGGG
This sequence comes from Nicotiana tomentosiformis, assembly GCF_000390325.3. Taxonomy (NCBI): domain Eukaryota; kingdom Viridiplantae; phylum Streptophyta; class Magnoliopsida; order Solanales; family Solanaceae; genus Nicotiana; species Nicotiana tomentosiformis. The sequence continues at coordinate 125,489,291 of NC_090814.1, read as the reverse complement.
ACGCATCTGCGAAGTCACAGGTGCGACATTTCTTTCGCAGGTGCAATCATTGGGTTGATCTCTTGGCTTCGCAAGTGCGAGCCTTGTCTTGCAAATGCGAGCTTGGAGGTGTGAAATTAAGTCCGCAGATGCGAAAGTGCTCGACAGAATACATAAAAATCGAGAGTTAGCCATTTTTACTCATTTTTGAGTTTTGAGTCTCGGATTTGGGCGATTTCAAAGGGGGTTTTTACGACTTTGACTTGGGTAAGTGTTCTATAACCGAAAATTATATTTCATAAATCCATGTCTATATTCATCATTTATTTCGAATTTAGATGGAAGAAATTGAAATTTTTGTAAAACTTTCCAAAAATAAAAATTTAGGATTTGAAGATCCATTTGACATCGGAATTTGATAATTTTTCTATGGATGGACTCATCTCGGAATGGGTGTTCGGATTTCGTGAATTTTTGAGATTCGAGATGTGGGCCCCACTGTTTATTTTTTAGATAAATTTTAGATTTTATTCAGAAAATTAGTAATTTCATGTGAAATTAATTCCTACAAATCGTGTTGAGAATATTATATTGTTTGTGTCTAGATTTAAAGCATTCAGACACTAATTCGCGAGGCAAAGGTGTATTGAAATCTTGAGTTGGTTTCAAATCGAGGTAAGTGTCGTGGTTAGCCTTGACTTGAGAGAGTAGGATTTATTTGTCTATTTGCTACGTGATTTAATGTGCGGGTACAACGTATATGTGAGGTGATGAGTACTTATGCGTTGTGGTTGAGTCAAAGCACATTGGAGGAATTTATTTTATTTTGAATAATTGCTTATTTAATTATGATATTCCTACTTAAGTTTATTATTGATTATTTGATCATTATTCATGAAATTTTTATTGATTTAATTATTGTTGAATATGGTGAGAAAGAGTGTAAAAGCATGAAGGGTGATGCCGTGCCATTTATATTATTTATATAATCCTTGCTATGGTGAGAAAGAGTGTAAAAACACGAAGGGTGATGCCGCGCCATTTTCAGAGAGTGTAAAAGCACGAAGGGTGATGTCCTGCCAAAAGAGAGTCAAAGCATGAAAGGTGATGTCGTGCCAATTATTATTATTTATTTATCAATTTATGAGAAGAATGAGAGTAAAAACACAAAGGGTGGTGCCATGCCATTCTCATATTATCAGTTGCTCATTTTAATGTTATTGAATTAATTGGCTGCTAAGTGATACTTCTCCTACTGAAATTATTATATCATCCCCCTTCGCATGTTCCCTCCTAAACTTATAACTTATTATTTATTGTATTATTGTTGCTTTGTATTTGCATATACTTGTACATGTTATTTACGTACGTGTCTTGTCATAGCCTCGTCACTATTTTGTCGAGGTTAGGCTCGACAATTACAGAGTACATGGGGTCGGTTGTACTCATACTACACTCTGCACTTCTTGTACAGATTTTGGAGTTGGTCCCAATGGCGTACCATAGACTTTCTCGGATTCAGCTACCCAGAGGAGACTTGAGGTATAACTGCACAGTGTCCGTAGTTCTCAAGTCCCCTTCTATCTTAACTTAGCTGTGTATTATCTTTCAAATAACTTGAACTTTATTCAGACCTTTGTTTGTATTATTCTAGTAGCTCGTGCACTTGTGACACCAGATTTGGGGATGTATTTGGATGATTCGTTTGTTATGGTCTTTCGCACTTTATTTCAATAATGGACTTCTATTTAATTTAATTTGTGTAAAAATGCTTAAGATTATTCTAACGTTGGCTTGCCTAGCAAGTGAAATGTTAGGCGCCATCACGGTCCCGAAGGTGAGAATTTTAGGTCGTGACAAGTTGGTATCAGAGCACTAGGTTACTTAGGTCTCACGAGTCACAAGCAAGCTTAGTAGAGTCTGAAGGATCGGTACGAGGACGTCTGTACTTATCTTTCAGAGGCTATAAAGTTTAGGAACAATATGACTTCTTTCTTATTCTGTCGTGCGATTTTATTCTATCATCGATGATTGAACCATTTTATTCTTACTCTCTCGCAGATGGTAAGAACACTTAATACATCTATCGATAGACAGGGACCAGAGCCCCCGATGGAAACTATGACCAGGGTTAGAGGTCGAGGCCGACATCGCGCTAGAGGCCGAGGCCGAGGCAGAGGTAGAGCTCAGTCTAGAGCTCGAGCAGCAGGACTTGTTGTAGAACCTCAGGTGGATCTTCAGGAGGAGGTTCCAGTTCAGACTGTGCTGGTTGGACCGGTTCAGGTCCTGGAAGGATTCATAGCTACTTCAGTGCTTCAGGACGCTCTAGTCCATTTGGTGAGTCTTATGGAGGGCGTGGCCTAGAATGGTACATTTCCAGTGGCACCTGCCATCTCACAGGCCGGGGGAGGAGCACAAACTCCCACTACTCCCGCTCCGAAGCAGATGGCTCCCCAGTATCAGACTCCACCAGCCCCGCCAGTTGGGGTAGTTCAGCCAGTTATTACGTCACAGGCCGGTGATAGGCCCGCCATGTCTTATGAGGCTTTATTGAGGTTGGACAAGTTTACTAAGCTATTTCCAGTTCTCTTCAGTGGTACACCTTCTGAGGACCCACAAGATTCTATTGACTGCCGTGAGGTGTTGCGGAACATGGGTATAGTTGAGACTAATGGGGTCAATTTTGTTGTATTTCAGATGATGGGTTCCGCCAAGAGGTGGTGGAGAGATTATATGTTGACCAGACCAGCTGGATCGCCTGCATTGACCTGGTAGCAGTTCTTCTAGCTATTTCTAGAGAAGTTCCTCCCTATCACATTGAGAGAGGATTACCGCAGGCAATTTGAGCGTCTATAGCAGGGCAGTATGACTGCTACTAAGTACGAGAACCGTTTTGTGGATTTAGCCCGTCATGCTCTCCTTTTAATACCTACTGAGGGGGAGAGAGAGAGAGAGAGAGAGAGAGAGAGAGAGAGAGAGAGAGAGAGAGTGAGGAGGTTTATTGAGGGACTCACTCACCCTATCAGGCTTCAGATGGCTAAGGAGATCGGAAGTGAGATTTCCTTTCAGTCAGCTGCTAATGTTGCTAGGAGGATCGAGATGGTTCTTGCACAGGAGAGAGGGCAGCAGTTTGATAAGAGGCCTCGTCAGTTTGGTGAGTTCTGTGGTGCCTCGTCTGGAGGCAAGGGTAATTTTGGTAAAGGCCATCCTCCCAGGCTATTTCATTCAGCGCTCCAAGCATCCCACAGTTCTTCAGGTGGTCACATCCCTCACGTGTCTCATTCTGACCAGCTAGCTTACAGTATACCACCATCTCCTAATAATGCACCTTTGATCCGGAGTCATCAGAGTGGTTATCCAGGTCGACATGGCCAGTTCCAGGGTCAGCGGTCATAACAGCCGAGGACCTGTTATACTTGTGGTGATCCAAGGCACATTGCTAGATTTTTCCCTCAAGCATCGGGCCGTTCACAGCAGCAGGGTTCTCGTGCTATGATTCCAGCACCAGCTAGTCCGCCACCCGCCCAGCCAACTAGGGGCAGGGGTCAGACAGCTAGAGGTGGAGGTTAGGCCGTTAGAGGTAGAGGCTAGTGTAACGGCCCGACTGGTCGTTTTGAGTATTACAGCCCTATTCGTCTATTTACTACTCAATTTATGCTTTAAAGTTGTTATATGACTTGCCGGGTGTAATGACCCGATCAGTCATTTCGAGAGTTATAGCCTCGTTTCTCCCATTTCTGCTTCTTTTTGTGTTCTTCAGCTATATTGTGATATACCGGGTTAGTTGGTTCGGGTCCGGAGTGATTTTAGAGTGAATTGAGACACTTAGTCTCTTTATTAGAAGCTTAAGTTGGAAAAGTCAACCGGATGTTAACTTATGCATAAACAATCTCAGATTTGAATTTTGATGGATCTGTTATCTCCGTTAGGTGATTGTGGACTTATAAGCGCATCCGGAATGTGATTTGGGGGTCCGTGGTAGAATTAGGCTTGAATTAACGAAAATTAGAATTTTGGGTGGCAGTAAATATTTTGATATCGGGGTCGGATTGGATTTCTTGAAGTTGGAGTAGGTTCGTGGTCTTATTTCTAACTTGTGTGCAAATTTTGAGGTTATCCGAACGTGGTTAGGTAGGTTTCGACATCATTTGTAGAATTCGGAAGTTTAGAAGATCTTAGGCTTGAATGCAGGCATAATTTCGTGTTTTGATGTTGATTTGAGTGATCCCAAGGTTCGACTAAGTTTGTATGAGTTTATAGGATATGTTGGTATGTTTGGTTGTGGTCCCGAGGGCCTCGGGGTGATTCTGGGTGATTAACGGAAGGCTTGGAATTTGAGAAGTGTAGCTGAAGCTACTGCTACTGGTGTTTTCTGCCCCTGCGGAGTGGGAACCGCAGGTGCGAGGCCGCAGGAGCAAAGGAAGAGCCGCAGGTGCGGCTAAGGGAGACATGGGCTCAGATCGCAGGTGCGATGGAAATCCCGCATCTGCGATGGTCGCAGTAGCGTTTTGGGAGGCGTAGATGGATCACAGGTGCGGCTTGGGTCCCGTAGATGCGGTCAAGTGATCGCAGGAACGGAGTCAGGCTTTTAATGAATTTCCACAGAAGCAGAGCCCGGTTCGCAGATGCGGTTCCGCAGGTGTGGAAATAGGACCGCAGGTGTGGTTTTAACTGGGCAGAAAACCCCAACTCGAGTCTTTGCCTTCCATTTTCAATTTTGGACTTGGGGAGCTCGGGAGAGAGGCGATTTTACGAAGGTTTTCAAGGAGGATTTGGGTCATATCAAGAGGTTTTGTACCCGCCTGACGGGAGGTTCATCTCAGCAGAGGAGTCAGCCTTCGACTTCAACACCAGTTCCTCCACCACCCACCCAGCTAGCTAGGGGTGGAGCTCAATCTGCTAGGGACCGTCCGAGAGGGAAAGGCCGATCAGGGGGCGACCAGGCCCGTTTCTATGCTCTCCCAGCCAGACCAGATACCATTGCTTCAGATGTTGTGATTACATGTATTGTTTTGGTTTGCCACCGAGATGTCTCGGTATTATTTGACCCTGGGTCTACTTATTCATATGTTTCCTCGTATTTTGCTCATTTTCTGGATATGCCCTGTGAGTCTTTAGTTTCATCTGTTCATGTATCTACTCCTATGGGTGATACTATTATTGTGGACCGCGTATATCGGTCATGTGTGGTGACCATTGGGGGTCTGGAGACCAGAGTGGTTCTTTTACTGCTCAGCATGGTCGATTTTAATGTGATATTGGGTATTGATTGGCTGTCTTCATGTCATGCTATTCTAGATTGTCACGCTAAGACCTTGACGTTGGCGATGTCGGGGTTGCCAAGGGTTGAGTGAAGCGGTTCTATAGACTATGTACCTAGTAGGGTGATTTCATATTTGAAGGCTTAGCGTATGGTTGAGATGGGTTGTCTATCCTATTTGGCTTTTGTGAAGGATGTTAGTACAGAGACCCCTACTATTGATTCTGTTCTGGTGGCACATGATTTTCCGGATGTGTTTCCTGCAGACCTGCCGGGCATGCCGCCTAATAGGGATATTGACTTCGGTATTGATTTGGTGCCGGGTACTCAGGCTATTTCTATTCTACCGTATCGTATGGCACCGGCAGAGTTGAAAGAGTTGAAGGGACAACTTCAGGAACTCCTTGATAAGGGGTTTATTCGGCCTAGCGTGTCACTTTGGGGTGCACCGGCTCTATTTGTAAAGAAGAAAGATGGTTCTATGAGGATGTGCATTGACTACAGGCAGTTGAACAAGGTCACAGTCAAGAACTAGTATCCTTTGCCACATATTGATGATCTATTTTACTAGCTTCAAGGGGCGAGGGTGTTCTCCATGATTGATTTGAGGTATGGGTATCACCGAGTGAAGATTCGGGATTCGGATATTCTTAAGACAGCTTTTAGGACCCGATATGGCCATTATGAGTTCTTAGTGATATTTTTTGGGGTGACCAATGCCCCATCAGTGTTCATGCATTTGATGAAAAGTGTATTCCAACCCTATTTGGACTCATTCGTTATTGTATTCATTGATGACATCCTGGTGTACTCTCATATCCAGAGGGAGCATGCTCAGCATCTGAGGATTGTATTATAGAGATTAAGGGAGGAGAAGCTTTATGCAAAATTCTCCAAGTGTGAGTTTTGGCTCGGTTCAGTGGCGTTCTTGGGGCACGTGTTGTCTAGCGAGGGTATTCAGGTGGATTCGAAGAAGATATAGGCGGTGTAGAGTTGGTCCAGACCGTCCTCAGCCACAGAGATTAGGAGCTTCCTTGGTTTGGCGGGCTATTACCGTCGCTTTGTGGAGGGATTTTCATCTATTTCATCGCCCTTGACCAGATTGACCCAAAAGGTGCTCCATTCAGGTGGTCGGATGAGTGTGAGGGGAGCTTTTAGAAGCTCAAGACTGCTTTGACCACAACTTCAGTTCTAGTTCTGCCGTCAGCTTCAGGTTCTTACACCGTGTATTGTGATGCTTCGAGGATAGGTATTGGATGTGTTCTGATACAAGAGAGTAGGGTGATTGCCTATGCCTCGCGCCAGTTGACGACTCATGAGAAGAACTATCATGTCCATGACTTTGAGTTAGCAGCAATTGTGCTTGCCTTAAAGATTTGGCAGCACTATTTGTACGGGGTACATTGTGAGATCTATACTGATCACCGGAGTTTACAACACATGTTCAAGTAGAAGGATCTTAATTTGCGCTAGCGGAGATGGTTGGAGCTTCTCAAGGACTATGATATCACTATTTTGTACCATCCGGGGAAGGCCAATGTGGTGGCCGATGCTTTAAGTCGCCGGGCAGAGAGTTTGGGGAGTTTAGCATATCTTCCAACAGCAGAGAGACCTTTGGCATTGGATGTTCAGGCCTTAGCTGGATAGCTTGTTGGATTGGATATTTCGGAGCCGAGTCGGGTATTGGCTTGTGTGGTCTCCAGGTCTTCTCTTTATGACCGTATCAGGGAGCGTCAGTATGACGACCCCCACATGCTCGTTCTTTAGGACAGGGTTCAGCGAGGTGATGCTAGAGATGTGACTATTGGTGCCGATGGCGTGTTGAGGATGCAGGGCCAGATATGTGTACCCAATGTGGATGGGCTTCGGGAGTTGATTCTTTAGGAGGCCCATAGTTCGCGGTATTCCATCCATCCAGGTGCCGCAAAGATGTACCAAGATTTGAGACATCAGTATTGGTAGAGGCGAATGAAGAAGGATATAGTTGGGTTTGTGGTTCGGTGTCTCAACTGTCAGCAGGTTAAGTATGAACATCAGAGACCGGGTGGTTTACTTTAGAGGTTAGATATTCTAGAGCGGAAGTGGGAGCGGATCACCATGGACTTCATAGTTGGGCTCCCACGGACTTTGAGGAAGTTCGATGCTATTTGGGTTATTGTGGATCGGCTGACCAAGTCCGCGCACTTTATTCCAGTTGGTACTACTTACTCTTCAGAGCGGTTGGCTGAGATTTACATCCGAGATATTGTTCGCCTGCATGGTGTCCCAGTTTCTATCATTTCAGATAGGGGCACTCAGTTTACATCGCAATTTTGGAGGTCCGTGCAGCAAGAGTTGGGTACTCAGGTTGAGTTGAGCACATCCTTTCACCCTTAGACGGACGGACAGTACGAGCGCACTATTCAGATATTGGAGGACATGCTACGCGCTTGTGTCATCAATTTTGGGGGTTCATGGGACCAATTTCTGCCGTTCACGGAGTTTGCATATAACAACAGTTATCATTCGAGCATTCAGATGGCTTCGTATGAGGCTTTATATGGAAGGAGGTGTATATCTCTGGTAGGATGGTTTGAGACGGGTGAGGCTAGGCTCTTGGGTACAAACTTGGTCCAGGATGCATTAGACAATGTGAAATTGATTCAGGAGCGGCTTCGGACGGCACAGTCTAGGCAGAAGAGCTATGCGGACAAGAAGGTTCGTGATGTGTCTTTCATGGTCTGAGAGAAGGTTTTGCTGAATGTATCACCCATGAAGGGTGTTATGAGGTTTGGGTAGAGGGTCAAGTTGAGCCCCCGGTTCATTAAGCCTTTTGAGGTGCTTCAAAGGATAGGGGAGGTGGCTTATAAGCTTGACTTACCACCCAGCTTGTCGAGTGTGCATCCAGTTTTTCACGTTTCTATGTTCCGGAAGTATATTGGTGATCCGTCCCATGTTTTGTACTACAGCACGGTTCAGTTGGATAGTGATATAACTTATGATGTGGAGCCGGTGGCCATTTTGGAGCGGCAGATTCGGAAGTTGAAGTCAAAGGATATAGCTTCAGTGAAGGTGCAGCGGAGAGGTCAACCTGTGGAGGAGGCCACCTGGGATACAGAGCGGGAGATGCGGAGTAGATATCCACACCTATTTGAGGCTCTAGGTATATTTCTAGACTCGTTCAAGGACGAATGTTTATTTAAGAGGGGGAGGATGTAACGACCCGACCGGTTATTTCGAGAATTATAGCCCCGTTTTCCCCATTTCTGCTTCTTTTTGCATTCTTCACGTATATTGTGATATACTAGGTTAGTTGGTTCAGGTCCGGAGTAGTTTCGGAGTGAATTGAGATACTTAGTCTCTTTATTAGAAGCTTAAGTTAGAAAAATCAACCGGATATTGACTTATGTGTAAATGATCTCAGATTTGAATTTTGAAGGTTCTGTTAGCTCCGTTAGGTGATTGTGGACTTAAAAGCATGTTCGGAATCTGATTTGGAGGTCCGTGGTAGAATTAGGCTTGAATTGGCAAAAATTAGAATTTTGGCGATTTTGGCCGGCAGTGAAAATTTTGATATCGGGGTCGGATTGGATATTTAGAAGTTGGATTAGGTTTGTGGTGTCATTTCTAACTTGTGTAAAACATTTGAGGTCATTCGGACGTGGTTTGGTAGGTTTCGGCATCGTTTAGTGAATTCGGAAGTTTAGAAGTTCTTAGGCTTAAATCTGGGCGTAATTTTGTGTTTTGATGTTGATTTGACTGATCCGAAGGTTCGACTAAGTTTGTATGAGGTTATAGGATATGTTGGTATGTTTGGTTGTGGTCCCGAGGGCCTCAAGGTGATTTCGAGTGGTTAACGGAAGGTTTGGAGTTGGAAAAGTGCAGTTGAAGCTGCTGATACTGGTGTTTTCCGCACCTGCGGAGTGGGAACCGCATGTGCGAGGCCGTAGGAGCGAAGGAAGAGCCGCAGGTGCGGCTAAGGGAGACCTGGGCTCAGACCGCAGGTTCAATGGAAATCCCGCATCTACGGTGGTCGCAGAAGCGATTTTGGAGGCGCAGATACGCTGATGGATCGCAGGTGCATCTTGGGTCCCGCATCTGCGATGACCGCAGATGCAGTCAAGTGATCACAGGAGCGGAGTCAGGCTTTTAATTAACTTCCGTAGAAGCAGAGCCCGGTTCGCAAATGCTGTTCCGCATGTGCGGAACTAGGACCGCAAGTGCAGTTTTAACTGGGCAGAAAACCCCAGCTCGAGGCTTTGTCTTCCATTTTCAATTTTGGACTTGGGGAGCTCTGGAGAAAGGCGATTGTTTGAAGGTTTTGAAGGAGGACGTTGGGGTAAGTGATTCTAACCCGTATTGGTTTAATTTTCGTGAATCTATGGCTTTGTTCATCATTTAATTAAGGATTGAAATTGGAAATTTGGGGATTTAGTGCTTGGGAATTGGAAAGTGAACTTTGGGGTTTTGGAGGGGCAATTGAGGTCGGATTTTGGTAAATTATGTATGACTAGACTCGTGAGTGAATGGGACTTTCGGGTTTTATGATTTTTTTGTTGGATTCTGAGACATGGGCCCGGGGGGCGGGTTTGAGTCGATTTCATATTTTGGCTATAATTTGGTATTTTTCTTGTGGAATTGATTCCTTTAGCCTATATTGACCGTATTGTATTACTTGTGGCTAGATTCGGGACGTTCGGAGGTGGAATTGAGAGGCAAGGGCATTCCGGAGTAGGACTTTGCTTGGTTTGAGGTAAGTAAGATTTTCAAACATTGTTTTGAGGGTTCGAAACCCCAAATTATATGCTATGTGATTGGTATTGAGGTGACGCGCATGCCAAGTGACAGGCGTGCGGGCGTGCACCGTGAGATTTGTGACCCGGGTGATTCCATGGCACCGTTTAGTGACTTTATCCCATTGATATCCATGTTTTGATCAGGTGATAACGTAGTTGAGTTGTAGATCGTGCTAGATATCATGTTTAGGCTTTGTGTCGTTATTGGTTGGACCCTTAGCGGTCGTTTCTTGCTGTCATCTCACTAGTTTCATTTACTATTCCATACCCAGTCATGATTATGCATTTTTATATCATATCTCGGTCTCAGTTATTTATTGATTCATCATATCATTGTTCCAGGTTATTTTCATGACATTGTGAGCCTGTGGTGAGACTGGAGAGGTTGATGACTGAGTGAGGCCGAGTTCCTCGTTATGAGTGACAGTTATGGGATCGGGTTGCATGCCGCAGTGGTTATATTGATGATTATGATAGCGCTTGGGCTATAGGAGCCCCTCCGGAGTCTGTAACACACCCCCAGTGAGCGCGGATGATATTATTGAGGGATGAATTTCCCTGGACATGGATTTGTCCGAAGTACTTGATACATGGAGATGGATTTCTCCATAGGGTTGGATTTTTCTTTTTCCTCGGTTTTAGTGACTTATAGTCAGTGTTGTATATGTTCCGGGATGGATTTCCCTGGGCTGGATGGCCATATACAGTACCGAGTGGTTGAATACTTGAGAGTGGAGCACATGGTGCATTTCATACAGTCTGTGCATTGGCATGTAGAGATAGCTGAGTTGTATACCTTACACTATTCAGATCTGTATTTCCTTTACTGTTTGAGTTGTATATTTGACTTAAAAGCATGCCTACGTTTCTGCACATTTATTTCTATTATACCTGTTGAGGTTCAGTTCGTCACTACCTTTCAGTCCAAAGTTTGGACTTATTACTTACTGAGTTGGTGTACTCACGTTACTCCATCCACCTCGTGTGCAGATCCAGACGATACCGGTCGTAGCAGCTGTTGCTGATTGAGGATCCTAGAGTTTTGGAGACTATCAAGATAGTTGCACTGCGTTCGCAGGCCTTGACTCTCCTTCTTTATCTTTGTCGCACTTTCAGTTTATATCTCTAGACAATGTAGTAGACTGTATTTCTGATCTAGACGCTCATGTACTCAGTGACACCCTAGTTTTGGGCTAGATTGTATCACTTTGGGATTTTCTTATGTTTCAAACAATTTTTCTTTAATGTTAAATGCTTCCGTTAACGTTTTCAAACTTATTGTTGTTGGTGTTGGGTTGTTGAGTTGAGGTTGGCCTAGTTCCACGATAGGCGCCATCACGGTGGTTGATTTTGGGTCGTGACACCGGGGTAATTGGTTCGGGTCCGGTGAGGTTTTGAAATGAATTGAGACACTTAGTTTCCAGGATGAAACTTAAGTTGAAAAGGTTGATCGAATGTTTACTTATATGTAAATACTCCGGAATAGAATTTTGATGATTTCAATAGCTCTGTATGGTGATTTTGGACTTGGGAGTGTGTCCAAAAAATTATTTGAAAGTCCGTAGTTAAATTATGCTTTAAATGGTGAAAGTAGGAAATTTAATTTTGGAAGTTTGACCGTGGTCGGAATCCAGTTCTGGAATTTTCTTAGATCCGTTATGTCATTTATTACTTGTGTGAAAATTTGAGATCAATCGGACTTGATTTGATTGGTTTCGACATCAATTGTAGAAGTTGGAATTTCTTAGTTTCATTAGGCTTGAATTAGGGGTGCGATTCATGGTTTTAGTGTTGTTTGATGTGATTTAAGGCCTCGACTAAGTCCGTAATTTAATTTGAGACTTGTTGGTATGTTAGGACGGGGTCCCGAGGGACTCAGGTGAGTTTCGGAGTGGTTTTGGACCATTCCTAGGCCATTTTTAACTGCTGCTTCTTTTTTGCTACAGCATTGTGCATCGCAGAAATTTCTGCTGCACAAGACTGACTTTGGAAACTTATATCTCTCAATCTATAAGGAATTTAGCAATGATCTAAAAATGAAAGTTGTAGCCCTTTATATCTAGTGTTTAGAAATTTATACCGTTTGGCAGTTGGAGTTAGGTACAAGAAGTTATGGTTGATATATTACAGGCTAGAGTTTTTGGAAGAGTTTGATGTTTTGAGCATAAGCATGTAATGATCCAAATGTCCATTTTAGTTCTAGAGATCGAAATTTGATTTCGAGACTTCCAAAAGTTTGATAATGAATTATAAGAATGATTTGAAAAGTTTGGTCTAATTTTATCAAGTCGCGATTGGGTTTTTAACGCGAAACATGAGTTAATTGTTTAACGAGCAAAATTGGTATCAAAGAGCAAATGATCTCCGAATTGAGTTTCGATTGAAGGACTAGGTTCGTATTATTATTTGTGACTCATAAGAATAAGAATCATCGAATTTCGAGTTCGTATGATGGAGTTAGAGCCTTTTAGTGAAAATAAATATTGCTGGTGCAACAGGTTCTGGTGCGCACTTTTAGCGACCGGATTTGGCACTTGTAGCGACGGGAATTGGGCTTTTAGCGAATAAAATAGTGTTTTTATTGAGCAGTTTTGTTTTTTTAGCTCATTTCAACACTTTTGAATGAAAGAACACGACTTGGGGTGATTTTTGAGCGAGAAATCACGAGCAATCTTGAGGTAAGTCACTTGAGATCATTTCTACTCCATAATATTGAATTATCATCGAATAATCCGACTTGATTACATGATTTTGAGGATTTGAAGGTCGAGTTGATGCCGAAATTTAGTAAAATTAGTATGGTTAGACTCGTGGTTGAATGGACTTTCGGATTTTGTAACTTTTGAGGGGTTCCGAGACGTGGGCCCCACGAGCAATTTTTTGGGTGAAATTTTGGATTTTGTTAGAAAATTTGTATTTTCATATTGAATAAATTTCTATATTTTTGTTTGACTGAATCGAATTAATTGTGGCTAGATACGAGATTTTCGAGACCAATTCACGAGGCAAGGGCATAGCGGAGTAAGAAATTACACGGTTTGAGGTAAGTAACACTTCTAAACTTGGTTCTGAGGGTATGAATCCCCGAATTGGTGTTATATAAATTATTTAACGGTGACACACACGATAGTTCACGAGCGTGTGGACGTGCACCATTGAAATCGTGACTTGAATAAATTCTGTGAAGTTGTAAAAAATTAAAGAATCATGTTATTATCTGAACATTTTCCACGTGTTAGAGAAATTGAGCTGAGGCTCTTATTAAAGATCATGTTTAGGCTACGTGCTGATATTTTGGGACCCATGGGATCGTGTTACTGTTGAATTAATTGTTTTACAAATGTACATTTCACCCTCAGTCATATCCATCCATTGTGAGCATATTTATGGGATCAAGTTGTGCACCGCAGCAGGCCATATTGACTTTATATATATTATTATTATTATGTGGATCGGGGCTGCCCGCTAGCAACAGGCCTTATAGGCTTTATTATTATATGGATCAGGACTGCCCGCCTGCAGCAGGCCTTATAGGATTTATTATTATACGGATCGGGACTGCCCGCCTAGAGTAGGCCATATTGGCTTTATATCACGTTTGGGCTGAAGGAGCCCCTCCAGAGTCTGTACACACCCCTAGTGAGCGTAGATAATTATATATTCGGGATAGACTTCCCAGGGCATGGACTTGCCTTACTTATTTATATTGTGATGAATTTTCCAGGGCTGGATTGGACTTATACGGTATTGAGTGACTGGCTGTCAATCGATGTGTATATATATACAGGGTGAAATATCCCTGGGCTGGATTGGCCATAAATAGTACCGAGTGACCGAATGATTTATGGCCAGTAGTACATGAGGTCTTTCTACTGAGATGTCATATTCCTAATATCATGTAGTATTGATCTATTTTTGCTTGTACTGAGTTAATTGTTGAACTTGAAAGCATGCCTTCATTTCTGTATCATTATTTATCTACTGGACTGTACCTGCGTAGCTCGTCACTACTTTCAGCCCAGAGGTTAGTCTTGTTACTTATTGAGTTAGTTGTACTCATACTACACTCTGCACCTCGTGTGCAGATCTAGGTACTTTCGGACATGGCGACTGTTAAATCTCAAAGGACTATCAAGGTAGCTGCCTGGAGTCCGCTGACCTTGACTCTCTTTCTTTCAGTTATTGTACTGTTATATACTTTCAGACAATATTTTTATCATTCGGACTTTGTATTCATATTAGATGCTCATGTACTCAGTGACATCGGATTTTGGGATTTTTTTTATATTTGTGGTTGTAAGATTTATTCCGCTGAATTTAATTATTATGTTTTCAAATTTAAGGATATGGTGGTTTATTGAGATTGTCAGCTTGTCTAGTATTAAGATAGGCGCCATCACGACACGTGAGATTTTGGGTCATGATAGCCAGCCAGTTAGAGGCCGTCCCAGGGACGCGGTTCAGAGTGGTGGGGCCTAGCCTCGATTTTATGCTTTTCCAGCTAGGCCTGAGGACGAGTCATCCGATGCAGTGATCACAAGTATTGTTCCAGTTTGCCATAGAGATGCTTCAGTTCTATTTGATCCAGCATCTACTTATTTCTATGTGTCCTCATATTTTGCTTCATATCTAGATGTGCCTTGTCATTCTCTGACTGCTTCTATGTGTGTGTCCATACTGGTGGGAGATTCTGTTGTGGTTGATCATGTCTATCGTTTGTGTGTGGTTACTATTGGGAGTCTTGAGACTAGGGTGGATCTTCTACTTCTTGATATGGTAGATTTTGATATCATCTTGGGTATGGATTGGGTGTCACCTTATTATGCTATATTGGACTGTCACGCCAAAATGGTGACCTTAGCTATATCGGGGTTATCTCGAATAGAGTGGAAATGGACTCTTGGCCATTATACCAACATGGTTATCTCTTATATGAAGGCTCGATATATGGTCGAGAAGGGTTGTTTAGCTTATTTGACTCATATTCGCGATTCTAGTGCGGATATTCTTTCTATGGATTCAGTATCAGTTGTCCGTGAGTTTCTAGATGTATTTCCTATAGATTTGCCGGGGATGCCACCCGACAGAGATATTGACTTCTATATTGATTTGGCCTTGGGCACCCAGTCCATTTCTATTCCACCATATCGTATGGCCCCGCCAGAGAAAACGGAATTGAAGAAGCAGTTATAAGACTTGCTTGATCAGGAATTTATTAGACTAGCGTCTTGCCCTGGGGTGTACCAGTGTTATTTGTAACGCAAAAAGATGGTTCAATGCGGATGTGTATAGATTATCGACATTTGAACAAGGCTACTATTAAGAACAAGTATCTGTTGCCAAGAATTGATGACTTATTTGATCATCTTCAGGGATCCAAGGTGTTTTCGAAGAATGATTTGAGATTTGGTTACCATCAGTTGAAGATTAAGGCATCTGATGTCCCTAAGACAGCTTTTCGAACTCGGTGTGGGCATTACGAATTCCTAGTGATGTCATTTAGGCTGATAAATGCCCCAGCAATATTTATGGATTTGATGGATCGAGTATTTAAACCCTATTTGGATTCTTTTGTGGTTATATTCATTGATGATATCTTGATATAATCCAGCAGTCGAGAGGAGCATGAGCACTTGGATTGTGCTTCAGACTTTGAAAAATAATCAGTTATATGACAAATTTTCAAAATGTAAATTTTGGTTAGACTCAGTGGCCTTTTTGGGGCATGTTGTATCAGAAGAAGGCATAAAAGTGGATCCTAAGAAGATTAAGACTGTTCAGAATTGGCCTAGACCTACTTCAGCTACAAAGATCCGGAGTTTCCTGGGTTTGGCAAGATATTATCGCTAGTTTGTGGAGGGATTTTCATCTATAGAATCTCCATTGACCAAATTGACCGAGAAGGGTGCCCAATTCAGATAGTCAGACGAATCTGAGTTGTGCTTTCAGAAGCTCAAGACTGCTTTGACTACGGCACCAGTGTTGGTATTACTCACAGGTTCAGGATCATATATGGTGTATTGTGATACATCTCGCATTGGGATCGGTGAAGTATTGATGCAAGATGGCAGGGTGATTGCATATGCATCGCGGCAGTTGAAAGTTCACGAGAAGAATTATCATGTTCATGACTTAGAGTTGGCAGCCATTGTTCATGCGCTGAAGATTTGGAGGAATTACCTTTACGGTCTCTCGTGTGAGGTATTTACTGATCATCGTAGCCTACAGTATCTATTCAAACAAAAAGATCTCAATTTGAGGCAGAGAAGATGGTTGGAGCTGTTGAAAGACTATGATATCACCATTTTGTATCACCCCGAAAATGCCAATGTGGTGGTCGATGTTTTGAATAGAAATGCTGTGAATATGGTCAGCCTTGCGTATATTCCGGTTGGTGAGAAGTCGTTAGGTGTAGATGTTCAGACTTTGGCCAATCCGTTCGTGAGGTTAGATGTTTCAGAGCCCAATCGGGTTCTAGCTTGCACAGTAGCTCGGTCTTCTTTATATGAGCATATCAGAGAGAGACAATATGATGATCCTTATTTGCTTGTCCTTAAGGACACGGTACGGCATGGTGGTGCCAAACATGTTGCTGTGGGAGAAGATGGAGTTCTGCGGATGCAAGGTCGTATTTGTGCGCCTAATGTGGATGGGCTTCATGAATTAATTCTCTAAGAGGCCCACAATTCTCGGTATTCTATTCATCCAGGTGCCGCCAGAAAGTATCAAGATTTGCGGCAACATTATTGGTGGATGAGAATGAAGAAGGATATAGTTTCATATGTAGCTCGGTGTCTAAATTGTCAACAAGTCAAGTACGAGCATTAGAGACCTGGTGGTTTGCTTCAGAAGGTAGAAATTCCTGAGTGGATGTGGGAGCGTATCACTATGGATTTTGTTGTTGGTCTTCCACGGACTCAGAGAATGTTCGACGCAGTATGGGTCATTGTAGACAGGTTGACCAAGTCGGTACATTTTATTCCAGTAGCGGTTACATATTCTTCAGAGCGGTTAGCAGAGATTTACATCCGCGAGATTGTCCGCCTTAATGGTGTGCATGTGTCTATCATTTCTGATCGAGGTACGTAGTTCACCTCACATTTTTGGAGGGCTGTACAGTGTGAGTTAGGCATGTGGGTTGAGTTGAATTCAGCATTTCATCCACCGACAGATCGACAATCAGAGCGCACTATTCAGATATTGAAAGATATGGTTCGCGCTTGTGTTATAGACTTTGGAGGTTCATGGGATCAGTTCTTACCACTTGAGGAGTTTGCCTATAATAACAACTACCAGTCGAGCATTCAGATGGCTTTATATGAAGCATTATATGGGAGGCGATGTCGTTCGCCAGTTGGCTGGTTTGAACCGGGAGAGTCTCGGTTGTTGGGTATTGATTTGGTACAGGATGCCTTGGATAAGGTCAAGATTATTCAGGATCGAATTCGCACAGATCAGTCTAGGAAAAAGAGTTATGCCGACCGTAAAGTTCGTGATATTGCATTCATGGTTGGAGAAAGAGAATTTTTCCGGGTTTCCCCTATAAAAGGCGTAATGAGGTTCTGAACGAAGGGCAAGTTGAGCCCTAGGTATATATGAACCTTTGAAATTCTTGAAAGGATGGATGAAGTAGCCTACAGGCTTGCATTACCACCTAGTTTATTAGCAGTTCATCCGGTGTTCCATGTGTCTGTGCTCCGGAAATATCATGGTGATCCGTCCCATGTGTTATATTTCAGCTTAGTCCAATTGGACAAGGATTTGACTTATGAAGAGGAGCCGATAGCTATTTTAGCCCGACAGGTCCGACAGTTGAGGTCTAAGAGTTATCCTTCAGTTCGGGTACAATGGAGAGGTCAGTCAATTGAGGCAGCTACCTGGGAGTTCGAGTTCGACATGCGGAGTAGATATCCACACCTTTTCACCAGCTCAGTTACTTTTCTAATCCCGAACGAGGACAAATATTTATTTTAGAGGTGGAGAATGTGATGACTCAAAATGTCATCTTTTATTTTAAATATTCATTTCTATATTTTGTTATCTCAAAAAGCACTATTCATTATTCCTCGACTTGCATGCACAGTCCGTATAAGTTTTCGAAAAGTTATTATATGAAAAATTAATTAAAATGTGAAATAAAGCTTTAAAACTCAATTGAGTTGACTTTTGTCAATATTTTGAGCAAACCAACCTGGATCAGTATTTTGACAGTTTTGGTAGGTCTGTATCGTGATTTTGAACTTGGGCGTATGCCCGGAATCGAATTCGGAGGTCCCTAACTCAAACTATCGTCATTTAACAGAAACTAGAAATCTAAAGGCTAAAAGATTCCAAAATATGACTGCGGATTTAACTTTATTGATATCGGGGTGGGAACCCATTTCTGAAAATTTGAATAGCTCCGTTATGTCATTTATGACTTGTGCACCAAATTTGAAGTCATTCCGGATTCGTTTAATGCGTTTCGGCACGTGTTTTGTAAATAGAAGAGTTTGAAACTCAAAAGATTGAATCGAGGTGTAAATTATAATTTCGACGTTATTTAACGTGATTTGAGACCCCCGAGTAAGTCCACATTATGTTACGGGATTGGTTGGTCTAATTGGAGGAGGTCTCGAGTAGCTCGGGTGAGTTTCAGACATGTTTCACATCATTTTTGTATAATTGACAGTTCTAGTTTTGGTGCTTCGCACCTGCGAAGCTTAGAGTGCAGGTGCGGCTCCGCTTCTGCATGAAAGACGTCGCTTCTGTGACCTTGGCATTGTCCTGTTGTTTCGCTTCTGCGGAGATCTTTTGCGCAGATGCGCAATCGCTTCAGCGATGGGCCAGCCGCTTCTGCGAGGCAGACCGCTTCTGTGGTCACTGGGATGCATTTGCGAAGTCGCAGGTGCAACATTTCTTGGGCAGGTGCGATCACTGGGCTGGTCTCTTGGCTTTGCAAGTGTGAGCCTTGTCTCATAAATGCGAGCTCGCAGGTGCGAAATTAAGTCCGCAGATGCGAAAGTGCTGGACAGAATGCATAAAAATCGGGAGTTAGCCATTTTTACTTATTTTTGAGTTTTGAGTCTCAGATTAGGGCGATTTCAAAGGGGTTTTTCACGACTTTGACTTGGGTAAGTGTTATATAACAAAAAATGATTATATTTCATAAATTCATATCTATATTCATCATTTATTTCGGATTTAGACGGAAGAAATTGGAATTTTGTAAAACTTTCCAAAAACAAAAATTTAAGATTTGAAGGTCCATTTGGTATCGGAATTTGATAGTTTTTATATGTATGGACTCATCCCGGAATGGTTGTTCGGATTTCATGAGTTTTTCCGAAATTCGAGACGTGGGCCCCACTGTTTATTTTTTAGATGAATTTTGGATTTTATTAAGAAAATTAGTAATTTCATGTGGAAATAATTCCTACGAATCGTGTTGAGAATATTGAATTATTTGTGTCTAGATTTGAAGCTTTCTGACACTAATTTGCGAGGCAAAGGTGTATTGGAATCTTGAGTTGGTTACAAATCGAGGTAAGTGCCGTGGTTAACCTTGACTTGAGGGAGTAGGATTTATTAGTCTATTTGCTACGTGATTTAATGTGTGGGTACAACGTATATGTGATGTGACGAGTACTTATGCGTTGTGGTTGAGTCAAAGCATGTTGAAGGAATTTATTTTATTTTGAATAATTGCTTGTTTAATTAAGATATTCCTGCTTAAGTTTATTATTGATTATTTGATCATTATTCATGAAATTTTTATTGATTTAATTATTGTTGAATATGGTGAGAAATAGTGTAAAAGCACGAAGGGTGATGTTGTACCATTTATATTATTTATATAATCCTTGTCATGGTGATAAAGAGTGTAAAAGCACGAAGGGTGATGCCGTATCATTTTGAGTGTAAAAGCACAAAGGGTGATGCCGTATCATTTTCAGAGAGTGTAAAAGCATGAAAGGTTTTGTCGTGCCAATTATTATTATTATTTATTTATCAATTTATGGAAAGAATGAGAGTAAAAACACGAAAGGTGGTGCGTGCCATTTTCATATTATCAGTTGCTAATTTTATTGTTGATGAAATAATTGGCTGCTAAGTGATACTTCTCCTGCTGAAATTATTATATCATCCCCCTTCGCATGTTCCCTCCCAAACTTATAAATTGTTATTTATTGTATTATTGTTGCTTCGTATTTGTATATACTCGTACATGTTGTTTACGTACGTGTCTTATCATAACCTCGTCACTACTTTGTCGATGTTAGGCTCGACACTTACGGAGTACATGAGGTCGGTTGTACTCATACTATACTCTGTACTTCTTATGTAAATTTTGGAGTTGGTCCCAGCGGCGTACCATAGACTTGCTCGGATTCAGCTACCCAGAGGAAACTTGAGGTATAATTGCATAGCGTCCGCAATTCTGATGTCTCCTTCTATCTTATCTTAGTTGTGTATTATCTTTCAAACAACTTAAATTTTATTCAGACCTTTATTTGTATTATTCTAGTAGCTCGTGCACTTGTGACACCAGATTCGGGGATGTATTTGGATGATTCGTTTGTTATGGTCTTCCGCACCTTATTTTAGTAATGGACTTCTGTTTAATTTAATTTGTTTAAAAATGCTTAAGATTATTCTAACGTTGGTTTGCCTAGCAAGTGAAATGTTAGGCGCAATCACGATCCCGAAGGTGGGAATTTCGGGTCGTGACATATGTTCTTTTATTACCACTATCATATCTGAAATACTTTTTATATATTTTTTTGATTGCAAGCTTATAAGTAATAAGATCAAATAGAGTAAAAAATTTATAATCTCTGATCAATTTTGTAGATAAATGGGGTAAAAAGATAATTTTGGCGCTGATTATGGTGTATAAATTTCAGGTTTAAGTTATGAAGTATTTATAGTGAAACATCTACTGTAAAAGAGTAGACAGAAGTATTCATATAAATTTAGCTTCTAAAAGGACTTGACAACATGTAGTTGGTTGAAGAAGTTCAACAGTAATCGAGTTCTAAACATTACATTTGCAATTCAAAAGTTGCAAATTATAGAAGGGAGTGGAACTATAGTGTTAGGTTATTTCCCGTCCGTATTCAAGTACTGAGACTAAATTTTAAGATAATTGATTTATTCTTGAATTTATATCCAAAATCATGAATTCCTTTGGATTCGTGTGCTAGATGCGCTAGCAAGTTTTGCTGGTCTTTGAGGAAATCTTGATCATCTAAATATCTGCTTAAGTTTATTTTGTCGTCAAATTTCTTTTCCTATCATCTTTATCCTTGTGTAATTTATAATTGCTCTGAATTTTAGCATCTGTTGTTTTATGAGATTATAGATTTTCTAATAATAATCTTCTGGTGCCTCCAATTTATGTGGTTCATTCTGTTTTGATGTGTGAGTACATATAGATAGTTTAGTCCGAAGTATGAGAAACATGTGGTTCAAAGGAAGAAAGGGGTTAGAGGTACGGGTTCAACAAGAACAACTAAAAGAAACGAAAAATTTAGATAGCTTGTATTCTGTTAGTTCTCTGTTTCACTGATCATTAGGAAAGTTGTGCATATTATTGCCTCTATTTTAAAACAAAACTTTATATACATAAGAACATTTCTGAAGTCTCCTCCTTCAAAATTCTGCATTTTATATTTTTATATTTTACTATAATTTATTCTTATTAGAATGTTTGGTTAAGTTAATTATTAGTTATATAACTAATGATGCATATTAAATATTATTTTGTAGACATGAGAATACATCATCTTGAACCCTCCAACAATACAAATTATTCCATCGAAAGTGAAGAAAGAGTTCCTTCTTTGTCCGATATAACAAATGGTGAGTGACAATATCATCTATTTAATATATTAATCGTGTTGTTACATCTTACTTTATCATAATTTATTCTTATTATAATGTTTGGCTAAGTTGATTAATAGTTCTATAACTAATGATGCATATAAAACTCATTGTGCAGACATGCAAATATATTAGCTTCTCTCCGATTTAAACACAATTCTTATATGGCAAGGTTAGTTCCTCAATGGTGTTCTTTATTTAAGACCTTTATTATATACATTTTTTGTTGACGCATTTTGTTCTATCTGTATTACTTTTAAAATTATACATTCTCATCATAGGTGCGCACATTGACAACATATTGCCTGATTTAAATGACACTCCAACTGAAGAAGGTATTAAAAGTTTGATTGTCATATTAATTTTTCGTCTGAAGTATACCAAAAGTTAAAAAAATCATTATTTAATAGGAAATCTTTCAATTAATACTAACAATCATACTACATTGTAGATGTGCAAATGCATAATTCTCTGCCAGATTTAAATGAAACTCCAGTAATGCAAGGTAAGCATTTGAAATTCTCATTTGTCATGACCCGAAATTCCCACCTTCGGGACAGTAATGGCGCCTAATATTTTCACTTGCTAGGCAAGCCAAAACAATTTTAAATTAATTAATAAAAAAGAAACAAATACGAAAATAAAGTCTGAAATAGAGTGAATAATCTATAATAATAGTGATGTCCAAATACCATCTCATAACTGCTGTCATAAGTGCACGAGCTACTAGAATAATACAAATAAAGGTCTGAATAAAATTTAAGTTGTTTGAAAAATAATACGCAGCTAAGATAAGATAGAAGGGGACTTCAGAACTACGAACGTTGTGCAGCTATACCTTAAGTTTCCTCTGAGTAACTGAATCTGAGCACGTCTACGGTATGCCGCTGTGACCAACTCCAAAATCTGCACAAGAAGTACAGAGTATAGTATGAGTACAACCGACCCCATGTACTCCGTAAGTGTCGAGCCTAATCTCGACGAAGTAGTGACGAGGCTATGACAAGACACGTACGTAAACAACTTGTACAAGTATAAACAAATACGAAGCAACAATAATACAATAAATAACAATTTATAAATTGGGAGGGAACATGCAAAGGAAAATGATATAATAATTTCAGTATGAGAAGTATCACTTAGCAACCAATTAATTCATCAACAATAAAATTAGCAAATGATAATATGAAAATGGCACGGCACCACCCTTCGTGCTTTTACTCTCATTCCTCCCATAAACTGATAAATAAATAAATAATAATTGGCACGGCATCACCCTTCGTACTTTAACTCTCTTTTGGCACGGCATCACCCTTCGTGCTTTTACACTCTCTGAAAATGACACGGCATCATCCTTCGTGCTTTTACTCTCAAAATGACATGGCAACACCCTTCGTGCTTTTACACTCTTTCTTACCATGACAATGATAGAATAAATAATAAAATGGCACGGCATCACCCTTCGTGCTTTTACACTCCTTCTCACCATGTTCAACAATAATTAAATCAGTAAATATTTCATGAATAATGATCAAATAATCAATAATAAATTTAAATAGGAATATCTTAATTAAATAGGCAATTATTCAAAATTAAATAAAATCCTCCAGCATGCTTTGACTCAACCACAATGCATAAGTACTCGTCATCTCATATATATGTTGTACCTGCACATTAAATCACGTAGCAAATAGACAATTAAATGCTGCTATCTCAAGTCAAGATTATCCACGACACTTACCTCACTTGCAACCAAATTCAAGATTCCAATAAACCTTTGCCTCGCGAATTCGTGTCTTAAATCCTCAAATCTAGTCATAAACAATTCAATATACTCAATACAAATCGTAGGAATTAAATCCATATGAATTTACTAATTTTCCAGATTAAAATCCGAAATTCATCTCCAAAATCAACAGTGGGGCCTACGTCTCGAATCTCGAAAAAACTTACGAAATCCGAACACCCGTTCCGAGACGAGTCCAACTATACAAAAATTACCCAATTCCTATGTCAAATGGACCTTCAAATCTTAATTTTTCATTTTTGGAAAGTTTTACAAAAATTCCAATTTCTTCCATCTAAATCCGAAATAAATGATGAATATAGACATGTATTTATGAAATATAATCACTCTTAGTTATAGAACACTTGCCCAATTTAAAGTCGTAAAAAATTCCTTTGAAATCGCCTAAATCCGAGACTCAATACTCAAAAATGAGTAAAAATGGCTAACTCCCGATTTTTAAGCATTCTGCCCAGCATTTTCGCATATGCGAGCTCGCATTTGCGAAATAAGGTCCGCAGATGCGAAATGGGCATGCCTAGCATGTGTCAGCATCTGCGGAACTTGAGCCGCATTTACGGCTGCACAGAAGCGCATGAAAGAGCTGTAGAAGCGGTGCTTTCCGAATTCGCGAAGGCAGTGCCGCAGAAGTGGTGCTTCACATGTGCTCCAAAAGTTGCAGGTGCGAAACACCAGAACCAGAACTGATAGTTTTTGCAAAAATAATCTGAAACATGTCTGAAACTCACCCGAACCACTCGGGACCTCGTTCAATTATCCCAACAAGTCTCGTAACATAATACGGACTTACTCGGGGTCTCAAATCACATCAAACAACATCGAAATTACAATTCACACCTCGATTCAAACTTTTTATTTTCCTAACTTTTCACTTTGCAAAACTCGTGCCAAAACATATTAAATGAATCCGGAATGACTTCAAATTTGACACACAAGTCATAAATGACATAACGGAGCTATTCTAATTTTCGGAATCGGATTCCGACTCCGATATCAAAAAATCAAATCCATGGTCAAACTTTAGAAATCTTTAGCCTTTACATTTCTAGTTTCCGTTAAATGGCCATAACTTGAGATAGGGACCTCCAAATTAAATTTCGGGCATACACCCAAGTTCCAAATCACTATACGGACCTACCGGAACTGTCAAAATACTGATCCGGGTTGGTTTGATCAAAATGTTGACCGAAGTCAACTCAGTTGAGTTTTAAGGCTCTATTTCACATTTTAATCCATTTTTCACATAAAAATTTTTTGGAAAATTATACGGACTACGCACGCAAGTCGAGAAATGACAAATAGTACTTTTCGAGGTCTTAGAATACAAAATTATTTATTAAATTTAAAGATGACTTTTTGGATCATCACATCATTGTTATTAGTTAATAGTAAAATACAATGTTAAGATTAATGAAAATTAATTAGTGCAACTCTCTTACTAGAATTTGAGGCTGCAATAAACAACATTGTCATTCAATATGTTTCAAGAAGATATTGGTTAACCTTTAAATAATGACCTTATACTAGATGTATCACGACCCAAAATCCATCTAGTCGTGATGACACCAAACTCATCCGCTAGGTAAGCCAAATAACAATAATCTGATTCAATTAATATTTAACTGACTCTAATACACTCCCCAAGGACTGGTAGTATAAATCACGAGCTTCTAAGATTAGAATTTACAAGCTGGTATGAAATAAATACATCATCTGTTCGAAATACACATAAACAGATTCTTATAAATCTAAGGCTACCATGAACAAGAGGCAACTATGACCGGAACACAGGTACGTCTTCAAATCTAGCTCTCGTTGATCACAGCAACATTAGCATCCAATATCTGCACGCAAGATGCAGAAGTGTAGTATGAGTAAACCCGATCCCATGTACTCAATAAGTAACAAACCTACCTTAGGTCGAAAGTAGTGACGAGCTGGAACAAAGGTCAGGGTCCAACACCAATAGCTAACAACAGTTCATAACAACATGATAGAAGTAATAAAAGAAGTAGCTCAGAGATAAAATGCTCAGTCCGTTCATAGTTCCAAAAAATAAGCATGCTTTTCAAGTATATCATTGAAAACCCAAATCTTTTACCGAAATCACCAAAATATGAGTATGTTTTGTAAAACTATGATTTTTCCCAACAACTTTTCAACAACAGATAGGATGTTTCATTATCAAATGGCATGAGGAAAATGAATCTCTATGCCTACATGTCAATGAGTATGTGAAGTCACGAATGACACAATATCGTACAACATGAGGAAAAATGCATCTTTATGCTTGTATGTCAAGTGTAAATGTCAATGTGATGCAACTCAGTAACAAAACCATATGCATACTCTCAGAGTATCAATTCACTCAGTCTTCCCGGTCACTCAGTCCCCACAGTCACTTAGTCCTCACATTCACTCAATCCTCCCAATCGCTCGGCACTCGACACTCGCACTCAGTTGCTACCTGCGCTCACTGGGGGTCCTTCAGCCCAAGCACAATAATCTGCACGGACAACTCACGTGCTATAATAATATCTGGATACGCACAGATAACTCACGTGCTGCTCGGACAACTTACGTGCTATAATAAACCAATCTGGCCTGCTACGGCGTGCAGACCGATCCCATAATTATCCTCACAATCAGGCCCTCAGCCTCACTCAGTCATCAATCTCACCAGTCTCTCGGGCTCACAATGTCATAAAACTAGCCCAAAATGATGATATGATATATCAATAAATAACATCAGAGACTGAGATATGATACGCAATGAATGAGTATGACTGAGTATGAAATTACAGTTTAAACATATAATTCAGCGGTAGAAATGACCTCAGTGGGTCCCAACAATACCAATATTTGCCTAAGCATGATTTCTAACATGAGTTACAACTCAGTTTCTCTAACACATAAAAATACATGGAAGAATACAAGTTAATTGACTAAACAGCTCTACAAAATCAACTGAATTTCAATTTCTACAGTGCACGCCTACACGCCTGTCATCTAGTATGTGCGTCACCTCCAAACAATTCACATAACACGTATAATCAGGTTTCATATCCTCAGCTCCAAGATAAGAGATGTTACTTATCTCGAACAAGCCGAATCCAATGTCGAGCAAGCTAAACAATGCTCCAGAAATTCCATTATGCGCGTATCAACTTCCGAACGGTTCGAATCTAGTCACAATTAATTCGATTCAGTCAACACAAATTATATGATTTAATTCCATATCAAAATACTAAATTTTCCAAAAATCTGAAATTACACTCAAAAATTGCCCGTAGGGCCCACGTCTCGGAACCCGATAAAAGTTATAAAATATGAACGCCCATTCAACCACGAGTCCAGCCATACCAATTTTACCAAATTCCGATATCAACTTGACCCTCAAATTAAGCTAAAAGGGTTTTCTAAATTTTCCAACATAATTCACCAATTAAATGTTAAAAACGAGCGGAGCCCTAATTCTCTCTAGAGAGGCGACAAACAACAACAGTAACACCACACATAAAAATGGTCGTTGTGCCATCGTCCGGTGGTGAAAAGCCACCGAACCATATCCAACAGTCGCATAACAACTCTGCGCACAAACCCCATATGGGTGCTCTCACTGATTCTTCCCCATCTGCTGCAACTGTCAACAATGGCGAAACTGTAAACATGCCAAAAAATAATTGGAGACAGCTGCAACGTACTGCACTATTTCTGAACCAAATAAGTTGATTCAAAGCCATGGAAATTACTCAACACCTTAATTAGAATTGATACAAATAGTTTCAGACAACATCAACATACTAAACAACGATGCTACACCGATGTACAACGACAACAATCAGCTGTTGATTGCACTTAGAGTGACAAATATCCAAAATGGTCAAAACCAATGCCACTATACTCCAATTAATCTGGATACTGATCCCAACTCTTCAAACAACAACCACGATGAACAACTTGATCCAACATGGCAAAATACAGTACACACAGAATCACACATACCATCTGTTTGACGAAATGCCAGGGTCAGTTTTAGTGTTAATGTTGATGAATATATGAATTATTTTGCTTCACAAAGTCATGTTGAGATTAGTCATCAAGAGAAGTTGCAAGAAAACACAAAAAATGAGGGTGATAAAAGGCAGTCACCTACAATGCCACATGACGCCCATGAAGTTCCTGGTTTTTTAACTGGCCAACCCCAGTTGAAACTCAACTGGAAAGAAAACATTATCCACATGTTGCTGAAGGTCACCCGCAAGTCCAATCTCAAACTCCAATTGATATCATTGATACTCGACCACTGGCAGAAAACTTGAGTGTCTCACTGACTGCCCATGGAATTCATTGTGTTTCACCTGTCGAGATAATCTCTATTGATAAGGAAAAGGAAATCGCAACCACTCCTACTACTCAAGTGCAGCCAATCACTACAACAGCAAATTTGGCATCGTCGGGTAATATTTCTGCAACACATGTGTCTAATACAACAAATACTGATTTACCTAGGAATGTCAATGCTCAAACTAATCCCCAACTCAATCAAATATCAATGCCAGCAAATTTTCCTAAGATCTCCACCAACTTTGACAAAGCACCTACTTTCCAGAATAAAAATAATACTAAGACTAAGCATCATCACACTAACGCTCAGATGTTAACACCAAAAAAAAAACATACCAAACACCATAGTCAAACACTCAGTACATCTGCTGCAAACACACATCCAAGCATCTTAACCAGTTTTTATATACCAAAGCACACACATTTCGTACAACCATCTGCAAATGTCCACCAAAGTACCCAGTTTTACTCAACAAATTCAGCAACCAAACTAAACCAAATAGAATCTACTGCCCAGCCACCTAAACCAACTAACTATCATGCCCATCACCTTCTACCATAATTCATTCACTTGCTACAAAATTAAGAGCAAGGCATGCAGCAGAAATAGACCCAATAGAGTTCACACCCCCAAAAATAACTTCCAAACAGGGCCAACCAGCTGTCATATTTACTAGGAAGGACTACATGATCACAATTGCATCCAGATGCCAATATGCAATTGTAGGGAAATTCCCTAATACAATGCCTCGAATGGAGGTGATCAGGAGAAGCTTCATAGCACAAACAGAACTAAGAGGAGGAGTTAAAATAGCCCATTTCAATGCTCACACAGTCTATATTGATCTAGACAATGAATACGATTACACAATTGCCTAGACAAAAACCTTCATGTACATACAAGGTCAAAGAATGGAATTACAAGCTTGGACACCTAACTTCAACCCGAATGAGGATAACCCAATTGTTCCTGTTTGGATAGTCATTCCTGAACTACCATGGCATTTCTACTACATGGAGGTCCTATCTGTATTCTTATCTCCTATTGGTAAGGTATTGCATCTCGACCTACCCTCTATGCAGAAAACAAGAGGGAGTGTAGCTAAAGTCAAAATACAGGTTGACTTGACTCAATTCAGGCCTCATCATGTTTGGCTAGGCTTTGATGAAGATCAGGATGTTAATGGGGATGGACAGTGTCTAGAAGTGGTATATGAGGATCTCCCAACATATTGCTCACATTGCAAGCACTTAGGACATGGAGACTACCTATGCCATATTCGAGAAAGAGAAGAAGAAGAAGAAGACAAGAAAAAAGCAGCTGCTGAAACCCCACAAACTCAAACCAAACAGATATCAAACAATACTGAAAGAGCAAATAGAATACAACATCAAAAGGAGCAGATCATACCAGGACAGCATAAAGAACAAAACTATAACAAAAAAGTAGTGGTACAAGACCAAAATGAATAACAACAGGGCAAAATCAAACCTACAGCACAACAACCAATAAATGCAAACCACTTCAAGGATCAATGGCAATCTCAGAAGAAGAAGAACTTCAAGGGTATCAACCAAAAAAACAAGCAAGAGAAACACAAATAGCCTTATGAATAAATGAATGCAAAACATATAACCACAAAAACTCAAAAGCATGGTTCACAGACCAATCCACAAACTGACACGGCAAGTGCTCTGGAGAATATGGCAGAATCAAGTGCCAGGACTACTGGTATTGATACTGCAACTGATGGAGATAACAATGGCAGGGACCAGATAAACGAAAAATAGCACAAGCATGAAACAGTGGAAACAAACATAACTCAAGAGAACCAACATATCAGGACTGCTGACAAATCCAGTGACAATCCAAAAGATCCAGGAATTAGTACAAACAATACTGCTACAATTTCTGGGGTATCACCAGCTGTGACAAAGGAAAATACTATTGAATGAGTTCAAAGGAGTTTTGAAATGAACAAGGAAGTCCTTAATGTTACACTCAACCACTCAAGTCAGGATATTCCCTCACAGACATGTATGGAATCTCCTATGCCTAATGGCAATAGAACAGGATCTGTACAACTAGGGACCGAACTAAAAAGTTATGGAATAGGGAAACAAACAATACCCAGAGTTGATGACCATAAGGAAAAGCCAATTCCAGAACAGCTTCACAATGTGTTACCCAACAATGCTTTGAGTAGCAACACAACTGGAAAACTTCTCGCCACTATTCAAGGACCAATAGTGGCAACCATACCAAATGACAAAGTCAGTGATGATGCTCCAGAACCCCAAGATATGGTTGGGAAGGATGCTATCGTTGTATATGAACATAATGGTACAACTACTGTACCAAAGGAGTCAACTGCAATTAACGTACTGGCTATGGCTTGTACATCAGATACAGGATCTCCAATACAGATACAAGTAATTGTACCATTGAAATCTCTAAATCAGGTAATGCATGACATTATTACACACAACCAACAGCCAATGGAACTTCATATTCCCTTGGTCAATAAAGAGAAACTAGAAGATGAAGGTGACAATGAATCTATTGTTGGGAACTTCAAGGCTGTTGCAAGAGAAGGAGATTTGTCACCTAGGTTATCTAATAAAAATGGGAAGAAAGGAAAGAAGCAAAACCAATTAAAGGAACAGCTGCCACATACAAGAATACTGCCCAAAAGGGTAGCCTCCACAACTAGATGATGATTAAAACACACATATGGAATATTAGGTATGTTAAGACACAGCATGCCTTTCAGAGAGTTATCAATGTGTAAAAGGAACATGGTTTTTTTTGTTATAGCATTTATGGAACCTTTTCAAAATCAAAGATTTATTCAAAACTATAGGAGGAGACTAGGCATGGATGCTGCCATTTCAAATGTCAATGGCAAGATATGGATTTTTCTGGATTCAGTCGTGCAGTGGGACTTATTAATTGACACGGAACAACAACTTACTATCAGAGTCTATCATCAAGATATTGGTAAATATATCATGATGACTTTCGTATATGCTAAGTGCTCATCACTTGACATATTAGAATTATGGGACAGTTTATACTACCTTGCAAGTGACATGGAACTACCATGGCTAGTTGGAGGGGATTTTAATGTGCTTTTGAATGAAGAAGAGAAAATTGGAGGGCTTCCAGTCTATCCTCCAGAATATGAAGGCTTTGCCTTCTGTGTAAACTCATGTGAACTCTTTGACACTGGTTACAAAAGGAAGTCCCTTCACATGGTGGAATGGGAGGCCAAATGCAGAATGCATATTTAAAAGACTGGACAGAATCTTTGTTAATTCCCCATTCCAATCTCTATTCCTAACTACAGAGGTCGAATATCTTGTTAGAACAGGCTCGGATCATGCACCACTGTTTATGACCTGTGGTGACACGACAACCACATTTACTAAACCATTTAAGTTTTTGAATTTCTGGACAAAACATGCCACTTTTAGGGAGGTGGTTTGACAAAATTGGCAAGCTGACTTCACAGATCTGGATGTTCAAATAGAAATTAAAAAGAGTTAAGATTGCTCTTTGAAAATGGAGTAGGCTCACTTATGGGGACATCTTCAAGCAACTAGCTTTAAGGGAAGATGTGGTCAGAATAAAGGAAATACTTTTTGAAGAAGAACCTAGAGTTGAGAATAGAATTGTACTTCAGAAGGCACAATCCGAATTAAAGAGATATTTGAGCATAGAGGAACAATATTGGAAACAAAAAGCAGGTATGCCTTGGTTTGCAGAAGGAGACAGAAACACTAGTTTCTTTCATAACCATATCAATGGTAAAAGGCAAAAACTCCAATTGAAGAGGATCCAGAACCATGATGGTAATTGGATTGAGTCGCAAGAACTGACGGCTGACGCAACAGTTGAATTTTTCTAGAAACAGTTCACCCATGAAGCTGATCATACAAGTTCTGAGCTCCTCAACAATGTGCCCTCAATGGTGTCTTGTGATCAAAATATAGAACTTTATAGAATTCCTACAATAGAGGAGGTAAAGGCAGCGGTGTTTGCACTGAGTGGTGAAAGTGCAAGTGGGCCAGATGGTTTCATATGCATTTTCTTTCAAGAATGCTGGGATATAATAGGGGAAGACATACGTGAGATGCTGAAACTATTTTATGGAGGAAGTTCCTTACCTAAGTCTATAACTCACACAAACCATGTCTTGCTACCAAAAAAATAACAAGTTCAAACATTTAATGACCTAAGGCCTATTAGATTAAGCAATTTTATAAATAAAGTTATCTCCAGAGTTGTTCATGATAGGTTGGAAAAAATACTGCCTTCTCTGATCTCTTCCAATCAGTCAGGATTTGTCAAGGGGCGAAGTATATTTGAATACATTCTATTAACACAGGAGATTGTTACTGACATAAGATTAAGATGAAAATCTGCTAATGTAGTTATCAAACTTGACATGGCAAAGGCATATCATAGGGTCTCATGGAAGTATTTAATACATGTTGTTGAGGAAAATGGGATTTGCAGAATTCTTCATCAACATGATATGGGATTTAATTTCCAACAAGTGGTATTCTATTCTGATTAATGGTCAAGCCTCAGGATTCTTTCACTCAACAAGAGGGATCAAGCAAGGAGATCCTCTCTCTTCAGCCCTGTTCATACACTCTTTAGAAGTACTGTCTAGGTCATTAAATAAACTATTTGAAGACACGAGGTATAAGGGATTTAAGATGCCTAAATGGATGGATCCGTTGAATCATTTGGCCTACGCAGACGACACTATAATATTTTCTTCGGCTGATCCATACTATTTAAGGAAAATTGTAGAAGTATAACACATAAATTACCATATCTGATCCCAACTCCACCGCCCGAATGTCTAACACATCTCTCATACACGATCATCCCACTAGGAATACTTCTCTAATTCTTCCGTGCCACATAGCAAAATCTGAATATCAACAGTCGATTAACTAGGCGAGCATCGCAATACCAATGAAGAATCCATAAGTCAAAACACAATACGCCTTCTGAAATGTGCACCCCTCTTAGGCAATACCAAGTAGTAATAGCATTTATCTAGACATCTGAAACAATCCATGTTGTCTAAGAATTCATGACCTTCCCTTCAAAACTGAATCGTAACTTTGCACATGCAAATCTCAATCCTACACAACACACTGTATCTATCATTCCATCATATGAAAAGGTACAAGAATCTCATAATTAACTCTGATCACTAGCAAACTACATACTCAATTAGCCAGGAACCTTCGGTTTGATCTCATCCAGAAGAAAATCCCAATACGCAACATGTTCCTCACGCCAGTAGGAAATATCCACCTCGAACCGTGATAGAAATCATCGAGAACTCTTCGAAACCCATTTTCACATAACCAGGCCATCAGAACTAAATCTCTCTATTTCAACCAAGTCACGCAAGTTGCCAAACGCCACAAAAGCATTTGTAAAATCTCACCACATCATAGGTACCCAAAGAACCGATCATACCATTACCATACTGGTCCAGCCTACTACCAGTCGTCCTACTTTCTCCGAGTTTCTTCTGAATTACCCTCAAGTTGACACCTTTCCTTGTCAGAACACTACGATCATTACCCAAAGCTCACTACAAGACCTCCTAACATGAAACGACACCGCCCTAAGGCCCATAAGCAACTGCATTCCTCTTAAGCACCTCATAAGTACCACAACCGAAATGCCCACTTTCAAAGTATCTTATGTGAATTTAAAATTATTCTTTTACCTTTATTATACTGGAATGTAGAAACCATAGTCATACAGAATTACCGCAAGTCCAGGAACCATCAAATGCAAATCTCAGATTTTATCCATACACATGTCCGGAGAAATTCTCAATTTCTATATATAAACCTCGAACCCATTGGAACTTTCTCGAGAGTCACACAATTTGTTCAAATCCAAATTGCACCGCCCAAACAGGCCGAAATACACATGCCCCATTATCACAACAACACCCAAAGAAGTAATCATGTCTTAACACCATCAATAAAATTCATAATTCGTGTGCACTACATTCTTCAAAATAATAACTTAATCATTCTATGATTTTCATATTTTCATAAAGTGCAGTGTAACCCAAAATTTTCCTTACTCAAGTCATCCTCAATCTCAACCTCTACAAGTCATGACTAATCCACAAGTATGTCTCAGACCAAAACTAAAATTTAACATATAACGATGAAATTGAATTGTCAATAGCGGGCTCCCCCACTTGGCTCAAAGCCATAGATTAAAACACTCGATAGCTCATAATACTCATACTCTATTACTGCCATAATAATGTAGTTAGTTCAACAAAAATTCTTTTCAAGCTCAGGCAACACCAACCATAAAATACCTCAATCATCCACTAAGATTGCATTTATTCTCTTTACACTCAAGTCAACTTTCTCACCCATATTTAAATTCAAATCTCATCACATACACTCCGCTAGTAGAAAAAAACTCTCGACTCAACATTATAAGGATCACACATCCGTAAATTACCCTGCAGGTGATAACCTACCTGCTTGGCCTCAAACAGGCATCTTTCTATACCCTTTTACAGCCACAACTACTATGTAATCACTTAACCTTCTTCAGTCCAAACTCATTGATAAGACATGAGAATTTAATTTGTCCCACAATTTAACAACGTGAAAGATCCTTCAATACACTCACAACTCAAGACTATACGTCAAATCAAGATAGAAATCAAGTACCCAATAGCAAACTCTTTAGCCACAAGTAAACTTTATTCGTCACATTCAACCCATCTGAACATATCCCACAGTCACATCATACTTATCATATAGCCATTCAATCCCTTATCGAGCCATAAATTCCACTCGTGAAGACATTACCGGACATATGGGTCCAAATGTACAAGTTCTCACAACCGAAACATCTGAGTCTACGCTGCGGTCTAAACCTAGCCTCAAGTCATCCAAACTGGCTTATCACCAAAATATAGAATACACATCTCGCACATCATCCCTAAAATCACAAGTCGGCGATGCACAACTGATACCGAGTGCTCACATGCACACATGAATGCGTGGAAAGAATTCAAGGAGTTATGTTTTAAGCTAAATCAATTCCGCACGATAAGGAAAGAAAGATGGAAAATTATCCTAAATGCCCTGTAGCCTCTCGAAGATAAGTATGGACATCATCATACCGATCCGCAAGACTCTACGAGACACTTGCTCATGACTTGTAGAACATATGAACCTAGGGCTTTGATATAAACTTGTCACGACCCAAAATCCAACTAGCCGTGATGGCACCTAACCTCACCCGCTAGGTAAGCCAAATAACAATAATCCGATTCAATTAATATTTAGCTGACTCTAATACACTCCCCAAGGACTGGTAATAAAAATCATGAGCTTCTAAGATTAGAATTTACAAGCTGGTATGAAATAAATACATCATCTGTTCGAAATGTACATAAACAGATTTTTATAAATCTAAGGCTATCATGAACAAGATGCAGCTATGTCCGAAACACATGTACACCTTCAAATCCAGCTCCCGTCGATCACAGTAACATCAGCATCCAATATTTGTACGCAAGGTGCAGAAGTGTAGTATGAGGACAACCGACCCCATGTACACAATAAGTAACAAACCTAACCTTAGGTTAAAAGTAGTGAAGACCTGGAACAAAGGTCAGGGTCCAACACCAATAGCCAACAATAGTTCATAACAACATAATAGAAGTAATAAAAGAAGTAGCTCAGAGATAAAATGCTCAGCTCGTTCACAGTTCCAGAAAAATAGGCCTGCTTTTCAAATATATTAGTGAAGACCCAAATCTTTTACCGAAATCACAAAAATATGAGTACATTTTGTAAAATTGTTAATTTTCCCAAAAACGTTTCAACAACTGATAGGATATTTCATTTTCAAATGGCATGAGGAAAATACATCTCTATGCCTACATGTCAATGAGTATGTAAAGTCATGAATGACGCAATATCATACAGCATGAGGAAAAATGCATCTTTATGCATGTATGTCAAGTGTGCATGTCAATACGATGCAACTCAGTAACAAAACCATATGCATACTCTCAGAGTATTAATTCACCCAGTCCTCCCGGTCACTCAGTCCTCACAGTCACTCAATCCTCCCAATCACTCGCCACTCGACACTCGCACTGAGTAGGTTCCTGCGCTCACTGGGGGTGTGTACAGACTCTAGAGGGGCTCCTCGAGCCCAAGCGCTATAATCTGCACGGACAACTCATGTGTTGTATAGACAACTCACGTGCTATAGTATCAATATATGGACCCGCACGGACAACTCACGTGCTGCCCAGACAACTCGCGTGCTATAATAAGCCAATTTGGCTTGCTACTTTGTGCAACCCCATCCCATAATTATCCTCACAATTAGGCCCTCGTCCTCACTCAGTCATCAATCTCTCCAGTATCTTGGGCTCACAATGTCATAAAACTAGCCCAAAATGATGATATGATGTATCAATAAATAACAGCAGACACTGAGATATGATATGCAATGAATGAATATGACTGAGTATGAAATTACAGTTTAAACGTATAATTCAACAGTAGAAATGACCTCTATGGGTCCCAATAATACCAACATTTGCCTAAGCTTGATTTCTAACGTGAGTCACAACTCCGTTTCTCTAACACATAAAAATACATGGAAGAATGCAAGTTAATTGACTAAACAACTCTACAGAATCAACTGAGTCTCAATTTCTACGGTGCACACCCACACTCTTGTTACCTAGCATGTGCGTCACCTCCAAATAATTCACATAACACGTATAATCAGTGTTCATACCCTCAACTTCAAGATTAGAGATGTTACTTACCTCGAACAAGCCGAATCCAATATCGAGCAAGCTAAACAATGCCCCAGAAATTCTATTATGCACCTATCAACTTCCAAATGGTTCGAATCTAGTAACAATTAATTCGATTCAGTAAACACAAATTATAGAAATTAATTCCATATCAAAATACTAATCTTTCCTAAAATCTGAAATTACACTCAAAAATCGCCCGTGGGGCCAATGTCTCGAAACCTGACAAAAGTTACAAAATGTGAACTCTAATTCAACCACAAGTCCAACCATACAAATTTTACCAAATTCCGACATCAACTCGACCCTCAAATCCTCAAATTAAACTAAGAGAGTTTTAAAAATTTTCAACTTAATTCACCAATTAAATGTTAAAAACAATCATGAATTCGGGTAATTTGACCAATAATAAGTTAAGAATAATTATCCCGATATATTCCTTGAAAATCTCCCAAAAATCGCCTATTCCCGAGCTCCAATTCGTCAAAAATGGAAAATGAACAAACCCTCGATATTAAATATTATTTTGCCTAGTTGTTTTGCCTTGTTCCGTGGTCCAAAAAATCCTGAAACTCTCGTCTGATTCCTCCAATGGATTCCTTGTGAATGTTCAGTCAAGTTAGGCTTTTGAATCACCCAATTTAGCCTTAAAATGAGGGAGATATAATATTTTACAAATTTAAATGAAGTCTAGAAATTTAAAGGATAAAAAATGACATTTTCGTAATTATTTTACACAAGAAAATCAGCAACGAAAGAATTTTTGTTTTAGCACCCAAAACTCATTCGGAACCTCCCGGACACAAATCATATATGCATTTCTGTCACGACCCAAAATCCAACTAGCCATGATGACACCTAACCTCACCCGCTAGGTAAGCCAAATAACAATAATCTGATTCAATTATTATTTAAATGGCTCTAATACACTCCCCAAGGACTAGTAGTACAAATCATGAAGTTCTAAGAATAGAGTTTACAAAGTTGGTATGAAGTAAATACATCATCTGTTTGAAAAGTACATAAACAGAGTTTTATTAATCTAAGGCTACCATGAACAAAAGGCAGCTACAACCGGAACGCAGGTACATCTTCAGATCCAGCTCTCAACGAACACAACAATATCAGCAGCCAACATCTGCACACAAGGTGCAGAAGTGTTGTATGAGTACAACCGACCCCATGTACTCAATAAGTAACAAACCTAACCTTAGGTTGAAAGTAGTAACGAACTTGAACCAAGGTCAGAGTCCAACTCCATTAACCAACAACAGTTAATAATAACCTAAAGCAAGTAATAAAAGAAGTAACTCAAAGATAAAATTCTCTGCTTAAATCATGATTTCTGAAAAATAATTCTGCCTTTCTGGTGTATCAGTGAAAACTCAAGTTGTTTACCGAAGTTACCAAAAATATGTGTAAGTTTGAGAACAATAATTTTTTCCAAAAATCCTTTCAACGATAAATAAGATGTTTCATTTCTTTTTCAGATATCCAGTGGAAAATGTATCACTATGCCCATATGCCAATATGTGTGAGAAGTCATCAATGACGTGATACTATACAACATGAGGAACAAAATGCATCTTTATTCCTGTATGTCAAGTGTGCATACCAAATGCGATGCAAATCAGTGATAAATACCATATGCATACTCTCTGAGTATCAATTCACTCAGTCCTCCCAATCACTTGGCACTCGCACTAAGTAGGTACCTGCGCTCACTAGGGGTGTGTATAGACTCCGGAGGGGCTCCTTAAACCCAAGCTCTATAATTTGCACGGACAACTCACGTGTTGCACGGACAACTCACGTGCTATAGTATCAATATTTGTATCCGCACGGAAAACTAACGTGCTGCACGGACAAATCACGTGCTATAATAATAGCTGAATTCATACGGACAACTCACGTATTGCACGAACAACTCACATACTATAATAATATCTGGATCCGCACGGATAACTCACATCCTATATTAAGCCAATCTGGCATGTTGCGGCGTGCAGCCTGATCCCATAATTATTCTCACAATCAGGCCCTCGGCCTCACTTAGTCATCAATCTCTCCTGTCTCTCGGGCTCACAATGTCATAAAACTAGCCCAAAATGATGATATGATGAATCAATAAATAGCAACAGAGACTGATAGATGATATGAAATAAATGAACATGACTGAGTATGAAATTTCATTTTAAACAAATAATTTAACAGCAATATGAGCTCTGTGGTTCTCAATAATACTGGCACATAGCCTCAGCATGATTTTCAATATGATTATCAGCTCAATTTCTTTAACACATAAAACTACATAGAAAATGCCAAGATTATTTGACTACAAAATTTTTTGGAACCAATTACGTCACAATTTTTATTGTGCACGTCCACACGCCCGTCACCTAGCATGTTCGTCACCTCCAAACAACTCACATAATACGTATATTCAGGGTTCATACCCTCATCTCCAAGATTAGAAGAGTTACTTACCTTGAACAAGACGAATCCAATGTCGAGCAAGCTAAACAATGCTCCAGAAATTCTATTCTGTGCGTATCAACTTCTGAATGGCTAGAATTTAGCCACAATTAATTTGATTCAGTTCACAAAATTATAGGAATTAACTCCATATCAAAATACTAATATTTTTCATTAAATCCGAAATTACACCCCAAAAATACCAGGGGGGCCACATTTCGGAACCCGACAAAAGTTACAAAATACGATAGCCCATTCAACCACGAGTCTAGCCATACCAATTTTATCAAAATTCGACCTCAACTCGACCCTCAAATCTTCAAGCTCCGAAAATACTACAATACTCCAATTGATTAAAATGTCCAAATATCACCCACAATTCAATACCTACCATTAGATATCCCAACTACATCAAAATAAATACGAAAAGATTCATAAATATCCATTTAGGCTTCATAATTCGGCAACAAGCCTTCAACCACCCCAAATTATCCAATAGGCTCATCTATTAGCCTATTCAATTCCATTCTTATCATTTAATACTCATTTGGGGTAATTAATAATACTATGTTAATTACCCTACATCATTAAGTCACTATTCATTCTCTTCTCCAACAAAACCCTATGTTCAAGAATACCCATTTCAAGAACTAGTGTTGTATCTTGTCAAAATGGTGATTCCCTATTCAATCTGTTCATCAATTAAGTTATCAAGTCTATTGGAATTATTAGAAATTCAAAACAATTCATTTTATATCAATTCATCACTATTCATCTTCTTCTTTGCCCAAAATATCATTTTCAAGACCCTCCCTTTATGGTCTTAAAACCGCCAATCTCCTTAATGGTCTTAAAACTCTTCGAATGTTTTTTTTTTCGGGGTATTATATTCTCCCCCACTTAAGAACATTCTTCCTCGAATGTTTTGCAAGTCATTATTAGGAACATCATTATCCTCCTTTCACCTTAACCATCATTCTTAATCATTTCTGACTTCATATGGGTCTTAGATATTCTTCCAAAATTTCGACATCCTTAAGGCCCCAAAATTTGGCTAACTCTCTAAATTCTTAACATTTTCGGCAGAGTATCCCCTGTAACTGTGACCATCCAAATAATTCAACCTGTTCAAAACAAGCCCCCACACGGGCACTAATTTCAGCATAATTCAACAACCATATATCTTTACATA
Source organism: Nicotiana tomentosiformis (assembly GCF_000390325.3). Taxonomy (NCBI): domain Eukaryota; kingdom Viridiplantae; phylum Streptophyta; class Magnoliopsida; order Solanales; family Solanaceae; genus Nicotiana; species Nicotiana tomentosiformis. The sequence goes on along the minus strand of NC_090814.1, from coordinate 125,448,727 downwards.
ATATGATATCTAGGCCCCACATCACTGCACATATATGCTCAATGTACAACAACAAACTATTTAGGACCCGCACGGCCACACATATGTCATCAACATATAACAACAAAATATCTAAGTCTCACATGGCTGCGCATATACCAAAATTGCATCAAATAATTCTTTATTATTTTAAACAATTGCACATCTATACCTCGCTCATTCCAACACCGGTTACTCTATATTGCAACACATATTACTATCATGCATATCTGTATTCTCTTTTTATTATGTATACATCAAGTCCCACATGAAAGAGCATTTCTTGCATACATTAAAATTCTATTTCTTCCATTCGAAGTCTTTCTCATTAATATAAAATTACTTCTAAGAATAGTTTGTCCTCATAGGACCCTTGATTCTCTAGTTACCAACTCCTTCCATAATATTTCTTTTATCCCAACCAAATACCAACAAGATATTTGTCTTGCTTAGGTCCATCCATCACGTGGGTGATTTATACCTTCACTTGTACTTGTAACTTTTGAGCTTCCTTTAGATCTCAATTTGAATAACATCATATCTTACAAGTTCACTACGCAAATATTCATATCACTTCATCCTTGTGAAGCAAGTTTATCATCCATTCTTGAACATCAATGTATATATTTCTATTTTTTTAACCTTAGCCAACTCATAGATACCACCATGTCTGATATTTCTCTTCCATAAATTCATATTGTATTTGTTATTATGCCTACCGTAGGCTTATTACCATAGATTATAGGCTTTCAACTCCCAAAGTGGCAATTCTATTAGGATAATACTTGCATCGTTTAGTCTTTTTTTCTTTTCTGACCCCGTGCTTCTTATTTGAGCACATTATTTTGGTTTGCAAAAGTATTTCGTATTTGGGAATGCGCATAATATAACCTTTTCTTGCCTCATTTCATACCAAGTGTTCATATACTTTATCCTCATTTATAACCTTCATTTGTTCTACTAAGTCCAACATATGACCAAAGTACTTCCTTATTTTCGCCCTTGCTTGAATTTAATTCAAATGACACATGCCTCAAAGTTATAAGAATCTACTCAAATAGCCCATTAAATATTTGACTATTAGATAACACCTTTTAATAACCCCAATATTGAATACTGGAACTATTGCTCGTGATAAACATGTGATCCCTATACCAGCATTGTATGATAATTTTACTCATTTCATCAGGAATTTTATCGAAGATGTGTCCTTAATCTTTCTTTTATGAATAAAACTTTCTCCATTTTATTTTTCCAACCATCACCCTTAAGGTGACTTTAACTTACTTTGATACTTCCTCACTTAGGCGCAAAACCCAAATCTAAAGCTCGAACCTGACACTCAAAGATTTTAATAACTCGCACCTCGTTCCATCTGATTATACACACGCCCATATATTACTACAAGTTATTTATTTCCCTAACTCAAAATCATAATTCATTATTTCAAATTTTCATGAAGCCTTGACTTCTATTTTTTTTTTTTTTTTTTGCAATTACACTTATAGTACCTACTATTCTGACAATAGAAAAAAATAGTTATGCTTATCAAGGATTTCTTTGCCCCTTCTCGTACCCAAGTATCATGGCACTTTTAGCCGTAACTCATATTGCAAAGTATCATCCTTTCATGTCCTTACAACAACAATAAATTTAGCATATCCCTTTTCGTGCCGGTTTTACTTTAAGAAATCTTTTTCTAGCATCTTGCCATTCAGTCCATGCTCAATTACATTTCTAGTAAATACAACTGCCTCAGGCTATACCCGTATAACTTTCATATAACTTTCCATAACATACACTATTTTCATAATGTTAGATGTAAGAACTTGCAATCTATCTTTATGTCCTCATCATAACATAAATTTTTGTGACTATAGTTAACATCACACCTTCACGTCATCATGCCCCATTCAATTAATATTACCTCCTTGTTTTTCCATTATTCAATGGATTCTACTCGTGGGTACTCAATCACCTTCATATCTCGAGGTGTCTTTAATCTCTTTGCAGTAGATAACATGCTAGGATTCGTGTGGCATCACTACGTAGCCTTGGATCACTTGTAACTCATCAACTTCACACGTGTACTATTATCGCTTACGAGCTCTTGAGTTTTAAACTACATATGAAATATTCATAATCCGTGCACACTACATCTTTTCAAATAACAACTCACTCATCCCATAATTTTCATATACTTATAAAGCTCAATATAACCCGTGTCTAGGAATTTCAGTACTCGAGTCATCCTCGATGTCAATATCTGTATGTCATAACTAATCCACAAGTATGCCTCAGACAAAAACTAATGTTTAACATATAACCATAAAATTGAATTGTCAATAGCAAGCTCCCCCACTTGGCTCAAAGCCATAGACTAAAACACTTGATAATTTACAATACCCATACCGTATTACTACCATGATACTGCAGTCAGTTCAACAAAAATTCTTCTCAAGCTCATACAACGCCAACCATAAAAATACCCCAAATTATCCGCTAAGCTCGCATTCATTGTCTTGATGCTCAAGTCAACTTTCTCAGCCAGATTCAAATTCAAATCTCAACACATACGCCCCGCTGGCAGAAAAAAAACTCTCCCTTCATATTAAAAGGAGCACACCTACATAGATTACTCCGCAGGGGATAACCCACTTGCTTAGCCTCAAATTGGTATCTTGTTATACCCTTTCGCAGTTACAATTACTATGAAATCACTTAATCTTTCTGAGTCCAAACTCATTAACCAGACATGAGAATTTAATTTGTCCCTAAATTTAACAACGTGAAAGATCCTTCAAAGCATTCACACTCGAGACTGTATGTCACATCAAAATGAAAATCAAGCACCCAATGGCCTTCCTTTACATTTCAAGGAAACACTTCTCCTCACATTCAAATCGTCTTAACACATCCCGCAGTTACATCATACTTATCACAAAGCCATTCCACCGCTCATCGAGCCACAAATTTCACTCGTAGGGACATCACCGTACATACGAGTCCAAATGTACAAGTTACAACTGAAGCTACCGAGCTTAAGTTGTGGTCTAATCATGGCCTCAAGTCCTCCAGACTGGCCCATCGCCAAAACACAGAATACATATCTCGAACCTCATTTATAGAGTCACAAGCCGATGATGCGCAGCTGATACCGAGAGCTCATGTGCGCATACAAATGTGTGGAAGGAATTCAAAGAGTTATATTTCAAGCTGAATCAATTCCGCACGATAAGGAAAGAAAGATGGAAAATTACCCTAAATGTCCTGTAGCCCCTCGAAGATAAGTATGGACGTCATCATACCGATCCTCAAGACTCTACTAGACACTTGCTCATGACTTGTAGAACCTATGAACCTAGAGCTCTGATACCACGTTGTCACGACCCAAAATCCAACTAGCCATGATGGCACCTAACCTCACTCGCTAGGTAAGCCAAATAACAATAATACGATTCAATTAATATTTAAATGGCTCTAATACACTCCCCAAGGACTGGTAGTACAAATCATGAGCTTCCAAGAATAGAGTTTAAAAAGCTGGTATGAAGTAAATACATTATCTATTTGAAAAGTACATAAACAGAGTTTTATGAATCTAAGGCTACCATGAACAAGAGGTAGCTACAACTGGAACGCATATACATCTTCAGATCCAGCTCCCAACGAACACACCAATATCAGCAGCCAACATCTTCACGCAAGGTGCAGAAGTGTGGTATGAGTACAGCCTACCTCATGTACTCAATAAGTAACAAACCTAACCTTAGGTTGAAAGTAGTGACGAGCTTGTACCAAGGTTAGAGTCCAACTCTATTAACCAACAACAGTTAATAATAACCTAAAGCAAGTAATAAAAGAAGTAACACAAAGATAAAATGCTCATCTTAAATCATGATTTTTGAAAAATATTTCTGCCTTTCTGGTGTATCAATGAAAACTCAAGTTGTTTACCGAAGTTACCAAAAATATGAGTAAGTTTGAGAACAATAATTTTTACCAAAAGTCCTGTCAACGATAAATAAAATGTTTCATTTCCTTTACAGATATCGAGTGAAAAATGTATCACTATGCCCATATGCCAATATGTGTGAGAAGTCATAAATGATGTGATACTATACAGCATGAGGAAATAAATGCATCTTTATGCCTGCATGTCAAGTGTACATGCCAAATGCGATGCAAATCAGTGATAAAGACCATATGCATACTCTCAGAGTATCAAATTTACTCAGTCCTCCCAATCACCCGGCATTCGTCACACGGCACTCGCACTCAGTAGGTACCTGCGCTCACTGGGGGTGTGTACAGACTCCGGAGGGGCTCCTTCAGCCCAAGCGCTATAATCTACACGGACAACTCACGTGCTGCACGGACAACTCACGTGCTATAGTATCAATATCTGGATCCGCACGGACAACTCACGTGCTATAATAATATCCGGATCCGCACGGATAACTCACGTGCTGCACAGACAACTCACGTGCTGCACGGACAACTCACGTGCTATAATAATATCTGTATCCGCATGGACAACTCACATGCTATAATAATATTTGTATCCGCACGGACAACTCACGTGCTGCACGGACAACTCACATGCTATAATAATATTTATATCCGCACGGACAACTCACGTGCTGCACGGACAACTCACGTACTATAATAAGCCAATCTGGCATGTTGCGGCGTACAACCCGATCCCATAATTATCCTCACAATCAGGCCCTCGGCCTCACTCACTCATCAATCTCTCCAGTCTCTCGAGCTCACAATGTCATGAAACGAGCCCAAAATGATGATATGATTAATCAATAAATAGCAACAGAGACTGAGAGATGATATGAAATAAATGAACATGACTGAGTATGAAATTTCATTTTAAATAAATAATTTAACAGCAATATGAGCTCTGTGGGTCTCAATAATACTGACACATAGTCTCAACATGATTTTCAATATGATTTTTAGCTCAATTTCTTTAACACATAAAACTACATAGAAAATGCCAAGATTATTTGACTACAAAATTTTTCGGAACCAATTACGTCACAATTTTTACTGTGCACGCCCACATGCCCGTCACCTAGCATGTGCGTTACCTCCAAATAACTCACATAATACGTATATTCAGGGTTCATACCCTCATCTCCAAGATTAGAAGAGTTACTTACCTTGAACAAGACGAATCCAATGTCGAGCAAGCTAAACAATGCTCCAAAAATTCCATTCTGCGCGTATCAACTTCTGAATGGCTCGAATTTAGCCACAATTAATTTGATTCAGTTCACAAAATTATAGAAATTAATTCCATATCAAAATACTAATATTTTTCATAAAATCCGAAATTACACCCCAAAAATCATCAGTGGGGCCCACATCTCGGAACCCGACAAAAGTTACAAAATATGATAGCCCATTCAACCACGAGTCTAGCCATACCAATTTTACCAAAATCCGACCTCAACTCGACCCTCAAATCTTCAAGCTCCGAAAATACTACAATACTCCAATTGATTAAAATGTCCAAATATCACCCACAATTCAATACCTATCATTAGATATCCCAACTACATCAAAATAAATACGAAAAGATTCATAAATATCCATTTAGGCTTCATAATTCGGCAACAAGCCTTCAACCACCCCAAATTATCCAATAGGCTCATCTATTAGCCTATTCAATTCCATTCTTATCATTTAATACTCATTTGGGGTAATTAATAATACTATGTTAATTACCCAACATCATTAAGTCACTATTCATTGTCTTCTCCAATAAAACCCTATGTTCAAGAATACCCATTTCAAGAACTAGTGTTGTATCTTGTCAAAATTTGTATAAGGATAGCCCTCCCTTAGGGTTCAAATAATATCCCATTACAACTTCAAATAAAACTCATAAATATGCTACCCATACTCTAATATGACATATATGAAGCTCAAGTGAAGGGATTACCTCTTGGTGGAAGAATCTAACTTTTTCTCTTTTTGGTGTTCTTGAAGATTCAACACATTTCCTATGAATTTGATCCATAATAATATTAGTGTTATCACTAAATGATGTTATATAATCATCCTTATACCAAAATAACTTGCCTTGAAGTGTATCCATAGTGGAAGATCTCCTCCTTCTCTTTAGAAATCCCTTCCAAGATGAAGAACTAACACATTCTCTCTCTAAACTCATGTTTTCAGCTCTTAAAATGACCCTTGAAGCTACTGGATTTGCCTACGCAATGGTGCGTAGGCTACGCAAGACTCGCGTAGCTGTTCTGCCACCCTTTAGTAAAAATATCATAACTTTTTGTAGAAATCTCCAAATGATAAACGGTTTGAAGCATTAAAACTTAGACACATATACCTTTCCTTTTTTATACACTATATAACTCATATCTTGAGAGTTATGCGCGTTTGAAGTTAGGTCGTGTGCGAACTCATTTGAAACTTTATCCCATCATATAATTCTCAACTTGACTTAGCCTTAGGGCTCTTCTTAGACCATAAATCATTTTTAATGCACCTCATACATATATTATCATTATCAATTGATATCATTCAAATTATCAGTCTTGTTCATACCCGAATTAATATAATTAGCACCCACCAATCTCCTTAATGGTCTTAAAACTCTTCGAATTTTTTTTTTCGGTGTGTTACAGTTTCAATCATAAAACATGCTACGAACCTGATCGCGCACTAAAAACACCGAAAAGAGGTCATCTTGACCTGATATTTACCATGGTCAAACTTCAAATCCTTAACTAGTTTCTCAACCGGTGATCCAAAACACACCCGAGCCACTCGGCACCCCATTCAATCACACCAACAAATCTTAAAACACGATACAAACTTAGTCGAAACCTCAAATCACATCAAACAATACTAAAATCACGAATCATACCTCAATTCAAGCTTAACGAAACTAAGAAATTCCAATTTCTACATTCGATGCTGAAACCTATCAAATCAAGTTCGATTGACCTCAAATTTTGCACACAAGTCATAAATGACATAACGTACCTATAAAAAATTTCAGAACTGGATTCCGACCCCGATATCAAAAAGTCAACTCCTTGGTCAAACTTACAAACTTAAATTTCTATTTTAGTCACTTCAAGCCTAATTTAACTACAGACTTCCAAATAATTTTTCGAACACGCTCTTATGTCCAAAATCACCATACGGAGCTATTGGAATCATCAAAACTCTGTTCGGAGGTCAAATTCGTAAAAGTTAAACTTGGTCAACTCTTTCAACTTAAAGCTTCCTAGTTGAGAATCGTTTTTCCAAATCAATTCTGAATAATCTAAAAACCAAAACCGATGATTCACACAAGTCCTAATTCATCATACGAAGCTACTCATGCCCTCTAACTGCCGAGCGAAGTGCAAATGTTCAAAACGACCGATCGGGTCGTTACAGGATGTGGATATATGAATATAAAGTTACTTAATTGACTATCTTCAAGAGAAATATTTTGGCATTGTTTCAAGTTCTAACACCCGGAATATAGGAACTATTTGTTTTCAGAATGACAGTATACTAAGAAGTGAATTGGCAACTAAAAGTTGTAAGTTTAGGAGTATATGTCGAGATACTGTACGTGATTGGATGTTCTTTTAACGAACTGTATCATCTTGATGTAATAATGGAGACTGTTGAGTGGTCTATACCAATACTTGAATTCTGGATTCAACTTTCACGTCTCGTCCTCTAATGTTTATGAATCGTTGTAAATTAAAAAGAATGGCAGGGTTCCATTGAAGTCTTAACTGACTAGACAACTTAGTATGTCTGTATAGACTACAAGTAGAGTGTGCAATGAGGGGAAGCTTCTCTAGGAGAGCCTATGGATGATCAGGGGAGTAGAAGTAGCAGTAGTAATAGTCTTAGATCAATATACACTTACAAATTATACATGTAATAGGGCAGTTGCAAAATAACATAGGATATGAAGATGATGAAGAGTATCCAGGTATGACAACCATACCTTTGCACGTTTCTGTTATTATTAAAGAAGAATCTATATTGACAAACATAGATGTATATATTAATACTCCATCCCTATTAATTGATTTAACTAATACTTTCTTAGATGTGGATGTGGATGTTGAATGTGACGAAATCTATACTGAAGGTACTTATGAGAAACTCCTTATTCACTCAACACAGTTGGATAAAACAAATGAATAATCTCTATCTTTGATTTTATATATTATTGCAAGTATAGATTACTGGGATATAGGAGATGCTACATATGAATGCGAAAAGTGCGGTGCTCTTTTTTGGTATGAAGAAAGAATCCGCAAGCATTACAACTCAAAAAACCTATTTTCACAATGTGTTGTGATCGTGGAAAAATAAAGCTTCCAGGTTTTAAGAAGCCTCCTGAAGTGTTGGAACAACTTTTATTTGGACCAGGTTAGAGGAATTATAACTTTTAATATCAACATGTTCAAATCGGCTTATATTCACATTTATCATTTTGCAATGGTTTTAATATAAGTCCTAAAGGTAGCCATTTTCGAGAAAATATTAGGAGTTATAACTCTATCTTCTCATTTACGTCAATGGGGTAAGGTTGGTGTTTCTATCAACCAGAAAAGAGGGCCAAGAACGTTCATATTATGTGGTCAAAACTATCATCAAATTGGGAGCTTACTACCTCCTGAAGGATCTACTCCAAAATTTGCACAGTTATATATATATATATATATATATATATATATATATATATATATATATATATATATATATATATATATGATACAGAGAATACAACAACAACAACAACAACAACAACAACCCAGTATAATCCCACTAGTGGGGTCTGGGGAGGGTAGTGTGTATGCAGACCTTACCCCTACCTTGAGATAGAGAGGCTGTTTCCAATAGACCTTCGACATCCTTCCCTCCAAGAACTCCCACCTTTCTTGGGGTGACTCGAACTCACAACCTCTTGGTTGGAAGTGGAGGGCGCTTACCATCAGAGTAACCCACCTTGTCATATGATACAGAGAATGAAGTTACAAATAGAATTAACGCTATCAGGTTAGTCTTATACAATTATTATATAATACTATGAAAATAACAATTAATTTAAAAACCTTTATTGATATCATATATTTTTTCAGTCGTGGCCAAGATATTAATAAACTTCATGCTGAAATTGTTTCTGATCTGAAACAAATGCTTAATGACAATAATGTTTTGGCAAAGACATTTAGGATGGTTAGAGATCGATTCCATGAGAATATAGACTCCAATGTTAAGCTCAAAATAATAGGGAAAAGAGGTACTGATGGCAGAAGATACAACTTACCAACAATACCAGAAGTAGCTGCTTTGGTGGTTGGTGATTTTGAAGTTTCTGGAAGTGATCGCGATATCATTATAGAAATACAATCTAGAAAGCTACAAAGGATAAATGAACTAAATGCTGCATATTTAGGTCTACAATATCCTTTGCTTTTTCCTTATGGTGAAGATGGGTACAGAGAGGATATTTCTTTAAGTCAAGGCGATGAATCATCGAGAGGAAGGCAATGTGTTAGCATGCGAGAATTTTTCGCTTATAGAATTCAGGAAAGAAAAGATGAAGTTCCCACCATTGTATCTTTAGGAAGATTATTTCAACAATTTTTAGTTGATGGCTATACAATGATAGAATCTTCTCGGTTGAAGTTTATCAAGACTCATCAAAAGCAATTAAGAGTTGATTCTTATAAAGTCCTAGCAGATGCTATTTTGCATGGTGAAATCTATCCTTCATCCCAAGGTAAAAGGATAATTCTACCTTCAAGATTTACAGGGGATGCACCATATATGGTTCAGAATTATCAAGATACTATGGCAATATGTAAATGGGATGGGTACCCTCATCTTTTTATCACATTTACTTGCAATCCTAAGTGGCGAGAGATTACTATATTTGTGGAGAGCAAAAACTTGAATCTTGAAGATCGTCCAGACATTTTAAGTAGGGTGTTCAAAATCAAATTGGACCGCTTAATAAAGGAATAGAGAGATAATCAAGTTTTTGGACATGTAAAAGCAGGTATACAACATTTACATTTTAATTTAAATAAAGATGATAATTTATATGATTTTTTATATGATTCAGACAATTTCTTTTCTAATAAACTTGCTTAATTTCCAATGCAATGATTTATACCATTGAGTTCCAAAAACAAAGACTGCCTCATGCTCATATTGTAACGTCCGGACTTGTCATTTTGAGAATTAGCGTTTCGTTCGGTGGTTTAAGGTCTCGAGCAGCTTTGAAATGTGTATTATGACTTGCGAGGGTGGTCAAGTTTGGTTTTTGGATGATTCACGATTTAATTGAAAGTACAATTTTAGTTTTGGAAGCTTAAGTTGAATAATTGACCGGATGGTGAATTGTGTGTAAACGATCCCGGAATGGAAGTCTGATGGTTCTGATAGCTCCGTATGGTGATTTCAGACTTAGAAGTGTGTCCGGATATTTATTTTGAGGCTTGTAGCTAAATTAGGCTTGAAATGGCGAAAATAGGAAATTTAAGTTTGGAAGTTTGACCGGGGAGTTGACTTTTTGATATCGGGATCGAAATTCAATTTTGGAAATTGGAACAACTTTGTTATGTCATTACTGACTTGTGTGCACAATTTGAGGTCAATCGGAGTTGATTTGTTAGGTTTCGGCATTAAATGTAGAATTTGGAATTTTTTAGTTTCATTAGACTTGAATTGGGGTGTGGTTCGTGGTTTTAGTGTTGTTTGATATGATTTGAGCCATCGACTAAGTCCGTAATATATTTTGAGACTTGTTGATATGTTCGGACGGTGTCTCGAGGGGTTCATGTGAGTTTCGGAGTAGTTTTGGACCATTTCAAGGCTATTTTTAACTGTTGGTGTTTTTGCTACAGCAGTGTGCATCGCAGAAATGTCTGATGCACAGGATTGAATTTGGAAGCTTATATCTCGTAATCTATAAGGAATTTGGCGATAATCCAAAAATAAAAGTTGTAGCTCTTTGTATCTAGTTTTCATAAATTTAAACCATTTGGTAGTTGGAGTTGGGTACAAGAAGTTATAGTTGATACACTACAGGCAATCGGAGAAGAGTTTTGGAAGATTTTGATATTTTCAACATAAGCATGTAATGATTCAAAGGTCCATTTTTAGTTCTAGAGATCGAAATTTTATTTTGAGACTTCTGGGAGTTTGATAATGAATTATAGGAATTATCTGGAAAGTTTGGTCTAAATTCATCAAGTCGCGATTGGGTTTTTAGCGCGAAATATGAGTTAATTTTTTAATGAGCGAAATTAGTATCGCATTGAGCAAATGAGCTCCTAATTGAATTTTGATTGAAGGACAAGGTTCGTATTATTATTTGTGACTCATAGGAATAAGAATCGTCGAATTCTGAGTTCGTATGATGGAGTTAGAGCCTTTTTAGTGAAAATAAATATTGTTGGTGAAACAGGTTCTGGTGCGCACCTGTAGCTACCAGATTGGGCACTTTTAGCGACGGGAATTGGGCTTTTAGCAACCAAAAAATTGTTTTTATTGAGCATCTCTGTTTTTTTTTTTCTCATTTCAACATTTTTGGATGAAAAACCACGGCTTGGGGTGATTTGTGAGCAGAAAATCACGGAAAATCTTGAGGTAAGTCACTTGTGATCATTTCTACTCCATAATATTGAATTATCATCGAACAATCCGACTAGATTACATGATTTTGAGGTGTAAATCGGGCATTTGGACCTAGGAATTTGAAAATAAGATTTGAGGATTTGGAGGTCAAGTTGATGTGGGAATTTGGTAAAATTGGTATGGTTAGACTCGTGGTTGAATGGGCTTTCGAATTTTATAACTTTTGTCGGGTTCTGAGACGTGGGCCCCATGGATGCCTTTTGGGTTAAATTTTGGATTTTGATGGGAAATCTGTATTTTCATATGGAAGTAATTCCTTTAATTTGTTTTGACTGAATCAAATTATTTATGACTAGATTCGAGGCATTTGAAGGCCGATACGCGAGGCAAAGGCATTGTAGAGTAAGATATTACACGGTTTGAGGTAAGTAATATTTCTAAACTTGGTTTCGAGGGTATGAATCCCCGAATTTTGTGTTATATCAATTGTTGGAGGTGACGCACATGATAAGTGACGAGTGTGTGGGCGTGCACCATAGAAAATATGACTTAAATAAATGATGTGGAGTTGTAAAATTAAAGAATCATGTTATTATCCGCGTATCCTCCACGTGTTAGAGAAATTGAACCGAGGATCGTATTAAAGATCATATTTAGGATGCGTGCCAATATTTTGGAACCCATACGGTCGTGTGCCAATATTTCATACTTAGTCATGCTCATCCATTGTGAGGATATTTATGGGATCGGGGTTGCCCGCCTGCAGCAGGCCATATCGGCTTTATATATATTATCTATTATTATGGGATCAGGCTGCACGTCGCAGCAGGCCTTATAGGCTTTATTGTTCTGTATCGGGGTTGCACGCCACAACAGGCCTTATAGGATTTATTAGTATGGATCGGGCTGCATGCCGCAGCAGGCCTTATATGCTTTATTATTCTGGATCGGGGCTGTACGCCGCAGAAGGCCTTATTGGCTTCATCAATATATGGATCGGGGTTGCCCGCCTGCAGTAAGCCACATCGGCTTTATATCACGCTTGGGCTGAAGGACCCTTCCGAAGTCTGTATACACCCCCCAGTGAGCGTATATGATTATATATTCGGGATGGACTTCCCAGGGCATGGACTTAACTTACTTATTTGTATTGTGATGAATTTTCCCTGGACATGGATCTTGTCTGTATCATTTATATTTGGGGATAAATTACCCAGGGCTAGATTGGCCTTATACGATACTGAGTTACTGACTGTTAGTCGATATGTATATATATACAAGATGGAATATCCCTAGGCTGGATTGGCCATAAACAGTACCGAGTGACCGAATGATTAGTGATCAGTACCACATGAGGTCTTTCCACTGAGATGTCACATTCCTCATATCATGCATAATTGATCTATTTTGCTAGTACCACATGAGGTCTTTCCACTGGACTATACCTGTGGAGCTCGTCACTACTTTCAACCTAGAGGTTAGTCTTGTTACTTATTGAATTGGTTGTACTCATACTACACTCTGCACCTCGTGTGAAGATCCAGGTGCTTTCGGACACGGCAACGGTTAGATCTCAGAGTGCAATCTGTTGGAGACTATCAAGGTAGTTGCCTGGCGTCCGCTGACCTTGACTCTCTCTTTGTCTCAGTTATTGTATTGTTCGATACTGTCAGACAGTGTTTTTATCAGTCCAACTTTGTATTCATATTAGATGCTCATGTACTTAGTGACACCGGGTTTTAGGAGTGTTTATATCTATATTTGTGAGATTTCTTCCGCTGAATTTAAATATTATGTTTTCAAATTTAAAATATATGGCGTTTTATTGATATTGTCAGTTTGCCTAGTATTGAGATAGGCACCATCACGACAGGTGAGATTTTGGGTCATGACAAGTTGGTATCAAAGCTTTAGGTTACATAGGTTTCACGAGTCATGAGCCGATTTAGTAGAATCTTGCGGATCGGTACAGAGACGTCTATACTTATCTTCGAGAGGTTGTCGAACCCTTAGGAAAATTTCACTTTCTTGTATTCTATCGTGTGGAATTAATTCTACTTGAAATATAACTCTTTGAATTCCTTTCACGCATCCGTGTGCGCATGTGAGCGCTCGATATCAGTTGTGCATCACCGGCTTGTGATTCCATGAATGAGATTCATGATATGTATTCTGTGTTTTGGTGATGGGCCAGTCTGGAGGACTTGAAGCCAGGGTTAGCCCGCAGCTTAAGGTCAGCAGCTTCAGTTGTGTGAACTTGTACATTTGGACTCATAAGTCCGGTAGTGTCCCTATGAGTAGAATTTATGGCATGATGAGTGGTTAAATGGCTATATGATAAGTATAATGTGATTGCGGGATGTGTTCAGATGGGTTGAATGTGACGAATAAAGTTTACTTGTGTCTCAAGAGTTTGCTATTGGGTACTTGATTTCTGTCTTGATTTGACGTATAGTCTTGAGTTGTGAGTATATTGAGGAATCTTTCACGTTGTTAAATTGTGGGACAAATTAAATTCTCATGTCTTGTTAATGAGTTTAGACTCAGAAAGATTAAGTGATTGCGTAGTAATTATGGCTGCGAAAGGGTATAACAAGATGCCAATTTGAGACTAAGCATGTGGGTTATCTCTTGCGGAGTAATCTACGTAGGTGTGTTCCTTATAATATTGAGTGGAGAGTTTCTTTTCTGCCAGCGGAGCGTAGGTGATGAGATTTGAATCTGAATCTGGTTGAGAAAGTTGACTTGAGTGTCAAGAGAATGAATGTAAGCTTAGCAGATGATTGCGGTATTTTATGATTTGTGTTACCTGAGCTTCTGAAGAATTTTCGTTGAACTGACTGTAGTATTATGGAAGTTATAGAGTATGGATATTGTGAGTTATGAAATGTTTTGTTCTATGGCTTTGAGTCAAGTGGGGGAGCCTGCTATTGACGATTTGATTTCATGGTTGTGTTGTACTGGTTTCAATTTGAGGGATACATGTGAATCGGTTATGACTTGCAGAGATTGAGATCGAAAATAACTCGAGTAAAGAAATTCCTAAATACAGGTTATATTGCATTTTATGAGTATATGAAAATTATGGAATGAATAAGTTGTTATTTGAAGGATGTAGTGCGCACAAAGTATGAATTTGATTGGTAGTATTAAGGCAGGTTTACTTCTTTGTGTGTTGTTGTGCTAATGAGGTACATGTCTTTTGGCCTGTTTGGGCGGTGCAATTTGGATTTGAGCAAAGTGGGTGACTTTCGAGAGGGTTCTAATAGATTCAAAATGTATATGTGGCAATTGAAAATTTTTCGAATTCGTATATCGCTATAATCGGTTATTTACATTGGATGGTGTCGGGACTTGCGGTAATTATGTATGACTATAGATTCTACATTTTAATATAAGAAAGGAAAGAAAAACAATTTTAAATTCACATAAGGTCCTTCAGAGTAGGTGTCTCAGTTGTGATACTTTGTGGTGCTTAAGAAGAATACAATGGCTTATGGGTATTAGGGCGGTGTGGCTTTATGTTTAGGATGTCTTGTACTGAGCTTTGGGTAAGGATCGTGGAGTTCTGACAAGGAGAAGTATCAACTTGAGGGTAATTCAGAAGAAACTCGAAGTAAATAGGGCAACTGGGTAGTAGGCTAGACCAGTATGGTAATGGCATGATGGTTCTTTTGGGGTAATTATGATGTGGTAAGGCTCTACAGATATTTTGGTGGCAATATTCTTGGGTTTGGTAACCTGCGTGGCTTGGTCGAGTTAGAGGAATTCAGTTTTGATAGATTGGTTATGTGCAAACAGATTTCAAAGTGTTCTTGATGGTTTCTACCATGGTTTGATCTACATATTTTCTACCGGTGTGAGGAACATGTTGTGTATTGTGATTTCCTCATGGGAGGGAGCAAATGGAATATTTCTAACTAATCGGGTATGTATTCTACCGGTGACTCCGAGTTGATATGAAATTCACGTACGTTTTGTATGGTGGTCTAATAGAGGCGGTGTATCCCGTGGGACTGAGAATTGTATGTACAAGGTGGCAGTTCAGTTTCGAAGGGAAGTTCATGAATTATAGACAACATGGCCAGTTTCAGACATTTAGATGAATGTTATAACTGCTCGGTAATTCCTGAGAATGGTGCGCATTTCAGAAGGTGCATTGTGTTTTGACTTACGGATATTCATTGGTATTGCGGTACTCACCTGGTTGATAGCCTTCTTATATTTAAATTATTGTTATGTGGCACAGAAGAATTATGGAAGTATTCCTAGTGGGATGATCGCGCATGAAGGATGTTTTAGTCATTCGAGTGCTGGAGTTGTGATCAGTTACGGTGGTTCATGTGTTCTACAAATTTGGGGATTGGGAGTTCTCAAAAGAGAATTGATTCGGGGCTGCGGACTGTGAAGGTGTGGCCAAGTTAACTAGATAATAGTATGTGTTATGGTTAAGTCATTGAGGACTTTTTATAGGGCTATTTATCCATGCTCAGATTGTGCTTGGGCTATAATAAGCCTGGAATCGACCGTTGAGCTTTAAGCTATGATGTTTCTCATATATGTAACATTGAGCGAGCTATTTAGGTCGTGATTGAAGCTACATAGGAGTTAAAATCCCTGAATGAACTTGATAAATACCTCAGTAATAAAAGATTTTCGATTTGAGCTACGATAGCACACTGTGTACATGCATACACTTTAGCATGTCATTTATAACAGTCCAGGAACATGAGAATCTTATCATACTCATCATATACATGTATACCTATTTAAATGCTCTTATATGATATATTTGGACTGGAGGCCTTGGACTATACCAGGCGGATTATATTATTGGCACGTGAGTTATACGTGCGGGTTCTATTGTTAGCACGTGAGTTGTCCGTGCAGTGTATGGAATTTCCATTTCCTTGATCATTTATCTGATTAATTGTTTCATTCCTCTACATGCTATGCTATCGCCTAATCAGGGCAATTTGAGAAGGAAAAAAATGTGCACATGCACACACACATTTTCTTCTCACAAAATTTGATGAGTTGGTTTTAAATAATGTTCTGTGCCGAAAAGGCAAGATTACACCAGAATAGCATAGTTGTGTTTGGTGATATAAGGTCATTGGACCTAGAATGGATGCTATCAGGTTTGATTACAGCGTGTTGGAAGAATAATTTAGAATTCGGCTTAAATAATTTGCTATGGTACTTGTTGAACGAGGGAAAGCTCCGTGACTTGTTGATTTGGTAAGTGGTCATGAAATTTCGCGTGTTTCTTTCATTATCGACAGTGTACGAAGGTTTTGGAATGAGGTGTGATTTGATATAGTGTTTAATACCGGTATCGAGTTTTTTTTTAGCAGCTACAGTGATTAGAAGCTATTGCGAGTATGCGGGTTGTATGGTATATCATGTGACTACATCTGGAGTTATGGCTAAGGCTTAATACAGCTTGTTAAGACTCATATAGAGTGTAGATGTGAGATTCGGGTCTTGAAAAAAAATTTTTGGATGTTGGAAATTAGATTCCAAGGTTTATGGGTAATGCTAAATAAGTAATTTTCAGTTATGTGGTATCGTCAGGCCTATATATGGAATAAGGTGGCGTGGGATCACCCCGAGTATGTGCGTGATATGATGAAATAGTGATTTGAATGTTTAGAAACAACTCTTGGCACGTTCGAGGAAGAACGTATGTTTAAGTGGGGGAGAATGTAACGACCCGACTTGTCATTTTGAGAATTAGCATTCCGTTCGGTGGATTAAGGTCTCGAGCAGATTTGAAATGTGTATTATGACTTGCGAGGGTGGTCAAGTTTGGTTTTCCGATGATTCAGGATTTAATTGAAAGAACAATTCTAGTTTTGGAAGCTTAAGTTGAAATAATTGACCGGATGGTGAATTATGTGTAAATGACCCCGAAATGGAAATATGATAGTTTCAATAGCTCCATATGGCAGTTTCAGTCTTAGAAGTGTGTCCGTATATTTATTTTGAGGTCTGTAGCTAAATTAGGCTTGAAATGACGAAAATAAAAAATTTAAGTTTGGAAGTTTGATCGGGAAGTTGACTTTTTGATATCGGGATCGAAATTCGATTCTGGAAATTGAAACAACTCAGTTATGTTATTTATGACTTGTGTGAAAAATTTGAGGTCAATCAAAGTTGATTTGATAGGTTTCGACATCAAATGTAGAATTTGGAATTTCTTAGTTTCATTAAGCTTGAATTGGGTGCGATTTGTGGTTTTAGTATTGTTTGATGTGATTTGAGGCCTCGACTAAGTCCGTAATATATTTTGAGACTTGTTGGTATGTTCGGACGGGGTCCCGAGGGACTCAGGTGAGTTTCAGAGTGGTTTCGGACCATTTCTAAGCCATTTTTAACTAATTGTTTTTCTGCTACAGCAGTGTGCATCACAGAAATATTTGTTACACAAGACTGACTTTGGAAGCTTATATCTCGTAATCTATAATGAATTTGGCAATGATCCAAAAATAAAAGTTGTAACCCTTTGTATCTAGTTTTCAGAAATTTAAACCATTTGGCAGTTGGAGTTAGGTAAAAGAAGTTATGGTTGATATATTACAAGCTATTGGGGAAGAGTTTGATGTTTTCAGCATAAGCATGTAATGATCCAAAGGTCCATTTTTTTAGTTCTAGAGATCAAAATTCTATTTTGAGACTTCTTAGAGTTTGATAATGAATTATAGGAATGATCTGGAAAGTTTGTTCTAATTTCATCAAGTCGCGATTGGGTTATTAACATAAAACATGAATTAATTGTTTAACGAGCGAAATTGGTATCGCATTGAGAAAATGAGCTCCTAATTGAGTTTCGATTGAAAGACTATGTTCGTATTATTATATTTGACTCAAAGGAACAAGAATTGTCGAATTTCGAGTTCGTATGATGGAGTTAGAGACTTTTTAGTTAAAATAAATATTGGTGGTGCAACAGGTTCTACTGCGCACCTTTAGCGACTAGATTTGGCACTTTTAGCGATGAGAATTGGGCCTTTAGCGACTAGAATAGTATTTTTATTAAGCAGTTCTGTTTTTTTTTTTCTCATTTCAAAATTTTTGGGGCATTTTTGAGCAAGAAATTACAAGAAATCTTGAGGTAAGTCACTTGTGATCATTTTTACTCCATAAAATTAAATTATCATCGAACAATCCGACTAGATTACATGAGTTTGAGGTGAAAATCGGGGATTTGGACCTAGGGATTTGAAAATAAGATTTGAGGATTTGGAGTTCAAGTTGATGTCAGAATTTGGTATAATTGGTATGGTTAGACTCGTGGTTGAATAGGCTTTCGAATTTTGTAACGTTTGTCGGTTTCCGAGATGTGGGCCCCACGGGAGAATTTTGGGTAAAATTTCAGATTTTGATGGGAAATCTTTATTTTCATATAAAATTAATTCTTATAATTTGTTTTGACTGAACCGAATTATTTATGATTATATTCGAGGCGTTTGAAGGCCGATGCGCGAGGCAAAGGCATTGCAGAGTAAGAAATTACACGGTTTGAGGTAAGTAACATTGCTAATCTTGGTTCCGAGGATATGAATCCCCAAATTTTGTGTTATATCAATTGTTGGAGGTGTCGCACATGCTAGTTGACGAGCGTGTGGGCGTGCACCATAGAAATTATGACTTAAATAAAATGCGGTGGAGTTGTAAAATTAATGTTATTATCCGCGTATCCTCCACGTGTTAGAGAAATTGAGTCGAGACTCGTATTAAAGATCATGTTTAGGCTACGTGCCGATATTTTGGGACCCATAAAGTCGTGTTGCTGTTGAATTAATTATTTTAAAATGTACATTTCATACTCAGTCATGCTCACCAATTGTGAGGATATTTATGGGATCGGGGTTGCTCGCCTGCAGCAGGCCATATCAGCTATATATATATATATATATATATATATATATATATATTATTTATTATTATGGGATCGGGCTGTATGTCGTAGCAGGCCTTATAGGTTTTATTTTTCTGGATCGGGGTTGCACGCCGCATCAGGCCTTATAGGCTTTATTATTATGAGATCGGACTGCACGCCGCAGCAGGCCTTATTGGCTTTATTATTATATGGATCGGGGCTGCCCACCTGCAGCAGGCCACATCGACTTTATATCACGTTTGGACTAAAGGAGCCTCTCCGGAGTCTGTACGCACCCCCCAGTGAGCGTAGATGATTATATACTCAGGATGGATTTTCCAGGGCATGGACTTACCTTACTTATTTATATTGTGATGAATTTTTCTTGGACATGGATCTTGTCTATATCATTTACATTTCGGGATAAATTACCACAGGGCTGGATTGGCCTTATACGGTACTGAGTTACTGACTGTTAGTTGATGTGTAAATATATATGGGATGGAATATACCTGGTATGGATTGTCCATAAACAGTACCGAATGACCAAATGATTTGTAATCAGTAGCACATGAGGTCTTTTCACTGAGATGTCGCATTCCTCATATCATGCATAATTGATCTATTTTGCAAGTATTGAGTAATCCAGATATTAAAAGATAAAATTATTAGATTAAAATATTTTTTTAGTGCTATATGTTAAACAAGGAAGAAATGTTAATACATGATAACTTCTATAATATTCTACTTTGTTGAATTTGGTATTCATATAGATGAAGACAACTCTCTATTTTTAAATATTGATAAAGTTAATTTGATTAATTTAAAATAACAATTTTTTCTCACTACATTTTGTTTTTTAATGTTCTAAACGACATCACAAATTGCAGCTTTCTCTTTTGACTTATTGTAATACATGTAGTTAAAAGAACTAAAATATAGTACTCTCGATCAATGCTTAGATATGTTATTCTAAAAAAAAAAAATCAATGATCTGGATGCTAACATGAACAAACTACATGGTTGAGTTTTAAATATGAGTGTATATTTTATTTTGAACTCTAACATTTTTATGTCAAGAGGCAGAGTTAACAGATGATGAATTGAAAATTCGTTGCTTGAAAAAGCTGGACAGGATTTTAAAAAGTTGTGAAAAAAGCTTTAACGATTTTCCGACAATGCCAAGACTATATTACGATGAGGAAGAATTTGATGGTGCTAACAGACTAATTAATGAGGAATTGTACCATAATAGGCGCTCTTTGACACATGAACATCAATAATTAGTGATGAAATTAACAGTCGAGCAGAAGTCTGGTTATGATAAAATTATATCTGTAGTGAATGAAGACAAAGGAGGGTTATTCTTTTTACGAAAAAGGGCCAAAACTGCCCTGAAGTATCGAAATTGGTACAAAAATGCCCTCCGTCCACCTATTTGAATAAAAATGCCCCTATCGTTATTTTTTTGGCTCAACATTGCCCTTATTACTAACAAAAAATTCATAATAAAAAAAAAATTAAATAATATCCACGTGTCACCGTCCCATTGGTCTAACATAAACCTCAACCCGTAACTCGCCCAAATATTGACCCGCCCCAAATTTAAAGCATAACTCTCTCTCTCTCTCTCTCTCTCTCTCTCTCTCTCTCTCTCTCTCTCTCTCTCGTTCTTCGCTATTTCTTATTAGTGAGCATTTACTTACGAGTATATGTCTACTATTATTCATGAGGCAAACTCAAAATTGAGCTCTCTATTAGATTATTTTTATGGAAGATGGAAGAAATTGTCATATTCTTCTTATGCAAAAAGTTTAGATTCTTTTTGTTTATGCAATGGGTATTCTTTATTTGAAATTTGTGGGAGGGTTGCTTCACTATTTTTTGTCATTCCTCCGTGAAAATTTGAGGATTTGTTTTTCAATTTTTTTTATTATTTATGTGATGTGTATTTTTATTTTTTATTTATTTCACTATTTATTCAATTAATATGTAAGCTTTTCTTATCCGTTAATGAGTATTGTGCAATTATCACATTTCATACACACTGGGTTCATATATGATGTACTAATAATAGTTAACAATTTTTTAAGATAATTTTTTCAGTATTTATTTTCTTATTTTGATTGTTATATTCAATATTCGGACGGGTTAAGGGTAAGTTTAGTTATATTTTAGTTGAAGTTTAAGTTAGGTCAATGGAACGGTGACACATGGATATTTATTAAATATTTTTTTCTTCTAGAATTTTCTGTTAGTAATAAGGGCAATGTTGAGCCAAAAAAATAACGATAGGGGCATTTTTATTCAAATAGGTGGACGGAGGGCATTTTTGTACCAATTTCGATACTTCAAGGGTAGTTTTGGCCCTTTTTCGTTCTTTTTATATGGTCATGGAGGAACTGGCAAAACTTTTATCTAGAAAACATTGTCTTTTGGCGTACGATCTAAATGCGATATAGTGATAAATGTTGCTTCAAGTAGTATTGCTTCTCTTTTGTTACCAGGAGGTCGAACTGCACATTCAAGATTTGCGATCCTTCTAAATCCAACTAAAGATTCAACATGCAATATAAAACAAGGTAGTCCTTTAGCAAAGTAAATTGTGAAGGCAAAATTGATCATTTGGGATGAGGCATCAATGATGCATAAATACTGTTTTGCAGCTCTTGATCAAACTCTTAGAGATATTCTAAGATTTAAAGATCCGTCAATTTTAGATCGGCCATTTGGAGGTAAAACAATTATTTTTGGAGGTGACTTCAGACAAATCTTGCATGTAATTACAAAAGGTACTAGGCAAGAGATGTTAAAACGACTCTAAATTCTTCATATGTGTGGCCCCACTGCCAGATTTTAAAGCTAACAACAAATATGAGATTGCAAGTAAATATATCCGGTGAAGATTTGGATGATTTAAAATAATTTTCTGATTGGATTTTGGCAATATGTGATGGAAAGATTGGATGTTCCATTGATGGCATTGAGAAAGTAGAAATACCTGACGATCTGCTCACACATAATTGTGATGATCCAATACATGGAATTGTAGAAAGTACATATTCTGATTTCTTGAGACATTTCACAGATATAAAATACCTTCAAGAAAGAGCAATTCTTGCGCCAACTCTTCAGATGGTGGAGTCGGTGAATGATTACATGGTTTCTCTCAACAATAGTCATGATAAATCATATTTAAGTTCGGATACAATTTGCATGTCTGATCATGCATTTACATCTTTGGAACATGTACATGCACCTGAATTCCTAAATAGTATTAAATGTTCAGGTATTCCAAATCACTCTATCGCTTTGAAAGTAGGTGTTCCTGTGATGTTGTTAAGAAATATAGATCAATCGTCAGGATTGTGTAATGGTACAAGATTGATCATCACAAAACTTGAAAATCGGGTAATTGAAGCCAAAGTATTATTAGGAAAAATGGCTGGAGACAAAGTTTTTATACCAAGAATGACACTTACTCCATCCGATACAAGAATTCCTTTTAAGTTCCAAAGAAGGCAATTTCTAGTCATTCTATCTTTTGCCATGACAATCAATAAAAGTCAATGCCAATCATTATGTAATGTGGGATTATTTTTGAAGAAGCATGTGTTTGCACATGGACAACTATATGTTGCACTTTCAAGAGCAACAAGTAGAAAAGGGTTGAAGATCTTATGTTATGATGAAGATGGGAAAATAACAAATGAAGCTACAAATATAGTTTATAAAGAAGTTTTCCAAAATTTAGAGGATAGAAGTTTTGAATGAGTAAATATAAAATGAGCAGCAGCAACAACAAGTTCAGTGTACATACTCAGTATATAGTTGCTCATACTACAGAGAAAGATAAAGTTGAATGGGGTAAACATTCTTCTAAATTTACTTTACTTTGATATGTGTTGCAGCTTAACTGTTTTTTAGTCACATGTACTTTTATTTGTTAAATTATCTATCTATATTTTCAGTCAATCAATTCAATTAAATTGTGGAGTTACAAGAATATGGATTACCAACCATCATTTCCATTCATCGGCCGCTACTAGGTATGAAATATTACTTGGAAAGAATTTTATTAAAAAATATATAAAAGGAGTAATACTATCGCTTATCAATCACAACTCCAAGCTGCTGGGGAACTAAAATATTTTCAATATGGCATCAAATGGGGCACTGGTTATTTATTGAAATCCAGTTCCAAGCATAATCGCCTCTATATCCATGTTAGTCCCAATAGTTTTCAAGAATATTGAGAATTAATTTTATTCTAAGTTTCCAGCAACATATGTTTGTTAAATGTTAAACATTTAATTGTGCATTTTTTTAAGGTTGGAGATCTAATAAAAGATCATGAATGTTGGACAAGGCCAGAGAACATGAAAACACCATAAATTATACTGCTGATAGATCAAAATAATCGTGGAACAGAGATTGCTATTGAGAGGAACTGATGTTTGGTTGTATTATAGAAGGTGGGCTTCACTGCTTATTAAGAAGTATGAGTTCTGTCTTGATGTTGTCCTACATGAGCATGTTACAAATGATCGAGTATCTTTTCATCTCATACGTAGAAGATTTAGTTAACAAATTCAATACAAGATTTAGGTACAATGACTGTTGCTTTATACAAAGGTTGTGCAGAAAATTTTCATAACTGATTTCAACTACCTTTTTTTCCCTTCTCAATACAAGATGATTTATCACCTGTTAGTTCATTCTTGCCATTTTTTGTTCATAGGGAATGTCCTGAGGAGTGTAGAGAAGATGTATCATCCTTGATTTTTGTAGCAGCAAGATTCGCCGATGTGTCAGAATTATGCCAACTAAGAAGTGTATTTACCGAGAGATTTGGAAATTCCCTTGAATGTTATGTCCGTAAAGATGTACTGACTCATCTTTTCACTGTCATAATATTTGTGCTTAAACTTACAACTGCAACTTTACTTTTTTCCTCTAGCTTTAAAATATATAACAAATTTTCTTTCTTGACAGTTTGTTCAAAACTTAAATTCAGAAGCTACAAAGGAGATGAAGCTTCAGTTGATGCAAGACAGAGCATAAGAATCTGGTAAAGAATGTAATTCCAAGGCTTTAGAGAAGAAGCTTTACAATTCACTTGTATCATAACAAGCAAGCCTGGCATAGAACCTCATAATCTCCTCTTTTCTTTGCTATTGTCTTTAGATGTCAACTTGATGTTAAGACAATAATGGACTCATCGATGTTGATTGATACTGCCATTAAAAAGGTGCATCGTCTATTGATCATTCTATGTTAGTAATGATTGTCAATTCTTATACTGATCTTAAATAGTTTTCTGCACGATTACAGTTTAGCTCCCAAAACTTGGTAAGTCAATTCCTTTGGCTTCCTCTTACTAACCAATATGCTACCCTTTTTTTAGATCCTCAATTCATCGAAACATAGCAATACCAAATTCAACAACAGAAAGTCGAAGATCAGCCCTCTTTCTGATTATGATAGGATGGTCGATCAAAGTGATGCCTTGTGCTCAATTAAGAGTTTGGCTAGTTTTATGCTGAATCTATGTGTCCATTATGTTCTCTTAAGGTCAACTTTTACAATTCTTAGTTGCCTATCCAAAAGAAAAAGTTACATTTTGTTCATTTATGTGGTTCAAATATGATAAATATTTTTTCTTGGTGTTTTGTATTTTGGATGAATAAAATAAGCAACTACGAATGCAAAAAAGACACTATCTTTACTTTTACCCCCATCTCAACCTGTTGGCCTGGCTCCTTGTCGTTTACATGTTGCCATTGAATTTCTTGAAACAGAATCTCCTATTTCCACCACAATTGTACTTGGTGTCATGACCAACTTAGAGTATCTCTAACTCTAAGTTGATTTTACAAAATATGGTCCTATCAAGTAATAGAAAAATAATTAAAACTATTTAATACAAATTAGATCCAGTAGCCTTGAGATCAGTACTGATTGTAACGACTCCAAAGCTCTCACCAGACCTAAGAAAATATACCTGACATGAAGAGAATAAATTTCTTCCTTTTTTCGAGTCATGTAGAATTAACTTTATGATCCATCCCCGGAGGAGATGCAAGCTATCAATGGTTTAATGTAAAAATCTATCAACAAAATGAGATAACTTCACACTCACATGAATTCAAGATTGCTTGTCGCACATCAAAGCTTCACTCTCACATCAATTATAGATAGCTTAATGGAGAAATATATCAACCAAGAATGCAAAAAAAAATGCTTCGACTACATATAAAACCAACATAACAGTGAAATGGGTCAAAAAACAAACAACACTGTTTCATAGCCTAAGTAAAAAATCAATGGAGCTTTAAAACTCTGTGGACTGTCTTACGTATCTATATAGGAAAAATATAACAACTGAAAGAACCATGAACTGATTCAAATATCTTGTCCATAGCAAATGAAAATACCAAACTAACTAAACAGGAAAAGTTCAATACCAAGAAAAACATGAAATGATTCAAACATCTTGTTCATAACTAATAAAACTAATAAACTAACTAATCAGACAGTTCTTAATTCTCCAACTGTTACATATGCAAACAACTTATGCTATCTTCTTCTTTTTAAATACTCTCTTGATCTTATATCCAGATAACTGTGCATTCGAATCTTCTTCAACCACTGATGCAGGATTAGTTATACCTATCTTGGCAGGTGTATTTGCAACATCGATCAACTCATTATCTTTGGTGGAATCCTACATATTTAAAACACAAAAACTTGTGAAAATCAATACCTAATCTATAGTTCTTGTTGCTTTATTATTTTACAACCTGCCAATCATTAAATTAAAAGAATGAATTATGTAAAATAATATTTATAATGAGTTGTAAAATCACCGTGATTTCGTTATCTTCATGACTGACTTCGTTTTTATTGAAATATGGATCCTACAAAAAAATGTGTATCATAATTAAAATTTAATTCAATCACAAATAGGAAAATCGAGAAAAATTGAGTATATAAACATACTTTGAACGTCTCTTCTTGTGGAGAAGGAATATATTTCTTTATAATTTACTCGTCGTCACTAAGCATAATAACTTTTAAGATTTTATCTTTATTCTGATTGTTGGAACTCTTAACCTCAACTTTAAACATGCACCTTTTTTCAACAATATTTTCTATCTCCATTGGACATAAAGAATCGCCTGCAGCACCAGAAGTCTAACAAAAAGACATAATGACTGTGGTTAATAGAAGCTAGAACAACTAAAGTAAAAAGTAAATGTAATACGGTGTACACATTTTGTTTGTTCCTTATTAGAATGGATTAAATTGTTAAAAAGATGATGCTTCAATTCAGAGGCGGATTCAGGATTTTGGCAGGGTGGGTGCACTATTAAGAAGAACTGGATTCAGAATAGAAATTCTACGTGTTAAACCTTTAACCTTTAATTCTTACGATTGCGTACCCATTTCACTTTTGGAATTATAGTTCAAATTTTTGTTTTTTTTAAATAGTAATATTCTTACATCTATATCTATTTTTCATGCTGAAAATATTGAGATTACTTGAACCCATTGACTATATGCTACATCATACACTGCTATTAGTTTTAATATACACATTTTGTTTAATCATATAAGATTTTACAGCGACAAAAGAAGAATAGGAATTTCAATGTTTGAAAATTTTGAAAGAATTAACCAAATAAAAAAAGAAATAAAAAGAAAAAGTACTTAATTAATACGCAAAAAATAACACCAGACATGCCCATCTCCCATGGGCGTGTACTTCTAGGAAAAAAAAGAAGGAAAAAATAACAAGATTGACATAAGATTTGAACTCACAATCTCACTTAGAGAATTACACTTAATAATCATCACAGCATATAATACTTTGAGTATGAGTGCACACACATATATTTTAATATTTTTTAAAAATATATAATATTTCTATACATTATTTAGGGCGGGAGCATGGGTTCATGTGCCCCATGGAACCCCTAGATACGCCCATACTTCAATTCTCATAGTAAGTGTGTTATTAAACATAAGCTAAATGTGAGGAATAATACACTAAATAAAGCTATTAATATAAAAAGACTAAAGCAGAAGATGGGAAACTAAAATATAAGCATAAATTTTCTGATGCAAAATGCCTCTTCGTTCATTAATACTTGCTGAATTTTGCACTGTGCTGCCGCCAAACTCCAACCATTTTAATAATATTTTGTAACCTCAAATTCAGCACCATCGTCATCAGAGATTGAACCATTTTTTCTTGTTTTGTTTGTTAATCACTGTCTTATAAAGATTGAATAGCTAGTGTTAATGTCAAAATTATTCTAGCTTTCATACAACACTTGTAAACAAAAGTAGATTTTTTGAGTCTATATTGCTTTTTAAGTGTTTAACTGCAAAAGAACAAACCCATATTTAAAGAACTTCAAAACAAAGTGAAACTTTAGCGATAAGCTAAAATCAGAGAACTATTAAAAACAGAACTTAACTTTTTCAGTGATTAACTACAACTATCTTAAATTTAGCGAAACTAGGGACACCTAAAATCAGAGAACTATTACCATCATTTCAAAGTTCAAACTTATCAAACCTCTCAAGTAAATCTAACAAGAGCAAAGGCATACAGATTTAGCAATAAGCTCATTTGAAATTTAAAAATCATATCTTAATGACTTTGTAACTTACACTTAAAAGAACTTTGACGTTATTTGTTAACCTAAAGTTCTTTCAAGTATATCAGACCTCACATGCATATAGACACAAAGTCAACTATCCCATAAATAAGATGGAAAGGAGATGCAGGGGAATGGATCATGTACCACTTCTTTCAACGTTGATGGTCTTATTTTTCTAAGCAATTGTATTATACCTCAAATACAACATCCTTTAAATAATTTGCCGACTTTCCGATAATCTTAGTTGCATCCTTATCCCACAACAACAAAGAAATTGTACCGGTGCAATCCATCACCTTAACTTGTAGCTTGTACCTAGAAAGAGTTTGTGTTTTTAAATTTTTAATTTTTAATAATAGTAAAAAAAAAAAACTAAAAAAAAAACTATAAATTATGGCCATACCTATGAGTGGCAGATTGAATTTGCTCGCATTTTTTACAATAGAATTTTTCCCCCTCTTTCTCTACTTTCTTTGCGCAATTTTTGTATGCTAATAACACCATCCACGGTCTAATTCTACGTGTACAATAGTTGCTACAATCCAGAAATTTCCTGGATGCGCATAAAAATTATATATACAAATGTTATGTAGAGAAAGATAAGATAAAAGTTGTATAAATTAAAAATTAACAAAATTAAAAAGTAGGTACTCACATGCTTACAGTCACTCAAATCCTCAATAGTTTTAACTTCAATACTTCCGGATGCTAGGTCATCAGCAACAGAATGAGTTTTGTGAGATGAAATTTGAGTAATTCTTTATGAGCTTTCTCCACGCACAGAAACTATTTTGTTTTATTTTTTAAGTTGAGATACGTTAATAAATATTAAGACTAAAATTTAATTTGAAATATCCTTAAATTAAGTATAACTTATAGACCTGGAGCAAAAGTCAACAACTTGAGGAAGATTTGAATTGATCCAAAGTTTCGATGCGTGCCAAGTGTTCCTCACCGAATATTGTTCTGCACACATAAAAGTAATTTTTAAGAGTTTACTAATTGTATAGAAAAATTGTATTGTAAAGTAAGTAGATAATTTAATAACCTCGATATGGATGTGCTCTAATCAACTGCGTGACGACGACAACAGGCTTATCATTGGATCCATTCAAATGTGGCTTGACCTGTTCGATAAAGTCTCCCCAAAGAGTTGCAGAAATGTTATTGCTCCTACAATTATTATAAGGTTAAGCATAGACATCAAAATTAAGAATTGTTGAAATATTTACTTAGTTTAATAAATTGTGGCGAGCTTACGCATAATCTTGTATCTCAATGTTCATGAACATACGGATGCTATCATCTTGTTTGATAGATTGTATGTCCTCATAGCTCACAATTTCGCCAATAACATCTACAATAACATTGACCAAGGAAATATGTACAAAATTAGTAATCATTATGGACAATATAAATGAAGATTATAAAAGAATTATTAAATTTATATGAAATACCTAAGATATAGCAATTGGTATACCAAACATATAAGAAAGAAAAGAGATTATAGAATATTAACTGAAACTGAAAATTGTATTCTTATAAGACAGAAATCAGATTGTCATTTTTGATAGAGGACGCCTCAATTTTACAATTACTTTTCATCGGTTACAACAAAAGCAAGTAGTTAGCTTTCAGATATGTATAACAACTTTAAGTAAAATATTTGGCAGGAATTTGACTATGAGCATCTTGCCTAACATACCATCTGCATTTACTCTTAGGTGAACCAAGCTGTTAGTTTAAGGCAATGGGTGCCATTCTTAGGTGAACCGAACTATTAGTTTACTTGTCAGAAAAGATGCTAGTTAAGTTAGATAGTTGTTAATTCTCTTCAAATAAATTAGTGTCAGATACAGAAGTGGAATTCCATGTGAAGAGAACATCGCCCTGAATATTTTGTTTGAACACATTTTGATGTAACGAAAACAGACATTAATCAGAAGGTTTTGATTCACATAAACCTTACTCATAATCTTGTATCTCAATGTCAACAAATTCAGCTTTAATCTAAAACTTAAGCTTTAATCTTATGTACTGTAATTAGTATTGATTTACTTCTCACTTAGCACTCATAAGATAGATAACAAATAAGGAAAAGTAAATTGAAACTGGAAAAAATGAGAGAAATGTAATTACCGAATAACTCAGTATTGTCAAATTCTTGGGGATTTGACAGCTGCTCATAGGTTCTAAATTTGAAGATATACATGTTGAAATGTGGATCATGCATATCCTCAAAAGTAGTCTTATGCGTGAACATCAACTTAAACTTGTGGTCTTTAGTCTTCAGTTTCATATTATTTGGATAAACCACGAAATTTTTCATGATGTACAAACCCATTTTCTTAATTTGTTGTTGGAACCTTTGGATAAAAGACTTGCCAATACTTGCGTGAATGCGGGCGCCCTAAAAAAATAGTCAATTAGTTAAAATGACTAAGAACCCCTTTTGAATTAGCTGATTCTAAATAGCTGATAAGCTTGAAGTGCTGAAACTGATTTTTTAAATAAGTATTTATGTGTTTGGAATTTGGATAGACGTGCTGAAACTGATAATAAGCAGTTGATGTGTTTGGTAGAAAAAAACTGATAAGTAATTCTTTTATTAATTAAAATGATTAAAATATCTTTAAAAACTTTACAAAAGATTATAAATTGAAAGGTTTTTTTTGTAAAGAAAAATATAACAACGAATATGAAATGAAAAGAAAGTTAGAAAGTTTATTTTGAGAAAAATATTTTGTGAATTAGAAAATGCTATTAAGGATAAACTAGTAAAAGCCTTGTCAAACTAAAAGTGCTTATAAGCTAAAAAGCCATAAGTTGGGGTTGACCAACCTATGTCCGATTTTAGCTTATAAGCACTTGGCTTATAAGCACTTTGGGTATTTACCAAACGCGTAAATAAGCCAAAAAATGCTTATAAATGTAACGACCCGGCCGGTCATTTTGAATATTATAACCTCGTTCTCTCATTTACTGCTCAAGTTATGCTTTACAGTTGCTTTATGACTTACCTAGTTAGTTGGTTTGGTTCCGGAAGGATTTCGAAGTGAAATGAGACACTTAATCTAAAAAAAAATTGAAAACTTAAGTAGGAAAAAAGTCAATCGGATGTTGACTTATGTGTAAACGACCTCAGATTTGAATTCTGATAATTTCAATAGCTCTGTATGGTGATTTTGGGCTTAGGAGCGTGTCCGAAAAATTTATTGGAGGTCCGTAGTAGAATTAGGCTTGAAATGGCGTAAGTTGAATTTTTGGGAAGTTTGACCGGGGGGTTGACTTTTTTATATTGGGGTCGGAATTCGATTCTGGGAATTTGAATAGGTTCGTTATGTCATTTATAACTTGTGTACAAAATTTGAGGTCAATCGGAATTGATTTGATAGGTTTTTGCTTCGAATGTAGAATTTGAAATTTGTTAGTTTTGAATATGCTTGAATTGGGGTCTGATTCGTGTTTTAGTGTTGTTCAATATAATTTGAGGCATCGACTAGGTTTGTGTCATATTATGGGACTTGCTAGTATACTTGGTTGGGGTCACATGGGCTCGGATGAGTTTTTGAAAGAGTTTGGTATTTTGAGAATAAGCATGTAATGATCCAAAGGTCCATTTTTAGTTTTAGAGATCGAAATTCGATTTCGAGACTTCCTGGATTTTGATAATGAATTATAGGAGTAATCTGAAAAGTTTTGTCTAATTTCATCAAGTCGCAATTGGGTTTTTAGCGCGAAACATGAGCTAATTGTTTAACGAGCAAAATTGGTATCGCATTGAGCAAATGAGCTCTGAATTGAGTTTCGATTGAACGACTAGGTTCGTATTATTATTTGTGACTCATAGAAATAAGATTCCTAGTTGGTATGATGGATTTAGAGCCATTTAGTGAAACAAAATAACTGTTGGTGCAAGCAAATTCTAGTGTGAACTTTTAGTAACGGAAAATGGACTTTTAGTGACGGATGGGTAGAAACTTAAGGACCAAAAATGGTCATTTCCTTCATTTTATTTTGGATTTTTGTAGCACGGTTCTTGAGAGATTTTGAGGGTTTCTTCACGACTTCGACTTGGGTAAGTGTTCAATATCCAAAAGTGATTATATTTCATAAATCTATGGTTAGATTCATCATTTATTTCGGATTTAAATGGAAGAAATCAAGTTTTTTGCAAAACTTTTCAAGAATGAAAATGTTAGATTTGGAGGTAGAGTTATCGGAATTTGATAAAATTGGTATGGTTGGACTAGTAATCGAATGGGTTGTCGGATTTTGTGAGTTTTATCGGATTCCGAGACGTTTTTGAGTTAAATTTTGGATTTTGTTGGAAAATTAGTCTTTTCATATGGAATTAATTCCTATAATTAGTATTGACTGAATTGAATTAACTGTAGCTAGATTTGAAGCATTCGGAGGCCGATTCGCGAGGCAAAGGCATAGCAGAATAAAGAATTACACAGTTCGAGGTAACTAACAGTTCTAAATTTGGTTCTGAGGGTATGAAACCCCAGATTTTTGTGTTATGTAATTGGTTTTGAGGTGATGCACACGTTAGGTGACGGGTGTGTGGGCGCGCACCGTAGGAATTGAGACTTGGTCAAATTTTATGGAATTGTATAGTCAAATAATCTTGACATTGTCAATGTACTTTTATGTGTTAAAGAAATTTAGCCGAGAATCATGTTAAAAATCATGTTGAGGCTATATGCCAGTATTATTGAGACCCACAGAGGTCATATTTCTGTTAAATTAATTGTTTAAATTGTAAATTTCACACTCAATCATGTTCATTCATTTCATATCATATCTCAATCTCTGTTGCTATTTATTGATACATCATATCATCATTTTGGGCCGATTTTCATGATTACTGAGAGCCCGAGAGATTGGGGAGATTTATGACTGAGTGAGGCTGAGGGCCTGATTGTGAGATATTGATACTATAGCACGTGAGTTGTCCGTGCAGCACGTGAGTTGTCCGTTCAAATCCAGATATTGATATTATAGCACGTGAGTTGTCCGTGCAGCACGTGAGTTGTCCGTGAAGATCCAGATATTGATATTATAGCACTGAGTTGTCCGTGCGGGTCCAGATATTTATACTATAGCACATGAGTTGTTCATGCAGCACGTGAATTATTCGTGCTGATTTAACGCTTGGGTTGAAGGAGCCACTCCGGAGTCTGTACACCCCCAGTGAGCGCATGCACATACTGAGTGTGAGTGATGAGTGCTGAGTGAATGAAATGGCTGAGTGATCGTGGTCTTGAGAGGATGCATATGATTTCATTCTTATTGCACTACAATTATCATATATTACTGTGTTGGAGATTTCTCAAAGATATTATCTTCTTTTTCAGTCAAACTTGATATGAAATTATTGTTGAGTGTTAAATGTTGAACATGAAAGCATGCCCTAAATTTTATGTTAGAAATTACTGTAATTGGACTCAGTTGTGAAGCTTGTCACTATCATCAGCTCTTTATTTAGTATTGTTACTTGCTGAGTT
The DNA here is from genome assembly GCF_000390325.3 of Nicotiana tomentosiformis. Taxonomy (NCBI): domain Eukaryota; kingdom Viridiplantae; phylum Streptophyta; class Magnoliopsida; order Solanales; family Solanaceae; genus Nicotiana; species Nicotiana tomentosiformis. The sequence goes on along the minus strand of NC_090814.1, from coordinate 125,414,993 downwards.
GGTTGTACTTATACTACACCCTGTACCTCGTGTGCAGATCCAGGTACCTCCGGACACGACGGTCGCTAGTTTTTCGGAGCTTTATTTGTGAAAACTATCGAGGTAGCTTCTTGGCGTCTGCAGACCTTGACTCTCTTCTTTTCAGTTGTTGTATTGTTCTATATTTTTCAGTCAATATTTTTATTAGTCAGACTTTATTATCATTTAGATGCTCATGTACTCAATGAAATCAGATTTTGGGAATGTATTTTATGTGAGTGATTTGTGTGGTTTTCTATGAAATTCAAATATTATGTTTTCAAACTTAAGAGAAAATGTGGCTTATTGAGGTTGTCGGCTTGCCTAGTATTGAGATAGGCGCCATCACGACATGTTAGAATTTTGGGTCGTGACAATAAGCCAGTTTGACCAGCTTATAAGCTTATCCAAACACCCTCTAAGTTATTTGTATATGACTATAATATACTTACGCATATGTAAACAATGCAAAATAGAAAGTAATCGTAAAGTTTAAAACAATACTTTTTCATCCATAATAATAATCTCAATAGAAAAAGGGTATCAGTCGCGATCTGGATTTTTCTAAAGCCTGACAACACGATCCTTTAATTTTTAATTCATTGACTTGATGTTAATTTCGCTAACGAAATTTATTTCAGCCACCATTAAGTCCTGAAAATAGAGAAAGGTATTCATAAATATAAGTAGAAACTCAAACAAAATGCTTATAGAAACACATATGAAGCAAGAGATCAACAACAATAATAACAACCCAGTATAAATCTCACTAGTGGGGTCTCGGGAGGGTAGTGTATACGCAGACCTTACCCCTACCCTAGGGTGGAGAGGTTATTTCCGATAGACCCTCGGCTCCCTCCCTCCAAGAACTCCCCATTTTTCTCTTGGGGTGACTCGAACTCAGAACCTCTTAGTTGGAAGTGGAGGGTATTCACCACTAGTGAAATATGAAGCAAGAGATCATGTGAAATAATTGACTTATTGCTGATGATTCTCCAAAAAGTCATCAGCAAGAATTTGTGGTATAACCTTAAGATTGGTAAACAACAGTTGCCATAGAAGTTACGCCGTCAACAAACTTCACAGAAATAATATGTTCCAGTAATACAATCTCAACATGAATAAAGATTGTTCATGAAATACAAATCATATCAATCACCTCTTATAGTCCAGAGTTGCAGTTTGATATGCACATGGGGAGAAAGAATAGAAGTATATATTGTAAAAGTAGAAAACTGATTTGAGAAAACTGTGAAATCATGTTACTGAGAATCTAAGATAGAAGAATTCGTGGTCGAGGAGTTGAAATCGTGGTGAGATATCGTGTGATTGAAGCCGAATTTGTAGGACTATTTGTAGGGCAAATAGGCGAAAGAAGGGCGTGAGACTAAAGTGCCGAATTCCCAATTCCTATTTCTTATAAAAAAAATACAGGTTTTTAAAAACAGTAGAAAGTACTTGTTCTTTAATAAAATAATATACATATTTAATTATTTTTAAATTCAAAATTTTAAAAAAGAAACTAATTTGACCTAAACTAACTAATGGCGTGGGATTGAAGCACCGAAGTCCCAATTCCTCTTTCTTATAAAAAACAATACAGTATTTTAAAAATAGTAGAAATTACTGAATTTTAAAAACAGTGGAAACTACAGACTATTTAAAAAATAATATACCTATTTAACTGTTTTCAAATTCAAAATTTTGAAAGAGAAACTAATTTTAACTATATTAACTGATTTGTCCTAAATTGCTACATGGCATTTTATACACATGACACTTGGCAAAATTTCAGGGCTGATTTTCTTCCTTTTAAGTAAATATAGATTTGGTGCACCTTTACAAGTGAAGTTGGAGGTTTAAATCTCATCCTGGACTATTTATTTGCAATTCTATTAAACCAATTCATTTGCTTCATATTTTTAGTATTCCAATTGAATGATGGTGATGTAAATCTTATGTTATAGACTGAATTGCAAATTGCAGTCTTGTATTATTTGTTATTTAATCATGTTTTTTGCTTTCCACAAATTGCAGAGTATTTCTTGCAGACAAGTGTTATTCTTTCAACGTTAGTTGATATCGTTGATGAAGAATGGATTGAAAAGACAATTGCAAAATGTTGGATGATTTACTGGAGATTCGTCTTCTCCAGTAAATCACATCTATTCTTTAATATCGGATATGCTCCATATGCCACTAGCAGTTGTTGTGGTTACAAGATTCTAAGTAGACTATAGCCTTCAATATAGCAGACTATAATGAAGTAGTTCTTATCCAATTTAACCCCTGATATTTGAGGTACTTAAAAATTCTATTGATGGTAATTCAAGTAAGTTGGTCGATTTATTTGATCAACTAATGTAGAAGCATACTTTAAGTCCTTATGGATTAGTGGGAGTATTTATTTTGTCTCTCTTTAATTTTTTTTTTGTTTTCAGGTAGCCTATTAAAAGAAAGTGGCAAGCCACTGGATATATTAGCAAAGCTAAATGAGTTAGCTGGTTTTTCGTCTTACGAAGAAATTAAACTTTTTGAGATTAATTTTCTTCTTCTTTTTCTTCTTCTCTTGCTGCTAAGTTTTTAACTCTTGCCCTTTTTTAACAAGCCACTTGTAATTGGTAGTCCTTGGCAATAAAATAATATAGAGACAACCTCATGAAATTTATCTATTTGTTTTTTCTCTTAATTGTTTTGATTGCGATCACTAAATTAAATCTGCAATATACATATGTTTTTACTATCTCTTTTTCGCTCTTTTGTTTTCTTTGAATTGATCCGCACATCGTGCGTGTACGTATACTAGTACATCTTTATAGGAGATAAGATTAGGGGTGGGAATAGTTTCGGTAAACTCGATATCAAAACCAAAATCGTAATTGTTTTAGATTTTTTTGGTTTGAATTTTCGGATTACCGATTGAATTTTGAATTTAATTTTTAAAATTTTTGGATTCAAATTGGATATTGGATTTGGTACTTCAAATTTTTGAATATCCGAAAATCTGAAATTCTTATATTTTATATTTAGTTCTTTATCGATATGTCGATAGTAATAAGTTTAATATCATACTCATTAGATATTATCTATATATTCATATTAATTACTAAGAGCCTATTTGAACATAAAAAAAATTACTTTTTTCCGAAATAATTTTATTTTTTTCGAAATCGGTGTTTGGCCATAAAATTTTTAATTTTCACGCGAAGATAATTTTGAAATTTTTTAAAAATTTGAAAAACTCCAAAAGGTTATTTTTTAAAATTTTCACTCATATCACTCACAAAACTTCAAAAACAACTCAATATTATATTCATGTCCAAACACAATTCTAATTTCAAATACTGTTTTCACTTTTAAAAAAATTTAATTTCTTTTTTGGAATTTTACATTTTCTATGTCCAAACGCCACTAAGTTACTGTGAAAATAATTTCTATTTGGATATGTTTTTAATATTTGTACTTCTTATCGTCCGTATTAATGTGTCTATTATATCTTTTTAGATAATAATTCCATTGCTTGAATATTTCATTTGATTGATTGCGATAAAAATGAGAAACTATTGGGCAATTTAATACGAATGCTTCATTTGGATATTCATTTTTGTAATGGCAAAGGGCCAAATATACCCTGTACTTTCGAAAATGGTCTAAGAATACCCCTCGTTATAATATTGGGTTATCTATACCCCTCCCGTTATACTTTGGAATAAAAATAATCTTTTTTTGGATGGAGTGTCACGTGGCAGCACCAGATGAAAATGACCCATTTCTTTTTTTTACCCGATCCGTTTTTAAAAACCTACTACCCGACTCAATTTTCACTCAAGGCTAAACTTAGCATCTTTTGTTCTAAAGCAATTTTTTTGTAAAAATTGAAAACAAAAGGATTTTGCAAAATATTTGCGTTTTTTTAAAACTAATGCACCTGTAGTCCATTGCTTTAAGAAAGTCTTTTTTTTTTCTTCAGTTTTTACAAAAAATAAAAAACAAAATCAGTTTTTTCAGTTTTTTTTAAATCATATATTTTGTAAAAACTGGATTTTTTTTTTGTAAAAACTAAAAAAAAAAGAATTTGTAAAATATATTTTTTTCCAGTTTTTTAAAGTATTTTTTTTGTAAAAACTAAAAACAAATTGTAAAAATTGGAAAACAAAAAGACTTTCCTAAAGTAGTGAACTACAGGTGCATTAGTTTAAAAACGAACATATTTTGTTGATTTTTTTTTCCAGTTTTTACAAAATAATTTATTTAAAAAATTACTTTTCGTTTATGGGTAATGTGTATGGTTATGGATATGTGTGATGACCCAAAAGGTCATCTTATGTTTTAGAACTTGAATCTGCGCTCTTAAGCCTTAAAAATTATATTTTTACCCTCCTCGATTTGCGTGTGCAGTTCAGGCCGGTTTTCGAAAAGCTTTTATGTTGAGAACTAATGAAAATAAATTTTTTTGCCTTAAAAGTTAATTTTAGTTGACTTCGGTTAATATTTTTAGTAAACGGGTCCGGATCCGTACTTTGACGGTCCCGGTAGGTCTGTATCGAATTATGGGACCTGGGCATATGCCCGAAATCGAATTCGGAGGTCCCTAGCTTGAGTTATAATTTTTTGATGAAAATTAAAAGTTTGAAAATTATTTGTTTTTAAGAATTGATCGATATTTGGCATTGTTAGTATCGGGTCTGTATTTTGGTTCCGCAGTCCGGTACAGGTTCATTATGATATTTAAGACTTGTCTGTAAAATTTGGTGAGAAATGGAGTTGATTTGACGTGGTTCGGACGTCCAGTTGAGAAAATAGAATTTTTAAAGTGTTCTTGAGAATTTTATTTGATTTGGTACTAAATTCGTAGTTCTAGGTGTTATTTTGGCGATTTGATCGCGCGAGCAAGCTCGTATGATATTTTTAGACTTGTGTGCATGTTTGGTTTGGAGCCCCGAGGGCTCGGGTGAGTTTCGGATAGGCTACGGGGTGAGATTTGGCTTGGAAAACACTGTTGGGCATTTGATATTATTGCAGGCCTCTGATCTCGCATTTGCGAGATCAGGCATCGCAAATTGCGACCTCTGAGAGGTTCGCATTTGCGAGCTTTTCATCGCAAATGCGACATCTGCAGCTGATCAAAATGACTTTTGGACGGGAAATTTCATTCATTTCCCAAATTTTCAAGACCTAAAACACAAGAGGCGATTTTCCAAAGACCATTTCTTCCCCAAATCATAGGTAAGTGATTCTAAACTGGTTTTTTTCAATCTTTCACTACATTTTACATGATTTCAACCTAAAATCTAAGGTTTTCATGGCAGAATTAGGGGTTTTGGGTAGAAACTAGGGATTTCAGAAATTTGGGGATTTAGACCTCAATTTGAGGTCGGATTCCAAAACCAATTATATATTCGGGCTCGGGGGTGAATGAGTAAATGGATTTTGGTCCGAACCTTGGGTTTTGACCAAGCGGGCCCGGGGTCGATTTTCGACTTTTTGGAGGAAAATTTGGGAAATCTAAATTTATGTAATGTAATTGATTCCTTTAGCAATATTTGATATTATTGAGTCATTTTTGAATAGATACGAGTGGTTTGGAAGTGACTTCTAGAGAAAAAGCTGTGATTGAGAATTAAGTGGTCTTCATAGCGAGGTAAGTGTTGTGTCTAACCCTGACTTGAGGGAATTAGGAACCTTAGATTACTTGCTAAGTGAAATTTATATGAGCGGCGTATATGTGAGGTGACGAGTACTTATGCGCTTCCAATTTGCCTGTTTTCCATGTTTCTCAGTTTTTCTTATATTATCTCATTCTTATGCCTAATTGCTATGTGTTATACTAGTGTTGTTCAATTTATCGTTCTTATCATGTTTACGGATTTTCTGGTGATAATTGAGTTTTTATTTCAAAGTTGAGATTGATGTTATAGAACCAAATGTTGAAGTAAGGTTTGTAATTGTTATTCTATCTCTCTGTTGTTATTTATGTATTGCAATATGGTAAGGGAGAGTGTTAATGCACGAAGGGTAATGCCGTGCCATATTGTGAGTGTCAATGCACAAAGGGTGATGTCGTGCCATATTGTGAGTGTTAATGCACGAAGGGTGATGCCGTGCTATATTGTGAGTGTTAATGCACGAAGGGTGATGCCGTGCCATGATATGAGAGTTAATGCATGAAGGGTGATGTCGTGCTATTTCTATTAATTTTATGGCGAGATTGAGAGTAAAAGGACAAAGGGTGATGCCGTGCATTTTTCCTTTACTGTTTTCACGATTCCTGTTGATTCATGGTATATTGACTGCTCCGGTTATCATTCTGTTGTAATTCTTTATCTCGTATTCCCCTCAGTATATTTTTCTCCCGACATTTTCTGTTTAGTTCTTCATTTCTGTTATTTGTATATACACTGTTAAATTGTACAGGTTGATTTGTAGGTGCCTTGCCTTAGCCTCGTCACTACTTCGTCGAGGTTAGGCTCGACACTTACCAGTACATGGGGTCGGTTGTACTGATACTGCACTCTACACTTTCTATGTAGATTTTGATACCGGTTCGGGTTGATCGAAATTTTGCTATTGGTCCGCTGTCCGGAGACTCAAGGTAGATCTGTCGGCGTTCACAGACCTTGAAGTCCCCGTCTATCTTTTCTGTTTTACTGTTTCCTTCATTCAGACAGTTGTATTTCTTTCAGACTATTACTTGTAGTAAACTTTAAAATGCTCGTGAATTGTGACTCCAGATCCGGGTGGTAGTAATGAATACAGTTTTATGATATTCCGCATTTATTATATTTCATCTTAGTTAATTATTGTTAATCACTGAATGAAAATAAAGAATTAGTTTAATAATTCTCTAACATTGGCTTGCCTAGCAAGTGAAATGTTAGACGTCATCACGGTCCCGTCGGTAAAAAATTCCGGGCCGTGACAATATGGGTCTTTTTAATTATTATTTTTCAGTTTAAAAAAATACTTTAAAAAAATATTTTTCATTTTTTTCAGTTTTGTTTTAAGCATTTTGTTTTGTAAAAAAAAAAATACAAAATATTATTTTTTTAAAACCAATGCATTTGTCAAATATTTTTTTAAAGCATTTTCTTTTCAGTTTTTACAAAAAAAATTATTTAGAACAAAAGATGCTAAGTTTAGCCTCGGGTAAAAAGGTTTTTTAAAACGGATCGGGTAAAAAAAAAATGAGTCGTTTTCATCTGGTACTGATACGTGGCACTCCATCCAAAATAAAAGTATTTTTGTTCTAAAGTATGACGGGAGGGGTACCAATAGTATAACGAGGGATATTCTTAGACCATTTTCGAAAGTACAGGGTTATATTTGGCCCAACATCTCAACTTATTATAACCTCAAAATCGAAAATTCAAAAAATATCCAAACCGATTAATCCGAAACCGAACTAGAAAAATACGATCTAATCCGAACTTAGTTGGATTGGATCTGAAACCGAAATTTTCACAAGCAATCAACACTCCCCGAACGCCCACCCCGATATAAGATTGCTTTCACAATATCACTTGCAAAATTAAAATAGAGTACTATTAACCTTTAATAAATAAAGAGCGTAACAAAGTGATCACAAGATAACGATATTGTAAGGAAAACCAACGATTTTTCTACAACAATCCCAGTAAACTTAGATGTGTTTGTTTGAGAGACCGAAATACACGAATGTACATCATCACATTTAGAGGGCAAGAAAATGACAGTATCTGCAAACACATGAATGTTCAAATGTTTCAATAAGGACAGCTTAATTAGTTCTCAATCGATACTTGTTAGATGGCCAAGGTGAAAAAAAAAATGTGTTTTCGAAGAATTAAATTTTACCTTTTCCATTCAAAGCTCATCGGTATGATCTCTGAAGTGAGAAAACCAAAGCATCAGAAAAGGGAGAGATTATTGAAAAACCATAGGAATGGGTGGAATTGGAAAGCGTTTAATCAGAAGTGAAAAGCTTTCCAACCCACCAATCCCCGTAGTTTTCCGGATAAACTCATCTCCCATTTCAGATCTGCTAAACTCACATCTCCACCCACCCCCAACCTCACCCAACCTACTTTGTGTATGTGAATTAATGAATGCAGAAGCGAGACTTTTTATAAGGGAATTGAAGGAGGAGTGCAGGTCCAGGACACAAAGTGTGGTGTGGCGGAAAGGACTAGGAAGCTGACCTGTTAATAGTGTGGACTTGACATTTGGATAAGCATTCTCGTACTCTTCTTATTCGTGACTTGTTCAATACTCCGGTCCCCCCACATTTTATTATTGCCCTTTCCCTATCATGGAAAGTTAATCTGTTTTTCTAATATACTACTACATTTTATATAGTAGGATGAAAGATTTCTTTGTTTTAATGCAATCCTGTAATGCTATGTTACTCGAACTCTTTAAAAATATTGTTGGGTACGTGTCGAATCTTTCAAATTTAATATATTTTTGAAGAATACGACACGAATGTAGTAGCACTTTTGGAGAGTCAGAACAATAGGTAAATGAAATTTTACTAAGCATCATAAAAGAAATAAAGAATATCCTAATAATATTCTTTTACTGGAATAACGTGGGACTGATGTTTTGTCAGGAGGAGATATTGTTGTTTATTAATGCCGATGTTAAAAGAACGTGAAAAATGCAAGTGTCGGTGTGGTGGTAGTTGATGCCCATGTACATTTCTTCGTGCCTTTGGCTCTCAAATTCAGTTCATTGGAAAATCGATAATCCTGAGTAAACTTCAAACATTCAGGCGATAAACATAGTTTTGATTATAACACAATTAGTATACTACTTATTAAATCAAATATACAAAGAAAGACAAGGATATTTTCTAATGTAAATAAGTTCCTGGTTGTGTTGGCAAAATAAAATTCAACTAAGCTAGATAGTTTTGACAGCTGAATCTTGTATAGGTCAAAATCCGCCCTAATATATTTAGGATAATACAGCGTTAAGAAAAGAATCAGTCGAGGTCGGCCATGGAACAACGAGGTTCGTGGTAGAGATGGCAACAATGGCCGAGGTCGAGCATCGTTGACAAAACAGCAACAACTAGTTTTTGAAATAGGATATTAAAGTAAATATTCTCTGCACATGTACTACTAGGGTTTGTTAGATACATGTCTCAAATAAATAGGAAAGGGGGAGGAAAAAGGGGGCATGTAATAGGGGAGGGAGGCATTATATGCACTTGATAAGAACACTTTTCAGAAGAGGATTCTCTCACTGGTAAAGATACAAAGACTACCTTTTTATCAAGATTCTTACCCATATTATTCCATATTTTTACACCAGATCCGAGAATAATTCGAACAAACCTTGGATTTATATGTCATTCATCATTGTCAGGAGAATATCTATCCTTTAAGTGAATCATTTCTTATATTTACTTAAATGTCATTTATTGCTATTTATTGTTAATTCTTTATGAACGTTTTGTGTTCATCATTGCCAACACTTCATTGGATCTGTCCCATCTCACACACTTTTTCAAAATTCACATCTAGAGTTATTATCATTAACTAGATTTAACCCGTTATTACATAAATTTAATAGTTTAGCCGAAAGTTATATTTTTTGGTTAAACAATTTGGTGCCGTCTGTGGGGAGTGTCTAGTTAACTCTTTGAGTTTCTTCTAGATCTACAACTGACACTAGTCACTAACGTAAAAATAAAAACAACAAAACAAGAACAAGAATATTGTTTTTCCTTCTCTCTTCATACATAGATCTAATATGGCAGGTAACAGAGAAGAAAGACCGAGAATAATGAGCGACCTCCCAACCAACCTCATAAACATCATCCATGAGAGCTCTGAAGCAGTGGACGAGGACGCTACGCCCAATGCCTCCCCCAGGCGAGGTGGGTCACCCCCTCCCCACTGCAGCATCACAAAATCTCTTGGTAAGACAGCCTCCACATCCGCGGTAGAGGAGGCGCCGCCAACAATAAAGAAGCTCCTTGAGGCCTGGCTAACTGATACGCTAACCAGCATCCTCCATAAGTCCGTTCGGGATACGGCCACAGAAAACACAAGAACTTGTGTTATGCCACCAGTGGACGAGCAACATGATCAACTTCCCCCTCTTCCCGCAACGATAGATATTACTCACACTGTTATTGGAAATGCAGGCAATGACGCTCTCACAGGCGTTCTGAAAAGGATGGAGGAAATGGAAAATGAGAACAAGCTACTTCGAGACCAAATGAGAGAACACCAAGAGAGGGTCGATAAAGTACCGGGCGCTCCCAAGATCTTGCCGAAGAGAGACGCCAGTCGGTTCGTAGGGCAGCCATATAGCGACGTCGCCGCCCCACATGTCATACCAAAGACCTTGAAAATGCTGCCCTACTTGAAAATGTATGACGACACGACCGACCCCGAGTACCATGTGACCCACTATGTACCGCCGTGAAAGGCAATAACCTCGCCAAATAACAAGTATCCTCCATTTTGCTAAACATATTCGACGAGACCCTCACTGGAGGAGCATTAACGTGGTATTCGTAGCTGCCCGCGCGTTCCATCGAAACATTCAAAGAACTGGCTGACAAGTTCATAACAGCCCATGTTGGGGCCAAAAAGACAGAGGCGAGAGTAAACAACATATTCGCCATCAAATAGTCACTGGGAGAGGGATTGAGCGACTTCCTCGCCCAATTCAACCGAGTAAGAATGACCTTACTGAATGTATCGGAAGGGATGGCCGTCGCAGCTTTCCAAAACGGGTTGAGCAGAAATGGTTCAAGGGCAACAAGAAAGTTATTGAGTCGGCTTATGAAGTCCCCCCCCCCCCAACGACTTCAGACGAAATACATAATGCATATTGCGCCGAAGTCCGAGCAGGCGAGGACGACCTCAATGGGCCAACCCATCGACTGACTTCGGTGCAGGAAGAATCCAGGAAGGATCGAAGAAATGATGTCAGAAGGGATCTCGCGGTCTCACCACCTAACCGGGAACGACATCTCCCATATGTCAGGACCACCGCTGCATCTTCATCCCGCCATGAAGAGGGCCCACCCCGATCGAGAATGAGGACTCACCGAAACGAGAGAGGTATGCCCTTTTTATTATCCGTTCACAATTTTTGTGTGTCACCTACAGAGATAGTCCACGCCTTAGAGAAGCTCGGACCGAAGGTGAAGTGGCCGCAAAAGATGAGGTCAGATCCAAATACCAGAAAATCAGACGCCCTCTACGAGTTCCATCAAGAGCGAGGACATAAAACTGAAGATGGCATCGCCCTTAGACAGGAGGTCGTAAACATGCTACGACAGGGAAACCTCAAAGAGTTGCTGAGCGATCGAGGAAGGATCAACTTTTCCAGAGGGTGTGAACAACATCAAATGCCGCCAAAACTGCCCTCGCCGGACCTCACCATCCACATGGTCATCGGTGGTAGGGACGATGCCTCCATCAACAACGTGAATTTCAACACAACCCACAAACTCAAACGGTCGATCACCCATGAACGATATGATGAACTCGAAGAAAGTATCATCTTCGATAAATCGGATACCAACGGTTTGGCCTTCCCTCACTATGATGCTCTTGTTATCACTTTACGAATTTTAGATACCGATGTGAGACGAATTATGGTAGATGATAGGAGCGGTGCATGCATTATCCATACTCGAGTAGTTGCACAAATGAAACTCGAAGATAAGATAGTGTCGCGCTGCATCAAACTAACAGGCTTTAATAATGCAGTTGAGCGAACATCCAGCGAGATCACACTCCCCGTCCTAGCGGGTGGCGTCACTCTGGAAACCACATTCCACATCATGGACCAGGATACAACATACAACGCCATAGTAGGGCCACCATGGATACACACCATGAGATCTATCCCCTCCAGCTTGTACCAAGTCATCAAATTCCCAACTCCATGGGGAATATTCAGTATACGAGGGGAGCAAATCACATCCCAGGAATGCTACCGCATCGCCTTAGACTGTACGACCACCCAACAAACAAAGAATACAGAAAAAGAGGCATAGCAATCAACAGGGTCGAGGTCAGTATGCGACGACAGCGAGGACGTCATAAGAGACCCCAATACGGTCGAGGCCGCAGGATCGACCATAGAGGACCTAGACCCCATTCAGTTAGACAGCAACGACCACAACAAGAAAGCTTACATCGGCTGGAAGCTTCAGGAACCGGGTAAGTTTCGTGAATTTTTAACTGCTAACGTGGACTTGTTTGATTTTATCCATGCAGATATGCCAGGTATCCCAAAGGAGATCGCCACACATAAATTGTATGTCGATCCGTTCTACCCTCCAGTGAGGCAGGTTAGGCATAAGTTCAACTCCGCAATTAATGATGTAATACACGAAGAAGTGGAAAAATTGTTGGAAAATGGCTCCATCAGGGAGTCGAAGTACCCTCAATGGGTCGCTAACGTAGTCATGATGAAAAAGAAGAACGACAAATGGCGGATGTGCGTAGATTTCACTGACTTGAACAAAGCTTTCCCCAAGAATTCATTTCCATTACCCCACATCGACCAACTCAGCGACGCAACGGCCGGGCACGAGCTACTAAGCTTCTTGGATGCCTACTTGGGCTATAATCAGATCCTCATGGAGGAAGAGGACCAGGAAAAAACTACCTTCATCATCCACCAGGGGACGTACTGCTACAGGGTCATGCCCTTCGGACTGAAAAATGCAGGGAAAATTTACCAAAGGTTGGTGACGAAGATGTTCAAAGACCAACTCGGTAAAATGATGGAAGTCTACATAGACGACATGCTAGTCAAATCCAAAAGGAAAGAAGATCATATCGACCACTTGAGAGAAGCCTTTGGAATACTCAAGCAATACAGCATGAAACTGAACCTCGAAAAATATGCATTCGGCATAGCCTCAGGAAAATTCTTAGGTTTCCTAGTGTCGCAGCGAGGTATTGAGGTCAATCCCGATCAAATCAAGGCCATCGAAGGGATTCCAAAGCACTTGACCACCAAAAAATAGGTCTAAAGGTTGACTGGCCATATCGCTGCCCTTTTGAGATTCATTTCGCGATCCTCCGATAGGTGCCATAAGTGCTTCGACGTATCGAAAAGGAGAACGACCTCCAATGGACCCCTGAGTGCGTCCAAGACCTGAAGGAGTTAAAGGTGTACTTGTCATCGCCACCGTTGCTTTCAAAACCAGAACCGGGACAACCCCTCATCGTCTATTTTGCCGTGTACGAAGTAGCCATGAGCGCGGTCCTAGTCCAAGAAAATAAAGGTACGCAGTCCCCAATCTATTACATTAGCAAAACACTAGTCGACGCCGAGACAAGATACCTCCATCTAGAAAAATTGGCTCTGGCCTTAGTCATAGCTTCACGAAATCTTAGACCATATTTCCAATACCACCCCATCTCGGTCGTCACGACTTTCCCCTTAAGAAGTATTTTGCATAAACCCGAGCTATCGGACAGGTTGGCCAAATAGGCCATCGAACTGAGCGAGCATGATATTACATATCGGCCACGAACGGAGATAAAGTCACAGGTCCTCGCAGACTTCGTCACCGACTTCAGTGCAAAAATAATGCCCGAAGTCGAAAAAGAAGCCGTCCACGCTTCTCCCCAAACACAAGACCTCTGTGTCCTATACACTAATGGCGCGTCTAACGCGCCAAGGTCTGGGCTGGGACTCGTACTCGAAGTTCCAACAGGCGAAGTAATTCGCCAGTCCATACGATGCCCAGACATGACTAACAATGAGGCCGAGTATGAGGCCGTAATTGCAGGACTAAGACTAGCACTCAAATACAGGGCGAAACGGCTAAAACTGCATTACGATTCCCAACTCATGGTCAACCAAGTCACATGGACTTCCCAAATCAAGGAGCAAAGGTTACAAAAGTACCAGACCAAAATCTGTAAGCTGCTACCCGATTTCGACGAATGTCAATTCGACCAGATCCCCCGAGCACAGAATACCGAGGCGTACGGCCTCTCCAAATTAGCTGCAGCCACCAGATACATTACAACCGAAGAAAGAAATGTAGTCCACCTCCTCAACTCATCGATATATCAAATCGAAGTAAGAACCATAAACCTAACTTGGGACTGGCGCAACCGTATTGTTACATTTTGCAGGACGCATACTCCCCGATGATAAAAAAGAGGCCAAGAAACTGCGAATGCAAGCAGCCATATACAACATCATTCATAACGACTTGTACAAGAGGTCGTATGGCGGCCTTTTGACGAAATGCTTAGGCCCAAATCAAACGTGGCGCGTCCTTGAAGAAGTACACGAAGGCCACTGTGGAGCTCACTCCAGCAATCGAGCTTTGGTTAGATGCCTCATACGGGCAGGGTATTACTGGCCCACCATGAAAAAAAAGGCTGCGGATTTCGTGAAAAAATGCGAGCAATGCAAGAAATATGCCCCAATGATCCACCAAGCAGGCGAACACCTACACTCAGTGACTTTCCCTTGGCCATTCATCAAATGGGGAATGGACATCATGGGCCCCCTCCCGGCAGAATGAGGTAACGTACGCTTTCTTTTGGTTTTAACTGACTATTTCTCTAAATGGGTAGAAGCAGGAGCATTCGCCCAAATACGCGAACAAGAAGTGATCGCCTTCATATGGAAAAATATCATATGCCGTTTCGGTCTCCCCAAAGAAATCAACTGCGACAACGGACCCTAGTTTGTGGAAAAAAAGGTCGCTGAGTTTTTTGAAAAATAGCACATCAAAAAAATACTCTCAACGCCATACCACCCCGCAGGCAACGGGCAAGATGAATCCTCCAACAAGCCGATACTGAACATCATGAAAAAGAAACTTGAGGATGCCAAAGGACTGTGGCCGAAAATATTACCAGAAGTACTTTGGGCCTACCGAACAATGCCAAAGACGAGCACAGGAGAAACACCATACTTGTTAGTCTATGGGACTGATGCGGTAATACCGGCAGAGGTCGGAGAGCCCAGCCTAAGATACTCCTGTGAAATCAGACCCCAGAACGACGACAGCAGAATGCAGGAGCTCGACGAAGTCGAGAAACGAAGAGATATGGCCTATGTGAGAATGGTCGCCCAAAAGCAACAAGCAGAACGCTATTATAACAAAAAGGCAAAGATCAGACCACTCAAAGTCGGGGACTATTTGCTCAAAGCCAAAACACAAGCAAGCAAATACCCGCGGGAAGGAAAACTAGGAACAAACTGGGACGGCCCCTACAAAATCACGGCAATAGCAAACAAAGGGTCATTCCAACTAGACACAATGGAAGGAAAGCGACTACCAAACAACTGGAATATTTCACACCTCAATTACTTCAACTTTTAAAAGATGTTGTCCCCAAAATCGTACTCTTTTTCCCCTCACTTGAGTTTTGTCCCAATTGGGTTTTCTCGAGGAGGTTTTTAACGACGCGATGAAGGGGACACTTCAGGATTGAAGTACGCACAGACGAAGGCACTGGACGGCTAGTTCATTGCTCGACCTCTCAATACTTTTCCAGGACGACCAATGAAGGGACTAGATAGACTGGGACTGGGACTGAAATGCCAGCCAGCGCTCGAAAAATATGTAAATTTCTCCAATTGTATGAACAAAGCACAAATACATGAAGTTTATTTCTATTCTCTCCAAGCATAGGTTGTATTCGACCTCGTTCGAATTAACGCTTGATCGGCCCTCGACCATCGGCCATAACTAAGCATAGGTTACATTTGACCTCGTTCAAATTAATTCCTGATCGGCCCTTGGCCATAATTAAGAATAGGTTACATTCGACCTCATTCGAATTAACGCCTAATCGGCCCTCGGCCATAACTAAGAATAAGTTACATTCGACCTCGTTCGAATTAACACCTAATCGGTCCTCGGCCATAACTAAGTATAGGTTACATTCAACCTCGTTAGAATTAACACCTAATCGGCCCTCGGCCATAACTAAGTATAGGTTATATTCGACCTTGTTCGAATCAACACCTAATCGTCCCTCGACCATAAATACACATACGATATGTTAGACCTCGTTCGAACTAACGTCCACTGGACCCCGGCCATGGTCAAACCTATGTTTGTTTCGACCTCGTTCGACCCCACTCGAGCTAAATTATTACGACCAAGAAAACCAAGGCAACCGAGCAAAAAATCAAAAAGCATACAAACCCAAACAGAAGAAAAAAGGATCAGGTACAAATAACGAAACTGGTATTTCACACTTAGAATATATCTTACAATGGCTCGAGAAGACGCCCACCAAAAAGTGCACAAGTCTGTGGCAACACAAAAGAAGGAAAAGAAAAGCTACTAATCGCCGCCTGGCCCAGCCGCACCACCGGCCTGGTCGCCTAGACCATTGACATCCGCCCCTTCACCATCACTGTCGCCATCAGGATACTCATCTTCATACCAGGCATCCTCTTCAATTCGGTCCACGCCCTCATCCTCCTCATCGTCACCGGCCTCCGGTGTAGTAGGATCGTAGCCACATGCGACCCGATCTCCACGTGCCTTAACACGAGCATCCTCGAGGATGGCTTCCGAAACGGTTCCCGCCTTCATCAAATCTCTGAATATATCCAGCTGGGCGTCTGTGTGAATCCACTCCTCGTACAAATCTCAAGGAACATCAGGGAAGTTAGAAACATTGGAAGAGGATGGTCGAGCCAATAATTGTGCCTTCTAGGCCTCCAGAGCGGTGACCCGATCACAAAGGCAGAAGACTCTTTCTCCAATTCTACAATCCGTTCATCAAGCCGTTCTTCTTTAAGTCTGGCCATCTCCAACGCACTCTCTCACTCAGCTCGGAGAACACGAATGACGATATCCAAAGCCTCTATCTTCCTCATAGCCCCCAACCGAGCTAACTCTACCTTCTCGAGATCCGCTGCCTTCTCAGCGACCTCGCCCCTTAAAGCATCGGCTTTGAATTCACACTCCTCGAGCTCGGCGCACAACAAGAGCACCTGGGCTTGGAGATCACCGCACTAGGCTTCGACCCCTCTACTAACTTTCAGCTCCTCCTCTTTGTCCCTTAGTGCCCCCTCGAGAACACTGCATTTCTCGATGACCTTCACCAGCTCGTCATCTTTTTCCTTCAACTTATCCTTAAGAGCTTGGAAGTTGTCACCTTCGCCAAACCGCCTACAAATCTCGCGATACTTACCACGGTACTCGTGGTATTTTCTCTCCATATTCAGAAAAATAGCCTTATGTCTCTCCTCTCTTCAGGCGCTCTCAATTTCCAAAATCACAGTCTGAAAGAAAGAGAAAAAAAATAAAGAGTAAGAACGAAACGAACTTTGAACTCGACAAGCGAAAACGAAAGGGATCGAAAAGCTTACCCTAAGAGCGAGGTCGGCTATGCTCCTAGATAAGGTAGCATCCTTCAGCTTTTCGAGGGTTTTACCCTCCACATCAGAACAGAGGGGACCAAAAGAAGGGACCATGGGGATCGCAATAGTCCGCGTGGACCCCTCCAACCTTACTTCGAGTCGAGTAAATCCCTCCCCCATTATCCTTACCTCATCGGCATCCACATCAGAGCCCATTTCATAACCATCCTCGGCTACACACTTTTCTTTTATGTCGGCCATCGAAGAAGGACTCTCGGCCGGTCGTGAGGCCAATGGCTCATCCCGCCACAAGTTATCAGGGACTCTCGCCGATACCCCTTCAGCTTCCATCGTGGTTTTAGGAAGACACATACCCTCTACGGCTTCAGTCCATGGCAGAACCACGGGAGATAACTCAGCGTCATCTTCAAGTTCTATGGTCACCGTTTCTCGGATGACAAAATCGCCCATCACCGAATCCGCCACCCGGACAACCCCTTCACCGACGTCCATCGATCTCCTCTTGTGGGGAACCAAATTACCACCACTCGAAGATGATTCTTTTTCCTTGTCCTCTTCCACTAGATAAAGCAAAGAAGAAGTCAGAAACTCCGCTGTCGATATATCTGCGGGCGTAGAAGAAGACGATACGGAAGCAGCAGTAGGTATGGTCGATGAACGAGTAGGCCTGGCTGCAGAAGAAGAACGAACAGAGGCAGATGATCGAGCAGGCCTAGCCGCGGTCACAGCAAGAACAAACTCCAAAAAAGAAGCGGCCTTCCTCTTGCGAAATACAGGAGGAGGAGCCCTCGGTCTCCTCGAGGACCCTCGAACTGAAAAATAATTAAGTTTCATCACCACCAATAATGAAATATAGTGTGCAAGCAACCATGTAGTCAAAAGAGAACTAAAAATAATAGACGAACTCATCGGCCAAGGAAGAAGCAGGCCCGAACCTCTTGAGAAATCCCGGCCACTCGCGAATCCCCACCTTGTGAGACAGAATTCGGCTAACCCAGTCGGAAATATCCCCGACCAAAGGAGGAGGCGCAACTTTGGCTGTACAAGGAAGAGAATATGTTAGAATCTACTACTAAAAACAGGCAAATCAAATACCTTTCAAAAAAGACGGGTACTTACGAGCGCGATTCCAGGATTCAGGAAAGCCGTCTGCGTTGGCTACCGCATCCTCGGTTCTGATGAAGAAGTAGTTGAGCCAGAACTGACAATTCGCTTTATCGTCCATGTTTAACACAAAGCATTTACTTCCTCAGTGGTGAAGATGCAACATCGTCCCCTTATAAAAGCTAGGGGCGAAGAGATGCATCAGATGGCGGAGTGTAACCTTGACTCCGGCCAACTCGGCAAATTTTGAGAGCATCCTAATA
Source organism: Nicotiana tomentosiformis (assembly GCF_000390325.3). Taxonomy (NCBI): domain Eukaryota; kingdom Viridiplantae; phylum Streptophyta; class Magnoliopsida; order Solanales; family Solanaceae; genus Nicotiana; species Nicotiana tomentosiformis. The sequence goes on along the minus strand of NC_090814.1, from coordinate 125,396,274 downwards.
AGCTTGTAAATATACAGAGAGAGTTGGGTCGGGCAGATACCGTAATAGCGGCAAAATTCCTCCGCCAATGGGAGAAGGGGGAGAGTATAGCCGACCTGGAAAAGATACGCGTAAAACGCGCAATATCCTGGGTGGTGGATTTGCACCACGTCGCGCCCTGCTAGGATCAGATCGATGTGGGTAGGGATATTGAATTTTGCCCTAAGTTCGGCCAGATCGGCCTCTCCCATCACTGACTCTGAGATTTTGGGCTCAGCATCGGGCGCCTTTGAGAAATCAGACCTAACTTTCTCACTACGAGGGATTATTTCCTCCACCGTAGGAAAATTCTCTTCCTCAATGACGACAGAGACCCTATAAGCGTGAGGGGATATAAGCACCACCAAAGGGACATGATCATTTTCAATACCAGAAATAGAGGACACATTAGTCATGTTGATTAAGGAAAAATGTTCAAGCAAGAAAATGTTAGAAGCAACGAGAATCACTAAAACCAGTAAGAAATTTCAAACCATTGAGGAAGAAGAAGATACAGAGTTTTTTGGATGCAAGAGGTTTCGTAAAGGTTGGAACATTACCCACACACCCCTATTTATAAAGATTCAGGCATCGAAACCAAAGATTTAGTCCATCATTACCTGGCATTGTAACTGAAGCGGCAGATTCAATCAGAAGGCACACGCGAAACGAAGCAACGTATCAGGAAATTACGTCATAATGACGCCTGTTTCCATGACGTCATCCTGATTCGTAGGACATATGACCAGAAATTGCGGCTCACAAAAGGACACGCTGCCAACTCGCCCCAATCATCACGACTCGTTCATACCATCTAAATGCTTTGATCACGTTACACTACAATAGTTCTCTCTCTGGTAAATATACAAAGACTACCTTTTTATCAAGATTCTTACTTATATTATTCTACACTTTTACACCAGATCCGAGAATAGTCCGAACAAACCTTGGATTTATATGTCATTCATCATTGTCAGGAGGAACATTCATCCAATCTATCCTTTATTGGGTGAATCATTCCTCTTATTTACTTAAATGCCATTTATTGCTAGTTATATCCCCGTTATTGCTCATTCTTTATGAACGTTTTGCTCATCATTGCCAACACTTCATTGGATCTGTCCCATCTCACACACGTTTTCAAGATTCACATCTAGAGTTATTATCATTAACTAGATTTAACCCGTTATTACATAAATTTAATAGTTTAGCCGAAAATTATACTTTTTGGTGAAACAAATCTAACATACAATAATTCCATTTGTTAAGTGATTGTGTTAAGGAGGAATTTTTACTCATCCACTAAGATAAAGGGGCGCTAATATAAGGAAATGAATGACAAGAGATTTTAATGAATTGATATTATTGTATTCAATGTACAAGTAATGCCTATTTCTGCTACAAGTCAACAATTTTGGCCTTAGCACAATTTCTTGTTGTGCTCTAGACTAGAGTAATTCAAAAATCTTGACTTTTTGAGAATTCCTATATAGCATGCGAGTCACTGCCTGCTTGATCCGCTCTTTCTCTTTTGTTCGATAATATGGTCAGCACAATATTTGTTCGACATTTAGTCAATTTTAATCCACTCCATAATTTATGGGAGATGTACGTAGTAACCTATGAGGCTATGACTGAAAATGTCTCTTGATTTAATGGTAACTCTTCTTTTATCACGAGATAATTCCAGTTCTACGCATCTTGAAGATGGGCTTAGTGTACCGACCCGTATATATTTCGCCCAAATTTGGCGCCTAAAGGGCTGGAACACGAGCCAAACTTGGCTGGCAAAGACCAGAAGGTCTTTGCACATGGGGGGTAACAATTCGACAGGCTGTCCGGGCCCTCCTAGGGGCCACATTCTGCCAGCAAAGTCACATGCAGCACAACTGGACAGGACCACAATCTTCCAGGACAATCATGTAAGTATCTCACTACCAGCAAGGGCATGTGCTGCACAGTTGGGTAGGGCCACATCCTGTCTGGGTGAACATGGGAGCAACTGTCTTCCAGCAAGAACTGGGGCACAACAGGTGGATAAGTCAATTGGCACATGGGCTGCCAATACTTTCCTGGAAATCACATGATGCCAGCACAAAGCAGTGCACCACAGCTGGACGGGTCCACAGCCAACCTAGCTGCCTGTGGACATTTTCTGTATATATATGCATACTTAGGCCTTGTTAGAAGGCATATCTCATTACTTGTATTTCCTTCTTCTGTATATGAATTAAACCCCGAAAATTAGCATTGGCTTCCCATCTTTGTGTGTCTTTCATTTTTTTATCCTTCCACCCTTTGAATTTGTGTGATTGCCTTGGTCCAAAGCATAATATTGTGCTTGTTGTTGTTTAGGGCTGAAGCAAGAGTAGTAGTAAGGCTATCTTGCTGCCCTCACGGGTTACTAGAAAAACGACCCCGTGACATTAGGCTAATATTGAGTACTGGCCTAGTTAGACAGATAAAATAGACTGTTGGTGATCCAAATGTGCTTCCGCAGGGCCATGTCAAAGTTTGGTGCGAAGTGCCATCGTTTAGCATTAAAAGGTCAAAATGGCATGGCGCAACCATTTTTACGGGTGATTGGTAAAAAATAGTAAGTGTGTGCAAAATTATTCAAAAGTATCCACTATTTAATACGGGGATAAAATCTGGACAAAAGCACCCTACCTGAAACAACAAAAAATTTCAGCATAATATGATGGATTATGGAACTCCTGCGTATAAAACTTCCAACATATTTATGCTGGAACTTCAACACATTATGAATTCTAACACATTATGCTGGAATCTCACACATATATATATATATATATATATATATATATATATATATATATATATATATAAAATTTAAACTCCAACATATTATGCTGTAATATTTTCGAATTTTTAAGAGTATTATTGTTCAGATCTTACTTTCACATGAAAAAGTAGCTAAATTTTGATTAATTTTAAAATTATAGCTAATTTTCAATTAGCAAATATAAATCTGGCTATTTCTAATTTTTTTTCCATTAAAAGCTTGTGTTTGTTAGTTTAAATGCGAAGTTGGGATGTGGTTGGAATTTAGCCCAAAAAATTGCACGGGCGCCCTAATTGGTCTCCCCTATTTAACCTGTACCCTCTTTTTAATTTTTTTTATCTTGTACCCACTGTTTAAATAATTTCAGGCCTTTTTCTCCTTCTCCTTCTTCTTCTTCTTCTTCATCATGATGCTTTACAGTGGTGAGCTGTTGTGACGTTTTATTTTTTACTATTGCTTAGGGTTTCTTCTTTTTCTTTTTCTTAATTTCAAAATGGGTTTGTTAGATTTATTATTATTTTGACAAATTGATGATTGGGGTTTGTTCTTGCTGATATTTGGAGGTTATGTTTCAAATTTGAGTTTATTTGGAGTAGATTTAGGTATTAAATCGTAAATTGGATTGTTAAAATTCGAAGAACAAATTTCTGTTTCTGGGCAATTTTCACTTCAGACCTTTTGGCCTTAAGTGCATCTGAAGTGTAATTTTTCACTTCAGACTTATTGGCACTAAGTATAGGACTTTGGCCTTAAGTGATCTGAAGTGCAATTTTTTACTTCAGACTTATTGGCCTTAAGTGCATGAAACTATTGGTTGCACTTCAGACCTATTTGGCCTTAAGTATATCTGAAGTGTAATTTTTCACTTCAGACTTATTGGCCTTAAGTGCATGAAATCATTGGTTACACTTCAGACCTATTTGGCCTTAAGTACATCTGAAGTGCAATTTTTTCACTTCATACTTATTTGCCTTAAGTGTAGGAAAACGTTTGTTGCACTTCAGACCTTATGGCTTTAAGTGCATCTGAAGTGTAATTTTTCACTTCAGACTTATTGGTTTTAAGTGCAAGAAACCATTGGTTGCAATTCAGACCTATTTGGCCTTAAGCGTATTTGAAGTGTAATTTTTTTTACTTTAGACTAATTTTTTTTATCTTCAGACCCGATAAGTCTGAAGTTGATCGTAAAGTGGATATGCTTGTAAACTTTTTTGCAAAGTAGGTATAGGTTCAATTGTGACCCAAAAACCGAGTATAGATGCAAAAACCCCAATTTAATGGTGTGGTAACTTAGCCTAGGAAATTGTACAAAATAACCCAATCTCTTTTTATTGTCACACGGTAACCCATATTAACTTTTAAAATAAAATTGGTATCCTGTAACAAATCAAGAGGGCAGACGCTCGGTGGTGCGACATAACCAAAACTGACGCCATTTTTCCTTCCATCAATCATCATCCTCCAACACTATCTCATGAATTCTATCGAAAGCAGGCAGCAAAAATTTATCAGGGAAAACAAGAATCATGATTCTTATATGATAAATATGCATTTCAATTGAATGTTGCAGTTTTGCTGACTTATTTCTTGACCCATTGATTCCTTCTCCTATTTCCACCATAAAAAATTCTTTAAAAGAATCTTCAAGTGATGAATCCAATGAATCATATCTCTGTGTATATCATCTTATGTATCAGTGTATATCTGTTTATTTCATTTATATCATTATGAAATTCTTGTGTGATATATATATTCATACACAATGATGTGTATCAATGAAAATATTGTAAGAAAAATAATAAATAATATTGACAAGGAACAAGACGGAAAGAGAACAAGTTATCGAAAAATACTGTGTCGTGGCAAGTCACTGTCTTGAAAGTGATTTCGGCCCGACTGGGTACAAATCGTTAAGATCGGTCGCTCCCCAAGGTTCCACGGCACCTCCAAACACGTGCACTCGTGGCTGGAAGTTTGGAATTTGCACAAAACAATTGCCCAGAACTCTGTTGAAGACGAAGGTATTTTTCTGTGTTTAAAAACATCACAAAACAGCTCCAAATATAGATAAGATGGTAGAGCTGTTACAAGAAGGAAATGGGGGAGGGGCAAATCGAGTCGTTTTGCCTTCAAGATCAATTTCTCATGTGCGTAACACCACTCCCTTTTGCTAGCTCTTTACAAGCCCAACAATGAACAATTCAATATAAAGAGAAGAAAAAGACTTTTCATAACCAATGAGGGACACTTTGTCTTTCACAAAAGACAAAGAAGTAAAGAAGAAAAAGGAACCACAAAGAAATCTTTGACTTTGCATTATCAAGTATAAATAATACCAATAATTCCCACTAATGCGAAGACAAAAATAGAATAAGAACACTTATGGGCAAAAGAATGAACACGTACTTAAGTTTCAATATTGTTTACCCTAAAAATCGAGTAACAATTAAACTTATATTGTTGTTTTAAGGATATGTGATTTAACCCAGTACCAATTGATAAACAACAAATTAAATAAATAAATTGAACAATAAAATAAATCAAACCTGTCTGTAAATAATGCCTCGACCTCGATTTGAGATAGTCTCGAGATTAGTTAATAAGAACAGTAGAGGATGGAACAAACAACGATGAACAATGATGAACAAAGAAAATAACGTATATGTATATTCTTATCAATGAATAATGATCCTTCTTTTACAAGTGAATGGGATCCCTCTTTATATAATAGAGGAATCCTAAATAAGGTACAACTATAATAATGGAAGTAGATCCCATGATTGGCACTAATAACTGCTTGATTTGATCTGATCCGGAATTTCCGCCGTGATCTTCGACCGGTTACTGATATCTCGTCATTCCGTTATTACGCCTTGCTCGACGTCAGTCATACTTGATATCGATTGTTGCTGGCCTCGATCTCAATGAATACTTCGATCTCTAGGCTTGATGTTCTATCTTCAAGCTCGAGCCTGATCTATTATGAGGTTACCCTCGGGGTAACTCCCCTGCCAACGAAATCGGGTATACCCGTTTTCAACCGTATACAGATAGTCCCCTCGTTTTTAGAGTGTAACAAGAAGAAACGAATTTGAGACTTTGATTTAATACCTCGATCAATTATGACGTCAACATCGTGATGTAAGCGACGGAAGCGATTGAAGCGTCGTGTCTGCACAGTTCCCAAGGTCATTAATTAATGCCAGTTGATGGTCGGCCACCAGTGCTTTCAAACCATCAAAGTGGCTATTATAAATAGACCACCTTCATAATATTCTTAAACTTTACTTTCAAACTTCTTCTAATCTTCAAAAGCTCTTCTATTCTCTTCAAGTTCATCAACTTTACCGGTTTCCGTTTGCCAATCTCTTATTAAAACACAAATTCCGCCTTCTTCTTCCTTAAACCTCATATAGCAATGCCAAAAACATCAAAGACCGTTCCTCAAGAGGAAAAGGCCTCATCATCACGGCCGGCCGGTGACAAAACACCGTTGGAGCCACATATCGAAGAGTGCATCCCCGGGCCATGTGAACTTACTTCAGATTTTAAAGTTGAAAAATCCTCTTCGGTTCCTGGCCGATGCGAGCCTATGTCTAGATACATCTGTTCTATATCCGAAGGCGATCTTGAGTAGGTGAAAAAAGATCGCCACTGGGAGAATAAAGAGGTAGTGATTCCTACCCCTGTGGAGGACATTACCACTCATGTGAAAGGGTTTTTAAGTGTGTATAGTTACCCTTTCACACTTGGTTCCGTCGATCCTGTCATAATCGACTTCTACCACCAATACCAGGTAACCCTAGGCCAGATCTACCCCTCTTTTTGGCGCATTGTCATTTTGCTCAAATTCTTCTCGAGCAAGGTCGAGGGGATGTCTTTCACCCTCGATCATCTCATTAGGCTATACAGTCCCCGTCTTTATCGGGGGACTGATAAGGCTTCAGCACCGGGCCATAAAGGTGCTGTTCTCGAGCATAGACGAGGACAAGGACCGAAAATGGATGGGCCGGTTTGTCCGAGTCAGTACCTCCGACTTAATCCCCGCCGAGAAGATGCCATTCCCCTAAGAAAGGAATATTAAGCGTAAGTAGAACCTCACCAATAACAATTGATTACTTGTTATGTTTCCTTTACCTCTTCTCATCTATATTCTTCTTTATGGTTCAGCTTCCCCATGGTCTCCTGGTGCACTCCCGGACCTTGCAGGTTGGGTTCGACAACTAGTTTCAACCTCTTCGTATGTTGAGCGCTCGTGGCGCGATTTGGCCAAGGGTCGATGGGAGGCCAAAAATCATGGTAAGTTCCCCTGTCCGTTTTGATGCTTTTCTGTGAAATACTTCTTTTTAACTCGATTTCTTCTCATACAGGTCTTGGAGACAATGTTGTCATGAGGTCGCCTCCCCTCGGGGAAGAGGAGGTCCCAAAGCCGACCAAAGACAAGAAAAGGAGAAGGGCCTCGCCTCCAGATACCCCAAAGCCCAAGAAAAGCATGGCTCGAAAGTCGAAGATTGATCCCACCGTTCTATCTGCCGATGTAGTCCAAACACTACGAGATGAAGACGAGGAGGGAGAAGATGTCGACTGCCTGCTGGTGGCTCGGAAGAGGGGAGGCATCGAAGCTGCTGAGCCGTTGACGGTCGAGGAGGTTCAGCCGTAGACCGAGGTGATCTCGGAGGAAGGTCCGAGCAGAGTCCCCGAGTCATCGGGTGTTGATGATGCCTCATGCTGTGATGAGCAACCGGCGGGCATGCCTGAAGGGTCTAGTTCTGAGGCCCTTCAAAGAGAAGAGAATGCCCTAAGTGTCTCGCTCGGGGCAATTAACATTGATGATTCGCCGCCCGGCCCCACGTTCTCTGAGGGGCAGTTTCGGGATGCCCGGTCCATGGGGACCCCCCATGTAGGGATGACCCCCAAAGGGGATGATATATTTTGCGGCTGCTACGTGGGGGTCGATGATGTTCCCGACCTGGACGCATCACTCATTTTTGATGAGGGTCAGCGGCTTCTGAACCAAGTGAGTTTTAGCCCATGTTACCATGTTTGCGTTTGTTTTTATTTCTCTAAGTCTGATTTCCTTCCTTTCTGTACATGCTATGACGCTCCATCGAGAAGCGTCCTCCAAATACCGAGCTGAGCTGGCCTGATGTGCGACTGATCTCAAAAAGCTTATGGAGGAGAGAGACGCCCTCAAACTCCTCTATTTGCAAAAAAAAGAGGAGATCATGAGTCTTCGATCCGAGCTGACAAGAGCTCATCAAGATCAGACCGAGCTCATTGAACGGGTAATGTAAATTTTTGGGAGCTTGTTATGTATTAACTTGATATTGGCGACTAACACTTTGATCCTATAGGTTCAGCAGAAGGACGAATTGGTTGAGCATCTTCGTGAGGAGGCCAAGATGAAAAAGGCAGAGACTTTGGGGTGGAAGCAGAACATGGACCGTCTCGCCTCGAAGAAAGATGCAGTTCGGGTCCAACTGTCTTCGGTTGAGCGTCAACTCCAAAGTGTGAAGAAGGAGAACTTAACCCAAGCCCAGAAGGTTGAATAGCTCGAGACTCGGTTGGCCACTAAGCTTGCAAGGGACACACCCAAGGCAGAGGTGCTCGTGGCCTCCTACCGAGCCGATGTTGAAGCCACTAACACTCGGGCAAAGGAAATTTCTGACACTGTTGAGGTTAGATTGTCCCGTGTTGTCGAGCATGCTAGGCGCCAGTCTTGAAGAGAGACTCTTGAAGAGGTACATGCTCGTAGCTTCAACCTCACGGCTGATATCGAGAGTGCGAAGGTTTTGGAGGACGAGGCCGGAGCTTTGCTTTCCGATGATGAAGACTCTACGAGTGGATCTGAGAGCGGAGGAGATGAAGATGAAGCTCCCGAAGATGCGGCTCCTGAGGCGGACTATGCACTTAGGATTTTTCTCCTTTTGTTTTTTGTGTAAGACCCTGTATGGTCTTTGTAAATTCTTTGCATATATGAAAGATTCCTTTTCTTTCCGTTTCGTCTCCGATTTCTGATTTATGATAAATTCTGTTTTGCCTTTGCCTTTGCCTTGTGAAAACTTTGTTGCAATTGGGTTACTGTAGCCTCTATAATCGAATGAGCAATAGCTCGAACTCAGAGTAGAACAAACCCTTAGGTTTTTTAGTTAAGCAAGGGCGAGTCCCCGAGCTCAACAATATGTTCGGACTTTTGATTTCGGATGGCTTGATCGAAGCCGTAATTGTACTATTTTTATAGCCGAGTTCGAGTAAGTTTTGAACTCACAGTAACAGATCCCTTAAGATTTTATATCGAATAATAATAAATCCTCGAGCTATATTCAAGTCAGTTCTTTTGAGCTCGGAATAGTGGAACCCTTAGGTCCGAATTGAGTGAGAACAAAATCTCGAACTCTAAGTGTATTGGCCCTTAGCTCTTTAGATTAGGCCGATATGGCCTCTGAAAGATGGCTATTCTTTTCCTTTTTCGGCTTAGAAGACTTAGTAAAAAATTTCTTTATGCCTTATCACGTATTCTTTACCCATTGGGTTTTTGAGGGTTCGATGTCGATTGAAACCTCTTTGCTTTTTGTGCCTTAACACGTTTGTGTTATGATAATTTGATACCTCTTAAGGTTTTTCGAGGGCTGATTTTATCGAAACCCTTTTGATTACTTGCCGAGGGTGGCCTTTTTAAACCGGTTTTTTAAAAAATTCGAACGCCTATTTTTATTGCGGGATTCGGACGTCTCTGAGCCGCCTTAATTTGGCTGTAGCCTTTGGTTATGCCTCTTGGGCTTATTTCCCAATAACGCTTCGAACTTGTTTGAAGTGTTAGTCCCCGAGAATGATGGCCTTGGCCTATAGATCGAGGGGTGCCTCTTTGAGGTCTTATGAATTTGAGTTTAGATTACTCAAATATGTTGATCATCGATGGTAGTCCCCGAGTGTACGAGGTATATTTGCACTTAGCCCTTGAGCCATTTCTCACAAAATCATAAGTATGGAGCTTGTATAGTAGAAAATTTTCTTTAAGACACAAGATGTTTGATATACAAAGAATGCTTCTTTGTATAATTTATGCATGCGTACATATTTTGCCATCGAGGCTCGACTAATCTATACGGACACAGTTCATTCGACCGTTTGGCCCCTTACAAAGTTTCTCTATCGAGACCCTTTGACACGAAGTATTTTCCTCGAAAGTGCAACATCCGAGGGTGATGCCCCCCAGTATTCGAGGTTGATTGTAAAGAAGCCTTGGATACTATTGAATTGTCCTCAGGTAGTACATAATTGTTGCCTTATTAAAAACCTTATCGGAAAAACCCATTTTGGACAAAAAACGATCTAAGGGAAAAAGAGTGCAACGCGTGCTTTAAAACCTGAGTTCTCGATGTCTTCAATCGAACACCTACAGTGAGTTAGTGTCGAATATATAAATGAAAAAAATGGAATAAAGTTGTACCTTAGCAATAATACCATTTGAGAAGCGATATGTTCCAATTATTTGGCAGTTATTCGCTGTCCATCGTGCCGAGCTTATAAGATCCCTTTCCGACGATATCGAGGACTTGATAGGGTCCCTCCCAATTTGGGCCGAGCTTTCCTTCATTAGGATCTCGAGTGTCGATGGTGACTTTCCTCAGGACTAAGTCCCCGACTCTGAAGTGGCGAAGGTTGGTTCTCCTATTGTAGTATCTTTCGATTCGTTGCTTTTGTGCATCCATTCGAACGAGTGCGGCTTCTCATTTTTCATCCAATAATTCGAGGCTAGTATTCATAGCCTCATGATTTGACTCTTCTGTTGTATGTCAAAACCTGGCACTGGTGTCACGACCCAACTGGAGGGTCATGACTAGCACCCGGGCCATACTTGCCGAGCACCAACGTACATTTTATCTAACCTTCCTTATTATCTTTAAGGGCCGACAAGATCAATATAAATGGTAGACATGGATCATGAACATCCAACAATGAAAGATAATGTCATGAACATACATAACATGGGACGACAAGACTGTCAAGAAACTATATATAAGGTACGAGCTACCATGAGTCGACACCTGTCTATGAGCCTCTAAAAGAACATAAGTGCTACAACATTGCCGGAACAGGGCCCCGACATACCCATAAGGTCTATAACAAAAATGCATACCAAGACCACGGCAAGTCCGGAGAAGGGATCTCGCCAATAACCGCTGAACTGGACAGCCTACTGTGGTGGGGGAGCTACGTCTACCTATCTATCAGGACCTGCAGCACGACATGCAGCGTCCACAAATAAAAAGGACGTCAGTACGAATAAAGTACTGAGTATGTAAGGCAGAATAGCATAAGTAAGAACAATAATGTAAACAGTGATAGGGAATATACAACCTGTGACATCTGGGTACCTCTGAGGGCTACTGACATGAAATACATGATACATACATATATATATATACATAAACGTTTAAAACATATGCCTTTGTGGGCATCATCATCATCATATCGTACCCGGCCATAATAGGCTCGGTAAAACGTACCCGGCCATCATAGGGCTCGGTAGAATCGTACCCGGCCACGTGGAGCTCGGTAAAACCCAACTGATCAGTGGTTGCACAATAGGTGCCATACCCGGCCGACTATAGCGCGGCTCGGTAGAGTAAAATAGATACATATATATGATGCATGCTGGACTCGTTGGAATCATAATTTGAACCTTTCGGAGTGACGTAAGGTCGGTATCCTTCGTACACGTTATTAGGATTAACTCTTCATCAAGAATCTTATAAGAATCAGGAACTACCAACAACATTGATAATATAAGAATAAGAGAAGTAACATCAATATCAATCGTTTCATAAGAAGGGCAGCAATGTAAGTACTGCTAGCTTCTAAGAGTAGAGTATCTTTGGGAGCTCGTTCATTACATTATGTACAATTGGAGTCGTGCAAAAGAATGAAGGGGATAGCCTCACATACCTTGTATATACTGCCCAACCTCAAGCTATGCAAATATCACGACTCCTTAGTCTACAATAAGATAAATGACACTATCATTATCGTTTAAGCGTCGTAACTATTATGTATCGACCACAACCTATTTTACGATGAAACGGACAGCACCTCCCCTATTTATATGACTTCCCACAAGTCAATACAATCACCAAACAGCCCAAACAACATCATTAATAATCATATTGAGCCTCCAAAACAGTCCACCAACCAACAACATTACTACCAAGCTTTTCGATATATATTTCACAAGTTCTAGCTTCAACGACTTAGCTGCAACTTGGATAATCTTAAATATATATAGAGTAAGAGGTTACTTACCTTTAAACAGAAAGAACAACTCCAATTTGACCTTAATTTTCTACGAAATATCCCTTCAATTCTGCCACAAGAACAAGGAAGCGAAACTAGCAATTAATTCGGGTTTTTCGGCACTAGAATTACTTTAGAAGACTTGAAATCACCTAGGATTGATATTAAAAACTTGAAGGTGTATTTACAGAACATAAAGCACTTAAAACAACCTCCCACACGAGCTGGAACAACACAAAAATCAGCAACAACAAGAAAAACAAGAAACTTACTAGCACCACGGGATTCCCGACATTTGATTTGTGTTGTTTGCCCTTTGTTTGGGTCTTGGATCATGAGAGAACCTTGAGAGAATGTTTTTAGGGTTATAAGGTCTGAATATACTGAAAAATAATGACTTAAAACGGGGTTGAGTTATCTTATATATGTCCAAATGTCTTAAACCGCCTTTGTGGGCCCCATAGAGAGCAGCTTGGCGCACTCTCGCAAAAACGCGAATATCTCTCTATTCCGAGATCGTATCGATGAACAGTTTAATGCGTTGGAAACTAGACTCATAGATCTTCAATTTGATAGGTAGATCACCCCATAATTCCAAGCACATTGGGAGTAAAATGCAGTAACATTTGACCTAAAGTTTAAGTAAAATTATAAACCTAAGTTGCGACAACTTTTATCGACTTTTATTTCATAACTCGCTTGACTTCAAGACTTATGATGCGGATATTATATGATTCAAATACATTAAAACAAGACCTCTTGGGACAGTTAATCACCTCTAGTGTTATCCGAAAATACGGGTTACAACATCCTTGATTAGCTTAACTTCAAATACTTGTTAACCACTCTTATACACCCTTGTATCGTTTAAGACCAATAGGATTAACTTATTATCATCTCAAAGATAATCTCTTCTTGGATTTACGTCGACTACCTTACGGCGTGATCTATGATATGCGAATTTGGGTTGTAACATCCTCTCCCCCTTAGGAACATTCGTCCTCGAATGTAAGGGTTTATGGGGTGTCTAACTCATCGTGGATTCCGACGGAGATTTCCGGCTGAGTTTCCCTTATAAAATGGACACTAGCCAAACTTGCAAGCAGTTAAACCCAACCTATGGCCATACAAGACTATACAAAGCATTATGGATATGTACATTATCTGCATATCACCATTTTGTATTAAAAAAAGAGTATTCACAAGCTATTGCTTATCTCATAGAGCCGTTTCACCTTATAATGCGTCCTTCTTTCCCCCGGTATCCTCGTTATTTTCACTCTGGAATAGGTAAGGGTATTTAGACTTCATCTCCTCTTCTGCTTCCCATGTCATTTCTTCTATATTCTTGTTCCTCCATAATACTTTCACGGAAGCTACATCCTTTGTTCTCAGCTTGCGGACTTGTCGATCTAATATAGCCACTGGCAGTTCATCATATGATAGATCCTTTGTAACTTGTACATCTTTGATAGGGACGACCCGAGAAGGGTCTCCAATACATTTCCTCAACATAGATACATGGAATACCGGGTGGACAAATTCCAATTCAGATGGCAATTCTAACTCGTAAGCAACCTGTCCAATTCGTCGAAGAATTTTGTACGGCCCAATATACCGCGGACTCAACTTACCCTTCTTCCCAAAATGCATAACACCCTTCATCGGCGAGATCTTCAGGAAAACCCAATCACCAACCTTAAATTCCAGATCACGACGTCGGACGTCGGAATAAGACTTTTGCCTGCTTTGTGCCGTCCTCAGTCGCTCTTGTATCACTTTCACCTTCTCAATGGCTTGGTGAATCAAATCTGGCCCATATAATTCTGTCTCACCGACTTCGAACCATCCAACTGGTGATCTACATCTCCTCCCGTACAGTGCCTCATACGGGGCCATTTTAATACTGGAATGATAGCTATTATTGTAGGCAAATTCTATAAGTGCCAGATGGTCATCCCAATTCCCCTTGAAATCTAGAACACATGCTCGTAGCATATCTTCAAGCATCTGGATGGTACGTTCAGCCTGTCCGTCAGTCTGCGGATGGAATGCAGTGCTGAGATTTACTTGTGTGCCTAAACCCTTCTGAAAAGACCTCCAAAAGTTAGCCGTAAATTGAGCTCCTCGGTCTGATATAATAGATACCGGCACACCATGAAGCCTAACAATCTCCTTGATATACAACTTCGCATAATCTTCAGCCGTGTAAGTTGTCTTAACTGGTAGAAAATGGGCAGATTTTGTAAGTCGATCAACTATCACCCAAATGGAGTCAAACTTATGATAAGAGCGAGGTAATCCAATAATGAAGTCCATATTAATCACCTCCCATTTCCAGGTCGGAATCTCTATATTCTGAATCAATCCACTGGGTTTCTGATGCTCGATCTTTACTTGTTGACAATTAGGACACTGGGCTACAAATTCTGCAATAGACTTCTTCATGTTGTCCCACCAATACTGCTCCTTAACGTCATGATACATCTTTGTCGAGCCAGGATGGATAGAATATCGGGACTGATGAATCTCAATCATAATCTTCTCTCGCAACCCTGCCACACTAGGCACACATAATCGGCCCTGGTATCTCAGTGTCCCATCTCCTCCGATCTTGAAAGCTGTAATCTTACACTGCTGAATTCCCTCTCTCAATCTTACTAAGGTAGGATCTTCATATTGCCGTGCTTTTACCTCGGCTACCAAAGATGATTCTGCTGTATTCTGTACAGTAACACCTCCGTCATCAGAGTCCAACAATCTGATTCTCATATTGGCCAGCTGGTGAAGCTCTTTGGTCAACCCTTGTCTACCTGCCTCAATATGTATTAAGCTTCCCATTGACTTACGGCTGAGAGCGTCTGCCACAACATTGGCTTTACCGGGATGGTACAATATCTCGACGTCATAGTCTTTCAGTAATTCAAGCCACCTACGCTGCCTCAAATTCAACTCCTTCTGCTTGAAGATGTATTGTAAACTTTTGTGATCTGTGTAGATGTCAACATGGACGCCGTATAAGTAGTGCCGCCATATCTTCAAAGCATATATTACTGCAGCCAATTCCAAATCATGAGTCGGGTAATTCTTTTCATGCTTCTTCAATTGTCGTGATGCATAAGCAATCACCTTCCCACGTTGCATCAATACGCACCCCAAACCTATACCTGAGGCATCACAATATACCACATAACCTTCTGTTCCTTCTGGGAGAGTGAGCACTGGCGCAGATGTCAATCGATTCTTTAGCTCCTGAAAACTATGTTCACAAGCATCAGACCACTGGAACTTGGTAGTTTTCTGTGTTAACTTAGTCAATGGTGCTGATATAGAGGAAAACCCTTCTACAAACCGCCTATAATATCCTGCTAGCCCCAGGAAGCTGCGGACTTCTGACGGTGTTGTAGGTCTCGGCCAATTCTTCACTGCATCGATCTTCTGAGTGTCGACACTAATACCCGCATCAGATATCACATGGCCAAGGAATGCTACTGAGTTCAGCAAGAATTCACATTTAGAGAGCTTAGCATATAACTTATGATCCTGAAGGGTCTGGGCATAAGCCTGAATACGGGAAATATCCATGCCCTCTACCAAGGAGGCTGTTGTGCACTCATTTATCAGATGTGGTCACCCTATCACTCATCTCGGCCACCATATGGGGAGTATACCTTGATAAAGAATCAAACTATATACTATACTCTCATGCACTCATATTACCCTGTCGAAGGTTCAAGAACTTATCAGCTCTAGCTCATCGTATCTCAGCTGGTAAGTAGTGATGAAGAAAGGCCTCAGAAAATTCCTTCCACACGGCTGGAGGAGCGTTCGGACCCCTAGATCTCTCCCAACTATCATACCATAAAATCGCTAAATCCCATAACCGATAAGAAGCCAACTCTACTGCCTCTGTATCACTAGCATGCATAACACGCAATGTACAATGAACCTGATCAATAAATGTTTGCGGGTCCTCCTTGGGGCTTGATCCGGTAAACACTGGAGGGTCTAGATTAATAAAATCACGAACTCCTGCACTAACCGGTTTATCAGC
Organism: Nicotiana tomentosiformis; assembly: GCF_000390325.3. Lineage (NCBI taxonomy): Eukaryota > Viridiplantae > Streptophyta > Magnoliopsida > Solanales > Solanaceae > Nicotiana > Nicotiana tomentosiformis. Next base: position 125,380,102 of record NC_090814.1, on the reverse strand, counting down.
AGCACCGGTATTCTGCCTCTGAGCCTGAGCAGCTACTAAGCTACTCAACAACTGCACTGCACTGCGCATATCGTGGTCTGTAGTGCCAGACGGAGGAACTGGATGTACTGGGTGCCTCCTAATATCCTCTGGAGGAGACAGAGAGGTATGAGACGGCATCTCACTCTGAGGCTCACTTTGGCCTGCTATGGCTGGAGGCACCTGAATGTTACCCTCTCCTACAGCTGTATCAAGCCGTTTACTAATCGCTTGCTTCCTAGTCGAAGGCATCGCTAAAAGAAAACAAGGTGAATATTAGATATGAACACTTACGACTCAACTCTACGCACGATCTAGATTCAGGAAGAAGGTAACAACCCTAGATGTCACGTAGCCTCCTGATTATAAATGTGGCGCGCTACACATCCATAATCAAAACTCTACTAGACACGGCTCATAGACAACCCCTAGGACAGACTTGCTCTGATACCAAGTTTGTCACGACCCAACTGGAGGGTCATGACTAGCACCCGGGCCATACTTGCCGAGCACCAACGTACATTTTATCTAACCTTCCTTATTATCTTTAAGGGCCGACAAGATCAATATAAATGGTAGACATGGATCATGAACATCCAACAATGAAAGATAATGTCATGAACATACATAACATGGGACGACAAGACTGTCAAGAAACTATATATAAGGTACGAGCTACCATGAGTCGACACCTGTCTATGAGCCTCTAAAAGAACATAAGTGCTACAACATTGCCGGAACAGGGCCCCGACATACCCATAAGGTCTATAACAAAAATGCATACCAAGACCACGGCAAGTCCGGAGAAGGGATCTCGCCAATAACCGCTGAACTGGACAGCCTACTGTGGTGGGGGAGCTACGTCTACCTATCTATCAGGACCTGCAGCACGACATGCAGCGTCCACAAATAAAAAGGACGTCAGTACGAATAAAGTACTGAGTATGTAAGGCAGAATAGCATAAGTAAGAACAATAATGTAAACAGTGATAGGGAATATACAACCTGTGACATCTGGGTACCTCTGAGGGCTACTGACATGAAATACATGATACATACATATATATATATACATAAACGTTTAAAACATATGCCTTTGTGGGCATCATCATCATCATATCGTACCCGGCCATAATAGGCTCGGTAAAACGTACCCGGCCATCATAGGGCTCGGTAGAATCGTACCCGGCCACGTGGAGCTCGGTAAAACCCAACTGATCAGTGGTTGCACAATAGGTGCCATACCCGGCCGACTATAGCGCGGCTCGGTAGAGTAAAATAGATACATATATATGATGCATGCTGGACTCGTTGGAATCATAATTTGAACCTTTCGGAGTGACGTAAGGTCGGTATCCTTCGTACACGTTATTAGGATTAACTCTTCATCAAGAATCTTATAAGAATCAGGAACTACCAACAACATTGATAATATAAGAATAAGAGAAGTAACATCAATATCAATCGTTTCATAAGAAGGGCAGCAATGTAAGTACTGCTAGCTTCTAAGAGTAGAGTATCTTTGGGAGCTCGTTCATTACATTATGTACAATTGGAGTCGTGCAAAAGAATGAAGGGGATAGCCTCACATACCTTGTATATACTGCCCAACCTCAAGCTATGCAAATATCACGACTCCTTAGTCTACAATAAGATAAATGACACTATCATTATCGTTTAAGCGTCGTAACTATTATGTATCGACCACAACCTATTTTACGATGAAACGGACAGCACCTCCCCTATTTATATGACTTCCCACAAGTCAATACAATCACCAAACAGCCCAAACAACATCATTAATAATCATATTGAGCCTCCAAAACAGTCCACCAACCAACAACATTACTACCAAGCTTTTCGATATATATTTCACAAGTTCTAGCTTCAACGACTTAGCTGCAACTTGGATAATCTTAAATATATATAGAGTAAGAGGTTACTTACCTTTAAACAGAAAGAACAACTCCAATTTGACCTTAATTTTCTACGAAATATCCCTTCAATTCTGCCACAAGAACAAGGAAGCGAAACTAGCAATTAATTCGGGTTTTTCGGCACTAGAATTACTTTAGAAGACTTGAAATCACCTAGGATTGATATTAAAAACTTGAAGGTGTATTTACAGAACATAAAGCACTTAAAACAACCTCCCACACGAGCTGGAACAACACAAAAATCAGCAACAACAAGAAAAACAAGAAACTTACTAGCACCACGGGATTCCCGACATTTGATTTGTGTTGTTTGCCCTTTGTTTGGGTCTTGGATCATGAGAGAACCTTGAGAGAATGTTTTTAGGGTTATAAGGTCTGAATATACTGAAAAATAATGACTTAAAACGGGGTTGAGTTATCTTATATATGTCCAAATGTCTTAAACCGCCTTTGTGGGCCCCATAGAGAGCAGCTTGGCGCACTCTCGCGAAAACGCGAATATCTCTCTATTCCGAGATCGTATCGACGAACAGTTTAATGCGTTGGAAACTAGACTCATAGATCTTCAATTTGATAGGTAGATCACCCCATAATTCCAAGCACATTGGGAGTAAAATGCAGTAACATTTGACCTAAAGTTTAAGTAAAATTATAAACCTAAGTTGCGACAACTTTTATCGACTTTTATTTCATAACTCGCTTGACTTCAAGACTTATGATGCGGATATTATATGATTCAAATACATTAAAACAAGACCTCTTGGGACAGTTAATCACCTCTAGTGTTATCCGAAAATACGGGTTACAACATCCTTGATTAGCTTAACTTCAAATACTTGTTAACCACTCTTATACACCCTTGTATCGTTTAAGACCAATAGGATTAACTTATTATCATCTCAAAGATAATCTCTTCTTGGATTTACGTCGACTAACTTACGGCGTGATCTATGATATGCGAATTTGGGTTGTAACAACTGGTTTCCCCGACTTCGACTGGAATCAAGGCTTCAGAGCCATATACTAAGGAGAACGGGGTTGCCCCCATACTGGACTTTGATGTTGTTCGATATGCCCAAAGGACTTCGGGTAGAATTTCTCTCCATTTCCCCTTAGCGCCGTTCAACCTTTTCTTTAGGTTTTGAATGATAGTCTTGTTCGTCGATTCGGCCTGTCCGTTCCCACTAGGGTGATACGGCATTGATAATATCCTTTTTATTTTGTGGTCTTCGAGGAATTTTATCACTTTGCTGCCGATAAATTATTTTCCATTGTCACACACCATTTCGGCAGGTATCCCAAATCGACATACGATGTTATCCCAGATGAAGTCTATAACTACTTTCTCTCTCACTTTCTCGAACGCCTGTGCTTCAACCCGTTTAGAGAAATAGTCAGTCATAAATAAAATAAACTTGGCTTTACCTGGGGCCGATGGCAGAGGGCCGACGATATCTATCCCTCATTTCATGAATGGCCATGGGGATATGACTGAATGAAGTTGTTCTCTGGGCTGATGGATCATCGGTGCAAACCTTTGACATTTATCACATTTTCGAACAAACTCCTTAGTGTTTTTTTCTATGCTATCCCAGTAATATCCAGCTCTAATGATTTTGTGAATCAGTGATTCGGTGCCGGAGTGGTTCTCACAAGTGCCTTCATGGACCTCTCGTAAAACATAATCAGTGTCTCCTGGTCCTAAACATACTGCCAATGGTCCATCGAATGTCCTTCTGTATAATGTTCCATCTTCAGCCAATGTGAATCGAGCAGCTCTGGTTCGTAGGGCCCTCAACTCTTTAGGGTTCGATGGGAGCTTTTCATTCTTCAAGTATTCAATATATTTATTCCTCCAATCTCAGGTTAAGGTTGTAGAGTTTATCTCGGCATGACTTTCATTGATCACGAATCTCGAGAGTTGAACGACAGTCCCCGAGCTGATCTCATCTTCTTCGACCGATGACCCTAAATTTGCAAGTGCATCAGCCTCACTGTTTTGTTCTCGAGGTACATGCTGTAAAGTCCATTCCTTGAAATGGTGCAAGGTTACCTGCATCTTGTCCAAATATCTTTGCATTCTATCCTCTCAAACTTTGAAGGTTTTGTTTACTTGGTTCACCACCAGTAAAGAGTCACACTTGGCTTCAATGACTTCTGTTCCCAAGCTTTTAGCGAGCTCGAGACCTGCAATCATGGCCTCGTACTCGGCCTCATTGTTAGTCAACCTAGAAGTTTTGATAGATTGCCTAATAGTGCTACCCGTGGGCGGCTTTAAAATGATGCCTAGCCCGGACCCCTTCACATTCGAAGTACCATCTGTGAAAAGGGTCCATACCCCCGATGATGTACCCGATTTTAACAAGAGTTCCTTTTCGACTGCGGGTACGAGGGTTGGCGTGAAATCGGCCACGAAGTCCGCTAAAAATTGAGACTTGATGGTCGTCCGGGATTGATATTAGATATCATACCCACTGAGTTTGTCAGCCCATTTGGCCAATCGGCCCAATAGTTCAGGCTTGTGCAAAATATTACGAAGTGGGTAAGTGGTTGATACGCATATGGGGTGACATTGAAAGTATGGTCTTAACTTTCTAGAGGCGCTTATCAGTGCAAGTGCCAATTTCTCCAAATGTGGATATCTAGTTTTTGCTTCTCCTAAGGTTCGACTTACATAATAAACGGGAAATTGCATACCTTGCTCTTCTCGAACTAGGACACCACTTACCGCGATTTTCGATACTGCCAAGTACAAGTAAAGTTTCTCATCTGCCTTTGGTATGTGAAGCAGTGGTGGGCTTGACAAGTATCTCTTAAATTCTTCTAATGCCTGTTGGCATTCTGGGGTCCAGGCGAAATCGTTCTTCTTTTTGAGTAGAGAGAAAAATTTGTGACTTCGATCTGACGACCTTGAAATGAATTGGCCTAAGGAAACAATCCGTCCCGTTAGCCTCTGCACAACTTTTACATTGTCCACGATGGCGATGTCTTCGATGGACTTGATTTTATCGGGGTTGATCTCGATCCCCCGATTCGATACCATGAAGCCAAGGAACTTAACCAAACCGACCCCGAAAGCACATTTCTCGGGGTTGAGCTTCATGTTGTATTTCCTTAAAATCTCGAACGTTTCCTGCAAATAAGCCAAATGGTCCTCTGCGCGCAGGGATTTAACTAGCATGTCATCAATGTAAACTTCCATTGATTTACCTATTTGTTCTTCAAATATTTTATTTACTAGGCGTTGATAAATAGCTCCTGCATTTTTTTAGCCCGAAGGGTATTACATTATAACAATATGTTCCATACTTGGTGATAAATGAAGTCTTTTCTCGGTCCTCCGAGTTCATTTAGATTTGATTGTACCCGGAATAGGCATCGAGAAAAGTAAGAATCTAGTGGCCGGCCGTGGCATCGATTATGCGATCGATGTTAGGCAGTGGAAAAGAATCTTTGGGGCACGCCATGTTTAAATCCTTATAATCTACACATATTTTAAGTTTGTTCCCCTTTTAGGGACTACAACTACATTATCTAACTATTCGGGATATTTCACCTCCTGAATGGACCTTATTTTGAGAAGTATAGTTACCTCATCCTTTATGAATGCGTGCTTTATCTCGGACTGGGGTCTTCTCTTTTGCTTCACTGGTTTGAACCTAAGGTCCAGGCTTAGCCAATGCATCGTTATCTCCGGTGGGATCCCTGTCATCTTTAAATGGGATCAAGCAAAATAATTTATGTTATCAGTAAGAAATTGAATAAGCTTTTTCCTGAGTTCGGGGGTTAATCCCGTTCCCAGGTATACCTTTTGCTCGGGCAGGTACTCGATCAATATAACCTGTTCCAGCTCTTCGACCATTGATTTGGTGGCGTCAGAATCTTCGGGAACAATAAAAGTTCGAGGGGTCAGAGAATCCTCCTCTTCTTCTTCTATCTCCTGCTTCCCTGATTCGGTCGAGGCTGGCGGCTGTGATTACCTTTGATGCTCGACCTTTTCGAGGTTGATAGTGTCGATATCGGCGTTACCTCATCGACCGCAAATATTTCCTTTGCAGCATGCTGCTTCCCATATACTGTTTTTACAGCGGCCGACGTCGGGAATTTCATCATTTGATGGAGAGTCGAAGGGACTGCCCATTGTGGATCCAAGGCCTTCCGAGTAGGGCATTGTACCTCATGTCGTACTCGATTACGTGGAACTTGGTATCTTGAATGGTTCCAGCCACGTTCACGAGTAGAATAATCTCCCCTTTAGTTGTTTCACTAGCCATATTGAAGCCGTTTAAGACCCGATCTGCGGGCACGATTTGATTTTGTAGGCCGAGCTGCTCCAGGACCCTCGATCGGATGATATTCGCCGAGCTACCTGGAACCACTAAAACACGCTTAACTTGAACTTTATTTAATAAGATAGAGATTACCAGAGCGTCATTGTGGGGCTGAGAAATTCCTTTTACTTCTTCGTCGTTGAATGATAAAGTGCCTTCGGGCACATAATCTCGGGTTTGTTTTTCCCTAGTGATTGATACCTTAGTGCGTTTGAATATAGGTCCCTGTGGAATGTCGACCCCACCGACGATTATATGAATGACATATTGGGGTTCCTCCTATTCAATTTTCCTATTGGCATCCCTTTCTCTGAAATAATTATTGGCTCGATCGCTGAGGAACTCTCGAAGGTGGCCTTCATTGAATAGACGGGCTACCTCCTCCTTTAATTGCATGCAATCCTCGATCTTGTGACCATGTATGCCATACTACTTGCATATCAAATTTGGGCTTCTTTGGGAAGGATCGATTTGTATGGGTCTGGGCCACCTAGTATCTTTGATCCTTCCGATTGCCAATACAATGCCCGATGCATCGATGCTAAAGTTATATTCTGATAACCGTGGTGCCTTTGTGAGATCGGCATACTTGTCAAAACCACTTTTGCTCATAAGTCCCCGAGAATTCTGTCCTCGATCACTTCTTCGATCGTTCCGGACGAAATTGCATCCTGAATCATTGTTCCTTCGATCTACGGTATATGGTTGATATCGGTCTCTGTTCGATCTTGGCTCCATGTCAATGTCCCTCTGGTTTTTAACTGCCGACCTGTTTGGATGTACTAAACTGGAAGGGGCTCCTAATTGGTCGTCCTCGACCCTGATCTTCAATTGATATTGATTGTGCACATCTGCCCAAGTTATAGCTGGATACTCGATCGAATTTTGTTTTAACTGGCGTGATGCTATCGAACTCCGCTCGTTCAACCCTTGGGTGAAAGCTTGAACGGCCCTGTCATCTGTGACCGGTGGCAACTCTATGCGTTCCATTTGAAATCAGGACACGAACTCCCTCAGCATTTCACTAACCCTTTGTCTTACCTTGAAAAGGTCTGATTTCCTCGTCGCGACCTTTATGGCCCCGACGTGTGCCTTTATGAAAGAATATGCTAACATGGCAAATGCGTCGATGGAATTTGGTGGAAGGTTGTGATACCAAATCATTGCTCCCTTCGAAAGGGTCTCTCCAAATTTTTTCAACAGCACAGATTCAATTTCATCATCTTCTAAATCATTACCCTTGATGGCGCATGTATATGAAGTAACATGCTCGTTGGGATCGGTGGTCCCATTATATTTGGGTATGTCTGGCATACGAAATTTCATTGGAATAGGCTTCGGAGCCGCACTTGGAGGAAATGGCTTATGTACAAACTTCTTCAAATCCATCCCTTTCAAGATTGACGGTGCCCCCGGTATCTGATCAACTCGAGAGTTGTATGTCTCCACTTTTTTATCGTTGGCTTCGATTCTCTTCTCCTCTGATTCAATTCTTTTGGTGAGTTCCTCGAGCATTTTCATTACCGCAGGATGAGTCCCCGATTCGTTACCATTCGACCTTTTCGGTACTCACTCAGTACGGCGAGTAATTTCTGGTTGGACCCTACTCGAAGCTCTATGTTGATTTTGTAATTGAGAAATAGCAGCTTGCTGAGCCTGAAGCATCTCGAATATCACTTGGAGATTGACTCCTTCGTCTCCTCTGCCATGTGTTCCTTGGTCACTAGATCGGCCTTCTTTGCGTACACTCCCATCGAGACCTGCGCCTAGGTTCGCATTTAGAGCAACGTGCGAACTGACATTGACTGGGTTGGCAATCGGTGCTTCCCCGAGATTAGCCTGTGGCACCTTGACTCCTGGAGAAATCACATTTTCATTTTCACCGTGGAATCTGAGGCCATTGTCACCGTGTGTGGATCGTTTTGTGAGTTTGACATGTTTTAACATGAAAGCAAAGATACTTGACAAGAACAAGCGTAAAATAGTGTGTTTTACCAGAATCAGTACTGAACAATCACTATTATCCTTTGCCCCACGGTGGGCGCCAAACTGTATACCCTAAAAATCGAGTAACAATTAAACTTATATTATGGTTTAACCCAGTACCAATTGATAAATAACGAATTAAATAAATAAATTGGACAATAAAATAAATCAAACCGGTCTGTAAACAATGCCTCGACCTCGATTCGAGATAGTCTCGAGATTAGTTAATAAGAACAATAGAGGATGGAACAAACAATGATGAACAGTGATGAACAAAGAAAATAACAAATATGTATATTCTTATCAGTGAATAATGATCCTTCTTTTACAAGTGAATGGGATCCCTCTTTATATAATAGAGGAATCCTAAATAAGGTACAACTCTAATAATGGAAGTAGATCACATGATTGGTACTAATAACCGCTTGATTTGATATGTTCTAGGATTTCCGCCGTGATCTTCGACCGGTTACTGATATCTCGCCATTCCGTTATTACGCCTTACTCGACGTTAGTCATGCTTGATCTCGATTGTTGCTGGCCTCGATCTCAATGAACACTTTGATCTCCAGGCTTGATGTTCTATCTTCGAGCTCGAGCCCGATCTATTATGAGGTTACCCTCGGGGCAACTCCCCTGCCAATGAAATCGGGTATACCCGATTTTGACCATATATAAATATCTTTCGATTTGAATTCACACGTAGCAAAATGAGGCAACAACTAACATCCACAAAGTGAAGTACTCTTGAACTGAATGGACATTAGTTGAGACCCCCACAACATATACTATATCCTTAATTTTATGCAAACTCCGCGATACTTACAAGTGCTTTTATGGTCATGCACATACCTTGGGTCTCATGAGTGCTCTAGAAAGACATCCCAAGTCTTTCATAAAAGGCAACCGCACCTTTACACTCACGTAGGTGATTCCATTAAATCTATCTACACATAGATCACTTTAAGGCTATGGAATCATGAAGAGCAAAATAAGCCAACCTTATAAAGAACAACTACACGCAATAGGGATAGGAAATATAGTGCATATTGAGGTCTCATATGGCTTCGTTTGACCACAAACGAGTATCCACCATACTTCCTCAATCCATGGAATTTAGCCCCATCCCCCTTGACGTTTCAAGGATAATTCTCCTTGCCAAACCCTTGGTTAAAGGATCCGCCAAATTACGTTCGGATCTTAAATATTCCAAAGAAATAATACCATGTTTCAATAACTATTTTACTGCACTATGCCTAATGCGAATATGTCTTCATTTTCTATTGTACACACGGAATTTGGCAATTCCAATTGCCGCCTGTAAGTCACAACATAGAGAAACTGGTGAAGCATGTCTTCCCCCACAAAGGCACGTCTGCCAATAAGTTTCTCAACCACTCAGCTTCTTGTACTGCCAACTCAAGAGCAATGAATTCAGACTTCATAGTAGATCGTGCTATACAAGTCTGTTTTGAAGACTTCCATGAAATAGCACATGCACCCAAAGTAAGCACATAGCCACTAGTGGAGTTAACTTCATCATTGTCAGTAATCCAGCTTGTATCACAAAATCCTTCTAAAACAGCAGAAAATTTATTAAAATGCAAATACCAATCTATAGTACCTCTCAAATACCTTAACAAACGATGAAGAGAATTTCAGTATTTACTACTGGGGTTGTGAGTATATCTACTCAATCTACTAACAGCATAAGCAATATCAGGTCGTGTATAATTCATAAGAAATATTACACTACCAATTGTCTTAGCATATTCAGTTTGAGAAATACTAATTTTCTTATTCTTTCTCAAGTTTATGCTAGGATCATAAGGAGTTCTCACAGGTGCTACATCAAAACAATTAAACCTTTTTAATATAATGCGATTGAGATAACGAAAAAAGCATTAGAAGTTCTTTTGATTTTAATCCCTAAAATCACATTTGCTTTTCCAAGATCTTTCATTTAAAATTTAGAAGACAAAAAATTCTTAGTCTCGTTAACAATATTCACATTAGGGATAAAGATTAATATGTCATCCACAAACAGATATATAATAACACAATCTGATCCTATCATCTTGGAATAAACACAAGTATCAGATTCATTAACAACAAAATCATTACCCACTAATGTGCTATTAAACTTTTCATATCATTGCTTAGGTGTCTGCTCTAGACCATACAGAGGCTTTCTCAATTTGCATACTTTATTCTCCTATTCTTGGATCACAAATCCCTCAGGTTGAGGCACATAGATCTCTTCCTCTAAATCACCATTTAGGAAAGCCGTTTTAACATACATTTGATGTATCACTAAATTATGAATAGCGGCTAAAGCAACAAGAGTTCTAATAGTCGTTATCTTAGTCACAGGAGAATAAATGTCAAAGTAATCAATGTCTTTCTTTTGGTTAAAACCACATAATAATAAGTCTAACCTTATATTTCTCAATTGTACCATCAAGTCTCAATTTCTTCTTAAATATCCACTTGCTACTTATGAGTTTACAACCTTTAGGCAAATCAGACAAGTCTCACGTGTGATTAGAAACTATAGAGTCTAATTCACTTTTAATGGCCTCTTTCCAAAAACTAGCATCTATTGACCCTATTGCTTTATTATAAGTCTTAGGATTTGTTTGGTACGCGGTATAAGGTGGGATAAGGCGTGTGATTAAATTTATACCATATTTGATTGATGATATAAATTTATCCTGACATAAATTTATACTATCAACCAAATATGATATTAATTTAATCCCAATCTTAATACAGGATATTCCACCTTATTCTATTTTATCCCATCAAACTTGGGATTATATTATCCCACCTTCCAAGTGGGATAAATTAGTCTAGGGATTATAATTCCAGGATTATAATTTTGAGATAATTTAGTCTGCATACTAAACGACCCTTTAAGGTTTTCTTCTATTAAATAGATAGACACTAATTCATCATTCAAAATATCAAGATCAATATTCTTAGTCAAGAAAGTAGTGATAAAGTCAGGACCAAAGCTAGCTTCAATTCTATGCCTCTTACTCCTTCTAAGTTCATTTTCATGCTCATTAGCAGTAATACTAGAAGAAGGCACAATATGAGAATTAACAGACATAGATGTAGAAGCATTATTAGGCACATTATTTTTCAATGGAAAAACATGCTCAAAAAATCTGCATCTCTAGATTCACAAATAAAACTATCATTTAAAGACATAAATCTATACGCAACACTATTTTGAGCATAACCAATGGAAATAACATCAAAAGTCTTGGGTCCAACAGTTATTTAAAATCAGGTAGACCAACCTTTGCCAAACACACCTACACTTTCAGAATTTTTAAGTTAGGGGCAAACCCTTTCCATAACTCATACGGGATTTTATCTAACTTCTTATGGGGGACTTTATTAAGAACATAACATGCAGATAAAACAGCTTCCCCCCCACATATTATCAGATAAACCCAAACTCAAAAGTATAGAATTCATCATTTCCTTAAGGGTTCTATTTTTTCGTTCGGATACACTATTTTGTTGGGGAGTATAGGGAGCACTAACCTCATGTATAATATCATTTTTCTCACAAAAGGCTTCTAGAGTATTAATACTATATTCACCACCCATGTCAGACCTAAGACTCTTGATTTTTCTGTCCAATTAATTTTCTACTTCTGCATTGTATTTCAAAAATATGCTTTCAGCCTCATCTTTTGACTTAAGAAGATATACCTTAGTGTATCTAGAAAAGTCATCTACAAAAGTGATGTAGTATTTCTTTCCACCCTTACTAACAGTGTTCTTGAAATCTGCTAAGTGTGAATGCACTAGTTCAAGTAATTCTGTCTTCTACTAGTTACATTCTTAAAAGGCTTTTTGGTATGTTTTGCCTCTACACAAACAAGACACTTAGAAAAATTATCAGGAATTAATTTTATTTTTTTAAGTCTTTTAATAGAAGCAATATTAGCATGACCTAGTCCACCATGCTACAAATCAATGGACTTGGAAATATAAGCAGAATTGAAAGTACTAGCAATATTAGTAATTTCTTGAGCGATGTTCAGTACAAATAAACCCCCACTAAGGTAAGCATTCCCAACAAAGTCATCCCCACGAGAAATAACAACTTTATCACATCTGCTTCTCCAAGATCTTTCATTTCAAATTTAGAAGACAAAAAATTCTTAGTCTCATTAACAACATTCACATTAGGGACAAAGATTAACATGTCATCCACGTACATACATATAATAACACAATTTGATCTTATCATCTTGGAATAAGCACAAGTATCATATTCATTAACAACAAAACCATTACCCACTAATGTGCTATTAAACTTTTCATACCATTACTTAGGTGCCTGCTTTAGTCATGTCCTTGGATCACATGTCTTCAGTACCAATTTCTCATGTGCGCGAGACCACTCCCTTTTACTAGCTCTTTACAAGCCCAACAATGAGCAATTCAATATAAAGAGAAGAAAAAGACTTTCCGCAACCAATGAGTGATACTTTGTCTTTCACATAAGACAAAGAAGTAAAGAAGGAAAAGGGACTACAAAGAAATCTTTGACTTTGCATTATCAAATATAAATAATACCAACAAATCTTGTGTGGTATATACTAATATACAACGTGATATACATACTGATAAACAACAACCAAAACTCGTATTGAATATTTAGTGATTGTTTGCGATTTTTTAAAAATGAATCTGAACTTTGGAAGGGAACAAACTTGAAATTAGGAGTTGAATATTCAGGTCTTCCTATTTCTTAGTTCGTTTGGTAGTTTGGCAATCCATTGCCAATTATTTTAAGTTTTTAATTGCTAAGCTTAATTTTAGGCTAAAATCTTGCCAATGATTATTAGGAATAGTATGTACATATCAATTTCCCTATTTAAAATACGTGTTAGTAGCTTATCTTTTACAATTAGGTTCTGTATAAAAATCAACTAGCATAGAATCAAACTATGTTATTGCTCATAACTGAACTTATTTATGTACTACAATATTTTAGGTAAAGTTCTATCAATTATCAAAAAAGAAAAGGAAAAGGAAAAATTAGTAGATAAAAAATCCCACGCCTTCGCAATCGACGGAAGCAAAGTCATTAGCAACTAACCATTGATCGTTTTATAGTTTTGGAATATGGGTAAAACGCTTGAGATGATTGCGGTAATTTTGTCGCCTACTTTGTACTATTCTTCGGTGAGCGTAAGGCGATGCGTTTTACATGTGCCTCATCGAGGCGTAAGCTCCATGAGTATATACATATATATATATATATATATATATATATATATATATATGCTCCTCTCCACAAAAAACTAATCAAAACAATCTATTATACGCAATTACAAGCACAAGTAACTTGAGTCGAAAAGAATAAAGTTTTCTACATGGAGGAACAAAAATGATGACTAACCTGCAATTTGAACTTGCTACTATGAAGGAGAATGAAGTTCTCTTGGTATTTGTAAAAAATAAATAAAATTGAATATTTGTTGCTTTTGAAAAATATTAGCAGACTAGCGGGCAAGATAAAGAATTGAGAAAGACCATAAATTAGGGTTTCAATCAATAAAAAAGGTCTTGACTTTTAAATTTAATACATTTCAGTTCCTTTTTAAATATTTTGAGTAATTACAAGATGACTTTTGAGAATTTAGGTATTATATGAAAGACTTATTCAATAAATTTTATTTTAATTTGAAAAAATCTTTGGGCTTACGCATCACTACAAAAACGAGCCTCAAACGCTCGGGCATACGCCCCGAATGCCCGGACGTATGTCCCGAATTGCTGGACGTACAGCTCTTGAGACTTTAGCCACAGACCATCGCCTCAGGACATTTTTGGTGCACCTCGCCCAGAAAACGTCTTTTAAAACACATCTATTCTCCAAACTTATACAGCTTGTTTGTGAATTGCAATTACTGTATGCTAAAAATAAGTAAAGCAGAACGTCTTCTAATAAAAAAGAAGGGATGCACTATTAGAATCATTACCAACTAATCTATATATATATATATATATCTATAATTGAAGGCCATAAGAGAGGTGATGTGGCACTTTATTAGGCTAGAATTCGTATTTATCTTTTACCTCCATTTTTTTGGCTTTTCCCCCTTTATTTTTTATTTTAATTTAATTTTAATGTGATATTTTAAAATTCCAAAAGTCACCTCATTAATTCTCTATATAATTGCACCTGTTCAGACTACTAAAATCCTAAAAGTCACTATTAGATAAACAACGTTACTCTATAAGAATTAAAGTAATAATTATTACTTCAAACGTTTCATGTAACGGAAGTACCGATTCATGAAGTGATTATCTAACCCACTGTTTCGTTAATTGATGGCTCTATGCCTATTCTTCACTGATCTCATTTACGACAACAAAACAAAGAGATTTATGGCTTTGGGATTCTATCCTGAATGAGAAAGCAAGAGTTTCAAATGCTAAATATATGAATGTATTTTCCTCATCTTTTGTTTCTTTTTCCTTTTTACCCATGTGTTGTACGATTACATCAAAAATATTTCTTTAGAAACTCAAGTTTTATTTTGTGAATTACACTCCTAATACTTCCTTACTAATGCAGGAAATCACCATAAATTGTGATGAGTAAAATAAATTGCTTAATTATCAGCCTTATCAAGTCAATAACATTAACCTCTTTGTTGCCGCAGATCGCAAAGTTAAGACCAAAACCATGAGATAATGAAAGCCAGGATCCACACTCACAAGAGATGAAGGATTGGATATAGAATAGCCATCAAATAGTGAGAATAAAGAGCTGATACCTCAAAATAGTAGGTTGAAAATTCATTATCAAAACGATTTTTGTCAAATTACCTGAAAAATTAATTCATCGGTTCTCTCTGATTCGTCATCATCGGTTGTGCAGGCAAGTTTGAGACAAAAATTACAATCTTTGAAGTAGTGCGAGTGTGCGACCAAAGTCTGAAAAGAGATACATTCAATTTGCATTTGTTATATGCTTCGCCTCATACAACCAGTATTTCTAACTGCTGGAGCAAAGCCTTTAATATTAAACTCCACGAGATATGTAATTTCAGAATAATAGAAAGCGAGTAATATTTTTGTTATTTATCCTTGTGATTTTATGTGTAGTTTATTTCTTTTTCTTGGACTAGGGAGGAAAGGAGGTAAATTGCAGGGTTGTGGGTAACAGGTATCAATATTTATTCCACTCCTATGTTAAAACCAGTACAATCTATATATATATATATATATATATATATATATATATATATATATATATAATTGAGGGGCCTAACGTCGGTGACGTGGCTCTCCCATCTACAAGAAAATCCTCTTTCCTGCCTCTATGATTTCTTGCCCTTTTTAAAACGCAATTTTCACCCCAAAATACACCAAAACCGCTTCACATGAACACCGGTTCTGTAATCTCTTGCAAATTATCAGTACTTCCCCATCTACTCAACATTCTCTCACAACGGTTGTATGGCAACGATTTGCTACTCCCTTTTCCCCTAATTACTCCCCTTCTATATCTTCCAATTTCCCTGTGCTTCTCCATCTTTTCAATCGCCCTCTCTACCTTCTTTGTTCTATAGTTTTTATTTGAAACAATATCTCAAATTCCCTGATAATGTATTCATTATTTACCCACGGCATACTTACTTTACAAATCATGAACTATTCGACAAAGAACAAAATCAGGAATCACAAACTGCTTCGGTGCACCCAACAAATTTCGGTATGTAATCCTTTTCAAAGAATTTTTTCCGATTATGCTTACCAGTTATTCTCATGGTTTATTTGATTAATCTAATTGTATTTTAAAAAAAATTATGTTTGATGCACCTAGAGTCTGTGCGCTCAATTAATATAGGTGTGGACGCACAAGGAATACGAGGACAAATAAACTTGTCCGCTCAACAAATATAGGTGTTGACGTACAAGGAATACGAACAGAAAATGCCATTACGAGATTGAGGTACTTTTCTAATATTCTTCGCCACTCAGATTTTCGCGCAGTTCAGATATACTGGTCTAAATATTTTGAACTACTATTATCATATATTCCCCTATTATATCACTAGGGTGTTAGGATTCGACAACAATGTCTTTCAATTAATGTTATAGTTTAGGTCATAATTTTCAATCTTCTCTACGTTATTGTTTTCTATTTGAAGCGACATATGCATATAACATTGGTTCAACAATGTAGTGATCATGAAAAAACCCCCCACCAAAATATGATCATCAAATGAAGGGGATATGCAAAATAATCGCTTATAATGTATCTTTGCTATTTAATCTCTAAAAACTTTGACGTATGTATAACCAAATGTTAAATTCATCAAAATATAGTATTGAATTTGTGAAGCAAGCAAGTGCAAATAAGATGATATAAACAGACATGAAATGTGCTGGTGAGGACTATAGATGCTCAACTTATTGAGGTTTACAGACAAAGAAGAAATCAATAGAGGTTTTCACCTCTAACCACTTTCTTAGAAAGTTTCTCAACCAAATCATAGTGCCAGTATCACCATAGTATATATGGCATATATATACTGCTACTGGAATTTCTTCATGTAGTTACAGCTTTATAACATTTTCTTGTGCTTTTTTTCTTCTCTTTGGTTTGTTATTATATCTCTTTTAATGCTTCAAGCCATATGTACTGCAGTTTCATTGCTTGCAACTGAGCCTTTAAGTTAATTGTTCTTCTTCTCATTTGTAAGGTATGTCTGTTCATACCATCCTTCGTTCCCGGCTTTCATGCTTCATTTGAATTTACTTATTTTTCTCGATCATATAAATTGAGTACTCCATTGTTAACCTTCTTAATTTTTTAATCTTTTAGCAGTTTAATGTTGTTTATAATTTTTGTGCACAAAAGCATAGTACTTAGGTAATGTACAACTATGGCAGGCGAACCAAAAATTCAAGAGTTTTTCCTGCTCTCTTACGAGATTGAACACACATTGACATTCGGCAATGTCAATAGCTTAACATTTTTGGAGTATTTAGTGAATATTATATAATGTTTGCATTTTGAATGAGTTTTGGCATAAAGCAAGAGAAATCTTGATCCTTTGATTTTCTTTTAAGCTTTTCTTTCATTTTTTTGGCCCTTCTGCTTTAATTGCTTCTCGTGTATGGTATGAATCATGACTAGAAAAAAGGATGCGACAGCTTTGCTCTGGGAAAAGGCTGCAGGAGTTTTGCTTCAACAAGTCCACGAGAGATTTCTGGACAAGGCTTGGAGTACTGCTCCAACTTAAATAAGGTAGGTGCCGTTCTAACACTCCAAAATTTATTATTTGGCTATATTATTTACCTGAATAATATTTCTTTGTCTGATTGTATTGGGTGTGAGAAGTTTTGAGGTGATCAAAATTAGGAGTTAAGGTATGTGTTATGTTGATAAGAATACCATATCTTTCCTTCAATCATGATTACATAACTTAACAAAGAGAGAAGCTAATGGCCTCCAGGTGTATTCAGTAATAATGATAACCTCAAAAAATTTCCTTATGTAATTGTAATGTGCATTAATTTTCAATTCATACATTTGTGTATCAGTTGATTGATAGATGGAGAGACATCAATGGCTTCTTTTTCTGGTACATGTCTAAAGCCTACGCTTATGGTGATTGCCGGAATATATGATATAGTTGAGGCGGGGACGAAAGGCAATGGAAGTTTTGCATCTGAACATAGTCATTGTCACAAAGTACGGAAAGGAGAATCATTGGACTCTCAATCATGTTCTATATCCATGCCTAATAGGACAACTTTATGAAGGTAAATATGTAATCTTTGTGTTGAATTCCAATAACTTACAAGATTAAAATCGGGGGATATGAAGCATAACATAGTTTGGTTAGATCATTGGCAGGAAGTTGGGGTATTCAAAGATCAATTTCTTGAATTATAATAGTAGCTGATTGTATTTCTAACTCTGAGTGCCATCTTCAGTTTAGACGGAACTTTAATGATTGGGAGCTGGAGAATATTAGTATTTTGCTGGAAAATTTACAATATGTGGCGCTAGATGAAAACAAGACAGATTTTCAGATTTAGTTAGCACATAAATCTGAACTTTCTTTGTTAGTACCTGCTTATATATTATTTTTGAAGCAGGTTAAGGGTTGGTAGGATGAAGGGCCATGAAAATTGATTTGGAAGTCAAATGTTCCTCCTAAAGTTTTCAATCAAGATATCAGCAATTATTATTATGCAGGTTTGGAGAGAAAGTGGACAACAGAGGCAGATTGATATGAAATTTATTTCTGTGTGCATCATTTTTAATACATGGCTTGAAAGAAACAAGAGGTATTTTGAAGAGAAAGCTGAGCACAATTCTTTTTTAAAAGTTTAAATGCTTGCAAAATTGTACTTTTGTAGCAAAGGAAACATATTAGATAGTATGATGTAGTTTTTGGATTTTTGAGTCTATTGTTGTCATTGTACTCCTTTATACTAGATTTCATAACATCTTGGTACTGACAATAATATTACCATTACCTTATTTAGAGAAAGCATAAAACCAACCAATCCCTAATATTTTTTATACGTATAGGCACAATAATGCTTTAAATCTCTTTGCTCACCTATCTTTGTTATGCCCTTGAGTTTCTTCAGTTACCTTCTTTTGTATTACGTAGAAGCTAAGTTAGTGAGGCAGAAAGAAAAGGGAAACCTGGCATTTAAAAAAAATAGAGAGGAAAGGAAGTAAAAAAACATAAAAAATATTTCTAAGAAAAAGAGGGAAAAGGTACCGTTTCACCTATATATGTTAATACAAGAAGGGTCAAGTACCTATATTAAGACAAAAAAATTCTCAAGTAGTGAAAACTAGAGAGAAATTTAAAATTAAGTATCGATAATAAAATGGATTAAAAATTGAAATCTAATATATTGGAATTTGAAGACCAATTTTTTTATAAGAATTGACTTGCCATTATTTTTATTTTTTGTATATTAGAAAAAAGACCATGAGTAAGTTTAATGAGGTCGGTCAATCACTGCGCGAAGCGCAGTCAAATTTTCTAGTTCTATTAAAAAGGGATGCACTATTAGAATCATTAGCAACGGTTTACGGCGTTAGAAACAGAGTAGATAACTGAGGTCGTCGCTAAAAGCAGATGCCTCACATTTTTTCTCACACAAAACAGCCACACTGTTTTATAAGTGGAGTATTTTTATTGTAGAAACTCAAGAAGACCATTGGTTGCAATTGGAACTATTTAGAGACTCTGTGGGCTGCGGGGGCCCATCTATCACGGCCAAGGTGCGTTCTTCAAACTTGCTTCACCGGCAGAATTCGCGACTGAATTCTACTTAATATGTAATCTTTTCGGTCCCAAATTATGTGGTATGGTTTGGTTGACATAAAGTTTTAAAAAAATAAAATATTTGTGTAGTTTATAAATCATCTTATTGAAATAAAATATAACAAAATTTAAAATAATTATTTTTAAATATAGAACTGTATCATTTTCTTTGGACCGTCTAAAAAATGTCACATAATTGGGACAAAGGGAATATTCGATATAAGAAACCGTAGGTCTCCTGCATGCATACTCTGCAATGCCCCATCAAAATTCACAGAAGCAAATAGGAAGTAGCAAACAATAAGTACGATAATAATCTTTAATACTCCATATATTCCAATTAGCAATTACGAAGTACAATTTAAACTTTTTATATTTGATCTGTTTCATTTTATATGATAGTATTTAACTTGACACATAATTTAAGAATTGGAAAAAAAAGACGTTTAGAAAATACCAAATGTATTATTTGAACTTGTCCTTTTATAACATAAAAGTCATTCGATCCAACTAAAACAAATAATGTTGAATAAAATGGATATTTTATTACATTGTGAGGGGAGTACCTGTTGAGATTGAATAAAAGATGGTGCAGCAGCCAGATGAAAGAGAGTGAAGCCCGAAAACCCATATGAATGGGTGGTGTTGGTAAGCTAAAAATAAGAAGCAGTGTATATTTCTGCTAAGCATTGTATATACAAGCTTGCCAACCCACCCATTCCCAAAGATTTTGCAGGGCTCAACTCCCATTTCAGATTAGCTGGAATATGTTTTTTCTATATGCATATCATTGTGTAATGTGTATCTGTCGAGTGCAGTACCAAGTGCGACTATATATAGCGTAGTTGAGGGAGGGAACGTACTGTCACTTGAACAGGAGTTCTCTTTTCGGGATAAGGTTGCGTTGTTTGTTTCTGAGTCAAGAACCAAAATATTGTATATTTTGACTCAAGACACAAAAATAGGTGGAAAAAAGTGTTGATGACCATATTATGTATAACGCATCTAAAAGATGTGCTATACCTTAACGGCCAATTACCCCGTTAAGATATATCGCATGTAATATATGCGCTATACTCAGTATTTACAGCCATAATAATGTCACGACCCACAATCTCATCTCAGGTATCGTGGTGACACTTAGTCTCTAAGATTAGGTAAGCTGATTACAATTACATTTCGAGCCATTTTATTTTGAAACATATAATTTAATAAGTGTCAAAACCAATAGCGGAAATAATTATAACAACCTCCCAAGACTGGTAATACTGAGTCATGAACTCTAACTGAATACATGCAATGATCTCAAGTATCGAATATACAATACTGCTCGAATAAGAGTTGACAGTAAAATAAAATGGGAAGACTCCAAGGGACTGCGATGACCAAGCAGCTCTACTTTAAATTCTTGGGATCACACTCTAACCTCTGTCCGAATCCGATATCTCCAATATCTTGCTCTGCACAAAAATATGCAGAAGTGTAGTATGAGTAAACTACAGTCGATACCCAGTAAGTATCAAGACTACCCTCGATAAAGTAGTGATGAGGTACAATCAAGACACTAACTAGTCAAATAACCTGTGCAATATAGCATACAAAAATAATAGAAAGACAAATAGCAGTGATAGCAACAATAATCAACTAGTGATATAAACAGCAAGGCAACAAGAATACCGTAAATATTGCTCAAGCGAATAATGAACACAAGTACAATCAATTAATCAAGTCCTTCAAAATATACATCTTTCAAATGTAAGTCCTTCAAATATAAATCTATCACATATAAGTTTTTCAAATAAAATCTTTCAAATATAATTCTTTCAAACAAAAGTCACTCTTTGATACCTCATTTCATTATCATAAAACACGGGTCTCAGCTCACTTTTATATTTTCACGGCACCTCGTGCCCATATCTCTATTACAACCGCACGGACAACTTATGTACCAAAATATCAATGTATATAAGATCCGCAAGATCAATTTATTTTCAATAAAGAAATTTTACAACTTTTAAACCAAGTAAGAAATCAACAAAGAAATAAATTTATTTTTGCACTCGTTTGAGTGAAGAAAATGACATTTCAATTAAAATGAAGCATCCGATAGCTACTGATTTGGATGTAAAATTTACTAAATTAAAACATAACAGTAATTTCTTTTATTCAAAACAACACAAATCTCGAAAACCAGTAAAAACCAGAAACACAAATCCTCAGAGTCTCGTACGAAGAGCCAAAGCCAACACAATACAATAAGGAATACAAACCACATAATAAAATCAAATAATTCATCACGGAAGAACACAAGAATTTATATATCACAAAAAAAACAAAATAACCAAAGGCAAGTGCAGCAATAGAGAAATATCAACAAAGGACACTCCCGAGGTACCGCCTCGTAGTCCCAAATCATAAATAAATATCAACAAAAGGGCACTCCCGAGGTACCGCCTCGTAGTCCCAAATCATATCTATTGTTCGGGTAGTTTTAGTAATTTATCTAATATAAATTAGGCATTTTAAACTAACAAGTATGGTGCAAAAATTCTAAATAGTTCATGAATTGGGTCCTAAAACTACCCGAACAATAGCATAATAGTAGTTACGCACGGACTTTCGTCACCTCGTACGTACGTAGCCCCCACAATTAGGAACAAATATTTATTTAAAACACTTATGAGGTAAATTCCCTCTTACAAGATTAGACAAGAGATTTACCTCGTCTCAAAACTCACTTTCGGATCACAATTTCGCGTTAAAGCCTCAATTTTGATGCCGAAAATCCGAAACTAGTCAAACGTTATATAATTTAATCAATAAATACTCAACATTTTATAATTTATCTATTAGAGTAGTTAGCCAACTCAAAATTCTAAAATTTCTAAAATTTCTAAATGTTCCCGGAATCCGAAAATTTTCGGAGGAAATCATCACCCATAACCTTAAGAACTCAAATATACAATTTTCACCCCATTCCATAACCATTTTCGTGGCTAAAATCTCATGTTTATCAAAACCTAGGTTTTTCATCTAAACCCTTGATTTTCACAATTTACATGTTATAATCTACCTATAATATATGTAATTAATTTACAATAGGTAGAATTAACTTACCTCTAAGTTTCTAGGTGAACACCCCTCTCAAAAAGCTCCAAAATCGCCCAAGAATGGAGAAAATGGGCTCAAAAACGGCTGAGCCCCGTTTTTAAGACATTCTGCTAGCACAGTAAAGCCCTTATTCACGAACGCGGTAAAGGCCTCGTGTTCGTGAAGGCAAAATTCCCTAGGACCTTAAAATGCTCTTCCCGAACGCGACAGGGGTCTCGTGAATGCGAAGGCTTACCTGGCCTACCCTTCGCGAACGCGAAGGGTAAAATACAGTGATCCCTCCCAGGCCCTGTCCTTTTATACGAATGCGAGAAGGCCTTCATGAACGCGTAGGCCTGGGATCCCCAAGCTTCGCGAATGCGACCCTCTTCCCTCGAACATGGAGGGTAACTGCCCATCTCCCCAAATTCCTTCATCACGAACGCGAGAGACCTTCCGCGTTCGCGAAGAAGGAAACCAGAACTGGAAATCTGGTTTTTCCAACTTAGCTCTGGGTGGTTCAAAACTCACCCGAGCCAATCGGGACCCCGTCTAAATGCACCAACAAGTTTGTAAACATAATACGGACCTGCACGAACTCTTGAAATGCATAAATCAACAACGAAACCAAGAATCGTACCCCAAAACTGAATTGAATCAAAATATGAACTTCAAGTTTCTAAATTGCTCCGAACGCGCCGAATCGTACTTAGACTACTCGGAATGATACCAAATTTTACGTGCAAATATTAAATCACCATACGGAACTATTCCAAAGCTCCGAATTCCAAACGGACCTCAATTACTCTAAAACCTACTCCAAACCAAATTTAAAGAATTTTAAAACCTTCAAAGAGCCAACTTTCACTATTAGGCGCCGAAACGCTCCAAAGGTCATCCAAAACCCGATCTGAACATACATCCAAGTGCAAAATCATCATACGAACCTATTGGAACCGTCAAATCTCGATTCCTAGATCGTTTACTCAAAATGTTGACCGAAGTCAAACTTGGCCCTTTAAAGCCAACCTAAGAAACCAAGTGTTCTGATTTCAACCCGAACCCTTCCAATTCCTGAACTAACCATCCCTGCAAGTTATAAAATAATAAAAGCACATACGGGGAGTATTCTGTAGGGTAACGAGGTTCTAGAAGTCTAAATGAACGGTTGGGTCGTTACATTCTCCACCTCTTAAACAGACGTTCATCCTCGAACGAGTTTGAATCATACATGGAGTGCTGAATAAGTGTGGATATCTGCTCCGCATGTCCTCCTCGGCCTCCCAAGTCTCTTCCTCGATTGGTTTTCCCCACCACTGCACATTTACCATAGAAATCTTCTTGGACCTTAACTGGCGAACCTGCCTATCAACAACGGCAACTCGTTCCTCTTCATAACCCAAGCTCTCATCTAGCTGAACTGTGCTGAAGTCTAACACATGTGACAGGTCGGCATGATACATCCGGAGCATAGATACATGAAAAAATGGATGAACTCCTGATAGACTCGGAGGCAAAGCAAGCTCGTAAGCAACCTCCCCGACTCGTCTCAACACCTCAAATGGGCCTTTAAACCTTGGGCTCAACTTGCCATTCTTCCCAAATCTCATGATTCCTTTCATCGATGAAACCTTCAAGAGAACTTTTTCACCTACCATAAATGATAAATCATGCGCTTTCTGATCCGTATAACTCTTCTGCCTAGACTGTGCTATACGAAGTCGCTCATGAATCAACTTTACTTTGTCCAAGGCATCCTTCACTAAATCAGTGCCATATAACTTAGCCTCGCCGAGCTCAAACCATCCGATGGGCGAACGACACCGCCGACCATATAAAGCCTCAAATGGAGCCATCTCGATGCTGGATTGGTAACTGTTGTTATAAGAAAACTTGGCAAAAGGCAAGAAACGATCCCATTGACCTCCGAAGTCAATTACACATTCCCTGAGCATATCCTCCAAGATCTAAACTATCCGCTCCGACTGCCCGTCCGTTTGCGGGTGAAAGGCGGTGTTGAGCTCTACATGGGTCCCCAATTCACTCTGTACTTCTCTCCAGAAATGTGAAGTAAACTGAGGGCCTCTATCTCATATGATGGAAACAGGAACGCCGTGCAACCGAACTATCTCCTGGATATAAATCTGGTCCAACCTCTCTGAAGTATACCTAGTCACAACTGGAATGAAGTTTGTCGACTTGGTCAACCTGTCGACAATGACCCAAACTGCATCAAACTTTCGCAAGGTCCACGACAACCCAACTACGAAGTCCATAGTAATGTTCTCCCATTTCCACTCTGGTAGAGCCATCTGCTAGAGTAGGCCACCTGGCCTCTGGTGCTCATACTTAATATGCTGGCAATTTAGCCACCTAGCTACATACTCAACTATGTCCTTCTTCATCCGCCACCACCAATAATGCTTCCTCAGGTCGTGATACATCTTCGTAGCATCTGGATGAATAGAATACCGAGAATTGTGTGCCTCCTCTAGGATCTTTTCCCTCAGCCCATCCACCTTAGGAATGCATAGAAGACCCTAGAGTCGCAGAACACCATCTTTTCTGATAGTAACCTCCTTGGCACCACTCCGTAGTACCGTTTCTCGATGAACCGACAAGTGTTGATCATGAAATTGGCGAGCCTTGAACCGCTCAAATATTGAAGACTGGGCAACAACACATGCAAGAACTCGACTTAGCTCTGAAATATCTATCCTCACAAGTCTGTTAGCCAAGGACTGAATGTCCAAAGCTAGTGTCCTCTCCTCTGCTGAAATGAAGGCCAAACTAGCAATAGTGTTTGCCTTTCTGCTCAAGGCATCTCCAACTACATTCGCTTTGCCCGGATAGTAAAGGATGGTAATATCATAATCCTTCAGTAACTCAAGCCACCTGCGCTGTCTCAAATTGAGATCCCTCTCTGCTTGAACAAATGCTGCAAGCTACGATGATTGGTGTAAAACTCACAGGACACTCCAAAAAGATAATGCCTCCAAATTTTAAGAGCAGCCAACTCCAAATCATATACTGGGTAATTCTTCTCGTGAGGCTTCAGCTGACGTGAAGCATATGCAATAACTCACCCCTCCTGCATCAATACACAACCCAGGCCAACGCGTGAAGCATCGCAATACACTGTATACATCCCTGAATCGGAAGGCAACACTAACACCGGTGCTGAAGTCAATGCTGTCTTGAGCTTCTGAAAGCTCACCTCTCAATCATCGGACCATCGGAACGGAGCACCCTTCTGGGTTAATTTGGTCAAAGGTGTTGCAATATATGAAAAGCCCTCCACAAAGCGATGATAACAACCTGCTAACCCAAAAATCCTGATCTCAGTCGCCGAGGTAGGACAATGCCAATTCTTAACTGCCTCGATCTTTTTGGGATCCACTTTAATACCCTCGCCCGATACATTATGCCCCAAGAATGCCATAGAGTCTAGACAAAAATTTACACTTGGAGAACTTAGCATATAACTTTTGTTCCCGCAAAGTCTGAAGCACCACTCTCAAATGTTGCTCGTGCTCCTCTATACTACGCGAGTAGATCAAAATGTCATAAATGAAGACAATGACAAATGAATCAATATATGGAATGAACACCCTGTTCATTAGATCCATAAATGCCACCGAGGTGTTAATCAACCCGAAGGACATTACCAAAAACTCATAATGGCCATATCTAGTCCGGAAAGCAGTCTTCGGAACATCCGAATCCCGAATCTTCAACTGATGGTAACCCAATCTCAAGTTGATTTTTGAGAACACTCTGGCACCCTGCAACTGGTCAAACAAATCATCAATACGCGGTAACAGGTACTTGTTTTTAATGGTAACTTTGTTCAATTGGCGATAATCAATACACATCCGCATAGTCCCATCTTTCTTCTTCACAAATAACACCAGTGCACCCCAAGGCAATACACTTGGTCTGGCGAACCTCTTTGCTAACAACTCCTCAAGTTGTTCCTTCAGCTCCTTCAACTCTTTCTGAGCCATACGGTACGATGGGATAGATATAGGCTGGGTACCTGGAGCCAAATCAATATAGAAATCAATATCACGATTTGGTAGCATTCGTAGAATATTAGAAGGAAACACATCAAATAACTTCCAGACTACGGGCACTGAATCAATTGCCAGAGTCTCTGTAGTAGTGTCCTGAATATAGGGAAGATAATCCAAGCAAACCTTCTCGACCATGTGTCGAGCCTTAAGAAAGGAAATAACCTGACTAGATGCACCGAGAGACGAATCGTTCCACTCTAATCTAGGCAACTCTAGCATCACCAAGGTAATAGTCTTGGCATGGCAATCTAGAATGGCATGATATGGAGATAGCCAGTCCATGCCCAGGATGATCTCAAAGTCAGTAATATCAAGAAGCAGAAGATCCGCTCTAGTCTCGTAACCACAAAAAGTAACAATGCAGGACCGATAGATCTGATCCTCAACAACAGAATTGCCCACAAGAGTACCCAAGGACTCACGAGAGACCCCTAGGAAATGAGCAAACAGAGATGAAACATAGGAATATGTAGACCCTAGATCAAATAATACTCAGGCATCTCTACCGCAGACAGAAATAATACATGTGATCACGGCATCTGAGGCTACTGCATCTGGTTTGGCCGGAAAAGAATAGAACCTACCTGGAGCGCCACCTGACTAGAGTCCACCTAGATGGCCTCCACCACTAGGACGACCCCTACCCACCTGCCCTCCACCTCTAGGATGGTAGAACAACTGGTGTAGTAATCATAGGCTGCTGACTCTGCTGCATTACTTTGCCCTGAAGCCTGGGGTAGAATCTACGTACATGACTAAAATCTCTGCACTCAAAACAATGTCTTGGTATGGTGGGCTACTGACCTGAAGTATGGCCCTGATGACCTGAATACCCACTGGAGGAACCCTGAATAATTGGTGGGCGATAAGAACTCTCTAGCATAACACTGAAATAAGGTAGCGCTGGAGCACCCCGCGGAGGTGGCGGTGTTGGATAAGGGGGCCTATTGGACTGACCTCTCACGAACTGACCTCTACCACCATTCGGGGGTACCACTAAACTCTCCCGAATATCGAAACCGCTTGTCCCTCGTCGCATGCTCTCGGTTCCGCAGACGGACACCCTCGATCCTTCGAGCTATCTCCACAACTAGCCTATAAGAAGTCTCCATCTCCACCTCTCGAGCCATGGTGGCCTAAATACTAGAGTGTAATCCGGAGACAAACCTCCGCACTCTCTCTGCATCGGTAGGTAGTATCATAAGTGCATGGCGAGACAACTTAGAGAACCTTGCCTCATAGTCAGTCACTGATATCTGACCCTGCTGGAGCTGCTCGAACTGGAACCACAACTCTTCCCTCTGAGAGCGTGGTATGTATCTGTCCAAGAAGAGGTGTGTGAACTGATCCTAAGTCACGGGAGGAGAACCTGCTGGTCTGCCGAGAAGATGTGACTGCCACCACCTACGGGCCCTGCCCTCCAGTTGAAAAGTAGTGAAGTATACCTCGTGGGACTCTAGTATCCTCATGTCGTGCAGTTTGTCCCTACATCGATCAATAAAATCCTGGCGGTCCTTATGTTGCTCACCTCCGAAAGCAGGAGGATGAAGTCTGGTCCATCTGTCCAATAACCTGTGCGGATCACCAACCATAACCGGTATAGGCTCAGGTGTAGCTGCTGCAACTAACTTAGCTCTACCCACAGGTAGTACACTCTAGGTCAGATATACCGCAACTACATGCCCATAAGCCTGCGCGGTAGGGATTTGTGCTCCCCTCCTGTATGAGATATGGCTGGATACGCCAGAAATAAACCGGCATGAGTCATAGTACCCATGAACAGCAGCATACGGCCCATGACCTCCTGAAATCTTGGTGCGGACGTGAAATCCACCGGAGCTGGCTCTACTGCGGGCACCTCTCCCTGCTCCTCAATGATAGGATCCTCTACTGACTCCACTAGTGGCATGGCTGGAGCAACCCTGGGACGTCCTCATCCCCTACCATGAGATGGAGCCCTACCCCAGCCTCTGCCTCGGCTTCTATCAACAGGGGGAGCAGCTCTTCCCTGGTCTGGAACCTCCGAAGAGTGCGTTCTCAAATCTGTGAGAGAATAAGAGAAAGATACTTAGTACTAAATTAACTGCACGATAGAATATAAAGAAAGGTAGTTTCCTAACATCCTATAGCCTCTCGAAGTTAAGTACAGACGTCTCCGTACTGATCCGCAAGACTCTATTAGGCCTGCTCATAACTTGTGAGACCTACGTGAACCTAATGCTCTGATACCATATTGTCACGACACAATTTCACATATAGGTCGTGATTGCACCCAACATCACCACTAGGCAAGCCAACTAGTGAACTAAACATATATTTCCTCTTTTAATAAGTCTCCGAATTATTAAACTTCTTTATTTGCAAGATTTAAGAAAATAAAAGGTTTAAACAAATAAAACCAAGTAATAAGTTCAAAACCACGATTCCACTAACGTGTGTGCCGAGATCTGGTATCACAAGTGTATGAGCATCTAGTAGTTTATACAAAACTTTAACTATTGTCTAAACATAAAATAGAAAGAATACAAATACAAAGGAGAGGCTCTAAGAGTTACAGAACGGCTCAGAAAGCACCTCACCACTAGACCTCGGGATATCGGGGATACACGCTGATAGGACCGCCTGATGCACCTATCTGAGATCCTGCACAAAAAGTACAGGATGAGTACATAAACAACGTGTACCCAGTAAATATCAAGTCTAATCTCGAAGAAGTAGTGACGAGAGGTCGACTTCGACACTTACTATGGGTCAATAATATTAAGATAGAAATATTTAAATAAACACGGTTTATGTGAATAATAACAAATTTTCCTTAGCAAGCAGGAATAAATAATTCTTTCACAACTTCATAATTTCCAATAAGTCATTTAAATGTCAATGCACCGTGTAATTTTTATTATTAAGCACGATTTATGCCAAGGTCATACGACCCGATCCAGAATAATGTGTAGAGTGCCGAGGGTCGAGCGACACGAACCATAGATGTATCTATCTACTGCCGAGGCATTCGGCCCACTCCACAAGAAGAGGAGGATATTTTATAAGCATTTGACTTAAACATTTTTGAGGTTTTATACAAAAATAATACGAATTTCATTTGCGATCTTTCACAATTTCTCCAACAAATACTAATATAATTTAGGCATTTTAACTAACAAGTATGGTACAAAAATTCTAAATAGTTCATGAATTGGGTCCTAAAACTACCCGAACAATAGCATAATAGTAGCTACATATGGACTCTCGTCACCTCGTACGTACGTGGCCCCCACAATTAGGAACAAATATTTATTTAAAACACCTATGGGGTAAATTCCTTCTTGCAAGGTTAGACAAGAGACTAACCTCATCCCAAAACTCACTTCCCAATCACAAATTCACGTTAAAGCCTCAATTTGGTACCAAAAATCCGAAACTAGCCAAACGTTATATAATTTAATCAATAATTACTCAAAATTTCATAATTTATCTATTATAGTAATTACCCAACCCAAGATGGTAAAATTACTAAAATTTACCCAGGTCCCCGTGCCCGGATTCCGGAAATATTCGGAGGAAATCGTCACCCATAACCTTAAGAACTCAAATATACAATTTTTATCCCATTGGATTACTATTTTCGTGGTTAAAATCTCATGTTTATCAAAACCTAGGTTTTTCATCTAAACCAATGATTTCCACAATTTACATGTTATAATCTATCCATAATCTATGTATTTAACTCACAATAGGTAGAATTAACTTACCTACAAGTTTCTAGGTGAGCATCCCTCTCACAAAGCTCCAAAATCGTCCAAGAATGGAGAAAATGGGCTCAAAAAAGACTGAGCCCCGTTTTAAGACATTTTGCCCAGCACAGTAAAGCCCTTCTTCGCGAACGCGGTAAAGGCCTCGCTTTCGCGAAGGAAAAATTCCCCAAGACTTTAAAATACTCTTCGCGAATGCGACAGGGGTCTCGCGAACGCGAAGGCTTACCTGGCCTACCCTTCGCGAAAGCGAAAGGTAAAATACACCGATCCCTTCCTTGCCCTGTCCTTCTATTCGAACGCGAAAAAGCCTTCGCAAACGTGTAGGCCTGGGATCCCCAAGATTCGCGAACGTGACCCCCTTCCCACTAACGCGAAGGGTAACTGCCCAGCTCCCCAAATTCCTTCATCGCGAACGCGAGAGACCTTCCGCGTTCGCGAAGAAGGAAACCAGAACTGGAAAATCTGGTTTTTCCAACTTAGCTCCGGGTGGTTCAAAACTCATTCGAGCCACTCGGGACCCCGTCTAAATGGACCAACAAGTCTTTAAACATAATACGGACCTGCTTGAACTATCGAAATGCATAAATCAATAACAAAATCAAGAATCGCACCCCAAAACTGAATTGAATCAAAATATGAACTTCAAGTTTCCAAATTGCCCCGAACGCGCTGAATCGTACTTAGACTACTCGGAATGACACCAAATTTTGCGTGCAAATCTTAAATCACCATACAGAACTATTTTCAGGGTCCGAATTCCAAAAAGACCTCAATTACTCCAAAACCTAGTCCAAACCAAATTTAAACAATTTTAAAACCTTCTAAGAGTCAACTTTCACTATTAGGCGCCTAAACGCTCCCGGGTCTTCCATAATCCGATCCGAATATACACCCAAATCGAAAATCATCATACAAACCTACTAGAACCGTCAAATCCCGATTTTGAGGTTGTTTACTCAAAACGTTGACCGAAGTTAAACTTAGCCCCTTTAAAGCCAAACTACGGAACCAAGTGTTCCAGTTTCAACCCGAACCCTTCCAATTGCTGAACTAACCATCCCCGCAAGTTATAAAATAATAAAAGAACATATGGGGAGTCTTATTTAAGGGAACGAGGTTCTAGAAGGTTAAACGACCGGTTGGGTCGTTACAACTTGCACCTCAAGTGCTCAAATATCACAACATATTATAAATTGCACCTCAAGTGCTCAATTATCACAACATATCATGAATTGCACATCAAGTGCTCAAATATCACAACATATTATAAATTGCACCTCAAGTGCTCAATTATCACAACATATCACAAATTGCACGTCAAGTGCTCAAATATCACCACATATTACAAGTTGCCACAGAAATCAACAATACATTATTTTCCACAATAAGGAGCCCATGGCTTGATCATAATGTGCACAAAATCTTAACAAAAATATCCGGGAGTGAACAACTCAACAGAATAATATTTCACAATTTAACATTTTGCCTCAATATGATTTACGATTTTTATAACTCAATACCAATTTCAACAACATGAACTGGAAATTAATTCATCAAGGAACAACGCCTTCTTTAATACAAATTTTAGATAGATATATAAACGCCTCAGTTTAAACTTATTTAATTAATTATTTACAGATGAAAAATCCATAATGTGATTATTTCCAAGAAATATCAAATCAACAAACACACGGAATTCACATAAAAATCCAAGTAGCAATCACACCAAATTTCAACAATATGAACTGGAAAATAATTCATCAAGGAACGCCTTCTTTAATTCAAATTTTAGATAAATATATAAACGCCTTAATTTAAACTTATTTAATTAATTATTTACAGATAGAAAATCTATAATGTGATTATTTCCAAGAAATATCAAATCAACAAACACATGGAATTCACATAAAAATCTAAGTGGTAATCGCACCAAATTATCATATAAAATAGAAACTCGACATACAAGGAATGAGACATGACAAATCAAGGATTTACTAAGTTCCAACAATTTTTCCAATTTAATACATAAGGGCGTCTACGAATTTCAACCGATATAATTTGCACATATAAACTAAGTAGGTACTCGTCACCTCGCGTACATGGTTTTCAATTTAAAAAATTTCACATAAGACTCAATGCCTAAGGGGTAATTCCCCTACTCAAGGTTAGGCAAGATACTTATCTTTTTGAAATTATGCTAATATTCCAAAATAGCCTTATTGCTTGAATTAACCTCCGTACTACTCAAATCTATCCAAATTAATTGTATAACTTCAATAAAATTCATCGGAAATAATTCTGGATAATAAAACGTCAACTTATAATTTTACATTAAGAAGTAAACCAAAAGTCAATGCGAGGCCCGCCTCTCGGAACCCGACAGAATTTTCACGAAATCTGAACATCCATTCCGATACGATTTCAATCATACCAATTTTATCAAATTCCGATAACGAATCGACCTCCAAATCTAAAATTTTCTTTTTTGAAAAATTTTGCAAAAATCTCAATTTCTTCCATCAAAACTCGAATTAAACGATGAATATAACCATGAATTTGTAAAATATAATCACTTTCGGATGTAGAACACTTATCCCAATCAAGATTGCGAAATATCCCTCCAGAATATCCCAAAATTGAGCTCCAAAAATCCAAAAAATGAAGAAAATAACCAAACCCCCGAATATATGTTCTGTCAAGCGATTTATCCTTTGCGATCATGGACAATTCCTTGCGATCTCAAAGCATAAAAGTTCTCCAGAATAATT
The DNA here is from genome assembly GCF_000390325.3 of Nicotiana tomentosiformis. NCBI lineage: Eukaryota > Viridiplantae > Streptophyta > Magnoliopsida > Solanales > Solanaceae > Nicotiana > Nicotiana tomentosiformis. Next base: position 125,346,796 of record NC_090814.1, on the reverse strand, counting down.
TTACTTTATGCGATTGCGGCCAATTCCCGGCAATCGCAATGAACAAATTTTATTAACTCTTCCCAAACTCTTCTCAGATAACATGTAGTATATTAGCCATAACCTTTTGTACATAACTCTAAACGCCAAATAATTTGACTTTCTGAAAATTAGACTTAAAGGTCTACAACTTTTATTTTTGGATCATCTCTAAATTCCTTATATATTGCAAGATATAAGCTTCTAAAGTCAGGTCAGTGCAGCAGAATTTTCCTCTACGCGATCGCGAAAAGGCTTCCGCAATCGCGATTCACAGTGTCGAAACAACAAAATTGCTCTTCGCAATCGCGACCGTTTGTCCACCATCGTGATGCACACCTCTGTGGCCAAAACCAGCAACTAAAATTGGTTTAGAAATGGTCTGAAACTACCCCGAAACTCACCAAAATCCCTCAGGACCCCGTCCTAACATACTAACAAGTCCAATAACATAACAAGAACCTGCTTAAGGCCTCAAATCACATCAAACAACGTCGAAATTACGAATCGTGCCTCGAATCGAATCATGAGTTTATAAATTTTTCAAATTCTATAATTTACGCCGAAATACATCAAATCAATCCGGAATGACTTCAAATTTTGCACACGAGTCTTAAATGACATAATGGAGCTATTCCAATTTTCAGAATCAAATTTTGACCCCGATATCAATAAAGTCAACTCCCAGTCAAACTTTCTAAAAATCTTTCATTTTTCAACTTTCACCAAAATGCGTCAAATTATCCTACGTACTTTCAAATCCAAATCCGGACATACGACTAAGTCTGAAATCACGATAAGAAGCTATCGACATCATCAAAATCCTATTCCGGAGTCGTTTTCTCAAAAGTCAAACTCCGATAAACTCTTTTCATTTAAGCTTCAAAAATGATTGTTCTTCCAATTTAATTCGAACCTTCTAAAAACCAAACTCGACCGCACACGCAAGTCATAATACGTATTACGAAGTTGCTCATGACCTTTAATCGCTGAACGGGGCATAAATTCTTAAAACGATAAGTCGGGTCGTGAAAAATAATTGACTGCTATGCATAAACATGAGCGATATTCCTTTCGCTTTCAAAATACTTTGGTCATTTTTAAAATCTAACAACTCTTCTTACATGTTATGACACCAAAGTCCATTTTTCTTTCTTGTTTGAAAGCAAGGATTAAAGGAAACTACTAGGCAATCATAATACTGATATTTAAAGACACTTATTAGCCACTTAATACCGTCACCTAAAAAGTACTATTAGCTACTTAACTTAATGCTATCACTTAAAGACACTTATTAGCCACTTAAGGGTTATTTGATACTCTCTCCGGTTCATAATAAGTGATTTTTAGTCTTTGGTACACCCCTTAAGAATAGCAAATTATGACATTAACAATATCATGATTTTTAATACATGGATAAACATTTATAAAGACATAAATATGCTTCTAAACCATTTTCAAATCCTTTCCAAAGAATATGAAGGGTGGTTTTGTACATAAATTGTTTTTTTTAAAAAAAATTATCCAATGCACGTTATTTTTAATACACCAAAACCAACCAGTCGATAACTGATCTTAACTGATTGGTTTTGGTATATTAAAAATAACATGCATTGGATAATCTTTAAATATTAGTATTATGATTGGCTAGTAAGTGCCTTTAATCCTCGCTTTCAAACAAGAAAGAAAATGGACTTTGGTGTCATAACATGTACGAAGAGTTGCCAGATTTTAAAAATGACCACAGTATTTTGAAAGCGAAACGAATCTCGTTCATGTTTATGCATAGCACATATAATTGATGCGCTATGCAGTAAATTATTATGGCTGCAAATACTGGGTATAACGCATATATTATATGTGCTATATCTTAACGAGGTAACTAGCCGTTAAGATATAGTGCATCTTTTAGATGCGTTATACGTAATATGGTTCTCAACACTTTTTTTCCACATATTTTTGTCTCTCGAGTCAAAATATACAATATTTTGGTTCTGGACTTGTTTTGTCACGACCCAAAATCCACTTAGTCGTGATGGCACCTAACCCAACCCGTCAGGTAAGCCAATTAACAACTATCCAAACTAATGAGCTTTTTCCACAAAGAAATGACAATAAAACTGCCTTTATACAAGAATTCCAAAGGACTGGTAGTACAAATCATGAGCGTCTAAGATTTAGAATTTACAAGTCTGGTATGAAATAAAATACAACATCTATTTGAAAAACAGATTTTCATAAGTCTCGAGCTACCATGAATAACAGGCAACCTGTAACGATCTGGCCAGTCATTTTGAGAGTTGTAGCCTCGTTCCCCCATTTACCATTCATTTTGTACTTTATAGTTATTAAGTGACTTTCCGGGGTAGTCAGTTCGGGTCTAGTAAGGTTTCGGAATGAATTGAGATACTTAGTCTCAAGAATGAAAACTTAAGTTAAAAATTATTAACCGGATGTTGACTTATGTGTAAACAACCCTGGAATAGAGTTTTGATGATTCCAATAGCTCCGTATGGTGATTTTGGACTTAGGAGTGTATCCAAAAACGTATTTGGAAGTCCGTAGTTAAATTAGGCTTGAAATGACTAAAATAAAAATTTAAGCTTTGAAGTTTGATCGGGAAGTTGACTTTTTGATCTCGGGGTCAGAATTTGATTCTAAAAATTTGAATAGGTCTGTTATGTCATTTATGACTTGGGTGCAAAATTTGAGGTCATTCGGACTTGATTTGATAGGTTTTAGCATCGAATGTAGAAGTTGGAATTTCTTAGTTTCATTAGGCTTGAATTGAGGTATGATTTATATTTTTAGCTTTGGTTAATGTAATTTGAGGCTTCGACTAAGTTCCTATGATATTTTAGGACTTGTTGGTATATTTGGTTGAGGTTTCGGGGGCCTCGAGTGAGTTTCATATGGTTAACGGATCGAAATTTAGACTTAGAACAAAGCTGGAAACATTCTGTCATCTTATGAAATTGCACCTGCGGAATTTGGCTCGTAGGTGCGAGCTCGCAGGAGCGAGCGTGGGAGTTCAGAAGCGGAAAAGGGAGAGTGGAGCAGTGGCCGCAGGTGCAGACAAAAATTCCGCATCTGCGCGACTGCAAATGCGGATGTAAGATCGCAGGTGCGCTTGGGACTGCAAAAGTAGATGCTTTATCGCAGAAGCAGATTCCTTATCCGCAGAAGCAAAGGCTGTTGCAGAAGAGAGAGATTTACCGCAAAAACGGTACCGTAGATGCGGTTAAAAATTCCGTAGAAGCGGAAACTCTGGGTAGTGTACAAAAATAGAGGGTTCCAAGTTTTTGTCATTTTTGGACACTTTCAACATGGATTAGGGGCGATTTTCAGAGAGAATTCACGAAAAAACTTGAGGTAAGTCACTTGTGATCATTTTTAGTCAATAATATTGGATTATCATTGAGTATTTTGGACTAGATTACATATTTTCGAGGTGAAATTAGAGGATTTGGGCCTAGGGATTTCAAAATAAGAATTTGAGATTTTGAGGTAGAGTTGATGTAGGAATTTGGTAAATTTGGTATGGTTGGACTCGTGGTTGAATGTGCGTTCATATTTTGTAACTTTTGTCGGGTTTCGAGATGTTTTTGAGTTAAATTTCGGAGTTTTGTTGAAAAATCTGTATTTTCATATGGAATTAATTTCTATAATTTGTATTGACTAAATCGAATTAATTGTGACTAGATTCGAGACGATCAGAGTTGAAAAATCGAGGGAAAGGCATTCTTATTGACTGATTGAGCTTGGCGTGAGGTAAGTGACTTATCTAACCCTATGTGGGGGAAATCTCCTTAGGATTCGAAACTGTTGTAATATTTTGTGATATGTGAGCACAGTGTGCGCGAGGTGACGAGTGCGTACACGGGCTAAAATTTGGAAATATCGGTTCTTGCTGAGTAGTCTTATTTTAAATTCTTTAATTGAGTTGCCTTAGCATATGTAGTGATCGTTCCTTAACTCTTACGTGCAATATGTACAACATGCTTAGCTGAATTACCTGCTTTCCTTGATTTTATTTAAATCTTTAACTATTAGATTTCTTGCTGAAAATCTTTGTTCCTCAGACTACCTGCTACATATTACTTTTGGGACTACGACGCGGTCCCTCGGGAGATCCCCCTGTACTGCATATTTACTTTTGGGACTATGAATCGGTTCCTCGGAAGATCCCCTTGTACTGCATATTTACTTTTAGGACTACGAGGCGGTTTCTCGACTGATCCCCCTATACTGCATATTTACTTTTGGGACTACAAGGCGGTACCTTGGGAGCGCCCCTGTTGTTTACCTTTAATTTTTGAGTTGTTATCTATCTGTAAATTTCATTTTTTTCTCAGTCACTTCATTACACTATTATAAATTTCTGCCTTATTTATTATTATTTCCACTATGGCCTGACCTGAACTCGTCACTACTCTACCGAGATTAGGCTTGGTACCTACTAGGTACCGTTGTGGTGTACTCATACTACGATTCTGCACATCTTTTTGTACAGATTTAGGTACTTCCTATCAGATCAGGTATTAGTAAACTTGCTGTATACGGAGACTTCAAGGTACATCTGCCAGCGTCTGCACACCTCAGAGTACCCCTCTAGCATTATTATGTTGTCTTCCTGATTTCTCTTTAGACTATGATGTATTGAGACACTCAGAATAAATTCTTAGTAGCCTGTGACTTATTTCTACCGGGTTTTGGGAGTTAAAATTATTGGATTGCAATTTTATATTTATTTCATATGTTGAGAATTTGGCTTCAGTTTTATCTTATGTATTTCCGCAAAAATTGTTAGGCTTACCTAGTCTTAGAGACTAGGTGTCATCACGATATTCTATGAGGGTGAATTTGGGGTAGTGACAAGTTGGTATCAGAGCTCTAGGTTCATAGGTGTTATGAGTCACAGGCAGGTTTGGTAGAGTCTCGCGGATCGGTACACAGACGTCTGTACTTATATTCGGGAGGCTGTGAGATTAGGAAAATGTTCACTTCTTTGATTCCTTATCGTGCGCATTTGTTGACTTCGAAATTCTAAACCCTTGTCATTCTATTCTCTCATAGATGGTGAGGACACGCACAACTGGATCCGATGATCAGACACCCATGCCCCCTATTGGAGATGTAAGAGGCTGGGGCCGGGGTAGAGGCTGAGCTAGAGGCCGAGGAAGACTACGTGGTGCAGCCAGAGCACCTGCACGAGCCACTGCAGCAGAGCCACCAGTAGCTCCAGTTACAGAGCGGGCACCTGAGACGCCTGTTACTACCCCTACACTTCAGGAGACTTTTGCCCAGGTTTTGAGCATGTTTGGCACTCTAGCTCAGGCAGGGTTGATTCCACTTGCTCCTACCACATCTCGGGCCGAGGGAGGAGCACAGACTCCTGCCGCCCGTACCCTAGAGCCACATGCCCAAGTTGACCATGCCCCAGAGGTTATACCAGTGCAGCCAGTTGTCCCAATTCAGCCCGAGGTTAGGGCAGCTGTTTCGGAGGGGGAACAACTTAGGATCAAGAGGTACAAGAAGTACCACCCTCCCACTTTTAGCAGTTTGGCTTCAGAGGAAGCTCAGGGTTTCGAAGAAGAATATCACTGCATCCTCCGTACTATGAGTATTGTGGATTTTAGTGGGGTTTCTTTCATGACATTCCATCTTAGAGGAGCGGCCTACCAGTGGTGGCGGGCATACGATTTGGATAGTTCGGATGCGGCAACTTCACTCACTTGGACCCTAAACCCCAAACCGGCAGGTAAGCCAATTAACAACTATCCAAATTAATGAGATTTTTCCAGAAAGAAATGACAATAAAACTACCTTTATACAAGAATTCCCAAGGACTGGTAATACAAATCACGAGCGTCTAAGATTTAGAATTTACAAGTCTGGTATGAAATAAAATATAATATCTATTTGAAATGTACATAAACAAATTTTCATAAGTCTAGAGCTGCCATCAATAAGAGGTAACTTGTAACGACACAACCAGTTGTTTTGAGAGTTGTAGCCCCATTCCCCCATTTACTGCTCATTCTGTACTTTATAGCTATTATTTGACTTGCCAGGGTAGTCAGTTCGGGTCCGGTGAGGTTTCGAAATGAATTGAGACACTTAGTCTCAAGGATGAAAACTTAAGTTGAAAATTATTAACCGAATGTCGACTTATGTGTAAACGACCCCGGAATAGAGTTTTGATGATTCCAATAGCTCTGTATGGTGATTTTGGACTTAGGAGCGTGTCCGACAAATTATTTGGAAGTACGTAGTTAAATTAGGCTTGAAATGGCTAAAATAGAAATTTAAGCTTGGAAGTTTGACCGGGGAGTTGACTTTTTGATATCGGGGTCGGAATCCGATTCTGAAAATTTGAATAGGTCCGTTATGTCAATTATGACTTGTGTGCAAAATGTGAGGTCAATCAGACTTGATTTGATAGGTTTCGGCATCGAATATAGAAGTTGGAGTTTCTTAGTTTCATTAGGCTTGAAATGAGGTATGATTCGTGTTTTTAGCGTTGGTTGATGTGATTTGAGGCTTCGACTAAGTTCGTATGATATTTTAGGATTTGTTTGTGTATTTGATTGAGGTTTCGGGGTCCTCGAGTGAGTTTCAGATGGTTAACAGATCAAAATTTGGACTTATAACAAAGATGGAAACTTTCTGTCATGTGATGCAATCGAACATGCGAAATTTGGCTCGCAGGTGCGAGTTCGCAAAAGAGAGAGTGGGAGCGCGGAAGTGGAAAAGGTAGAGTGGAGCAGTGGCCACAGGTGTGGAGGAAAATTCCGCATCTGCACGACCGCAGATGTGGACGTAGGATCGCAGGTGCGCTTGGGACCGCAGAACTGGATGCTTCATCGCAGAAGCGGACTCCTTGTACGCAAAAGCAAAGGCTGTCGCAGAAGTGGGAGATTTACCAAAAAAGCGGAACCGCAGACGCAGTTAAACATTCCATAGAAGCGGAACCTCTGGGCAGTGTAAAACAATAGAGGTTTCCGAGTTTTTGTCATTTTTGGACATTTTCAACACGATGTTAGGACAATTTTCAGAGAGAATTCACGGAAACACTTGAGATAAGTCACTTGTGATCATTTTTAGTCAATAATATTGGATTATCATTGAGTATTTTGACTAGATTACATATTTTCGAGGTGAAATTAGAGAATTTGGGCCTAGGGATTTCAAAATAAGAATTTGAGATTTTGAGGTCGAGTTGATGTAGGAATTTGGTAAATTTGGTATGGTTGGACTCGTGGTTGAATGTGCGTTCATATTTTGTAACTTTTGTCGGGTTTCGAGATGTTTTTGAGTTAAATTTTTGAGTTTTGTTGAATACTCTGTATTTTCATATGGAATTAATTCCTATAATTTGTATTGCCTGAATCGAATTAATTGTGACTAGATTCGAGATGATTAGAGTTGGAAAATCAAGGGAAAGACATTATTATTGACTGATTGAGCTTGGCGTGAGGTAAGTGACTTATCTAACCCTATGTGGGGGAAATCTCCTTAGGATTTGAAAGTGTTGTAATATTTTGTGATATGTGAGCACAGTGTACGCGAGGTGACGAGTGCGTACACGGGCTAAATTTGAAAATATCGGTTTTTGCTGAGTAGTCTTCTTTTAAATTCTTTAATTGAGTTGTCTTAGCGCATGTAGTGATCATGTTTAGCGTAGCATCACATGTCTACATGCCTTAACTCTTACCTGCAATATGTGCAACACGCTTAGCTGAATTACCTACTTTCCTTGATTTGATTTAAATCTTTAACTGTAAGATTTCTTGCTAAAAATTTGTTGTTCCTCCAAGTACCTGCTACATATTTACTTTTGGGACTACGAGGCGGTCCCTCGGGAGATCCCCCAGTACTGCATATTTACTTTTGGGACTAGAGGCGGTTCCTCGGGTGATCCCCATGTACGACATATTTACTTTTGGGACTACGAGGCGGTTCCTCGGGAGATCCCCCTATACTGCATATTTACTTTTAGGACTATGAGGTGGTTCCTCGGGAGATCCTCCTGTACTGCAGATTTACTTTTGGCACTACGAGGCGGTACCTCGGGAGCGCCCCTGTTGTTTATCTATAATTGTTGTGTTGTTATCTTTGTTTACATTTCGTTTATTTCTCAGTCACTTCATTACACTATCATAAATTTCTGCCTTATTTAATATTATTTCCAGTAGTGTCTAACCTGACCTGGTCACTACTCTACCAAGGTTAGGCTTGGCACTTACTAGGTACCGCTGTGGTGTACTTATACTAAGCTTCTGCACATCTTTTTGTGCAGATCCAGGTACTTCCTATCAGACCAGGTATTAGTGAACTAGCTGTACATGGAGACTTCAAGGTACATCTGCCAGCATCCGCACATCTCGGAGTCCCCCTTTATCCTTATTATGTTGTCTTCCTAATTTTTCTTTAGACTCTGATGTATTAAGACTCTCAGAATAAATTCTTAGAAGCTTCTAACTTATTTCTATCGGGTCTTGGGAGTTGAAATTATTGGATTGCAGTTTTATATTTATTTCATATGTTGAGAATTTGGCTTCAGTTTTATTTTATGTATTTCCGCAAATATTGTTAGGCTTACCTAGTATTTGAGACTAGGTGTTATTACAACATCCTACGGAGGGTGAATTTTGGGTCGTGATAAGTTGGTATTAAATCTCTAGGTTCATAGGTGTTATGAGTAACAAACAGGTTTAGTAGTGTCTCGCGGATCGGTACAGAGACGTCTGTACTTATATTCGAGAGGCTATGAGACTGTTAGGAAAATGTTCACTTCTTTGATTCCTTATTGTGCGAAATTTGTTGACTTAGAAATTATAAACCCTTGTCTTTCTATTCTCTCATAGATGGTGAGGACATGCACAACTAGATCCGATGATCAGACACCCATGCCCCATGTTGGAGCCGTAAGAGGCTGGTGTCGGGGCAGAGGCTGAGCTAGGGCCGAGGAAGACCACATGGTGCAGCCAGAGCACCTGCACGAGCTACTGCAGCAGAGCCACTAGTAGCTCCAGTTGGAGAGCAGGCACCTGAGACGCCTGTTACTACCCCTGCACTTCAGGAAAATCTTGCCCAATTTTTGCGCATGTTTGGCACTCTAGCTCATGCAGGGTTGATTCCACTTGCTCCTGCCACATCTCGGGCCGGGGGAGTAGCACAGACTCCCGCCGCTTGTACCCTAGAGCCACGGGACCAAGTTGACCATGCCCCGGAGGTTATACCAGTGCAACTAGTTTTCCCAATTCAGCCCGAGGTTAGGGCAGCAGTTTCAGAGGGGGAACAATCAGGCTCGAGGGTTACAAGCAGTACCACCCCCACTTTCATTAGTTTGGCTACAGAGGATGCTCGGGGTTTCCTTGAAGAATGCCACCGCATCCTACGTACTATGGGTATTGTGGATTCTAGTGGGGTTTCTTTCACGACATTCCATCTTAGAGGGGCGGCCTACCAGTGGTGGCGGGCATACGAGTTGGATAGTCCGACTAAGGCAGCTTCACTCACTTGGACCCTAAACCCCAAACCGGCAGGAAATCCAATTAACAACTATCCAAATTAATGAGATTTTTCAAGAAAGATATGACAATAAAATTGTCTTTATACAAGAATTTCCAAGGGACTGGTAGTATAAATCCTGAGCGTCTAAGATTTAGAATTTACAAGTCTGGTATTAAATAAAATACAACATCAATTTGAAATGTACATAAACAAATTTTCATAAGTCTAGAGCTGCCATGAACAAGAGGCAACTTGTAACGACCCGACCAGTTGTTTTGAGAGTTGTAGCCCCGTTCCCCCATTTACTGCTCATTCTGTACTTTATAGCTATTATTTGACTTGCCAGGGTAGTCAGTTCGGGTCCGGTGAGGTTTCGAAATGAATTGAGACACTTAGTCTCAAGGATGAAAACTTAAGTTGAAAATTATTAACCGAATGTCGACTTATGTGTAAACGACCCCGAAATAGAGTTTTGATGATTCCAATAGATCCGTATGGTTATTATGGACTTAGAAGCGTGTCCGAAATATTATTTAGAAGTCCGTAGTTAAATTAGGGTTGAAATGGATAAAATAGAAATTTAAGCTTGGAAGTTTGACCGGGGAGTTGACTTTTTAATATCGGGGTCTGAATCTGATTCTAAAAATTTGAATAGGTCTGCTATGTCATTTATGACTTGTGTGCAAAATTTAGGTCAATCGGACTTGATTTGATAGGTTTCAGATCAAATGTAGAAGTTGGAATTTCGTAGATTCATTAGTCTTGAATTGAGGTATGATTCGTGTTTTTTGCTTTGGTTGATGTTATTTGAGGCTTCGATTAAGTTCGTATGATGTTTTAGGACTTGTTGGTGTATTTTGTTGAGGTTCCGGGGGCCTCGAGTGTGTTTTAGATAGTTAACGGATCGAAATTTGGAGTTAGAACAAAGCTAGAAACTTTCTGTTATTTGTTGCAATCGCACCTGCGGAATTTGGCTCGCAGGTGCGAGCTTGCAGAAGCGGGAGTGGGAGCGCAAAAGCAGAAAAGGGAGAGTGGAGCAGTGGCCGCAGGTGCGGAGGAAAAATTCGCATATGCGCGACCGCAGATGCGGACGTAGGATCGCAGGTGCGCTTGGGACCACAGAAGCAGACGCTTAATCGCAGAAGCAGACTCCTTGTCCGCAAAAGTGAAGGCTGTCATAGAAGCGGGAGATTTATCACAAATGCGGAACCACAAATGCGGTTAAAAATTCCGCATAAGTGGAACCTCTAGGCAGTGTACAAAAATTTAGGGTTCCGAGTTTTTGTCATTTTTGGACATTTTCAACACAGTTTATGGGCGATTTTCAGAGAGAATTCAAGGAAAAGGTTGAGGTAGGTTACTTGTGATCATTGTTAGTCAATAATATTGGATTATCATTGAGTATTTAGACTAGATTACATATTTTGGAGGTGAAATTAGAGGATTTGGGCCTAGAGATTTCAAAATAACAATTTGAGATTTGGAGGTCGAGTTGATGTCAGAATTTGGTATGGTTGGACTCGTGGTTGAATGAGCATTCATATTTTGTAAATTTTCTCGGGTTCTGAGACGTGGGTCCCACGGGCAATGTTTGAGTTAAATTTCGGGGTTTTGTTGAAAAATCTATATTTTCATATGGAATTAATTCCTATAATTTGTATTGACTGAATCGAATTAATCCCCTTAGGATTTGAAACTGTAGTAACATTTTGTGATATGTGAGCGCCGTGTACGCGAGTTAACGAGTGCATACACGGGCTAAATTTGGAAATATCGTTTCATGCTGAGTAGTCTTCTTTCAAATTTTTTAATTGAGTTGTCTTAGCATATGTAGTGATCATGTTCTTGTATCACATGTCTACATGCCTTAACTCTTACGTGCAATATGTGCAACACGCTTAGCTGAATTACCTACTTTCCTTGATTTAATTTAAATATTTAACTGTAACATTTCTTGCTGAAAATTTGTTGTTCCTCCGACTACTTGCTATATATTTACTTGACTACGAGGCGGTCCCTCGGGAGATCCCCCTGTACTGCATATGTACATTTGGGACTACGAGGTAGTTCTCGAGAGATCCTCCTGTACTGCATACTTACTTTTGGGACTACGAGGCGGGTCCTCGGGAGATCCCCATGTATTGCAGATTTACTTTTGGGACTACAAGGCGGCACTTTGGAGCGCCCATGTTGTTTACCTCTAATTGCTATATTGTTATGTTTCTATAAATTTCATTTATTTCTTAGTCACTTCATTACACTATTATAAATTTCGGCCTTATTTATTATTATTTCCAGTAGGGCCTGACCTGACATCGTCACTACTCTAGCGAGGTTAGGCTTGGCACTTGCTGGGTACCGCTGTGGTGTATTCATACTACGCTTCTGCACATCTTTTTGTACAGATCCAGGTATTTCCTATCATACTAGGTATTAGTGAACTAGCTGTACACGGAGACTTCAAGGTACGTCTGCTAGCGTCCGCACACCTCGGAGTCCCCCTCTATCCTTTTTATGTTGTCTTCCTGATTTCTCTTTAGACTATGATGTAGTGAGACACTCAGAATAAATTCTTAGAATCTTGTGACTTATTTCTATCGGGTTTTGGGAGTTCAAATTATTGGATTGCAGTTTTATATTTATTTCATATGTTAAGAATTTGGCTTCAGTTTTATTTAATGTATTTCCGCAAAAAATGTTACGCTTACCTAGTCTTAGAAACTAGGTGTCATCACGACATCTTACAGAGGGTGAATTTTGGGTCGTGACAAGTTGGTATCGGAGCTCTAGGTTTATAGGTGTTATGAGTCACAAGCAGGTTTAGTAGAGTCTCGCTGATCGGTACACAGACGTCTGTACTTATATTCGGGAGGCTTTGAGACTGTTAGGAAAATGTTCACATCTTTGATTCCTTATCATGCGCATTTGTTGACTTCAAAATTTTAAACCTTGTCTTTCTATTCTCCCATAGATGGTGAGGACACGGTCCATTCAAATTCTTAGATTTTTATTATGTTATGTGGTTTTGTTTGCCTCAGGTATTGTATTCCCTATTGCTATTATTTGGTACTACTTATCTTTTATCTCTCATTTTTTCTTTTCTCTTCCTTCTTTCTTCCTTCCTTGCTTTCCTCTTCTTCTTCTTGCCCTTCCTGAGCCGAGGGTCTATTGAAAACAACCTATCTACCTGCATTAGGTAGGGGTAAGGTCTGCGTATAGATTACCCTCCCCAGACCCCACCTGTTGGCATCATACTGGGTTTGTTGTTATTGTTGTTGTTGTTCTTGTTGTTGTTATGGTGAGGACACGCATAACTGGATCCGATGATCAGACACCCACGCCCCTTGTTGGAGCCGCAAGAGGCTGGAACAGAGGCCGAGCTAGAGGTCGAGGAAGACCACGTGGTGCAGCCAGAGCACCTGCACGAGCTTCTACAGCAGAGCCACCAGTACCTCCAGTTGGAGAGCAAGCACCTGAGATGCCTGTTACTACCCCTGCACTTCGGGAGACTCTTGCCCAGTTTTTGAGCATGTTTGGCACTCTAGCTCAGGCAGGGTTGATTCCACTTGCTCCTGCAACATCTCGGGCTGGGGGTGGAGCACAGTCTCCCACCGCCCATACCCCAGAGCCAAGAGACCAGGTTGACCATGCCCGAAAGGTTATACCAATGCATCCAGTTGTCCCAGTTCAGCCCGAGGTTAGGGCAGCAGTTTCGGAGAGTGAACAACCTATGCTCAAGAGGTAAATAAAAGTACCACCCTCCCACTTTCAGTAGTTTGGCTTCAGAGGATGCTCAGGGTTTTCTTGAAGAATGTCATTGCATCCTCCGTACTATGGGTATTGTGGATTCTATTGGGATTTCTTTCACAACATTCCATCTTAAATGAGCGGCCTACTAGTGGTGGCGGGCATACATGTTGGATAGTCCTATTGAGGCAGCTTCACTCACTTGGACTCAGTATTCAGACATGTTCTCGAGGGAATATGTTCCTCACAGTCCTAGAGATGCATGACACAAAGAGTTTAAGCAGTTGCGCTAGGGTTCTATGACTGTGTCAGAGCATGCGGTCCGATTCAATGATTTGGCTAGGCATGCACCAGCATTGGTTGCTACTGTTTGACAGCGGGTTTATCGATTTATTGAGGGGATCCACCCTAGTATCAGATTCAGTATGGCCCGAGAGCTAGAGATGGAGATCGCATTCCAGCAGGTGGTGTCAATTGCTAGGAGATTGGAGGGTATGAGGATCTGGAAGAGAGAAGAGAGAAAAGGTAAGAGACCTTGAGATTCTGGCATGTATAACAGTTCTCGTGCCCTAGCTACAGCTCGTCAGGTTAGGGGTTATGGAATTCTCCCTGTTTATTCAGTATTTCCAGCTAGTAGTGGTACTCTGACCACTCCTAGGCCCCAGGATCCCTATTATGCACCGCTAGTGTCTAGTGTACCTCCTGTACGGGGTGCTTCTATCGGTCAGTCCAGTCGATCAGGCCCTAGCCAGTCACAACAACCATGTCCTCTGAGAGCTTATTTTGAGTATGGTTACACTTGTCATATGGCGAGGCATTCCCCAGACTTAGGAAGGGTGTGCTCAGGCCCCACCTATTCCACTGGGCCCTCAGGCTTCTCAGGCCATGATTACTGCACCAGTTGCTACTCCACCTGCACAGCCAACTAGAGGTGGATGTCGGATAGATAGAGGTCGCCCTAGAGGGGGAGGCCAAGCTAGATATTATGCCCTTCCTACTAGGACGAAGGCAGTTGCATCCGATTCAGTTATCTCAGGTATTGTTCCTGTCTATCATAGAGATGCATCAGTCTTATTTGATCCAGCCTCCACTTATTCTTATGTGTCATCTTATTTTACCCCATATTTGGGCGTATCCCTTGATTCTTTGAGTTCTTCTGTTTCTGTATCTACACCCGTGAGTGATTCTATTATTGTTGACCGCGTGTATCGGTCATGTTTGATTGTTATAAGTGGTTTTGAGACCAGAGCTGATTTATCATTGCTCAGTATGGTGGATTTTGATATTATTTTGGGCATGGACTGGTTGTCGCACTATCACGCTATCCTTGATTGTTATGCTAAGACGGTGACATTGGCTATGCCAGGTCTACTGCGGCTAGAGTGGAGAGGTACCTTGAATTATGTTCCTAGCAGGGTTGTTTCATTTCTTAAGGCTCAATGAATGGTTGAGAAGGGGTGTGATGCGTATCTGGCCTATGTGAGAGATGTTAGTGTTGATACTCCTACCGTGGAGTCAGTTCCGGTAGTAAGGGATTTTCTCGATATATTTCCAGTTGATCTTCCGGGAATGCCACCCGACAAGGATATTGACTTTGGCATTGATTTGTTACCGAGAACTCAGCCCATTTCTATTCCACCATATCGTATGGACCCAACAAAATTGAAAGAATTAAAAGAGCAGTTACAGGAACTGCTTGATAAGGGTTTTGTTCGGCCCAATGTATTGCCTTGGACTGCTCCTATCTTATTTGTGAAGAAGAAGGATGGTTTTATGCTGATATGTATTGATTAGCGCCAGTTAGACAAGGTTAAAGTGAAAAACAGGTATCCATTTCCATGTATTGATGACCTATTCGATCAACTTCAGCATGCCAAGGTGTTCTCTAAGATTGACTTGCGTTGATGCTATCATCAGTTGAAGATTCAGTAGCCAGATATCCTGAAGACTGCTTTCAGGACTCGGTATGGTCATTATGAGTTCCTTGTAATGTCATTTGGACTGACCAATGCCTCAATAACATTTATGCATTTGATGAATAGTGTATTTCAGCCCTATCTTGACTCTTTCATCATTGTGTTTTTTGACGATATTCTGGTGTATTCCCGGAGTCGGGAGGATCATGAACAACACATGAGGACTGTGATTCAGACTTTGAGAGAAAATAAGTTATATGCAAAATTTTCAAAGTGTGAATTCTGGCTTGCTTCAGTAGGAATTTTGGGTCATATAGTTTCGTGCAGGGGTATTAGGGTAGATCCGAAGAAGATTGAAGCAGTGCAGAGTTGGTCCAGACCATCCTCAACTACGGAGATCCGAAGTTTTCTTGGCTTGGCGGGGTATTATCGTCGATTTGTAGATGGTTTCTCTTCTATTGCTGCACCTATGACCAGATTGACCTAGAAGGGTGCTCCGTCCAGGTGGATCGAGGAGTGCGAGGAGAGCTTTCAAAAGCTCAAGACTGCTTTGACTACAGCCCCAGTATTGGTATTGCCTATAGGTTCAGGATCTTATACTGTGTATTATGATGCGTCGCGTATTGGTCTCGGCGCAGTGTTGATGTAAAACGGTAGGGTGATTGCCTATGCGTCCAGACAATTAAAGGTAAATGAGAAGAATTATCTTGTCCACGACCTTGAGTTAGCTGCTATTGTTCATGCCTTGAAGATTTGACGGCATTATTTGTATGGTGTCTATTGTGAGGTTTATACCGATCACCAGAGTCAACAACATCTGTTTAAACAGAAGGATCTTAATTTGCGGCAGCGGAGGTGTTTGGAGTTGCTTAAGGATTATGATATCACCATTCTTTATCATCTCGGAAGGGCCAATGTGGTGGTCGATGCCTTGAGTCATAAGGCGGAGAGTTTGGGCAGCTTAGCATACTTACCGGTAGCAGAGAGGCCTTTAGCCTTGGATGTTCAGGCCTTGGCCATCCAGTTTGTCAGATTGGATATTTTTGAGCCGAGCTGAGTTTTGGCTTGTGTGGTTTCTCAGTCTTTTATTTATGATCATATCATAGAGCGTCAGTATAATGACCCCCATCTTCTTGTATTTAAGGACACAGTTCAGCAAGGTGATGACAAGGAAGTCACTATTGGAGATAACGGTGTATTACGGATGCAGGGCAGGCTATGTGTGCCCAATGTAGATGGTTTGCGTGAGTTGATTCTCTAGGAGGCTCACAGTTCGCGGTACTCCATTCATCCGGGTGCTGCAAAGATGTATCCGGACTTGAGATAACACTATTGGTAGAGGCGGATGAAGAAAGACATAGTCGAATATGTAGCTTGGTGCCTAAATTATCAATAAGTGAAGTATGAGCATCAACGACCGGGTGGATTGCTTCAGAAGTTAGAGATTCCGGAATGGAAGTGTGAGCAGATCACTATGGATTTTGTTATTGGACTCCCACAGACTTAGAGGAAGTTCGATGCAGTTTAGGTGATTGTGGATAGATTGACCAAGTCAGCTCATTTCATTCCTGTGGTTACTACTTACTCTTCGGAGCAGCTGGCTGGGGTTATCATTCGCGAGATTGTCAGGCTTCATGGCGTACCGGTATCTATCATCTCTGACTGGGGTATGCAATTTACATTATGGATCTAGAGGGTCGTACAACGTGAGTTGGGTACTCGGGTAGAGTTGAGTACATCATTTTACCCTCAGACGGACGGACAGTCCGAGCTCACTATTCATATATTTTAGAGGATATGCTTCGTGCGTGTGTGATAGATTTTGGGGGTGCTTGGGATCAGTTCTTGCCACGTGTGGAGTTTGCTTACAACAACAGTTATTAGTCGACCATTCAGATGGCACCGTATGAGGCCTTATATGAAAGGCAGTTCCGGTCTCCAGTAGGTTGGTTCGAGTTGGGCGAGGCTAGGCTATTGGGTACAGACCTGGTTCAGGATGCTTTGGAAAAGGTTAAGTTGATTCAGGATCAACTTCGTATAGCCCAATCTAGACAGAAGAGTTATGCAGATCGAAAGGTTCGTGATGTTGCATTCATGGTTGGTGAGCGGGTCTTGTTTCGGGTTTTGCCTATGAAGGATGTTATGAGATTCAGGAAGAAGGTTAAGTTGAGCCTAGGTATATTGGGCCTTTTGAGATTCTTGAGAGGGTTAGAGAGGTGGCTTACAAACTTGCACTACCACCTAGTCTCACTGCAGTTCATATAGTGTTCCATGTTTCCATGCTCCGGAAGTATCACGACGATCCATCTCATGTGTTAGACTTCAGCTTAGTCCAGTTGGACAAGGATCTATCTTACATTGAGGAACCAGTAGCTATTTTGGACAAACAAGTTAGAAAGTTGAGATCGAAGAGCATTGCTTCAGTAAAAGTAAAGTGGAAGGGTCATCCGGTCGAGGAGGCGGCTTGGGAGACCAAGCATGATAAGCGTAGCTGTTATCCTTATCGTTTCACCACTCCAGGTATAATTCTAAACCCGTTCGAGGATGAACATTTGTTTAACATAGGGAGGATGTAACGACTCGGCTAGTCATTTTGAGAGTTGTAGCCTCGTTCCCCCATTTACAACTCATTATGTACTTTATAACTGTTATTTGACTTGTTGGTGTAGTCAGTTCAGGTCCGGTGAGGTTTCGAAATGAATTGAGACACATAGTCTCAAGGATGAAAACTTAAGTTAAAAATTATTGACCGGATGTTGACTTACGTGTAAACGACCCCGTAAAGAAGTTTTGATGATTTCAATTGCTCCGTATGGTGATTTTGGACTTAGGAGCGTGTCCGGAAAATTATTTGGAAGTCCGTAGTTAAATTAAGGTTGAAATGGCTAAAATAAAAATTTAAGCCTGAAAGTTTTACCGGGGAGTTTAAATTTTGATATCGGTGTCGGAATCCGATTCTGAAAATTTGAATAGGTCCGTTATGTCATTTATGACTTTTGTGCAAAATTCGAGGTCAATCGGACTTGATTTGATAGGTTTCGACATCGAGTGTAGAAGTTAGAATTTTTTAGTTTCATTAGGCTTAAAATGAGGTATGATTCGTGTTTTAGCGTTGGTTGACATGATTTGAGGTTTCAACTAAGTTCATATGATTTTTTAGGACTTGTTGGTGTATTTGGTTGAGGTCCCGAGGGCATCGGGTGAGTTTCGGATGGTTAACGGATCAAAATTTGGACTTAGAACAAAGCTGGAAACTTTTTGTCATTCGATGCAATCGGACCTGCAATATTTGGCTCGCAGGTGCAAGCTCGCAGAAGAGAGTGTGGGAGAGCAGAAGCGAAAAAGGGAGAGTGGAGCAATGGCCGTAGGTGCGGAGGAAATTCCACATCTGTGCGACTGCAGATGCGGACGAAGGATCGCAGGTGCATTTGGAACCGCAGAAGCGAGTTCGCAGAAGCAGACTCTTTGTCCGCAAAAGCAAAGGCTATCACAGAAGCGGGAGATTTACCGCAAAATTAGAACCGCAGACGCAGTTAAAAATTCTACAGAAGCGGAACCTCTAGGCAGTGTACAAAAATATAGGGTTCCGAGTTTTTGTCATTTTTGGACATTTCCAACATGGTTTTGGGGCGATTTTTAGAGAGAATTCCTGGGAAAACTTGAGGTAAGTCTCTTGTGATCATTGTTAGTCAATAATATTGGATTATCATTGAGTATTTCGACTAGATTACATGTGTTTCGAGGTAAAATTAGAGGAAATGGCCTAGGGATTTCAAAACGGCAAAGGTCCAAATATACCCCTGTACTTTCGAAAATGGTCAAAGCATATCTCTTGTTATACTATTGGGTTATCTATACCCCTGCAGTCATACTTTGAGTTCAAATATACCCCTTATTTAAACGGAGGGACACGTATCCATACCCCTGCAGGGGTATATTTGGACCTTCGCCGATTTCAAAATGAGAATTTGAGATTTGGAGGTCGAGTTGATGCCACAATTTGGTAAATTTGGTATGGTTGGACTCGTGGTTGAATGGGCGTTCATATTTTGTAACCTTTGTCAGGTTTTGAGATGTGGGCCTCACAGGCGAGTTTTGAGTTAAATTTCGGGTTTTGTTGGAAAATCTGTATTTTCATATGGAATTAATTCCTATAATTTGTATTGACTGAATCGAATTAATTGTGACTAGATTCGACCGATCGGAGTCAAAATATCGAGGGAAAGGCATTCTTATTGACTGATTGAGCTTGGCGTGAGGTAAGTGACTTGTCTAACCCTATGTAGAGGAAAGAAGGTGAGAAGCAAGAAGAGGAAAGAAGAATGTTAAAGAAGTCCCTATAAGTACTTCTTCCCCTATTCCCTCAAAGCGCGCTCTTTCATCCATGCGCATGGTTCTTACTTTTATTTCCCCCCCCCCACATAGGAGCGCATGTTGTTTTCAATGATGAGTTGTAGATGAGTCGGTTCGATCACCCCACATATCGACGATTTTTTAATGCCTTATCCTAGGCCCATCTAGTTGATTGAGGGATAGACGAGTATAAAGTATGGATGGAGAATCTTTTATTTGATCTTGATTTGATGTATATGTTATGATGCCTTCATATGAAGGAGGATTGGGGGTACGGAAGATATGTGAGCATCGTGTACGCAAGGTGATGAGTGCGTACACGGGCTAAATTTGGTAATATCGATTCTTGCTGAGTAGTCTTCTTTTAAATTCTTTAACTAAGTTGCCTTAGCATATGTAGTGCTCATGTTTAGCCTAGTATCATATGTCTACGTACCTCAACTCTTATGTACAACATGTGCAACATGCTTAGCCGAATTACATGCTTTCCTTGATTTTATTTAAATCTTTAACTGTAAGATTTCTTCCGGAAATTTTGTTGTTCCTCCTCCTACCTGCTACATATTTACTTTTGGGACTACGAAGCGGTCCCTCGGGAGATCCCCCTGTACTGCATATTTACTTTTGGGACTACGAGGTGGTTCCTCGGGAGATCTCCCTGTACTGCATATTTACTTTTAGGACTACGAAGCGGTCCTTTGAGAGATGCCCCTATATTGCAAATTTACTTTTGGGACTACGAGGCGGTTCCTCGAGAGATCTCCTTGTACTGCATATTTACTTTTGGGACTACGATGCGGTTCCTCGGGAGATCTCCTTGTACTGCATATTTACTTTTGGGACTATGAGGCGGTTCCTCCAGAGATCCCCCTGTACTGCATATTTATTTTTGGGACTACGAGGTGGTTCCTCGGGAGATCCCCCTGTACTGCAAATTTACTTTTGGGACTATGAAGCGGTACCTTAGGAGCACCCCTGTTGTTTACCTCTAATTGTTGTATTGTTATCTTTCTGTAAATTTCGTTTATTTCTCAGTCACTTCATTGCACTATTATTAATTTTTGCCTTATTTATTATTATTTCCAATAGGGCCTGACCTAACCTCATCACTACTTTACCGCGGTTAGGCTTGGCACTTACTGGGTACCACTATGGTTTACTCATACTATGCTTCTGCACATCTTTTTGTGCAGATCCAGGTACCTCCTATCAGACCAGGTATTAGTGAACTAGCTGTACACGGAGACTTTAAGGTACATCTGCCAGCATCCGCAGACCTCAGAGTCCCCCTCTATCCTTATTATGTTGTCTTCCAGATATCTCTTTAGACCCTGATGTATTGAGACACTCAGAATAAATTTTTAGAAGCTTGAGACTTATTTCTATAGGGTTTTGGGAGTTGAAATAATTGGATTGAAGTTTTATATTTATTCCATATACTGAGAATTTGGCTTCAATTATATTTTATATATTTCCGCAAAAATTGTTAGGTTTACCTAGTCTTAGAGTCTAGGTGCTACTACGACATTCTATAGAGGGTGAATTTGGGGTCGTGACACAACTGTAACTGGAAAACAGGTACATCTTCAAATCTAGTTTCCGCGTGCACATCAACATCAACATCTAACATCTGCACGTAAGGTGCAGAAGTGTAGTATGAGTACAACCGACCCTATGTACTCAATAAGTAACAAACCTAATCTTTGGTTGAAAGTAATGGCGAGCTGGGACAAAGGACAGAGTCCAACACCAATAGCCAAACAACAGTTCATAACAACATAATAAAAGTGATAACAGAAGTAAATCAGAGATGTAGTGCTCAACTCGTTCACAGTTCTGGAAAATAGGCATGCTCTTCAAGTATATCAGTGAAAACCAAAATCTTTTACCAAAATCACCAAAATATGAGTACGTTTGTAAAACTATGATTTTTTCCAAAACTTTCAACAGTTAAATGTTTCATTTTCAAATGGCATGAGGGAAGTACATCTTTATGCCTACATGTCAATGTGTATGTGAAGTCATGAATGACACAATATCGTACAACATGAGAAAAATACATCTCTATGACTGTATGTCAAGTGTGCATGTCGAATACAATGCAACTTAATGATAAAACCATATGCATACTCTCAGAATATCAATCCACTTAGTCCTCCCAGTCACTCAGCACTCACGCTCAGCACTTACACTTACACTCACACTCAATAGGAACCTGAACTCACTGGGGGTGCGTGCAGACTTCAGAAGGGTTCCTTCAGCCCAAGCGCTATAAACCGCACAGACAACTCACGTGCTATAGTATAAATATCTGAATATGCACGGACAACTCACATACTGCACGGACAACTCATGTGCCATAGTATAAATATCTGGATCCACATGGATAACTCATGTGCTACACGGACAACTCACATGCCGTAGTATCCATAACCTCACAATCAGGCTCTCAGCCTCAATCATTCATCAATCTCTTCAGTCTCTCGGACCCACAATGCCATGAAACTAGCCCAAAAATGATGATATGATGTGTTAATATATAGCAACAGAGGCTGAGATATAATATGAAATGAGTGAACATGACTGAGTATGAAATTGCAATGTAAGCAAATATTTCAACAACAATACGACCTCCATGGGTCTTAATAATACCGACATATAGCCTCAGCATGATTTTTAGCTCAATTTCTCTAACACATGAAAGTACATGAAAATGCCAAGATTATTTGACAACACAATTTCATGGAATCAATTACGTCACATTTTCTACAGTGTACGCCCACACACCTGCCACCTAGCATGTGCGTCACCTCCAAACAAATCACATAATATGTATATTAAGGGTCCATACCCTTGGTTCCAAGTTTAGAAATGTTACTTACCTCAAACCGTGCAATTCATTATTCCAATAGACCTTTGCCTCACGAATTGGCCTCCGAATGCCTCGTTTCCCAAGTTGTGTGGTGAAATTTGCCTCTGAAAATCGCCCAAACCGAGCTCCCCAACTCTATTTATGTCAAAAATGGTAAAATCCCCCATTTATTGGGGGTTAATATTTGAGCGCCATAGGCACTGCTTGTGGCCCAGTTTCCAGAACCTCAAAATTCTCAACGCTAGGGCTGTCACGACCCAATTCTATTATAGGCCATGAGGCCGCCCATCGCCACTGCTAGGCAAGCCAACAGTGAACTAGCCACGAGATTTCTCTTTTTTGATAAATTTCCAAGTAATTAAACTTTCCTTAATTTAAAAGATTTAAGAATTATAGATTTAAAATAAATAAAATGGAAGCAACTGAGTGTAATCATAACCATAGAATGAACCAAAACCACAAGTCTACTAGTGTGTGCCAAGACCTGGTGTCACAAGAGTATGGGCTACTAGTAGAATATACAAAAGATTACTACTCTACTGTCTGAAATGAAATAGATAGAACAATAACAAAAAGAAAGACTCCGGCTGCTGCAGAATGGCTCGGAAGGCATCTCACCGTGTAGTCTTGTAATAGGGATCAAGCGTGCGCGCCAGACTGATACCCGGATGCACCAGCCTCATATCCTGCACATTAAGTGCAGAAGTGTAGCGTGAGTACATAAACAATATGTACCCAGTAAGTATCCAGTCTAACCTCGAAGAAGTAGGGATGAAGGGTCGACTTTGACACTTACTATGAGCTAACAATAATATGCCAAAATTATAATTAAGCATGGATTACATGAATAATACTGAAGATTCAATAACAGGAAATAGTAAACAATCCCCTCACAAATATTAAGTCCCGAATTTATTTTCATCATTTAACAATTTATATCTCAAGCCGATGAAACAACAACAATTTTGAATGGTTCCAAAGATTTATCACGCGCAAACTATGTCGAGGTCGTACGACCCGATCCAACATAAAAATATTTAAATGGTGCACTGCCGAGGGTCGAATGACATGAACCATAGATGCATCTATCTGCTACCGAGGCGTTCGGTCCACTCCACGAAAAGAAACAATTTATAACAGCCACTTCAAGATTTATTAAGAGGCAATTATTTTAAGAAACACCAATTATCAATAACAGTCAAGTGGTTCGTTCAAGAATTTAAGTAATTGAAATTTAACATTCTACCATTCCTTTCTCAAGTTCCAACATACTTTAAGCAATTAAGTTAACACGTAGGGTGCAAACATTGCAAATATAGCATGGTATTAGTAGCTACGTAGGATGTAAACATCGCAAACACGTAGGATGCAAACATCGCAAATAAGTATAATTAGTAGCTATGTACGGACTCTAGTCACCTCATGCGTACGTAGCCTCCACAAATAGGAGTACACATTAACCAATTCACCTATGGGGTTAATTCCCTCTTACAAGGTTAGAAAAGAGACTTACCTAGTCTCAAAGCCTACTTTCCAGCCCAAGATTGTGCTCTACCCCTCAATTCGGTGCCAAACGACTCAAAACTGGTCAAATGGTATATAAATAATCAATACATGTTCAAAAGTTCATATTCTAACTATTAAGTGATTACCTAACCCCAAATGTAGGATTCCTAAAATTCACCCCGGGGCCCACGTGCCCGGATTCTGGAAATATTTGAAGAAAGTTGTTACCCATAACCTCGTGAACTTAATATATGATTTTTACTAAATTCCCTAATCAATTTCGTGGTTAAATCCCATTTTTATCCAAAACCTAGGTTTTCACCTAAACCCATGATTTCCACTAATTTACATGTTATAATCTACCTATAAGCTATGTATTTATCTCACATTTGGTAGGAATTACTCACCTTAATTGGTTGATGAAAATCCCTCTCTAACCAGCTCCATAATCGCCCCTAAGAAGTGTAAGAAATGAGCAAAAATGCCTAAGTCCGTATTAAATGAAGTGGTCTACCCTCAGCGATTTTCGCAATTCCGCTTCTGCGGACAAAATTGCGCAGGTGCGGACCAAGGCCAGGCTTCCTCCTCTCGCTTCTGTGCTCAGGCTATCGCATCTGTAGACACGCACCAGCGACAAAAACAACGCACCTGCGAAACTGCCCGCTCCTGCGACGCCTGCCTTCGTACATGAGCCTTTGCAAGTGCGGTCCTTCTTCCGCTTCTGCGATGGCTGGGCAGCCCATGCTGGGACGCTTCTGCGGTCATGGGATTGCACCTGCAGCTGGCCAAGCATAGGTGCGATTATACCAGCAGCTGGGAGCTTCAACAGGGGGCGTAGGTGTCTGATCATCAGATCTAGTTGTGCGTGTCCTCACCATCTGTGAGAGAATAGAAAGACAATAGTTTAAAATTTTGAAATCAACAAATGCGCACGATATGGAATCAAAGAAGTGAATATTTTCCTAACCGTTCCATAGCCTCCCGAAGATAAGTACAGACGTCTCCGTACCGATCCGCAAGACTCTACTAAACCTGCTTGTGACTTATAACACCTATGAACCTAAAGCTCTGATACCAACTTGTCACGACCCCAAATTCCCTCCGTAGGATATCGTGATGACACCTAGTCTATAAGACTAGGTAAGCCTATCGATGCGATAATATCAATAGAAATCTAAAATAAATGAAACTGCAATTCAAATAATTACAACTCCTAAAACCCGGTAGAAATAAGTCACAAATGTCTAGGAATTTATCCTCAATATCTCTATATATCAGAGTCTCAAGAAAATAAAGAAGTAACATAACAAGAATAGAAGGGGACTCCGAAGTCTGCGGACGCTGGAAGATATATCTCGAAGTCTTCTTGCGCAGGTAACTCACTGATGTCTGGGCTGGTAAGATGTACCTGGATCTGTACAAAAAGATGTGCAGAAGCGTAGTATGAGTACACCACAGCGGTACCCAGTAAGTGCCAAGCCTAAACTCGGTAGAGTAGTGACGAGGTCAGGTCAGGCCCTACTAGAAAATAATAATGGCATGGTAAAATATTTAACAATATAATAAAATAAAATGACAATGGAAATGAATCAAGTAGTATATCACCATTTAATTACACAAAATAATGGCAAATAACAGAATTTCTTTCAACTTTAAAAAAAAATCACAACAAATAATCAAGGCAACTGCGACCATAAATCAATATCAACAAGGGCACTTTCGAGGTACTGCCTGGTAGTCCCAAATCATAAATAAATTCACAATATCTCATTTCCTTATATCACCGCGGGAGCCTTCACAATTAATTTTAAAGAAAATATTTTTCCCCGAAATAGCATCCCGTATTTTAGCCATCCTTATCACACCGCATGACTTCTAGTAGTTCCCCCTACTAGCCACGCGTATCAAGTCACCCTTATCTCACCGCATGCGTTTCAACACGCAGACCTTATACCACTGCATGCGTATCAATATCACAATATATCACAATTTGCACCTCAAGTGCCCAAATAATTCAACTTGCCAAAATAATTCAACAAAAATATTTTTCCACAATAAAGAGCTCACGGCTCATGCCAAAATAAATCAATAATATTGTTTTCTACAATAAAGAGATCACAGCTCCCTTACAATGAGTACGAAAATCTTACATAAATATTCGAGAATAAATAATTCAACAAAATAATATTTAAAAATCTTTAATACTCTGCTTCAATACCAATTCAAAATTGTCAAATACTTTATATTAATAATATTTAATATAAAGAAAATCAACCTTCAATTAATGCACAGAATAAAAGAAATCAAGTTCCAACTAAACAGGTAAAACAATTAGCAGAAAAAGGTCAAGCAATTTTAAATTATAAACATTAAATCAATGATGAAGAATATAACAAGGTAAAATTATTTAAATAATATGCAACAGGGATCTACACAATTTAAAGATATAATTTTCCACATTTAGCCCGTGTACACACTCGTCACCTCGTGTACCCAACTTTCAACACATTATAATTTATCACTTTATTACCAATCCTAGAGGAAATTTCCCCCACACAAGGTTAGACAAGTCACTTACTTCGACTTGCTCCAATTTAATCACGTAGTATGCCTTTTCCTCTATTTTCTCACTTCGATCAACTCGAATCTAGTCATAATTAATTTGATACAGTCAACAAAAATTAAAGAATCAATTCCATAAGAAAATACTACATTTTTCAATAAAAATCCAAAATTAAATCAAAAATCGTCTGTGGGGCCCACATCTCGGAATCCGGCGAAAGTTACGAAATATGAATGCCCATTCAACCACGAGTCTAACCGTACCAAAATGACTAAATTCCGATAACAATTCGACCCTTAAATCCTCAAATCTATTCAAGAGGGGTTTCAAATTTTTCCAACTTAAATCACCAATTAAATGTTAAAAGCAGTGATAGATTCGGGTAATCTAACCAAGATTGAGTTAAGAACACTTACCCCAATGTTTTCTCTGAAAATCTCCGAAATATTGCCTCAATCCGAGCTGTAATTTCGTTAAAAATGGATTTCAGAACTTAAACTCACTGCCCAGTCATTTGCTCTACGCGATCGCGAACATTCACACGCGATCGCGAAGCACAGATTTACACTACCCAGGTTTAGCCATACGCGATCGCAAACAATGCCACGCGATCGCGATGTACAAGATTCCAACTCTACGCGATCGCATTCCTCTTCACGCGATCGCATAGAGCAAACGCGAGGCCCAACTTCCTCTCAGGCTTCCTCTTCGCGAACGCGGTCTTAGTCACGCGTTCGCATAGAACAACTTGCCAAACCTACGCGATCGCATAGCACAAAATTTCCAGCTGCCCAATTAACCCTACGCGATCGCAGACCTTCTCACGCGATCGCGTAGAAGGAAACCTGAACCTGCAGAAACCATAATTTCAGCTATCAAGCCAAGTCCAAAAATGATCTGTTAAGCATCCATAATGCACCCGAGCCCCTCGGGACCTCAACCAAATATACCAACAAGTCCTAATAAATCATAAGAACTTAGTCGAGTCCTCAAATCACATCGAACAACACTAAAAACACGAATCACACATAGATTCAAGCCTAATAAACTTTAAAACTTCTAATTTCTACAAAACGACGCTGGAACCTATCAAATCAAGTCTGATTGACCTCAAATTTTGCACGCAAGTCATAAATGACATAACTGAGCTATTCAAATTTTCAGAATCGCATTCTAACCCCGATATCAAAAAGTCAACTCCCCTATCAAACTTCAAAAACTTAAATTCCTGTTTTTGCCATTTCAAGCCTAATTTAACTACGAGCCTCCAAATAATTTTTCGGGCACGCTACTAAGTCCAAAATCACCATACGAAGCTATTGAAATCATCAAAATTTTATTCCGGGGTCATTTTCACATAGGTCAACATCCAGCCTACCTTTTAAACTTAAGTTTTAAACTTTGGAACTAAGTGTTCCAATTTATTCTAAAATCTTATCGGACCCGAACTAATTACTCCGACAAGTCATATAACAGTTATAAAGTACAAAATGAGTATTAAATAGGGGAACGGGGCTACAGATTTTAAAATGACTGGCCGGGTCGTTACAAACCTACTCCAAACCAAATTTAAAGAACTATAAAACCTTCAAAGAACCAACTTTCACTATTAGGCGCCGAGACGCTCCCGGATCATCCAAAACCCGATTCGAACATATGCCCAAGTCCGAAATCATCATACGAACCTATTGGAACCGTCAAATCCCGATTCCGAGGCCGTTTACTCAAAATATTGACCGAAGTCAAACTTAGCATTTTTAGCCAACCTTAAGGAACCAAGCGTTCCGATTTCAACCCGACTCCTTCCAAATCCTGAACTAATCATCCCCGCAAGTCATAAAATAATAAAAGAACATACGGGGAGTCTTATTTAGGGAATGGGGTTATAAAAAGCAAAATGACCGGTCGGGTCGTTACAAGGGCTAGCGCCCCATGCTACCCCGGGCGCTGTCGATGGGAAATGTTTTCTATTTCGCCCGAAAATGGGCATAACTCTCTCATACGATGTCCGAATTTGACGATTCATTTTGCTATGGCTCAGTAATTTCAATACGGGTCTAATGCTTTAATCAAAACTGAATTTTGAGCTCATTTGCTTAATTTGATACTACTTATGCTTGAAGAAACGATATCAAAACATTCTAGAAATATCCAAATTCTACATTCGATGCTGAAACCTATAAAATCAAGTCCGATTGACCTCAAATTGTGCACACAAGTCATAAATGACATAACGGACCTATATAATTTCCATAACTAGATTCGAACCCTGGTATCAATAAAGTCAACTCCCGATCAAACTTCCAAACCTTCCATTTCCAACTTTCGCCATTTCAAGTAAAAATCAACTATAGACTTCCAAATAAATATTCAGACACATTCCTAAGTCCAAAATCACCGTACAGAGCTATTGGAACCATCAAAACTCTATTCCGAAGTCGTTTGCATAAAAGTCAAACTCCGTTCAACCCTTTTCATTTAAGCTTCCAACATGAAATTGTTTCTTTCGAACTAATTCCGAAATACCTGAAACATCAAAACCAACGATTCACACACGTCATAATATTTCATATGAAGCTATTCAAGACTTTAAATAGTTGAAATGAGTTAAATGTTCAAAATGACAAGTCGAATCATTACACGTTTGTTTCTTAGTAGTCTTCAGTTTAAGTTAATTTCCTTTTATTTTTCTCAAACAAATATCTATGATTGGAAAATTTGACGAATTGTATTTCTTTAGGAGTTGTGAATATTCCATGATACCACATGGGATGAGATTAGTTATTCTATTTTCTATATAGGATAGCTAATTCCACAATTTTAGTATAAGAATTATCAAAAAATTAGCTAATATTTATACCATAGTCCCAAATTCTATATGGGATTATTATCTTTATCCCACGTGTATCCCTTATTCTCTATGGTGTATGCAAAATTTATTGAGACTTGGGAAAGTATAGTCATGAAACTATAACGGCCATAGCTAGTTCGATCTATTGTTAAAAAATTTAATACACATTAAAAAAAAGATATTAGATAGTAGTAATTATCTATAAAGAGTATTTGATTAAATTATTCCTATTTCTTCCTTAAATGAGTAAATAATAACTACATGCCATCTTACAACTGTGAAAATGGAATTCCAAAAACAATTAGTGCCTTAGCTTCTTGATTTTCTGAAGTGACAAAATCTGGAGTAAATTTCATGGATGGTCATTCAACTTTGTGTTCATTACCCAAAAGTCATTTTTCTTTCTTTTGGTACGTAAAAGTCATTCAACTTTATGTTCATTACCTAAAAATTATTTTTCTTTCTTTTGTTACACAAAAATTATTTTACTATGTTATATTTATCACAATAAACATTTTGACTAGATCTTACAAATTATTCATCTGAAAAGTCATGTCACGACCTAATTTCACATATAAGTCATGATGGCGCACAACACTACAGCTAATGTAACGACCCGGCCAGTCGTTCAGAGAGTTATAGCCCTGTTTCTCCATTCCTGCTTTTTTATGTGTTGTTCATCGGTGTTGAGTTGTATCGAGTTGGTAGGTTTGGGTCCGGAGTAATTTTGGAGTGAAATGAACACTTAGTCTCTTAGTTAGAAAAGTCAACCGGAAGTTGACTTATGAGTAAACGAATTTGGATGTGGATTTTTATGTTTCGATTAGTTTCGTTGGGTGATTTTAGACTTAGGAGTGTGTCTGAAATGTAATTTGGAAGTCCGTGGTAGAATTAAGCTTGAATTGGCAAAAGTTGGAAGTTTATAAGTTCTTAGGCTTGAATCCGAGGTTGATTTGGTGTTGTTTTGGGTGTTCCGAAGGTTCGACTAAGTTTGGGTAGTAATATATGACTTTTAGGAATTATTCGTTGAGGTCCCGAGGGCCTTAGGTGAGTTTCAGATAGGTTTGGGTTGTGTTGCGCTCGTTTTTCTTATGTTTCGACGCCGTTTCTTCAAGCATAAATGATATCATATTGAACAAATGAGCTCCGATTTCTTTTTTGATTGAAGCATTAGATCCGTATCGTAATTACGGACCCGTAGCAAAACAATCGTCAAATTTGGATATCGTATGAGAATTTTATGGTCATTTTACTAAGAATTAGTTTGCCAGATTTTTCAGATTACTTACGAAATTGCCACTGACGGTGTATTTAAAAATCTGCACGATTTGCAAATATTAAAACCTACATCTCCTTCATTATAAGGTCAAATTGAGTGATTCAAAAGCCTAACTTGACTAAAATTTCACAAGGAATCCATTGGAGGCATAAAAAGCGAGTTTCGAGATCGTTTGGCATGAGAAACGAGGCAGAATATCTGGCAGAAAATATATAAAATAAGGGTTTGTTCATTCGGTCATATTTTGATTTGGGGAGCTCGAATTTGGGCGATTTTGGCGGCGATTTTCATCATAAGGATTGGGGTAAGTTTTCTCTACTCAGTTTTGGTTATATTTTATGAATCCATCTTTGTTTTTGGGATTTGATTGATGATTTCAAAGTGAAATTGAGGGAGTTAGGGTTTGAGTTTTGGAGAGTTTAAGTGAGGATTTGACGGACCAAACGGAGTCCGATTTTGATGAATTTTATATGGTTAGACTCGGGAGAGGACGAGGTTTATTATTCTGCCATTTTTGACTGATTTCGAGACGTGGGCTCGGGGGCCGATTTTTGGCCGATTTCAGATTTTTGGCATATTTATGTAGTTTTTATTGTGGAATTCGATTCTTTAGACTATGTTGATAGTAGTATTCTGATTTTTGGTTAGATTCGGAGCTTTTGGAGACTGATTCCAAAGACGAGGGCATCCCGGAGTTGGATTTTACGCTGTTAAGGTAAGTAACAGTTTTAACTCTGGCTTTGAGGGTATAAACCCGGAGAATTTGATATCGTGTGACTGTTTGGAGGTGATACCCACACTAGGTGACAAGCGTGTGGGTGTCTACGTCGAGGGATTGAGACTTGGTCCGTCCCGTGAGGCCTCATGGCTATCATCTGTGTTTACGTAGTTACTTGTTGTTGAACTTGTCTGCCTTCATGTTAGAGATCATGCTTAGGCTTTATTCATGCTCACATTATTTGTACTCAGTCATAGAAATTATTGTATATGTTTACCTCAGTCTCTATTATTTGCTAATATGCTGTGATACTTGATGTGGGATGTGTTCCCTTATTTGTTGATGATGGTGAGGCTAGTGAGGTACATGATTGAGTGAGGCCGAGGGACTGGTTTGGAGGATATTAATATCATAGCGTGTGAGTTGTCTGCGTAGCATGTGAGTTGACCGTGTGGGTCCAGGTATTGATACCATAGCGTGTGAGTTGTCTGCGTATCACGTGAGTTGACCGTGCGGATCCAGGTATTGATATGATGGCACGTGAGTTGTCCGTGCTTAGCTCTTGGGCTTTGGGAGCCCCCCCGCCCCGGAGTCTGTACACCCCCCCCTCCCCCAGTGAGCGCAGAGTGTTGAGTGTTGAGTGCTGAGTGCTGAGTGATGAGTGATGGAATGACACTGCTGTGAGGTTGTATTTATTTGTGTTGTTGCTGCATTTATCTGTTAAACTTCTTTGTGGCATTTACTGAGTTATGGAATTTACTTGTTTATTTCTGTTTATTTTTAAATTGTGAAAATAAATAATTGGACTGTTTTACTTAGCTCGTCACTACTGCTCAGTTCCTTAGTTATTTCTGTTACTACTGAGTCGGTTGTACTCATACTACACCCTGCACTTTATGTGCAGATCAAGGTGAGTTAGAGCGCGACGATCGTTGAGTTCAGGCGGGCTATCTGTGGAGATTGCAAGGTAGTTGCTAGCGTCCGCAGGACCTTGTTACTCCTTTTGTTATTTTTTCTTTTGGACAGTTAGTTTATATATCTTAGTTTATAGTTTTAGACGCTCATGACTTAGTGATACCGCGATGTTTGGTGCTCGTTTCCGTATTTTTCTATATTATATTTAGAGTTGATTTAGTTTATGAAAAATTTAATGTTGAAATATTTTATTAAATTCTTATAATCGGTTTAGTAGTAATATTTTGGGAAGTAGGCTTGCCTTGTAACACAATAGGCGCCATCACGACCATGGTTAGATTTTGGTTCGTGACAACTAGGCAAGCCAACAAATAAATTAAACATATATCAATTATTTTCAGAATAATTTTCTAAGTAATTTTATTATTTTACTATTAATATTTAAAGAAATTTGAAACAATATTGATTAACTTAAATCCAAGAAAATAATAGAATCCCAATTCTACCAATGTTTGTACAAAGACCTGGTATCACAAGTGTATGAGCATCTAGTAGATTATACAAAACTCCCAAAAACTGTCTGAAATAAAAATAGACAAAATGAAAGTACAAGGAGAGGCACTAGTAGCTACATAACGGCTCAGCAAGGCAGCTCACCACTACGCCTCTGGGTAACGTGGATGTACGATGATAGGTCCTCCACTAGTACCTGCCTCAGATCCTGCACAAAAAATCTAACAAGTGTAGCATGAGCACGTAAACAACGTGTACCTAGTAAGTATCAAGCCTAATCTCGAAGTGGTAGAGACGAGATGATCAACTTTGACACTCACTAAGGGTCAACAATATTAAATAGAATAAAACTGAATTTATTTAACTCAGCATGATTCACAAAGCCAATAATAATTTAATTTAATCAGCAAAAATAATTAAATTCCCTCAAACACAACAATTCGCAATATATTAATTAAATTCCTTCAATTCCAATAAATTTTCAATCCATTTATTAAATCCACAAGCTACAATTTAAAACATCGTGATATCGTGTATTTATTATTATTATTAAGCACGATTTCTGCCGAAGTCGTACGACCCGATCCAGAGTGTTGTGTACATTGCCGAGGGACGTACGGTACGAGCCATAGATGTATCTATCCTGCTGAGGCATTCGGCCCGCTCCACAAGAAAGGAGGACATTTTCTTATGTACCTCCGGAAGGAGAGTATATTCATTATAAGATTAATTCGGGAGGATGAACAATTTCTTTTATCAATTAATTAATTTACACATAAAATTAAGCATATGAGATTTTTATCCTTTAATATTTTTATCCATATATATATAATATTTTTATCTAACAATTATATATATATATATCAAATAATATTAATTAAACAAAAAATACAATTTACACAAGTAATTCATGCTTTGAGTCCTAAACTACCCGGACTTTAGCATTTATAGTAGCTAGACATGGACTCTCGTCACCTTGTGCGTACGTACGTAGCCCCCACAATTAGCAACAATTATTACTTTAATTATCTATGAGGTAATTTCCCTCTCACAAGATTAGACAAGAGACTTACCTTGTCTCAAAGTCCACTTTTCAATTACCACATCACGTTAAATCCTCGATTCGACACTAAAAAATCCGAAACTATCCAAATATTATACAAAATAATTAATACATGTTCAATAACTTGAATTTAGGCCATTAAATAATTTACTTAACCAAAACAATAAAATTCCTAAAATTCACCCCAGGCCCACGTGCCCGGATTCTGGAAATTTTCAGATGAAAACGTTACCCATAATCTCAAGAACTCAAATATATAATTCCTATCCAATTCCATAACCATTTTCATGGTTAAAATCTCATTTTTATAAAAATCTAGGTTTTTCACCTAAACCCTTGATTTCTAAGATTTACTAGTTATAATCTACCTATAATCTATGTATTTAACTCAAGGTGTGTAGAATTAACTTACCTTCCAATTTCTAGTTGAAATCCCCCTCTCAAAAGCTCTGAAATCGCCCAACAATGGATGAAAAATAGAAAGAAATAGACTGAGTTTTCATCCATTTTAAGGTTCTGCCCAGACAGGTTTTTTTGTACCCGCGGAAGGAGTGCCGCACATGCGGCTTTCGCACTTGCGGAAATTCCTCGCAGTAGCGCATTTCCCACCTTTGGCCTGGCACCGCACCTGCGGAAGAGGTGCTCGCTTCTGCGCAAGCGCAGGTGCGCCCATTCCTTCGCACCTGCGCATCAGGCCTTCACACCTGCGCGTTCGCAGGTGCACCAATATACTTCGCACCTGCGATGGCTGGGCAGGCTCCTCTCCTTCGCACCTGCGGCTGTCCAAGCGCAGGTGAGATTATGACAATAGGTGGGAGCTTCAGTCTTTGCTCAAATTTCCAAAATTGATCTGAGCCTCGTCCGGTTAACACTCGGGGCCCTCAGGACCCCGCCCGAACATACCAACAGGTTTGAAATCATAAAACGGACTCGCTCGAACTCTCGGAACGTGTAAAACAACGTCAAATCTAAGAATCATACCCTAAACTAAATTGAGTCAAACTTAAGAACTTCAAATTCTTCAATTTATTTCCAATGCGCCGAAACATACTTAAACTACTCGGAATGACATGAATTTTGCGTGCAAGTCTTAAATCACTATATGAAACTATTTCCAAACTCGAAATTCCAAACGGACTTCAATTACTCTAAAACCTACTCCAAACCAAATTTAAAGAACTTTAAACATTCAAATAGTTAATTTTCACTATTAAGAGCCAAAACGCTCCCGGGTTATTCAAAACCCGATTCGAACATACACCCAAGTCTGAAATCATCATATGAACCTATTGGAACCGTCAAATCCCAATTCCGGGGTCGTTTTCTCAAAAAGATGACCAAAGTCAAACTTGGCCTTTTAGGGCTAATTTAAGGAACCAAGTATTCCGATTTCAACCCAAACACTTCCAAATCCCGAACCAACCATCCCCGCTAGTCATAAATCATTAAAAGCACGTACGAGGAGTTTTATTTTTTGGAACGAGGTTCTAAAAGTTAAAATGACCGGTTGAGTCATTACATTCTCCACCTCTTAAACAAACGTTCATCCTCGAACGGGTTTAGAATAATACCTGAAGTGCTAAATAAGTGTGGATATTTGCTACGCATGTCCTCCTCGGCTTCCCAAGTCACTTCCTCGACTGGTTGGACCCTCCACAGGACTTTTACTGCATAAATCCTCTTGCACCTCAACTGGCGAACCTGTTTATCAACAATGGCGACTGGCTCCTCTTCATAACCCAAACTATTATCTAGCTGAACTGTGCTAAAGTCTAACACATGTGATAGGTCGGCATGATACTTCCGGAGCATAGATACATGGAAAACCGGATGAACTCTTGATAGACTGGGAGGCAATGCAAGCTAATAAGCAACCTCCCCAACTCGTCTCAACACCTCAAAAGGGCCTATAAACCTTGGGCTCAACTTGCCCTTCTTCCCGAATCTCATGATTCCCTTCATCGGCGAAACTTTCAAGAGAACATTTTCACCTACCATAAATGATAAATCACACGCTTTTTGATCCGCGTAACTCTTCTGTCTGGATTGCGCTGTACGAAGTCTCTCCTGAATCAACTTTACTTTATCCATGGCATCCTTCACCAAATCAGTACCATGTAATTCGGCCTCACCGGGCTCAAACCATCCAATGGGCGAATGACATCGTCGACCATATAAAGCCTCAAATGGAGCCATCTCGATGCTGGATTGATAACTGTTATTATAAGCAAACTCGGTCAAAGGCAAGAAACAATTCCACTGACCTCCAAAGTCAATCATGAATGCCCTGAGCATATCCTCCAAAATCTGAATTGTCCGATCTGATTGCCCGTCGGTCTGCGGATGAAAGGCTGTGCTGAGCTCTACACGGGTCCCCAATTCACTCTATACTGATCTCCAGAAATGTGAAGTAAACTGAGGGCCTCTATGTGATATAATGGAAATTGGCACACCGTGCAACCGAACTATCTCCTGAATATAAATCTGGGCCAACCTCTCTGAAGTATATGTAGTCACAATAGAAATAAAGTGTGCCGACTT
Source organism: Nicotiana tomentosiformis (assembly GCF_000390325.3). Lineage (NCBI taxonomy): Eukaryota > Viridiplantae > Streptophyta > Magnoliopsida > Solanales > Solanaceae > Nicotiana > Nicotiana tomentosiformis. The sequence goes on along the minus strand of NC_090814.1, from coordinate 125,310,422 downwards.
GGTCAACCTGTCAACAATCACCCAAACTGCATCAAACTTCCGCAAGGTCTGCGGCAACCAAACTACAAAGTCCATAGTAATGCGTTCCCATTTCCACTCCGGTATAGTCATCTGCTGAAGTAGGCCACCTGGCCTCTGGTGCTCATATTTAACTAGCTGGCAATTTAGACACCTAGCTACATACTCAACTATGTCCTTTTGCATTCGTCGCCACCAATAATGCTTCCTAAAATCACGATACATCTTCATAGCACCTGGATGAATAGAATACCGAGAACTGTGTGCCTCCTCCAGGATCTTTTTCCTCAGTTCATCCACATTAGGAACACATAGACGATCCTGGAGTCGCAAAACACCCTCCGCACCAATAGTAACTACCTTGGCACCACCTCGTAGTACTGTTTCTCGAAGGACCATTAAGTGTGGATCATCATACTGGCGAGCCTTGATCTGTTCAAAAGTGAAGTCTAGGCTACAATACATACAAGAACTCGGCTGGGCTCTGAAATATCCAGCCGCACAAGTCTGTTGGCCAAGGACTGAATATCCAAAGCTAATGGCCTTTCCTCTGCTGAAATAAAAGCAAAACTACCCATACTCTCCGCCTTTCTACTCAAGGCATCAACAACCACATTTGCTTTGCCCGGATGATATAGGATAGTAATATCATAATCATCCAATAGATCCAGCAATATGCGCTGCCTCAAATTTAGATCCCTCTGCTTGAACAAATGCTACAAATTGCGATGATCAGTGTAAACTTCACAAGAAACCACATAAAGATAATGCCTCCAAATCTTAAGAGCGTGAACAATCGCAGCTAATTCCAAATCATGTACCGGATAATTCTTCTCGTGGGGCTTCAGCTGACGTGAAGCATATGCAAAAACTCACCCTTCTTGCATTAATACACAACCCAAGCCAACGCGTGAAGCGTCACAATACATTGTATACATCCCCGAATCGGAAGGCAACACTAACACTAGTGCTATAGTCAATGATGTCTTGAGCTTCTGAAAGCTCACATCACAATCATCGGACCATCGGAACGGAGCACCATTCTGGGTTAATTTGGTCAAAGGTGCCACAATAGATGAAAAACCCTCCACGAACCGACGATAATAACCTGCTAAATCCAGAAAACTCCTGATCTCAGTCGCCGAAGTGGGACGATGCCAATTCTAAACTGCCTCAACCTTTTTGGGATCAACTTTTATACCATCGCCCGATATAATATGCCCCCAAAATGCTACAGACTCTAGCCAGAACTCACATTTGGAGAACTTAGCATATAGCTTTTGTTCCCGCAACGTCTGAAGAACCACTCTTATATGTTGCCCATGCTCCTCCTTACTGGTCGAGTAAATCAAAATGTCATCAATGAAAACAATGGCAAACGAATCAAAATATGGCCTGAATACCTTGTTCATCAGATCCATAAACGTTGCCGGGGTGTTAGTGAAACTGAAGGACACCACCAGAAACTCATAATGACCATATCTAGTTCGGAAAGCAGTGTTCGAAACATTCGAATCCCGAATCTTCAACTGATGGTACCCCGACCTCAAGTCGATCTTAGAGAACACCCTAGCACTCTGCAACTGGTCAAATAGATCATCAATACGCGATAATGTGTACTTGTTCTTAATAGTGACTTTGTTCAATTGGCGATAATCGATACACATCCGCATTGTTCCATCCTTCTTCTTCACAAATAATACCGGTGCACCCCAAGGGGATACACTCGGTCTGATGAACCCTTTGGATAGTAAATCCTCAAGCTGTTCTTTAAATTCTTTAAATCTTTCAGAGCCATGCGATACGGTGGAATAGATATAGGCTGGTATCTGGAGCCAAATCAATACAAAAATCAATATCACGATCAGGAGGCATACCTGGAAGATCTGAAGGAAATACATCGGAGAACTCCCAAACTACATGCACTGAATCAATAGCCAGAGTCTCTGCAGTAGTATCCCGAACATAGGCTAGATAAGCCAAACAACCCTTCTCAACCATGTGTTGAGCCTTTATAAAAGAAATAACTCGATTAAATGAACTAACAGACGAACCCTTCCACTCCAGCTTAGGCAATGCTGGAATAGCCAAGGTAACAATCTTGGCATGACAATCTAGAATAGCATGATATGGAGATAACCAATCCATGCCCAGAATAATTTCAAAATCGGTCATCTCGAGCAATAAGAGATTTGCTCTAGTTTTATAACCACAAAATGTAATAATACAAGACTGATTGATCCGGTTCACAATAACAGAATCCCCCACATGAGTGGACACATAAATAGGAGTACTCAAGGACTCACGAGAAACACCTAAGAATGGAGCAAATAGAGATGACACATATGAATACGTAGATCCTGGATCAAATAATACTGAGGCATCTTTGCCGAAAACAAAAATAATAACTGTAATCACGACATCTAAGGCCTCTGCGTCTGGTCTGGCCGGAAAAACATAGAACTGAGCTGGAGCGGCAACTGGCTGGCCTCCACCTGGATGACCTCCACCTCTAGGACAACCCCTACCCACTTGTCCTCCATCTTTTGGTAGTCGGACAACTGGTGGAGCAACTGGTCCGGTAATCATAGGCTGTTGACCCTGTTGCACTTGTTTACCCCGACGCTTGGGGCAGAATCTCCGTATGTGACTAGGGTCCCCGCACTCGTAACAGCTCTTCGGTACGATGGGCTGCTGACTAAGAGTCTCGCCCTGTTGAACTGAATACCCAGTGGGAGGACCCTGAATAGCTGGTGGGCGCTAAGAACTCTCTGGTATAACACTAAGATAGGGTCGCACTGAAGCACCTCGAGAAGGCGGTGGTGCTGGATATGGGGGCCTGCTAGATTGCCCTCTTACGAATTGACCTCTGCCCCTAGACGGAGCACCTCTGAACTCTCCAGAATACCTGAACCGCTTATCTCTCATAACCCGCTCTCAGCTCCGCTGACGTACACCCTCAATCCTGTGGGCTATCTCCACAACTAGCTCATAAGAAGTACCTATCTCAACCTTTCTAGCCATAGTGGCCTGAATGCCAGTATGTACACCCGCAACAAACCTCCGGACTCTCTCCGCCTCAGTAGGGAGTATCATAAGTGCATGGCGAGATAACTCATAAAACCTCGCCTCATAATCGGTCACTAACATCTGACCCTGCTGGAGCTGCTCAAACTGAAACCTTAACTCTTCCTTCTGGGAGGGTGGAATATACCTGTCCAAGAAGATACGGGTGAACATCTCCCAAGTCATGGGAGGAGAATCTGCTGGTCTGCCAAGAACATAAGACTACCACCATCTACGGGCCCTGCCCTCTAGTTGAAAAGTAGCAAAGTCTACCCCATGAGACTCCAATATCCTCATGTTGTACATTCTATCCTTGCACCGATCAATGAAATCCTGGGGATCCTCATGTCGCTCACCCCTAAAGTCAGGAGGATGTAGTCTAGTCTATCTGTCCAATAGTTTTTGTGGATCAGCGGCTGCAGCTGGCCTGGGCTCAGGTGTAGTTGCTGCCACTGGCTGGGCTCCACCCACGGGTAGTGTATCCTGGGTCTGATATACAGCAGTTGCCTGTCCATGAGTCTGCGTGGTAGGGGTCTGTGCTCCCCCGCCCGCCTGGGATGTGGCTGGGTCTGCCGGAAATAAACCGGCATGAGTCATATTGTCCATGAACCGCAGCATACGACCCATAATATCCTGGAATCCCAATGTAGATGTGAAATCCAACGGAGCTGGCTCTGCCACAGGCACTTCACCCTACTTCTCAATAATGGGATCCTCTACTGAACCCACTGGCGGCATAACTGGAACAGTGCTAGGACGTCCTCGCCCTCTACACGGGCTGGAGCCCTCCCTCGGCCTCTAGCAACTGGGGGAGTACCCTTTCCCTGATCTGGAGCCTCATTAGAGCGCATTCTCACTATCTGTGAGAGAGTAAGAGAAAGATATTTAGTAGTACATCAATTGCATGATGGGAGATGAAGAAAGGTAGTTTTCTAACACCCTATAGCCTCTTGAAGATAAGTACAGACGTCTCCGTACCGATCCGCAAGACTCTATTAGGTCTGCTCATAATTTGTGAGACCTACGTGAACCTAATGCTCTGATACCATGTTGTCACGACCGAAATTCACCTATAGGTCATGATGGTGCCCAACACTACAGCTAGGCAAGCCAACAAATAAATTAAACATATATCAATTATTTTCAGAATAATTTTCTAAGTAATTTTATTATTTTACTAGCAATATTGAAAGAAATTTGAAATGATGCTGATTAACTTAAATCCAAGAAAATAATACAATCCCAATTCTACCAATGTGTGTGCCAAGACCTGGTGTCACAAGTGTATGAGCATCTAGTAGATTACGCAAAACCCCCAAATACTGTCTGAAATAAAAATAGACAGAATGAAAGTATAAGGAGAGGAACTGGTAGCTACAGAACGGCTCAGCAAGGCAGCTGGCCACTACGCCTCTAGGTAATGTGGATGTACGATGATAGGTCCTCCACTAGTACCTGCCTCAGATCCTGCACAAAAAATGCAACAAGTGTAGCATGAGTACGTAAACAACGTGTACCTAGTAAGTATCAAGCCTAATCTCGAAGTGGTAGAGACGAAATGGTCGACTTTGACACTCACTAAGGGTCAACAATATTAAATAGAATAAAATAGAATTTATTTAACTCAGCATGATTCACAAAGTCAATAATAATTTTATTTAATCAGCAGAATAATTAAATTCCCCCAAACGCAACAATTCGCAATATATTAATTCAATTCCTTCAATTCCAATAAATTTCCAATCCATTTATTAAATCCACAAGCTGCAATTTAAAACATCATGATATCGTATATTTATTATTATTAAGCAAAATTTCTGTCGAGGTCGCACGGCCCAATCCAGAGTGTTGTGTACACTGCCGAGGAACGTGCGATGCGATCCATAGATGCATCTATCCTGCCGAGGTGTTCGGCCCATTCCACAAGAAGGGAGGACATTTTCTTATGTACCTCCGGAAGGAGAGTATATTCATTATAATATAAATTCAAGAGGATGAATAATTTCTTTTATCAATTAATTAATTTACACATAAAATTAAGCATATGAGATTTTCATCCTTTAATATTTTTATCTAACAATTCACAATAAATAAATATATATAAATCAAATAATATTAATTAAACAAAGAATTCAATTTACACAAGTAATTCATGCTTTGAGTCCTAAACTACCCGAACTTTAGCATTTATAGTAGCTACACACGGTCTCTCATCATCTCGTGCGTACGTAGCCCCCACAATTAGAAACAATTATTACTTTAATTACCTATGAGGTAATTTCCCCCTCACAAGATTAGACAAGAGATTTACCTTGTGTCAAAGTCCACTTTCGGATTACCACGTCGCGTTAAATTCTCGATTCGACGCCGAAAAATCTTAAACTATCCAAATATTATACAAAATAATTAATACATGTTCAATAACTCGAATTTAGGCTATTAAATAACTTACCTTAACCAAAATAGTAAAATTTCTAAAATTTTCCCCAGGCCCACATGCTAGGATTCTGAAATTTTTCGGATGAAAACGTTACCCATAATCTCAAGAACTCAAATATATAATTTTTATCCAATTTCATAACCATTTTCGTGGTTAAAAATCTACGTTTTTACCTAAACCCTTGATTTCTAAGATTTACTAGTTATAATCTACCTATAATCTATGTATTTAACTCAAGGTGTGTAGAATTAACTTACCTTTCAATTTCTAGTTGAAATCCCCCTCTCAAAAGCTCTGAAATCGCCCAACAATGGATGAAAAATAGAAAGAAATGGACTGAGTTTTCGTCCATTTTAAGGTTCTGCCCAGACAAGTTTTTCGCACATGCGGATGGAGTGCCGCACATCCGGCTTTCGCACCTGCAGAAATTCCTCGCAGGTGCGCATTTCCCACCTTTGGCCTGGCACCGCACCTGCGGAAGAGGTGCTCGCTTCTGCGCAAGCGCATGTGTGCCCATTCCTTCGCATCTGGCCTTCGCACTTGCGCGTTCGCATGTGCGCCAATATACTTCGCGCCTGCGATGGCTCGGCAGGCTCCTCTCCTTTGCACCTGCGATTGGTGGCTCACACATGCGGCTGTCCAAGCGCAGGTGCGATTATGACAGTAGCTGGGAGCTTCAGTCTTTGCTTAAATTTCTAAAATTGGTCCGAGCCTCGTCCGGTTAACACTTGGGGCCCCGCCCGAACATACCAACAGGTTTGAAATCATAAAACGGACTCGCTCGAACTCTCGGAACGTGTAAAACAACATCAAATCTAAGATTCAAACCCTAAACCAAATTGATTCAAACTTAAGAACTTCAAGTTCTTCAATTTATTTCCAATCCGCCGAAACATACTTAAACTACTCGGAATGACACGAAATTTTGCGTGCAAGTCTTAAATCACTATACGGAACTATTTTCAAACTCGAAATATCAAACGGACTTCAATTACTCAAAAACCTACTCAAAACCAAATTTAAAGAACTTTAAACCTTCAAATAGTTTATTTTTACTATTAAGCGCCAAAATACTCCCGTGTTATCCAAAATCCGATTCGAACATACGCCCAAGTCCGAAATCATCATATGAACCTATTAGAACCATCAAATCCCGATTCCGAGGTCATTTTCTCAAAATGTTGACCGAAGTGAAACTTGGCCTTTAAAGGCTAACGTAAGAACCAAGTGTTCCGATTTTAACCCATACACTTCCAAATCCCGAACCAACCATCCCCGCAAGTCATAAATTATTAAAAGCACGTACGAGGAATATTATTTTTGGGAACGGGATTCTAAAAGTTAATATGACCGGTTGGGTCATTACCAGTCTATAATGCCCTTGATATTACAAATCATCCCATTTATATACTATCTTCTATATTATATGCTATATAATATACTTTTACCCAGGTATTTTACTTATAATTAAAATAATTTTATATTATTTTATTTATTATTTTTATAATATATTTGTACATTTAATTCTTTCTTAACGTTAATTTTTAAGATACAAAAGTAGAATTATTAAAATTGTCAGTAATATTACCGTGAACAAAACTCAATTCCATGTTCTTAGCCAAGCTTAATAAAATATTTTTAATGAAAATTATAAAATCAAAGTTTACTGATTTATCAGCTAAGCCATACTCATTAATCCAATAAATAAAATACCCACATTTAGCACAATGACACATCATATTATTACTTTCAAATAAATAATATTAACATATAAAGCTTTAAAACTCTTAATATTAAACACAAATATCTTTGAATTGTTTTAAAAAATATTTATTGTCTATAAAAAAAAACTATCATTTGTTAAACAAATCTGTTTGTTATTATTTCAAATAAATATTAAAAATAATTTTTTTATTTTTATTTTTATATTTAAAATATGTTCATGTTTAAATATGATTAAACAAAGTGAGTTCCATGAAAATATTAAATGTATGAATGTATTATAAAAATAATAAATAAAATAATTTAAAGTTATTTTAATTATAAGTAGAATACCTAGGTAAAAATATATAATATAGTATATCATATAGAAGGTATTACACAAATGAGAATATTTATAATGTCAAGGGTATAATAGACTTTTCAAGTAAAAGTATTATAAAATCTGGCCAATGTGACTTTTTGTGATAATTAGAGCAAAGTAAAATAATTTTTTTATAACAAAAGAAAGAAAATTGCCTTTTAGGTAATGAACACAAATTTGAATGATTTTTATGTAACAAAAAGAAGAAAAATGACTTTTGCGTAATGAACACAAAATTGAATGACCACCAATAAAATTTACTCCAAAATCTGGATCAATTTTCTTTTTCTGGTGAATGTGACTTGATTAAAAGGGCCGGAAGATACCGTTTATATTTATTTTTTTCCAATGGCCAAATTACTCAACTATAATTTTAAACGTACGTTTTTCAAATTTTCTTTTCTTTTACAAAACTAGTCAATAGTACGCGAATCGCGCGTTGATCTTGTCTAAATGAATAAAAAATAAGGCCAAAATCTTAGATAGCCCCTTAAACTTGGTACATTTTGTAAAATAAACATATAACTAATGGGGTAACCAAATAAACACTTAAACTCGTCCAAAGTTATAATTTTGAAATACCTCTGTCCATCCTGGCATACCGCGTGTTGTATATTTACTGATGAGCGCGTGATACCTAATTTAAAGTTGTTGTGTCAGAAAATTAACGGTAAAAAAATCCTCTTTATATAACATATACCCAATATTACCTTTCCCCAACGATTAAAAAAATCCTAGCCCTTAATATTCCTCTTTTCCATAGCTGAAAACACCATTGAAGCCAAAACATTTCAGAGGTCAATTTATGTGTTTTCTTCTACATCTCTCTTAAATCACAGTAAAAGCTTCCATATATTTTTCTCTCTAACTTGTTATCTCCCTTCTCCAAACAAGTTGATGATGAGACTAAGTAATGGGGCTATGATCTGTCATTGTGGAAAAAAAGTAGTATTGCAGACTTCTTGGTCTCCAAATAATCCTGCTCGAAGATTTTATGGATGTAAATATGAACAAGTACTGATTTTATATTTCTTTGTTTGCCTTAAGTTTCAATTCTTTTTTCTCTGTTTTAAAATATTAATCTTATATTACTTTGTGAATAGGCTGGATGCAAGTATTTTATGTTGTACGATGAGCAAATGCCTGACCAAGCTCGGAGTTATAACACTATCCATGTGGAATTGTAGCAGAATAAAAAAATAAAAATATTCCCCAAAATCCTAGACAAATGCCCAAACTTTTAACAAAAAATAACAACAAAACTAACTAATTTAAACTATAAATCCATGCAAACAGAAGTACCTTTTACTTGTTTCTGTCACTGAAGAGACAAAATCAACTAAAATCTCCAAAAAAAATCATCAAAACCCTTGAACATGGAATCTACAGTCAACCCATCAATCTCCAGCATAAAATAAAATCTCCACCTTTAAATGATTTCCTCTTAATTTTGTTGAAGTTTGGATGAAATTTAACTTTAGAATTAAAAAAACTATGATGCAAATTAGATAGGGAATGGGATGGGAGTTGGGCCTCAAAAAGCGAAGAGAGAGAGAAGATGAACAAATGAGAGGTATTATTTGCTTACATGGAAAATAAAATACACGTGTTAGCATATTATTCGTTTATTTGCCATGTAAGTGGCGTTTGAACCTTTCGCACGAAGTCTAACGTAGAGAGGTGTTTAAAAATTACACTTTGGACGAGTTTAAGTGTCTATCTAGTCACCCCATAAGCTTATATATTTATTTTACAAAAGGTGCCAAGTTTAAGGGCTATCTAAGATTTTGGCCAAAAAATAATTATATAAATATTTTGTTTAAAATTATACTTGAGTTATAAAATAAAGAGAAATCTATGCAATATGCCCATGAAAATACCAGTTAAGTCCATATACGTTTAAAATATTTATTTTACCTTGTATACCTACTTTATAACACTTTATTTACTTTTTAAATCTTTAATATTATTATATGCCATTAAATAAATTCACCTTATAAAAAACTAAATAAACTTTTACTCCAACTTAATTAATCCCTTAAGGCTTAAAACACTCCATGATCCATCTTAAAGAAATTGGGATTATACCTTTTCACCAAAAAGTCAAAACCCCAATAGTTTCTCTATAAAGTCCTTCATCGTTTTTTTTCTTCTCTTCCATTAATGTAATCAAAAGAAAAACTAAAATAAGGTAAAAATATTCTAATTAGGGATATAATATCTAAACTAAAATCAAATATTAGAATATACTATTTAAATCAATACACCACAATATCCTAATGAAAAATATAGTATCCAAATCAAATAAACTATAATATTCTAATTGAAAATATAATATTCAAATCGAACATACCACAATATTCTAATTTGTAATACAATATTAACATACCACAATATTCTAATTTAAAATATAGTCTTCAAACTAGATATAGTTTCAAGAAATTGGGATTATACCTTTTCACCAAAAATGTAACGAGTCGGCCGGTCGTTTTAAACTCTAGCGCGTCGTTCGGCGGTTTGAGGTCTTGGGTAGCTTCACTTCAGGTGCTACGACTTGTACGCGTGGTCAGAATTGAATTTCAGGAAGTTCGAAGTTGATTTGAAAAGAAAATTCTAATTTCGGAAGCTTTAAGTGGGAAGAATTGATTAAGGTTTGACTTTTGAGTAAACGACTTCAGAACCATAATTTGAAGGTTCCAACATGTTTGTATGATGATTTTGGTCTTAGGAGCATGTTCGTATGTCGATTTGGAGGTCCGTAGGTCATTTCGGCGTCAATTGGCGAAAGTTGAAAATTTGATGATTTTGTGAAGTTTGACCGGGAGTGGACTATTTGCTATCAAGGTTGGATTCTGATTTAGAAAGTGGAAGTAGGTCTGTAATGTCAATTATGACTTGTGTGCAAAATTTGAGGTCAATCGAACTTGATTTGATAGGTTTCGGCGTCGAATGTGGAAGTTTGATGTTCTAAAGTTCATTAAGCTTGAATTGGGGTGTGATATGTGGTTTTAGCATTGTTTGATGTGATTTGAAGGCTCGACTAAATTCGTATTGTATTTTGGGATGTGTTGGTATATTTGGTTAAGGTCCCGAAGGCCTCGGGTGGATACCTGTAACGATCCGACCGATCATTTTGCTTTCTAGAACCCCGATCCTCTAAATAAGACTCCACGTATGTGCTTTTACTGTTTTATGACTTGAGTGGATGGCTAGTTCGGGATTTGGAAGAGTTAGGGTTGAAATCGGAATAATTGGTTTCATAGTTTGGTTTTAAAAGGCTAAGTTTGACTTCGGTCAACATTTTTAGTAAACGACCTCGAAATCGGGATTTGACGGTTTCAATAGGTTCGTATGATGATTTTGGACTTGGGCATATATTCGGATCGGATTTTGGATAACCCGGGATCGTTTCAGTGCCTAATAGTGAAACTTGGCTCTTTGAAGGTTTTAATATTCTTTAAATTTGGTTTGGAGTAAGTTTTGGACATTCTGAGAGTTCGAGCGAGTCCGTTTTATGATTCCAAACTTGTTGGTACGTTCGGGCAGGCCCCCGGATGTTAATCGGACTATGCACGGACCAAGTTTGGACTTAGGGGAAACAGCTGAAGCACCAGGCTTCTGGTGCAATTGCACTTGCGGAGGGCTAACCGCAGGTGCGAGCTCACAGAAGCAAGCAAGAAGCCGCAGAAGCGGCCCAGGAACCGCAGATGCGGGTGGGCATGCGCACTTGCGAACGCGCAGGTGCGATAGACGAAACCACAGGGGCGGCATAAGCCACAGGTGCGGCATGTGCGTCGCAGGAGTGGACCCTCAGAAGCGGGCCAGAGGTCCGCAGAAGCGGAAGTAGGCCACTGGGCAAGGGCCGCATCTGTGATAACTTTTCCGTAGATGCGGAGCCGCAGAAGCGGCCAACCTTCCGCAGGTGCGAAAATCGCTGAAGGCAGAATCCCAATTTAATGCTGGACTTAGGCATTTTGAGCTCATTTATTTAATTTCTTCGGCGATTCTTGGAGCTCTTAGAGAGGGGATTTCACCTAACACTTTGAGGTAAGTAATTTCTATACAATGTGAGTTAAATACATAGTTTATGGGTAGATTTAATATATAAATTAGTTAAAATCATGGGTTTAGGTAAAAACTTAGGTTTTGATAAAAATGGGATTTAACCACGAAAATAGTTATGGAATTCAGTGAAAAACATATATTTGAGTTCATGAGGTTATGAGTAACAACTTGCTTCGAAAATTTCCGGAATCCAGGCATGAGGACCCGGAGGTGAATTTTAGAAAATTTTTAATTGGGGTTGGGTAATCACTTTAATAATTAGGATATGAACTTTTGAGCATGTATTGACTATTTTATATAACAGTTGACTAGTTTCAAGTTGTTTCACACCGAATTGAGTGTTTAAGCATAATCTTGGACCGGAAAGTAGGCTTTCAGATGAGGTAAGTGTCTTTTCTAACATTGTAAGAAGGAATTAACCCCATAGGTGAATTTAATTAATGTGTGCTTCTATTTGTGGGGGCTACGTATGCACGAGGTGGCGAAAGTCCGTACGTAACAACTAATTATGCTTATGTCGGGGTAGTTTTAGGTCTACACCATGCTTTGTTGACACCGTTATTTGATTATGCTTACTAATTGCCTTGAATAGAGACGAGATTGAGGATTTCAATATTTTAAAAGTTTCTAGTTGAATTTCTTGTTTTGGAAAGAATTGAGGGATATTATGATAACTTGAGAAAATCTATGTTCAACCGCGTCGCAAGTATATTCCGCGAGCGAGGTAAATTTTAATACTCTCATGGGAACGGGCCGTTCTCCTCGGCAGGTTAATAGATGCATCTATGGTTCATACCGTTCGACCCTCGACAATGCACACAGTATATGTACATGTATTTTGGATCATGCCGTACGTCCTAGGCATAATTCGTGTGTAATAATACTGGAAGCCCAATTATATTTGATATTGTTTCATTGGCTTGAGAGGTTAAATGATTAAATGAGGGAAATTGATTTGGTACTTACTATCGATGAAAAAGATTGTTTATTTATTTCTTGCTTCCGAGTTCTATTGTCATTTATATATTCCATGTTTAATTAGAAGTTTATATATTTTATTGTTGGCCCATAGTAAGTGTCGAAGTTGACCCCTCATCACTACTTCTTCGAGGTTAGACTAAATACTTACTGGGTATATGTTGTTTATGTACTCACGCTATAGTTCTGCACTAAATGTGCAGGATATGAGGCAGGTGCATCTGGATATCAGTCCGGCGCGCATCCTTGACTACTAAAAAACTTTGCGGTGAGCTACCTTCCGAGCCCGTTCTGCAGCAGCCGAAGTGTTTCTTTTGTTTTATTTTCTGTCTATTTCATTTCAAACAGTAGAGTAGCACTCTTTTGTATATTCTACTAGTAGCTCATACACTTGTGATACCAGGATTTGGAAATTTACGCTAGTAGACGCTTGATGGTTTTGGGTTATTTTACTTATCTCACTTTTTTTCAAAAAACTTATCTCTCATTTTTTAATTTAAATTCTTACTTCTTATTTATGCACGAAAAAAATCAACTATTTCAAAACTTTAAAAGAAAGGATCACAAAGTTAGATCACTATTGGCTTGCCTAGCGGTAACGCTTGGCGCCATCACGGCCTATAGGAGAAATTGGATTGTGAATACATGGTATCAGAGAACTAGGTTCACGTAGGTATCACAAGTTATGAGCAGGCGTAATAGAGTCTTGCGGATCGGTGCAGAGATGTGTGTATTTATCTTCGAGAGGCTATAGAGTGTTAGGAAACTACTCTCTCTTCATCTCCTATCATGCAGTTGATGGTATACTAAGTGTCTTTCTCTTATTCTCTCACAAATGGTGAGAACGCGCACGACGGATGTTCCAGACCCGGGAGGAGCTGCTCCCCCTGTTGCTAGAGGCCAAGGCAGAGGCTGGGGGAGGGCACCGGCTTGAGGTGAGGGACGATGACGTCCCAGAGTGTCCCCAGCTATACCACCAGCAGATCCAGTAGAGGATCCTATTATTGAGGAGCAGGGCGAGACGCCTACAACAGATCCAGGCCCGACGGATTTCAGGAGGTCATGGGCCGTATGTTGCGGTTCATGGACACCATGACTCAAGCTGGTTTATTTCCAGCAGACCCAGCCACATCTCAGGCGGGAGGGGGAGCACAAACCCCAAATGCTCAGGCTCCTGGGCATGCAGCTATCGTATATCAAACCCTGGGCACACTACCTATGGGCGGAGCCCAGCCAATTGCAGCAATCGTAGCTGATCCCAAACAAGCTACGGCCGGTGAGCTGCAAAATCTATTGGACAGATGGACTAGGCTACATCCTCCTGTATTTGGGGGTGAGCGAAACGAGGATTCCCAGGACTTCATTGATCGGTGTAGGGACAGACTGCACAACATGAGGATATTAGAGTCCCATGGGGTAGATTTTACTTCTTTCCAGCTTGAGGGCAGGGCCCATAGATGGTGGTAGTCACATCTTCTTGGTAGACCAATAAGTTCTCCTCCCATGACTTGGGATCAGTTTAAATGCCTTTTCTTAGATAGGTATATTTCACCCTCCCAGAGGGAAAAGTTGCGGTTTTAGTTTGAGCAGCTACAGCAGAATCAGAAGTCAGTGATCGATTATGAGGCGAGGTTCTTTTAATTATCTCGCCATGCACTTATGATACTTTCTATTGAGACAGAGAGAGTACAGAGGTTTGTTACAGGGTTGCACTGCGGTATTCAAGCCATTATGGCCCGAGAGGCTGAGATGGGGACCTCTTACAAGCTAGTTGTGAAGATAGCTTAGAGGATTGAGGGTTATTGTTAGCGGGACCGAGAGCAGATGCCGCCGGACAAGAGGTTTCATCATTCGGGAGTATTCAGTGGTGCTCCATCTAGGGCAGAGGTCAATTTGGGAGAGGTCAGCAAAGCAGGCCTACATATCCAGCACCGCCGCCTCCTCAGGGTGTTCCAGTTTGTCCCTATTTCAGCGCCATGCCAGAGAGTTTCTACTGCCCACCAGTTATCCAGGGTTCTTCCAGTGAGTATTCATGCCATCAGGTTCAGACCTCAGGGCAGCAGTCCACCATTTTGAGGGGTTGTTATGAGTGCGGAGATCCTGGCCACATGAAGAGATTTTGTCCCAGACTTCGGGGAAAGGCAGTGCAGCAGGGTCAACAACCCATGATTACAGCACCAGTAGCCGCACCAGCCGTCCAGCCGCCCAGAGGCGAAGGGAATATGGGTAAGGGCCGTCCTAGAGGTGGAGGCCAGACAGGTGGCTCTCCAGCTAGATTCTATGCTTTCCCGGCCAGACCAAATACAGTGGCCTCAGATGTCGTGATCACATGTATTATTTCTTTCTACGGTAGGGATGCTTCGGTATTATTTGATCCAGGATCCACCTATTCATATGTGTCATCTTTGTTTGCTCACTTTCTGGATGTTCCTCGTGAGTCCTTTGGCACTCCTGTTTATGTGTCCACTCAGGTGGGTGATTCTATTGTTGTGGATCGGGTCTATCGGTCCTGCATTGTTAAATTCTGTGGTTATGAGGCTAGAGCGGATCTTTTGCTGCTCAATATGACTGACTTTGAGGTTATACCGGGCATGGACTGGTTATTTCTATATCACGCCATCCTTGATTGTCATGCGAAGACTGTTACCTTGGCAATACCAGAGTTGCCAAGATTGGTGTGGAAGGGTTCGTCTTTCAACACACCCAGTCAGATCATCTCTTTTATGAACGCTTGACACATGGTCGAGAATGGTTATTTGTCTTATATGGCTTATGTTTGGGATACTACCGCGGAGACTCTGGCGATTGATTTAGTACTCGTAGTCCGAGGGTTCTCCGATGTGGTTCCTTCTGATCTTCCAAGCTTGCCACCAAATCGTAATATCGGTTTCTGCATTGATTTGGCCCTAGGTACCCAACCTATATCAATTCCACCGTACCGTAGGGCTCTGAAAGAGTTGAAAGAGTTGAAGGAACAACTTGAGGAGTTAT
Organism: Nicotiana tomentosiformis; assembly: GCF_000390325.3. NCBI lineage: Eukaryota > Viridiplantae > Streptophyta > Magnoliopsida > Solanales > Solanaceae > Nicotiana > Nicotiana tomentosiformis. The sequence goes on along the minus strand of NC_090814.1, from coordinate 125,294,781 downwards.
TAGCAAAGGGGTTCGTCAGGCCGAGTGTATCAACTTGGGGTGCACTAGTGTTATTTATGAAGAAACAAAATGGGTTATTCGGATGTGCATTGAGTACTGCCAGTTGAACAAAGTTACCATTAAGAACAAGTACCCGTTATCGTAGGTTGATGATTTGTTTGACCAGTTGCAGGGTGCCAGGGGGTTCTCTAAGATCGACTTAAAATCAGGGGTACCATCAGTTGAAGATTCGGGATTCGAATGTTCCAAAGGCTGCTTTTCGTACTAGATATGCCCATTATGAATTTCTAGTGATGTCCTTCGATTTGACTAAGTCCCCAAAGGTGTTTATGGTTTTGATGAACATGGTGTTTCGTCCTTATATTGATTCGTTCGTCATTGTCTTCATTGATGACATTTTGATCTACTCGCGCAGCATGGAGGAGCACGGGCAACACTTGAGAGTGGTGCTTCAGACCTTGGGGGAACAAAAGTTATATGCTAAGTTCTCCAAGTGTGAGTTTTGGCTAGATTTTTTATCATTATTGGGGAATATTTTATCAGGCGAGGGTATTAAGGTGAATCCAAAGAAGATTAAGGCAGTTCAGAGTTGGTATCGTCCTACTACGACTGGGATCAGGAGCTTCTTGGGGTTAGCAGGTTATTATCACCGGTTTGTGGAGGGCTTCTCATCTATTGCAACACCTTTGACTAGATTGACCAAGAATGGTGCTCTGTTTCGTAGGTCAAACGATTATGAGGCGAGCTTCCAGAAGCTCAAGATAGCTCTGACTACAACACCAGTTCTAGTGTTTTCTTCCGATTCAGGGATGTATACTATATATTGCGACGCTTCACATGTTGGTTTGGGTTGTGTATTGATGCAGTAAGGATGAGTTATTGCATATGCTTCACATCAGCTGAAGCCTTATGAGAAGAATTATCCTGTACACGATTTGGAGTTGGTCGCTGTTGCACCCTATTTTCTCGCGAAAGCGGGCTTCGACGTGTGACAAATCTTTTAAATGGGTAGTATTAAAAGATGAGAGTCGCCACCTAATGATTTTGTAAGGTGCGTTAGGGCACCTATTATGTAGATAACTCTATTTGACTAGTCAACGCCACCAAATATCGGGTAAGGGCTCAAATTACCTCAAAGAGAAGGTGTTAGGCACTCTTCGAGGTCCACAACTGTGGGTCCCGACCGAACTTAAAACTATGTGGATTATAATTAGACAAGATGATCAAAGAGAATAAAAAGGTGAAAGAGTTTTAGTATAACACAATGAGAATTGATTGAAATCTTAAGAGTTACAAGGATATAACTATAATGGTCTATATTAGATGAATAAATATACAAAGAAAAAGGGGGGGGGGGGTCCTAAATTTTTTAGCCTAAAGGATCACCCCATGTAACATAAATAATACTTCGCAACTCCCTTGAGATAGGGAATTACTCATATTATTCAGCGGGCACATACTTTAATCCCCTGCTACCCGATTACTATGTTAAAGTTGTTTACCTAAAGCGAGCTTGTTCAATTCTAACTCGTACCCTATGCGTGCTCTACCCGTCCTATGCCTATGGTCAAGGAGGCATTGGACCTGTCTTTGGGTGGTTCTAGACTTTACTTAGGTTTCTCAAAATAATAAAACTAAGCGACATACAAAACAAGTAGGACATCATATAAAGGCAGTTAAAGGCTCAAGTTAGCCTCCACACTTAGACAACGAATGCACGCCAACAGATTCAGTATTATGAATAAGCAGTTTCAGAATTGAGGCAAATTAATGTCATTAAGCCCTATAGACATAGTTTCTATGTGACTCTGAATTCCAACACTATTGCTCTTAGTGGCTTAGGCGAAAGGAGCAGTAAACTATTTGTAAGCTTAGAGCTATTAGCGCCGATTTTATAGATATGCGTCGTAGGAAGGTGGCATGGTCCTATAGGCATGATTTCTAATAGTGGCATAGTTAAGCAATGAAACCGTGTTTGAGTGTCCAGCATTAACATTGTTGATCTCATAACCATTTCAAGCGAGTGATAATACCGTATAGGCAGGATTTCTAACGATTGACAATGGAAACTGATTTTTTATATTTAGGCCCTACATGCATATTTTCTACTAGTGTACATAAAGATTAAACAGCATATATGGCAGGTTGATAACATGTAAATCATGCGAACCCTATAGGCATGTTTTCTACCCTTTCATGTTAACCTTAGAATATACCCATTTCCCCAGTTCACTAACACCCCAAATTGTTTGATATTACAAATTATTGCAAGCCCAAAGAATGTAAATATAAATATTACACAAGAAAAAATAGTAGGCCTACAGCAGGCCCAAAAGGAGACACCCAGTATTGCCTGCGCCTTCAACAAACTCTTTCTTCGCAAATGGCATGCTCAGATCCAAATAGGGGACTATACCCATCAACATAGCCCAAAAGCCATAGAGGAACTCAAGCCAAACCAAACAGTCACAAATTGACCATATGACCCAAATATTAGATTACACAGAAATAACTTAAACAAACCGGTTTGCATATTACATAAATAGTGTGAGGAAGAAAAGTTAAATGCCAAAAATAGTTCAAGTTCCAGCAGCAAAGAGAGCGATTAAAAAATCCCAAATCCTAGTATGTCAAAGTTCACAAGGGTCTAAAATGGACCCCGAGCAGTGCTCACACTAGGGAGGTCAATAGAGAGAGTTTTGGTGGCCATGGCTTTCAGCCGGCCAAGAGTGATAGATTCAGAATAGTGTAGGTAACAAATGAGAGTGAGAGAATAATGATCAAATGATAGAACTTGAAGAGGTGCACTTATATTTTAGAAGCAGACATGACAGGGGTAATTTAACAAAGAACATATAAGCAAAGAGAATCAACAAAACTCAAAGGACAGGTTGATATCACAAGTTCAAACGCTTAGCAGATTGGACAGAAAACATTTTGTAGAAAGCAGGGGAATCAGGTTTTCTGAGATTACTAACATAAAAAGGCACACAATGCAAAACAAGTCTAAAGTAAAGCACTAACTTAAAAGAGTTAAAACCTAGGGGTTCAAATTATGTTAGGAATCTGTCACAATATCAGAAAGACAGGCATGCCACTTACATTATGACAAAAATAGTATCAAATATTGTAAGGAAACACAAATTAAGATAGTGTAAGGCCCCGTAAAAGTTTGCAAAGAAAAAATAATGTTTTATGGTGCCGGACTAGGCTTACGTGTTTGAATTTTGGCAGCGAAATGCATTTCTACGGTCCATTATGTGACCGCAGAATCACTCTATGGGCCTCATAATGGCCGCAGAAGTGAGACAGGAGACGGTCAGTTTGGATGCAATTCTGCGGTCGATTATGCGGCCGCATAACTATTTTGCGGTTCATTATGCGACTGCAGAACAAGTCTGTGGGATGCAGTTTTGCCGGTTATGGACACCAATTATGCGACCGATATGCGGTTCGCATATCGATTATGCGATTGTAGACCTTGTTCTAGAGCTCCATTTTTGGGTTTTTAAAACCCAACCCTACTTCATTAAATACACATTTTAGGCCATGTTTTAGCAAAAATATGACATTTTAGAGTGAGAGAGAGTGCCCTAGTATAAGAAGGTGTTCTTCAATAATTGTTCTTCAATTCTTGCTCAAATTTGGGAGGATTAAGAAGGGAAACTCACTAGGTCTTCATCTTAGAGATAAGATTTAACACCCTAACCCCTAATTTCAAAATTATCTAAAAATGGGTAATTAGCAAGATAAGTTTTGGGCATGAGAGTTGTTTATTTTACATGCATGTGATATCAAGGGGTGTAGGAAGATTGTTGAACTAAGCATGGTAAATATTGGATTGTGGGATGTTGGAATCCTCCATAAAAGGACCTTAAAACCTTATGCACACCTAGTGTTTGATAAAATGCTCAAATGAGCTGGAACAATGATCATCTTCCTAATTTTGCTTCAATTTGTTATATTTCTAAAATTGATTGAAGTTGCTATGAATTCTGGAATATTTTAGAGTTTAAGGAAGCTCCATTGAGGTATGTTGGCTAAACGCTTCTCTTAGAATTGAATCCCACGATATTCATGTAAATTGTGTAAGTCCCGAGTGGTTCATTATAAAATTGGCTATTCCGAGTAAGATTGGGTCGAAAGACATATGTTCACAAGTATCCCAAATGCTTTATCTATGTTATATTATCAATTGAGGATGTGTTAAAATATAGGTTGTGCATTAAAAATATTCGACTTCAAGTCAAGTTCAAACAAAGTCTATTATGCCAAATTTTGTGTAGAATCTCTATGTTCCATAGATCCTTAATTGCTCACATATGTACTACATGCCTTGATTTGAAATGTTATTATTGTTGTTGATGACTTTGATGTTGGAAAGTGAAAATGTGAGCATGAAATACTAAATACGGCCAAAGTGCCAAGAATAATTATATAATTATGGCTTTTAGTGCCAATGAAATGTAAAGATGTGAAAAAAGTACGAAATGCGATGATTGATATAAAAAGGTTGATGTCTCGAATAAGACAGCCTAGCCGATCGAGTCGTGATCAGACACCTTATCGCACACATGGTGGTGATTGTGCTGGAAATTATAATTGAAATGGTGATTATGGTAGATATCCCTAATGGATAGCCTAGTCGATCGGGTCATGATCGGACTCCGTGTTAAAGACACTGGTATTGATATTGAGAGTTATTGCGGTCGATGTCTCTAATGAGATAGCCTAGCCGATCGGGTCGTAATCAGACTCCGTGCTGAGAATACGGTGGCACTGATATTGTGAATACTGGTATTGTGGGTAATGGTATATAGATACTAAAAATCTCCCAATGTGAGATTTGGTAATGAATTTGAACACTATCTTGATCCTAAATTGAGGTTTGATGTTGATTAAGGCTTCCATTGATATTATGATAATATTGTTTGTATTATTTGTCATTCTATTGAGAGGGTGTTTAGTTATACATACTAGTACTATTCGATAGTACTAATGCCCTTTTTGCCGGGGGCGCTGCATCTTTAAATGGATGTAGGTGATTCCACAACAAGAGATATTGATTAGTCATAGCAGTACACCTTCTTCCCAGCTGACTTGGTGAGCCCCACTTCACCCCGGGGTGATGAATCTTTTGTACTTTGTGTATTCTATTTGAGGTATAGTCGGGTCCTTGTTGCCGGCATTATCATTATACTCTTTTTTATTTATAGAGGCTCCGTAGACATGGTGTGGGTTGTGTGTTGGTGCTGGGAAAGTCAAACTATGTTATGTTGTGGTTGTATTACTTGTTATATTTAAGACTTTAAAATGATGGAACTGTTTCTAATGAATTGGTATTATGGAGATGAGCACCTTTTTTGTCTAATTAATGAAAATATATATTATCTCCATTGATGGATGTGTTGGGTAGAAGGAAATCTAACAGGTTTGCTCGGTCGGGTTCACTCGGTTGAGCACCGGTCGCGCTCCTTGGTTTTGGGGCGTGACAGATAGCTATGATAAAGGTCCCAACTAATCGCTAAAGATAAAAGATTAATCAGACCAAAGGCATAGTGAGTGTCAAAATAGCATGGGAGCAGGTCACAACTAGAGTGAAGGTCTTAGCATAGATTAAAGTATATTCTATTACAAGAATTCAGAACAAAGTAGGGAATCCACGCATGCCAGGCAGTAAAGGTAAATACTCAGATACTAACATACGAGCTTAAGAGAGCTTAAATTGTTCAAGTTAAGCATGTACAAATAACATATCTCAGAACTGGAAATTTTAAGTAAAATCAAACGCTAAAGAAGTTCAAATCATAAACAAGTTCAATTTTGACACGGTTGCACACAGAGACAGCCCATAAACACATTAGATCATGGAATTTCAGAGGTATGAATACAAAAGACATGAACACAGAAGAACGATATTATAAAAAAAAACAAAGCCAAGAGACTTATCAGTTACTAGTTGAATAAACAGACAACAAGAAAGAACAAACTCCACAGTACTCTGAATACCAAAAAAGAACAAGAACCCAGAATCTTAACGCGTCAGAGTTCCCAAGGGCTTTAGATGAACCACGGGCACTGCTCGCACCAAGAAAAGTTGAAAAATCGAATTTCGGTGCCCTTGGCTTTCAGCCGGCCAAGAACCTAAGTATAGAACAAGAGAATGAGAGAATTATAGTGAATCTTGTGATTAAAGTCTTTTTTAAAAGGGAATGGGGACGGATTTATATAGTGGTTAAATCAGACGAGTAATAGGGAAAGAAGTCAATCAAACATAAACAAGGAAAGGAAAAATATACATGCAATCATAAAGTGACCAGTTAAGGAAAGAAATCAAAAACCAAACCCTAATTAGGGTTCAACGTTTGAATATATGTCTACTGGTATGAGAAATCAGCTATTCTTCTGTGTATATGGACGAGATATTGTCCAGATCTTAGCGATTGAAGTTGAACGGGCCCAAATCTGAGAGATGGTACTTGCCAAGTTTAGGCAAGTACTAAGTGACACCATAGTCTTGCAAGTAATACTAAGGTAACACGTAAAAGGTAAGAAAATCACAGAAGGAATCCATGATTGAGACGGATTCAGAGAAGATTGAGGGGAGGCTAGGGTTTCTGAAGGAGGGGGGAGTGTTTAGAGGCGGATGATGAAGGAAAATGGGGATTAGGGTTTGGGTGAGGGGATATACGGAGAGTGGGGGGTTTAATTCGGGTCATTGATCATTTGAGATCAACGGCCAAGATTAAGATGAAGGTAGGGCGGGTCATTATAAATGGGTTGTGCCCGGATTTTTAAAGGGTCATTTGGGTTGCTGAGGTTATTGGGCCTGGGGTTCATTTGAACCTTAATTGGTCCGAATTTAATCCCAATTTTGGGCAAGATTTTAAATCAGGAAATTAAGAGGAAAATAATTTAATAAAACATAGTTAAATAAATTATAAAAATTCTATTTATGCAAATTAATAATTTAAAACAATAGTAGAAGATTATAAAAATGTAACATATTTTTTTGGCTATGAATAAAATGAAAAATGCAATAAAATTATAAAATATAGGCTTTATTTGTAAGATTGTGCAAATAGCTTAAAAATACTAATGTAATTATATAAAAATAAAGTAAAAATATTTGAAACGTGTATTATAGATGAAAAATTATAATTTTAGGTAATTTAAATCATCACAAAATAATTTGAAGGAGTAGTTAATAAGTATTCAAGTAATTTAAATGCAAGAAAAAAATCAATTTTAAAGCTCTAAAAATTATGGAAAATTATAGAAAATGCTTGTATAGATTTTGTAAGCTAAATAATGATGCAAAATGATGTTTTGAAAGGTATATATACTATTTGAGAAAATATGAGGGCAAAACTGGGTATTAACAGCTGCCCCTCTTTACCCGGGAGTTATGAAAGAGTTGTCGGGTAAAGAAAATGATGACCAATTTTGGCCGAATTGAATGAGGAATGATGCGATTTGAAAACAATGGGGGCCGAACCCTAGTTCCTAAGTTTCCTACATATCCCTGGTCTTACGGGAATCAGGTCGTGTGTAGTTCTAGAGCCAAAGGTGAACAAAACCGATGTAGTTGTTATAAGAATGGTCATATGTCTCGAAAAGGGTTCTTTTGGATAGGATAGTATTAGATGAATTTATACGGAGTCATGAATGTGAATTTGAAACATTATGGATGTATCACATAGCAAATATCCAAACGGTCATAGAGTAAAAGGCAGGCAATTGCTGGTAGTTGGTTACGTTTGAAGCAATTGAAGGATGTGAACGTTATGAACGGAAACCGGAGCGAAGATTGCTCCCGTTTGTAGAAGGGTTTCCTCCTTGGGTACGTACAAAACCTAAAACACGGTGCATGCGAATATATATATGGGTTATTGCGAAAGTTTAAACATGATGCAAATTCCCTTTGTCCATGAAGGTTGTCTTTGGATGGTGAGGATGATGTCCTTAGACCATGACTTCCTGGGCCATGAATCATAAGATAAGGGATTCGTGTGCCATGAAATAGTGTCCTCGGGCCTTGAGGATGGTGCCTCTATACTATGACGCCTTTGAATAATGATGTGCGATTTTGAGAGATCCTCAAGCCATGGAATGGTGTCTTCCAGCTATGAGGATGATGCCTTCGGACTATGATGCCTTTGGACAAAATAGCGATGTTTCAGCCCATGAAATGCAAAGATATGATGCTTGGCCATATACGAGGACGAGAAAAGACAAGGCTTAGTCTTGTGTGAGATGAGGGCGAAGCTTAGCCCTAGGTGACCAAAGAGATAGTGCTAGGTCTTAGGTAGCGTAGTGGAGATAGTATTCAGTTCTCACGCAAGGAAAGGTAATGCTTAGCCTTATGCAATTAGGGAGGCAGTGCTTAGACTCATGCAAGAATATGAGACAATGCTTAGTCTCATGCAGGGAAAGGCAGTGCTTAGTCTTGTGCAGTTAGGGAGGCAGTGCTTAGCCTTATGCAAGAAGAGGAGACAATTCTTAGTCTCATGTAGGGAAAGGCAGTGCTTAGCCTTATACAATTAGGGAGGCAATGCTTAGCCTCATGCAAGAAGATGAGACAATGCTTAGTCTCATGTAGAGAAAGGCAGTGCTTAGCCTTATGCAATTAGGGAGGCAGTGCTTAGCCTCATGCAAGAAGAGGAGACAATGCTTAGTCTCATGCAGAGAAAGGTAGTGCTTAGCCTTACGCAATTAAGGAGGAAATACTTAGGCTCATGCAAGAAATGGAGACAATGCTTAGTCTCATGCAGGCAGTGCTTAGCCTTATACAATTTTGGAGGCAATGCTTAGCCTCATGCAAGGAAAGGAGACAATGCTTAGTCTTGTGTAGGCAGTGCTTAGCCTTATGCAATTTTGGAGGAAATGCTTAACCTCATGCAAGGAAAGGAGACAATGCTTAGTATCATGCAGGCAGTGCTTAGCCTTATGCAATTATGGAGGCAATGCTTAGCCTCATGCAAGAAGAGGAGACAATGCTTAGTCTCATGCAAGGAAAGGCAATTCTTAGCCTTATGCGAGAAAAGCAAAAGATAGTTGTGAGAGGTTGAAGTATTGCTTAGCTTGATGTGTTGCGTTTGGCAACCTTGTCATTATGAAGATAATTATTTTGTTGTGTGTATATATTTGCAAATATTCCTGTTTTGTTCATTGTACCCGCATTGAAAGAAAAATTATGAGTTTTGCGGGGGAAAGGTTGGTTCGTGCTCTTGACTCCTTGCTTTGCCTTCACTCTTATCTTGCAACCCTGTTTGAGTTACCCTAGATAGCATCCGACTGTCATAGAAACAAAGTTTTTGAAAATATATGTATGCATTTGACAAATTATTTGCAAAAATATAGTTGTTTGAAATGTGTTGTGAGATCAAATAATTTGATGAACTAGTGACTGTGATACATTTAGAGACATTGTAACCTCTTCACCTTAGAATTTTGAGGGTCCTCCTCAAATTTCTTCCCTAGTTTAAATGTATGCTCTTGACAATACTTTTTGGTTGTTCCACACATGACGATGTCGACTTGAATTTGCGATCTTGCCCCAGTTTCTGATCATGGGAAAATGAATATTTTATTAAGATGTGACCTAACCCACAGGGCTGCCTACATATCCCCTCTTAAACGGGAATCAGGTCAAGCATAGTTCAGTTACATCAAGTGAAGAAATGTAAATAATTCTAAACATAGTATCTCATGACTGCGTCTGAGTTGATAGGTTTTGGCCAAATCTCTCCATCCAATTCTGCAAGTATGAGTGCTCCTCCTGTTAATACTCGGTGAACCATGTAGGGACCTTGCCAGTTGGGTGAGAACTTCCCCTTGGCTTCATCTTGATGTGGGAAGATCCGTTTTAACACCAACTACTCCTGTGTAAATTGCCTTAGTCTGACTTTTTTGTTGAAAGCTCTTGCCATTTTGTTCTGATAGAGTTGATTGTGACATACTGCATTCATTTTCTTTCCATAAATGAGAGCTAGTTGTTCACAGCAGCTCTGTACCCATTCTGCATCGCTCAGCTCGGCTTCTTGTACAATTCTCAACGAAGGGATTTCTACTTCGGCAGGAATAACTGCTTTAGTGCCATACACCAATAGGTAAGGAGTTTCCCCAGTCGATGTGCGAACCGTGGTATGATACTCGAGCATAGAAAATGGCAACTTCTCATGCCATTGCTTGTGATTATCTATCATTTTCCTTAGTATCTTCTTGATGTTCTTGTTGGCAGCCTCTACAGCTCCATTCATTTGCGACATGTATGGCGTGAGATTCTTATGCTTGATCTTGAAAGTTTCACACATGGTATTCATTAGGTCACTGTTGAGATTGGTGGCATTGTCATTGATGATTGACTCTGTCATTCCGAACCGACAAACAATGCGATCCCGAACAAAATCTGCGATGACCTTCTTAGTTACAGCTTTGTAAGATGCGACTTCGACCCATTTTGCGAAATAATCTATGGCCACTAGAATGAACCTATGCTCATTTGAAGCATCGGGTTCGATTGGACAGATGACATCCATGCCCCAAGAGGAGAAAGGCCAGGGTGCACTTGTTACGTTGAGTTCATTGGGTGGCACTCGTATCATAGTAGCATGTATCTAGCATTGGTGACACTTCTGCACATATGTGATGTAGTCTGTTTCCATCGTCATCCAGAAATACCCTGCTCTTAGTATTTTCTTAGCTAAGACGAATCCATTCATATGCGGTCCACAAGTTACGACTTGTATTTCCTCGAGCAATCTGGATGCTTCTTTGGCATTGAAACATCGTAGTAACCCCAAGTCAGGAGTCCTTCTATACAGAATTCCTCCACTTTGAAAGAAGTGGTTGGCTAATCTTCAAAGTATGTGTTTCTGAGTATGGGTGGCATGCTTTGGATATTCTCCCTTTTCCAAATATTCCTTGATGTCGTAGAACCACGTGTTTCCATCGCTCTCTTCTTCAACATGAGCACAATAAGTTGGCTGTTTATGCATTCCTATTGGGATAAGATCGATGAAAATCTTGTCTAGATATTGTATCATGGAAGATAAAGTGGCTAATGCATCTACGAACTCGTATTACCAATAGATCGGAATCTCCAATTACCAACAGCTCCTAAACATTCATGTCAATGGACAACCTGCATCCCAAGATGCAAGCCTCATATTCTGCCATATTGTTGGTGAATGGAAACTTGCGTTTTGCAGATACCGGATAGTGTTGGCCAGTTTTTGATACCCAAACCGCTCCGATACCTACTCTTTTGAAGTTTTCTGCTCCATCGAAGAACATTCTCCAACCATCATATGCTTCATTGATATCTTCTCCCACGAACGACACCTCCTCATCGGAAAAATACGTTTTCAATCGTTCATATTCTCCGTCTACAAGATTTTCTGCCAGATGATCTGCCAATGCTTTTCCTTTGATCGTCTTCTGAGTTACATAGACGATGTCAAACTTGCTCAGCAATATTTTCCACTTTGCTAACTTACCCGTAGGAATGGGCTTCTGAAAGGTATATTTCAGTGGATCCATCCTTGATATGAGATATGTAGTGTATGCACAGAAATAATGCTTCAACTTCTGAGCTATCCATTTCAAAGCACAGCAAGTGCGTTCTAGCAAAGAGTATCGGGCTTCGTAGGGTGTGAATTTCTTGCTCAGATAGTACATTGCCTGCTCCTTTCTTCCAGTTTGATCATGTTGTCCCAAAACGCAACCGAAAGCTCCATCCAATACAGATAAATAAAGCAGCAGTGGTCTTCCTGGCTCTGGTGGGACCAGAACGGGCAGTTTGGATAGATACTCCTTGATTTTGTCGAAGGCTTTCTAGCATTCTTCAGTCCAACTTGTTGCGGAATCTATCCTCGGCATTTTGAAGATCGGCTCACATATCACTGTTGATTGTGCTATGAAGTGACTGATGTAATTGAGATGCCCTAAAAAGCTCATCACATCTTTCTTATTCTTTGGCGGTGGCAAGTCTTGGATTGCTTTGAATTTTGATGGGTCCAACTCATTCCCTTTGCGACTGACGATGAATCCTAATAATTTTTCGGCAAGGACTCCGAAAGCACACTTTGCAGGATTCATTTTCAGATTATGCTTTCGAAGCCGATTAAAGAATTCCTCAAATCTGCTATGTGGTCCGTACTCCTTTTGGATTTGATGATAATATTATCCACGTACACTTCTATCTCTTTGTGTATCATGTCGTGGAAAATAGTTGTCATAGATCTCATTTAGGTGGCTCCGGCGTTCTTCAGACCAAATGGCATCATTTTATAACAATATATCCCCCATGGCATGATGAAGGCTGTCTTTTCAGCATCCTCCTTATCTATCCAGATCTGATGGTACCCCGCGAAGCAATCCACAAAAGATTGGAGTTCATGTTTGGCACAGTTGTCGATCAATATGTGTATATTTGGCAACGCGAAATCATCTTTGGGACTTGCTCTGTTTAGATCTCGGTAATCAACACGTACTCTGACTTTCTCATCTTTCTTCGGAACTGGCACAATGTTGGCCAACCAAGTCGGGTACTCGACCACTCTAAGAACTTTGGCTTTGATCTGCTTGGTGACCTCCTCTTTTATCTTCAAACTCATATCCGACTTGAATTTTCTGAGCTTCTTCTTTACCGGTGGACATGTAGGATTAGTGGGTAACTTGTGAGCTACTATGGATGTGCTCAAACCCGTCATATCTTCGTAGGACCATGCAAAGATATCGTAATATTCTTTTAGGAATCTGATGTACTCTTATTTATCTGACGGTGATAGATGAATGCTTATACATGTTTCCTTGGCCAATTCGGAATCCCCTAAGTTAACTGCTTCAATTTCGTCCAAATTGGACATTGGCTTGTTTTCAAAATTTTCTACTTCTCTAACGATTTCCTCAAGTATCGTATCATATTCCAGGTCTTCTGAATCACTATCCTTATGTTGCGTTGTCTCATTACTTGTCATAGTCACAGGTTCATCGGGATAAGTAATAATAATGCTGTAAAAAGAGAAAATGTAGAGAATAATAGTAAATACGAAAAGTAACAATGCATTAATTGAAATCTTTAAAATGTTAACAAATGCGGCTCAATAAGTCGAGCAATTATTTCAAAACAAAATACTGAAAATGTCTCAAATGCTTAAAAATAATTGATGCTAATCTACCAAGCTACTCAGGAACTCGACGGGCCCAGGATGGTGCAGTAGTCCAATTTTTGAGAACAGCTCCTTTCCATACGGTCTGAATGGTAAGTTCCTCCTCCTCCTCCTCCTCCTCATCAACTATCGCACTGCGATCCATATCTTCTTCATCGAGAAACAATTTCCTCATGCCAGCTAGGACTTCATCTTCCTCAGATCTTGACATCATGTCAGCTTGATTGAAATGTCTGGTGCAGAGGTGGTACTGATTATTCCAGCGGATAATAAAGACCACGCCATGACGGCATCCAATCCTGGTCTTCTTGACAAGTATATTCATATCCGAGCACAAAAGTTTCGCCATGATACTGTGGTTGTACGGGTTTGGTGATTCCTTGGAGGTTTTTGCCGAGACCCTAGCCAGGTTCATATCATGTCCATAGTAATATGCTTTCTATCTTGTTACTCAGACATCGATCCTTTTCAATTGCATTGACTCCCTCAATGCGATGGTACGTTTCTCCACCCAGCTTCTTCCTATTCTTGATGACTGGAACTGTCTGATTGCTGTAGATGAGGTTTCTTCCATCCCCATGGATAATCACTTCTTGATGATTCCATTCAAACTTCACAGCCTGATGCAGAGTAGAAGCCACTACTCCAGCAACGTGTATCCAGGATTGTCCCAACAACAGATTATAGGTAGTAGATATATCCAGCACTTGGAACTCAACATCAAACCAGGCCGGGCCCATTTGTAGGTTGAGATTGATTTCTCCGATTGTGGCTCTTTGGGATCCATTAAACGCCTTTACATTCATACTTCCCATCTGTATCACGTGCAGGCCTTTACCCAACCTCTTTAGAGTAGTCAGTGGGCATATATTGAGACTTCAACCCCCATCTATCAGGACCCTGGCGATGAACTTATCCTCAAATTGCACTATGATGTGTAATGCCCTGTTATGACTTAGTCCTTCTGGTGGTAATTCATCCTCGTGAAAGGTGATTTTGTGGCTTTCCAGTACCTTCTCAACCATGTTGGCCATATCCCCACCAGTTATGTTGGTAGGTACACAAGCTTCACTTAACACTTTCATCAAGGCATTCCTGTGTGTCTTGGAGTTTTACAGCAGTGACAAGATGGATATATGAGCGAGAGTTTTGTTCAGATGATTGACAACAGTGTATTCCCTTGCTTATACCTTTTTTCAAAGGTCATCAGGGCCAGTCTCAACGGCAGGCGGCTTAGATGCAGCTTCTTTGGTTGTTTCTCCCAGGTGCTCAGGTGTATAAACTCTGCCAGTTCTAGTCATGCCTTGTGCCGTACCTGTTTCCTCCATTTTTGTTTTTCGTCTCCTCATTGCTTCCGCAACATAATCCTATGGGATAGCATCAGACTTGTAAGATGGAGTGGGAGATACCATCATAGTGAAGGGTGTGGTTACCTCGACTTCAAACGGTGCTTGAGTTTGTACCACTACGGGTGTGAGGGTGACCAGATACGTTTTAGGATCATCCCCCTCCCGAATGAGTCTGATTGACCCATCCGGATCCCATTCCTCGTCGGTCTCTATTACATTCACTCCCTCACCTCTGTGATCCGGAAGAGGATTATTACGAACATTTGGTGCAACTTCCTTTGCCTGTATGACCTTGTTGTTGATCAGTGTCTAAATCTTGTCTTTCATTATGCGGCACTCATTAATTGTATGACCCTTCATGCTTGAATGATAGGCACATGTCTTGTTCGGGTTAATCCACTGAGAGGAGTTCTTTAAAGCAACGACTAGAATAGGAGTGACATAACCAGCAGCCTTCAGTTTCTCATATAGTTGGCCTATGGGTTCAGCAATTGGGGTGTATTGTTTAGGTGGTATGCAGTCAAAGTTTGGTCTTGAATTTTGGTAATTTTGGCGGGCGGGTGGTGGTGAGTGATAATATGCGGGTTGAGTGTTATAGGCGTAGTAGGTGGTAGCAGGTTGTTGGTATCTGGGGGTGAAGGCTAGTGTGGGTGAAGGCATTTGGTATGTAGGTGGAGGTGTTTGGTATGTGAGAGAAGACTTAGGACCCTGGGCCACCATTATGGCTCCCACTTCTTTCTTATTCGAAATACCTCCCAATTGCAATGCTTTATTCGTAGCCTGCAGTGCTTCGAAATTCATCACCATCCCACTTTTAATCCTTTCTTCTATTCTTTCTCCTAGCTTGATGGTGTCAGAAATTTATGGTTCTCAATAACCATCAATCTTTCATAGTACTACGGGTCTTGAGACCTGACGAAGAACTTATTTATTTGTTCTTCTTTAAGTGCTGGTCTTACTTTTGCGTCTTCAGATCTCCATCTAGTAGTATATTCGCAAAAGGTTTCTGTTGGTTTATTCTTGAGGTTTTGAATGTAGAAAATGCCTGGTGCATTTTCTGTGTTGAACCTGAATCTGTCCATGAAATCTGACGCCATGCTTACCCAATTAACCCACTTCTTCGAGTTCTGACTGATATACCAAGACAACACATCTCCGGTGAGGCTTCGCATGAACAGTTTCATACGGATTCGTGCATCTTTGCCCACTCCTACAAGTTTGTCACAATACGTCCTCAGATGCACTTTCGGATCACTAGTTCCGTCGAACATTTCGAACTTGGGAGGTTTGTAACCCTCCGCCAGTTCCACATGTTGCTGAATGCATAAGTCCTTATAGTTTAAACCTTCAATGACTTTACCACCTTCGACAATTTGAACTCTACTAGTGAGCTTCTTGAGTTCTTCTGCCATGTTCTTAATGAGCAGGTCTTTCTCGGTTGATTCAGGTATGTATAGTGTTTGTTGTGGGGTGTGGGGTTGTTGATACCCAATTTTTCCCTCATATTTTTCAAATATATATATATATATATATATATATATATATATATATATATATATATATATATATATATATATATATATCTTTCAAAATAGTGCATATGCATCATCATTTGATTTACAAGCATATACAAGTATTTTCATAATTTTCCATAATTTTTAAAGGCTTTAAATCAATTTATTTCCGCATTTTTATTATATAAATACCCATTAATTACCTTACAAATAATTTTTATGATGATTTTATCATCTAAACTCACCATTTACACCCATATTAGGTTTTAAATATTTTTAGTAAATTTGTTATAATTACATTTGCATTTTAAAGTTTAAAATTGCACATTTTTGCAATAATAGCCTATATGTACTTATAATTACTTTATTTATGCAAAAATAACTTTTTTATATTTTTATAATGCTGAATATTTGTTTTCAATCATTTTTATGCACAAATGATATTTTTATTATGATTTTTACAAATTATTTTATTGGTTATATTTGGGTATTTAAAATCTGGCCCGATTGTTTTTAATTAATTTCGGACCTAAATCTACCCAAAACTACCCAAACCAGCCCAAGCCCAATACTACTAACCCAATTACCCTTACCCATTCATTAAAACCTGACCCTAGTCCGTTTAAATCTCGGTCGTTGACCAAAGATGATCAACGACCCACAAATAACCACCCCATTTCCTTATATCTTCCTCCTCTATACCCTAACCCTCATTTCCCTAAACCCGCCGCCTATATTTCCCCTCTGCTGATGAACCCTAATTCCGCCGCCTCACCCAAATCCCCCCCAAATCCCATTCCTAATGGGATTCTTTCCCTATTCCCTTGCCATTTCAGTGTTTTTCCCATATTTGGTGTTATGTTACGGAGTGACTTAGGTACTTGCCTAAACATGGCAAGTACCCGCTTTGATTCTGTCCAAATCTATATTTGTATCTTGAATCTGGACAACCTTGAGTCCAAGCACATTATTTTATAACGATTCTCTCATATATCGTTGATTCGCACTAAACCCTAAAGATTAGGGTTCCAGATTTTTCTTTGATTCAAACCTAAACTGGTTCAAACTCTGATTTCTAGCATTTTTCCGTCTATATTCATTATATTAGTTGTGAATCTGCTTATCTTTGTCGATTCTCTTCACTTTCCTAATTTTCGGTTTCAGACCCTTTTACTTGAACCAAATCTGGTTCAATTCTAGGTTTCCTTTTGAATAATTTCTTACCTATGTTTATTTTTATGTTAATATGTGATTCTCGCCTTTATTTTCTGCCAATTTTGTGGTTTACCTAACTTAGGGTTTCATACCCTTTTACTTGAACCAAATCTGGTTCGATTCAGTATTCCTTTTTATAATAATCTCTTGTCTGTTCATTATATGCCTATGTGATTCTTTACCTTATTTCCTACTGATTTTGTGTATCTTCACCTAAAATTTGGGGTTTCAATCCCACAGATTTGAGCACTTGCCTTTTAATATTTAAATTAGCTATTTCTATGCTCTAATCTCTTCACTATTTAAACCCCTCCCAACTCTCCTTTGAAAAGCGAAAGGAGAGGTTCTAAGTTCGAAAGATCGTTTCACTACTATAAACAAAAAGTTGTATACTCCCATTCTCTTGAGTAATTTTACTCTGTGCTTTGATTACTGACCGGCTGAAAGCCAAGGCCAGAAATCTCCAAGTTCTGCTTCTGTTTGGTGATATTTACTACACTGTTGGATTCTTTTCTTCCCTATTTCATCTTAACCAGTGAGTTATTGAATCCTCTGCCAATTCATTATGATTACTTGCTCAATGTGTTAAAGCAATTAGACCATGTTGTTCTAAATGCTATTACTTGTAGTTGAGACATGTTTGAACATAGTTTAAGCTGATTAACGAATTCTGCCTAACTCTGTGATATTGATGACTATCTTTTAAAGATAAGTTTATTATAAACATGCTTTCATACCTTTTCCTAAGGACTGGTTAACCATGTATAGATGTGTGCCTTAGCAGATTTATAAGTTTGTCCGTTGAACCTATTATAATATGGCCTGTTTGGTTCTGTTTCTCACTATATTATGATACCTCTATTAAACCATCTTAATCAGTTCCTGACCTACTACCAATCAATGTGTTTTTCTTTCTATGACTTAGCCTAATCTGAAGTCTCTATTATCCTTGTGAACATGTTTATGAACTGGCCTTATTAGCATGTGACTTTGTTAATTCATAAAAACTTGATTAAGTATGCTTAGGTTCAAATATGTTTGCTATTTGTTTGTACATGCTCTATATGTGATTTTGTCCTTAAGTGTATCCCCTAATCCCTCCTCTGAACTGTTCTTGGTAACCACCCTAGTGTGAGCACTGCCCTGGGTTCTTAAAACCCTTGGGAACTCTGACATATTAGGGCCTTGGTTCTATATGCTCAACTCTGTTTTGTGCCCACTAGGTGAATCACTCAATTCCTGGCTGCCTTATGTCCATGAAGATGTAATTTTGGGTTGTTATGAACTAAGAGAATGAAGGCCAGGCCTGTCCAGATGTATTTTGGGCCTGCTGTGGGCTCCCTATAGTTATTCTTCTATGTAATTCATGCTATCAATTCTGGTCTGTAATAATTATTTGTAATAACAATTCTGGGGTATTAGTAAAAATGGGAGAGGGTTCTTATTTTATACTTGCTATAAAGTGGGGGTAGAAATCCTGCCTATAGGGTTAATGTTGTGATGTTGGATGTTATATGTTAGAAATCATGCTTCTAAGTGTCTTATTGTGTTTAGTCATTATGTGTTAGCAACCATGTCCATAGGCTCAATGTTTGGCTCAATTATGTTCCGTTACAAACCATGCCTATAGAAATGGTATGGTCCGATGTGTGTGTGAATTCCTGCTTGCATACTGTTTCATTCAGATTATAGAAATCATGTCTATAGGATTCAAAAACTGTTCAGATTATAGAAATCATGTCTATGGGATTCAAAACTGTTCAGATTATAGAAATCATGCCTATAAGAATCAAACTGGATCAAGTTATAGAATGCACGCCTGAATCTCTTTAATTGTTATTTATGCCTATTTACTGTGCTGTTATCCTCACTAGAAAACATGCCTGTAGGATTAAAATGAATAATTTTAGGTTTGTTTCTGTGACTGGCTACTATTTACTATCGCACAAAACACCTAGATACCATGCTGGTAGGCTTAATCATATTATGCTAAAATCAGTAGGCAAACTTTGTAGGTTCTACTAATCGCACTAAGAAACTGGTTTTATCACATAGATATCCTACCTATAGGATTTTGTAATTAATAAAACTTGCTAATACTGATCAGTTTGCGTGCATTTGCTGTTTAAATGAGGAGGCTAATTTGAGCCCACACTTGTTCCTATTTGAAAGTCCTAACTGTTTTGTATGTCGCCTAGTTTTCTCTTTTTGAGCAACCTAAGTTAAAGTCTAGAACCACCCTGAAATAGAGGTCCAAATGCCTCCTGGACCATAGGCATGGGACGTGTAGTGCACGCATAAGGTACGACTTAGAATTGATTAGAGTGCTTTAGGTAAATAACTTAAAGATAGTAATTGGGTAGCAGGAGATGATAGTCTGTGCCCGCTGAATAATATGAGTAACACCCCGTCTTGAGGGAGATACGAAGTATTATTTATGTTGCACGAGGTGATCCTTTAGGCTAAAAAACTTAGGAGCCCCCCCCTCCATTTCTATTTTAAAATAAATCGTTTATTTCATTTGTCAATTGTTTCTTTTCTCTTAGACTAATTCACATGATTTGAGTTCGTCCGGGACCCACCGTTGTAGACCTCGAGGAGTGCCTAACACCTTCTCCTCAAGGTAATTTGAGCCCTTACCCGATCTTTGGTGATGCAAACTAGTAAACCCAAGTCATTTGCAAATAGGTGCCCTAACGCACCTTAATCCGTTAGGTGGCGACTCTTTCTTTTACTAACCCTTCCTTTTAAAAGAGTTGTCAACATCGAAACCCGATTTCAAGATAAAAAGGGGTGCGACAGCATGGCGACTCTGCTGGGGATATCCTTAGGCTCTTACCATAATGAACTTGGTCTGTGTGAATTAGTCTCCCACGATAAGCGTGTCTTTATTATTTTATTCTCAAATTCACCGTTTATTTGCTACATGCACACCCCCTTCCCTATTTTCCCTTTTACATGAATTTACATGCAACTTTTCATTTAACCTTGTTCGATGGCTTCAATCTTTAAGTATTTCCCAATCCCTACCCCTTTTACCGCTTTATTATAATTTTTCCATTATGTGAACTAACTCCTTCTTTATTTTTCTTTCTTTGCTGTCTTTTCATTTATTAAATACCGCATTTATCGCTTTCATCATGCAAAATACTTGACAAGGTGTTGTTTTATTTTTTGCATAATAACTTGCTATGCATCATATTCCACTCGTGCGCAATTAATATAATAGTGGAACTTGATGAGTGTTTGCGCTCTTCCTATATTACCCTTTTTAAATTTGGAAAGGCTTATTTGCTGTAAAACTAGTCGATCAGCGGTGCAGTCGATGGTTCTGTGCCTTTCTCTCTCAAGTTGTCTGCTTGAGGGTACCAGTCTAGACTTCTATAGAAAACCGTACTCTGATGTTAACTGTGCATGCATCATGTCCAAACCTAGCATGAGTTAGAATGTTGTCCGCATAACAACTCTCAAAGGAAAGCCTTGTCCAAAGTCCATCGAGATTTCCATAATCGCAACGGGCACGATCATGATATGTGCATTATTTAGAGTAAACGTGCCGATATGCTAATCATTAATGTGTAAGTAGTCAAACCCGGAGGGGGAAATGGCTAACTTTATTTGTTTTGCATAAATGAGGCACAAAGTCCCCAAGTTCGGCATGGTCCGAAGTATCTCACCTCTATTGCTAGACTGGTGGGAAAATCTCTAGCCAAGCGACAAGAACCTTGTGAAAAGAATTCTTGGAAATTTACCTTCTTTGCTGGACATTCAACCAAACAATGTACTGATCGAGGTCGCTACTATGTTCTGGATGAAAAGAGGGCTGTTTTCATTTTGGTAACATAGAGATGACTCCCCTTCTTGAGGAAATAAGAGGTTTTGCCGGGCAACCCTGGGATAGCCCTGGTCTGCTGGTACCGGAAAATCATACTTCTAGGGGATTTCTGAAAATGATGGGTCTTAGAAAGAATGATGAGTTAGTCTTCCTGAAGAAGTCCTACATACCTTTCAACTTCCTCTATGAGCGTTATTGGCACAACACATCCTACCGTATCTATCATGATGAGTTTGCCATCACTTTCCTGAGCTAGACTCATCATCGGGTTTTTGTGTTCATCGTCTGTTTTATGGGTATGATAGTATTTCCAATTTAAGGAGACATGATTCACACTCGTTTGGCTATGGTTACCAAAACCTTAATGGAGGGGATTGAGGGACAGACTTACACTATTGTCCCAATGATCGTGGTAGAGATATACTGAGCTTTGGACCGCTGTAAGAAGGGATTCAGACATTTTGAGGGTTGTAATTTGTTACTACAAATATGGTTGTTGGAGCAAAGAGGACAGTACCGTCAGGAATTTCCGCGGCGACCATGGAATTACCACATAGCCTTTCACCATCCAAAAAAGAATGACTTACATCCCAGACAAGTTTGCACAACCGGAAAACGTCGTGGATTGGGTACACTTCTTTAGCAATTTGACTGATAACAAGCTCCATTGGATGTTCGAGTGGTTCCCTACTAGTGAGTTCATCATCTGGTCCATAGATGTTCCTCACTTAGTGCTGATCGGGTTGAGGGGTATCTATCCTTATGCTCCTATCAGGGTCATGATACAGGCTGGGAGAAAACAAGTCATACCGCGAGTTTCTAAGATGGTTCACTACAAAGTAGACTTTCAGGGTGGTGCCATTCCATTCAAGTGTGAGGCCCAACACATGTGGCATCTGAAAATTATTGTGGAAAAGGATACCATCGAACCAAATCGGTATCACGCCGGTCATGTGTATTTCTACCTATCATGGTTGGATGATGACATAGCAGGAGAAGTCGAGCCAGGGATCGATCGAGGAAACAGGGTCATAGACGATGTTGTAGAAGCACAAGTAAAATACAAGAGGTTGCGCAAGAGAATCCTTGAGTTTGAAGCCAGATATTTGGAACAACACAAGATAGACATAGAATTAATCAATGAATGGAGGGAAGTTGCTACAAAATCAACAGAGAGGTTGAAGTACTTAGAGCAGGGTCTGATGGAACTTGAAGGGAAGATGAGGAAAAGGATCGTGGATTGTCAGAATGCAGAGGGCAACGAAGGAGGACACCTAGCAAGGGCATATCTGCAGCTGGACATGCGCGACCTGGGGAATCTGATCGATGGGGCCAAGAAGGCCAAGCTTGGAGAGGGTCCCTCCGGGACCAAATAGAATAGAATTATTGTTTATTTGCTTTTCTAGAGTCGTTTTAGAAATTGATTGTAATAAGGCAAATGCCACTAGCAACTCTTTTAATTATTGTCACTTTAGAAGTTTGATCTATTTATTACATTAATGAAATGAGGCAGTTATCGGCATCAAGTTTCTCCAAATCTATGTGTCGCTAGGCCTACCTCAGGCACAATGAGGACCCCAAAATTACGACGCGAATTTATAATTCCGCAATACATGTTTAAATACTACAAATATCCTTCCAAAATCCCCTACTGACTTGTTTACCTTTTTGCTTTTCTTTGTTTTGATTAGTCCCACCCCCTAAGGTTGGTTCTTGCATACTGGCATCATCAGCGTATCATACCAGATCTAGAGGCCCTCCACCTCCTCCTCCACAGAGTGATCCTAAAAGTTAGAGAAAGGCTAAGATGGATGACGTGAGTGGTATCACGAAAGATAACGCTGCGCATGCGAAAAATATTGAAACTTCAGATGGTCGGAGTACTCCGGCACATAATGATTTGGTTCTACGGTTGGAGCAGAAAATACTGGAATTGCAAGGGGAACTTGAGCAGGTCCGCAACTTGGCAAACCTCTCCCTCACCTTAAACGTACCGGATATTAACCAATAGAATGCCCAAAACCCAGCACCTCCTCAAAATACACCAAACTAACATCCACAAAATCCTCCCGCACCTAATTAATACGCCACACCTCCTCAAAATCCTAACCCTCCACCAGTGCCAACTCCTTCTCAACACCAACATCTTCCGACTCAGTATCCACAATCTACTACCTACCATACTCTTCAAAATACACCGCAACCTACCCCCGATCCGCAGAACTCAACCAATGATAATCACTACAAACAAATCCCCGGTATCCACTAAAGTAACCCCATATACCTAGAAACTCTACCTCACCCCACTCAATAAACCCCATACCCACCAGAATCCGCCGAGAAGGACCTGCTCATCAAGAATATGGCAGAGAAACTTAAGAAGCTTACAAGCCAAGTCCAGGGTGTCGAAGGGGGTAAAGGCATTGAGGGTTTGAACTATGAAGATCTGTGTATTCAGCCAGACGTAGAACTACCAGAGGGTTACAAACCTCCCAAGTTCGAGATGTTTGACAGAACAGGTGACCCAAAGGTACATCTAAGGACATACTGTGAGAAGCTCGTTGGAGTTGGAAAAGATGAAAGGATTCGCATGAAATTGTTCATGAGAAGCCTCATTGGAGACGCCCTATTGTGGTACATCAGCCAAAATCCAAAGAAGTGGGTTAGCTGGGTAAGCATGGCATCAAATTTCATGGATAGATTCAGGTTTTATACAGAGAATGCGGCAGATGTCTTCTATATCCAGAATCTCAAGAAGAAGCCAACAGAGACTTCCCGCGAGTATGCTACTCGATTTAGATCGGAAGATGTGAAAGTAAGGCTGGCATTGGAAGAAGAGCAGATGAACAAGTTCTTCGTCCGGGCCCAGGATCCACAATACTACGAAAGGTTAATGGTTATCGAGAATCACAAATTCTCTGACATCATCAAATTGGGGGAAAGGATTGAAGAAGGGATCAAGAGCGGAATGATAACTAATTTTGAGGCATTATAGGTTACGAATAAAGCTTTGCAGTCAGGGGGTATATCCAAGAAGAAAGAAGTAGGGGTCGTGATGGTAGCCCAAGGTCTGAAGTCTCCTCTCACATACCAAACACCTCCACCCACATATCAACCTTCACCTCCCAGATACCAACAACCCGCCACCACTTACCATACTTATAACACCCAACCCGCATACTACCACTCACCACCAGCCCGCCAAAACTACCAAAAACCTAAACCAAATTTCGACCGCAACCCACCCAGACAATACACCCCAATTGCTGAACCTGTAGACCAATTGTACGAGAGACTAAAGGTTGCCAGTTATATCACTCCCATTCCCGTTGTCGCCATGGAAAATTCCTCTCAATAGGTCAATCCAAATAAGACATGTGCCTATCACTCAGGCATGAAAGGTCATACTATTGATGAGTGTCTTACTTTTATGGATAAGATTTAGACATTAATTGACACCAAAGTCATACAGGCAAAGGAGGCTGCACCCAATGTCCGTAACAATCCTCTCCTGGATCATAGGTGCGGAGGGGTAAACACGATAGAGACCGATGAAGAATGGGACTCAGAGGGGTCAATTGGACTCATTCGAGAAGGGGATAATCCTGAAACATCTCCAGTCACTCTCACACCTATCATGGTACAAACTCAGGCACCAATTGAAGTTAAGGTAGCTGCACAACTTTGTTTGAGGTTGAAGTAACAACAACCTTCACCGTGATGGTAGCACCTACACCGTCTTATAAGTCTAAAGCTATACCATGGGATTATGTTGCAGAAGCAAGAAGGAAAGGAAAGGGGAAAATGGAAGAAACTAGTGTAGCACAAGGTATGACCAGAACTGGTAGGGTTTACACACCCGAGCATTTGGGGGGAACAAGTAAAGAAGCCTCTTCCAAGCATCCCATCATTGAAACCGGCCTGGATGATCTTTGGAGAAAGGTGCAAGCAAGGGAGTATTCTGTGGTTGATCATTTGAACAAAACCCCTGCTCAGATATCCATTCTATCACTACTTTAGAATTTTAAGGCACACAGGAACGCGTTGATGAAAGTGTTAAATGAGGCTTGTATACCCAACAACATTACCAGTGGAGAGATGGCCAATATGGTAGGACAAAGGTTGGAAAGCCACAAGATCACATTTTATGAAGACGAGCTACCACCAGAAGGACTAAGTCACAACAGGGCACTGTATATCACAGTGAAATTTGAGGATAAGTTCATTGCCAGAGTCCTGATAGATGGAGGTTCGAGTCTTATCATATGTCCACTAACAACTCTGAAAAGATTGGGTAAAGTCCGGCACGAGATACGAGCAGGAAGTATGAATGTGAAAGCATTTGATGGGTCTCAAAGGGCCACGATTGGGGAAACCAACCTCAGCCTACAGATGGGCCCAACCTGGTTTGATGCTGAGTTTTAAGTGTTGGACATATCTACTACCTATAACCTATTGTTGGGACGACCTTGGATACATGCCGCTGGGGCCGTAGCTTTTACTCTACATCAGGTCATGAAGTTTGAATGGAACCATCAGGAAGTGATCATCCATGGGGACGGAAGTAATCCCATTTACACCAGTCAAACTGTTCCGGTCATTGAGAATAGAAGGAAGTTGGGTGGACAAACATACCATCGCATCAAGCACGTCAACGCAATTGAAAAGGACAAATGGTGGAGCAGTAAGATAGAAGGCATATTGGCATGGACAGGGTATGAGCCTTGCAAAGGTCTCGGTAAGAATCTCTAGGGGATCACCAAACCAATACAGCTAAAGCACCACAGCACAACTTTTGGGCTTGCATATGAATACACCTGGCACGAGTATCAGAATTGGTCGCCACCATGGCGTGGTTTTTATTACACTCTAGAGAAACCAGTACCACATTTGAGCCATTCATTTCACCAAGCTGACATGATGTGGGAGTCCGAAGAAGATGAAGTTCTAGTTGGTATAAGGAATCTGTTTCTGGATGATGGAGACATGGATTACAGTGCGATAGCTGAGGAGGAAGGCCTCATTATTCAGACCTTAGAGAAGGGAGCTGTTCTCAAGAACTGGACAGTTGCACCATCAAGGACCCATCGAGTTCCTCGGTAGCCTGGCAATTAACATCATTTATTTTTAAAAGCAATTTTTATGAGCATTTAAGACGTTTTCAGCATTTTGTTTTAAGCATGTTTTATTTTGAAATAATTGCACGGGTCATCGAGCAGCGCCTGTTTGATGTTTTCAAGATTTATCTAAATGCATTGATGTTTTTAGTATTTATTATTATTTTTTACATTTTTTTTCTACAGCATTATTATTACCTACCCCGATGAACTTACGACTGTGACATGTAATGAGATAACACAACATAAGGCTAATGACTCAGAGGATCTGGAAGAGGATATAATACCCGAAGAAATTGTCAGAGAAGTGGAAAACTTTGAAAACAAGCCTAAGTCCAATTTAGATGAGACTGAAACAGTTAATCTAGGAGACTCTGAAATAGTCAAGGAAACACATGTAAGCATTCACCTGTCACCATCAGAGAAAGAAGAATACACTCGTTTCCTGAAGGAATATGAGGATATATTTGCATGGTCCTATGATGATATGACCGGTTTGAGCACGTCCATAGTGGCTCATAAACTACCTACCAACCCAATGTGTCTGCCAGTAAAGCAGAAGCTCAGAAAGTTCAAGCCAGATATGAGTTTGAAAATCAAAGAAAAAGTCACCAAATAGATCAAAGCTAAGGTTCTCAAAGTGGTTGAATATCCAACTTGGTTGTCTAACATCGTGCCAGTTCCAAAGAAGGATGGGAAAGTCAGAGTATGCGTCGATTATCGGGACCTAAACAGAGCAAGTCCCAAAGATGATTTTCCGTTACCTAACATACACATACTGATCGACAATTGGACTAAGGATGAACTCCAATTCTTTGTGGATTGCTTCGCGGGATATCATCAGATCTGGATGGATAAAGAGGATGCCGAAAAGATAGCTTTTATCACACCATGGGGGGTGTACTTCTATAAAATGATGTCATTCGGTCTGAAGAATGATGGGGCCACTTATATGAGGGCCATGACAACTATTTTCCACAACATGATACACAAAGAGATAGAGGTATATGTGGATAACGTCATCATCAAATCCAAGAAGAGTACAGATCACATAGCATACTTGAGGAAATATTTTGATCGGCTTCGGAGGTACAATTTGAAATTGAATCCCGCAAAATGTGCCTTCGTGGTCCTCGCAAGAAAGTTATTAGGGTTCATCGTCAACCGCCGAGGAATTGAGCTAGACCTATCAAAGGTCAAGACTATCCAGGATTTGCCGCCTCCAAAGAACAAGAAAGACGTGATGAGCTTCTTGGGACGTCTTAATTATATCAGCTACTTCATAGCACAATCAACCGTGATCTGTGAGCCGATTTTCAAAATGTTAAAGAAGGATGACGCAACCAATTGGACTGAAGACTGCCAGAAAGCTTTTGACAGAATCAAAGAATAATTGTCCACACCGCCAGTGCTGGTCCCGCCAGAACCTGGTAGACCACTGTTACTCTATCTCTCCATATTAGATGGGGCTTTTGGTTGTGTCTTGGGACAACACGACGAGACGGGAAGGAAAGAACAATCCATATACTATTTGAGTAAGAAGTTCACACCTTACGAAGCAGAGTACTCTCTGCTGGAACGCACTTGCTGTGCTCTGACATGGATAGCCCAAAAACTGTGGCACTACTTCTGTGCTTATACCACATATCTCATATCGAGGATGGATCCTCTGAAGTACATCTTTCAGAAGCCTATGCCTACAGGAAAGCTGGCCAAGTGGAAAATATTGTTGAGCGAATTTGACATCATCTATGTAACTCAGAAAATAGTTAAAGGATAGGCATTAGCAAATCATCTTGCGGAAAATCCTGTAGGAGGAGAATACGAACCACTGAAAACGTATTTTCCTGATGAAAAAGTATCGTTCGTAGGAGAAGATATCGCCAAAGCCTACGACGGGTGGAGAATATTTTTTGATGGAGCCGCAAACTTCAAAGGACTGGGTATTGGAGCCATTTTGGTTTCAGAAATAGGTAAACATTATTCAGAATCCGCGAAACTCAGATTTCCGTGCACCAATAATATGGAAGAATATGAGACTTGCATATTGGGGCTCAATTTGACCGTTGACATGAATATCCAGGAATTACTGGTAATTGGCGATTCAAATCTGCTGGTACATCAGGGAGAATGGGCTACAAAGAATACCAAGATATTACCATATCTATATCATGTGCAAGAGATGATGAAGAGGTTCACAAAGATAGAGTTTAGACATGTCCCGAGAATCCAGAATGAGTTCGCAGACGCATTGGCCACTTTGTCCTTCATGATACAGCATCCAGACAAGAATTTCATTGACCCCATTTCGGCAAATATTCATAATCAGACAGCTTAATGCGCTCGTGTTGAAGAAGAAGCAGACGAGAATCCATGGTTCCATGATATCAAGGAGTACTTGGCAAAAGGAGTGTACCCGGAGCATGCAAATCATCCTAAAAACGCACGCTTGTCCAACCATTTCTTCCAAAGTGGAGGAATTATGTATATAAGGACTTCAGACTTAGGATTATTACGGTGTGTTGACACCAAGGAAGCCTCCAAACTACTTGAAGAGATACACGCCGGAACCTGCGGCCCACATATGAATGGTTTCGTCCTAGCCAAGAAGACACTCAAAGCCGGATACTTTTGGATGACTATGGAAACAGACTGCATCTGGTATGTCCAAAAATGTCATCAGTGCCAGATACACGCAGATATGATACGGGTACCTCCAAATGAACTTAATGCAACCAGCGCACCTTGGCCTTTTGCTGCTTGGGGAATGGATGTCATTGGACCAATCGAGCCCACCACTTCAAACGGGCACAGGTTCATTCTAGTGGCCATCGACTATTTCACAAAGTGAGTTAAAGCTCCATCTTACAAAGTTGTAACCAAGAAAGTCGTAGCAGATTTTGTCAAGGACCGTATTTTTTGTCGATTCGGGGTTCCAGAATCCATCATTACTGACAATGCCGCCAATCTCAACAGTGATCTAATGAAAGCCATGTGAGAAACCTTCAAGATCAAGCACAAAAACTCCACAGCATACTGACCCCAAATGAATGGAGCTGTGGAAGCTGCCAACAAGAACATTAAGAAGATACTAAGGAAGATGGTAGAGAATCATAAGAAGTGGCACGAGAAGTTACCATTTGCCTTATTGGGATACCGTACCACAGTCTGCATGTCAACTGGGGAAACTCCTTACCTATTGGTCTACGGTACTGAAGCCGTCATCCCCGCCGAGGTATAAATTCTTTCCTTGAGAATTATACAAGAAGCTGAGCTCAGTGATGCGGAATGGATAAGAAGCCGCTACGAGCAGTTAGATCTCATTGATGGGAAAAGAATGAATGCGGTGTGCCATGGTCAGCTTTATCGGAAAAGAATGTCCAGAGCTTTCAACAAAAGGGCCAAACCTAGACAGTTCACACCAGGGCAGCTGGTGCTGAAACGGATCTTTCCACATCAGGATGAGCTAGAGAAAAATTCTCACCCAACTGGCAAGGGCCTTATATGGTTCACATGGTACTAATAGGAGGAGCACTCATACTCGCAGAAATGGATGGAGAGATTTGGCCAAAGCCTATCAACTCAGATGCAGTCAAAAGATACTATGTTTAAAGTTGTTTACATTTATGCAATTGATGTAAGTGAACTATGCTTGACCTGATTTCCGTCTAAGAGGGGATACGTAGACAGCCATGTGGGTTCGGTACCAATTCAATAAAATTTCCATTTTCCCCATAATCGGAAACTGGGGCAGAAGTTTGAGGAGGACCCTTAAAATTCCGAAGCAAGTTCAGCCAACGACACTGTATGCGGAAGAGCCAAAGATTCGTCTTGGTAACTGGGGCAAAATTTTGAGGAGGACCCTCAAAACTCTATGGCAAGAAGGTCGCAATATCTCTAACAATGTTGCAGTTATTGGTTCATCTACTCAATTTTTAAATTGCACATTACTGTGTTTTGAATAACTATGCATGCATATTTTTTGAAACTTTATTTTTTAGCCAGATCCTACCCATGGTAACTCGAACAGGATTCCAACGCGAAGCGAAGCAGACAAAGGCTCGAACCAACCTACCCCGCAAAACTCATGATTTTTTTTTGATTATAGGAACAAGAGATAGTCTCCAGTACGTGTGTACCTTAGAATCACTATCTTCACAACAACAAGGCTACCGAACTCATCCACAACTAAGAAATACTCCGCTATCACTTATTATTTATTCGCTTTATGAGACTAAGCATTGTCTCAAATTTTACACGAGGCTAAGCTCTGCCTCCTCAACTGCATAAGGCTAAGCATTGCTGTAACACCCTGAAAAGTTTTGAAGTACTTAAGTGTAAAGCCCGGTAAAATTTGCCAAGAAAATAATATTTTATGGTGCCGGACTAGGCTTACGTGTTTGAGGATTGTAGAATTTTTTTGGGTTGAACAATGCACCGGAAAGTAAAGGAAACTTTTCGGCAAAAAAGTGCATTTCTGCGGTCCATTATGCGACAGTAGAACCACTCTACGGACCGCATAATGGCCGCAGAGTGAGGCAGTTAATTGGGCCAATTAGAAGCAATTATGCGGTCGACTATACGACCGTATAACAGTTATGCGGTGCATTATGCGACCGCATAATGGTTATGCGGACCGCATATTGACCTCATACACAGAAAGTTCTTTTGGCTATTTTGTAACCAACTATGCGACCGATATGCGGTCCGAATACCGGTTATGCGATCGCATACCTTGTTCAGGAGCTCCATTTTTGGGTTTTTAAAACCCGACCCTATTTCGTTAAATACACTCTTTGGGCCATTTTTGAGACATAATCCGATATTTTAGAGTGAGAGAGAGTGCCCTAGAGTGAGAAGGTGTTCTTCAATAATTTTTCTTCAATTCTTGCTCAAGTTTTGGAAGATTAAGAAGGAAAGCTCACTAGGTCTTCATCCTAGAGGTAAGATTCTACACCCTAAACCCTAATTTCAAATTTTTCTGAAAATGTGTAACTAGCAAGATAATATTTGGGCATGAGAGTTGTTTATTTTACATGCATGTGTTATCAAAGGGTGTAGGAAGATTGTTGAGCTAAAAATGGTAAAGATTGGGTTGTGGGATGATGGAATTCTCCATAAAGGGACCTTGGAACCTTAATGCACACTTAGTGTTTGATAAAATGCTCAAATGAGCTCGAACCATGATCATCTTCCTAGCTTTGATTCAATTTGTTATATTTCTATAATAGATTGAAGTTGCTAAGAATTCTAGAACATTTAGAGTGTAAGGAAACTCAAGTGAGGTCTGTTGGCTAAATTCTTCTCTTAGAATTGAATCCCACGATATTCATGTAAATTATGTAAGTCCCGAGTGATTCATTATGAAATTGGCTATTTCGAGTAAGATTGGGTTGAAAGAAATATGTTCAACAAGCATCCCAAATACTATATTCATGTTATGTTACCAATTGAAGATGTGTTAAAATATGGGCTGTGCATTAATAATGTTTTGACTTTAAGTCAAGTTCAAATGAAGGCTATTATGCCAAATTTTGTGAAATATCTCTATGTGCATTAGACTCTAAATTGCTCACATGTGTACTACACACTTTGATTTGAATTGTGTTTATTGTTGATGATGAGGATGATATTTGAAATTGATAATGTGAGCATGAAATACTGAATATGGCCAGCGTGCCAAGAATGATCTTATAATTATGGCCACTAGTGCCAATGAAATGAAAAGATGTGAAAGTATTATGAAATGCGATAATTAATATAAAAAGGTTGATGTGTGAAATGAGGCGGCCTAGCCGAACGGGTCGTGATCGGACACCATGCCGCACACATGGTGGTGATTGTGCTGCAAATTGTAATTGAAATTGTTATTGTGGTCAATGTCCCTAATGAATAGCCTAGCCGATCGGGTCGTGATCGGACTCCGTGTTAAAGACAGTGGTATTGATATTGAGAGAAATTGTGGTTGATGTCTCTTCTGAGATAGCCTAGCCGATCGGGTCGTGATCGGACTCCGTGCTAAGAGTGCGGTGGTAGTGGTTTTGTGAATAGTGGTATTGGTATGGTGAATAATGGTACTGGTATTGTGGACACTGGCATATCGATACTAAAAATCCCCCAATGTGAGATATGGAAATTAATTTGAACACTGTCTTGATCCTAAATTGAGGTTTGATGTTAATTAAGGCTTTCATTGATATTATGATAATCGTATTTGTATTATTAGTCATTCTATTGAGAGGGTGTTTAGTTATACATACTAGTGCTATTCGACAGTACTAACGTCCCTTTTGCCCGGGGCACTGCATCTTTCAATGGATGCAAGTGGTTCCACAGTAGGAGATATTGGTCAATGATAGCAGTGCACCTTCTTCCCAACTGACTTGGTGAGCCCCACTTCATTCCGAGGTCATGAATCTTTTGTACTTTGTGTATTCTGTTTGAGGTATAGCCGGGGCCTTGTTACCGGCATTATCATTGTACTATTCTTTATCTATAGAGGCTACGTAGACATAGTGTGGGTTGTGTATTGGTGCTGAGAAAGGCAAACTATGCTATGTTATGGTTGTATTACTTGTCCATTTGAGACTTTAAAAATGGTGAAACTTATGGTAAGAAATTGGTAATTGCAGACATAACCACTTTATTATTTAATTAAGGAAAACATATATTGTCTTTATTCATGAATGAGTTTGGGTAGACGGAATCTAACAGGCTTGCTCGGTGGGTTTCACTCGGTTGAGCACCGGTCACGCTCCTCGGTTTTGGGGCGTGACAATTATGGTATCAGAGCCTAAGGTTTTAAAGTGTCTTAGGATGTCTCGGAGCCGTGTCTAGTAGAGTCCTTATTATCGATGTGTTGTCAACCACATCTAATTAGGATGCTACATGGGCATTTAGGAATAATACCCTTCTTTCATGTTTTTGATCGTGCGATAAAGCTTGTTGTAAGATTGTTCCTCCTTTAACTCTTGAGTTGCTTTAATTTTCAATACAAGGCACCTAAGAAGAAGGCAAGAACTGGCCAAAGAGCCAATATCACCCCAGGAGTGACAGTTGATCGTATAATTGATGATGCGGGTGAGAGCCCAAGGAGTGAGAATATTCCTCCAGTTACTACACTGCCTGACTCTACTATAACTGATCAGACCGCACCTGTCCCTACACCTACTGGAGGTGAAACAGTCCCTCTAACTGATATACCAGTTCCACCTTCCGATTCTGGTATTTTGGATGTTGATCTTAGGGGAGCCATACAGATGTTGGCTCAAATAGTGGATTTCCATACCCAGAGGTCAAATGTTGCACCCACTTCTTCCAGTCAGCTAGGGGATTCTACTGGTTCCAGGGTGAACAGGTTTCTCCAGTTGGATCCTCCAATGTTCACGGGTACTAACCCAGAGGAAGATCCCCAGGATTTTATTGATGAGATGCACAAGACTCTCAGAGTTATGCGTGCTACTAAAACAGAGGAAGTGGAATTGGCCTCCTACCGCTTGAAAGAGGTGGCATATTCTTGGTTTGAACTATGGGAGGAGTCCCGTGAAGAAGGGAGCCCTCCGGTGAGGTGGGTTGAGTTTGCTGATGCCTTCATTGATCATTTCTTGCCTATCGAGACTAAGGCAGCCCGTGCTGCTGAGTTTAAGAGCTTGAGGCAAGGTAGCCTGAGTGTGTGGGATTACCATATGAGATTCGCATACCTGTGTAAATATGCTATTTACATGCTGCCCACTTTGGAGGCTAGAGTTCGCCGATTTGTGCAGGGCCTTAGTCCCTTGGTAATTAATGAGTCCGCTACAGCAGCCTTGAATTCTGATATGAACTATGGAAAGATAGTGGCATTCGCTCAAGCCAGAGAGACCCGCAAATTAAGGAACAAAATAGAGCGAGAGGGTAGTAATAAGGCCCGGCCTACGGGCAACTTTTATGGTTCTTCAGGTGGTGGCAAGTCAACATTCAGAGGAGGGTCATCAGAGCCATCAAAGTCCGTTGTTCAGTCTTCGGCTAGTGCACCGCCATCAGGGCCTAGACAACAGCAACAGTGGAGCCGTTTTAGGCCCAGTCAGGGTAACAGGGGATCCAATCAGCAAGGTCATCATGGTGGTAGATTACATCAGCAGAGGAATCCCCCA
This sequence comes from Nicotiana tomentosiformis, assembly GCF_000390325.3. Lineage (NCBI taxonomy): Eukaryota > Viridiplantae > Streptophyta > Magnoliopsida > Solanales > Solanaceae > Nicotiana > Nicotiana tomentosiformis. Next base: position 125,260,444 of record NC_090814.1, on the reverse strand, counting down.
TGCCCTAGGTGTGTAAAGATGCACCTAGGAATATTCTACATGGACTTACTCATATGCTACGGATGCGGATTAAGGGGTCACATTTAGAGTGATTGTCCTTCGTCCCACCAGGGTACGGGCAGGGGCATGGCACAACCAGCTAGTTCTATAGCTACGACATCCGCAATACCTCCTCCAGCTCGAGGCACTCCAACACCCGCAAGGCGTGGTGCAGCTAGGGGCGGAGCTCAGAGTTCGGGAAGATCCAGCCGTTTCTATGCTATGAGGGGTCGCCAGAATTCAGAGGCTTCTCCAGATGTTGTCACAAGTATATTGACTGTCCAATCTCATGAAGTATATGGTCTTATTGATCCCGGTTCCACTTTTTCATATCTCACACCTTATGTTGCTATGGAATTTGGGATAGAACCAGAACAGCTTTATGCGCCGTTCTCTATATCTACTCCAGTTGGTGAGTCTATTTTCGCCACACGGGTTTATAGGGATTGTGTTGTTATGTTGTGTGGTCGGGACACCGTGGCCGATCTTATTGAATTGAGAATGGTTGATTTTGATGTGATAATGGGGACGAATTGGCTTTATTTTTGTTTTTCCAAGCTTGATTGCCGAACCAGAACTGTTAGGTTTGAATTTCCACATGAGCTAGTAATTGAGTGGAAGGGTGATGATGTAGTGCTGAAGGATAGGTTTATTTCTTACCTAAAGGCCACGAAAATGATCAACAAGGGATGTATTTACCATTTAATCCGGGTTACGGACACCGATGCTGAGGCACCTACACTTGAGTCTGTACCTGTTGTGATTGAATTTCTGGGAGTCTTTCCAGATGAACTCCCTGTGATTCCACCAGATAGGGAGATTGATTTTGGGATTGATGTGATGCCAGACATGTATCCTATATCTATTCCACCCTACAGAATGGCACCGGCAGAACTGAAGAAGCTAAATGAACAATTAAGAGATTTGTTAGAAAAGGGTTTTATCCAGCCAAGTGTGTCGCCTTGGGGCGCACCGGCCCTTTTTGTGAGAAAGAAAGATGGGTCACTCATAATGTGTATTGCCTATCGGTAGCTTAATAAGGTAACAATAAAAAATAAGTACCCACTACCAAGGATAGATGACTTGTTTGATCAATTTCAAGGTGCTAGGTACTTCTCCAAAATTGATTTATGATCAGGGTATCCCCAATTGAAGATCAGGGAGCGGGATATTCTGAAAACAACTTTTAGAACCCAGTATGGGCATTTTGAGTTTCTAATAATGTCTTTTTGGCTAACAAATGCTCCAGCAGCCTTCATGGATCTTATGAATCGTGTTTTTAAGCCATTCCTCGAATCCTTTGTGATAGTGCTCATTGACGATATTCTTGTATATTCAAGAAGTTAGGAGGACCATGCTGACCATATCAGGGTAGTTCTGCAAACCCTACATTAGCATCAGTTATATGCAAAGTTTTCAAAGTGTGAATTTTGGCTTGAATCAGTCATATTCTTGGGTCATGTAGTTTCTAGTGAGGGAATTAAGGTTGATCCTCAGAAAATTTGAGCTGTGAAGAATTGGCCGAGGCCTACAACTCCAACAGAGATTCACAGTTTCTTAGGCTTAGCTGGATATTACAGAAAGTTTGTGGAGGGGTTTTCTACTCTTGCCTCTCCATTGACTAAATTGACGCAGAAGGCAATTAAGTTCCAATGGTTAGATGCTTGTGAAAAGAGTTTCCAGGACTTGAAAGCAAGATTGACTATGGCACCAGTTTTGATTCTACCAGAGGGTATAGATGGATTTGTGGTATATTGTGATGCTTCAAGAATCGGGCTTGGATGTGTATTAATGCAACATGGGAAGGTGATAGCTTATGCTTCTAGGCAACTAAAGAATCATGAAAAGAACTATCCAACACATGATTTAGAACTTGCGGCGGTGGTATTTGCATTGAAAATTTGGTGTCATTATTTATATGGGGTCCATGTGGATATATTCACGGACCATAAGAACCTTTAATATATTTTCAAATAGAAGGAATTGAATCTGAGGCAGAGAAGATGGCTTGAATTACTCAAGGATTATGACATTGATATTTTATACCATCCGGGGAAAGCTAATATTGTGGCGGGTGCTCTTAGCCGAAAATCTATGGGTAGCTTAGCACACTTAGAGGCATATCAAAGGCCATTGGCCGAAGAAGTTCACCGATTGGCTAGTTTGGGAGTTCGTTTTGCGGACTCTAGTGAAGGAGGGGTAATTGTGCAAAATAGGGCTGAATCATCGCTTGTTGTGGAAGTCAAAGAGAAGCAATATAACGATCCATTATTGGTGAAATTTAAAGAGGGGATTCATAAACATAAGACCATGGCCTTTTCTCTTAGCATGAATGATGGTACACTAAGGTACCAAGGGCGACTGTGTGTTCCAAATGTGGATGGTCTCCAAGGAAGAATTATGATTGAAGCTCACACTTCTAGGTATTCCGTGCATCCAGGTTCTACAAAAATGTATCATGATATTAAGGAAGTCTATTGGTGGAATGATATGAAGAGGAATGTGGCGGACTTTGTGGCAAGATGTCCGAATTGTCAGCAAGTGAAGGCTGAACACCAAAGGCCTGGTGGGTTGGCACAAAACATAGAAATTTCAATGTGGAAGTGGGAAATGATTAATATGGACTTTGTGGTAGGATTACCGCGCACTTCGCGCAAGTTTGACTCAATTTGGGTAATTGTGGATCGGCTCACGAAGTCATCATACTTTTTTCCGGTTAAGTCTACCGATATAGCGGAGCAGTATGCTCAGCTGTATATCAAAGAAATAGTCAGGTTGCATGGCACCCTAGTTTCCATCATTTCTTATCGGGGGGCACAATTCACTCCTAATTTTTGGAAGAACTTTCAGCAAGGTTTTCGTACTCAGGTGAATCTTATTACATCCTTTCACCCACAGACTGACGGGAAGGTAGAGCGGACTATTCAGACGCTTGAGGATATATTGCGTGCTTGCATTCTAGACTTTAAAGTAATTAGGATGATCATTTACTACTCATAGAATTTGCCTACAACAATAGCTATCATGCTAGCATTCAAATGGCACTGTTCGCGACTTTATATGGTAGGAGATGTAGATCTCCCATTGGGTGGTTCGAAATTAGGGAAGCAGACTTGATAGGGCCAGACCTCGTGCATCAGGCCATGGAAAAAGTTAAAATCATTAAGGAGCGGTTGAAGACTGCTCAGAGTCATCAGAATTCTTATTCGAATGTTCGTCGTAGAGATTTGGAGTTCAAAGAAGATGATTGGGTATTCATGAAAGTTTCCCCCATGAAAGGGGTAATGCGATTTGGTAAGAAAGGGAAATTGAGTCCAAGGTATGTCGGACCATACAAAATCATTCAGAGGATCGGTGAAGTGGCGTACAAGGTTGAGCTACCACCTGAGATGTCATTAGTACACCCGGTGTTTCATGTGTCTATGTTGAAGAAAGTAGTTGGAGATCCCACACTCATTGTTCCGGTTGAGACCATTGAGGTAAATGAGAAATTGACTTACGAAGAGATTTCAGTTTCTATTATTGATCAGCAAGTTCAAAAATTGGGAAAGAAAGAAATCGCCTCCATGAAAGTGTTATGGCGAAACTAACAGGTTGAAGAGGCTACTTGGGAGGACGAGGAAGACATGAAGAAAAAGTATCCTTATTTGTTTGAATGACCATGTATTTAAAATTGTGATCTAGGAAAAAAATTATAAAACTTACTTTTTATGAATTTTATATCATGTGAACAACTGGCATTAAGGGTGTTCCTTTCTGGATATATATATTGCTTGTGAGACCATATTTGGTGTTGTTTTGTATTATGTTACGTCGTTGGAATATGTATATGTTGTTAGGATGTGTTTTTGGGGCTCTCTGATAGGTGGATAGGCCTAATTACAAGGGAAACTCTAGCAAATATTTTGGAAATTTTGGGAGTTAGTCAAATTTGGGGCTGCTCAAATGTGGTATGAAACAAACTGAGTTGCATAAGATGCTCATGACGGATTTTTACCCTCATTCGAGGACGAATGATCCTAAGCGGGGGAGAATGTAACACCCCAAAAAATTTTGAAGTATTTAAGTGTAAAGCCCGGTAAAGTTTGCAAAGAAAATAATGTTTCATGGTGCCGAACTACGCTTACGTGTTTGAGGATTGTAGAAATACACCGGAAAGTAAAGGAAAATTTTTAGTGCAAAAGTACATTTCTACGGTCCATTATGTGATAGCAGAACCACTCTGCGGACCGCATAATGGCCGCAGAGTGAGGCAGTTAATTGGGCCAATTGGAAGCAATTATGCGGTCGACTATGCGACCGCATAGTGACCGCAAACATAGACAGTTCTTTTGGATATTTTGTAACCAACTATGCGACCGATATGTGGTCCGCATATCGGTTATGCGATCGTATACCTTGTTCCGGAGCTCCATTTTTGGGTTTTTAAAACCCGACCCTATTTCGTTAAATACACTTTTTGGGCCATTTATGAGACATAATCTGATATTTTAGAGTGAGAGAGAGTGCCCTAGAGTGATAAGGTGTTCTTCAATAATTCTTCTTCAATTCTTGCTCAAGTTTTGGAAGATTAAGAAGGAAAGTTCACTAGGTCTTCATCCTAGAGGTAAGATTCTACACCCTAAACCCTAATTTCAAAATTTTCTGAAAATGTGTAACTAGCAAGATAATATTTAGGCATGAGAGTTGTTTATTTTACATGCATGTGTTATCAAAGAGTGTAGGATGATTGTTGAGCTAAAAATGGTAAAGATTGGGTTGTAGGATGATGGAATTCTCCATAAAGGGACCTTGGAACTTAATGCACACTTAGTGTTCGATAAAATGCTCAATTGAGCTCGAACCATGATCATCTTCCTAGGTTTGATTCAATTTATTATATTTCTACAATAGATTGAAGTTGCTAAGAATTCCGGAATATTTAGAGTGTAAGGAAGATCAAGTGAGGTATGTTGGCTAAACTCTTCTCTTAGAATTGAATCCCACGATATTCATGTAAATTTTGTAAGTCCCGAGTGATTCATTATGAAATTGGCTATTTCGAGTAAGATTGTGTTGAAAGATATATGTTCAATAGGCATCCCAAATGCTATATTCATGTTATGTTACCAACTGAGGATGTGTTAAAATATGGGATGTGCATTAATAATGTTTCGACTTTAAGTCAAGTTCAAATGAAGGCTATTATGCCAAATTTTGTGAAATATCTCTATGTGCATTAGACTTTAAATTGCTCACATGTGTACTACACACTTTTATTTGAATTGTGTTTATTGTTGATGATGAGGATGATATTTGAAATTGATAATGTGAGCATGAAATACTGAATATGGCCAGCGTGCCAAGAATGATCTTATAATTATGGCCACTAGCGCAAATGAAATGAAAAGAAGTGAAAGTATTATAAAATGCGATGATTGATATAAAAAGGTTGATGTCTCAAATAAGAGGGCCTAGTCGATCGGGTCGTGATAGCAATAGCAAATTAGCCAATTAAAGTCCTGTAGGCATGATATCTAATGAATATGCTGTATTTGTACGAATTGAAGGAAAGTTTATTGGCATTTTTTTCCAATAGTCATGCTGTCTAGTAACACATAACAGTAGACATAGGAATAAATAAAGTACTTAAGCTCATGCTTTGATAGTAAACAAGTTGTGTGCGTGCCTGATTCCCCTAATGGCATGATTTCTACTAGTGTACATGGAGATTAAACAACATATATGGCAGGTTGATAACATGTAAATCATGCGAACCCTATAGGCATGTTTTCTACCCTTTCATGTAAACCTTAGAATATACCCATTTCCCCAGTTTCACTAACACCCCAAATTGTTTGTTATTACAAATTATTGCAAGCCCAAAGAATGTAAATATAAATATTACACAAGAAAAAATAGTAGGCCTACAGCAGGCCCAAAAGGAGACACCCAGTATTGCCTGGGCCTTCAACAAACTCTTTCTTCGCAAATGGCATGCTCAGATCCAAACAGGGGACTATACCCATCAACATAGCCCAAAAGCCATAGAGGAACTCAAGCCAAACCAAACAGTCACAAATCGATCATATGACCCAAATATTAGATGACATAGAAATCACTTAAACAAACCAGTTTGCATATTATACAAATAATGTGAGGAAGAAAAGCTAAATGCCAGAAACAGCTCAAGTTCCAGTAGCAAAGAGAGCGACCAAAAAACCCCAAATCCTAGTCGTTAGTGTTCACAAGGGTCTCAAATGGACCCCAAGCAGTGCTCACACTAGGGAGGTCAATAGAGAGAGTTTTGGTGGCTTTGGCTTTCAACCGGCCAAGAATGATAGATTCAGAATAGTGTAGGTAACAAATGAGAGTGAGAGAACAGTGATCAAATGATAATACATGAAGAGGTGCACTTATATTTTAGAAGCAGACATGACAGAGGTAATTAAACAAAGAACATACAAGCAAAGAGAATCAACAAAACTCAAAGGACAAGTTTATATCACAAGTTCAAACGCTTAGCAGATTGGACAGAAAACATTTTGTAGAAAGCAGGGGAATCAGGTTTTCTGAGATTACTAACATACAAAGGCACACAATGCCAAATAAGTCTAAAGTAAAGCCCTAACTTAAAGGAGTTAAAACCTAGGGGTTCAAATTATGTTAGGCATACATCACAATATCAGAAAGACAGACATGCAAACTTACATTATGACAAAAACAGTATCAAACATTGTAAGGAAACACAAATTAAGATAGCTACTCTAAAGGTCCCAACTAATCGCTAAATATACATGATTAAGCAGACCAAAGGCATAGTGAGTGACAAAATAGCATGGGAGCAGGTCACAGTTAGAGTGAAGGTCTCAACATAGATTAGAGTATATTCTATTACGAGAATTTAGAACAAATTAGGGAAGCCACTCATGCCAGGCAGTAAAGGTAAATACTCAGATACTAACATACGAGCTTAAGAGAGTCCAAATTTTTCAAGTTAAGCATGTACAAATAACATATCTCAGAACTTAAAAATTCAAGTAAAATCAAATGCTAAAGAAGTTCTACTTAAGAGACAACCTTGAAACACATTAGATAATGGAATTTCAGAAGTGTGAATACACAAGACATGAACACAGAAGAACGAAATTGTAAAAAAAAAAAAAAAATAAAGCCAAGAGACTTATCAGTTACCAGTTAAATAAACATACAACAAGAAAGAACAAACTCCACAGTACTCTGAATACCAAAAAACAACAAGAACCCAGAATCTTAACGCGTAAGAGTTTCCAAGGGCTTCAGATGAACCCCGGGCAGTGCTCGCACCAAGAAAAGTTGAAAAATTGAATTCCGGTGGCCTTGGCTTTCATCCGGCCAAGAACCAAAGTATAGAACAAGAGAATGAGAGAATTAAAGTGAATCTTGTGATTAACGTCCTTGTCAAAGAGGAATGGGGAAGGATTTATATAGTGGTTAAATCAGACGAGTAAATAGGGAAAGAAGTCAATCAAACATAAACAAGGAAAGGAAAAGGCGAGTGACTTTAGGGTTCCACAGGTTCCAAAGGCTAAAAGCCGGAGTAGTTGATCCAGTAGTTCTAAATATAGATAGAAGAATCCCGAATGAACAAGCATCCACAAATGTCGATTCATTCAAGCAAGAGAGTGCAACAATCCTTTCCTTTGACACTGGTCCCGTAAACGAGTGAAAAATGGCGAGGTGGGAAATGCCCCGCACGAACTATCTGATCAAGTTTTCTTTTTCCTATCACAGGCAGCTGGCAAAGCCATGTTTGATCGTCGCGTACATGCTCCGTTATAGCTTCGTTCATGCGCCAATCAATTGACTCACTTAGTAGGAATAAGCGGGCTTAGGTTGATGTGGAATAAGCCATTTTTCCCCTGTGTCTAGGAATGCGCTAGTAAACTGTAGCGAAATCACTGGAAATGAGAGAGATGTGATATTCAAAAAGGGCTATACCTCTGCCTAGACAAAGAGGACTTTAAGATGAAGGGCTGAAGGATGGAATGTGCAAAGCACCCGGTTGGCACTCACAAAGTGCCCCACTGAGCGGTACTCCTCCAATAACGCATTGATCCTTTCGACCATCCTTTCAACATCGAAAAAGACTTCTCTTCATCACGAGAAGAGTCTTTTTTGCAATTTCATCCATCTTTTTTAACCTGATACCTTTGCAGAGGCCATATCTCAACCTTCCGCTTTTTCGGTGATATCTATAAGAAGGAATACCTGTCTCAAGGTAAACATTCCTGCTCCGCCCGCAGCGCTTGCTGCCTGCTGTCATCTATCTCGACCAGTTTCCTGAGGCTTTTTTGATGCATTCTTAAGACTTCCAAGCAAGATGAGCTCCTTCATCTATAAGCAACTTATGAGAGAGAAGGAGGCGAGAACTTAAAAGTGAATCATTCAGTGGTGGGGTGTTCATAGAACAGAATCTCAAGGCCGAGCCGGAAAGCTTTGTTTGTAGTGTCTCTTTCAGTTCAGGTCTTGAATCATTTGATTTGGAAACATTTTGGACGGGAGTGGGCACGTTCCTCTCTGAGGCGGTGTGGTCTAATCGAAGTCAACTGACTCACATGGAATACGGGGTTCGTTTGCTTTTTCTTTTGTTTTTTTTTCTCTTTCTGTCCGCTCTTCCCGAAGTGAGCGAATTGAATGTAGAGATCCGTAGGGGCTTATAGTTTAATTGGTTGAAACGCTGGGATCCTAATCGGCCTGCATCAGCTGTTCACGAAAGGTGGCATGGGACATCTGTCAGTGGCGGGAGTCTTACATCCGAGCGAGTCTCCAGATTCTACTATAAACTAGGTAGTGAGGATGAAAAAAGCATAAGCGCCGCTAAGGTTGAGCCTTACTAATTTTAAAGAGTCATATTCAATCACCCGGAAATATCCGCTTCCGTAAGAACTGGAAGACTCTTATATGTACGGATGCAATCATAAAGTGACCAGTAAAGGAAAGAAATCAAAAATCAAACCCTAATTAGGGTTCAACATTTGAAAATCTGTCTACTGGTATGAGAAATCAGCTATTCTTCTGTGTATATGGATGAGATATTGTCCAGATCTTATCGATTGAAATTGAATGGGCCCGAATCTGAGAGATGGTACTTGCCAAGTTTAGTCAAGTACAAAGTGACATCATTGTCTTGCAAGTAATACTGAAGTAACACGTAAAAGGTAAGAAAATCACAGAAGGAATCCCTGATTGAGACGGATTCAGAGAAGATTGATGGGGCGGCTAGGGTTTCTGAAGGAGGGAGGAGTGTTTAGAGGCTACTGATGAAGGGAAATGGGGATTAAGGTTTGGGTGAGGGGATATAAGGAGAGTAGGGGTTTTAATTCGGGAAATGATCAACGACCAAGATTAAGAGGAAGGTGGGGCGGGTCATTATAGACGGCTTGTGCCTGAATTTTTTAAGGGTCGTTTGGGCTACTGAGGTTATTGGGCCAGGGGTTCATTTGGACCTTAATTGGTCTAAAATTAATCCCAATTTTGGGCCAGATTTTAAAATAGGAAATTAAGAGGAAAATAATTTAATACAAAAATAGTTAAATAAATTATAAAAATGCTATTTATGTAAATTATTACTTTAAAACAATAGTAGAAGATTATAAAAATGTAATATATTAATTTGACCTTGAATAAAATGACAAATGCAATAAAATTGTAAAATATAGGCTATATTTGCAAGATTGTGCAAATAGCTTAAAAATACTAATGTAATTATATAAAAATAAAGTAAAAATATTTGAAACGTGTATTATAGATGCAAAATAATAATTTTAGGTAATTAAGCCATCACAAAATAATTTAAAGGAGTAATTAATAAGTATTCAAGTAATTTAAATGCAAGAAAGAATCAATTTTAAAGCTCTAAAAATTATGGAAAATTTTAGAAAATGCTTGTATAGATTTTGTAAACTAAATAATGATGCAAAATGATATTTTGAAAGCTATATATACTATTTGAGAAAATATGAGGGCAAAATTGGATATCAACAACCGCTATTGTTCATGCTCTTAAGATCTGGAGGCACTATCTTTATGGAGTGTCCTGTGAGGTTTACACTGATCATCGCAGCTTGCAACATTTTTTCAAGAAAATGGATCTCAATTTGAGGCAGCGCAGGTAACTTGAGTTACTAAAGGACTATGACATTACTATTCTTTATCATCTGGGCAAGGCGAAAGTGGTTGCGGATGTCTTGAGTAGAAAGGCGGAGAGTACGGGTAGCTTGGCATTCATTTCAGCAGAGGAGAGTCCATTAGCTTTGGACGTTCAGTCCTTGGCTAACAGACTTGTGAGGTTGGATATTTCGGAGCCCAGTCGAGTTCTCGTATGCGTCGTTGCCCAGTCTTCACTATTGGAGCAGATCAAGGCTCGACAATTTGATGACCCGCATTTGTTGGTTCTCAGAGAGACGGTACTATAGGGTGGTGCCAAGGAGGTTACTATTGGTGAGGATGGTGTTCTATGACTCTAGGGTCGTCTATGTGTTCCTAATGTTGATGGCTTGAGGGAGAGGGTTCTAGAGGACACACACAATTCACGGTATTTTATTCATGTATGTGCTACGGAGATGTATCGCGACCTGAGGCAGCATTATTGGCGGTGACGTATGAAGAAGGACATAGTCGAGTATGTTGCGAGGTGTCTAAATTGCCAGCAGGTTAAGTATGAGCACTAGAGGCCAGGTGGCATACTCCAGCAGATGACTATACCTGAGTGGGAATGAGAACGCATTACTATATACTTTGTAGTTGGGTTGTCGCGGACCTTGCGGAAGTTTGATGAAGTTTGGGTCATTGTTGACAGGTTGACCAAGTCGGCACACTTAATTCTGGTTGTGACTACGTATACTTCAGAGAGGTTGTCTCAGATTTATATTCAAGAGATAGTTCGGTTGCATGGTGTGCCTGTTTTCATTATATCAGATAGAGGCCCTCAGTTTACTTCACATTTCTGGAGAGCAGTACAGAGTGAGTTATGGACCTGTGTAGATCTCAGCACAGCCTTTCATCCACAGACCGACGGGCAGTCAGAGCGGACAGTTCAGATCTTGGAGGACATGCTCAGGGCAAGCATGATTGACTTTGGAGGGCAGTGAGATTGATTCTTGCCTTTGGCCGAGTTTGCATACAACAATAGTTATCAATCCAACATCGATATGTCTTTATTTGAGGCTTTATATCGAATGGTTCGAGCTTGGTGAGGCTTAGTTATATGGTACTGATTTGGTGAAGGATGCCTTGGAAAAGGTAAAGTTGATTCAGGAGTGACTTCGTACCGCACAGTCCAGACAGAAGAGTTATGCGGATCAGAAGGCGCGTGACTTATCACTCAAGGTGGGCGAGAAGGTTCTCTTGAAAGTCTCGCCGATTAAGGGAATCATGAGGCTCGGGAAGCAGGGCAAGTTGAACCTGAGGTTTATAGGTCCATTCGAGGTGTTGAGATGAGTTGGGGAGGTTGCTTATGAGCTTGCTTTGCCTCCCAGCCTATCGAGTGTTCATCCGATTTTCCATGTGTCTATGCTTCGGAGGTATCATGCTGACAAATCACATGTGTTGGACTTCAGTACGATTAAGTTAGATGAGAGCCTGGGATATGAGGAGGAGCTAATTGCCATTGTTGATAGGCATGTTCGCCAATTGAGGTCCAATAGGATTTCTGCGGTAAATGGTTCAGTGGAGGGGCCAACCAGTCGAGGAGGTGACTTGGGAGTCCGATGAGGACATGCGGAATAGATATCCATACTTATTCAGCACTCCAGGTATGATTCTAGACTCGTTCGAGGATGCACGTTTGTTTAAGAGGTGGAGAATGTAACGACTTGCCCAGTCGTTTTGCTTTCTAGATCCTCGTTACTCTAAATATGAATCCCCATATGTGCTTTTAGTGTTTTATGACTTGCGGGGATGGTTAGTTAGGGATTCGGAAGAATTCGAGTTGAAATTGGAAGACTTGGTTCCATGGTTTGGCTTTAAAAGGCTATGTTTGACTTAGATCAACATTTTTAGTAAAAGACCTCGGAATCGAGATTTGACTGTTCCAATAGGTTCGTATGATGATTTCCGATCGGGTTTTGAATAACCCGGGAGTGTTTCAGCGCCTAATAGTGAAAGTTGGCTCTTTAAAGGTTTTAAAGTTCTTTAAATTTAGTTTGGAGTAGGTTTTTGGCTTTCCGAGAGTTCGAGCAAATCCATTTCATGATTACAAACTTCTTGGTACATTCGGACAGGGCCCCGGGGGCCCCAGATGTTAATCGGACTAGGAACGGAGCAAGTTTGGACTTAGGGGCAGCAGCTGAAGCACCAGGATTTTGGTGTAATCGCATGTGCGGAGGGCTAACCACAGGTGCGAGCTCGCAGAATCAAGCAAGAGGCCGCAAAAGCGGCCTCGGAAGAGCAGCCCAGGAATAGCAAATGCGGGTGGGCGTGCGCACCTGCGAATACGCATGTGCAATAAACGAATTCGCAAGAGCGACGTATGCATTGCTGGAGCGGACCCGCAGAAGCGAGCAAGAGGTTCGCAGAAGCAGAAGTAGGCTATTGGGCAAGTGCCGCATCTGCGATGACTTTTCCGCAGATGTGGAGCCACAGAAGCGGCCAACCCTCCGCAGGTGCGAAAATCGCTGAAGGCAGAATCCCAATTTAATGCGGGACTTATGTATTTTGAGCTCGTTTATTTCATTGCTTGGGCAATTCATGGAGCTTTTAGAGAGGGTATTTCACCTAAAACTTTGAGGTAAGTAATTTCTATACAATGTTAGTTAAATACATAGTTTATGGGTAGATTTAACATGTAAATTAGTGAAAATCATGGGTTTAGGTGATAACCTAGATTTTTGATTAAAATGGGGTTTAACCACAAAAATGGTTATGGAATTTAGTGGAAAACATATATTTGAGTTCATGAGGTTATGGGTAACAACTTTCTTCGAAAAGTTTTCGGAATCCGGGCAAGTGGGTCCGGGGGTAAAATTTAGGAATTTTTCAATTGGGGTTCGGTATTCACTTTAATAATTAGGATATGAACTTTTGAGCATGTATTGACTATTTTATATAACAATTGACTAGTTTCGAGTAGTTTGGCACCGAATTGAGGGTTTAAGCAAAATCTTGGACCGAAAAGTAGGCTTTCAGACGAGGTAAATCTTTTTTCTAACCTTGTAAGAGGAAATTAACCCCATAGGTGAATTTAATTAATGTGTGCTTCAATTTGTGGGGGCTACGTACGCGCGAGGTGTCGAGAGTCCGTACGTAGCTACTAATTATGCCTATGTCCGGGTAGTTTTAGGTCTATACCATGCTTTGTTGACACTGTTATTTGATTATTCTTACTAATTGCCTTGAATAGAGCTAAGATTGAGGATTTCAATATTTAAAAAGTTTCTAGTTGAATTTCTTATTTTTGAAAGAATTGAGGGATATTATGAAAACTTGAGAAAATCTATGTTGAATCGCGTCGCAAGTATATTCTGCGAACGGGGTAAATTTCAACTACTCTCATGGGAGCGGGCCGTTCGCCTCGGCAGGTTAATAGATGCATCTATGGTTCATGTCGTTTGACCTTCGGCAGTGCACACAGTATATGTACATGTATTTTGGATCAGGTCGTTCGTCCATGGCATAATTCGTGCTTAATAATACTGGAAGCTCAATTATATTTGATATTGTTTCATTAGCTTGAGAGGTTAAATGATTAAATGAGGGAAATTGAATTGGTACTTACTATCAGTGAAAAGGATTTTTTATTTATTTCTTGCTTCCGAGTTCTATTGTCATTTATATATTCCTTGTTTAATTAGAAGTGTATATATTTTATTGTTAACCCATAGTAAGTGTCGAAGTCGACCCCTCGTCACTACTTCTTCGAGGTTAGACAAGATACTTACTGGGTACATGTTGTTTATGTACTCACGCTATACTTCTGCACTAAATGTGCAGGATTTGAGGCTGGTGCATTTGGATATCTGTCCGACGTGCATCCTTGACTACTACGAGCCTTGCGGCGAGCTGCCTTCCGAGCCCGTTCTGCAGCAGCCGAAGTATTTCTTTTGTTTTATTTTCTGTCTATTTCGTTTCAGACAGTACTGTAGCACTATTTTGTATACTCTACTAGTAGCTCATACATTTGTGACACCAGGTCTTGGAGATTTACGCTAGTAGATGCTTGATGGTTTTGGGTTATTTTACTTATCTCACTTGCTTTCAAAAATTTTATCTCTCATTTTTTTAATTTAAATTCTTACTTCTTATTTATGCACTAAAAAAAATCAACTATTTCAAATCTTTAAAAGAAAGGATCACAAAGTTAGAGCACTGTTGGCTTGCCTAGCGGTAACGCGTGGCGCCATCACGGCCTATTAGAGAAATAGGGCCGTGACAATACCGGATGGTTAACTGATGAATTTTTGGACTAAGGGAGTGCTGGGATTTCTTGTTTCTAGTGTGATGGCTTATACGGAAGCTGGGTCGCAGAAGCGACATCGTAGAAGCGAGGGGCGCGCCACAGAAGCTGTTGGGAGATTGAACTGGCAGAGGTCGCAGATGCGAAGAAATTCTTGCACCTGCATGATCGCAAATGCGACCATTGGAGTGCATGTGCGGACCTTGCTGGGGGAGGTTGGGACTGCAGATGCGGTCAAATTCGGCAGAAGCGGCCCGCACCTGCGGATGAAGCATCGCAAAAGCGAAGGCGCAAAAGCGCTGGAAGGGCTGCAGATGCGGAGGTTGAGGACCCTAAAGGGAGCTGCAAAAGCAGACTCTGAGCCATAGAAGCGGAGCCGCAGAAGCGGCTAATCTTCCGCAGATGCAAGAGGTCACTGGGCAGTGTGTTATTTAAAAATGGGATTTGGCCCATTTTCTCTCATTTTCACTTACTTGGGGCGACTTTGGAGAGTTTCAAGGGGAGATTTTCATTAAGCAATACAAGGCAAGTGATTCCTACCTATTACAAGTTAAATACATGGTTTGTATATGGATTTAAATATGGAAATTAGTAGAAATTTGGGATTTTTGGTAGAAAACCTAGAATTTGGTATTTTTGGATTTTGACCACGAAATTGGACATGGAATTTGGAATAAGTTATATATTTTTGTTCATGGTGTTATGGGTAAGGTTTAACTTTGAAAATTTTCGGAATCCGGGCACGTGGGCCTGAGGGTTGACTTTATCGACTTTTCAGGTGGAGTTGAGAATTGTTTAAATTGATTTACTATGGGTATTAGAATATAGCTTGATTGGTTTGCACACTTTTTGAATAGTTTTGGATCGACGGGCTTTGGTTTGAGGTGTAGATAGGCCTTGGAGCAGGTTGTAGAACTTCAGAGCGAGGTAACTCTCCTGTCTAACCTTGTGAGGGGGAAACTACCCCCTAAGTGATATTTATTGTTATGTGAAACTAGTTGTGTGTGCTACGTACACACGAGGTGACGAGAGTCCGTACGTAGCTAAAGCATGTTTATGTCCGGGTAGACTTCGACCCTTATCATGTAATATTTGAAGTATTTGAACTCACTTTGCCAACTTAACTAAGTGAAGTTATAAATTAAATTAATATAGAAATAAATATATGTATACTAGGCCCAGCGTTAGCACTTTGAGTTGTGGGCAAATTATTTGAGAAACGGTAAAGATTATATCCATTTTGTACTCAAGTACAGTATTGTAAACATGTATCTCGTAATTCGGTAACTTCCTTCCTTTTTCTTGTGGAGTGGGCAGAACGCCTCAGAAGTATTTAGATGCATCTATGGTTCATGCTGCACGCCCCTCGGCAGTGCACACATTATTCTGGATCGGGCCAAACGACCTCGGCAGAATTATGCGATATATTGCTAGTAGTCCTAATGTTCACGAGATAAACTTTCCACTGATGTCTGGCATTTTTGGTGTTCCTCATTTATTTGGTATTGACACTTGGCATTTATGAGCTATTAAGGTAGAGTACAAGATTGAGAGAATCTATACTTTAAAATAAATAGTTGGAAAAATTATGAAATTACAAATTTACTTCACTATTGTTGTGCACTTCATATCTCTTGTGAATTATCATATTATTTATTTGGACCTCTAGTTGTCACGACCCAAAATCTCACCTGTCGTGATGAGGCCTATATCAATACTAGGCAAGCTGACAACCTCAATGAACCATAATTTTTCTTAAGTTTGAAAACATAATATTTAAATCCAGTGGAAAAATCTCACAAATACATATATAAATATACTCCCAAAACCCGGTGTCACTGAGTACATGAGCATATAAATGAATACAAAGTCTAACTGATAAAAACACTATCTGAAAATATGGAACAGTACAATAACTGAAAGGAAGAGAGACAAGGTTGGCGGACGCCAAGCAGCTACCTTGATAGTAAACAACTAGTAACACACTGAGGTCTAACAGTCGCCGTGTCCGGAAGCACCTGGATCTGCACACGAGGTGCAGAGTGTAGTATGAGTACAACCAACTCAATAACTAACAAGACCAACCTTTGGGCTGAAAGTAGTGACGAGCTCAGCAGGTACAGTCCAGTATAGAAATAATAGTACAGAAAAGTAGGCATGCTTTCAAGTTCAACAGTTAAACTAAGTAATGTATATGGCCAATACAGCCCACGGAAGTTACATCCCGTATATATATATATATATATATATATATATATATATATATACACACACACATCAACTGACAGTCAGTCACTCAGTACCATATAAGGCCAATCCAGCCCTGGGGTAATTTATCCCCAAATGTAATTGATTCAGACAAGATCCATGTCCAGGGAAATTCATCACAAATATAAATAAGTAAGGCAGTCCATGCACTGGGAAGTCCATCCCGAATATAAATCATCTACGCTCGTTGTGGGGGGTGCAGACTCCGGAGGGGCTCCTTCAACCCAAGAATGATATAAAGCCGATATGGCTGCTGCAGGCGGGCAACCCCGATCCATATAATGATAAAGCCTATAAGGCCTGCTGTAGGAGGGCAGTCCCGTTCCATATAATAGTAATATATGTAAAGCCAATATGGCCTACTGCAGGCGGGCAGCCACGATCCCATAAATATCCTCACAATGGATGAAAATGGCTGAGTATGAAATATACATTTTTAAACAATTAAATTCAATAGCAACACGATCCTGTGGGTCCCAAAAATATCGGCACGTAGCCTAATCATGATCTTTAATACGAGTTTTGGCTCAATTTCCTAACGCGTGGATAATATTCGGATAATAACATGATTCTTTAATTTTACAACTCCGCTGAATTTCACAATTTCTATGGTGAACGCCCACACGCTCGTCACCAAAGTGTTACTTACCTCAAACCGTGTAATTCCTTTCTCCGTTATGCCTTTGCCTCGCGAATTGGTCTCCAAAAGCATTGTATCTAGTCACATTTAATTCGATTCGGTCAATATAAATTATTGGAATTAATTCCATATGAAAATACTAATTTTCCAACAAAATTCGAAAGTTAACTCAAAAATCGTCTGAGGGGCCCACATCTCAAAACCCGACAAAAGTTAGAAAATATGAACGCCCTTTCAACCATGAGTCCAACCATACCAAAATTAATAAATTCCAACATAAACTCAACCCTCAAATCTTCAATTTAAACCAAGAGGGTTTTCTAAATCTTCCGACTTAAATCACCAATTAAATGTTAAAAAGAACCATGGATTCGGGTAATTTGACCAAAATTGAGTTAAGAACACTTACCCCATTGTTTTCCTTGAAATATCTCCTGCAAATCGCCTCACCCGAGCTCTTAAAATCCAAAAAATGGGTAAAAATGGCCAACCCCCGAATTTATATGTCAAGTCCAGGGCTTTTCGCACTTGCGACAAACTTAGCCATTTCTACGGTCGAGCAGTCGGTTCTACGACCTCAGCCTCAACCCATGTCTGGTCGCTTCTTTGACCTCGACCTCAACCCATGCCTGGTTGCTTCTTTGGACCACCTACTTGCTTCTGTGACCTCGTACTCAACCCACGCCTGGTCGCTTCTTCGGACCATCTGCTCGCTTCTGTGACCTCGGCCTCAACCCATGCCTTGTCGCGACCTCGGCCTCAACCCAAACCTGCGAGCTAAATTCCGCAGGTGCGATTGCACCAGAAGGCTAAAGTTTCCAGCAGCTGTTTAAATCCAAATTTTGATCAGTTAGCCATTTGAAACTCACCCAAGGCCCCCGGGACCTCAACCAAATACACCAACAAGTCCTAAAACAATATATGAACTTAGTAGAAACCTCAAATCACATCAAACAATGATAAAATCACGAATCATCCCCAATTCAAGCTTAATAAAACTAAAAAATTTCAACTTCTACATTCGATGCCGAAACCTATCAAATCAACTATGATTGGCCTTAAATTTTGCACATAAGTCATAAATGACATAACAGGCCTATTCCAATTTCCAGAATCGGATTCCGATCCCGATATCAAAAAGTCAACTCCCCGGTCAAACTTTCAAACTTAAATTTCTATTTAGCCATTTCAAGCTTAATTTAACTATGGACTTCCAAATAATTTTCCGAACACGCTCCTAAGTCCAAAATCACCATACAAAGCTATTGGAATCATCAAAATTCTATTTCGGGGTCGTTTACACATAAGTCAACATTTGGTCTCTGTTTCAACTTAAACTTTAAACCTTGGAACTAAGTGTTCCAATTCATTCCAAAACCTCACCGGACTAGAACCAATTACCCCGGCAAGTCACATAACAATTGTAAAGCATAAATTGAGCAGTAAATGAGGGAAACAAGGCTGTAATACTCAAAACGACCGTTCGGGTCGTTACATTCTCCCCCACTTAAACATACGTGTCACGACCCAAAACCTAACCCGTCGTGATGGCGCCTATCGTCGTAGTCTCTGTCGGCAGCTACAAGGTCTGCAAATGTCGGCAACTACCTCGTAGTCTCCATTACTCGATCACGCACGAACTCAACGACCTCTGTGATCAAGCACACCTGGATCAGCACATGAAGTGCAGGGTATAGCATGAGTATAACCAACTCAGCAAGTAACATAAATAAATAAAGAACTGAGAAGGTAGTGACGAGCTATACTAATACAGTTCATTTTTAATAATTCCAGCAAAGAATGGACATGCTTTCAATCTGGCAGTTTAAATCAAATCAGTTTTTATATAGTTAAAGTGCAGGTAAATCCGGATATAGAATCTTTCAAAAATTTCACGATAATGACAGATAGCAACTAAGTGCATCAACAAATAAAAGAAAGCAAGTACAACCTCTCATGGAAACAGTCACTTAACTCGTCACAACAGCTCGATCACTCGGCTCTTAGCCCTCGGTACTCACACTCAATAGGTATCTGCGCTCACTAAGGGTGTGCAGACTACGGAGGGGATCCTTTCAGCCCAAGCGCTAAAATCTGCACTAACAACTCACGTGCTATAGTATCAATATGTGGATCCACACAGACAACTCACGTGTTTCACTGACGACTAACGTGCAATAGTATCAATGCGTAACAGACAGGCCCTCGACCTCACTCAGTCATCAACCTCTCTAGTCTCCCGAGCTCTTAGATATCATAAAGATCAGCCCAAATAAAGACAACATAGTGTATCAACAAGACTCAAGAAAAGACTGAGGTATGAAACACAAGTAAAACCATGGCTGAGTACAAGACAACAATTAGATAATAATTAAACAAGAACGTGACCTCTGCGAGTCCCAACTGTACCATCACATAGCCTAAGCATGATTTCTAACATGATTTGCAGTCAAATTTTTATAACACAGGGAGAGTATATAGTTAGCAACAAGTTATCAAACTTTACATACTCACGGAATGGACCAAGTCCCAATTCCTACGGTGTACGCCCATACGTTCGTCACCTAGTATGTGTGTCACCTCCAAAATACTCACACAATCCAATAATCTGGGGTTTCACACCCTCGGGACCAGATTTAAAACTGTTACTTACCTCAAATTGCATAGAATCCTACTCCGCAATGCCTTTTCCCCTCGAAACTATCTCCAAATGCCCTGAATCTAGCCACAAGCAGTACGATATAATTAATATAGGATAAAAGAATCAATTCCACAAGAAAAACACAAAATTATAAGCCAAAATCCAAAATAGGCTCAAACCGGCCCCCGGTCCCACATCTCAAAATCCGACAAAAGTCACAAAACCCGAAAGCTCATTCACTCACGAGTCCAACCATACCAAATTTATCAAAATCCGACCTCAATTGCCCCTCCAAAACCCCAAAATTCACTCTCCAATTCCCAAGCCCTAATCACCTAAATCTCACCTCAAACACTCACCAACTAGGTATAAATATCAGTGGGGAAGCACCACTGAAATGAAGTAAATACATCGTCTGTTGAAAAAGTACATAAACAGAGTTTTATAGATCTTAGGCTACCACGAACAAGAGGCAGCTACCACCGGGACGTAGGTACATCTTCAATGCCGGCTCCCGTCGATCACAGTAACGTCAGCAGTCAATATCTGCATGAAAGGTGCAGAAGTATAGTATGAGTACAACCGACCCCATGTACTCAATAAGTAACAAACCTAACCTTAGGTTGAAAGTAGTGGCGAGCTAACAAAAAGGTCGGGTCCAACACCAATATTCCACAACACTTCATAACAGCATAGTACAAGTAACAAAAGAGGTATCTCAGAAATAAAATTCTCAGTTCATTCACAGTTCCAGAAAAAAATAGGCATTGCTTTTCAAGTATCTCAGCGAAAACCCAAATCTTTTACCGAAAATGCCAAAATACGAGTAAGTTTGAAAACTGTGATTTTTCCCAAAATTCCTTTCAATAATCAATAAGATGTTTCATTTTTCCTTTCAGATAGGAAGTGTAGTATGTCTCTCCATGCCCATATGTCAAAATGTATGAGAAGTCATAAATGACGTGATACTATACAGCATGAGGAAAAATGCATCTTTATGCCTGTATGTCTAGTGTGCATGCCAAATTGGATACAAATCAGTGATAAATATCATATGCATACACTCAGAGTATCAATCACTCAGTCCACTCAATCGCTCAGTCCTCCCAATCACTCAGTTCTCACAGTCACTCAGTCCTCCCAATCACTCGGCACTCCGCCCAAGTGCTATAATCCACACGGACAACTCACGTGTTGCACGGACAACTCACGTGCCATTATATCAATATCTAAAATCTCACGGATAACTCACGTGCTGCATAGACAACTCACGTGCTATAGTAAACCAATTTGGCCCACTGCGGCGTGCAGCCCGATCCCATAATCATCCTCACAATCAGGCCCTCAGCCTCACTCAGTCATCAGTCTCTCCAGTCTCTCGGGCTCACAATGTCGTGAAACTAGCCCAAAATGATGATATGATGTATCAATAAATAACAACAGAAACTGATAGATGATATGAAATGAATGATCATGACTCAGTATGAAATTGCAATGTAGACAAATAACTCAACAGCAGTAAGGACCTCAATGGGTCCCAACAGAGTAATCACGTAGCCCATACATGGTTTCTAACATGAATCACAACTCAATAGCTCTAGTACGTAAATTTCATAGTTACAGATATGATGAGGTAGCCACATAGTACCACAGAAATAACGGAATTACAACTTACACGGTGCACGCCCACACGCCCGTTACCTAGAATGTGCGTTACCTCAATACTAATCACATAACACATATTTTGGGGTTTCATACCCTCAGCTCCATGATTAGAAGAATTACTTACCTCTAGCAAGCCAATACCAATGGCGAGCTTGGCAAGCAAGCTCCAAAGATATCATCCCACGTGTTCTGACCTCCGAACGGCTTGAAACTAACCAAAAACAACTCAAATACATCAAAAAATGCTAAAGAAACCAATGCCGTTCGAAAAAGATCAAATCTTGAATTAAAAGCCCAAAATCGGCCAAAAGCCAACCCGGGTCAGCACCTCGAAATTCGACAAAATTAACAAAATCCAACAACCAATTCAATTACGAGTCCAACCATACTAGTTTCACACAAATCCGACTCCAATTCGATTATCAAAACTCAAAAATTCATATTATGAAACTTTAGGCTAAAACCCCCAATTTCTCTTTAAGATTCATCAACTAATGCCATAAAATGAAGATAGATTCATGAAATACGATCAAAACCAAGTGTAGAACACTTACCCCAATCCTTGTGATGAAGATTGCTCCAAAAATCATCTCAATCCGAGTCCCATATCTCAAAATAGGATAAATGAACCAAAACCCTCGATAATATAGCTTCTGCCAACATTCTCACACCTGCGGCACATTAGCCACTTTTGCGGCATCGCAGTTGCGACCAAAAACACGCTTCTGCGGAGAACCACTGGGGGTATGCCTTTGCACCTGTGGTAGAAACTTCGCTGCTGAGCACACGTAGGTGCGAGTCCAAATTGCGCTCTAGCGCTGACATTCGCTCATGCGCCCTCTCGCACCGCATCTGCGCCTTCGCAGAAGCGAATAAATCCTTTGCTTCTGCGGACTCCTGCTCCCAGCAACACCTTCGCTCCTGCGACTCCATTGTCGCTTCTGCGACCATCGCACCTGCGTAAAACCAGCCATAGATGCGATCACACCAGAACCAGCAGCCTTCAGCAATGCACTATGCAACGAAAATGATCCGAACATCGTCCGAAACTCATTCATGCCACTCGGGACCCTGTCCGAATATACCAGCAAGTCCAATAATATAACACGTACCTACTCGGGGCCTGAAATCACACAGGGACACCAACGGACCTATAAGTCCCAAAAGCACGTGCTCACACAATCGAAATCTTCGTGCTCAAGCTACCGTCAAAACCCGGCTTCAAGTCCTCCAGATTGGCCCATCATTAGCACGCCAAAAAATCATATCTCGCACCTCAACCATGGAATCACAAGCCACCGGCGCACATCTGATACCGAGTGCTCACATGCACATACGAATGCGTGGAAGGAATTCAAAGAGGTGCAGAAGTATAGTATGAGTACAATTGACCCCATGTACTCAATAAGTAACAAACCTAACCTTAGGTTGAATGTAGTGACGAGCTGACAAAAAGGTCGGGTCCAACACCAATATTCCACAACAGTTCATAACAGTATAGTACAAGTAACAAAAGAGGTATCTCAGAAATAAAATGCACATTTCGTTCACAGTACTAGGAAAAACAATAGGCATTGCTTTTCAAGTATCTCAGTGAAAGCCCAAATCTTTTACCGAAAATGCCAAACTATGAGTAAGTTTGAAAACTGTGATTTTTCCCAAAAATCCATTCAACAATCAATAAGATGTTTCATTTTTCCTTTCAGATATCAAGTGTAAGATGTCTCTCTTTGCCCATATGTCAAAATGTATGAGAGGTTATAAATGACGTGATACTATATATCATGAGCAAAAATGCATCTCTATGCATGTATGTCAAGTGTGCATGCCAAATACGATGCAAATCAGTGATAAATATAATATGCATACTCTCAGATTATCAATCACTCAGTCCTCCCAGTCGCTCAGTCCTCCTAATCACTCGGCACTCGCGCTAGTATGTACCTCCGCTCACTGGGGGTCTACAGACTCCGGATGGGCTCCTACAGCCCAAGCGCTATAATCCACACGGACAACTCACGTGCTGCACGGATAACTCACGTGCCATAATATTAATATCTGGAATCGCACGGACAACTCACGTGCTGCACGGACAACTCACATGCTATAGTAAGCCAATCTGGCCCGTTGCGGTGTGCAGCTCGATCCAATAATCGTCCTCACAATCAGGCCCTCGGCCTCACTCACTCATCAGTCTATCCAGTCTCTCGGGTTCACAATATCGTGAAACTAGCCCAAAATGATGATATGATGAATCAATAAATAACAACAGAAACTGAGAAATGATATGAAATGAATGAACATGACTGAGTATGAAATTGCAATGTTAGCAAATAACTCAACAGGAGTAACGACCTCAATGGGTCCCAACAAAGTAAGCACATAGCCTAGACATGGTTTCTAACATGAATCACAGCTGAATAGCTCTAGTACGTAAATTTCATGGTTACATATATGATCAGGTAGCTACACAGTGCCACAGAAATAATGGAATTATAACTTACACGGTGCACGCCTCACACGCCCGTAACCTAGCATGTGCATCACCTCAATACTAATCACATAACACGTATTTCGCGATTTCATACACTCAACTCCAAGATTAGAAGAGTTACTTACCTCTAGCAAACCAATACCAATGCCGAACAAGCCAAGCGATGCTCCAAAGATGCCATCCCTCACCTTTCGACCTCCGAACGGCTCGAAACTAACCAAAAACAACTCAAATACATCAAACAATACTAAAGGAACCAATCCCGTTCAAAAAAGATAATCTTGAATCAAAAGACCAAAATAGGCCAAAAGCCCAACCCGTACCGGAACCTCGGAACCCGAAAACATTAACAAAATCCAACAACCCATTCAATTACGAGTCCAACCATACTAGTTTCACTCAAATCCGACTCCAATTCGATGATAAAAACTCAAAATTTTATATTATTAAACTTTAGGCTAAAACCCCCAATTTCTCTTTAAGACTCATCAACCAATGCCATAAAATGAAGATAGATTTATGAAATACTATCAAAACCAAGTGTATAACACTTACCCCAATCCTTGGGATGAAGATTGCTCCAAAATTCATCTCAATCCGAGTCCCACATCTCAAAATATGATAAAAGAACCAAAACCCTCGATAATTTAGCTTCTGCCAGCATTTTTGCATTTGCGGCACATTAGCCGCTTCTGCGGCGTAGCATTTGCGACAAAAAACACTCTTCTGCGGAGAAGCACTGGGGGTATGCCTTCGCACCTGCGGTAGAAACTCCGCTGCTGCGCACACGCAGGTGCGAGTCCAAATTGCGCTCTTGCGCTGACATTCGCTCATACGCCCTCTCGCACTGCATCTGTGCCTTCGCAGAAGCGAATAAATCATCCGCTTCTGCGGACTCCTTCTCCCAGCAACACCTTCGCTCCTGCGACTCCATTGTCGTTTCTGCGGCCATTGCACCTGTGCAAAACCAGCCACAGGTGCGATCACACCAGTACCAGCAGCCTTCAGCAATGCACTATGCAACGAAAGTGATCCGAAACTCATCCGAGCCACTCGGGACCCTGTCCGAATATACCATCAAGTCCAATAATATAACACGGACCTACTCGAGGCCTGAAATCATGCATAACAACATCAAAACGATGAATCGCACCTCAAATTGAACTTAGAGCTCCAAATAATTTTCCGGACACGCTTCTAAGTCCAAAATCACCATATTGAGATATTGGAATCATCAGAATTCAAATCCGAGATCGTTTACACATAAGTCAACATCCGATCAACTTTTTCGACTTAAGTTTCCAATTGTGAGACTAAGTGTCTCATTTCACGTTTAAATCCTTCCGGGCCCGAACCAACTACCCCGGTAAGTCATACAACAATTGTAAAGCATGAAGTGAGCAGTAAATGGGGGAACAGGGTTGTAATATTCAAAACGACCGGCCGGGTCGTTACATCCTCCCCCACTTAAATATACTTTTGTCCTCGAACGTGCCAAGAGTTGTTTCCAAGCCACCAAATCACTATTCCATATTACCATGCACGTACTCGGGGGTGATCTCACGTCACCCTATCCCATATAGGTCCGATAACACAACATAACTGAAATTTCTTAATTCAACCTAACCCACAAGCCTTAGAATTCAATTTCCGACATCCAGAATTTCTTATAGGATCTGAATCTCGCAACCTACACATTGTATAAGTCTGAAAAAATTGTACCAAGCCGCAACCATAACCCAAGATACTATCGCATAATATAACACATAACACAGATACTCGTAGCAATGATTTCAAATCACGGTAGTTGCTCAAAACAACCCAATGTTGGTAATAAACCTCATATCAAACAAGACTCCATTCTAAAACATTCATACACTACCGATGATGAAAGAGACACATCGAAACGCGTAACCATTCATCGGATCCACCAGTTATGGATCTCCTTCTCATTTGACAAGAATCATAGAAACTTTTTAAGCCGACTTTCGATATTATCCTTCCAACCACGCTGTAATCAATTCTGATACCAACATTCTAGGTCCAATGACCTTATCTCATCCAACACGACCACTCTAGTGACATGACACACCCATACAATCTAAAGCCACAACTGGTGCAATCCGTGCACCAATAAGCAACATTCCAAATGTACTCAATCATGGAA
Organism: Nicotiana tomentosiformis; assembly: GCF_000390325.3. Lineage (NCBI taxonomy): Eukaryota > Viridiplantae > Streptophyta > Magnoliopsida > Solanales > Solanaceae > Nicotiana > Nicotiana tomentosiformis. The sequence goes on along the minus strand of NC_090814.1, from coordinate 125,234,117 downwards.
AAAATGACTCAGACGAGAGAACTGTCCCGCAAGCTCAACAAGTACCACCACAACGCAATGCTAAGAACTTATCACACACCGTACGACCAAAACACATGAATCTAACACAAGGAATCATATCTCAACATAACTCTGTGCAATGCGTGACCCCATCCAAACACTAATCCATATGAAATACCCCAGCCACCATGCTCAAAATCAATAACCACGTGCAATCCAACATCAAGTACTCAAAGTGCATTACCATAACCATGGAGAAGCATATGACATAATGCCACACAAAAACCGAAAGAGCATAACCCATACGCCATCAACCATGCAATACCTAATTACGCATCTCGCTCAAATTCCGCTATAAAGCCCAAATAGAACCGCACCAGGTGTGCTTATAACCAATGAATCACAACTCTTCGTAGCATAGAAGAGTAACTCACAGATCATTTCAGAACACGAATAAGCTCAACAACAACCGAATGGCACATCCCTCAACAATAGCAGTATGGAGCCAACCAATCTGACTCGGTATAGAATACACATCCTAATTGGGCCTACCAATGGACCCCGAAATCAACTCTGACCACCCACAATAGATAAATAACCCTCCAAAGGTCCACAATAACTGAATCTTAACACTTACTATCATCTATCTAGCTTCGGCCATGACTTCACATTCCACAACCATGAAACAATCTGCTCTTGAGAACTCCCAGTCTCCAAATCCATAGAACACACGAATCACCATATCTGATCCCAACTCCACCGCCAGAATGTCTAATACATCTCTCATACATGGTCATCCCACGAGGAATACTTTTAAAATTCTTTTGTGCCACATAGCAAAATTTGAATATCAGCAGTCGATCAACCAGGAGAGTACCGCAATACCAATAAAGTATCCATAAATCAAAACACATTTCCCATTCTAAAATGTATACTATGATCAGGCCACACCGATTAGTAATATAATTTACCTAGTCATCTGAAACCGTCCATGCTGGCTACGAATTTATGTCCTTCCCTTCAAAACTGAACTGTGACCTTGCACATGCAAATATCAATCCCACACAACACACCGCATCTACCATGCCATCCTGTGAAGAGTACAAAAATCTCATAATCAAATCTGAGTCACAAGCAGAATATATACCCGATCAGTCAGAAACCTTCCATTTGATCTCATCCCGGAGAAAATCCCAACACGCAACATATTCCTCACGCCGGTAGGAAATATACTCCTCGAACCGTGATAGAAATCATCGAGAACTCTTTGAAACCCGTTTGCACATAACCAAGCTATTAGAACCGAATCTCTCTAACTCAGCCCAGCCACGCAGGTTGCCAAAACCCAATAGCATTGCCATGAAACACTTGTGTAGGCTAGCCACATCATAAGTACCCAAAGAACCGATTATATCCATTATTGTGCTGATCCAACATACTACCACGTTGTCCTATTTATCCAAGTCCCTTCCAAATTACCTTCAAATTGATACTTCTCCTTGCAGGAACACCACAATCCTCAACAAAATTCACCACACAAGAAACCCTAGTATAAAATCACAACGTCCTAAGGCCCATAAGCCGCTGACGTCCCTCTTAAGTACCCCCAAAATACCACAACCACGACACCCACTCTAAAGAGACCTTATGTGAACCTAAAACTGTTTCCTTCACCTTCTTGATGCTGAAATGCATAATCCACAATGGTATAAAAATGCCACAAGTTTAGATACCATCCAATGTAAATCTTAGTTTCTAGCCATATAAAAATCTTTAAAATTCCAAACTACTACATATAAATCTTGAATCCATTAGAACCATTCTCGAGATTCATCCACTCTACTAAAATCTTAATTAAACCGACCAAATGGACCGAATGACCTGTGCCCCATTAGCACACCAACACCCAAGGGAGTAACCCACACTTCTAAGCAACCGAGAAAATATCTACTCCATGTACACTACATCCTTCACGAATGACCACTCAATTATTTTATGATTCCCACATACCCATAGAGTGTAATACAACCTATATCCAGAAATTTCTTTACCCGAGTCATCCTCGATCTCGACCTCTGCAAGTCATAACTGATTCACCATTATATCCCGAACTGAAACCAATACAACACATAACCGTGCAATCCACTCGTCGATAGCAGACTCCCCCTCTTGGCTCAAAGTCATGGAATAAAACATCTGATTACTTACAATAACCATACCCCATTACTACCGTAATACCACTGTGAGATTCCACGAAATCCTTCATAAGCTCGTGTAACACAAATCATCTAATACTTCAAATTATCTGCAAATCTCGCGTTCATCTTCGTGATGGTTAAGCCAACTTCCACAAGGATCCAAACAAAAGAACATAGGGATCACACAACCTCAGGATACCTCACAGGAGATAACCCACCTGCTTTGCCTCAAACTGACATCTCTCTATACCCTTCCACAGTCACAACTACTATGCAATCACTTAATCTTCTCGATTCTGAACTCATCAACAAGACATGAGAATCTACTTCACTCCACAACTAAACAGCATGGGAGATCCCTCAACACACCCACAACTCAAGACCATAGGCCAAATCAAGATAGAAATCAGACACCTCATAGTCCTTGCTACATCTCAAGTAAACTCTTCTCGTCACATTTGAACAATCTGAACACATCTTGCAGTCTTATCATACTCACCACCTAGTCATCCAATCACAAATGCCACTAATAGGGACACCAACGGACCTATAAGTCCCAAAAGCACGTGCTCACATAATCAAAATCTTCGTGCTCAAGCTACTATCAAAACCCGGCCTCAAGTCCTCTAGACTAGTCCATCATTAGCACGCCAAAAATCACATCTTGCACATTAACCATGGAATCACAAGCCAACGACGCATAGCCGATACCGAGCGCTCACATGCGCATATGAATGCGTGGAAGGAATTCAAAGAGTTACGCTTCAATGTCGCATGATAAGGAAAGAAATATGGGAAGTATATCCTAAATGTCCTGTAGCCTCTAGAAGGTAGGTATGGTCGTCATCATACCGATACGCAAGACTCTATAAGACACTTGCTCGTGACTTGTAGAACCTATGAAGCTAGAGCTCTGATACCACTTGTCACGACCCAAAATCCAACTAGTCATGATGGCACCTAACCCAACCCCCTAGGTAAGCAAAATAACAACTATCCAATTCCAATGATATTTAATAAGACAGTTAAGTAAAGAAATTATCTGAATCTTATACATTCCTCAAGGCCTGGTAGTACAAATCATAAGATTCTAAGAATAAAGTTTACAAAGCTGAAATGAAGTAAATACATCGTCTGTTTGAAAAGTACATAAACAGAGTTTTATAGATCTAAGGCTACCACAAACAAGAGGCAGATACCACTGGGATGCAGGTACATCTTCAATGCCGGCTCCCGTCGATCACAGCAACGTCAGTAGTCAATATTTGCATGGAAGGTGAAGAAGTATAGTATGAGTACAACCGACCCCATGTACTCAATAAGTAACAAACCTAACCTTAGGTTGAAAGTAGTGACGAGCTAACAAAAAGGTCGGGTCCAACACCAATATTCCACAACAGTTCATAACAGCATAGTACAAGTAACAAAAGAGGTATCTCAGAAAAAAATGCTCAGTTCGTTCACAGTTCCAGGAAAAACAATAGGCATTGCTTTTCAAGTATCTCAGTGAAAGCGCAAATCTTTTACCGAAAATGCAAAAATATGAGTAAGTTTGAAAACTGTGATTTTTCCCAAAAATCCTTTCAACAATGAATAAGATGTTTCATTTTTCCTTTCAGATAGAAAGTGTAAGATGTCTCTCTATGCCCATATGTCAAAATGTATGAGAGGTTATAAATGACGTGATACTATACATCATGAGGAAAAATACATCTCTATGCATGTATGTCAAGTGTGCATGCCAAATGCGATGCAAATCAGTGATAAATATCATATGTATACTCTCAGAGTATCAATCACTCAATCCTCCTTGTCGCTCAGTCCTCCCAATCACTCAGTCCTCACAGTCACTCAGTCCTCCCAATCACTCTGCACTCGGCACTCACGCTAGTAGGTACCTCCGCTCACTGGGGGTGTGCAGACTCCGGAGGGGCTCCTACAGCCCAAGCACTATAATCCACACGGACAACTCATGTGCTGCATGGACAACTCACATGCCATAATATCAATATTTGGAATCGCACGAACAACTCACGTGCTATAGTAAACCAATCTGGCCCGTTGCGGCGTGCAACCTGATCCCATAATCATCCTCATAATCGAGCCCTCGACCTCACTCAGTCATCAGTCTCTCCGGTCTCTTGGGCTCACAATGTCATGAAACTAGCTCAAAATGATGATATGATGAATCAATAAATAACAACAAAAACTGAGCGATGATATGAAATGAATGAACATGACAGAGTATGAAATTGCAATGTAAGCAAATAACTCAACAGGAGTAACGGCTTTAATGGGTCCTAATAATGTAAGCACGCAGCTTAGACATGGTTTCTAATATGAATCACAGCTCAATAGCTCTAGTACGTAAATTTCATGGTTACATATATGATCAGGTAGCTACACAGTACCACAGAAATAACAGAATTACAACTTACATGGTGCACGCCCACACGCCCGTAACCTAACATGTGCGTCACCTCAACACTAATCACATAACACGTATTTTGGGGTTTCATACCCTCAGCTCCAAGATTAGAAGAGTTACTTACCTCTAGCAAGCCAATACCAATGCCGAGCAAGCCAAGCAATGCTCCAGAGATGCCATCTCGCGCTGTAACAACTCGGCCGGTCATTTTGAGTATTATAACCATGTTACCCAATTTACTACTCAATTTATGCCTTACAATTGATTTATGACTTATCGGGTTAGTTGGTTCGGGTCCGGAAGGATTTCGGAGTGAAATGAGACACTTAGTCTCAAAATTAAAAACTTAAGTTGGAAAAGTTGACCGAATATTGACTTATGTGTAAATGACCTAGGAATTTAATTCTGATGTTTCCAATAGTTCTAAATGGTGATTTTGGACTTAGGATCATGTCCAGAAAATTATTTGGAGCTCCGTAGTGGAATTAGGCTTAAAATGCCGAAAGTTGAATTTTTGGGAAGTTTGACCGGGGGTTGACTTTATGATATCAAGTCCGGAATCTGATTCTTGAATTGGAATAGCTTCGTTATGTCATTTATGACTTGTGTGCAAAATTTGAAGTCATTCCGGATTGATTTGATGCATTTCAGCACAAGATATAGAATTTGAAAGTTCAAAGTTCATTAGGCTTGAATTGAGGTGTGATTCATGGTTTTAGCATTGTTTGATGTGATTTGAGGCTTCGAATAAGTTCGTATGATATTTTAGGACTTGTTGGTATATTTGGTTGAGGTCCCGAGTGGCTCGGATAAGTTTCAAGGTGGTTTCAAGCCATTTTAAGGCCATTTTTAGTTGCTGGTTTTTGGCCACAGAGGTATGCATCGCGATCGCGGACAAACGGTCGTGATCGCGAAGAGCAATTTTGTTGTTTGGACACTATGAATCGCGATCGTGTAGAACAAAATCTCTGCTGCACTGACCCGACATGGGAAGCTTATATCTCGCAATCTATAAGGAATTTGAGATAATAAAAAAATAAAAGTTGTAGCCCTTGATGTCTAGTATTCAAAAAAGTAAACCATTTGTCATTTAGAGTTTTATACAAAAAGTTATGATGGATACACTATAGGCTTTCTGGGAAGAGTTTGGAAATCTCTATTGTACAGGGCTGACTTTGAAAGCTTATATCTAGCAATCTATAAGGAATTGGGAGATGAGCAATAGATGAAAGTTGTAGCTCTTGGAGTCTAGTTTTTAGAAAGTTAAACCATTTGCAATATGAAGTTTGGTACAAAATGTTATGACCATTATACTAGAGGTTGTCTGGAAGAGTTGGGGAGTTTGTTCTTCGCGATCGCGTATGGTTTTCCGCGATCGCAAAGAGAATTTTTGGGGCTGAAATTTTTTGTGTTTCATGATCGCGAAGAGTAAATACCTAAGCAGTAGCTATATTTCGAGGTTTAAGCAATTTTTAACATATTTGGAGCTATGGAGCTCAGATTGAAGCGATTGTTTAGGCGATTTTCACCATATGGATTGGGGTAAGTATTCTATATCCTAAAGTGATCATACTTCATTATTATATGGTTATATTCATCATTTATTTCAGATTTAAATGGAAGAAATCAAGATTTTTGAAAAATCTTCCAAAAAATAAAAATTTAAGATTTGGAGGTCGAGTTGTTATCGGAATTTGATAAAACTGTATGGTTGAACTCGTGTCAGAATGGGTGTTCGTATTTGATGAAAATTTTGTCGCGTTCCATCGAGGCGGGCCCCGCGTTAACTTTGTTCTTTTTTAGAATAAAATTTTAAGTCGACGTTTTAATATCTGGAATTGTTTCCGATGAATTTTAATGAAGTTATACAATTAATTTGGATAGATTTGAGCTGTCTGGAGGTCAATTCAAGCAAGAAGGTGATTTTGAAATATCGGCATAACTTCAAAAAAAAAGATAAGTATCTTGCCTAACCTTGAGTGTGGGAATTACCCATTAGGCATTGAGTCTTATGTGAAAATTTTGTAATTGAAAACCATGTACGCGAGGCGACGAGTGCGTACTTGGTTTATATGTGTATATTATATCGGTTGAAATTCGTAGACTCCCTTAAGTATTAAATTGGAAAATTGTTGTAACTTATTAAATCCCTTATTTGTCATGCTTCATTCCTTGTTTTCCGAGATTGTTTTTATATGATAATTTGGTGTGATTGCCACTAGACTTTTATGTGAACTCTGTGTTTGTTTGAGTTGCCATTTTTATGGAAAACACTTTCATTATTGATTTTACCTACAGATAATTTAAATGGAAAATATAGTTAATAAGATGAATAAATCTATTTATTTCTTGAAGTTGTGATTTAAAAGAGGTATTGTTCCTTGATGAATTACTTTTGAGTTCACGTTGTTGAAAATTTGGTATTGAATTATAAAGGTCGTGAATCATATTGAGGCAAAGTGCCAAATTATGAAATATTATTCGGTTGAGTTTTTCACTCCCGAACATTTTGTTAAGATGTTGTACACATTATGATCGAGTCGTGGGCTCCTTATTGTGAAAAAATAATATATTGTTGATTTCTGTGGTATGTTGTAATATTTGAGCACTTAATGTGCAATTTGTGATATGTTGTAATATTTGAGCACTTGATGTACAATTTGTGATATGTTGTAATATTTGAGCACTTGATGTGCAATTTGTGATAAGTTGTAATATTTGAGCACTTGATGTGCGATTTGTGATATGTTGTAATATTTGAGCACTTGAGGTGCAAGTTGTATTATGCTGTGATATTTGGGCACTTGAGGTGCGATTTGTGAAATATTGTGATATTGATACGCATGCGGTGATATAAGGTAAGGGTATTGAAACGCATGCGGTGAGATAAGGGTGGCTTGAAACGCATGGTTAGTAGGGGAACTACTAGAAGTATGCGGTGTGATAAGGGTGGCTAAAACGCAGGATGCTATTTCAGGAAAAATGATTTTTTTAAAAATTAAATGTGAAGGCTCCTGCGGTGATATAAGAAAATGAGATATTGTGAATTTATTTATGATTTAGGACTACGAAGCGGTACCTCGGGAGTACCCTGTTGATATTTATTTATTTATGTTCTTGTCTTGGGTGATTTTGTTTCATTTAATATGTAAATTCTTTTCTTCTTCTGTGATGTACTAGTTGACTTTATTATTATGTGTTTTGTGCTCCTAGTTGTATTGTGTTGGCTTTGGCTTTTTAGCACGAGTCTCTGAAGAAGTATATTTCTTATTTTTTCTTACTGATTTTCGATGATTGAGTTAATTTAAATAAAAGAAATTATTATTATTTTTTAAATTAAATAGTTTTACATCCAAATCAGTAGTTTATCCGATGCTTTAATTTAAGTGAAATGTTATTTTCTTCACCCAAATAATTTCTAAAATAAATTCATTTCTTTGTTGATTTCTTACTTGATTTAAAAATTGTAAACTCACTTTAGTGGAAATAAATTGATCATATGGATCTTATATACATTGATATTATTGGCACGTGAGTTGTACGTGCAGTTGTGATAGAAATATGGGCACGAGGTGTCATGAAAATATGGAAGTGGGCTGAGACCCATATGTTTATGATTTTGAAATGAGATGTCACAAGGTAACTTTTTGTCACGACCCAAAATCCCAATCTGTCGTGATGGCATCTATCTCGATACTAGTCAAGCCGAAAATCTCAATAAACCAAAACCTCTCTTAAGGTTGAATATATAATATTTAAATACAATACAAACACTCCTTAAAACCTGGTGGCACTGAGTACATGAGCATCTAATATGAATACAAGTCTGGAAAATATAGTCTATAATAGTTTGAGACCAAATACAGTAAAAAAAAGAGATAGAGAAGGAGAGACAAGGTCTGCGGAACACAGCAGCTACCTCAAAATCTCCTGATAATCAACCGCACGAAAGGATCAACACCCGCTATGTTCGGGAACACCTGGATCTGCACACAAAGTGTAGGGTGTAGTATGAGTACAACCAACTTAGCAAGTAATAATAATAAATAAGGAAGTGAAGATAGTAACGAGCTACACAGTTATGGTTCATTTCCAGTAATTCCAGCAAAGAATAGACATGCTATCAAATCTGGCAGTTTAATGTCAAATCAATTTTTATACAGTTCCTGTTCATGTAATCCGTATATCAACAATCTTTCAGAGATTTCACAACAATGACAGATAGTAACTAAGTGCAACAACAAATGGAAATCAAGTACAACCTCTTAGGACAACAATCACTCACTGGGCTCCCAGCCCTCATCACTCCCCGGGCTCCCAGCTATCATCACTCACTCTCAATGGGTACCCGCACTCACTGGGGGTGTATAGACTTCGGAGAGGCTCCTACAGCCCAAGCGCTATAATATACACGGACAACTCACGTGCCATAATATAAATATCTAGATCTACACGACCAACTCACGTGCTATAGTATAATATAAGGATCCGCACGGCCAACTCACGTACTGCACGGCCAACTCACGTGCTATAGTATAATATAAGTATCTGCACTGCAAACTCACGTGCTGCACGTAAAACTCACCTGCTATGATAATAATATCTCACAATCAGGCCCTCGGCCTCTGTCAGTCATAAATCTCTCCAGTCTCTTGGGCTCTCATTAGTCATGAAATCAGCCCAAACAACAATGATATGATGTATCAATAATAATAACAGAGACTGAGATAAAATGTGCAAGTAAAAACTGAGACTGAGTACATATAGCACTTAGCAGGCAATTCAATAAGTACGCGACATCTATGGGTCCCAACTTCACATAGCCTAAGCATGATTTACAGTCAAATTTTTATCAACACATAGAGAGCGTATAGCTAACAACAAATTATTCAACTTTACAGTTTCTCGGGACGGACCAACTCACAATCCTCTCGGTGCACGCCCACACGCCCTTCACCTAGCATGTGTGTTACCTCCAAAATAATCACGTGATACCAAAATCTAGGGTTTAATACTCTCAAGACTAGATTTAAAACTGTTACTTACCTCAAAACGTGTAACTCTTTACTCTGCTATGCCTTTGTCTCGCAAATCGGCCTTCGAAAGCCTCGAATCTAGTCACAAAAAAATTGTTTTAGTCAATAAAATTTATTGGAATTAATTCCATAAGAAAATACAAATTTTTCATAAAACTCCGAAATTTAGCTCAAAAATTGCCTATGGGGCCCACGTCTCGGAACCCGACAAAAGTTACAAAATCCGAAAGCTCATTCAACCACGAGTCTACCCATACCAATTTTACCAAAATCCGACCTCAACTCGACCCTCAAATCTACAAATCTTATTTCTAAATTTCTAAGTTCCAATCTCCGATTTACACCTCAAAATTATTTAATCTTGTCGGATTATTCGATGATAATTCAATATTATGGCGTAGAAATAATCACAAGGGACTTACCTCAAGTCTTCCTTGAAAATATATCAAAAATCGCCTCTCCTCAAGCTCCAATGTGTCAAAAATAGTGAATGGGACGAAGTCCCAGTTTTTATAATTCTGCATAGACAACCTCGGTTCTGCCTCGATCTTAGGCCTCGATCCTGGCCCTCGATCCTAGGCCTCGATCCTGGCCCTCGACCATGGCTTCGACCCTGCTTTCGACCGTGGCCCTCAACCCTGGGCTCGATCATGGCTTCGATCATGGCCCTCAACCCTGGGCTCGATTCTGGCAGGTTCTGGGCTCGATTTTGAGAGATTTCTGGGCTCGAATCTGGCAGAAGAAATTTCCAACAGAAGGAAATTGCAGCAGCTATTGTAGTTCAATGTTTTAATCTGTTAACCATCCGAAACTCACCCGAGGCCCTCGGGACCTCAACCAAATATACCAACAAGTCATAAAACATCATACGAACTTAGCCGAATCCTCAAATCACCTCAAATAACGTTAAACCATGAATTACACCCCAATTCAAGCCTATTGAACTTTGAAACTTTCCATTTCTACAAACAACGCCGAAACCTATCAAATCACGTCCGATTGACCTCAAATTTTGGACACCAGTCATAAATGATATAACGGACCTATTAAAATTTTCAGAATCGGATTTCGACCCCGATATCAAAAAGTCAACCCCCAGTCAATCTTTTAAAAAATTCAACTTTCGGCATTTCAAGCCTAATTCCTCTACGGACCTCCAAAAAATTTTCTGGACACGTTCCTAAGACCAAAATCACCATACAGAGCTATTGGAATCATCAAAATTCAAATCCGAGGTCATTTACATATAGTTCCATATCTGGTCCACTTTTCTAACTTAAATATTTCAATTATGAGACTAAGTGTCTCATTTTATTCCAAATTCCTTCCGGACCCGAACCAACTAACCTGATACGTCATAAATCAATTGCAAGGCATAAATTGAGCAATAAATGGGGGAACGGGGTTATAATATTTAAAATGACCGGTCGGGTCGTTACATTCTCCCCCTCTTAAACAATTGTTCGTCCTCGAACGAGTTTAGAATAATACTAAGAGTCTCAAATAAGTGTGGATATTTGTTTCGCATCTCCTGCTCCATCACCCAAGTAGCTTCTCCGACTGTCTAGCCTCTCCACTACACCTTCACTGATGCTATGTTCTTTGACCTCAACTTTCAAACATGCCGGTCTAAAATAGCCACCGGCTCCACATCATAAGTCAAATTACCGTCCAGCTGTACTGTACTGAATCCAGAATGTGAGACGGATCCCCGACATACTTTCGGATCATGGATACATGAAACACTGGATGAACACCTAATAGACTAGGTGGCAAAGCAAGTTCACAACCCACCTCCCCAATTTTCTTAAGTATCTCAAAAGGCCCAATATACCGAGGGCTCAACTTGCCCTCTTTCCCGAACCTCAACACACCCTTCATGGGTGAAATCTTGAGCAGAACCTTCTCCCCAACCAAGTGAATAACATCACCAACCTTCCTGTCGGCATAACTCTTTTGTCTAGACTGTGTCGTGCAAAGTCGTTCATGAATTATTTTGACCTTCTCTAAAGCATCCTGAACCAAGTCAGTACCCAATAGTCTAACCTCACCAGGCTCAAACCAACCCACCAGAGACCGACACCGTCTCCCATATAAAGCTTCATACGGAGCCATCTGAATGCTTGACTGGGAGCTTTTATTGTAAGAAAACTCTGCGAATGGCAGAAATTGATCCCAAGAACCCCCAAAATCAATGACACAAGCGTGTAGCATATCCTCCAATATCTGAATAGTGCGCTCGGACTGTCCATCCGTCTAAGGATGAAATGTTGTACTCAACTGAACCTGTGTGCCCAATTCTCGCTGCACTGCCCTCCAAAAATGTAAGGTAAACTGCGTTCCCTGATCTGAAATAATGGACACCAGCACACCGTGTAGGCGAACAATCTCGTGAATATAAATTCCAGCCAACCGCTCCGAAGAATAATTAGTACCAACTAGAATAGAATGTGCGGACTTGGTCAGTCGATCTACTATCACCCAAACATTATCAAACTCTCTCAAGGTCCGTGGGATCCCAACTACGAAATCCATGGTAATACGCTCCCATTTCCACTCCCGAATTTCAAGTCTCTAAAGCAATCCTCCCGGCCTCTGATGTTCATACTTCACCTATTGACAATTTAGACATCGAGCTACAAACCCAACTATATCCATCTTCATCCACCTCCACCAATAGTGCTGCTTCAAATCCTGATACATCTTTGTCGGGCCGGGATGAATAGAGTACCGCAATCTGTGAGCTTCCTGGAGAATCAGCTCACGCAAACCATCTACATTAGGCACACATATCCTTCTCTGCATCTATAATACACTGTCATCTCCAATATTGACTTCCTTGGCATCACCGTGATGAACTGTGTCCTTAAGGACAAGCAGATGTGGATCATCATGTTGGCATTCTCTGATGCGATCATATAAAGAAGACCGAGAAACCACACAAGCCAAAACTTGATTTGGCTTGGAAACATCCAATCTAACAAACTGATTAGCTAAGGCCTGAACCTCTAAGGCTAAAGGCATCTCTGCTACCGGTAAGTATGCTAAGCTGCCCAAACTCTCTGCCTTACGACTCAAGGCATCGGCCACCACATTGGCCTTTTCGGGGTGATAGAGAATAGTAATGTCATAATCCTTAAGCAACTCTAACCACCTTCGCTGCCACAAATTAAGATCCTTCTATTTAAACAAATATTGTAGATTCTGATGATCTGTATATACCTCACACTAGACACTGTATAAGTAATGCCGCCAGATTTTTAAGGCATGAACAATAGCTGCTAACTCAAGGTCGTGGACTAGATAATTCTTCTCATGTACCTTTAACTGTCTGGATGCATAGGCAATCACCCTATCGTCTTGGATAAGTACTACGCCGAGACCAATCCATGACGTGTCACAATACATAGTATAAGAATCTAAACCTGTACGCAACACCAATACTGGAGCTGTAGTAAAAGCTGTCTTGAGCTTTTGAAAGCTCTCTTCACATTCATCCGACCACCTGAATAGAGAACCTTTCTGCGTCAATTTAGTCATAGGCAATGCAATAGACGAGAATCCCTCCACGAAGCGATGATAATAACCGGCCAAGCCGAGAAAACTCCGAATCTCAGTAACTGAGGATGGTCTGGGCCAATTCTGAACTGCTTCTATTTTCTTTGGATCCACCTTAATTCCATCACTGGACATTATATGTCCCAAGAATGCCACCGAACTAAGCCAGAACTCACACTAAGAGAATTTAGCATAAAGTCTCTCCTCACTCAGCCTCTGTAATACATTACCCAAGAGTTGTGCATGCTCTTCCCGGCTATGTGAGTACACCAAAATATCATCAATAAATACCACGACAAATAAATCAAGATATGGCTAAAATACACTATTCATCAAATGCATAAATGCTGCTGGGGCATTGGTTAGCCCAAAAGACATAACAAGAAATTCATAGAGGCCATAACGAGTCCTGAATGCCATCTTTAGAATATCCGAATCCCAAATTTTTAATTGGTGATACCCAGACCTCAAATCAATTTTGGAGAACACCCTCGCTCCCTGAAGCTGGTCAAATAAATCATTAATATGCAGCAATGGATATTTATTCTTGACTGTAACTTTGTTCAACTGCCTATAATCAATGCACATCCACATAGTACCATCTTTCTTTTTCACAAACAAAACCAGTGCACCCCAAGATGACACACTAGGCCTAATAAACCCCTTTTCAAGGAGTTCCTGAAGTTGCTCTTTCAATTCTTTTAACTCAGCTGGTGCCATACGATGCGGAGGAATAGAAATGGGCTGAGTGCCCTACACTAAGTCAATACCAAAATCAATATCCCTGTCGGGTGGCATACCCGGTAGGTCTGCAGGAAATACATCCGAAAAGTCTCGCACGACCGGTACTGAATCAATAATAGGAGCATCTGCATCAACATCTCTCACAAAGGCCAAATATGACAAGCATCACTTTCCAACCATACGTTGGGCCTTCAAATAAGAAATTACCCTGCTAGGAACAAGATCTAGAGAACCCCTCCATTCAACATTTGGCAACCCCGGCATCGTCAACGTCATGATTTTTACGTGACAGTCCAGAATAGCATGACATGGAGACAACCAATCCATACCCAAGATTACATCGAAATCAACCATGCCGAGTAATAAGAGATCAACTCTAGTCTCCAGTTCCCCAATAGTTACCACACACGACCGATACACATGATCCACAGTAATAATATTGCCCACCAGTGTAGATACACAAATAGGTGAAACTAAGGACTCACAGGGCATATCCAGATAATGAGCAAAATATGATGATACATATGAATAAGTGGAACCAGGGTCAAATAATATAGAAGCCTCCCTGTGGCACACTCAAACAATACATGTGATCATTGCGTCTGAGGCAACAACATATAGCCTGGCAAGAAAAGCATAGAATCGAGCCTGCCCGCCTCCTAATCGGCCTCCCCCTCTTGGGTGACCCCTAGCTGCCTGACCCCCACCCCGAGATGGTAGGGTGGGTAGTCTAACTGTTGGTGCTGGTGCCGTCGATCGAGAAATCTGCTGTGAAACCCCACTCAACAGCCTAGGACACTCTCTCTTGAAATGACCAAATTCTCTGCACTCAAAACAACCCCTCCTGTGATGGAACTGTTGCTGCTGATAACCCGAGGAATGACCTGCAGAAGCCTGTGCGGACGAGGCATGATAAGAACTCTACGCTGGTAGTGCACTGAATGAAGACTGGCCTGAGTAAGCACTGTAAGAACCATGGCTAGTTGATGCACCACGATGAGCTGGATGACCCGTCTGAGCATGTCTGTAAGAACGAGCCCTACCACGGTGAAACTAACCCCCTGAAGGAACACCGATGTAGTCACCCAAACCACGAGGCCTCTTAGCCTTTCTCTCTCTACGTTCCTAGCTACGAACCATTTCTATCTGCCGAGCAATGTCCACCACCTCATCAAAAGTAGCACAAGATACTCACTCTATAGTCATAAGTAACCGCAGCTGAAATGTGAGGCCATCAATAAACCTCTTAATCCTCTCCCTATTAGTGGGAACCAACCAGACTGCGTGATGAGCCAACTTAGAAAATCTCATCTCGTACCGCGTCACAGACATATCACCCTGGCGAAGCTAGTCAAACTATCTACGCAGCTCTTCTCTATGGGACTGAGGTATGAACTTCTCCAAAAAGACTACAGAGAACTGATGCCAAGTAAGGGGTGATGCGCCAATAGGCCTACGCCTCTCGTAAGTCTCCCACCATCTGAGTGCAACCCTAGAAAACTAAAAAGTAGTGAATGAGACCTCACTGGTCTCCATAATACCTGCTGTCGGAAGCATCAAAAGGCACATATCTAGAAAATCCTGAGCATCCTATGACTCAGTACCGCTAAATGGTGGAGGTTGAAGCCTCTCAAATCTCTCAAGTCTCCTCTGCTCATCGTCTGCCATAACAGGAACTACCGGGGCCTGAGTAGCTACAACCGGCTGGGCTGGTAGTGCCCCCGGTATCTGAAGTCCCTGTACTACCTGGTCTGGAGTACGGGCAACGAGGGTATGAGTACCTCCCCCAGCCTGAGAAGTGGCAGGTGCGGCTTGAGCCGAAACCACCTGAGCAAGACCAGTGCAGGCTGCCAATATCTGGGCCAAAGTCTCCTGAATGCCTGCAATCTCAATGGGTACAGCTGGTGCCTGAGCTAATCCTGTCGGCTAAACTATATCTGGAATCTGCTCCTGAGCTGGAACAACTGGTGGTACTATAGGTGCTATTCCAACTGTGGTACGAGCTACACCTCGACCTCTACCACGGCCCCGGCCTCTCGTGGCCCTAACTGGTGGCACTGATGGCTGACCACCTGATCCGGTAGTACGTGTCCTCACCATCTGTGAGAGAATAGAATAGCAGAAATTTAGTTTCCAGAATCAACAAATTAGCACGACAGAATACAAGAAAGTGAAATTTTCCTAAGGGTTCTGCAGCCTCTCGAAGATAAGTACAGACGTCTCCGTACCGAAGATGAGACTTATGTAACCTAGGCTCTGATACTAACTTGTCACGACCCAAAATCCCAACATGTCGTGATGGTGCCTATCTCGCTACTAGGCAAGCCGAAAATCTTAATAAACCAAAACTTCTCTTTAAGGTTGAAAATATAAAATTTAAATACAATACAAACACTCCCCAAAACCTAGTGTCACTGAGTACATGAGCATCTAATATGAATACAAGTCTGGAAATTATAGTCTATAATAGTCTGAGACCAAATATAGTTAACAAAGAGATAAAGAAGGAGAGACAAGGTCTACGGAACACAACAGCTACCTCAAAATCTCCTGAAAATCAACCGCGCGAAAGGATCAACACCCGCTATGTCCAGGAACACCTGGATCTACACACGAAGTGCAGGGTGTAGCATGAGTACAACCAACTCAACAAGTAACAATAATAAATAAGTAGCAGAGGATAGTAACGAGCTATACAGTTATGGTTCATTTCCAGTAATTCCAGCAAAGAATAGACATGCTATCAAATCGGGCAGTTTAATGTCAATTCAATTTTTATATAGTTCTTGTTCATGTAATCCGTATATCAACAATCTTTCAGAGATTTCACAACAATGACAAATAGCAACTAAGTGCAACAATAAATGGAAATCAAGTACAACCTCTTTAGGACAACAATCACTCATTGGGCTCCCAGCCCTCATCACTCACTCTCAATGAGTACTCGCGCTCACTGGGGGTGTACAAACTCCGGATGGGCTCCTACAGCCCAAGCGCTATAATATGCACGAATAACTCATGTTCCATAATATAAATATCTGGATCCGCATGGCCAACTCACGTGTTGCACAGCCAACTCATGTGCTATAGTATAATATAAGGATCCACATGGCCAACTCACGTGCTATAGTATAATATAAGGATCTGTACTACCAACTGACTTGCTGCACGGACAACTCACGTGCTATGATATCAATATCTCACAATCAGGCCCTCAGCCTCTGTCAGTCATAAATCTCTCCAGTCTCTCGGGCTCTCATTAATCATGAAATCAGCCCAGACAACAATGATATGATGTATCAATAATAATAACAGAGACTGAGATAAAATGTGCAAGTAAAAACTGAGACTAAGTACATATAGCACTTAGCAGGAAATTCAACAAGTGCGCGACCTCTGTGGGTCCCAACAGTACTATCACATAGCCTAAGCATGATTTATAGTCAAATTTTTATCAACACATAGAGAGCATATAGCTAACAACAAATTATTCAACTTTACAGTTTTCCGGGACGAACCAAGTCACAATCCTCTCGGTGCACGCCCATACGCCCGTCACTTAGCATGCCCACACGCCCGTCACTCTGCTATGCCTTTGCCTCGCAAATCGGCCTCCGAATGCCTCAAATCTAGTCACAAATAATTCGTTTCAATCAATAAAATTTATTGTAATTAATTCCATAAGAAAATACTAATTTTTAATAAAACTCCGAAATTTAGCTCAAAAATTGCCCGTGCGGCCCACATCTCGGAACCCGGCAAAAGTTATAAAATTCGAAAGCCCATTCAATCACGAGTCTACCCATACCAATTTTACCAAAATCCGACCTCAACTCGACCCTCAAATCTACAAATCTTATTTCCAAATTTTTAAGTTCCAATCTCCGATTTACACCTCAAAATCATGTAATCTAGTCGATGATAATTCAATATTATGGCATAGAAATAATCACAAGGGACTAACCTCATGTTTTCCTTAAAAATATTTCAAAACTTGCCTCTCCTCAAGCTCCAATTTGTCAAAAATGGCGAATGGGACGAAGTCCCTATTTTTATAATTCTGCCTAGACAACCTCGGTTCTGCCTCGATCTTGGCCTTCGATAGAGGTCCTCGATCCTAGGCCTCGAATCTGGCCCTCGATCCTGGTCCTCGATCCTAGGCCTCGATCCTAGCCCTCGATCGTGGCTTCGACCATGCTTTCGACCGTGGCCCTCGACCCTGGGCTCGATCATGGCTTCGATCGTGGTCCTCGACCCTGGGCTCGATTTTGGCAGGTTCTAGGCTCGATTCTGAGAGATTTCTGGGCTCGAATTTGGCAGAAGAAATATCCAATAGAAGGAAATTGCAGCAACTGTTGTAGTTCAATGTTTTGATTCGTTAACCATCCGAAACTCCCCCGAGGCCCTCGGGACCTCAACAAAATATACCAAAAAGTTCTAAAACATCATACAAACTTAGTCGAATCCTCAAATTACCTCAAACAATGCTAAAACCATGAATTACGCCCCAATTCAAGCCTATTGAACTTTGAAACTTTCCATTTCAACAAACAACGTCGAAACCTATCAAATCACGTTCGATTGACTTCATATTTTGCACACCAGTCATAAATGATATAACAGACCTATTAAAAATTTTAAAATTTGACCCCGATATCAAAAAGTCAACCCCCGGTCAAACTTTCCAAAAATTCAACTTTCGGCATTTCAACCCTAATTCCTCTACGGACCTCCAAATAATTTTCCGAACATGCTCCTAAGTCCAAAATCATCATACGGAGCTATTGGAATCATCAAAATTCAAATCTGAGGTCATTTACACAAAGGTCCATATCCGGTCTACTTTTCTAACTTAAAATTTTCAATTATGAGACTAAGTGTCCCATTTCATTCCGAATTCCTGCCGGACCCGAACCAACTAACCCAATACGTCCTAAATCAATTGCAAGGCATAAATTGAGCAATAAATGGGGGAACACAGTTATGATATTTAAAACGACTGACCGGGTCGTTACACTTTTATATGAAAGAATTATATTCAAAATATTATTTCAAAGAATTATATTCGGAAGGTATTTATTCGAAAGAATTATATGTGAAAGATTTATATTTGAAAGACATGTTTAATTGGTTGTACTTGTGTTCCTTATTCGTTCGAGTAAAAATTATGGTGTTCTTGTTGCCTTGCTGTTTATATCACTGGTTGATTTTTGTTATTATTATTGCTAGTTATTTTCAAGTACTATTGTATACTGCTATATTGCATAGGTTATTTGACTAGTGAGTGTCTTGATTGTACTTCATCACTACTCCACCAAGGTTAGTCTTGATACTTACTGGGTACCGACCATGGTGTACTCATACTACACTTCTGCACATTTTTGTGCAGAGCCAGGTATTGGAGATATCTGACTCGGGCAGAGTTAGTGTGTTGATCTCAAGGATTCGAAGGAGAGCTTCTTGGTCGTCGCAGTCCCTCGGAGTATTTCTATTTTATTGTACTGTTAATTATTATTCGAACAGTATTGTATATTCCATCCTTGAGATCATTTCATAAATCCAGTTAGAGTTCGTGACTCAGTATTACCAGTCTTGAAAGGTTGTTTGTAATTATTTCCGTTGTTGGTTTATGTGTTGAAACAAATTTGGCTTGAATTGTAATTATAATCGGCTTACTTAGTCTTAGAGACTAAGTTCCATCACAACGCCTGTGGTGGGATTTTGGGTCGTGACAAGTTAGTATCAGAGCTCTAGGTTCATAGGTTCTACGAGTCACGAACGAGTTTAGTAGAGTCTTGTGAATCAGTACGGAGACATTTGTACTTATCTTCGAGAGGCTACAGAGCTAGTTGGAAAAATTTCCACTTCTTTCATTCATTATCGTACGACATTTATTTAGCTTGAAACATATATCTTATGTTCTTTTGCATCCACTCGTGTATGAAATTGTGCACTCGGTATCAACTATGCGCCAATGGTTCGTGATACTACAGAGGGGTTATAAGGGAGCCAGGGTTGCTCAACCATTGTTACCACGTGTCGTCCAGATCAAGGATGTGAAAGTATTGAGAGATCATTCAGTTGTGCACATGGGGGTGCAACAGGTTCTGATACCTGGTTGATAAGTACAATCTTAAGAAGGTTTAATTAGTTTCCTAATCGTCATAATCATGGTAAGGTCACGAGGTGGATGTAGATCTGAAGATAGTTGGAGGTATTAGAGACTATGTGGTTCGTATGAAATTTCTATTTAGCGAAGGGTACATACTAGCAACCAAGACACTGGAGGTAGCGAATTTAACTGTCATGAGGATGAAATGCGCCAAATAAATGGCTTGAGGTGTCTTATGATCGGTGTCGTACGAGCAATGAAGGTTAGTATTGTGGATCATCGGAATGTGCCATATGGCTTCGCGCCAAGTGATGGGAGTCCACTATTAGTTTTGGCATGAGATGTATTTTTGTTGTATTGAAAGGTTCTCCTAAACTTGTATATGATTAAGAGCTGAGATTTGTATGGGATGATGCTAGGACTTGCGGTATTCCCGTGTCCTTAATAATTTTAAATTTCAGTATCAACGGGGTCATGGAAACAATTTTAGAATACTCGGAGTGCTCCAGTAAGTTCTTTTAATGAATCACCGACACAGGGTTTCTATAACGGTTATTTCGGTTATCTGGCATAGACTTAGTATGAGCAGCCGAACCTATAGAGGGTCTGTTATCAGTGTGGTGATACTAGGTACATCATGAGAGATTGTCCCAGACTTGGGAGAGGCAGATTTAATCAGAATACTCAGGCTACAAGCTCTATTCCAGTTACTACCCCACATTCACAGTCAGTTAGGGGTATAGGACATGCGGGTAGAGGGCATCCTAGAGGGGGAGGGCCGACCCGTTGATATAATTGATATGGTATGGCTGAGGCTTCTACATCAGATGGTGTCATTACAGGTACGATCCTGATGAGGCGAGTCCTCCTATTATGCTCCACTTATGAATGAGCTTTGTAACTTTGTAACCCACTTATATGTTATCCTTGTTGGGGAGATTTGATCATGTTAGCCCATGTCTATCATTTGTATTTTGTGCACCATTGAGGGCTATAAGTCCAAAAGTAATTTTATTACTCACTACAGTGGGTTTTGATGTGATTTCGGAATAACTGATTTCAATTTTATGAATTATATGCCCTACCGGGATGAGGGTTCATTATATGTTATGAAAACTGTTTATGAAATATATCGAAAAGATGAAAGAAAGAAAATTAAAAATTTCAGTTGGCACAATGTGCAAAATACTTGTGATTCAGAGTTGATGACGAGATCCTCGCATTTTTATATTATGTGATACATTTAAACCGGGCTACAAGCCGCGGTGGAAGTTGTATAAGGACGAGGTCCTTGTGATGAAATATTTTATGATTTTAAATTCTCCCTTTGTGAAATTTAAATTTATACTTTAGTATTAATAGGGAGTCATGCCTGATGGGCTTATTTGATAATTCTTGTATATTTTTCTGTGCATATTTAGCCATAATTGTGCTGTAATTATTGAGTTTTAACCTACGAGGTGAGTGCCCGGGTAGCATTAAATGTCGTTAATTCGGGTAAATAATTATGAGGTATTCATGCCTTGCGTGTTGCTGTTAGTGTTACGAGAAGTTGAAATGAGATTTTGGTGAATATGAGATTTATTGAGGATGCTGAAATTAATTATAAACAACTATTATGACCAGAGATGTGGTTATGGACATGTGTGTGATGTGTGCGTAGGCACGAATTGCTACAACCGGTTGGGACTAATACCGTGTGTTGATGTGAGAAATTTGAAATTTGTTGGAGTGTAAGGAAATTGGCTTTAAAGCTTACAAATGTGAATAAAAGAAATAATTTCCACTGAAATAATGTTGTCGGACCCCTGTTAAATTTACGGTGATGTAGAAGCACCTGTGAGTATGTGTGAAATAATGCACTCACTAATCTAATGTCATTCGGAATAGTTCTTGGCACGTTCGTAGACGAACGTATGTTTAAGTGGGGGAGAATGTAATCGCCCGGCCGGTCGTTTTGAGTATTATAACCCTGTTCTCCAATTTACTACTTAATTTAAACCTTACAATTGATTTATGACTTATCGGGTTAGTTGGTTCGGGTCCGGAAGGATTTCGGAGTGAAATGAGACACTTAGTCTCATAATTGAAAACTTAAGTTGGAAAAGTTGACCGAATATTGACTTATATGTAAACGACCTCAAAATTTAATTATGATGATTCCAATAGCTCCGTATGGTGATTTTGGACTTAGGAGCGTGTCCGAAAAATTATTTGGAGGTCCGTACTGGAATTAGGCTTGAAATGCTGAAAATTGAATTTTTGGGAAGTTTGACCGGGGGTTGACTTTTTGATATCAAGGCCGGAATGTGATTCTGAAAATTGGAATAGCTTCGTTATGTTATTTATGACTTGTGTGCAAAATTTGAATTCATTCCGGATTGATTTGATGTATTTCGGCACATGATATAGAAATTGAAAGTTCAAAGTTCATTAGGCTTGAAATGAGGTGCGAATCATGGTTTTAGCGTTGTTTGATGTGATTCGAGGCTTCGAATAAGTTCATATGATGTTTTAGGACTTGTTGGTATATTTGGTTGAGGTCCCGAGTGGCTCCGGTAAGTTTCGGGGTGGTTACGGACCATTTCTAGGCCATTTTTAGTTGCTGGTATTTGGCCATAGAGGTATGCATCGTGATCACGGACAAACGGTTGAGATCGCGAAGAGCAATTTTGCTATTTGGACACTGTGAATCGAGATCGCACAGCAAAATCTATGTTGCACTGACCCAACTTTGGAAGCTTATATCTCGCAATCTATAAGGAATGTCGAAATGATCTAAAAATGAAAGTTGTAGCCGTTGATGTCTAGTTTTCAAAAAAGTAAACTATTTGTCATTTGAAGTTTTGTACAAAACGTTATGATAGATACACTATAGGGTGTCCGGGAAGAGTTTGGAAATCTATGTTGCACAGAGCTGACTTTGGAAGCTTATATATAGCAATATATAAGGAATTGGGAGATGAGAAACAAATGAAATTTATAGCCCTTGGTGTTTAGAAAGTAAAACCATTTGCAATTTAGAATTATGTACAAAATGTTATGACCATTATATTAGAGGCTGTCTGGAAGAGTTGGAGAGTTTGTTGTTCGCGATCGCGAAGAGCAATTTTGGGGCTGAAAAATTTTGTGCTTCGCGATCGTGAAGTATTTTCTGCGATCGCTAAGAGTAAATACCTGGGAAGTAGCTATATTTTGAGGTTTCAGCTATTTTTAACATATTTGGAGCTATGAAGCTCAGATAATCGTTCTTTGAGGCGATTTTTACCATATGGATTGGGGTAAATGTTCTATATCCTAAATTGATTATACTCTATGATTCTATGGTTATATTCATCATTTATTTCGGATTTAAATGAAAAAAATCAAGATTTTTGCAAAATCTTCCAAAAAACCATAAAGGAAATGAGATATTGTGAATTTATTTATGATTTGGGACTACGAGGCGGTACCTCGAGAGTGCCCTGTTGATATTTATTTATTTATGTTCTTGCGTTGGGTGATTTTGTTTTATTTAATATGTAAATTCTTTTCTTCTTCCGTGATATACTAGTTGACTTTATTATTATGTGTTTTGTGCTCCTAGTTGTATTGTGTTGGCTTTGTCTTTTGAGCACGAGACTCTCAAGAAGTATATTTCTGGTTTTTCTTACTGATTTTCGATGATTGAGTTAATTTAAGTAAAAGAAATTATTATTATGTTTTAAATTAAATAGTTTTACATCCAAATCAGTAGTTTATCCGATTCTTTAATTTAAGTGAAATGTTATTTTCTTCACCCAAATAATTTCTAAAATAAATTCATTTCTTTGTTGATTTCTTACTTGATTTAAAAATTATAAACTCACTTTAGTGGAAATAAATTGATCATGTGGATCTTATATACATTGATATTATTGGCACATGAGTTGTCCGTGCAATTGTGATAGAACTATTGGCACGAGGTGCCGTGGAAATATGGAAGTGGGTTGAGACCCGTATGTTTATGATTTTGAAATAAGGTGTCACAAGGTGACTTTTATTTGAAAGAATTATATTCAAAATATTATTTCAAAGAATTATATTCGAAAGGTATTTATTGGAAAGAATTATATGTGAAAGATTTATATTTGAAGGATAGGTTTAATTGGTTGTACTTATGTTCCTTATTCGTTCGAGTAATAATTATGGTGTTCTTGTTGCCTTACTGTTTATATCACTGGTTGATTTTTGTTGTTATTATTGCTAGTTATTTTCAAGTACTATTGTATACTGCTATATTGCATAGGTTATTTGACTAGTAAGTGTCTTGATTGTACCTAGTCACTACGGCACCGAGGTTAGTCTTGATACTTACTGGGTACTGACCATGGTGTACTCATACTACACTTCTGCACATTTTTGTGTAGAACCAAGTATTGGAGATATTGGACTCGGGCAGAGTTAGTGTGTTGATCGCAAGGATTCAAGGTAGAGTTTCTTGGTCGTCGCAGTCCCTTGGAGTATTTCCATTTTATTGTATTGTTAATTATTATTCGAATAGTATTGTATATTCCATCCTTGAGATCATTTCATAAATACAGTTAGAGTACGTGACTCAGTATTACCAGTCTTGGGAGGTTGTTTGTAATTATTTCCGTTATGGGTTTATGTGTTGAAAACAAAATTGGATTGAATTGTAATAATAATTGGCTTACTTGGTATTAGGGACTAAGTGCCATCACGACGCCTGTGGTGGGATTTTGGGTCGTGACACGCGCGTTACGACCTCCGAACGGCTCTAAACTAACCAAAAATAACTCAAATACATCAAACAATGCTAAAGGAACCAATCCCGTTCGAAAAAGGTCAAATCTTGAATCAAAAGCACAAAATCGGCCAAAAGCCCAACCCTGGCCCACACCTCGGAAGCCGACAAAGTTTACAAAATCCAACAACCCATTCAATTATGAGTCCAACCATACTAGTTTCACTCATATCCGACTCCAATTCGATGTTCAATACTCAAAAATTCATATTATGAAACTTTAGGCTAAAACCCCCAATTTCTCTTTAAGATTCATCAACCAATGCCACAAAATAAAGATAGATTCATGAAATACAGTCAAAACCAAGTGTAGAATACTTACCCCAATCCTTGTGATCAAGATTGCTCCACAAATCGTCTCAATCCGAGTCCCACATCTCAAAATATGATAAAACAACCAAAAGCCTCGATAATATAGCTTCTGCCAGCATTCTCACACCTGCGGCACATTAGCCACTTCTGCAGCGTCGCATTTGCAACCAAAAAAACCTTTTCACCTGCGGTAGAAACTCCGTTGTTGCGCACACACGGGTGCGAGTCCAAATTGCGCTCCTGCGCTGACGTTCACTCATGTGCCCTCTCGCACCGCATCTGCGCCTTCGCAAATGCGAATAAATCCTCCGCTTTTGCGGACTCCTGTTCCAGCAATACCTTCACTCCTATGAATCCATTTTCGCTTCTGTGGCCATCGCACCTGCGCAAAACCAGCCCCAGGTGCGATCACACCAGAACCAGCAGCCTTCAGCAATGCACTATGCAACGAAAGTGATCTGAACCTCATCTGAAACACATCCGAGCCACTCGGAACCCCATCCAAATATACTAGCAAGTCCAATAACATAACACGGGCCTACTCGAGGCCTGATATCACGCATAACAACATCGAAACGATGAATCACACTTCAAATCGAACTTAATGAACTTTGAACTTTTCAACTTCCAAAACTCGTGCCGAAACATATCAAATCAATCCGGAATGACTTCAAATTTTGCATACAAGTCATAAATGACATAACGGAGTTGTCCCAATTTCTAGAATCAGATTCCGACCCCGATATGAAAAGGTCAACCCCTCGGTCAAACTTCCCAAAAATTCAACCTTCGCCATTCCAAGCCTAATTCCACTACGGACCTCCAAATAATTTTACGGACATGCTCCTAAGTCCAAATCATCATACGGAGCTATTGGAATTATCAGAATTCAAATCCGAGATCGTTTACACATAAGTCAACATCCGGTCAACTTTTCCGACTTAAGTTTCCAATTATGAGACTAAATGTCTCATTTCACTCCGAAATCCATCTGGGCCTGAACCAATTACCCCGGCAAGTCATACAATAACTAGAAAGCATAAAGTGAGCAGTAAATGGGGGAACGGTGCTGTAATACTCGAAACGGACGGCCCGGTCGTTACACCGAGCTCTTAAAATCCAAAAATGGATAAAATGGCCAACCCCCGAATTTATATGTTCTGTCCAGGGCTTTTCGCACCTGCGACTAACTTAGCCATTTCCGTGGTTGAGCAATCGCTTCTGCGACCTCGGCCTCAACCCATGTCTATTCGCTTCTGTGACCTCGGCCTCAACACATGCCTGGTCGCTTCTTCGGACCATCTGCTCATTTCTGCGACCTCGGCCTCAACCCACGCCTGGTCGCTTCTTCGGACCATCTGCTCGCTTCTGAGATCTCGGCCTCAACCCATGCCTCGTCGTGACCTCTTCCTCAACCCAAACTTGTGAGCTAAATTCTGCAGGTGCGATTGCACCAGAAGGCTAAAATTTCCAGCAGTTGTTTAAGTCCAAATTTCGATCCGTTAGCCATCTAAAACTCACCCGAGGCCCCCGCGACCTCAACCAAATATACCAACAAGTCCTAAAACAACATACGAACTTAGTAGAAACCTCAAATCAGATCAAACAACACTAAAATCACGAATCATACCCCAATTCAAGCTTAATGAAGCTAAGATTTTTCAACTTCTACATTCGATGCCGAAACCTATCAAATCAAGTCCGATTGGCCTCAAATTTTGCACATAAGTCATAAATGACATAACTGACCTATTCCAATTTCCAGAATTGGATTCCGACCCTGATAATAAAAAGTCAACTCCCCGGTCAAACTTCCAAACTTAAATTTCTATTTTAGCCATTTCAAACCTAATTTAACTATGGACTTCTAAATAATTTTTCGGACATGCTTCTAAGTCCAAAATCACCATACTGAGCTATTGGAATCATCAAAATTCTATTCTATGGTCGTTTACACATAAGTCGACATCCGGTCACTATTTCACTTAAACTTTAAACCTTGGAACTAAGTGTTCCAATTCATTCCAAAACCTCACCGGACCGAACCAATTACCCCGGCAAGTCACATAATAAATGTAAAGAATAAATTGAGTAGTAAATGGGGAAAACGATGTTGTAATACTCAAAATGACCGGTCGGGTCGTTACACTAGTAAGTGTCGATGTCGACCCCTCGTCACTACTTCTCCGGGGTTAGGCTAGATACTTATTGGATACGCATTGATTTGCGTACTCCTGCTTCACTTCTGCACTAATATATGCAGGATTTGATAGGTCAGTTGGTGATTATCTTGGCGCGTAGGTGGATCTGTTGAGAAGACTTTACGTGAGCTGAAACTCAGGCTACGCATCGCATTCCACTAAGTCTCCATCGTACTATTTATTTTATCTTGTCTTATTTACATTCTGGACAGATGTTATATTATCATTATACTCCTCAGAAAATGCTCATATACTTGTGACACCAGATTTTAGGGGTTTCTACAGGTTGTTCATTATCGTAGTTGTGAAAATATTATTATTTGCCCTGTAAATTCTATTTCATACGATTAAATTAAGGAAAATTATGATTTCAAAATACTTGTCACGACCCCAAATTTCCTTCGTAGGATGCCGTGATGGCACCTAGTCTCTAAGACTAGGTAAGCCTATCAATGCAGAATAATAATAAATATCTGAAATAAATAAACTACAATTTAAACAATTTCAACTCCCAAAACCCGGTAGAAATAAGTCCCAAGCTTCTAAGAATTTATCCTCAATGTCTCTATATAACAGAGTCTAAAGAAAATAAGGAAGCAACATAACAAGAATAGAAGGGGACTCCGGAGTCTGCGGGCACTGGCAGATATACCTGGAAGTCTCCTCGTACAGCTAGTTTACTGATGTCTGGTCTGACTAGATGTACCTGGATCTGCACAAAAAGATGTGCAGAAGCATAGTATGAGTACTCCACAGCGGTGCCTAGTAAGTGCCAAGCCTAACCTTGGTAGAGTAGTGACGAAGTCCGGCCAGGCCCTACTGGAGAATAAATAATGACATGGTAAAAATGTTTAAACAATATAATAAGATAAAATGACAATGGAAATGAATCAAGTAGTATGTCACATTTAATTACACCAAATAATGGCAAATAAATACCTCGTGGAAACAAAACATAATTCTTTTCAACTTTAAGAAAATCACAACAATAATCAAAGGCAACTGCAGCCATAAATCAATATCAACAAGGGCACTCTCGAGGTACCCCCCTCGTAGTCCCAAATCATAAACAAATTCACAATATCTCATTTTCTTATCTCACTGCGGGAGCCTTCACAATTTACTTTAAAGAAAATATTTTTTCCGAAATAGCATCCCGCGTTTTAGCCATCCTTATCACACTACATCACTTCTAGTAGTTCCCCCTACTAGCCACGCGTATCAAGCCACCCTTATCTCACCACATGCGCTTCAATACCCAGACCTTATACCACCGCATGCGTATCAATATCACAATATATCACAATTTGCACCTCAGGTGCTCAAATAATTTAACTTGCCAAAATAATTCAACAACATATTTTTCCACAATAAAGAGCTCACGGCTCATGTCAAAATAATTCAACAATAATATTTTTCCATAATAAAGAGCTCATTGCTCCATCATAATGAGTACGAAAATCTTACAAAAATATTCAGGAGTAAATAATTCAGGAAAATAATATTTCAAAATCTTTAATACGTTGCTTCAATATCAAGTTTAAATATGTCAAATACTTCATATTAATAATATTTAATATAAAGAAAATCAACCTTCAAATAATGCACAGAATAAAAGAAACCAAGTTCCAACTAAACAGATAAAACAATTAGCAGGAAAAGGTCAAGCAAATTTAAAATATAAACATTAAATCAATAATGAAGAATATAACAAAATAAAATAATTTAATTAATGCGCAACAGTGATCTACACAATTTAAAACAAGTGATCTACACAATTTAAAATATAATCTTTCACATTTAGCCCGTGTACACACTTGTCACATCGTGTACATGACTTTCCATACATTACAATTATCAATCCTAGGGGAAATTTTCCCCACACAAAGTTAGACAAGTCACTTACCTCAACTTGCTCCAATTTAACCAAGTATTATGCTTTTTCATCGATTTTCCGACTCCGATCGACTCGTATCCCAATGTTTTCTCGTGAAAATTGCCCTAGAACCATGCTCCAAGAATACAAAACAAAATGAAGTAAATGACCGTTTTTGGTCCTTAAGTTTCTGCCCATCCATCACTAAAAGTCCATTTTCCGTCACTAAAAGTCCACCAGAACTTGCTTGTACCAGCCTTCCTTCAATCGATTATAACTTTATATATTAATGTCCATATGATGAATGGTTTAACTTTATGGAAACTAGAATCAAACTAATACAACTTTCATGTTTTGAAAAAAATTTCGATTCCTTATGAATTACGAGATATAAGCTTCCAAAGTCGGCTCCACGCATCAGAAAATTCTTGCAAAACTGCTCTACCAGCCTTCATTTAATCCATCATAACTTTCTGTACAAATATCCAAATAATGAATGCTTTAACTTTCTGGAAACTAGAATCAAACTACTACAACTTTTATGTTTTGAAACTTTTTCGATTCCTTATGAATTGCGAGATATAAGCTTCCAATATTAGCTCCATGCACTAGAAATTTCCAGCAAACCTCTTTGTCCGAAATCCATTCCGTTTACCTTCCAAAATCCGCCCGAGACCCTCGGGACCTTAACCAATTATACCAACATGTCCCAAAATATAATACGAACTTAGTCTACACTTCAAACTACATCAAACAACATCAAAATGATGAATCGCCCCTCAAATCAAAATCTATGAACTTTGAACTTTCAAATTCTATATCTTGTGCCGAAACACATCAAATTAATTCGGAATGAATTCAAATTTTGCACACAAGTCATAAATGACATAACAGACCTATTCCAATATTCAGAATTGGATTCCGACCTCGATATCAAAAAGTCAACCCCCGGTCAAACTTTCAAAAAATTCAACTTTTGACATTTCAAGCCTAATTCCACTACGGACTTCGAAATAAAATTACGATCACACTCCTAAGTCCAAAATCACCATATGGATCTGTTGGAATAATCAAAATTCTATTGCGGGGTCGTTTGTACATAATTTGATATCTGATCACCATTTGAACTTAAACTTTTAATTTTTCATCAAAATTCCATATCTCGGGCTAGGGACCTCGGAATTTGATTCCTCGCATACGCCCAAGTCCCAAATCATGATACGGACCTACCGGAACTGTCAAAACACTAATCCGAGTCCGTTTGCTCAAAATGTTGATTAAAGTCAACTCAGTTGAGTGTTAAAGGTCTAATTCACATTTTAATCCATTTTTCATATAAAAACTTTCTGAAAAGTTTTACGGACTGCGCACGCAATTCGAGGAAGAATAAATAGTGCTTTTTGAGGTCTTAGAACACATAATTAATTATTGAATTTAAAGATGACATTTTGGGTCATCACATTCTCCACCTTTAAAACAAACGTTTGTCCTCGAACGGAGTTAGAAAAAGTACATGATCTGGTAAATAAGTGTGGATAACAACTGCGAATATCATGCTCGGTCTCCCAAGTCGCCTCCTCGACCGAATGACCCCTCCACTGAACCTTCACGGGAGTAATGTTCTTTGACCTCAACTTTCAAACCTGCCTATCCAAAATAGCCATCGGTTCCTCAACATAAGATAGATCCTTGTCCAACTGATCCGAACTGAAGTCTAACACATGAGACGGATCGTCGTGATATTTACGAAGCATGGAAACATGGAATACCGGATGAACCGCAAAGAGACAAGGTGGTAGTACAAGTTTGTAAGCCACCTCTCTAACTCTCTCAAAAATCTCAAAAGGCCCAATATACCTAGGGCTCAACTTGCCCTTCTTCCCGAACCTCATCACACCCTTCATAGGCGAAACCCAGAGCAATACCCGCTCACCAACCATGAATGCAACATCAAGAACCTTCCGATTCACATAACTCTTCTGTCTAGATTGGGTTGTACGAAGTCAATCCTGAATCAACTTAACCTTTTCCAAGGCATCCTGAACCAAGTCTGTACCCAATAGACTAGCCTCGCCCGATTCGAACCAACCCACTGGGGACTGGCACCGCCTACCATACAAGGCCTCATACAGAGCCATCTGAATGCTTAACTAGCAACTGTTGTTGTAAGCAAACTCCTCAAGTGGTAAGAACTGATCCCAAGAACCCCCAAAATCTATCACACACGCACGAAGAATATCCTCCAGTATCTGAATAGTGCGTTCAGACTGCCCGTCCGTCTGAGGGTGAAATGTTATACTCAACTCCATACGAGTACCCAACTCTCGATGTACAGCCCTTCAAAACCTTGAGGTAAACTGTTTACACCGGTCAGAGATGATAGATACTGGTACACCGTGAAGTCTGACAATCTCGCGAATATATACCTGAGCCAACTGCTCTGAAGAGTAAGTAGTAATCACAGGAATGAAATGAGCTGACTTGGTCAATCTATCCACAATCACCCAAACTGCATCGAACTTCCTCCGAGTCTGTGGGAGCCCAACAACAAAATCCATAGTGATCCGCTCCCATTTCCATTCTGGAATTTTCAACTTCTGAAGCAATCCACCCGATCGTTGATGCTCATATTTCACATGCTGACAATTTAGGCACCAAGCTACATACTCAACTATGTCTTTCTTCATCCTCCTTCACCAGTAATGTTGCCTCAAGTCCTGCTACATCTTCGCAGCACCCGGATGTATGGAGTACCGCAAACTGTGAGCCTCCTGGGGAATCAATTCACGCAAACCATCTACATTAGGCACACATAGCCTGCCCTGCATTCGTAATACACTGTCATCTCCAATTGCGACTTCCTTGGCATCACCGTGATGAACTGTATCCTTAAGGACAAGCAAATGGGGGTCATCATACTGATGCTCCCTAATACGATAATAAAGAGAACACTGAGAAATCACACAAGCCAAAACTCTACTCGGCTCGGAAATATCCAATCTGACAAACTGGTTGGCCAAGGCTTGAACATCCAAGGCCAAAGGGCTCTCTACTACCGGTAAATATGCTAAGCTGCCCAAACTCTCCGCCTTATGACTCAAGGCATCGGCCACTACATTGGCCTTCCCAGGATGATAGAGAATGGTGATTTCATAATCCTTAAGCAACTCCAACCATCTCTGCTGCCGCAATTAAGATCCTTCTGTTTAAACAGATATTGTAGACTTCAGTGATCGGTGTAGACCTCACAATGGACAGCGTACAAATAATGCCGCCAAAATCTTCAAGGCACAAACAATAGCTGCTAACTCAAGGTCGTGGACCAGAAAATTTTTCTCATGTACCTTTAACTGTCTGGACGCGTAGGCAATCACCCTACCGTCTTATATCAACACTGCGCCGAGACCAATACGCGACGCATCACAATACACAGTATAAGACCTTGAACATGTAAGTAATACCAATGCTTGTGTTGGAGTCAAAGTGATCTTGAGCTTCTGAAAGCTCAACTCACACTCGTCTGACCCTGTAAATAGGGCACCCTCTTGGGTCAATTTGGTCTTAATAGTTGTTCATAATCAATTACAGAATCGTCATTTAACCTCATGTTAACAAAAATCTCGTTGCAAACCTTCACAATACTGATAACTAGATGCGAGGCATGAAGACCTCATAATTATTTACCCAAATTAACGAGTCACATTTAACGCCACCTGGGTAGGCACCTACCTCGTAGGTTAAAAATTAATAATTACAACACGAATTTGACAACTATGCAGAGAGAATTTCATATAAGAATTTTCAAATAAGCCTAATAGGTATGACTCCCTATTAGTACTATAGTACAAATTTAATTTCACAAAGGAGAACTTAAACACAAAAATTTTCCACACAAGGATCTAGTCCTTATATAACTTCCACCGCAGCTCGTAGCCCGGTTTAAACATATAAATTTATATAAAAATGTGAGGATCTCATCCTTAGTTCTGAATCACAAGTAATATGCACATCGTGCCAATCGAAAATTTTCATTTTCTCCTTTTAAATAATTTCGGTTACACCAAATCACAACACATAATGAACCTCACACCGGTAGAGCATATAATTCACAATTTGCAATTAATTATTCGGAATTTACATCAAAATTTACCGAAATGAGTAACAGAAAGCCACATTTAGCCTCGCAGCTCTTATTAGTGACCAACACGAAATCATAGGCGTAGTTATCTCCATCAAATCTCCCAATAGGGGTAAACACATAAGTAGATTGAAGAATTATGAAGCTCAATCATAAGTGGAGCACAATAGGAGGACTCGTCTCGATACTCAGAACCGAATCAAGTTAAGGAAATTATTCCTTTATATTATATCAAGGTTGTACCTGTAACGACACCAACAGATGTAGCGACCTCCGTCATACCATAAAACAAATATATCAACGGCTGAGTCTCCACCTCTAGGACGCCCTCAACCCGTCTGTCCTCCACCCCTAACTGGTCATGTGGGTGGTGTAGTAATTACAATGGGGGCACGTAGCCTGCGTGCTTTGATGAAATAAATCTCTCCCAAATTTGGGAAAATTTTCTCATGATGTGCCTAGTATCACCGTATTCATAACAACCCATTTGCGGGTTAGGCTGCTCATATTAAGTCTGTGCCAGATAACTGGAATAACCATAGTTGGAACTCATGTCGGTGGTGCATTAAAAGAACTTACTAGAGCACCCCGAGTAATCCGATGTGCGGACTGGGCTGGCCGACTGCCCAAGCCCCCTCCATAATGATATATACTTACAGAGTAGAATCCATTGAATCCCCAGAAACTCGAGACGTCTTGGTTTCCTTAGTTTTCTTTTTTCCTCACCCCGAACACATTCTAATATCTTGGCAATTTGTACAACTAGCAGAAATGAAGTATCAGCTTGTAGCTCCCGAGTCGTACAAAATTTTACGATCATAATTGAGTCCTTTAATGAGTTTGTGGACTCGCCCTCACGCTGTAGGAAGCAAAGTAGGAGTATGATGGGCTAACTTATTGAACTTGATGGCATATTCTGACACCGTCAATGGTGACCTGACGCAACCATTCAAACCCTATGCGCCACGCATTATGGAGAGTCCGGGAAACAAACACTTTCAAAAGCGTTTCTGAGAACTGAGCCAAGTGGGCGGTGTTGCATTGGCTGGTCTGCCCTCTTTATAGGCTTGCCACGAATACCGGTGGAGATATATCTCTCCCAAGACAAATTTCTTCTTTTGTTATGCTGAGTCAACACTGTTGAGCTGACCCATTTCTTAACATACTCTTCAATTCTTCTTTGGGGTAACCCTTACCCCTATTTATACACAATGATCACAAAATTAGAGCTCCATACAGACAAATCTTGTCACGAACCACATAGTCCAGACTCTCGTCAACAAGTGTACTTCCTCTGAAGCACCCCAAAATCCACAACAGTGACGTCCACGCTGAGTAGACCTTCTACAAATTTAGAGCTATTTCTATAACTCCTTTGGTATTGAAGTATAGGATTATTATGAAGGCGGACATACCGCAAGTCCCAACCGTATCCTCTACAAAATCTCAGGCCTTAAACATGTGTAAATTTTAGGGAACCTTTCAGTACCACATATATACATTTCAGGCCCAAAAGTTGATATAATACATGGCCCCACAATCCACCTATTGATAGTGAATGGTGTGAAGTCATAGGTCACAACGTCCGATGATCCACAATAATAACCTTCACAGCTCGTATAAATCAACCAGATGCCAATGTCCGTTGCACCCCGCACATGATTCACTAGGTGATCTCTCAATACGTCCGCATCTTTAGTCGGAACCACATATTAAGGCAATGTTTGAGCATCTCTGGCTCCCTCGTAGTCCATCTGCGGCATCACGAACCGTCGACGCACAACTGATACTGAGTGCGCAATGTCATACATGAGTGGATACAAAAGAATATGCAGGATCTGATAGGTCAGTTGGTGATCATCTTGGCGCGTAGGTGGATCTGTTAAGAAGACTTTACGTGAGCTGCAACTCAGGCTACGCATCGCATTCCACTAAGTCTCCATCGTACTATTTATTTTATCCTGTCTTATTTACATTCTGGACAGATGTTGTATTATCATTGTACTCCTTAGAAAATGCTCATATACTTGTGACACCGGATTTTGGGGGCTTCTACGGGTTGTTCGTTATCGTAGTTGTGAAAATATTATTATTTGCCCTGTAAATTCTATTTCATACGATTAAATTAAGGAAAATTATGATTTCAAAATATTTGTCACGACCCCAAATTCCCTTCGTAGGATGTCGTGATGGAACCTAGTCTCTAAGACTAGGTAAGCCTATCAATGAGGAATAAAAATAAATATCTGAAATAAATAAACTACAATTCAAATAATTTTAACTCCCAAAACCCAGTAGAAATAAGTCCCAAGCTTCTAAGAATTTATCCTCAATGTCTCTATATAACAGAGTCTAAGCAAAATAAGGAAGCAACATAACAAGAATAGAAGGGGACTCCGGAGTATGCGGGCGCTGGCAGATATACCTCGAAGTCTCCTCGTACAGCTAGTTTACTGATGCCTGGTCTGATAAGATGTACCTGGATCTACTCAAAAAGATGTGCAGAAACGTAGTATGAGTACACCACAGCGGTACCCAGTAAGTGCCAAGCCTAACCTCGGTAGAGTAGTGACGAGGTCAGGTCAGGCCCTACTGGAGAATAAATAATGACATGGTAAAAATGTTAAAATAATATAATAAGATAAAATGACAATGAAAATGAATCTAGTATGTCACCTTTAATTACACCAAATAATGGTAAATAAATACCTCGTGGAAACAAAACAGAGTTCTTTTCAACTTTAAGAAAATCACAACAATAATCAAAGGCAACAACGGCCATAAATCAATATCAACAAGGGCACTCCCGAGGTACCGCCTCATAGTCCCAAATCATAAACAAATTCACAATATCTCATTTCCTTATCTCGCCGCGGGAGCCTTCACAATTAATTTTAAAGAAAATATTTTTTTCTGAAATAGCATTCCGTATTTTAGCCATCTTTATCACACCGCATGATTTCTAGTAGTTCCCCCTACTAGCCACGCATATCAAGCCACCGTTATCTCCTTGTATGCATTTCAATACTCAGACCTTATACCACCGCATGCGTATCAATATCACAATATATCACAATTTGCACCTTAGGTGCTCAAATAATTTAACTTGCCAAAATAATTCAACAATAATATTTTTTCACAATAAAGAGCTCGCGGCTCATGTCAAAAGAATTCAACAATAATATTTTTACATAATAAAGAGCTCACTGCTCCATCATAATGAGTACGAAAATCTTACAAAAATATTCAGGAGTAAATAGTTCAGGATAATAATATTTCAAAATCTTTAATACATTGCTTCAATATCAAGTTTAAAAATGTCAAATGCTTCATATTAATAATATTTAATTTTAAAAAAATCAACCTTCAAATAATGCACAGAATAAAAGAAACCAAGTTCCAACTAAACAGATGAAATAATTAGCAGAAAAATGTCAAGCAAATTTAAAATATAAACATTAAATCAATAATGAAGAATATAACAAAATGAAATAATTTAACTAATGCGCAATAGTGATCTACACAATTTAAAACATAATCTTTCATATTTAGCCCGTGTACACACTCGTCACATCGTGTACATGACTTTCCACACATTACCATTATCTATCCTAGGGGGAATTTCCCCCACACAAGGTTAGACAAGTCACTTACCTCAACTTGCTCCAATTTAACCAAGTATTATGCTTTTTCCTCGATTTTCCGACTCCGATCGACTCGTATCCCAATGTTTTCCAGTGAAAATCACCCAAGAACAGTGCTCCAAAAATTCAAAATGAAATGAAGGAAATGACCATTTTTGGTCCTTAAGTTTCTGCCCATCCGTCACTAAAAGTCCTCCATTGTACCAGCCTTCCTTCAATCGACCATACCTTTATGTACCAATGTCCAAATGATGAATGGTTTAACTTTCTGGAAACTAGAATCATGCGACTACAATTTTCATGTATTGAAACTTTTTCGATTCCTTATAAATTGCAATAAATAAGCTTCCAAAGTCGACTCCACGCATCAGAATTTTCTGGCGAAACGGCTCTACCAGCCTTCATTCACCATCATAACTTTCTGTACAAATGTCTAAATAATGAATGGTTTAACTTTCTGGAAATAAGAATCAAACTACTACAACTTTTGTGTTTTGAAAATATTTCGATTCCTTATGAATTGCTAGATATAAGCTTCCAAAGTTGGCTCCACGCACCAGAAATTTCTGGCGAAATCAACAGAAATTTCCAGCAACCCTCTTTGTCCGAAATCCATTTCGTTTACCTTCCGAAATCCACCCGAGACCCTCAGGACCTTAACCAATTATACCAACATGTCCCAAAATACAATACGAACTTAATCGAGGTTTCAAATCACATCAAAACGATGAATCGCACCTCAAATCAAAATCTATGAACTTTGAACTTTTAAATTCTATATCTTGTGCCGAAACACATTAAATCAATTCGGAATGATTTCAAATTTTGCACACAAGTCATAAATGACATAACAGACCTATTTCAATATTCAGAATCAGATTCCGACCTCAATATAAAAAAGTCAACCCCCGGTCATACTTCTCAAAAATTCAACTTTTGACATTTCAAGCCTAATTGCACTACGGACTTACAAATAAAATTTCGATCACACTTCTAAGTCCAAAATTACCATACGGAGCTATTGGAATCATCAAAATTTTATTCCGGGGTCGTTTGCATATAATTTGACATCCGGTCACTATTTGAACTTAAACTTTTAATTTTTCATCAAAATTCCATATCTCGGGTTAGGGACCTCGGAATTTGATTCCTGGTATACGCCCAAGTCCCAAATCACGATACAGACCTATCAGAACTATCAAAATACTAATCCAAGTTTATTTGCTCAAAATGTTGACTAAAGTCAACTCAGTTGAGTTTTAAAGTTCTAATTCACATTTTAATCTATTTTTCATATAAAACCTTTCTGAAAAGTTTTACGGACTGCACACGCAAGTCGAGGAATAATAAATATTGCTTTTCGAGGTCTTAGAACATAGAATTAATTATTAAATTTAAAGATGACATTTTAGGTCATCACAATACTAAAATGAGTAATTAAGTTGATCATTCACCGTTGGTTTGCCTGACAGCGGTGTTAGGCACCCTAACGACCTTTAGTGGATTTTGAGTCGTGACAAAAAAGTCCAAACCCCATTAGTTTCTCTATAAAGTCCTTCATTATTTTTTTCTTCTCTTCCATCAATGTAATCAAAAGAAAAACTAAAATAAGGTGAAAATATTCTAATTAGGGATACAATATCTAAACTAAAATCAAATATTAGAATATACTATTTAAATCAATACACCACAATATCCTAATGAAAAATATAATATGCAAATCAAATAAACTACAATATTCTAATTTAAAATACAATATTCAAATTGAACATACCACTATATTCTAATTTGTAATACAATATTCAAATCAAACAAACCACAATATTCTAATTTGAAATATAGTATTCAAACTAGATATACCAAATTCAATAGTTTTATGAAAAATATATAATTCAAACCAACATACCAACATATTCTAATAAAGAATACAATATTTAAACCAAACAAGCGATAATATTCTAATTTAAAATGAATATTCAAATCAGACATTACATATTCAAATCAAACATACCACAATATTCTAATTTGAATATAGTATTCACATCAAATATACCTTTATTTTTATTTTTCATTGTATATATTTTATTTTACTTGTAATGTTAACATGCTATATATAATATTATATAATATTCTAATGTTGAATACATATTTCAAAGGGAACATACCATAATATTCTAATTTGAAATACAATATTTAAATCAAATACTCCACAATATTTTAATTTAAAATATAGTATTCAAACCAAATATACCACAATATTTTAATTTGGAATATAGTATTCAAATCAAATATACCTTTATCTTACTTGTAATATTAACATGCTATATATAATAGTATACAATAAATAGTTTACTGAATAATTGTTTATTGTATCGAAGAAAATAAGGACAAAGGTTCCCATAATAAAAGGCTTTGTTTAATGGAAATCTTTTTTATTCTTTAATTTTGGTCCAACGTTTAAAATAGATGGAGTTGATTTACTTCATATAGATAATTTCCTTTAATAGGAACAATTAATTGATGTGCACTATATGTAATATCATAATTGGTGTATATTGTGTTAAGAATTCTTTAAAGTGGGTATACAGTGTAAAGTTTCCTAAAATAAAAATATGAGTCCTGAAAATGAAGAACATTAATTCTATAAATCTAACTCAATAAAAAACAAATGTCATATAGGAGTCCTCAATCATGGTCAATATTCCTAAAAAATCAGTCAATATACAAAGACTAAAACTATACTAAATTTATCTTGATTAAATTATAAATTAAGGTAAAAATATGTGTTAAGTAACTATATTTTAGTAATAATATTAAATATAAAGGCATGTGTCATAAACATAATATGTGTCGTAATATTACAAAACATCTGATTTTTATGCTTTATTACCACATGTATATAGGTAATTACGAAAATGAAGTTCTTGTGCGTATATAAATGAAACTGTTGCCAATTATTTTTCTATTTATATATTATATTTTTATTATATAAAGGTATTAGATCTTTAGAGTTCTAGAATAATATGAAATAGTAACATTTAAAAAAGGGATCTTTTTATATTTGAGGTAAAATCTCAATTGATTTTAAACTTCTAAAATTTTAGGACCTAATTCAATAAAAATAAAAGCTTTAATAACCAAAACTTAGTTGATTTTAAAGTCTTAAATATTAAGAAAGTAATTTAAATTATATTTTTTTCCAATGTGAAATTTATTTTTAAAGAGTAAAAAAGACGAAAAATATTTTGTTAATAATTTTTGTACTTTTAATAAAGTATAGATAGATATAAATATAGTCATATACATAGATAGATAAAGACGCGGTGATACGTCGAGTGTTTTGTTTTTCCATGAAAGACACACCGATTGTCATAAAATAATGTTTAATGTCATGGAAATCATTGCAGTACAAGAACTCAACAACCATTGTGTCGTGCTGGCCGTTTCTTGTACATAATAATCATTTTGATTACTTTCATTAGCTTTAAGAAAGTATATGGGTGAAATCGGGGTAATATATAACCCGATTCTTCGGTGGGTCAAGCAAAGCAAGGATATGATTACACGAGATCGAAATCGAAGCTGAGAACTTCTTGTACCAAGGCCCGAACAAAATCCTCGCCATCGGACTTGATATAACGACGCACCCCGGACCCGGGATGGGTTCTGAGACTTCGGGAAGCGCATGAACGGTTATAGGCGGCGGATAGAGGGCCGTGATATCCGAAACCAATCGGATATCACGATGCGAATCTTGCTCGATGGAGGTTACATATAAGTAACTAACGAAAGAGGTAGATTTTTACTTTTTACTAGGGGTAAAACTCTTCTACTATATAAAGGAGAAGTTTTTTATTTGATAAGACATATTGTAACACGCATACCAATGTAATACAAACTTATTTCTCTACTTTCTAGTTATCGCAAAGTGTTTGCTTTACTTTTGGACAAGAGTGGATTGCTCTAGTGGTGAGCACCCTCCACTTCCAACCAAGAGATTGTGAGTTCGAGTCACCCCAACAGCAAGGTGGGGAGTTCTTGGAGGGAGGGAGCTGAGGGTCTATCGGAAATAGTCTCTCTACCCCAGGGAAGGGGTAAGGTCTGCGTACACATTACCCTCCTCAGACCCTACTGGTGGGATTATACTGGGTTGTTTTTGTTGATGTTGTTCTTTGCTCTTGATTGGCTTCGAATCAAGGACCCTAGGGAAGAAACTATTGCCCAATCCAAGTTTAAGCTAGGCCATAACGTCGCGACTGGTTTGATTACTCATTGTTTCTATAACTCATTTATCTAACATTCTCGATTATTTGTGTTGAATCAATTCACATATCCTTAAAACTCCGTATAAATTTAATTGTTATCCGTTTTAAGGGTAAACAGTTTGGCGTCCACCGTGGGGTTAAGGATAATAGTGGTGGTTTGATACAAATCTCCATAACACACTCTATTTTACGCTTGTTCTTTGAAGTCTCTTTTTCAGGTTAGCTTAGAAATGTCAAATTCTCACTTTGCTCAGTTGAACGTTGAGGTTGAATCCGGCCATCATCGCTAAAATAACAATCTGGTGCCTATCAATGAGATGCCCCTTTCTAATCCAACAGAGTCCCAGTTGCTGATCCAATTGACACCAATTCACAGGTTGCTATCGACGCCCACCTGCCAAATGACCCCGCAAACAGCGTTCGTGGAGGCCCTGGACCAATAGTTCAAGAAACGCCCGAAGGCGAAGGTGATGGGATAAGTCTGCGACTAATCTTCGAAATATTGCAGGTTCAACAGGCAGCGATAATACAACTACATAATCAATGCCACCCTCCTGGAAGGGTCGAGCTCGAACGGTCTCGGAAAAACACCCGAAGAAACGAGCAAACCATCGTGAGGTTGGGTAAAATTGAGCCCAGGGCCAACCCCGAGATAATGAAAATGCTTGAAGCATTGACGAGCGGGTGGAATCAGTTGAGAAGAAAATTGAGGCCAACGACCAAAAGGTGGAGACATATAAATCCAAGGTCGATCAAATCCCGGGAGCACCCTCGATAATAAAAGGACCGAATTCTAAGAAGTTTATCCAAAAGCCTTTTCCTCCGAGTGCTGCACCGAAGCCGATCCCGAAGAGGTTTTGTATGCCCGATATTCCAAAGTACAACGGAACCACGGATCCAAACAAGCATATGACCTCCTATACATGTGCCATCAAGGGGAACGACTTGGAAGATGATGAAATCGAGTCGGTGTTGCTAAAGAAGTTCGGGGAAACTCTATCAAAAGGAGAAATAATATGACAACTTACTCCCAAATTCTATTGATTCGTTTGCTATGCTTGCAGATGCCTTTATAAATGCTCATGCCGGGGCCATCAAGGTCTAGACCAGGGAGTCAAACATTTTCAAAGTTAATCAAATAGACAATGAGATGCTTAGGGAGTTCGTGTCAAGGCTTCAAATGGAACGGATGGATCTACCCCAGGTTGCAGATGATTGGGTCGTTCAGGAATTTACTCAAGGACTTAACCCCCGAAGTTCCTTGGCTTTGCAGCACCTAAAAAACATATTTTGGAGAGTACCCTATGGTAACGTGGGCCGACGTCCACAACAGGTACCAGTCAAATATCAGAGTCGAGGAAGACCAACTCTAAGCCTCTTCTTGGTCCGTCTATCCCATTATAGTTGACGACAGGTCTAAGAGAGTCGTCGATCATGAACCAAGATCGATCCGAGATCAGTATCAACCATACAACGGAGATCAAAGGGGAAACGGTTCCGGGCGTCAGTCTATGAGGAAAGAAAAGAGAAGCGATTGTGGGACCAATAGCCGAGGTCTGATGAGAAAAAATGGTTTCGACAAGCCGCTCTGGGACAGGGAGGCACCAAGGTTGTCGGAATATAACTTCAACGTCGATACTGCCAGGATCGTATCAGCCATCGGGTGCATCAAGAGCACCAAGTGGCCTCGACCATTGATGTCTGACCCTACCCATAGAGATCTTAACTTGATGTGTAAGTATCATGGCACTCATGTCTACAAGACCGAGGATTGCCAGCAATTAAGAGAAGAAGTTGCCCAGTTGTTTCATTATGGGCACCTATGAGAATTTCTGAGTGATCGAGCCAAAACCACTTTAGAAATAGGGGCGCCAACAAGTAGACCGAAAAAGAAGAACCTCAACATATCATCAACATGATCATTGGAGGGGTCGATGTCCCTCAAGGGCCGATGATAAAATGCACTAAAGTATCCGTCATGAGGGGAAAACGAACCCGAGATTATATCCCGTAGGGAACCATTTCGTTCAGCGATGAGGAAGCTGAGGGCATCGTACAACTTCATAATGACGCACTGGTAATATCTGTACTTGTCTATAAATCTTGAGTTAAACGTGTGTTGATTGATCCAGGTAGCTCGGCCAACATCATCAGATTAAGGGTCGTAGAGCAATTAGAGTTACAAGATCAAATAGTGCCAGCAGTTCGGGTGTTGAACGGATTTAACATGGCATGCGAAACCACCAAATGGGAGATAACCCTACTAGTGAACGCTGTTTGGATCATCCAAGAAATAAAGTTCTATGTGATCGAAGGGGACATGAAATATAACGCTCTATTCAGAAGACCATGGGTTCACAACATGAGGGCGGTACCTTCGACCTTACACCAGGCATTGAAATTCCCTACATCGGGAGGAATCAAGATGGTCTACGGAGAGCAGCCAACTGCAAAGAAAATGTTCGTAGTCGATGAAGTACTCCCGATACCCCTGTCTTGACATTAAGGAACACAAAGTCGATCAAAAAGGCCGAAGTTAAATAGCAACCACCGATGTCGGTCCTGGCCAGATCGAAAGAACAAGGAGTTGACGAGGAGGATGATTAAGGATTTCCGAGATCATTTATATCTCCTGATGATACCGAAGACACCAAATCGACGGTCGAAGAGTTGGATCATGTCACATTGATCGAACACCTACCGGATCGAAAGGTATACCTGGGCATGGGGTTAACCCCCGAGCTCAGGAAAAAACTCATTAATTTTCTTAGAGCTAACATTGTTTGTTTCTCTTGGTCCCATATTGACATAACAGGGATCCCGCCGGAGGTAACCACTCATAAACTGAGTTTGGACTCGAAGTTCCACTTGGTTAAATAAAAGTGGAGACCACAGTCCGAGGTCAATCATGCTTTCATCAAGGACGAGGTATCTAAACTCCTTAAAATAGGATCCATTCAGGAAGTTAAGTACCTAGATTGGTTAGCTAACGTAGTGGTAGTACCTAAAAGGAAATAAGCTAAGAATGTATGTAGATTACAAAGACCTAAACAAGGCATGCCTTAAGGGTTATTTTCTTTTGCGTAACATCAATCGGATGATCGAAGCGACGTCCGAGCACGAGATACTCAGCTTTCTCGATGCCTATACCGGGTACAACCAAATTAGGATGGACCCATATGATCAAGAAAAGACTTCTTTTATTACTAAATTCGGCACCTATTGTTATAATGTAATGCCACTTAGAATAAAGA
Source organism: Nicotiana tomentosiformis (assembly GCF_000390325.3). NCBI lineage: Eukaryota > Viridiplantae > Streptophyta > Magnoliopsida > Solanales > Solanaceae > Nicotiana > Nicotiana tomentosiformis. The sequence goes on along the minus strand of NC_090814.1, from coordinate 125,189,565 downwards.
ACGTTGGTACCACCTATCAACGCCTAGTAAACCGTATGTTCGAAGAACATATAGGAAAATCAATGGAAGTATATATTGATGACATGTTAGTCAAGTCCCTGCGAGCAGAGGACCATTTAAAACATTTGCAAGAAACCTTCGACATATTGAAGAAGTACAATATGAAGCTGAACCCAAAATAATGTGCATTCGGGGTCGTATTGGGAAAATTCCTCGGGTTCATGGTGTCCAATCGAGGGATCAAGATCAATCCCAATAAAATCAAATCCATAAAGGCCATAAAATCAAATCCATAAAATCTATCCTAATCAATCATCGTGGTGGACAACGTCAAGACCGTTCAAAGGTTAACTAGGCGTATAGCCGCCCTGGGCCAGTTCATATCGAGGTTCTCGAAAAAAAGTCATCGGTTCTTCTCACTACTAAGGAAGAAGAATAACTTTTCCTAGACCCAGAGTGCCAACAAGCTTAGGAAGAACTCAAACGGTACCTATCGAGTCCACCCCTATTGCACACTCTGAAGGTGGACGAATAGATGTACCTTTACTTGGCTGTTTCTGAGGTGGCGGTAAGTGGAGTCTTAGTTTGAGAAGAGAAAGTTATGAAATTTCCTATTTACTATGTTAGTAGAACTCTAGGCGAAGCCGAAACAAGGTATCCTCACCTGAAAAAATTGGCGCTCGCTTTGCTAAGCGCCTCCAAGAAGTTAAAACCGTACTTTCAATGTCACCCCATATATGTTATAACCTCCTAACCACTAAGGAACATCATACACAAACCTGAGCTCTCGGACATGTTGGCCAAATGGGCCGTCAAAATCAGCGGGTAAGATATCAAGTATCGATCCCGAACTACCATAAAATCTCAAATTTTGGCAGACTTCGTGGCCGACTTTATGTCGGCCTTAATACCCGAAGTCGAAAGGGAATTATTCTTAACTTCGGGGACTACCTCGTGAATTTGGAACCTTTTTATGGACGGTGCCTCGAACGCAAAGGGGTCCGGGCTCGGCATCGTGTTAAAACCACCTACAGGGAATGTAGTTAGGTAGTCTATTAGAACTGTAGAATTGACTAACAACGAGGCCGAGTATGATGCCATAATTGCAGGTCTCGAATTGGCTAAAAGCCTTGGGGCCAAAGTGATCGAAGCTAAGTCTGATTCCCTCATCATGGTAAATCAAGTTAATGGGACGTTAGAAGTGAAGAACAAATGCGAAGATACTTAGACAAATTACATGGGATTGGAGGAACAAATACATAGACTACTTGAATACCGGAAAATTGCCCTCGAATCCCAAATAATAGAGGGCCATGCGTACCAAGGCTACCAGATTTATCTTGGTCGAAGGGACATTGTTCAGATGAACATTCGACGGCCTGCTAGCCAGATGATTGGGGCCGGGAGATACTAAATATGCCTTGCGAGAAGTTCACGAAGGCACTTGCGAGAATCATTCGGGGGCAAAATCTTTGGTTTGGAAATTAATCAGGGCCGGCTATTACTGGACTAGAATGGAGAAAGATGCAAAGGATTTCGTGCGAAAATGCAACAACTGCTAGAGACAAGCGTCGATGATCCATCAACCGGGAGAACTACTCCACTCGTTCTTGTCCCCGTGGCCGTTTATGAAGTGGGGAATGGATATCGTCGGTCCCCTGCCATGGGCACCCGGTAAGGCTCAATTCATACTATTCATGACCGATTATTTTTTCAAATGGGTCGAATCTCAAGCGTTCGAAAATATCAGGGAGAATGAAGTCATTGAATTCATCTGGGATCACATAATATGTCAATCCGGCATATCGACTAAGATCGTTTGCGATAATGGGAAACAATTTATCGGCAGCAAGGTAAATAAGTTCTTCGAAGATCATAAGATTGAGAAAATAATATCAACACCTTACCACCCTAGTGGGAATAGACATGCAGAATCTATGAACAAGACCATACTTCAAAACCTTACAACGTGGTTGGTTGATTCCAAAGGGAAATAGAAGAAAATCCTGCCCGAAGTTCTGTGGGCATACCATACGACCTCGAATTCTAGTACCGGTTCTACCCCATTCTCATTGGTCTACAATGTCGAAGCCTTGATACCAGTCAAAGTGGGAGAACCGAGTCTCAGGTTCTAATATGCGATAGAAGAGTCGAACGGCGAGGCTATGATCACGAGCATGGAACTATTTGATGAAAGGTGGGAGGCCGTCCTGGTCCGGTTGGCCGCATAGAAGCAACGAATAGAAAGATATTACAACTAAAGAGCCAACCTCCGACACTTCCAAATTGGGGACTTGGTGTTAAGGAGAGGTACATTACATACCAAGAACCCGAACGAGGGTAAGCTGGTACCAAACTGGGAAGGACCTTATCAAGTTGTCGGAATAACCAGCAAAGGCTCATATAAACTCGAAGCGAGAAACGGTGTACAACTATCGAACAATTGGAATATGGCACATATAAAGTAATACTATTGCTAAGGTATGAACTCTATTACTTTTTTAATATGTTACGAATCGGACTAACATATGCAGGTAAAATGACTAAGGACGGATGTAGCTATTAAGCCTGAAAGCACGTGTTGCACTCTTTTTTCCTTGAACCGATTTTGTCCCAAAATAGTTTTTTCGGCAAGTTTTTTAACGAGGCAACAGTAAAACGTGCTAACTTAGATTCGAAGGTCGGTCCCAAACTAGAGTCAATGAGTGTTCACTTCACATCAACGGCATCTGAGCCCTCTCAAGCTTGACCTCAAATACTGGGGGCCATTACCCTCGGATTAAGGTTTTTAGCAAGCAAAAACAAAACGAAAAACCTTGTATGTTAGAAGCTAAGGCTTGGTGGTTAGTATTCTAAGGGCCAAATGGTCGTATAAACCGTGTTCACATAGTCCACTTTAGCCATGATACATACTTTTATGCGTTTTCGATCATGTACTTTACACACTGAGAAACGAAAGAAAGTTTTGCCTTGCTATTACACATCCTCTTGCTTCTTCAATTCTAGATCCTAAGAGCCCACAGGCTATCCCTAGCCGGGGACTATTGATCCCAAGGGCTACCCCTACTCGAGGATTGTCGCACGAAGAAAGTTCGGACAACCTGGGCTACCGAATCCCGGAAGCACCAAACATATTAGGTGGTGCCCAAATACAAAAGGCTACAGCTACCCTAAGAATGTCTCAGAGACGTCTGAACCTCTTAATCAGAAAGTAAGGCCTTTATAAAAACTCGAAACCTACCAAAACATTACCCTCGACAAAAGCATCGTCTAAAAATACTTAAGCGTCTTGGAATCCTTTGATCGCACCGAGGTTTTGAAACCACGAGCAAGAAAAGTGGCACAGAAGTCGGGCTTCATTTGAAATTCCAAAAATAGAATGCCCCATAACTACATCTAATTTTATGCTAAGGCATCAAAACAAAACATGAATAAAAGTTGCAAGGAGACGCTGGAAAAGTAAAGACACGATATTGCAGAAAGGGAAAATTTCATAAATACATTCCAAAATTTATTTACAAAGGCCCGACATAACGGCCTCAAAACAATATATATATATATATATATATATATATATATATATATATATATATATATGATGCAAAGGCATCTACGCCTGGTCTTCACCACCGGAATCATCGGAGCCCTCGGCATCCTCGGGCTCGTAGAGCTCCTTTGCCTCGGCCTCGAGTCTCTTAGCTTCCTCGATTTCGGCCGATAAGTCAAACCTCGGGCATGAATCTCTTCGAGGGTCTCTCTTCGGGATAGCCGTTTCATATATTCGACCTTTGTCTTTAGGCGGGTCTATGCTGCCTCCACATCGTCCTTGTATTGGGCCACCATTTCTTCGGCATCGATAGAGGTTGTGTCCAATTTAGACTTTAGTGCCTCATATTCTCTACCGAGGGCATCCCATTCCGCGTCGGTCGAGCTCAATTGTGCCTGAAGGTCATCGTTCAAACTAGACCTCTTGTCGGCTTTGTCCTTCGCCACCCGAAGTTATTTCTCAACCGACGCCAACTCCACCTTCGTAACATCCTTCTCTGAGGTAAGTTGGTCCATCCTTCCCTTCCACAATTCGGTCTAGGCCTTGACCTTGTCTATATCGACCCGCAGCTGGTCGGTCAAATCTATCTTCTGTTGTACATGTGAAGTTGTGTTGTTAGTCATCGCAACTAGCTGCTCATTCTTCTTATCTTCATAAACCTTTACCTTTTCAACCAGGTTGACGTGTTCCCATTTTAGTGTTAAGGCTTCCTTCCGAGTTTTTTCCAGCTGGGCCTGAAGAATCGGGAGGTCCTTGAGGGCCTCGTCCTATTGCTCACTTAGAAGCCTGTACATGTCCGTCTTCCGGACCTACTCCTTGAGCTCAAACTCGAGTTGGCTAGTTTTCAAGCGGTACCAGAGGAAGATCTCGTGGTGAAGCACTGAAGCCTGTAAAATGATGGAATTAAGTAACAGACATCAAAGGAAAACTTAAATTATTCATAAGGAGAGTCCGAAGGTGTTAGAGCTTTACATAGTTCAACGCCTACTGGGCCTCATTGAAGAGACTCAGCGTGCCCACCTCCTTCATCTTCGTCTGGTCCTCCTAAGTCACCATGCATCGAAGGTAGCTGGCTACGCCTACCAGAGCGGATAGGACCCGGGCATCTTCCGAGGTCCACACTCGGTGCAGGGATTTGCTTCACCAATCTTGGGCTTGTACGTGGCCCGTCAGCTCCTGAAGGCACATCCTTCTTCGGTATCTCCAGGTGACCTAGCCTGAAGAAATCTTCCAATATGGACATGTCCATGCGATCGAAGAAGGAGTGGAGAGGATCCTCTGCACCCTGAGCTCCTTCGTTTGATTTTTCCTTGCCCGCTTGGGCCTCTTAGAGAATGGACTCGGTATAGGAGGGCGTCTCGATGATGTCTATCACACCGGTCACCTCCGTCGAAACAAAAATGGATTCTCGAGAGGTCACATCCCCCGTCTCCACTTCGGTCTCTCAAGTCGCAGGGGGATCGACCTCGTGGCTCTTTTACTCGGTCGCCGCCTGCAGCCCGGTAGGGGTCGATCCATGAGCGATAAAAATGTCATCTTATTAAGGCTCATCCCTGAGCCGATAAAGCAAGTTAGCGTACGGTACCCTGTACTTAGTATTCTTCTTGGGCTTGCAAACCTGGGTGGCCGCCCTCTTTTTTATCTTCACCTCGAGATCCGGGGAACCCGAGGACTTTCTTTTCCTCTTTTTCTCCTCCGCGGCAGCCCGGGGCTGTCCCAAAATGGAGGGTTCGATGGGTAAGGATGTATCTTCATCACCATACAGCGGCCTAAGTTCAGTGGTCTTAGGCAAACCTACAAGGGATAAGAAAAAGGTCAACATCGTGTAAGCTTGGTGCATAGTAATAACTTTTTAGGGGAGAGACTTACCATGAGAACGGGCCTCCTATTTGCCCTTCGAATGTTTGTGCCACGTGCGCTCGTAGTATGACATCTGCTGGCATATCCCTTTGATTCACTCCTCGAGTCAGGGGACCGCATTAGGAACCTGAGAAACGGTTGCACAACCATAAATACTAGAGATGAGAGAAGAAATGAAGGGAAATTGACACTTAAGGATAGACTACACTTACGAGATGCGTTCAACTTCTCGGGGAATGGCAGAAACTCGGGAGGGATCAAGTCTTCAGTTTTAACCCGAACAAAATGCCTATGCCAGCCTCGGTCGTCGTCCTCATCGATGCTTGGAAAAGGGCCTTGCTGGATCGGTGAACAAACTTGATTATCCCCCCTCAAGAAAATCGGGGAATGTACAGACGGAGTAGGTGGTCGAGGGTGAACCAAGGAGATTTAGTGTTGTTCACAAAATGGTATAAGAGGATCACGATCCTCCAGATGGACGGGTGGATTTGCCTAAGGAATACTTCATACCTATTGCAAAATGCCTGGATTACCGGGAGAACCAGACCCACCGTAAAAGGGTAAGTGTAAATGCTTAAATACCCCTCAACGTGGGTAGTAATATGGTCCTCAGGTCCGGGGACAACCAAGTCCTTGCCTTTCCATTTAAAGTCCTCTCGGACTATGGGAAAAGTATCTTTAGTAACATAGCATATACATCTCCATGCTCCTTTGCCTCAGTCTTGTTTGACGAAGGCCTTCTCGACCTTGAAGGCATCCCCGATGGAACAGCCCCCGGGTATGAAGCTTTTCACAGGAGGGTCGGGGAGCACCTCAGAAGCATCCACCTCGACATCTGCGGCCGAGTGAGAAGATGAAGGGTCAGTTTGTTCTAGTACGTATTTGGAGGTTTTGGCCATCATGAATCTGGGACATGTATGAAGGTTTGAAGAAGGCGTATGAAGATTTGAGAAAGTTAGAAGTGAAGATATGAAGTTCTGGGTTAAAAATCCAAGAAAATATATGAAGGTTTGGAGGTTGAAGATGAAGATTTGAAGGATCAAGAAGCGAGGTATGAAGATTTCAGAAAGTTAGAAGCCTTTGTAAAGCTCGAAGGTAAGAACTAGGATCACAAAGTGAAAGAAGTGAAGGGGGGGCGAAGCTTTTATAGGGGGGAATGTAACTAATACGTGACGTTTCACAAAATTGAAGACAACCAGCTGATGATCGACATGTGTCCGAAGTTAGAACGACACGACTGATGGGACATTTCGATTTATTCGTCATCTCGATTGTAACGTGCGAAGGAAGGAACTGGGTTCATCTATCGTTTCTCATCGTTTCGGCAAACCTACTTTATGGAAAAAGAGGAGACTATCTGTATACGGGTAAAACTAGGGGTAACATATACTCCGACTTTTCGGTAGGTCAAACGAAACAAGGATATGATTATACGGGATCGAAATCGAAGCTGAGAACTTCTTGTACCAAGGCTCGAATAAAATGCTCCCAATTCTATTAGTTGAAATTGCAGATTGATATACCTAAAGTAAATTAAGGATCTATTTGGTCGTTATGACTTTGGTTAAAGCAAGTGATTTTGTTTCTAATAAAACGGTCTAAGATATATTTAACAATCATTTACTCCCTCCGTTTCAATTTATGTGAATTCATTTGACTGGGCACGAAATTTAAGAAACAGAGAAGACTTTTAAACTTGTAGTATAAAATGAAGCACGTAAATTTTGTGTGGCTATAAATCATTGCATAAAGGTAAATTATTTCCATATAAAGAAAGGGATCATTCTTTTTGGCACGGATCAAAAAGGAAATAAGTTCATATAAATTGAAACAGAGGGAGTATAAATTAATAAAGTAAATATAACATATAACTTGTCATCTTTTAACAGTTTGAATAATCAAATATATATTATTGAATAAAAAAAGTGAAAGCTTTACAAATCCGTAAAATAATGGGAAAACACTAATAATATATTAGAGCCAATCGTGTTATAGTTAATACATTTTTAGTTCATTGGAAGTTTTTCCAAATCTAAAATTAGTTTTAGGAACGTCAAAAACTAAACTGAAGTTTTCTATTCCATTTTAGAAAGAGAAGAAAAATGTAAGGATAGTAATGAAGTTATAACTGTTTATCCGTAAAACGGTATAGTTAAATTGATACGTGGTTTATAAACAAGTAAATTAATTTGATCCTAAAATAATAAATGAATTAGACAGAAATATAAGACTTAGCCTTGAAATTAAAATAAACGGCAGATATCTTAGCTCCGGGCGCAGAGCTACCGAAGGCAGTAAGAACAATGCAAATAAACAAGAAAAGTAAAGTATTATTGAGCGTTTTGTATAATATAGCGTATGCTTGTCAGAATGTGTAACGGTAGGCAGTGAATACCATATTCTCTAACGGATCATGCTTTTAATGTTGTAGAATATTCCTCATTGAATGCTACCGGGTGGCACGTATTTATTTCGCCTTTATGAATACCATTCTTTCCGATGACAAGTGAGGTCATTGCCTTCGGGTTCGATTGCCTTCTGTTTTCGGCTCCACGTGTCACTTTCTCATGCGATCATTAATATGAATATATTTTACCCCATACAGATAATCCCCCTGCTTTCCAGTGGCATAATTTTGTGTCACCGGGAAGTTGGTAGAGATACCTTTCTTGGCGGAAAATTCCCTGACCCCCTCCGAAAAGTTTCTGACAGTTGATTAGACGCACGTCTCTCTGCATTTAATGCCTTGGACATGCATCAACCTTTGATTTCGCATGACTTTTGCCGTTTATCGAGATAATTATGGTCACGATTTTAGCCGCCTATTCTTTTACTTATGCGCATCAAACTTCTTCATATACACTTTATAATTCTCCAAACTTTCCCATACTCTGTGTCTGAAGTTAGAATGACACAACTGATGGGACGTTTCGGTTTATCCGTCATCTCGGGTTGTAACGTGCGAAGGAAGGAACTGGGTTCATATATCGTTTCTCATCGTTTCGACAAACCTAATCTCTGGGAAACGAGGAGACTATCTGTATACGGGTGAAACTAGGGGTAACATATACCCCGACTTTCTGGTAGGTCAAACGAAGCAAGGATATGATTACACGAGATCGAAATCGAAATCGAAGCTGAAAACTTCTTGTACCAAGGCTCGAATAAAATGCTTGCCATCGGACTTGATCTAATCGCGCACCCCGGACCCAAGATGGGTTCCGAGACTTCGGGAAGTGCATGAACGGTTATAGGCGGTGGACAGAGGGTCGTGATATCCGGAACCAATCGGATATATATCACGGCGCAGATCTCGCTCGATGGCGGTTACAGATTAGTAATTAGCGAGAGAAGAGGATTTTTACTTTTTACTAGGGGTAAAACTCTTCTACTATATAAAGGAAAAGTTTTTTTTTTTTGAAAAAAGACGTAACACGCATACCTAGGCAATACAAACTTATTTCTCTGCTTTCTAGTTATCGCAAATTCTTTACTTTACTTTTGTTCTTTGTTCTTGACTAACTTCGAATCAAGGACCTAAACGAGGGCAGAAACCATTGCCCAATCCAAATTTAAGCTAGGTCATAACGTCGCGACTGGTTTGATTACTCATTGTGTTTATAACTCATTTATCTAATATTCTCACTTATTTGTGTTGAATCAATTCATATATCCTTAAAATCGCGTATAAATTTAATTATTTTTTATTTTAAGGGTAAACAAAGAATACTGTGGATTAATTATTTATATGGTTGGAATATACTAGTTCTAACTCTTGTAAGTTTGTTTTGCTGCATGTGTTGACTGAAACTGAGCAGATAATTGAAGTGAAGCTGTGGGAATTCAATTTTCAAGGAACTGGGGCAAGTGAGGTTGTTAGGCGGGCCATAGCACCGAGTCCAAATTCTCGATCAGTGTGGTGCAGAGACTGCAGACGCCTTGAGAATCACTAACAAAACAGAGTATATTCATTCCAAATAATAAGACACTGGACAATAAAAACAAGAAAACTTACGCCATGAAATCCGTTCACCGCTTCCTTTGTCGGTCAGGTGGCATCCAGACTGACGCTCGCAGAAAACACTTAAAGCCAATTGAAAACATATTTCAACGTGACTAAGGCTTTTAATTGAAGGAGTACATCTCCTGTACTCCCAATTCTATTAGTTGAAATTGCAGATTGATATACCTAAAGTAAATTAAGGATCTATTGGTCGTTATGACTTTGGTTAAAGCAAGTGATTTTGTTTCTAATAAAACAGTCTAAGATATATTTAACAATCATATATAAATTAATAAAGTAAATATAACATATAACTTGTCATCTTTTAACAGTTTGAATAATCAAATATATATTATTGAATAAAAAAAAGTGAAAGCTTTGCAAATCCGTAAAATAATGGGAAAACAATAACAATATATTAGAGCCAATCGTGTTATAGTTAATGCATTTTAAGTTCATCGGAAGTTTTTCCAAATCTAAAATGAGTTTTAGGAACGTCAAGAAATAAACTGAAGTTTTCTACTCCATTTTAGAAAGAGAAGAAAAATGTAAGGATAGTAATGAAATTATAACTGTTTACTCGTAAAACGGTACAGTTAAATTGATACGTGGTTTATACACAAGTAAATTAATTTGATCCTAAAATAACAGATGAATTAGACAGAAATATAAGGTTTAGCCTTGAAATTAAAATAAACTGCAAATATCTTAGCTCCGGGCGCAGAGCTACCGAAGGCAGTAAGAACAATGCAAATAAACAAGAAAAGTAAAGTATTATTGAGCTTTTTATATAATATAGCGTATCCTTGTCAGAAATGTGTAACAGTAGGCAGTGAATGTCATATTCTCTAACGGATCATACACTTAATGTTGTAGAATATTCTTCATTGATTGCTATCGGGTGGTAGGCATTTATTATGCCTTTATGAATATCATTCTTTCCGATGACAAGTGAGGTCATTGCCTTCAGGTTCGTTTGCCTTCTGTTTTCGGTTCCATGTGTCACTTTCTCATGCGATCATTAATATGAATATATTTTACCCCATACAGATAGTCCCCCTGCTTTTCGGTGGCAAAACTTTGTATCACCAGGAAGTTAGTAGAGATACCTTTCTTGGCGTGAATTTCTCCGACCCTCTCCGAAAAATTTCTGATGGTTGATTAGACGCACCTCTCTCTGCATTTAATGTACTGAACATGCATCAACCCTTGATTTAGCATCACTTTTACCGGTTATTGAGGTAATTATGACTACGATTTTAGCCGCCTATTCTTTTACTTATGCGCATCAAACTTCTTCATGTACACTTCATAATTCTCCAAACTTTCTCAAACTCTCTTTACTCAACTCGTACTCCGTCTTCAACCTTCTTCTCGAGAGAAAAAATTTCTTGCTTTTCTGATAATAAAATGGCATCCTTCCAGAAACCCTAGTTCCTCAAAAAATAAAGGTAAGCTGATGATGATGCTCCTCCTATGGTGAGCACCATCATCCTAAAAAGTTTCGTCACAACTAAGATCTTCGAAGATAAATATTTTTCTGCTCACCCTCGTACGTGGGTCGTTAGTGTATACCCTTCTTCCAACCGTTCTTCCAGCATTCCTGCTATAAAGGAAGACTGCGATTGCCAATATATAGATATTATCGCTCCTGGTCTGGTCGAGCAGATAAACTTACCCAAGAAGGGTTTTACGTATTTTTATACGTAACCCTTCACCTTGGGGCCATTCTCTTTGAGTGGAGAGCTTGACTCCGTCATCGTGGAGTTCTGCATCCGCTACCAGACATGCTTGGCCCAAGTAAGTCCTTCTGTATGGAGGACAATGGCTTGTCTTTGGCGTCTGTGCCAGTTGACGGGAGAGGAGCTAACCCTAGGTCGGTTGCTGAACCTCTATTCCCCCAAGATCTTCCGCGGGGGAATAATAAATTTCAGGAAGAGCTGCTACCATGCTTTGCTATCTAGCATGGATGATGATAACAATCGTGGGTGGATAGAACGGTTCGTTGCAGTCGCTACCAGTGACATCATTCCGGCCACGGCTTTATCCTTTTCGGAATTATAGAACCGCACTCGTAAGTTCATCATTTGTCTTTTCTTCCATCAAATATTATCTCATATCATTATTAACCCTTCTTATATTAGTGACTCGGTGGGTACTACCTAGGGTTGAAGGCTTGGACCAGTAGGTTCAGAAAAATTTGGACGTTACTACGCCCGAAACCCGCACGTGGAAAGAACTAGCCCTCAAATACGGGAGGAAGGCCAAAAATCATGGTAGGTTAAGCCTGCCTTGCTTTTTCCCTTCGTATAAGGAAGTTGATTAACCCCTTTTCCTTTGTTGAATTCAAGTCTAGCCCAGGGCTCAGTTGTTGTACCCAAGGAGGACGTTTTGGCTAACCCTGCTAACGCAGCGAGGCTGCTGCGGGAGGTTTTTACACGAACATGTGTCTCCGAGCCTGCTTCTGGTGCAAGTGTTTCTTCTCGGACTTCCCGGCCAAAGAACAAGCAACAAAAAATAAGGCATTTATCCGCGGCCGCAGAAAAAAATAAAAAGGCAATGAGCGTCGCTCCCGAGCCATCTTTGAATATTATGGTGATGAGCATCGTGCCCGAGCCGGTCCCAGAAACTATGGTAATCGACTATAATGGAGAAGCTAGTGATGATGGGGCTTATCAACATAAAAGACGACGACCTTCATCAATTCAACAGAATGCTCAATCTTTTGAATTAGCTACACCAACCGAGAATGATGCCTCGACACTCAGGGGGAGTTTGATGTGGTGGAAGATGTCAATTCATGCTTTCGAGTCCCAGCTGTCACGTCCGCTACTATAGGGCTAAGTATCAGGGCTCTTCCATCTTCGGTTGACGAGCAACCATCAACCAGCACTGCACCTGTCGCAACTTCTTCTCATCCTACATCGCCATCTCCTTCATTTCCCTTTTCTCCAACTTTACCTTCATCACTAGCAACTGCTACATCATTTCCGTCGGTCGCAAAGGAGGATGTCCCTATTTCGCAATCCCCAGTTCATGGGAACCTGGTGCAAAATTATGCTTCCCCCTCAGAGGATCCCCAAAGGTGGAGGAGCGCCACCCTCTCGTTTTCCATCGGATGCAATATGTTGTCCTGGCCGGTGGAACTTGCTAACTATCTGAAGCCCTTGGCTTCAGAGAAATATTGGGCGAAAATACAAACTCTCTCGGGAGAATGTTTGTTGAACATCCATTCACAACGCAGTGGCAGTATAGTCTTTATTTTCTCAGTTGTTTCTTCTATTTGTGTTATGGCAAGGTTTTGAATTTGCATTCTTGTTTTGTAGGCCAACTTTCTTACTTTCAAGGGCTTCCAATGGTTGATTCGTGACAAGGAGGAAATTACCTCCGAGCGCGATCAGCTTTTGGTTGATCAAAATCATTTTGTTGCTCGCCTCTCGGAACTGGAAGCACGAGCTACTGAGGCTGCCGAGTTGGAGGCTCGATTGCAGCAAATCGAGAAAGAAGAGGCAACCCTTAGCCAGGAGGTTGCCCCATTAAGGGCACAATTTGAAGAAGTTAAGGCCAGATGGGTTAAAGTCCATAATGTCATTCTTGTTGCATCTGATCGTAAGGCTGCCTCTGCTGAATGATTGCGTAATTTGGAGCCATCCTTAAACTCTCCAAAGCTGAAGAGCTTGTTGCTGCCAAGGCGGAGTATTCCCGGTTGGAGGAGAAGCATAAGAGGACCGTCAAGCAAAATAGAGTTTTCAGTTCCACTGTCCGCGAGCTTGATGCCTGCCACCAGTCCACCAGATCCGCGCGGGATAACCTTTCTGCCGAGGTCGACCAACTTAAAAAGAACTCCAGCGCCGAGCGGTTTCCCTCGTTGTTGAAAAATATATGCTATGTATAGTATACAGAGAAAGACTTTCGAAGAGGCCAAAGCAGGTGTCATTGACTTTGATGCCGAAATCGCTAAGGCTCATGAGCTGGAGTTAGCTACAAAAAGGGGTCTTCCTGCCCGACCTGATGCTACCGATTCTTCTAGTTTTGGTTCTGAATTATGAGGAACTGAAGAAGAACTGGAAGGTGATGATTCTAAAGGCAAAAATGATGAAGGCCAAAATACTGAACCGGTGGCGGATCTATCCACTTCTCCTAGGGGCGCATATATTACTCTTCCTCCGAGTTTCGGAGATGCAGCTTTGTTTTTGCTTTCTTTTTCAAACTTTTGTACTTGTGCTATTTGGCACATTTATTGTAAATAGAAACATTTTTTCGTTCAAGTCTAAGTTTTTTGTCTTTGGGTCCTTTTGTTTAAGTATTTGTGTAAGTTTGATCTTTGCGTCTTTTTTTGCTTAAGTGTTTGCACAAGTTTACTTTATGCGTCTAATTTTGCAAGGCTTTGGGTGTATTTTCCACCGAAAGCATTTGAATTTCGGGCATAAGTTCTTCTGAAATCAACCCTTTAACGTGGGGATTTTCATAAGAGAGGGCCCTCTTATGTTTACAGTGCTCTTGAAGAGGATGTCTCATGTTCATTACAACACTAGCATTTGAAGTACTTGTTCAATTTTCAAATCACAAAATCAATTCATCATTCAGACTAGAAACAAGATAGAAACAAAAGGACTTTACTTTATTCCTTCAATTTTCAAAAGTACATAAGCATTCATTGTGCTATAAAGAAATTGCCATTTCTTGCGGCTAACTTCTACACCTTATTTCTACGGGGCTGGACAGATAATCTTCATTTCGATAACAAACTTCACTTCCTATTAGAAATTTATGCTATCGAGCCAAAGATTATCTGACAATTCCCTAGTGGCTTGCACTTGTGAACGGTCGAGTAATCTCTATTCGATAGCAAGCTCAACTTCCCGGTAGGAACTTTGCTATCGAGCAAAAGACTAACTAACCGCTCCGCAACCGTTCTTTGCTTGTGTGTCGTGTCATTTAAAGGTCTTATGGATGTTGCCAAAGCTTCCTTCGTAGTATGCTTTCCGAAACTGCCTCGTTAACAACCTTGCCAGAAAAACCTAATTGGGACAAAAACTGGACAAAGGGAAAAAGAGTGCAACACATACTTTCGGTACAGGTAATGTTCATCAGTAATAGTATCCCTTGAGGTGTGCCATGTTCCAGTTGCTTGGCAATTTTTCTCTATCTTGATTTTCTAACTCGTATGATCCTTCCTGGTGACAACTGAAACTTGGTAGGGGCCTTCCCATATTGGACCTAGTTTCCCCGCATTGAGCTCCTGGGTGTTATGAGTTACTTTTCTTAAAACCAAATCTCCTATTTTCAAATAACGTTAGTTGGCCCTTCGATTGTAATATCTCTCTATTCTCTATTTTTGGGTTGCCATCCTTATATGCGCCAAGTCCATGTGTTTGTCACGCAGCTCTAAATTGACTAGCATTGCTTCATTGTTTGCCTCTTCGTTTGCCCGAAAATACCTCAGGGTAGGTTGTACTACTTCCACTGGGATCAAGGTTTCTGCTCCGTACACAAGAGAAAAAAGAGTCTCTACCATGCTCCATTTGGCCGTTGTTCAGTACAAACATAGTACACTTGGCAGCTCTTCAGGCCATTTACATTTAGATGCTTTTAATCTCTTCTTGAGATTTTGTATAATCACTTTGTTTGTTGATTCTGCTTGACCATTTGCGCTCAGATGATAAGGTGATGATGTGATCCTTTTGATTTTCAAATCTTTAAGGAACTTTGTGTTCGTTGTGCTATAAATTGTGGCCCGTTGTCGCATGCTATCTCTTGTGGTACCCTAAATCTACAAATTATGTTCTCCCACAAGAAAACTGCCACTTCATGCTCGCCGATCTTCTGATAAGGACCTGCTTCAACCCACTTAGAAAAATAGTCAGTTAAAATCAAAAGAAATCTTACCTTACCCGGGGCCGGTGGTAGTGGTCCGACGATATTCATTTTCCACTTCATGAACGGTCATGGTGACAAAACTGAGTGCAATGGATCTGCCGGTTGATGTACCAACGGTGCGTAGCATTGACATTTATCACATTGTTTAACATAAACTTTAGCGTCATGTTCCATCCGGGGCCATTATTATCCTCCCTTACTAATTTTAGTACTAAGGAATCTGCGCTTGAGTGATTTTCGCAGCTCCCTTCGTGGACTTCTCGCATAACATAATTAGCTTCGGAGGCTCCCAATCATCGGGCCAATGGGCCTTGGAAAGATCTTATGTATAATTTCCCCCCCTTGAAGCTATATCGAGATGTTTTAGTATGCAGTGCCCGAGATGCCTTAGGATCTTCATGAAATTTCCCGTATTTGAGGTAGTCAATAATCTATTCTCTCTAATCCAGGGCCAAATTAGTCACGTTTACCTCATAATAGCTATCTGCCTCCAGTACCAAGTGCATAGGTTGTACGACCGTACCGAAGTTTGATCCCTTCATTTTTGTAGAGCCAAGGTTAGCTAGTGCATTTGCTTATGCATTCTCTTTCCATGAGATATGCGTGATTGACCCCTCCTGGAACAAAGCGAGCATAGCCTGAACCTTCATTAAGTATTGTTACATGTATTCCTCTTTGGCTTCGAAGATCCCGTAGACCTAATTTACCATGAACTGTGAGTCGCATTTGATTTCTATGACCTCGGAGTCCAGTTCTCTGGCCAATTCGATCCCTGCAATCAAAGCTTCATACTCCGCTTCATTGTTAGTCAGAGGAACATTTCTTATGGCATGCCTTAGGGTTTCTCCCAAAGGCGTGGTTAAACTATGACGAGCCCAGACCCCTTCACGTTGGAAGCTTCGTCCGTGAATAGGGTCCAAACTCCTGATGTCGATTCTGACACCATCACTGCTTCTTTGGTAGCCAAAGGTAACAGTCCCGAACTGAAATCGGCCACAAAGTCGGCCAAAACTTGAGATTTAATCATAGTCCCAGGCTTATATTCTATGTCAAATTCACTCATTTTGACGACCTACTTGGCCAGTACCAAAATTTTGAGTTTATGAAGAATATTCCGCAGTGAAAAAGTAGTCACCACAACTATCAGGTGATACTGGAAATAAAGCCCTAGATTTCGAGCGGTGACTACGAGGGCTAAGACTAATTTCTTCAGATGTGGGTAGCGAGTTACTGTTCCCGTTAAAATTTTACTAACGTAGTAAATAGGAAATTGTATACCTTTATCCTCACAGACTAAAACAATACTTACCGAAACCTCTGATACTTCTAAGTAGATCAGTAGTTGTTTGCCTTCCTCTGGTTTTGACAGTAATTGAGGACTTGACAAATACCTTTTCAGATCCTTCAAAGCCTACAGACATTCCGGTGTCCACTCAAAGTTATTCTTCTTTTTGATAAGTGCAAAGAAATAATGGCATTTCTTTGAAGACCGGGAAATAAATCTGCTCAATGCGGTCAGCCTCGTTGTTAGACTTTGAACCTCTTTTATGCTTGATAGCTGGTCCGGGATGTCTCCGATGGCTTTGATTTTATTAGGCTTAACCTCGATCCCACTTTGTGACACCAGGAATCCCAGGAACTTACTGAAACTGACCCCGACCTCACACTTCTCGGGGTTAAGTTTCATGTTATGCTTCTGTAGGATGTCAAACGTTTCTTGCAAGTGTTTAAGATGATCACCTGCGTTCAAAGACTTAACAAGCATATCATCTACGTAAACTTCCATGGTTTTCCCTATTTGATTTTCAAACATCTTGTTCACTAGCCGTTGATAAGTGACTCCATCATTCTTTAGCCCGAAGGGCATCACATTGTAAAAATATGTGCAAAAATTCCTGATAAACGAAGTTTTTTCTTGATCCTCCGGGTTCATCTTGATTTGGTAGTACCCGGAATAAGCATCAAGGAAACTCAATAACTAATGCCCGGCCGTTGCATCAATCATTTGATCAATGTTTGGCAATGAGAACGGGTCATTTGGGCACACCTTATTTAAGTCATTATAGTCTACGCACATGCAAACTTTGTTATTCTTCTTTGGAACTATTACTACGTTAGATAGCCAGTCAGGATACTTTAACTCTCAGATTGAACTATATCAAGCAAGCTAGTTACGTCTTCTTTGAGAAATTTATTTCTGACCTCAGCAATATGACGTTTTTTCTATCTTACCAAAGGGATGCTGGGATATAAGCATGGCTTGTGTACGACCACTTCTGGCGGGATACCTGTCATATCCGCATGCGACCACACAAAATAATCGACATTTAATTTAAGAAATTCAATAAATCCAAACTTGAGTTCGAGGTGCAGTCGTGTCCCCAAGTGAAACTTCCTCTCCAGGAACTTTTCAAACAATACGACTTGTTCAAGTTTTTCCGCTGTGGACTTTGTTGTGTCTGTTTCTTCTGGTACCTGCAAATATTTTGGTACCTGATAAGATTCCGATGACTCCTCCTACTATTTGATTTCTCTCGACTTGGGAGCAGGCACCGGTTCTTGTAATTTCTATGTCACACACTCTTTCCCTTTGCTATTGGAAACTGAGATTGCATTCATTTATATTGCTGCTGGTTGGTCGCCTCTTATTTGTTTAATCCCCTCGGGAGTTGGAATTTCAGAACCTGATGATATGTTAACGGAACCGCCTTCATCTTGTGCAACCATGGTCTCCCCAGGATGATGTTGTAACCCATATTGTCGTCTACCACTTCGAAAAGGGTCGTCTTCATTACCCCTTAGACATTCGTGTGCAACATGATCTCTCCTTAGGCTGTCACACTTGCTAGGTTGGACCCAGCAAGGAGCTTTGTAGCCGGAATGATACCTCCGGTAAGCTAGGCTTGCTCCAACACCCTCTATTTTATAATGTTGGCCGAAATTCCTGGGTCCACCAAAACACGCTTAATTTTAAAATCTAAAACATTCAAAGAAATTACCAGCGCATCGTTGTGCGGTAGCAACAATCCATTTGTGTCTTCCTCCGTGAAAGTAATGTCGTCTTCAGTGACTTCTTGTAGTCTCTTTATGTGGGTCACTGACACCTTCGCCTTTTTTCCACCGAGATAGTAACCCCATTTATCTCATTTCCCCCGAAAATCATGTTGATCATGAGTCACGGGTAATTTTCTCCCGCTTTTGAAGGTTCTGCATTATCACGATTGCGACCGTAGTTATTTTTAGCCTGGCCACTTAACAATTCCCTGAGATGGTCATTTTTCAACAATGTTGCCAGGTCCTCATGCAGATGCCGGCATTCCCCAGTCCGGTGACCGTTTGTCTCATGGTATTTGCATCACAAATTAGGATCCCTTTGGCTGGGATCGTATCTCACTGGCTTCGGGAACCATGCTTCTTTAATGTTCCTTATAATCGACACCAGCTCTACTACGATGACGGTAAAGTTATATTCGAAAAGCCTAGGGTAGGAAAAATCTCGAGAACCTGACGTTTCCTTATCCTGTAACGACCTGTTATTTTGGCCGCGATCAGTTCTCCTATCGGTAATGAATCTATCTGACAATCGAAAACCTCTGTCGTGTTCTTCAACCCATTCATAGGGCAAAACCCGACCTCTGTAAGATCATCGATCTGTGTCAAAATCATCTTTTGATTTCTCTTTATTCTTCTCCCGGTCCCAACCCTTGGACGACGCTGAGAAACCGAGCTAATCATCCTCAATCCTTATCTTAGACTCGTACTGGTTGTAACCATCCGCCCAAGTTGTTACTTGAAACTCGAGTAAACTTTATTTCAACTTCAGGGAAGCATCAAAACTTCTCAGATTCAGACCTTTGGTAAATGCTTCAGCTGACTATTTGTCCGGTACGGCCGGTAGCAACATCATTTCCTTCTGGAATCTGGTCTCAAAGTCCCGCAACAACTCAAACTCTCCTTGTGCAATTGTGAAGTGTCGGCCTTTCGGGCATGTATCATTATGGCCCCGGCATGGGCCTTGATGAAAGAGTTCGGGGGAATCTCAAAGGAATCTATGGAATGCTCGGATAAAAGCGAATATCATTTCAGGGCTCCCTTCGTAAAGGTCTCCCTAAATTTTTTCAGTAAGATTGATTCATTTTCGTGGGGAGCTAAATCGTCCCCCTTCACCGCCATAGTATAGGTGGTAATGTTCTCCCGAGGATCTGAAGTCCCATCATACTTTATCATGTATGGCATTTTAAACCGCTTCAGGATCAATTCTGGTGCCGCGTTTGGCTTGAACGACATGAGTTCGACTTTAAAGGGATCGTTTTCATTGTTGCTACCGAAACTGCCACCGTTCCCCCGACCCTGTCAAATCTGACCTCTCCCATTGGGGTGTTGTTATTGAACTCTGCATTGTCTGATTCATGGGGAACATCAGGAGGAACTACACCTTGCCCATTCACATTGTTGGAAGCACCCGACAACGCCTTCTTTAATTTCGTTATGACTTGATCGTGCCGTGTGAGATGGCCTACTATGGCCTCCTGTTTCTTCTTCAAGATCCTAACTGTTTCTACGACATATTCGTCTTCAGCATCATTATGAGTTTCCTCCCGAACATGTCGTGGATATAGGCCGCCATGGACCGGTGTGGCCTCGCTTCCCTCGTTGCAGGTATCACTGATGGAATCTTCATGATGATGCCGATTTCCTTGGGCATCGACATTGTGTGTGTTGTTAACACCATTATCTGCCTTTTTTAATGATTTTGCTAAGAATAAAGAATCAAACAAGTTAGTAATAGATGTAGAGATCAATTCAATTACACAACTGTCTATGCCCCGTGGTGGGCGCCAAAATATTTACCCGTAAAATGGTACAGTTGAATTTATACGTGGTTTATAGACAAGTGAATTAATTTGATCCTAAAATAACAGATGAATTAGACAGAAATATAAGACTTAGCCTTGAAATTAAAATAAACGGAAGATATCTTAGTTCCGGACGTAGAGTTACCGGAGGCAATAAGAACAATGCAAATAAGCAAGAAAAGTAAAGTATTATTGAGCTTTTTGTATAATATAGCGTATGCTTGTCAGAACATTCCTCCTCTTACAATGATGGTAGAGCTCACTATTTATAGCTACACTTAGGGAACAAGGTCCTAGGATCAAGCCCCTCTTAAATGACAATTATGAGGGCCATTGAATGTCATGGCCCAACCTCGGGGAGCGCAACCGGTGCTCAACCAAGATAACCTGGACGAGCAAGCCTGCTAGATTGCTTTCTACCCAACTCACCCATAAATAAAGAGGAGATAAACTTCATTAATTAACACCACGAGGGTTCATGAACAACACTATTTTCATCATCATTAGTTACTTTATTTATAAAGTCTCAAAATACATACACTTTCATAGTTTGAAGTGGGACATGTAATACACATACGACATTACTATCTTGACTTTCCCATTACCAATACACAACCCATACCATGTCTACGGAGCTTCTAATAGATACAAAAGAGTACAATGATAGTGCCGACAATAAGGCTCCGGCTATACCTCAAAACATAATACACGCAGAACAAAGATGCACGACCCCAAAATGAAGTAGGGCTCACCAAGTCAACTGGGAAAAGAATGTACCGCTATCACTGGTTAATGCCTTCCGCTGTGGAACCACCTGCATCCATTAAAGATGTAGTGCCCCCTAAACAGGAACGTTAGTACATGTCGAATAGTACTAGTATAAATACCAAAACACCTATTCAAGGACTTGGAAATACAACATGGATATGATGAATCATGGTAACAATAAAAGGGCTTAGATAGTCGTTAAAGTCAAAGAAATTTTTATTAAGAGCTTCCAATACATTTATAAGTTTTAAGTCGGGGGTCCTCTGTAACCACCCTTACACAAAGCGGCCCTACCGCCTCACCCCAATGTATGTGGGTGGTGGTGCAATCTCAATACCATAAACCCTACACAAAACGGCCCTGCCGCCTCACCCTAACGTATGCAGGTGGAGGTGTAATCATAATACCACAACTCTACACAAAGAGACCATGCTGCCTCACTCCAATGTATTTGGGAGGAGGTGTAATCTAAGTACCACAATTTAGATTCCCAAAATGATAATAGTTTGTACAAGGAGTTCTCTTCCAATCAACTGCTTGGCACCTTCGGCCTTAACAAGTACAAGTTCATAAGGTTTCATCATATAAGGAATAAGTGTTTGATCACATTGATATCATACAAGGTTTTCTTCTCAAAAGGGATATAACATAATTAGGTTACAATAGAAATCTTTAACACATGAGGGTTCGAACACGTTATGCAATTTGAGAATCAATTTACTAGCTTGAACATCCTACCTCAACAGTGTTTCAAGTTCGACTACACATAATGGATTATTACAAGGATTCGGGAATTCCGATACTAGAAGAAGAGTTTAGCCTCCATACCTTGTTTGAGATTTCCTTAAGTTACTACAATGCCCCAACACTTCTAGCAAAAACAATCGATATGAAGATAGCGAAAATCGGATAATAATTAAAAGAATTCTCATGGTGTAACTCTCTTAGGAATTTTGTCAAACACCTAGTATGCAAAATAGACTACAAAGCTCTACAATGGTAACCCCTACCTCCCTCAACCAATTTCAATAAGAAACTAACCAAAATGGTTCATTAAGCCCACATACTACACCATATTATCACATGCATGGCCTATTTCCAACCCCACAATATACTTGAACTCATAACCTCTTGCATGAAAGCTTAGGAGTAGGACTTACCCAGATAGATGATAATCTAGTGATTGGCTTCCTTGATTCATGAAGATTGGTGTAAGAATATGTGATTAGAATACTAGAGCAGAGAATTTGTTAAATTTTGAAGGTTGTTCTGCAGTCCATTATGTGATCGCATACAATGATGCCAAGATTGGTGTAAGAATATTTTCTCCTTCTCTCTAAAATACTCTTACCTCTCTCTAAAATCATCATATATTCGCTTCAAAATGAGCCCCTAAGGCTATTTATCAAAATGGGATCGAGTTATAAAAATAGGAAAATGGACCCTCCGAACTCATGTCTGCGATCGCAGAATGGACCGCAGAACAGATATGCGGCCGCAAAATAGACCGTGAAAATGATGCCAAGAACTGGGCTGGTCTAGACCGGTCTGCGACAGGTCTGCGGTCCGCAGACCACTTATGTGGCCGCAGAGTGGACCGTAGAATCACTCTACAAAATTCTTCATGCCAAATATGCGACGGATGTGCGGACCACAAAACACCTATGCGATCACATAATGGACCGCAGAACAACCTTCAAAATTTAACAAATTCTCTGCTCAACTCCGCGATGATTATGCGGCTTGCGAAATTGTTCTACAGTGGTACAACTGACCGCAGAATCGTCTTTTTAGCCAAATATTTCCATCAACTCCTCAGTGCATTCTTCAACACAAGAAAAGGTTTATACCTCGACACCACAAAACCTAAAATTTTTTGGCTAAATTTAAGGGGCCTTACATTGAAGAATGTGTAACGGTAGGCAGTGAATGCCATATTCTGTAACGGATCATGCACTTAATGTTGTAGAATATTCTTCATTAAATGATATTGGATGGTAGGCATTTATTTCACCTTTATGAATACCATTCTTTCCGATGACAGGTGAGGTCATTACCTTCGGGTTCGACTGCCTTCTGCCTTCGGCTCCAGATATCACTTTCTCATGATATCATTAAATATGAACATATTTTACCACATACAATAATCACATCATACCACCATCAATAGAAAGACGTTTACATACTTCTACACCATTTCAACATCCTACTTAATTGAGAAGGTTCTTAGATTTAACATCTGGAAAGCGCCCCTATGTTAGGAAGCGTGTCAGGATAACAGAAGAAAAAAAATATTTAAAAGAGAATAGCAATAAATTTCACAAGACAAGATTTACGTGATTCAACAATTTTTTGCCTACTCCACGGCCACACAAAGAATAACTCTTTATTAATTGAAAAGAAAGAAAAAGTTGATGAGGGATGATCTGCAAATAAAAATGCAGACCCCCTTTATAGGCATTTGAATGCCCTGCCAACGCAATCACTTAAGTCAAAAGAAAAGAATTTAAAGATGAATTCTTCCGCCTATCATTCTGTTTCATACTACTTTTTCTTCTCTCTTTGACTTTTCTTTCTTTTGTTTTGTCTATTTTTCTTTCTTTCACATACAACAAGATTTGCTCTCATCAATCACCCCCTCAAACCTATGTTACATCAAGAAAGAAATTAAAAAAATAGATTTGCTATTCTCTGGTGGCGCCTTCACATTATCAGTCTTGAAGGCTAACTGATGCAGTGCACAACCTCAGTTTATCAACACCGACAACTTTGGTCAACATGTCTGACGGGTTCTTTGATCCTGGTATCTTCTGTAGGGAAAGAGTTTATTCACTTATCAACTCTCGAATATGATGATACCTTAACTGGATATGCTTCGATCTTGCATGAAACACTGGATTATTGGCAAGATGAAATGCACTCTGGCGATCTTTGAAAAGCTCTCAATTGTCCTGTTCTTTACCTATCTCTTTAAGAAAATTCTTGAGCCAAATCATCTTTTTTCCCGCTTTTGAGATTGCTATATACTCTACTTTAGTGGTAGATAGAGAAACACTTTTCTGAAGTCTGGACATCCAGCTAACAGCAGTACCACCCAAGGTGAACATGTAGCCTATGGTACTTATTCGACTATCCAGATCGCCGCCTAAATTTGCATCAGCAAAGCCTTGTAAGATAATATTGCTCTTTTTAAAATAAAGTGTCATACCTGTGGTGCCTTTGAGATATCGCAATATCCATTTTACACCTTTCCAATGTTCCTTTCATGGATCTGATATGTATCTACTGACAACTCCAACTGCATGGGTTATGTTAGGTCTAGTGCAAACCATAAAATACATCAAACTTCTTACTGTTGAAACATATGGAACTTTGGAAATGTAATTCCTTTCTTCATCTGTCTTAAGTGATTGGTCCTTCGACAGATTAAGACGGCTTCCGAGTGGAGTGATTCTAGTCTTTACATCATGAAGATTGAACCTACTTAGTACCTTCTATATGTAATTTTCTTGAGACAACTTTAAAGTTCCTTCAATCCTGTTTCTGCTAATCCTCATCCCAAGCATTTGCTTGGCTGGTCCTAAGTCTTTTATTTCAAACTCCTCTGCCAGTTGTTGTTTAACTCTTTTGATATTTTTTATGCTATATCCTACAATTAGCATATCATCAAGGTACAATAGTAAAATAATATAGGATTCATCAAAAAATTTGATATAACAACAATGGTCCATCTCACATCGCGTGAAACTATTATTATGCATGGATCCATCAAATTTCTTGTACCATTGTCGAGGAGCTTGTTTCAAACCATACAAACTCTTCTTGAACTTACACACAAGTTTTTCTTTAATAGAAACTTGAAAACCTGTAGGTTGCTTTATGTAGATGTCTTCTTTAAGGTCACCATGCAAGAACGTAGTTTTAACATCTAGCTTCTCCAAATGCAAATTTTATGCGGCTACGATTGTGAGCATCTAATCTTTAGCACCAACCTGATAATAGTTAATTTGATTACAAGAAAGAAGATCTCGGTATAGTCAATTCCTTATGTTGAAAGCCTTTTACTACTAATTGTTCTTTGTATCTCTTCTTACCATCATGCTCTTCCTTGACCATGTACACCCACGTGTTTTGCAATGCCTTTTTTACTTTTGGTAACGTTGTAAGTATCCATGTTTTATTCTTTTGAAGAGAATTCATCTCTTCTTTCATGGCTAGCTTTCACTTATAAGAGTTTATCACCTGCATTGCTTCAACAAAATGTTCTGGTTCTCCAATATCAGCTTGAAGTAAATAGTGGAGAGAGAGATAGAGAGAGAGAGAGTTAACCTATTTGGAGCATTCACGACTCTTTTAGATCTCCTTAATGTAGGTTCAAGAGTAACTGATCCCGAATTTGATTCAAGTCCTGACTCTAGATTTGATTTTGCATCTGATTCTATCTCTGGTTCCGGTTCTGGTTCTGATCTAGATTCGGCTTCTGGTTCTTCGTCTTCAATTTCAGAATTAGTTGTAATACCTCTAGCCACTTCATTTTCTGAGATTTCTTCTAACTCAACTGTTTCAGATGTCTGTTTGCTAGTGTTGATTGGTTCTACTTCAAGCTTGTCCTTGTACATCACATTTTCATTAAATGTTACATTCCTATGTCTTAGGATCTTTCTATTATATTCAACCCAAAATCGATAACCAAAATTATCATCACCATAGCCAATAAAGAAACATTTCTTGGCTTTAGGATCAAGATTATCTCTATCATTAGAGTTTACATGCACATAAGCAACACAACAAAAAAAATAGATGTGAGAGAGTTACCTCCTTTCCTGTCCATACTTCCTCAGAAATTTCAAAATTCAGTGGTACAGAGGGTCCCCTTTTTATGAGGTAAGATGTCGTCTTAACAGCCTCGGCCCAAAAATACTTTGGAAATCCATAATGTATTCTCATACTTCTGGCTCGTTCATTTAGGGTTATGTTCATCCTCTTAGCAACACGATTTTGTTCCGGTGTTCCAGGAACTGTCTTGATCATTCTTATCCCATTCTCAGAGCAGAATGCTTTAATCTCTTGACTATCATACTCTCCTCCATTGTCAGACTTCAAACATTTTAACTTTAAATTTTCAACTTCAACTTTCCATCTTTTAAAGGTAAGAAACACATCAGATTTATTTTTCAGAAAATAAATACATTTCTTGTGGAATTATCAATGAAGGTGACATAATAGCATGAGCCTCCTAGAGAAGTTACAGGAGCTGATCCCAACACATCTGTATGCACTAGTTCCAACTTTTCTTTTTTTGATGTCCTTCCTGCCTTTGAGAAACTATCTATCTTTTATTTCCCGTAAATGCAATTTTCGCACAAACCTAATTCAAATGCTTGAGGTTTGACAATTTTTCTTTGGATTCCAACAACTTCACTCTGTTTTCACTCATATGCATATGCCTCCGGTGCCACAATGTTGTGTCACGGCCATGGTCAACAACTGGTATAGTATCTCTCTATATTGCAGTTGCATGCAATGTTCCTTTCTTGAAGCCTCGTTCCACAACCAAATTTCCTTTGGTTATTTTCCACGATCTATTATCGAATATTATTGTGTATCCTTCACTATCAATTTGACCCATGGATATCAGATTTTTTTTGAGTCCGGGAACATGTCGGACATTTTGCAATTTCCATAGCGTCCCTTGTGAAGTCTTTATATGAACTTCACCTTTTTCCGACAATATCTATAGGTTCGCCATCTGCTAGATAAACCTTCCCGAATTTTCCTGCAATATAATTATGCAATAATTCTTTGCATGATGTAGAATGAAAGGATGCACCTGAGTGCAAAATCCAAGATTCGATCGGACTGTCTGCACAACAAATTAGTGCATCACCGACTTGTTCAGCAATTGCATTTGCTGAATTATCATCCTTGTATTCAGAGGCGGATCCACAATTTGAAGTTTGTGGGTTCGGAATTCTAGATCATTTATGTTACTGGGTTCTAAATTAACAATTTATACATATTCAGTAAAAATTTTAACATAAATACAGTGTCTGGACTAAAGTTATTGGGTTCGGCCGAACCCGCAGGTCTTGAGCTAGCTCCTCCCCTGGCTGAGGATGAGGCTTGTGGATAACGAGTTCGTTGAGTAGATTCTATCGCTGAGGTGAGCCGCCGCATTATTCATGGAGGCCGTTGTTTCAGTTCTACCTATCTTAGGTTTATTATTTCTTTCGGGTTTGTATGCCTGTCAGTTAAACTTTTATTACTATGTTAGATGCTTCATGGTCTTACTATGTAATTTGGGTTAGAGATTCATTATTTGAGTACTCATTTGAATTTATAAATAAATTATGATTTTAGTTGGATAATTATTTTGTATTTAGTAATATTTAATGCATTTGGACTTGCACGTGTTTATTTCGGTGCTTATTTAAAAGGTTAAGATTACAGGAATTGGTTCGCCTAGCGGGAGGGGTTAGTTGTGTGTCAGTCACATCTAGAGGATAGTTTGGGACACTACAAAGTTGGTATAATAGCTTAGGCTTTAAGTCTCGGGTCATGGAGCAGTGTTTGGTAAAGTCTTGTTCAGACGTCCATACTTATGACCTTGATGCTACTGAACATTTAGGATGCTTTTCCTTTCTTTCATTCCTTATTCGTGCGTTAAGCTGTATCGAGTTTAAACTTGGAATATCCATTTTGCGGACATTTAGGATACATATATCCTCGTCTGCTGGACAATACAATTGACTTGGAAATTTTAACAATACATGTGCGGTTGTAAGTAGCCTTGAGTTCATGGGATGTTTTGTGTATTGGCGGTTGAGATTTAACATTTTGTAAATTTTGGGATAACTCTATTTTGTAGGAATTTTGAGAGTTAGTCAAATTTTTGAACATTGAGAATGTCTCGACCCAATTTCACCTATAGGTCGTGATGACGCCTAACATCATCGCTAGGCAAGCCAACTAGTGAATTAAACATATATTTACCCCTTTAATAAAATTTTGAGTAATTAAACTTTCCTTACTTGCAAGATTTAAGAAAAATAGAAAGTTTAAATAGATAAAAACCAAACTAATAATTCCAAGACCACAATTCTACTAGTGTATGTTCCAAGACCCGGTGTCACAAGTGTATGAGCGACTAGTAGATTATAAAAACTTCTAACCACTGTCTGAGTATGAAATAGACAGAATAAAAAATAAAAAGGAGAGAGACTCTACAGCTGCAGAACGACTCAGGAAGTAGCTCACCACTAGGCCTCGGGATATCGAGGGTGCGCGCCGGAAGGAGCACCTGAAGCACCCGTCTCAGATCCTGCAAAAATAGTGCATCAAGTGTAGCATGAGTACATAAACAACATACACTCAGTAAGTATCAAGTCTAATCTCGAAGAAGTAGTAACGAGAGATCGACTTCGACACTCACTATGGGTCAATAATATAAAGACAAAGACATTTAAATAAACATGGTTAATGTGAATAGAAATAATTTCCTTAACATGTAAAAATAAATAATTATTTCACAGTTTAGTAATTTTCAATAAATCATTTATCTCCACAAGCTGCAATAAATATCAAAGCATCGTGTAATTTTTATTATTAAGCACGATTTATGCCAAAGTCGTACGGCCCAATCCAGAGTGATGTGTACACTGCCGAGGGACGTGCGGCATGATCCATAGATGCATATATCTACTGCCGAGGCATTCGGCCCGCTCAACAGGTAGATAAGGATATTTTATAAGCATTTGACTTAAACA
The DNA here is from genome assembly GCF_000390325.3 of Nicotiana tomentosiformis. Taxonomy (NCBI): domain Eukaryota; kingdom Viridiplantae; phylum Streptophyta; class Magnoliopsida; order Solanales; family Solanaceae; genus Nicotiana; species Nicotiana tomentosiformis. Next base: position 125,160,885 of record NC_090814.1, on the reverse strand, counting down.
TTATTAATGATTTATATCCAAGGTAATACAAATTTCATTAACTACCTCTCAAAATTTCTCTAACAAGTTCTAATATAATTTAGGCATTTTAATTTAACAAGTATAGTGCAAAATTGCAAGTAGTTCATGAATTGGGACCTAAAACTACCCGAACAATAGCATAATAGTAGCTACGCATGGACTCTCGTCACCTTGTACGTACGTTGCCCCCACAATTAGGAACAAATATTTATTTACAATACCTTTGGGGTAAATTCCCTCTTACGAGATTAGACAAGAGATTTACCTCGTCTCAAAGCTCACCTCCCGATCACAATCTCGCGTTAAAGCCTCAATTTGGTGCCAAAAAATCCGAGACTAACCAAATGTTATATAATTTAATCAATACAAGCTCAATAATTCAAAATTAAATTATTAGATTAATTAACCAACCCAAATTGGTAAAATTTCTAAAATTCATCCCGGGCCCACGTGCCCGGATTCCAGAAATCTTCTGAGGAAATCGTCACCCATAATCTTAAGAACTCAAATACACAATTTGCATCCCATTCTATAACCATTTTCGTGGTTAAAATTTTATTTTTATCAAAACCTAGATTTTTCATCTAAACCCTTGATTTTCAAAATTTAAATATTATAATATACCCATAATCTATGTATTTAACTCACAATAGGTAGAATTAACTTACCTTCAAGTTTCTAGGTGAATACCACTCTCAAGAAGCTCCAAAATCGCCCAAGAATGAAGAAAATGGGCTCAAAAATGGCTGAGCCCCAACTTAAATGATGGTTCTACCTTCTGCGATTTTCACATCTGCGGGCAGCGGGCCGCATTTGTGGTTCCGCTTTAGCGGGCGGAGGGCCGCATCTGCGGTGATGCATAGGGACAGCGCTGGCCGTATCTGCAGACGTTTTTCTACTTTTGCAGTCTCGCTTCTGCGACTCTTCATCGCAGAAGCGCAGTCGCTTCTGTTGTCCACTGGCCAAGGCTTCAAGCCGCTTCTGTGGCCAAAAATGACGCATCTGCGGGCTCGCACCTACGGTTGTCCAACCGCAGGTGCGATTACACTAGAAGATGGAAGCTTCAGTTGTTCATCCCAAGTCCAAACGTGGTCCGGGCCTCATTTGGTTAACACCCGAGGCCCACGGGACCCGCCCGAACATACCTAAAAGTTTGAAATCATAAAACGGTCTCGCTCGAACCCTTGGAACAAGTAAAACAACATCAAAACTAAGAATCATACCCCAAACCAAATCGATTCGATTTAGAAATTTCAAATTGTTCAAACTTACTCTGAACGCGCCGAAACATACTTACACTACTCAAAATGACACCAAATTTTGCATGCAAGTCTTAAATCATCATACGGAATTATTCCCAGGCCCGAAATTCCAAACGAAGCTCAATTACTCAAAAACTTACTCCAAACCAAATTTAAATAACTTTAAAACCTTCAAATTGTCAGTTTTCACTGTTAAGTGCTGAAATGCTCCTGGGTTGTCAAAAACTCAATTCGAACATACGCCTAAGTCCAAAATCATCATAAGAACTTATTGGAACCGTCAAATCCCAATTCCGGGGTCGTTTTCGCAAAATGTTGACTGAAATCAAACTTAGCCTTTTTAAAGCCAACTTAGGGAACCAAGAGTTCCGACTTCAACCCGAACTCTTCCAAATTCCGAACTAACCATCCCCGCAAGTCATAAAATAGTAAAAACACATACGGGGAGTCTTATTTAGGGGAATGGGGTTCTAAAAGGTAAAATGATCGGTCGTGTCGTTACATTCTCCACCTCTAAAATAAACGTTCATCCTCGAACGGGTTTAGAATCATACCTAGAGTGTTGAATAAGTGTGGATATATGCTCCACATGTCCTCCTCGTCCTCCAAAGTCACTTCCTCGACTGGTTGGCCCCTCCACTGAACTTTTACCACAAAAATTTTCTTGGACCTCAACTGGCGAACCTGCCTGTCAACAATGGCAACTGGTTGCTCTTCATAACTCAAGCTCGCATTTAGATGAACCGTGCTGAAGTCTAACACATGTGACAGGTCAGCATAGATACATGGAAAACCGGATGAACTCCTGATAGACTAGGAGGCAAAGCAAGCTCGTAAGCAACCTCCCCAACTCGTCTCAACACCTCAAATGGGCATATAAACCTTGGGATCAACTTGCCCTTCTTCCTGATTCCCTTCATCGGCGAAACCTTCAAGAGAACTTATTCACCAACCATAAATGATAAATCACGCGCCTTTTGATCCGCGTAACTCTTTTGTATGGACTGTGTTGTACAAAGTCGCTCCTGAATCAATTTTACCTTTTTCAAGGCATCCTTAACCAAATTAGTACCATATAACTTAGCCTCGCTGGGCTCAAACCATCCGATGGGCGAACGACATCGCCGACCATATAAAGCCTCAAATGGAGCAATCCCGATGTTGGATTAGCAACTGTTGTTATAAGAAAACTCAGCCAAAGGCAAGAAACGATCCCACTGACCTCCGAAGTCAATCAGACATGCCCTGAGTATATCCTCCAAGATCTGAACTGTCGTCTCCAACTGCCCGTTGGCATGCAGATGGAAAGCTGTGCTGAGCTCTACACGGGTCCCCAATTCACTATGTACTGCTCTCCAAAAATGTGAAGTAAACTAAGGGCCCCTATCTGATATGATGGAAATTAGTACACCATGCAACCGAACTATCTCCTGAATATAAATTTGGGCCAACCTCTCCAAAGTATACATAGTCACAACCGGAATGAAGTGCGCCGACTTGGTCAACCTGTCGACAATGACCCAAATTGCATCAAACATGCACAAGGTCCGCGGCAACCCAACTACAAAGTCCATAGTGATGCGCTCCCATTTCCACTCCGGTATAGTCATCTGCTGAAGTAGGCCACCTAGCCTCTGGTGCTCATGCTTAACCTACTGGCAATTTAGGCACTTAGCTACATACTCAACTATGTCATTCTTCATCCGCCGCCACCAATAATGTTGCCTTAGGTCACGATACATCTTTGTAGCACCTGGATGAATAGAATACCGAGAACTGTGTGCCTCTTCTAGAATCTTTTCCCTTAGCCCATCCATATTAGGAACACATAGACGGTCCTGGAGTCATAGAACACCATTTTTTCCAATAGTAACTTTCTTGGAACCAACCTATAGTACCGTCTCTCAAAGAACCAACAAGTGTGGATCATTAAACTGGCGAGCCTTGATCCGCTCAAATAGTGAAGACTGGGCAACAACACATGCAAGAACTTGGCTGGGCTCTGAAATATCTAGCCTTACAAGTCTGTTAACCAAGGACTAAATGTCCAAAGCTAATGACCTCTCCTCTACTGAAATGAAGGCCAAACTACCCATACTCTCTGCCTTTCTACTCAAGGCGTCTCCAAGTACATTTGCTTTGCCCGGATGATAAAGGATATTAATATCATAATCTTTAATAGCTCAAGCCATCTGTGCTGCCTCAAATTTAGATCCCTCTGTTTAAACAAATGCTGCAAGCTGCGATGATCTGTGAAAATCTCACAGGACACTCCATAAAGACAATGCCTCCAAATTTTAAAGTGTAAACAATCATAGCCAACTCCAAATTATGCACCGAATAATTCTTCTCGTGGGGCTTCAGCTGACGCGAAGCATATGTAATAACTCACCCATCATACATCAATACACAACCCAGGCCAATACGTGAAGCGTCGCAATACACCGTATGCATCCCCGAATCGGAAGGCAACACTAACACTGGTGCTGAAGTCAATGATGTCTTGAGCTTCTGAAAGCTCACCTCACAATCATCAAAACATCCAAACGGAGTACCCTTCTGGGTCAATCTGGTCAAAGGTGCTGCAATAAATGAAAATCCCTCCACAAACCGACGATAATAACCTGCTAACCCCAGGAAACGCCTGATATCGGTCGCCAAAGTGGGACGATGCCAATTCTGAACTGCCTTAATCTTTTTGGGATCAACTTTAATATCCTCGCCCGATACAATATGCCCCAAAAATGCTACAGAGTCTAGCCAAAACTCATACTTGTACAACTTAGCATATAGTTTTTATTCCCGCAAGGTCTGAAGCACCACTCTCATATGTTGCTCGTGCTCCTCCTTACTGCGCGGGTAGATCAAAATATCATCAATGACAAACGAATCAATATATGGCCTGAACACCCTATTCATCAAATCTATAAACGCCGCTGGGGCATTAGTCAAGCCGAAGGACATTACCAGAAACTCATAATGACCATATCTAGTCGGGAAAGCAGTCTTTGGAACATCCGAATCCTGAATCTTCAACTGATGGTACCCCGATCTCAAATCAATCTTAGAGAACACCCTAGCACCCAACAACTGGTCAAATAGATCATCAATACGTGGAAACAGGTACTTGTTCTTAACGGTAACTTTGTTCAATCGGCGATAATCAATACACATCCGCATAGTCTCATCATCCTTCTTCATAAATAATATCGGTGCACCCCAAGGCGACACACTCGGTCTGACAAACCCTTTGGCTAGTAGTTCCTCAAGCTACTATTTTAACTCCTTCAACTCTTTCGAAGCTATACGATACGGTGGGATAGATATAGGCTGGGTATCTGGAGCTAAGTCAATATAGAAATCAATATCACGATCTGGTGGCAGGCCTGGAAGATCAAAAGGAAACACATCGGAGAACTCTCGGATTACGGGCACTAAATCAATCGCCGGAGTCTCTACAGTAGTGTCCCGAACGTATGCCAAATAAGCCAAACAACCCTTCTCGACCATGTGTCGAGCCTTCAGAAAGGAAAAAACTCAATTAGATGCACTTACAGCCGAACCCTTCCATTCCAATCTAGGCAACTCTAGCATCACCAAGGTAATAGTCTTGGCATGGAAATCTAGGATGGCATGATATGGAGATAACTAATCCATGCCTAGGATGATCTCAAAGTCGATCACATCAAGTAGCAGAAGATCTGCTCTAGTTTCATAACCACAGAATGTAACAATGCATGACTGGTAAATCCAATCCACAATAACAATATTGCCCACAGGAGTGGACACATAAACAGGAGTACCCAAGGACTCACAAGAAACACCCAGGAAATGAGCAAATAGAGATGACACATAGGAATATGTAGACCCTGGATCAAATAACACGGAGGCATCTTTGCCACAGACAGAAATGATACATGTGATCACAGCATCTGAGGCCTTTGCATCTGGTCTGGCGGTAAAAACATAGAACTGAGCTGGAGTGCCACCTGACTGGCCTCCACTTCTAGGACAGCCCTACCCACCTGCCATCCACCTCTGAACGGCCGTACAACTGGCGGAGCAACTAGTGCAGAAATTATAGGCTGTTGACCCTGCTGCACTGGCCTACCCCAAAGCCTGGGGCAAAACCTCTACATATGACTGAAATCCTCGCACTCGAAACAACCCCTCGGTACGGTGGACTGATGACCTGAAGTCTGACCCTGATGACCTGAATACCCATTGGAGGAACCTTGAATAGCTGGTGGGCGGTAAGAACTCTCTGGCATAGCACTGAAATAAGGTCGCACTAGAGCACCCTAAGGAGGTGGTGGTGCTGGGTATGGTGGTCTGCTTGACTGACCGCTCACGAACTGACCTCTACCCCCAGACGGGGCACCTATGAACTCTCCAGAATATCTAAACCGCTTATCTCTCATAACTTGCTCTCAGCTACGCTGACGCACACCCTCAATCCTCCGAGCTATCTCCACAACCAGCTCATAAGAAGTCCCCATATCAACCTCTTGGGCCATAGTGGCCTGAATACCAGTGTGAAAACCCGCAACAAACCTATGTACTCTCTCTAAATCAATAGGTAATATCATAAGTGGATGGCGAGACAACTCAGAGAAGCTCGCCTCAAAATCGGTCACTGACATCTGACCCTACTGGAACTACTCGAACTGAAACCGTAACCTTACCTCTAGGAGGGTCGAATATACCTATCCAGGAAGATACGGGTAAACCTGTCCCACGTCATGGGAGGAGAATCTGCTGGTCTACCAAGAAGGTAGGACTACCACCATCTACGGGACGCTGAAAGGTATCAAAGTCTATCCCATGGGATTCCAATATCCTCATATTGTGCAATTTGTCCCTACAGTGATCAACGAAGTCTCGGGGATCCTCGTGTCGCTCACCCCCAAAAACGGGAGGATGAAGTTGTCAGGACCCAAATCGATGGGCCGCGACGGGCACCCGGTACTTTACTCAACCGAGTACCAACGTAACGTATCTTTCTTATTACATCATCATATACATGTGACATACGGGCCTAATAGGCCAACATGATCATTTATAAACTCAAAATATAGGCCGACAAGGACATACAATCTTTCACGTACACCAAATATGTCTACAAACCTCTAAGAGTACATAAATGTTATAAAGTCCGGACAGAGCCCCACCATACCAAACCATACACATCTAAACGATACTGACCAAACAAGCAACTCCGGAGAAAATGGAGTGCACCAATATCTTCTACTGTTTATCTAGACCTGCAGGCATGAAACGCAGCGTTCCAGGCAAAAGGGACATCAGTACATATAGTGTACTGAGTATGTAAGGAATGCAAATCAATAAATAATAGACATGAGAGAAACATAGAGTAAAGGACTCGACATGTATGTCTGCATAGCTCTATGAATCATTTCATCTTTATAATGTCATGCATATGCATATAAATGTCATACCGTGCATAGGTATATGTGTTCATAACATCATCAAGCCTCTGAGGGCATCCCATCATATCATTTCGGCCACTGTGGGCAAATCATCAACATATACCAGCTGATCAGGTGGTGGTGCGTATATAACGCCATAACCTTTTCCCATATCCTGTATATATATATATATATATATATATATATATATATATATATATATATATATATATATATAATGCCATCTGGTCATGGGTCAATGTATATGTATAAATGCATAAAATGCATAAGAAATACGTTAATAATATTTTCTCGGAATGTCATAAAAATAATATGGCTTAAGAAATATGTTAATAAGATTTTCTCGGAATGTCATAAAAATAATATGCCTGTCGGATAAATTTTATCAAATACGTATTTTTCTAAAACCCATGAACAAAAGATATAATAATAATTTACATGGGGAATCAAGAATATAGACACCCCTAATATTTTTATGAATAGAGTCGTTTATGGAAACTGAGTGTTTGCTTGTTTCTTTCTGTATCATTTGGGTCATGCCAAAAAGAAAAAAGGGATAGCCTTAACATACCTGGAGTAGGAAAAAATTTGTGTGATATTATTTTGAGAAGGATTACACCGTACTCCTTTAGAATCGCAAAATCTCACGCTATATAGTAAAAATGGTCTCTGTACGAAATGTTTCGAAGCAATACGTTGCTAATGTTTCTAAGAAGTTTCATATGAACTTAAGTAACTTACGTTACTATCAAGTATCATCTTGGAGGAAACCTTCTTGCTGAACCTTTTCATTAATTTCAGAGACACCAAAACGAATTAAAAATGGATTTTAAGTCTTTTGGGAATGAAATGTTGTTTTGTATCCCAATTCCTAGAAATGAAGTGTCTTGCCATTATCATTTAGGTTGCCACCTTTCCATTCCATTGTAAGAGTCATGAATATGGACAAGGCCTTGCTGCCACGTGGGGGTGGGGTGGGGAAATTTTAATCTTATCCTATAATGAATTAATTAATTAGGTAATATCCCGCTACCCGATAATTAACCAATTACCCGCATAATCAAGAATTATCTCAAATTACTTAAAATTCTACTTATTATTAATACACTTTATACACCTTACTATTATGGCCATGTGGTACCTTGTATGGTACTACTCCATAAATAGCGAATATTTTAGCTCGGACCGTATTTTATCCCAAAATGACAAATTTCTACGAAACTCATTTTCTTCGATTTGCTTACCCTGTCACCTTCACAAATTTACTTATCCCTTGTTTTAAATAGCATAATACTTGTAACCACAAAATAATCTCATTCCCGAGCTTGCATCAATTTACTTATGGCGTACTTTCACGTATGAAAACATGGGGTGTAATATCATTCCCCCCTTTGGAACATTCGTCCTCGAATGTTGACGGATTCACTTATCATTCTCATAGCTTATGTCTTCCGAATACTTTAGTACTTTCCTTGCCATAATTCCAAAGGCAAGGCGTTCCCCCCTTTATGCCTCTTTCTCACACCACGACTTGTGGTCGGAATCCTTTCAATCTCGTAATTGTTGCTACCTTTGTATCATGCCAGTCTGTACGACTCTGACCTTGTAAGTGTGCCTATGCGACTCTTCTCCCTTTTTTCCTCCAATTTTTAGCCAATCTCTAGGCCTCACTTCGTGAACATATACATAACTATAACAAGGTGCTCTTCTGGGAACCTATAGGTATACTGAAGTTCTTCGCTCGGTAGTTTGTTGAACTTGCGAATATTACTATATCTTGTTTCATAGCCCCAGTTATCAATCCTTATGACTTTACTACATCAAGGTAGGTTATACTATACCATAACTCTTACTTTAATTTATCGTTACTAAGGTATGCTACCAAATTCCAGGTTACTTTTGTTGCTTATCCTAGAGGTATAAATCTCAGTCCTTTAATGCTTCTTTATTACCGTTCATCTTAAGAATGATGACCTAATCTTAACTTATACTTTGTGACTTTTGTCCATCCATTATGATTTGCCTCAATATTGATCTATAATATACCACTGATAATTTGAAATTTCTTACGTAAAACCTTGCCACTAGGGCTTACGTTGCATCGAGGAATATTTGAAGTGATTTCCGTAATCGTATTTCCTAGTATCTCGATGTGATTCGCCTTATGGGGGTATTCTGATCTCGTGCCGTTCGCGAATTCTTTTCTCCTTCTCCCTTTTTTTCTTTCTTCAAATCATTATTCAGTCGAAGGTCCAAACGTCATCCTTTATCTATCACACCCATACCCTTATTTTACTATCAGGACAGTATTTTATCTCTTTTAAATCCTACTAGTCTTATACTCCTTTGAGTTCATTCGGGCTATACTGAGCCTTCTATAACTTAGAGAACCCATCGGCTCTCATGTTTTCATGGACGTAATCCCGAGAACTGACCCATTCTCGTCACCTTCTTACTCGCCCTTTCTCATCCTTATTCCTATCATAAAACCTTGTCTCTTTACTATACTTTAGCTTGAGACCTCTACGTATCTATTTATACTATTCACAACCTTCCTTCAACTTCCTTGCACCATTGATTCCCTTATGTTATTCTAGAACATTAAGCGAGACATCACATCATTTTTAACTCTTATTTACTCTCTTGACTAGATCTCTCGGTACTTAGAAACCATAGGCTGGAAGGTACGCCACTGACGACCCTGCTATCGTTCTTGGATATTGAATCCCAGTGCTTCTAGCCTTCTATCCGAAACATGGACTATTCACGATCTTCTGCCTTTGAGTATCTTGTACGTTGTTCACCTTTACTTTACTTACCTTAAAATCCCTCATCGTATCTTCTATCTCTTTCATGAAATCCCTTCCACATAGGTATAATTCACGTCCATATCTTGAAGCTCTATTAAAATACTTGCACCTTTGGTGCATACACAATCCGGTAGAGGCTTCGTACTGACTTCTTATGAGGCTGGTACTTTTCCAACTGGCTTTATCGTAGGGCTGTTATAGAACATGGTTGTTGTACTTTCTCTCTTGTACCTCTGATATTAAGAGTCATCCTGCAATGTTCTCAATCACGATTTCTATAATTTTCTAGGTCCAATAAACAGATTCCTGATTTACTTGGTTGATGTAACTCTTTAGTTTCCTCTTCTTTCTGATCAGCCTTTATGTAGGCTTAAGCTATCTTCCGATCTGTGGGTCCTGGTATTAGTTATTACTTTAGCCTTTCATGGGCGTTATGGAATATCCATGATACAATCTTCTAACAACTCAATCATTTGTCTATTCTCTGGGCTCAATTCCTTCCTTTAACTTATACCAGTCTTCTACGTCCGTATAATTGCCAACATATATGTTGCATGTATAAAACTCCGAACTCTTAAGTGCATTCATAACGTAACTAACTCTGGGTCATTAATCGAATAATTCTTTTTGTTCCTTCTCAGCTTTCTTTAAATATAAGCAATTACTTTTCCTGGTCTTTTTGCCCCCTTTTGCATACATACTTAGCTTATCTGAGTTCTCACGCATGCCGAAGTTTTTGTGCAACTCATATGGTCTTGAATATTACTTTTGTTTTAACTCCCCGCTCATTAGCCATGGTAGGTGAAACTTTCTTTTGGAGTGCATACAATTTTGTAGTTAGACTGTTGTTACACAACCATTTCCTCTTTAGGTCACTGTGCTTTGGTTGAAGCATTCTTCCTTACTTCCTCAGCTAGTCTTTCATTGTAGTATTTAGGGAGGATCTTCTGATTCTTGTAAAGCTGTGAGCAGCTTATTACATTGTATACTCGACGGACCTTTTGATGTCCTTCCTTGCCTATAATTATTCGTAGTTACTTAAATCCATGCCCTTGTACTTGTAGGTTTGCTTCTGAACTCATATCTTGACTGTTTTCCCAGTGGCACTTTCTTTAATTCCCGTAATACTCATACGGTACCTTTAACTACCCCAACTTCTATATGAATATATCTCAAGTATTACAATGACATTACTGCGAGGCTGAATTCACTATATTGGGTTTTATTATGTTTATCTTGCACGATCTGCTGACTCATCTGTAACCTCCTGTTTAGCCATAACTAGGCTCTTCCTTAATCAGTTACTGACTACTCGTTGGCCCATTCTCATATCAATATTACGCGTAATCTTTCTTGGGTTATTTCCTTTTTCTTAACATACGTCTCGCACTGACTCCTTGTCTATCAATAACATCTTGGCAGGGAGCCTTACTTCATTTCCTTGACGTCGTGTTTGCATAATGTTCTGGAATCGTAGCATATCTATAGGTTTTGAATAAGTGCAATCTCGTCCCTTTTTCATTTTATTGCATTCTTTCTCTACCATTCCATAATTACTATAACCACTTAATTCTGACTTAATGCCACCTCACTCCACATTCCCCTATTTGGGGAAGTACTAATATTTAGTGCTGCGATGATGTACCAATAAATATTTTACCTCTTCATCTTTGGCGTCGTTTCACAATATCAATGACCCTTACTCGCCTTGCGGCAATACTTCTGCACCAAGGATAACAAATTCCCTTACTTGCAATGGTGACACTTAGTGCAACTGGCACATACAATCCCTTAAGATTAACTTTGCTCATATTGCTTGCTTTAGGGAAGCGTCTTCCTGAATGACCATTTTTCTGAATTTCTCATGAATCGTCTTCTGTTATCCATTCTATTATCGCCGGAACGCAAATCTAAAATTCTCATGATGCTGACTATTATCAAGTCACTTAGTCCCTAATTCATGTTTAGTTTATCTTGTTCACCAGCCCATACTGATTTCTATTATTATGGGGTCTAACTTTTCCTTCTGGTAGTTGCGTTGGAGTCACGAACTTATTTTTCGAAGTGAGGATATGACTTTATGGCCTATACTCTTTTGTTGTCTCAAGGCCTGTCACCTCTCGTTTTTCCCTTCACTTGACTATAGACTCTGTAATACTACCATTTTTGTTTTGATCTACCGTTGTCATATATGTTGACATCTTACTCATAACGCTTCATTAACTCTCTTCTTATTTCCTTGCTAACATCTCTGTCTATCACTCTATTCTAAAAACTCAAACCAAACATTCTTTTGCTTTTAGCCCCACTTGCTCCATCCGTTGGCTCCTCGAATTGCCTAACATTCTCTTTCTACCAGGGATGGGAGGCACACTAAGATAATATTTATCCCTTCTAGGCTTCCAGTGCTTATCTTTGTAGTACTCATATCTAGCTGTACTATTTTAGGGTGCACCATCAAGGTGTCTCACAAGGAGATCCATTACCACGTTTGCACTATCCTTCGGAAATATCAACTAACTCTATCAATCCATCCACTATTTTGGGTTACTCTATCCCCAGCCGGATCCTGATAACCCGTCCTTCTCTTAAACTATGTCTGTTAGCTCCCATAGGGCATAACTGAGATCGGTGTTGCCGATTGTACATACATTTGTCACTGTTGAATGTAACTCAAAATGCTTATATCTCCCTTCCTAAATAATGATAATCTTTATTAACTGGGTACCTCGTACCCTTCTTCATCTTTCTTCTTTTACTCCTTGAAACTTTTATTTATCTTCTGAATCTCTCATTGTCTTTCACCATAAAGGTGGATAAATATTCTTGCCTTAAGGCTCCTTATCAAGAGGCTTGCACGTCTTAGTACAGACATAATCTGCTAAATACCTCATGTTTATCCATCATAAGCATGATGCAAAAATCGAGTCCCTCTTACTCAACTCTTCCACAGCTATATCTCTTACCAACCGTCTTTCTAAATGTAGGCATCATTGTATTACGAATAGGATAGAGTTTAGGAAATTTAGTTCTTACAACTAAGCTCTACCACACGATCTAGAGTAAGAAGAAAGAGTGACAGTCCTAAATGCCCTATAGCCTCCTGCTTATAAGTGTGGTGCACGACACACCCATAAACAAGACTCTACTAGATACGGCTTGTAGACTCCCTAGGACAGAACTGCTCTGATACCACTTTTGTCACCACCCTAACCTGTGGGCCGCGATGGGCACCCGGTACCTTACTCAACCGAGTACCAACGTAACGTATCTTTCTTATTACATCATCCTATACACGTGACATACAAGCCTAATAGGCCAACATGATCATTTATAAACTCAAAACATAGGCCGACAAGGCCGTACAATCTTTCATGTACACGACATATGTTTACAAGCCTCTAAGAGTACATAAATATTATAAAGGTCGGGACAGAGCCCCGCCATACCAAACCATATACATCTAAATTATACTGACCAAACAAGCAACTTCGGAGCAAATGGAGTGCACCAATATCTTCTGCTAAGCTGATCGTCTACTTGGATGACTCTCGACCTGTATATCGAGACCTGCGGGCATGAAACGCAGCGTCCCCAGGCAAAAAGGACGTCAGTACAAATAATGTACCGAATATGTAAGCAATAAAAATCAGTAAATAATAGACATGAGAAAAACATGGAGTAAAAGACTCGACATGTATGTCTGCATAGCTCTGTGAATCATTTCATCTTTATAATGTAATGCATATGCGTATAAATGCCATACCATGCATGGGTATATGTGTTCATAACATCATCAAGCCTCTGAGGGCATCCCATCATATCATTTCGGCCACTGTGGGCAAATCATCAACGTATACCAGCTGATCAGGTGGTGGTGCGTATATAACGCCATAACCTTTTCCCATATCCCATATACATATAATATATATATATATATATATATACACGTATATAACACCATCTGGTCATCGGTCAATGTATATGTATAAATGCATGAAATACATAAGAAATACGTTAATAATATTTTCTCGGAATGTCATAAAAATAATATGGCTTAAGAAATACGTTAATAAGATTTTCTCGGAATGTCATAAAAATAATATGCCTGTTGGATAAATTTTATCAAATACGTACTTTTTTGAGACCCATGAACAGAAGATATAATAATAATTCACATGGGGAATCAAGAATATAGACACCCCTAATATTTCTATGAATAGAGTCGTTTATGGAAACTGAGTGTTTGCTCGTTTCTTTCAGTATCATTTGGGTCATGCCAAAAAGAAAGAAGGGATAGCCTTAACATACCTGGAGTAAAAAAAAATCCGTGTGATATTTTTTTAAGAAGGATTGCACCGTACTCCCTTAGAATCGCAAAATCTCACGCTATATAGTAAAAATGGTCTCTGTACGAAATGTTTTGAAGCAATACGTTGCTAATTTTTCTAAGAAGTTTCGTATGAACTTAAGTAACTTACGTTACTATCAAGTATCATCTTGGAGGAAACCTTCTTGTTGAACCTTTTTATTAATTTCAGAGACACCAAAACGAATTGAAAATGGATTTTAAGTCTTTTGGGAATGAAATGTTGTTTTGTATCCCAATTCCTAGAAATGAAGTGTCTTGCCATTATCCTTTAGGTTGCCACCTTTCCATTCCATTGTAAGAGTCATGAATATGGACAAGGCCTTGCTGCCACGTGGGGGTGGGGTGGGGTGGGGAAATTTTAATCTTGTCCTATAATTAATTAATTAATTAGGTAATATCTCGCTACCCGGTAATTAACCAATTACCCGCATAATCAAGAATTATCTCAAATTACTTAAAATTCTACTTATTATTAATACACTTTATACACCTTACTATTATGTTCATGTAGTACCTTGTATGGTACTAGTCCATAAATACCGAGTATTTTAGCTTGAGCCGTATTTTATCCCAAAATGACAAATTTTGACGAAACTCATTTTCTTCGATTTGCTTACCCTCTCACCTTCACGAATTTACTTATCCATTGTTTGAAATAGCATAATACTTGTAACCTCAAAATAATCTTATTCCCGAGCTTGCATCAATTTACTTATGGCGTACTTTAACGTACGAAAATATGGGGTGTAACAGAAGCCTGGTCCATTAGTCCAATAGCTTTTGCGGCTCGCCAGGCGCAACTGGTCTGGGCTCAGGGGTAGCTGTTGCCACTGGCCGGGCTCCGCCTATGGGTAGTGCACCCTAGGTCGGATATACCGTAGTTGCATGCCCATGAGCCTATGCGGTAGAGGTTTTTGCTCCCCATCCCGCCTAAGATGTGGCTGGGTTTCCCGGAAATAAACCAGCCTGAGTCATAGTATCCATGAACCGCAGCATACGGCCCATGACCTCCTCAAATCCCGGTGCGGACGTGAAATCCACCGGGGATGGTTCTGCTGCAGGCAACTCACCTTTCTCCTCAATAATAGGATCCTCTACTGGACCTACTGGTGGCATAACTGGAGTAACCCTGGGTTGTCCTCGTCCCCTACCACGGGCTGGAGCCCTCCCTCGGCCTATGCATCGGCCTCTAACAAAAGGGGGAGCAGCTCTTCCCTGGTGTGGAACCTCCGTAGGTGCATTCTCACCATCTGTGAGAGAATAAGAGAAAGATACTTAGTACTACACCAACTGCACGATAGGAGATAAAGACAAGTAGTTTCCTAACACCCTATAGTCTCTCGAAGATAAGTACAGACATCTCCGTACAGATCCGCAAGACTCTATTAGGTCTGCTCATAACTTGTGAGACCTACGTAAACCTAGTGCTCTGATACCATGTTGTCACGACCCAATTTCACCTATAGGTCGTGATGGCGCCCAAAATCATCGCTAGGCAAGCCAACTCGTGAATTAAACATATATTTCCTCCTTTAATAAAATTTTGAGTATTTAAAATTTCCTTAGTTGCAAGATTTAAGAAATATAGAAAGTTTAAATAGATAAAAACCAAAATAATAATTCCAAGACCACAATTCTACTAGTGTATGTGCCAAGACATGGTGTCACAAGTGTATGAGCGTCTAGTAGATTATACAAACTTCTAACCATTGTCTGAGTATGAAATAGACAAAATACAAAATACAACAGAGAGAGACTCTGGGCTGTAGAACGACTCAGGAAGCAGCTTACAACTAGGACTCGGGATATCAGGGGTGCGCACCGGAAGGACCACCTGAAGTAGCTGTCTCAGATCCTGCACAAAAAGCACATGAAGTGTAGCATGAGTACGTAAATAATGTGTACCCGATAAGTATCAAGTCTAATCTGGAAGACGTAGTGACGAGAGTTCGACTTCGACACTAACTATGGGTCAATAATATAAAGACAAAGATATTTAAATAAATATGGTTTATGTGAATAGCAATAATTTCCTTAACATGTAAAAATTAATAATTATTTCACAGTTTAGTAATTTCCAATAAATCATTTATCTCCACAAGCTGCAATAAATATCAAAGCATCATATAATTTTTATTATTAAGAACGATTTATTCCGAGGTCGTACGGCCCGATCCAAAGTGACGTGTACATTGCTAAGGGACGTGCGACACGATCCATATATGCATCTATCTACTGCCGAGGCGTTCGGCTCGCTCCACAGGAAGAGAATGATATTTTATAAGTATTTGACTTAAACATTATTAATGATTTATATCCAAGGTAATACAAATTTTATTAACTACCTCTCAAAAATTCTCTAACAAGTTCTAATATTATTTAGGCATTTTAATTTAACAAGTATAGTGCAAAATTTCAAGTAGTTCATGAATTGGGACCTAAAACTACCCGAACAATAGCATAATAGTAGCTATGCACGGACTATCGTCACCTCGTACGTACGTAGCCCCCACAATTAGAAAAAAATATTTATTTGCAACACCTATGGGGTAAATTGCCTCTTACAAGGTTAGACAAAAGACTTACCTCGTCTCAAAACTCATTTTCCGATCACAATCTCGCGTTAAAGCCTCAATTTGGTGCCGAAAAATTCGAAACTAGCCAAAAGTTATATAATTTAATAAATACATGCTCAATAATTCGAAATTAAATTATTAGATTAATTAACCAATCCAAATTGGTAAAATTTCTAAAATTCACCCCGGGCCCACGTGCTCGGATTTCATAAATTTTTGGAGGAAATCGTCACCTATAACTAACCCTGGCAAGTGGGCCGGTCCAGGACCGGGACAGGTCCAGGACCGCGGCCCATATGGATAGTGGGCCTAAACGGTCCTAACCGACTGGGACCGGGGGGAGGTGGGCCTGCAAGTGGGCCGATCCTTTGCGCAAAGCCCGCGAGACCGGACCGTTTGGGACCGGGACCGAACCGGTCCTAGCAGGCCTAAACGGTCCCAAACGGCTCTAAATGTAAAAAAAAAAAATCTGCCCGTTGGGGCATTTAAAATGTAGTTGTTTCCTCTAGCAAAATAGTCATTGGCTATTTACAAAATAGCTTGTAAATAGTGAATTAACCCCCCTCCCCTCCCAACTTTGTTTTAACCCCAATTTTTTTATAATTACACTTTTTCCCTATTTTCAACTATAAATACCCCCTCATTCTTTAAGTTTTCTCCCAAAATCATCAATCTCTCTCTAATTTTCTTCTATAATTGCTTATTTTATTGTTACAATTTGTGCAAAATTATGAAGTTGGTCAATTGAAGTCTTCAACGATAATTAATTTTCAACAAGTTATTCGTCAATTCGGTAAACTCGTTCCAACTCTTAAGTTTTAATATTATAATTTTGTTTGTTTTATTTACTTTGTATTGCTTGATTAATTAAGATGGCTTATTCCTTAAAAAAAATGTTTAGTAAAAATAAGGAAAAATCCAAGAGTGGCGAATCTAGTGGCCAATCTGTTCCTCCTCCGCTTCCCACGGCTCCCCGACCCAAGCCTGTTACCCGTCCTACACCTGCTATTCTTGATAGCGATAATAGTTTATTACAATTTACCGAGAGTCAATTTTGCCATAGTATTGCACTCGGTGAACAATAAAACCATGAATATATGAATGCTCTTTATGGTAATCCAACTATTGATGAAAATAATGATGAAGAAATAGATTTTGATGAAACACAACCGGATGACGATACACCCACTAGTCCTGCTCCTGAAGTTAACCCAACTAATAATAATTCAAATGATGCCCCGCCTGACCCTCCTGTTACTGCCCCTACTTTTTATAGACAATCTTCTAAACGAGCAGAAACATCTGTTGTTTAGCTATTTTTTACTCAACTAAGAGAAAAACATATGGCTAAGTGTAAAACTTGTGGCAAACCGTAGAAGTAGACTTAGAGAATATTTTAAAAGATGCGATGAATTTGGCCTAAGAGAAAGAAAGGTTCCTAAACCTTGTCCAACTAAATAGAATTACATGTATGAAAGTTTAGTTGTTGCATATGAATATAGAAACCCCATAAACTCAACATTTAATGCTCATGTAAGTGATGATGAGGAGCACCTTACAAATGCGGATTGGGCTAATGTTAAAATGCTTGTAGATTTTTTAGAAAAATTTCATATAGCTACAAATGAATTTTCTGGGCAATATTATCCTATTATTTCTAACTGTTTAGTTTATATTGCAGAACTTGCAAATTTGTTTGATCGTCTTTCTGAGGGTGGGGAAATTTATCAACTTGCTATTGATTCTATGAGAAAAAAGTTTACATTTTTTTCACTATTCCTCCTATTTATGGTGTTACTGCATTGTTAAATCCTACTATGAAATTAGGAGGTCCTCAATTAAGTATGAAACTATTTATAATGGTTTAGCACTTGAAGATGAGGAGTTGTCTAAACTTTCGGATGCAATAGCCTCAATTAAAATAAATATTCAAACTATTTATAATGCTTATCAAGTTGCATTAGATCATGCTAGACCAAATGTTCCAACTCCTTCTTCTTCTAGTTCTCAATTATTTAAAAGAACTGCGGGAGTAAGAGCACTTAGTGCTTGGGCGGGGTTCAGAGGTTCCCAAGGTTCTAGTACTAGTGATTTTTTCACAACTAAATGAGCTTGAAGTTTATTTATCACAGGGAATTGAGGAAGTGAATCCCGATGGCTCCTTTAATATTTTGGAATGGTGGAAGGACAAAGAAAAATATTTTTTGATTCTTTCAAGGATGGCCCAAGATATTTTAACTATTCAAGTTTCAACAGTGACATCAGAGAGCGCTTTCAGTCAAGTAAGACTTCAACTCAGTGATTATTGAGCGTCTATGAGGGAGAGCTTGGAAAAATCAGTACTTTTCAGAGATTGGATCCATTCGTAAAGAAGAAATTCTGGACTTGCTGAATCACAACCAGAGGTAGACGAAGCTTACGAAGAAATGCTAGCTGAACTTGCGGAGGATGCTGTTTCGCCCGGAAGCGGTGATGACCAAGCTTCTTTTCCGCCACCACCAACGGAAATTCCTCCAGACCTTGAAGGATTTATGAAATTTGTAAGAGATATCATGTAACTTATATGAACAAAAATTAATATATAACTTGTATTTTGGCACATCTTGATTAGTTTCTTTTTCTTCTCAATGGTGGTATTAGCACCTTGTTTTGCTCATTCCATAGGGGGAGGAAGACTCAAAAAGATATTGTCATATTTTTTTAATGCTATAATAAAATTATAACGCATTGCTTTCAATATCTCTTTACAATATTTTTGTCTTTAAATTAGAATTAAAACATTCAGGTCACAATTCTATAATATAATTTACAAGGAATTACCTTAGATATTTTTATTACCATTATTTTTTCTCTAACTTCTATAAAAAATTTTAAAAAAATAGAAAGTATCTGTTGGGCTCTCTTAGGCCCGAGACCATTAGTTCGTGGTCACGGTCCCGAGCCGGTTACAACAAGAAGCCCGCGAAGCCCGGGCCCACTTAGAACCGTTTAATTTGGGACCAGGCCCACTTAGGACCATGCCCGGCCCATATGCCACCCTTACCCATAACCTTAAGAACTCAAATACACAATTTGCATCCCATTCTATAACGATTTTCAAGGTTAAAATATCATTTTTATCAAAACCTAGGTTTTTCGTCTAAACCCTTGATTTCCACAATTTACATATTATAATCTACCCATAATCTACGTATTTAAATTACAATAGGTAGAATTAACTTACCTCCAATTTGCTAGGTGAATACCCCTCTCAAGAAGCTCCAAAATCGCCCAAGAATGAAGAAAATGGGCTCAAAAATGGCTGAGCCCCGACTTAAATAAAGGTTCTGCCTTCTTCGATTTTGGCATCTATGGGCAGAGGGCCGCATCTGTGATTCTGCTTCTGCGGGAGAAGGATCGCATCTACGGTGATGCACAGGGCCAGCGCAGGCCGCATCTGCGGACGTTTTTCCACTTTTGAGGTCTCACTCCTGTGGCTCTTCATCGAAGAAGCGTGGTCGCTTCTGCGCACCTCATGCCACTTCTATGGTCCACTGGCTAAGGCTCCAAGCCGCTTCTACGGCCAACAATGGTGCATCTGCAAGCTCGCACATGTGGCTGTCCAACCGCAGGTGCGATTACACCAGAAGTTGGAAGCTTCAGCTGTTCCTCCCAAGTCCAAACTTGGTCCGAGCCTCGTCCGGCTAACCCCCGAGGTCCCCGGGGCCTCGCCCAAACATACCAACAATTTTGATATCATAAAACGGACACGCTTCGTAACGTGTAAATTAACATCAAAACTAAGAATCATACTCCAAACCAAATCGATTCGACTTAGAAATTTCAAATTCTTCAAACTTACTCTGAACGCGCCAAAACATACTTAAACTACTCGGAATGATACCAAATTTTGCGTGCAAGTCTTAAATCACCATACGGAACTATTCACGGGCCCGGAATTCCGAACGTACCTCAATGTGATGACCCAAAAGGTCATCTTATATTTTAGAACACAAATCTACGTTCTTAAGCCTTAAAAATCTCATTTTTACCCTCCTCAATTTGCATGCACAGTCCGGACAGGTTTCCGCAAAGCTTTGATGTTGAAAATTGATGAAAATAAGAATTTATGCCTTAAAAGTTGGTTTTAGTTGACTTTAGTCAATATTTTTGGTAAACGGACCCGAATCCATGTTTTAATGATCCCGGTGGGTCCGTATCAAATTATGGGACCTAGGCGTATGCCTGGAATTGAATTCGGAGGTCCCTAGCTCAAGTTATGAATTTTTGATAAAAATTAAAAATCTAAAAATTAATTATTTTTAAGAATTGATTGATGTTTGGCATTGTTAGTTCTGGGTCTTTATTCTGGTTCCGGAGCCCCGTACAGGTTCATTATAATATTTAAGACTTGTCTGTGAAATTGTGTGAGAAACGGAGTTGATTTGCCATGATTCGGACGTCCAGTTGATAAAATAGAATTTTTAAAGTGTTCTTGAGAATTTCATTTGATTTGGTGCTAAATTCATAGTTCTAGGTGTTATTTTGGCGATTTGATCGCGCGAGCAAGTTCGTATGATGTTTTTTGACTTGTATGCATATTTGGTTTGGAGCCCCGATGGCTCGGGTGAGTTTGGGATAGGCCACGGGATGTTTTGGACTTTGGGAATCTGGTATTTTGCTGCAACAGGTGTTCTGGCATGTTCTTCTTCACGTTCGCGAAGGTACTCTTGCGAACGAGAAGAGTAAACTAGGCAGCTGAAGATTTCTTCTTCGCGAACGCGAAGGCTTGGTCACGAACGCGAAGTGATGGGGGTGTTACCCTTCGCGAACGCAACAAGCCCATAGCGAACACGTAGTATTAGGCATTGGGGAGGGGGAGTCAGCCGTTCCTTCATCGTGAACGCGAGCAATGCCTCGCGAACGTGAAGGCCAGGAGAGGAGTAACCATCGCGAATGCGAGCTGGGTCTCGCGAACGCATAGGCTTGGCAGCCAGTACCCTTCGCGAACGCGACAGTGCTCTCGCGAACGCGATGAACACTATCGCCCAGCACTTAATAGAATCCAAAAACGGGATTTTAGCCAAAATTTCATTTTCTCAAAAACCAAACGGTGAGAGGCGATTTTTCAAGAGCCATTTCTTCCCCAAATTGTTGGTAAGTGATTCTAAACCATTTTCTTTCAATTACCCATTACATTTCTTGAATTTTTAACCTAAAATCTAGAGTTTTCATGGTAGAATTAGGGGTTAGGGTAGAAACTAGGGATTTCGGAAATTTGGGGATTTAGACCTCAATTTGAGGTCGGATTCAAAAACTAATTACATATTCGGGCTCGGGAGTGAATGGGTAAAAGGATTTTAGTCCGAACCTTGGGTTTTGACCAAGCGGGCTCGGGGTCGATTTTTTCAACTTTTTGGAGGAAAATTTGGGAAATTTAATTTATGAAAAATAATTGATTTCTTTAGCAATATTTGATATTATTGAGTCATTTTTGAATAGATACAAGAGAGTTGGAGGTGAATTCTAAGGGGAAAACGGTACTTGAGCAATGAGTAGCCTGCGAATCGAGTTAAGTGTCGTGTCTAACTTTGGCTTGAGAGAATAGGTATTATGTGTTTATTTGCTACGTGTTTGGTTGTTAAATACGATGTATAGGTGAGGTGACGAGAATCTATGCATCATTGTCGAGTCATAGCATGCGAGTAAAATTCTATTCTTGTCTATTTTGTAGCCTTAAATTCTACTATCCATGCTTAGCGGGTTATTTGAAATATCGGGTGACTTATATCTGGTTTCACTGAGATTTGCTAACTTTCGAATATTGATTCAAGGTTGAGATTACATTGTGCTATTGATTATTGGTAAAATACCGGTTTCTCTGTGATACTCTTATCTATCCGTTGTTATTGATTTTGTGATTGGTGAGGAGGAGTGTAAAACACGAAGGGTGATGTCATGCATGCATTATTTATATTGTGAGGAAGAGTGTAAAGCACGAAGGGTGATGCCGTGCATGCATTATTTATATTGTGAGGAATAGTGTAAAGCACGAAGGGTTATGTCGTGCATGCATTATTTATATTGTGAGGAAGAGTGAAAAGCACGAAGGGTGATGCCGTGCCGTTCTATTTATTTATTTGGTGAGGTTGAGAGTAAAAGCACGAAGGGTGATGCCGTGCAGTTTTCCTTTGTTGTTTTAATTGCTCAATTCGTTTAAGGATTTTCTGTTTAATTCTGTCTTTTCTTTATTCTCACTCTTTATGTTGTATTCCCCCACTGTATGTCCCCTTCCAATTATTTTTGTATTATTGCTTTATTTACTGTTGTTGCCACTAGCATGATTATACTGTTCAGGTTATATGTGGGGGTCTTGTCCTAGCCTTGTCACTACTTCGCCGAGGTTAGACTCGACACTTACCAGTACATAGAGTCGGTTGTACTGATGCCGCACTCTGCACTTTCTGTGCAGATTTTGATACCGGCTCAGGTTGATCGAGATTTGCTACTTGTCTGCTGTCCGGAGACTCAAGGTAGATCTATCCGCGTTCACAGACCTTGAAGTCCCCTTCTATCTTTTATGTCCTACTGTTTTCTTTCATTCAGAGAGTTATATTTCTTTCAGACTATTACTTGTAGTAAATTCTAGAATACTCGTGAATTGTGACTCCAGATCCGGGTGATAGTAATTAATACAGTTTTGTGATATTCCGCACTTATTATATATCATCTAAGTTAATTATTGTTATTTACTGAATGGAAATAAGGAACAACGTTGGCTTGCCTAGCAAGTGAAATGTTAGGCACCATCACGGTCCCGTCGGTGGGAAATATTTCGAGTCATGACACTCAATTACTCCAAAACCTACTCCAAACCAAATTTAAATAATTTTAAAACCTTCAAATAATGAGCTTTCACTATTAAGTGCTGAAATGCTCCCGGGTTGTCTAAAACCTTATTCGAACATATGCCCAAGTCCAAAATCATCATACGAACCTATTGGAACCGTCAAATCCCGATTCCGGGGTCGTTTTCTCAAAATGTTGACCGAAGTCAAATTTAGCCTTTTTAAAAGCCAACTTAGGGAACCAAGTGTTTCGATTTCAACCCGAACTTTTCCAAATTCCAAACTAACCATCCCCGCAAGTCATAAAACAGCAAAAGCACATACGAGGAGTCTTTTTTAAGGGAACAGAGTTCTAGAAGGTAAAATGACCGGTTGGGTCATTACAGAGAATCCATGTGCACGGTGAAGTGGTCTAAGGGTATAATTTTCACCTAAGAGCGGCTTATTTAAAGTTCGAGGTTGTGAATACTGTTGAGGTTTTATTTTTTAAGATGTAATATTCTTAAAATGAGGGTGAATAGGAAATGGAGGGAAAATGAAATTTTGAGTAAAATTTTAAGTTTCCCCCTCTTAACAATGAGACATTGTCCCATATTAGAAGTGGAAGACATTTTTGGTGGGTATATATATAATTGCTCTTCTTGTAGCTCTTAAAGAGTTAAGAAGAAAGCAAGCCTCGCGCCGTCGTCGTCGTCGCTCGCTCGGCTCGGCTTCGGCTTCGGCTTCGGCTACGGCTACGGCTTCGGCTTCGGCTTCGGCTTCGGCTTCGGATTCGGATTCGGATTCGGATTCGGATTCGGATTCGGATTTGGATTTGGTCAAATGATCGATTGATTGATTAATTTTTTGGACCAAATTTATTTGTTAATAGTAAATATTAACATAAGATTATCCGTATTTGTAAACGGATATTTTCCAATCCGTGTATTGATAATTTGGCAGCCGGATAATGGTCTTCCCACCATGAAGTGCTTGCTCCACAAACATGAAGTGCTTGCTCCACAAACATGTAATGCTTGCTCCACCATGAAGGGTGGACGTTTGGTCTTGCACTCCTTCTTGGCTGCTATATATATGAGCAGCAAATGTTGAAGAAAGACAACAAAAACTCAACATACAATTCGCTCAACAAATTGGCTATACATTGCACTCCTTCCTCTCAGAACTTCCATACATTTTTCTGAGTATATACTCCTTCGTTCTGCATTGTTTTTTAACTTCAAACAAAGCAACTGTAAGTGTGATTTGCTACCGAACTTTGTGTTCGCCGAAACACTGGGGTTTGAAGTACCGCTACACCAGTGTGTTATTCGTTCTATCCTGGGAGGAAATAATCCATTACCTTGGGTACTAGGAGGGGATTAAATTCCTTAAGGAAACACTGTGAATTCAGTGGGCTCGAATTTATTATTATTGTTTCATTACGTTAACTTATATTTTGCTGAATTAATATTTTACAAATACAGCAATACTGACCGGGAATAACAATCTTAAGGAATTTAATATTTATTTCTGTACTTGTGTTATTCTTATTATTCTGCAAACTAAAACCTTTGTGGTTTGTGTACTCCCGTTTTGGAGAGTTAAGCCTTCGTGGCGTTTTGTTGGATATTAAAATCTACGTGATTTTTACTCCAGTTTGAAAACGTGTATTAAACGTTTATTTGTGTCATTCTTTTACAGAAAAGATGATGACTGAAAACGAAAACCAAGCTGTTCCGATGGCGACTGCCAACGCAACGACAAGCCGAACACCGGCGTTGGCACCGGCAGAAAAACCCGGAAAATTTTCCGGGATTGATTTCAAACGCTGGCAGCAGAAGATGTTCTTCTACTTAACTACGTTATGTCTACAGAAGTTCATCAAGGAAGATGTTCCTGATCTGCCGGATAAAACTCCAGATAATGAACGCTTTCTCGTGATTGAAGCGTGGAAGCATTCTGATTTTTTATGCAAGAATTATATTCTTAGCGGACTGGATGATAATCTGTATAATGTATACAGTAGCATGGAGACATCCAAAGAATTGTGGAATGCGCTTGAAAAGAAATATAAGACTGAAGATGCCGGGATGAAGAAATTCGTTGCCGCAAAATTTCTGGACTACAAAATGATAGATAGCAAGTCTGTTATTACTCAAGTCCAGGAATTGCAAGTGATTATTCATGATCTACTTGCTGAAGGTCTTGTAATCAACGAAGCATTCCAAGTAGCAGCAATGATTGAGAAGTTGCCTCCGTTGTGGAAGGACTTCAAAAATTATTTGAAACACAAACAAAAGGAAATGTCCCTTGAAGATCTCATTGTTCGGTTGAGAATCGAAGAGGACAATAAAGCTGCTGAAAGAAGAGGCCGTGGAAATTCAACAATAATGGGAGCAAATATTGTTGAAGCTAACAAAAAAGAGGAAGAAGGCTTCTGGTCCGAAATACAACCCAAGCAAGAAGCGGTTCAGTGGAAACTGCTACAACTGTGGGAAAACCGGACACAAATCTACGGAGTGTCGTGCTCCGAAGAAAGACAAGAAAAGGGGTCAAGCAAACATGGTAGTAAACCATGATGATGTTGATAACTTGTGTGCCATGCTCTCTGAATGTAACTTGGTGGAAAATCCTAAACTGTGGTGGTTTGATTCAGGAGCCACTCGCCATGTTTGTGCAGTTAGAGAGGCTTTTGCTACCTATGCTCTTGCTGAACCCGGAGAGACAGTTTATATGGGAAATGCTTCAACAGCAAAAGTTGAAGGATATGGGAAGGTATTTCTAAAAATGACTTCTGGCAAGGTCATGACTTTGAACAATGTCCTTCATGTTCCCGAAATGAGAAAGAATTTAGTCTCTACTGGACTTCTTGTTAAGCACGGTTTTAAGTGCGTTTTTGTATCCAACAAGGTTGTAATTAGTAAGAATGAAATATTTGTGGGAAAAGGTTACCTCACCGAGGGCCTTTTCAACCTAAATGTAATGGTTGTTGAAAATAATAATAATATTTCAGCTTCTTCTTACTTACTTGAGTCAAATGATTTATGGCATGTACGTTTGGGTCATGTCAATTATAAAACCTTGCGGAAAATGATTAACTTGGAAGTACTGCCCAAGTTTGAATGCGAAAAATCAAAATGTCAAACATGTGTGGAATCTAAGTATGTTAAACATCCTTATAAGTCAGTTGAAAGGAATTCAAATCCTTTAGACTTAATTCACACAGATATTTGTGACATGAAGTCAATACCATCTCGCGGTGGAAAGAAGTATTTCATAACTTTTATTGACGATGGTACTCGATATTGCTATGTTTACTTACTGAATAGTAAAGATGAAGCAATAGACGCATTCAGGCAATACAAAAATGAAGTTGAAACGCAACTTAACAAGAAAGTAAAAATGATAAGAAGTGATAGGGGTGGTGAATATGAATCTCCTTTTGAAGAAATATGTTTAGAATATGGAATTATTCATCAAACAACAGCCCCTTACACGCCCCAATCTAATGGGATTGCGGAAAGAAAGAATCGCACATTAAAGGAGATGATGAATGCATTGTTGATAAGTTCTGGTTTGCCACAGAACTTGTGGGGGAAGCCATTCTTACGGCTAATCGAATATTAAATCGAGTGCCCCATAGCAAAACACAATCCATTCCATATGAACAATGGAAAGGAAGGAAGCCCAACTTGAATTATTTTAAAGTGTGGGGGTGTTTGGCAAAAGTGCAAGTTCCTAAACCCAAAAGGGTAAAGATAGGACCGAAAACCGTTGATTGTGTTTTCATAGGATATGCGACAAATAGTAAAGCATATCGATTTCTGGTTCATAAATCAGAAAATCCCGACATTCATAATAATACGGTTATAGAATCAGATAATGCTGAGTTTTTTGAAAATATATATCCGTATAAAAAGGAATGTGAGTCGTTTGGTGAAGGATCTAAAGGACCTCGGGAAGAAACAAAAGAAAGTACATGTAATCAGGAGAATCCAAGACGTAGTAAACGTCAAAGAACGTCTACTTCATTTGGACCAGATTTTGTGACTTTCTTATTGGAGAATGAGCCTCAAACATTTAAAGAAGCTATGACTTCTTCGGAATCATTGTTTTGGAAAGAGGCAGTCAATAGTGAAATAGAATCCATATTGAACAACCATACATGGGAATTGGTTGATCTTCCTCCTGGAAATAAACCTTTGGGTTCTAAATGGATTTTTAAGAGAAAAATCAAAGATGATGGCACTATTGATAAATTCAAGGCAAGGCTCGTAGTCAAAGGGTATAGACAACGAGAAGGTCTAGACTACTTTGATACATACTCTCCAGTTACAAGAATTACGTCCATACGGATGTTAGTAGCATTAGCTGCAGTGTATGGTCTTGAAATTCATCAAATGGATGTTAAGACGGCCTTCTTAAATGGAGAGTTGGAGGAAGAAATTTACATGGAACAACCTGAAGGGTTTGTGGTTCCAGGTAAAGAAAAGAAGGTATGTAGACTTGTTAAGTCTCTTTACGGACTAAAACAAGCACCCAAACAATGGCATGCGAAATTTGACCAAACAATGTTGTCAAATGGTTTTAAGATAAATGAATGTGATAAATGCGTGTACATTAAAAATGTTCCAAATCACATAGTCATTGTTTGCCTATATGTGGATGATATGTTGATAATGAGTAATGACATTGCCAACATAAATGCTACTAAGCGTATGCTCAATAGCAAGTTTGATATGAAAGACTTGGGAGTTGCTGATTTAATTCTGGGAATTAAGATCAATAAGACTCCTCAAGGTCTGGCATTGTCACAATCTCATTATATTAAGACAGTACTTGAAAAATTCAAGCACTTGGGCTTTAAAGTTGCAAAGACTCCAATTGACGTGAATCTTGCATTAGCAAAGAACAAAGGCCAAAGCATATCACAATTGGATTATGCTCGTGTATTGGGATGCTTAATGTATATCATGAATTGTACACGACCAGACATAGCTTGTGCTATAAGTAAACTGAGTCGATATACGAGCAATCCAGGCCAATCTCATTGGATGGCAATGAAACGAGTTTTGGGATATTTAGAACATACCCAGAACTTTGAATTGCACTACAGTAATTTCCCTGCGGTGATTGAGGGATACTGTGATGCAAATTGGATCACCGGTTCAACTGATTCTAAGTCCACGAGTGGATATGTATTCACTATTGGTGGAGGAGCGGTATCTTGGAAGTCGTCCAAACAAACATGTATTGCCCGCTCTACAATGGAGGCTGAATTCATAGCCTTAGATAAAGCCGGTGAAGAAGCTGAATGGCTCCGGAATTTCTTGGAAGACATTCCATTTTGGCCCAAACCGTTGGCACCAATATGCATACATTGTGATAGTCAAGCGGCAATTGGAAGGGCTGGGAGCGTCATGTATAACGGTAAATCTCGTCATATACGACGAAGACATAAAACCGTTAGGCAATTACTCTCTAGAGGAATTATCACAATTGACTATGTAAAGTCAAGTGATAATGTGTCGGATCCACTTACAAAAGGCCTAACTAGAGAGGTAGTTGAGAAATCATCAAGGGGAATGGGGCTATGGCCGAGAACAAGTCATTGTGGCGGTAACTCTACCTAGAAGACTGGAGATCCCAAGATCTAGGTTCAAAGAGATCAAACAAAGTCATTAATGACGGTTCAACATTGTCAAATAAAATTTTAGTCCATTCTCGTGATGAGACAATGTTCAGTACCAAGGATAAAGCATTAAGGCTTTTTAATGATTTCTAAATTTGATACGGGGTATATCAAATAGTGTATCTACAGGATGACACGTTTAGGAATCACCTATTTAAGTGTGAAGTGTGAGCCGCTTCAAGGAGAACTTTGTAAGGCCAGTTCTCTACGCACTTATGAAACCAGGCGGTGTTCATGGCTGAAACGAACACAACAATGAGAACCAAAGACGGTTAAGGGTTGATTGTGTGACTTATGGTTGTCTAGGTATACACCAAAGATCGACGGTTCAAAGATATCAAATCTACCGATTGACCGAGTATATCCGACATAAGTTTACTACGGAAAGTTCAAAGGGAAACCTACTTATCCAGATGCAATTAATCCTTGCTTGTAAATCACACAGTTTTTTCATGCATACTTCCGTGATATAGCCATTCCCCATTCATGTGGGGGATTGTTGAGGTTTTATTTTTAAGATGTAATATTCTTAAAATGAGGGTGAATGGGAAATGGAGGGAAAATGAAATTTTGAGTAAAATTTTAAGTTTCCCCTCTTAACAATGAGACATTGTCCCATATTGGAAGTGAAAGACATTTTTGGTGGGTATATATATAATTGCTCTTCTTGTAGCTCTTAAAGAGTTAAGAAGAAAGCAAGCCTCGCGCCGTCGTCGTCGTCGCTCGCTCGGCTCGGCTTCGGCTTCGGCTTCGGCTACGGCTACGGCTTCGGCTTCGGCTTCGGCTTCGGCTTCGGCTTCGGATTCGGATTTGGATTTGGTGCTTGCTCCACAAACATGAAGTGCTTGCTCCACAAACATGTAATGCTTGCTCCACCATGAAGGGTGGACGTTTGGTCTTGCACTCCTTCTTGGCTGCTATATATATGAGCAGCAAATGTTGAAGAAAGATACTCAACTCAACATACAATTCGCTCAACAAATTGGCTATACATTGCACTCCTTCCTCTCAGAACTTCCATACGTTTTTCTGAGTATATACTCCTTCGTTCTGCATTGTTTTTTAACTTCAAACAAAGCAACTGTAAGTGTGATTTGCTACCGAACTTTGTGTTCGCCGAAACACTGGGGTTTGAAGTACCGCTACACCAGTGTGTTATTCGTTCTATCCTGGGAGGAAATAATCCATTACCTTGGGTACTAGGAGGGGATTAAATTCCTTAAGGAAACACTGTGAATTCAGTGGGCTCGAATTTATTATTATTGTTTCATTACGTTAACTTATATTTTGCTGAATTAATATTTTACAAATACAGCAATACTGACCGGGAATAACAAATACAACTCTCCATTATGAATCTAATCAGTCAATAAAAATAAGAAAAATTAACAAGAGGTGGTTAAGCGTTTGTTCAAGTGGAGATCACCATTATCAATATATTATCTAAGATTACGTCTAGGAAAATGCATAGTCCTCTTAAATATCTTGGAAGTTAAAAAAAAATTAAAAATTAGTTGTCTATCATTTCATGTAGAGGAAACAGTTTGAGCAGGAAAGTAAAAAGTGTAATACCTTAGCGACATCTAGGATGCTGGGCTTGGTATTGAAGGATATTTTGAGAAAAGTGCTTATATGGTATTCAGGTTAATACTTATTTAAGTAATTAGTTATTACTAGTAATATCGCTGTGGTGATGTTATGAGTGTGACTAAGGCATAAGTATACATAATTCAAGTGCATTAAGTTCTAGCATACGAGGGAGAATAAGAATTAAGTATAAGGCCTAATGACCCAGCATAGTAAGAGGTTTATGAAACTCATTGCATAGTGACTTGATTAGCGGTTAAAGTAAAGGTAAAATATGGAGTATTGAGATGGTCATGCACCATGATAAAAATAGATAAACCATATAGGAAGTTTGAATACTTATCGGAAAAAATAGGCAGTGTGCACGATCTTATTAACATACATTGTGTTCGGTAAAACTTAAGTCGTAGGAAGATGAGCAACAAATGTACAAGAAGACAATGTAGAGGAAGATAAAGAACGGGCTTGAGTATTTAAATGTATTATTAATAGTTTCGACCCAAATGGGAGAGACTGGTCTATTGAATATGCTAGAAAACTGGCATTTTTCGTCCAAATATTTCCGACCGAAATCGGTCGGAAATGAAGTATTTGGTCGCAAAAATCAACAAAAATCTAGTTTAAAAAAAAAACCGAATTGGTCAAATATTTGGTCATACTTCTATATAATGTACAAAAATAATTATTTATTAAAATCTTTCCAAATTTCTGACCGAATTCGGTCAGAAATTGGTCAAATATTTTGTCATACTTTTATATAATGTACAAAAATAATTATATATTAAAAAATTTCAGAATTTCCGACCGATTTCGGTCGGAAAGTTTGAATTTTTTATTTTCCGCCTAAGACAAAAATTATATATATTTAATTAACCAACCGAAATAATTATAATTCAATATTTCCGACCGAATTTGGTCGAAAAACGCTTTTATACAAATTAAAATATAAATTTAATAATATTTGTGTGTGTAAATAATAAAGAACTTTTAAATAAATAATATTTAACACTTATTTGATGTATATATATATATATATATATATATATATATATATATATATATATATATATATATATATATATATATATATATAATATTTGTTTTTATCCATATATATATTAAATATCTTTAAATAAACAATATTTAATATTATTTGATGTATATATATATATATATATATATATATATAAATATATGTGTATGTGTGTGTGTGTGTGTGTGTGTGTCATGACCCGAAATTTCCCACCGACGGGACCGTGATAGCACCTAACATTTCACTTGCTAGGCAAGCCAACGTTAGAGAATCATTAACCAATTCCTTATTTCCATTCAGTAATTAACAATAATTAACTAAGATGAAATATAATAAGTGCGGAATATCATAAAACTGTATTAATTACTACCACCCGGATCTGGAGTCACAATTCACGAGCATTCTAGAATTTACTACAAGTAATAGTCTAAAAAAAATACAAATATCTGAATGAAAGAAATAATAGAACAGAAAAGATAGACGGGGACTTCAAGATCTGTGAATGCCGACAAATCTACCTTGAGTCTCCGGACAGCGGACCAATAGCAAAATCTCGATCAACCCGAGCCGGTATCAAAATCTGCACAGAAAGTGCAGAGTGCAGCATCAGTACAACCGACCCCATGTACTGGTAAGTATCGAGCCTAACCTCGGTGAAGAAGTGACGAGGCTAGGATAGGACACTCACATATAACTTGAACAGTATAATCATGCTAGTGGCAACAACAGTAAATAAAGGAATAACGCATAAATAATGGGAAGGGGATATATAGTGGGGGAATACAATATAAAGAGTGAGAATAATGAAAATACAGAATTAAATCGAAAATCCTTAAACAAATTGAGCAAACAAAAACAGCAAAGGAAAACTGCACGGCATCACCCTTCGTGCTTTTACTCTCAACCTCACCAAATAAATAAATAGAACGGCACGGCATCACCCTTCGTACATTAAACCTCTCATAATATACACGACATCACCCTTCGTGCTTTACACTCTTCCTCACAATATAAATAATACATGCACAGTATCACCCTTCGTGCGTTACATTCTTCCTCACAATATAAATAATGCATGTACGGCATTACCCTTCATGCTTTACACTCTTCCTCACAATATAAATAATGCATTCACGGCATTACCCTTCGTGCTTTACACTCTTACTCACAACATAAATAATGCATGCACGGCATCACCCTTCGTGCTTTACATTCCTCCTCACAAATCACAAAATCAATAACAACGGATAGATAGGAGTATCACAAAGAAACCAGTATTTTACCCATAATCAATGCACAATGTAACCTCAATCTTGAATCAATATTCGAAAGTTACCAAATCTCAGTGAAACCAGATATAAGTCACCCAACATTTCAAATAACCTGCTAAGCATGGATAGTAGAACTTAAGGCTACAAAATAGACAAGAATAGAATTTCACTCGCATACTATGACTCGACAATGATGCATAGATGCTCGTCACCTCACCTATACATCGTATTTAACAACCATACATGTAGCAAATAACCACATAATACGTATTCCCTCAAGCCAAAGTTAGACACGATACTTATCTTGCTCCAAAGACCACTTAATTCTCAATCATAGCTTTTTCTTTTGAATTCACCTCCAAACCACTCGTATCTATTCAAAAATGACTCAATAACATCAAATATTGCTAAAGGAATCGATTATATTTCATAAATTAAATTTCTCAAATTTTCCTCCAAAAAGTCAAAAACTCGACCCTGGCCCACTTGGTCAAAACTCGAGGTTCGAACCAAAATCCATTTACCCATTCATCCCCGAACCCGAATATATAATTGGTTTTGGAATCCGACCCCAAATTAAGGTCTAAATCTCCAAATTCACGGAATCCCTAGTTTCTACCCTAACCCCTAATTCTACCATGAAAACTCTAGATTTTAGGTTGAAAATTCAAGAAATGTAATGGGTAATTGAAAGAAAATGGTTTAGAATCACTTACCAATAGGAAGAAATGACTCTTGAAAAATCACCTCACACCGTTTGGTTTTTGAGAAAAATGAATTTTTGGCTAAAATCTCGTTTTTGGATTCTGTTAAGTGCTGGGCGACAGTGTTCATCGCGTTCGCGAGAGCACTGTCACGTTCGCGAAGGGTACTGGCTGCCAAACCTTCGCGTTCGCGAGACGCAACTCTCATTCGCGATGGTTACTCCCTTTCACGATCCGAAATTCCCACCTTCGGACCGTGATGGCGCCTAACATTTCACTTGCTAGGCAAGCCAATGTTAGAATAATATTATCTATTTTTAAAATATTTTTTAAATTTATTAATAATCAAAGAACAAATGCGGAAGTGAAATAATCCATAAAAACAACAGTGTCTAAATACCATCCCAGAATTTGTGTCACAAGTACACGAGCTTCTAGAATAATACAAATAAAGGTCTGAATAAAATAAAGCTGCCTGGAAATAAACACACAGCTAAAGTAAAATAGACGGGGACTTCAGAACTGCGGACGCCATGCAGTTATACCTCAAGTCTCCTCCGAGTAGCTGAAATCTGAGCAAGTCTATGGCACGCCGCTAGGACCAACTCCGAAATCTGCACAAGAAGTGCAGAGTGTAGTATCAGTATAACCGATCCCATGTATTGGTAAGTGCTGAGCCTAACCTCGACGAAGTAGTGACGAGGCTAAGGCGGGTCACTTACATTACCTGTACACAATATTAGTAACAACAACAATAATAGAAACAAATCAGATAACTCATTTATAATAATTGAAGCTAACTCAGCAGTCATAACCAATTATCATTTCCATCAATTCTGTTGCAGTGTGCAACCCACTCTCATAATATATTTACATTCAATTTTGTTGCAGCGTGCAACCCGCTCTCACAATATAATCACATTCAGTTCTGTTGCGGCATGCAACCCGATCCCCCATATATATATATATATATATATATATATATATATATATATATATATATATATATATATATATATATATATATATGTCGACTTTTAAATAAGTCTGTTGCGGCGTGCAAACCGATCCTCCGATATGGACTTTTAATAAGTCTGTACCGGCGTGCAACCCGATTGTAACGACCCGACTTGTCATTTTAAGAATTTATGTCCTGTTCAGTGACTTAAGGTTTCGAGCAGGCTCGCAATATGTATTATGACACGCGTGTGTGGTCGATTTTGAATTACGGATGATTCGGAGTGATTTGGGACACTTAGTTCCTAAAAAGGGAGCTTAAGTCTTAGGATTTTGATCGTAGTCGAAACTGTATGAAGACGACTCAGGAATGGAGTTCCATCAGTTCTGTTAGCTCCGTATGATGATTTTGGACTTAGGAGCGTGTCCGGGAAATTATTTGGAGGTCCGTAGTGGAATTAAGCTTGAAATGGCGTAACTCAAAATTTTGGAAAGTTTGATCGGGGGGTTGACTTTTTGATATCGGGGTCGGAATGCAATTCTGAGAGTTGAAACAGCTCCGTTATGTTATTTCGGACTTGCCTGCAAAATTTGACGTCATTCCGAGTTGGTCTGATAAGTTTTGGCATGAGTTTTAGAAGTTGGAAGTTTTTGAAGTTCATAAGTTCGATTTGTAGTGCGATTTGTATTTTCGGCATAATTTGATGTGATTTGAAACCTCGAGAGAGTCTGTGATATGTTATGGGACTGGTTAGCATGATTGGACGGGGTCCTGTGGGGCTCGGGTGTGTTTCGGAGTGGTTTCGGACCAAATTGGAGCTGTTTGGACTGCTGTTGCTGAAGTCTGGTTACCTTCTTCGCGAACGCGAAGGAAGTCCCGCGTTCGCGAAGAGGAGTTTGAGGGGCTGATTATTTTTCCTTCGCGAACGCGAAGCTGTGAACGCGAACACAAAGAAGGAGCAGGGCAAGCCTTCGCGAACGCGACCCAAGCAATGCGAACGCGAAGAAGAAAAGGAAGATAGGGGTTTGGGGTCGCTTGGCCTTCGCGAACGCGAAGCTTGGAACGCGAACACAAAGGAGTTGGTCAGCTGGTCATCGCGAACGCGAAGAGGAAATGATGGGGCAGAAGCAGTTGGCCTTCGTGAATGCAGCGCTTGTCACGCGAACACGAAGAAGGATTTGAGGCAGCTCAATTTTTGGCCTTCGCGAACGCGAAGGAATAGTCGCGAAGAAGGTGTATCTGGGCAGAATTAAAAGTCCGAAAAACGGGGGTTTGAGTTCATAACTCAAAATCAAATTGGGAGCTAGGTAGAAGGTGATTTTTGGAGAGATTCTTGCGTGGGTGTTTGGGGTAAATGATTCTTATCCAGTTTTGATTAATTTCCATGATTATGTCTTTGAATCCATCATTTAATTCGGATTTAATGAAAGAAAAATCAAGATTTTTGTAAAATCTTCCAAAAACGAAATTTTAAGATTTGGAGGTCGATTTGTTATTGGAATTCGATAAAATTTGTATGGTTGAACTCGTATCGGAATGAGTATTCGGATTTCATAAAAATTATGCCGGGTTCCGAGAGGCGGGGTCCCACATTGACTTTTGTTGTCTTTTTGGAATAAATTTTTAAGTCGACGTATTATTATCCGGAATTGTTTTCGATGAATTTTAATAAAGTTATATAATAAATTTGGATAAATTTGAACGTCCCGGAGGTCAATTCAAGCAAGAAGGCGATTTTGGAATATCGGCATAACTTCAAAGAGGTAAGTGTCTTGCTTAACCTCGAGTGGGGCAAATTCCCCTTAGGCATTGAGTCTTATGTGCAACTTGGGTAATTGAAAATCATGTACGCGATATGAATTGATTTTTGGTTGTGGCCATTGGGCAAATTGTGATATGAATTGATTTTTGTTATGTTGTTGTGATAATTTCTCGTGTAAATTGTTGTGTTGTGTGAGTTGTTATTTTGGGGAAATAAGGTGGCATTTCACCGTTGATATTATGTGGTTATAAGGGTGGCATTTCACTGTTGTGTTTGTTGGCTATTGATATTGTCTGGGCGTAGCGATAAGGGTGGCTATAGGAGCGATAAGGGTGGCTATTGATATTGCCTGGGTGGAGCGATAAGGGTGGCTATAAGAGCGATAAGGGTGGCAATAGGAGCTATAAGGGTAGCTATTATCAGGGACGATATGTGATGATGTGGGGTTGTGGTGTTGACAATTTTTATGTGATGTGATTTTCTTGTGTTTATTTTTATACCTTGTGCAACTTGTCTAGTTGTTAGTAAATTGATAATAATCTGATTTATGTTGAAATTGGGAGCCTCTGGCTATTGCCATGCGGTTTATAAAATGAAATATGGGCACGAGGTGCCGTGAATTGTGATATGAGATGGGGATATTGGCACGTAAATTGTCCATGTAGTTGTGATATAAAAATGTGGGCACGAGGTAATGTGATGAAATGATAATGATATTTGGCACGTGAATTGTCCGTACAGTTGTGATATGAAATGAGGGCACGAGGTGCCGGGTAAATATGATGATTTAATTATGGGCACGAGGTGCCATGGAAATATAAAAATGGGTTGAGACCCGTATTTACGAAAAATATAAAAATGGGCTGAGACCCGTATTTTTTATGATTTTGAAATGATGTGTCACATGGTAACTTTTTAATTGAAAGAATTATATTTAAAATATTTATTTGGAAGGATTTTTACTTAGAAAGTATTATATAAAAGAATTGTATATTGAAAGATATTTATTTGAGCAAATTGTATTTGAAAAGATTTATTGAAAGAATTATATTTGAAGAATAATTATTTGAGAAAATTATATTTGAAAGAGGGTTATCTGGAAGAACTATGTGAAATACATTTATTTGAAGGGCTTGATTTAATTGGGTGTAATTGTGTTTATTAGTTGTTGAATGATATTAATGGTATTCTTGTTGTCTGTTGTACATATCACTGGTTGTTTTATCCTGCCCTTATTATTATTTGTTTCCTATTATTTTGTATATTATATTGCACAGGTTATTAGACGAGTGAGTGTCTTGACTGTACCTCGTCTCTACTCCATTGAGGTTAGTCTTGATACTTACTGGGCACCGCTGTGGTGTGCTCACTCTACACTTCTGCACATTTTTGTGTAGAGCCAGGTATTGAAGATAACGGACTTGAGCAGAGTTAAAGCGGGATCGTAAGGATTCAAGGTAGAGCTACTTAGTCGTCGCAGTTCCTTGGAGTCTTTTCATTTCATTGTACTGTTAACTTGTAATCAAATAGTATTGTATATTC
Organism: Nicotiana tomentosiformis; assembly: GCF_000390325.3. Lineage (NCBI taxonomy): Eukaryota > Viridiplantae > Streptophyta > Magnoliopsida > Solanales > Solanaceae > Nicotiana > Nicotiana tomentosiformis. Next base: position 125,123,036 of record NC_090814.1, on the reverse strand, counting down.
GGTCCTCGTGATCATTCTATGTATTCAGTTAGAGTTCGTGACTCAGTACTACAGGTCTTGTGAGGTTGTATATTGTAATTATTACCGCTGTTAGTTTTGGTTACTTATTTAATTCAAAAAAAAATGACTTCAAAAATGAAATAGAAATCAGCTTACCTAGTCTTAAAGACTAGATGCCATCACGACTCCTGTGGTGGGATTTTGGGTCGTGACACCAATCCTCCAATATATTCATTATAATTAATTCTGTTGCGGCGTGCAACCCGACCCTCCAATATATTCATTATAATCAATCCTGTTGCGGCGTGCAACCCGCTCCTCCAACATATTCATTTACCAATTCTTATAGAAGAATTTCCCCAATAAATGCAATAATTAATATAAAATTATAAGACAACAAGCATACAATAATTATGATTTAATTACAAAACAAACAAAGGCAAATAGCAAATTATTATGGAAATCAGAGAGAAAATGTGCAGTTTAATATTTAATATGCTAAATGTCAAATAACAATAAAGGCACATAATTCAAATATCATGTAACAATTAATGCAGGTATTCAAGAATTAATATTTGACAATGAATAGGAGAGAAAAGAATTATTATAATAATTAATTTATGATTTAAAATAATTTATGATTTTTCAACTAAGCAGGCAAACAATTAATTTGACGACATATAGACACTTGTCACCTCACCTATACGTCGTTCACATGCAATTCACATAACAAATAATTTGAGGGTTCTTTTCTCTCAAGTCAAGGTTAACCACGACACTTACCTTGCTATGCAAATTCCAATCAATTATTCAACAACAGATTTTCCTTTTTAATTTTGTCTCCTAAAGCTTCAAATCTATTCACAAACAATTCGATATATTCAATACTAATCATAGGAATTAATTCCATATGAATTTACAAATTTTCCAGATAAAAATCCGAAATTTATTAAAATATTCGACAGTGGGACCCACATCTCAAATCTCGGAAAAACTTGCGAAATCCGAACGCCCGTTCCGCTACGAGTTCAACCATACAAAAATTGTCCAATTCCGATATCAAATGGACCTTCAAATCTTATCTTTTTGTTTTTAAAAGGTTTTCATAAAAATCTGATTTTTTTTCCATCTAAATCTGAAATATATGATGAATATAGACATGGATTTTTAAAATATAATCACTTTTGGTTATAGAATGCTTACCCAATTCAAAGTCGTGAAAATCCCCCTTGAAATCACCCAAATCCGAGACTTGAAACTCAAAAATGAGTAAAAATGGCTAAGACCCGATTTTATGTATTCTGCCCAGCATTTCCGCACCTGCGGTCACGCATTTGCGAGAAAAATCTTGCATTTGCGAGGTAGGGCTGCCAGGCGAGGTTTCGCATCTGCGGACATTTCTATCGCACCTGCGACATCGCAGAAGCGACCAAACGACCGCAAAAGCGATTCAGCCTGCGCAGAAGCGGTCGCGCATTTGCGCTCCATTTCTCCACAGAAGCGACGCAACTGGCCAGTGCCCAGGTCGCAGAAGCGACCAGCTTCTCGCAGATGCGGTTGCGCACCTGCGATCACCATTGCGCAGGTGCGATTACACCAGGTTCTGCCAAGAACCTGCTTCTTTCAACATGCTCTAAACAATCCGAATTTCGCCTGAAACTCACCCGAGCCCTTCAGTACCTTATCCAAATATCCCAACAAGTCCCGTAACATAATACAGACTTACTCGGGGTCTCAAATCACATCAAATAACATCGAAATTGCAATTCACACCTCGATTCGGACTTTGAGTTTTAAACTTAACAATTTACAAATTTTGTGCCAAAACATATTAAATGAATCCGGAATGACTTCAAATTTGGCACACAAGTCATAAATGACATAACGGAGCTATTCAAATTTCCAAAATTAGATTCTGGCTCCGATATCAAAAAGTCAACCCCGTGGTCAAATTTAGAAATCTTTAGCCTTTAAATTATTAGTTTCTGTTAAGTGGTCATAACTTGAGCTAGGGACCTCCAAATTAAATTTCGAGCATACGCCCAAGTCCTAAATCACAATACAGAGCTACCGGAACTATCAAAACATTGATCTGGGTCCATTTGCTAAAAATATTGACCAAAGTCAACTCAGTTGAGTTTTAAAGCTCTGTTTCGCATTTTAATCCATTTTTCACATGAAAACTTTTCAGAAAATTTTACGGACTGCGCACGCAAGTCAAGGAATAATAAATGGTGCTTTTCCACGTCTTAGAACACAAAATTACTTATTAAATTTTAAGATGACATTTTGGGTCATCACATTCTCCACCTCTAAAACAAACGTTCGTCCTCGAACGGAGTTAGTAAAAGTACCTGAGCTGGAGAAAAGGTGTGGTTATTTACTTTGCATGTCCGACTCGGACTCCCAGGTAGATGCCTCTACCGACTGACCTCTCCATTACACCTGAACTGAAGGATAACTCTTAGTCCTCAACTGTCGGACCTGCTGTGCTAGAATAGCCACCGGTTCCTCCTCGTAAGTCAAATCTTTGTCCAATTGGACTGAGCTGCAATCTAACACATGGGATGGATCACCATGATATTTTCGGAGCATAGACACATGGAACACCGAATGAACCGCTGATAAACTAAGTGGTAATGCAAGCTTGTAGGCTACTTCACCCACCCTTTCAAGAATTTCAAAGGGTCCGATATATGTAGGGCTCAACTTGCCCTTCTTTCCGAACCTCATTACACCTTTCATAGGTGAAACCCGGAGCAATATTCTTTCTCCAACCATGAATGCAATATCACGAACTTTACGGTCGGCATAACTCTTTTGCCTAGACTGAGCTGTGCGAAGTCGATCCTGAATAATCTTGACCTTATCCAAGGCATCCTGTACCAAATCGGTACCCAACAACCGAGCCTCTCCCAGTTCAAACCAACCAACTGGCGATCGGCATTGCCTTCCATATAATTCCTCATATGGAGCCATCTGAATGCTCGATTGGTAGCTATTATTATAAGCAAACTCTGCAAGTGGCAAGAAATGATCCCAAGAACCTCTAAAGTCTATAACACAAGCGCGGAGCATATCTTCCAATTTCTGAATAGTGCGCTCTGACTGTCCGTCTGTTTGTGGATGAAATGATGTACTCAACTCCACCCACGTGCCTATCTCACGCTGTACAGCCCTCCAGAAATGTGAGGTAAACTACGTACCTCGATCTGAAATAATAGACATGGGCACACCGTGAAGGCGGACAATCTCACGAATGTAAATTTCAGCTAACCTCTTTGAAGAATAGGTAACTGCCACTGGAATAAAATATGCTGACTTGGTCAACCTGTCCACAATGACCCAAACTGCGTCAAATTTTCTTTGAGTCCGTGGGAGCCCAACAACAAAATCCATAGTGATACGCTCCCACTTCCACTCAAGAATTTCTAACTTCTGAAGCAGACCACTAGGTCTCTGATGCTCATACTTAACTTGCTGACAATTCAGACATCGAGCTGCATATGCAACTATATCCTTTTTCATTCTCCTCCACCAATAATGTTGCCGCAAATCTTCATACATTTTGGCGGTACCTGGATGAATAGAATACCTGGAACTGTGTGCTTCTTCAAGAATTAATTCGTGAAGCCCATCTACATTAGGCACACAAATACGACCCTGCATTCGCAGAACCCCATCTTCCCCCACAGCAACTTGTTTGGCATCACTGTGTCACACAATGTCCTTAAGGACAAGTAAATGAGGATCATCATACTGCCTCTCTCTGATGCGCTCATATAAAGAAGACCGAGCGACTGTGCAAGCTAGAACCCGACTGGGTTCTGAAACATCTAACCTCATGAACTGATTAGCCAAAGCCTGAACATCTGCAGCTAATGGCCTCTCACCAATCGGAATATACGCAAGACTGCCCATACTCACAGCCTTTCTACTCAAAGCATCGGCCACCACATTGGCCTTTCCGGGGTGATACAAAATGGTGATATCATAGAATTTCAACAACTCCAACCATCTTCTCTGCCTCAAATTAAGATCCTTTTGTTTGAACAGATACTGAAGGCTATGATGATCAGTAAATACCTCACACGAGACACCGTAGAGGTAATGCCTCCAAATCTTCAGCGCATGAACAATGGCTACCAATTCTAAGTCATAAACAGGATAATTCTTCTCGTGAACTTTCAACTGCCGTGACGCATATGCAATTACCTTGCCATCTTGCATTAATACTGCACCAAGCCCAATATGAGATGCATCACAATATACCGTATACGATCCTGAACCTGTGGATAATACCAACACTGGCGCTGTAGTCAAAGCGGTCTTGAGCTTCTGAAAGCTCAACTTACACTCGTCTGACCATCTGAATGGGACACCTTTTTAGGTCAATCTGGTCAATGGGCTTGCTATAGATAAAAACCCTTCCACGAACTGACGATAAAAACCTGCTAAACCCAGGAAACTCTGGATCTCTGTAACTGAAGTGGGTCTAGGCCAATTCTGAACAGCCTCAATCTTCTTAGGATCCATCTTTATGCCTTATGCCGATACAACATTCCCCAAAAAGGCAACTGAGTCTAACCAAAACTCACATTTTGAAAACTTGGCATATAATTGATTATTCTTCAAGGTGTGAAGCACACTTTGAAGATGCTGCTCATGTTCCTCTCGACTGCTGGAGTAAATCAAGATATCATCAATGAATACAACCACAAAAGAATCCAAATAAGGCTTGAACACCCTATTCATCAAATCCATAAATGTTGCTGGGGCATTTGTCAACCCAAATGACATCACTAGGGATTCGTAATGCCCATACCGAGTTCAAAAAGCTATTTTAGGGACATCAGATGCCCTAATCTTCAAATGATGGTAACCAGACCTCAAATCGATCTTCAAAAATACCTTGGCACCCTAAAGCTGATCAAATAAATCATCAATTCTTGGCAGCAGATATTTGTTTTTGATAGTGGATTTGTTCAATTGTCGATAATCTATACACATCCTCATAGAGCCATCTTTCTTCTTTACAAATAATACTGGTACACCCCAGGGCGAGACACTGGGTCTAATGAATCCCTGATCAAGCAAGTCTTGTAACTGCTCTTTCAATTCTTTCAACTCCGGAGGGGCCATACGGTATGGTGGAATAGAAATGGACTGAGTGCCCGGAGCCAAATCATTACAGAAGTCAATATATCTGTCGGGTGGCATCCCCGGCAATTCTGCAGGAAATACTTCTAAAAATTCACGGACAACTGATACTGAGTCCATAGAAGGAGCATCCGTACTTGGGTCGCAAATATAAGCCAAATAGGCTAGATACTCTCTACCATACGCCAAGCTTTCATATAAGAAATAACCCTGCTGGTAGAATGACCAGGAGTTCCTTTCTACTCTAACCGAGGTAACCCCGGAATAGCTAGGGTCACTGCCTTGGCATGACAATCCAATATAGCATGATAAGGATACAACCAATCCATACCCAAGATGACATCAAAATCTACCATATCAAGAAGTAGAAGATCCACACTAGTCTCAAGATTACCAATAGTAACCACACACGAATGATAGACATGATCTACTACAACAGAGTCTCCTACCGGTATAGATACATACACAGAAGCACTCAGAGAATCACAAGGCACAACAAAATATGAAGCAAAATAGGAGGACACATAGGAATAAGTAGATCCTGGATCAAATAGAACTGAAGCATCTTTATGGAAAACTGGAATAATACATGTGATCATAGCATCAGATGACTCAGCCTCAGGCCTAGCTAGAAAAGCATAAAATTGGGGCTGGGCCCCACCACTCTGAACTGCGTCTCTAGGACGGCCTCTAACTGACTGGCCTCCACCTCTAAGGGTCTGACCTCCACCTCTAATGGCCTGACCTCCACCTCTAGCTGCCTGACCCCTACCTCTAGCTGGCTGAGCAGACGGTGAAGCAACTGGTGCCGGTATGATGGCACGAGAATCTTGCCGAGATCTGTTATGCGCCAATCTAGGGCAATACCTCCTGATATGACCAATGTTTCCACGCTCATAACACCCATCCTGATGCCGTGGCTGCTGAAGCTAAAGCTGACCCAAATGGGACGGATAACCATTGTAGTAACTCTGGAGTGGTGATACACTAATAGGAGCTGAATGTGCGCTGAATACTGGCTTCCCAGAGTAAGGCATAATAGGACGATGACTCCCTGAAGCACCGCGAGATACATGAAGTGCTGAATGAAACAGTCTGGGAGGATGACCCCTACCAAAATTACATCTGCCTCCAGATGAGGCACCACTAAAACCACCGAACGGACGAGGCCTCTTATCGAACCTCTGCCCTCTCTCTTGTGCAAGAACCATCTCGATCCTCCTTGCAACATTAGCAGCTGCTTGAAAAGAAATCTCACTTTCCGGTCTCCTTGGCCATCTGAAGTCTGATAGGGTGAGTGAGTCCCTAAATAAACCTCCTCACTCTCTCTCCCTCTTTAGGTAGTAAAAGGAGAGCATGACGGGCCAAATTCACAAAATGGGACTCATACTGAGTAACAGTGATACTGCCCTGCTGTAGACGCTCAAATTGCTTGTCGAATTCCTCTCTCAGTGTGATAGGGAGGAACTTTTCTAGAAATAGCTGAGAGAACTGCTCCCATGTAAGTGCAGGCGATCCGACTGGTCGGGTCAATGTATAATCTCTCCACCACCTCTTGGCAGAACTCGTCATCTGAAATACAGCAAAATTAACCCCATTGGTCTCAATTATACCCATGTTCCGTAGCACCTTATGGCAGCGTTCAAGATAATCATGTGGGTCCTCAAAAGGTGTACCACTGAAGTGAACTGGAAAGAGATTGGTAAACTTATCCAGTCTCAATAAGGCCTCAAAATACATGGCGGGCCTATCACCGGTCTGTGCCGCAACAACTGGCTGAACTACCCCAACTGGCGGGGCTGTTGAAGCCTGATTGTGGGGAGCCATCTGCTCCGGAGTGGGAGTAGTGGGAGTTTGTGCTCCTCCCCCATCCTGTGAGATGGCTGGTTCCACTGGAAATGTACCATTCTGGGCCACGCCCTCTATAAGACTTACCAAACAGACTAAAGCGTCCTGAAGTACTGGAGTGGCTATGAATACTTCCGGGACCTGAACTGGTCCAACTGGTACATTATGAACTGGAACCTCCTCCTGAAGGTCCACCTGAGGTTCTTCAACAGGTGCAGCTGCTCGAGCTCTGGACTGAGCTCTACCTCGGCCTCTGCCTTGGCGTCTAGCATGACCTCGACCTCGACCTCTACCCCTGGCCATAGTTGCCACCGGGGGTTATGGTCCCTATCCATCAGTAGAGGTATTACGTGTTCTCACCATCTGCGAGAGAATAAGAGTAGAATGGTTCAATCATCGATGATAGAATAAAATCGCACGACAGAATAAGAAAGGAGTGATATTGTTCCTAAACTTCATAGCCTCTAAGAGATATGTACAGACGTCTTCGTACCGATCTTTCAGACTCTACTAAGCTTGCTCGTGACGCGCGAGACCTATGTAACCTAGTGCTCTGATACCAACTGTCACGATCCAAAATTCCCACCTTCGGACCGTGGTGGCGCCTAATATTTCACTTGCTAGGCAAGCCAACGTTAGAATAATATTTTATATTTTTAAAATAATTTTTAAATTTATTAATAATCAAAGAACAAATGCGGAAGTGAAATAATCCATAAAAACAACGGTGTCTAAATACCATCCCAGAATTGGTGTCACAAGTACACGAGCTTCTAGAATAATACAAATAAAGGTCTGAATAAAATAAAGCTGCCTGGAAATAAACACACAGCTAAAGTAAAATAGACGGGGACTTCAGAACTGCGGATGCCATGCAGTTATACCTCAAGTCTCCTCCGAGTAGCTGAAATCCGAGCAAGTCTATGGCATGCCACTGGGACCAACTCTGAAATCTGCACAAGAAGTGTAGAGTGTAGTAGCAGTACAACCGACCCCATGTACTGGTAAGTGCTGAGCCTAACCTCAATGAAGTAGTGACGAGGCTAAGGCGGGTCACTTACATTACCTGTACGCAATATTCGTAACAACAACAATAATAGAAACAAATTAGGTAACTCATTTATAATAATTGAAGCCAACTCAGCAATCATAAACAATTATCATTTTCATCAATTCTGTTGCAGCGTGCAACCCGCTCTCATAATATATTTACATTCAATTTTGTTGCAGCGTGCAACCCGCTCTCACAATATATTCACATTCAGTTCTGTTGCGGCGTGCAACCCGCTCCTCCAATATATTCATTTTAATAAAGTTTTTTGCGGCGTACAACCCGATCCTCCAATATTGATTTTTAATAAGTCTGTAGCGGCGTGCAACCCGATCCTCAAATATTGATTTTTAATAAGTCTGTAGCGGCGTGCAACCCAATCCTCCAATATATTCATTATAATTAATTATGTTACGGCGTGTAACCCGATCCTCCAATATATTCATTATAATCAATTCTGTTGCGACGTGCAACCCGCTCCTCCAACATATTCATTTACCAATTCTTATAGAAGAATTTCCCCAATAAATGCAATAATTAATATAATATTATAAGACAACAAGCATACAATAATTATGATTTAATTACAAAACAAACAAAGGCAAATAGCAAATTATTATGGAAATCATAGAGAAAATATGCAGTTTAATATTAAATATGCTAAATGTCAAATAACAATAAAGGCACATAGTTCAAATAGCATGTAACAATTAATGAAAGAATTCAAGAATTAATATTTGACAATGAATAGGAGAGAAATAATTATTATAATAATTAATTTATGATTTTTCAAGTAAGCAGAAAAATAATTAATTTGACGACGTATAGACACTCGTCACCTCGCCTATACGTCGTTCACATGCAATTCACATAACAAATAATTTGAGGGTTTTATTCCCTCAAGTCAAGGTTAACCACGACACTTAAAAATTGCCCAGTTCAGATATCAAATGGACCTTCAAAAATTTACCCGTTCCACTACGAGTTTAACCATACAAAAATTGCCCAGTTCCGATATCAAATGGACCTTCAAATCTTAACTTTTCGTTTTTGAAAGATTTTATAAAAATCTGATTTTTTTTCCATCTAAATCCGAAATAAATGATGAATATAGACATTGATTTGTGAAATATAATCACTTTTGGTTATAGAATACTTATCCAATTCAAAGTCGTAAAAATCCCCCTTCAAATCGCCCAAATCCGAGACTTGAAACTCAAAAATGAGTAAACATGGCTAAGACCCAATTTTATGTATTCTGCCCAGCATTTTCGCATCTGCGGGCTATATTTTCGCACCTGCGGTCACGCAATTGCGAGAAAAATCTCACATTTGCGAAGTAGGGCTGCCAGGCAAGGTTTCGCATCTGCGGACATTTCTATCGCACCTGCGACGTCGAAGAAGCGACCAAACGACCGCAGAAGCGGTCGCGCACCTGCGATCACCATTGCGCAGGTGCGATTACACCAGGTTCTGCCAAGAACCTGATGCTTTCAACATGCTCTAAACAATCCGAATTTCATCCGAAACTCACCCGAGCCCCTCAGTACCTTATCCAAATATCCCAACAAGTCACGTAATATAATACGAACTTACTCGGGGTCTCAAATCACATCAAATAACATCGAAATTATAATTCACACCTCGATTCGGACTTTGAGTTTTAAACTTTTCAATTTGCAAATTTTGTGCCAAAACATATTAAATGAATCTGGAATGACTTCAAATTTGGCACACAAGTCATAAATGACATAACAGAGCTATTCAAATTTCCAGAATTGGATTCCGACTCCGATATCAAAAAGTCAACCCCGTGGTCAAACTTGAAAATCTTTAGCATTTAAATTACTAGTTTCTATTAAATGGTCATAACTTGAGCTAGGGACCTCCAAATTAAATTTCGGGCATACGCCAAAGTCCCAAATCATGATACGGAGCTACCGGAACTGTCAAAACACTGATTCGGGTCCGTTTGCTAAAAATGTTGACCAAATTCAACTCAATTGAGTTTTAAAGCTCTGTTTCACATTTTAATCCATTTTTCTCATGAAAACTTTCCGGAAAATTTTACGGACTGCGCACGCAAGTTGAGGAATGATAAATGATTCTTTTCGAGGTCTTAGAACACAGAATTACTTATTAAATTTAAAGATGACATTTTGGGTCATCACACTCCCCCCTCCCCCTGGCCTTTGCGTTCGCGAGGCATTGCTCGCGTTCGTGATGAAGGAACGGCTGACTCCCCCTCCCCAATGTCTAACACTACACGTTCGCGATAGGCTTGTCGCGTTCGCGAAGGGTAACGCCCATATCGCTTCGCGTTCGCGACCAAGCCTTCGCGTTCACGAAGAAGAAATCCCTGCCTCATCAGTTTACTCTTCGCGTTTGCGAGAGCACCTTCGCGAACGCGAAGGACATGCCAGAACCCAGACTCTGCAGAAAAAACCAGATTTCCAAAGTCCAAAACATCCTGTGGCCTATCCGAAACTCACCCGAGCCCTCGGGGCTCCAAATCAAACATGCACACAAGTCTAAAAACATCATACGAACTTGCTCACGCGATTAAATCGCCAAAATAACACCTAGAACTACTAATTTAGCACCAAATCAAATGAAATTCTCAAGAACACTTTAAAATTCATATCTTCTCAACTGGACGTCCGAATCACGTCAAATCAACTATGTTTCTCACCAAATTTCACATACAAGTCTTAAATATCATAATGAACATGTACCGAGCTCCGGAACCAGAATACGGACCCGACACTAACAACGCCTAACATCAATTAATTCTTAAAAATAATTAATTTTCAGACTTTTAAGTTTCATCAAAAATTTATAACTTGAGCTAGGGACCTTCGAATTCGATTCCGGGCATACGCCCAAGTCCCATAATTCGATACGGACCCACTGGGACCGTCAAAACATGGATCCGGGACCATTTACCAAAATTGTTGACCGAAATAACCTAAAATCAACTTTTAAGGTAAAATTTTTTATTTTCATTAGTTTTCAACATAAAAGCTTTCCGGAAACCTGTCCGGACTGCGCACGCAAATCGAAGAGGGTAAAAATGAGATTTGTAAGGCTTAAGAGCTCTGATTCGAGTTCTAAGATATAAGATGATCTTTTGGGTCATCACAATATATGTATATATATAAATATATGTATATATATATATATACTATACTATACTATATAGACATATTAATATAGCTAATGTTATATCGAATATAGCTTATATACTATACACATAGTATATATATTATACCATACTATATATATATATATATACACTATACTATACTATATATATATAGACATCTTAATATAACTAATGTTATATCGAATATAGCTTATATATATACTATACTATACTATATATATATATATATATATAGACATCTTAATATAGCTAATGCTATATCGAATATAGCTTATATACTATACACTTAGTATATACTATACTATATCGAATATAGCTTATATACTATACTATACTATATATATATATATATATAGACATCTTAATATAGCTAATGTTATACCGAATATAGCTTATATACTATACACTTAGTATATATATTATACTATACTATACTATATATATATATATATATATATATATATATATATATATATATATATATATATATATATAGACATCTTATACTATATATAATTTTAACAGGATCAAGTGGCGGGCGGTAATCCGCACGGCCTTCTCAACTAAGCTAAAACAGAAATCACCGTCTGACCGGGAACTGGAATTGTTTCGCACCTCTGCTGACATTTATATGTCCACCGAGGTTTCCACCGGTTAAAGATTTCTATTTTAACATACTTGAGAATTCTTAATCTAGCTAATTTATTACCCTTATATTTAAAGACTGGCGGTAATCCGCACAATTAGTAAAGATATAAGAATTGAAATATACTTGAATTTTATATATAGTTTAATGACTGTATGGAAGGTTAAAAACATTTACTCAAGCAAGGGGTCTGTCTTAATATAATACATACTTTTATTGAGCCCATGTGTCTAGCAGTTCTAACCGTGAAAGAAGATGCCCTTTTTAACTCCTTTATCGGGCTGAGGTTCACGGCAAACTAGACGAAGCCACTAAGGCAAAGCCAATAAGAGCAGTGTTATATTAGACTGTACCAACCATCTTGACACCAAGTCAAAACTCTATATATAAAGTTCATTTATATTTAAATAGATGTCGTCTCTTTCATGGTTTATATAGGAGAGAAGTTAGATACTCAACATAGATATGAAGTCTCTTAGCCGGACATCGTCACGGCCAGAGAGGAGAGACTAGAAGGAAAACTAACTAAGAAAGAAATTAGTACCTTTTGGCCGGGATGCAAGGCCTGAAGATGAAGAACTGAAAACTTTATTTACTTTGTTCTTCTATTTACAAACTACAAACTCTTAATTGCACTTGAAGAGAGAGAGAGGGTCTCGCTTCCTTTCTCTTCTGAACGAATGAAACGTATAAATAGAAAAGAAAAGAATCTATGAACAGTAAAAGTGGGTCCCGTGGGTCCCTGTTATAGTATTTTTACTATACAAAATAGTATTTCTACTGTTGATGAACAGTGTATCTACTATTTGAGTGGGGTCCGGCGGCTTCACTGTGCTGTGGGTCCGGCGGCTTCACTGTGCTTGTGGGGTCCAGCTATTTTACGGTGCTGGTATTTTGTCTGATTCTTTCATTTTGCGGAGAAATTCTTCCGCATTCTACAAATCTTCATCAGATAGTATTTTTTTTTATTCAAAGGGTTGAGAATCTTCAGCGATATCATCGTTGCTGGTTTCACTCTGCATAGAAGTGTCTGATTTCTCATATTGATTAATGGAACGAAGCAAATTTCTTTTGACTTCTTCCAAGTAGTTGTTAATCATTTCTTCTTTATCTCCTTCCTGAAAGGAGATCTTTCTGGCAATATGCCGTACTAAGCTGTCATCAATCACCTCTTTCTGAGGTTTGCTGGAATATTCTTGGATTTTTGTGTTGATGGAATCCAAGAGTTCTTGACCGTATAATGTCTTCGTTTTGGGATCCTTTTTCATTAGTTTATCCCAAAAATTGTTGTAAAAGGTCTTGTATAAGCACGGGACTTGTTCTTCGGTGAATCCAACTTCTGGAGTCCATTTATGAATCCAGGGAATAGAGAATTCCAGAAAGAAATAAATCTGGTCAATTTTTTCAGGGTAACAGATATGATCTGTATGATATAAATCGTTTATAAAAGGGGAAATTTTTATCCATTCTTTGTATAACATGAGAAATGGATCAGGTAGAATTTTTACTGTCGGACCGTGGTATGACCACCAGTTTAGAAACCAATTAGGAATAGTCTCTGCAAATATCTTTGCACAAACTTTAATAAACCAAGTGTGTTTTGTCGATCATTATTGTAGTATAACACTTTATCAAATGCCAGTTTAGAAACCAATTAGGAATAGTCTCTGCAAATATATTTGCACATACTTTAATAAACCAAGTATGTTTTGTCGATCATTATTGTAGTATAACACTTTATCAAATGCCTGGATATAATCCCAATAGGTAAAACTCATTCGAGATTTGTTAAGGCTTATCTGCCTTTCTTTCATTGTGGATATACCCCAGTCTTCAACAGATATGATCTGTTTAATTATAATCTTCGAGAAGTTATAAATGTTCACGTCTGTGCTATAACCAAAAAAGTGCCGAAACTCTGCACTGCCAGTACTGGTGAGTATTGTTTCATAATAAGAGCGGATTTTGTATGACTCACCCGGATAATACAATCCATTTATCAAATACCTTTGGAATATCTTTCACGGCTTTTCTTTTATCTGAATATCAGAATTTTCTAAAAGAAATATCATTTCTTTTTTTGACACTTTCTCATATGACTTGATATCATCATTGTCATCTTTTGTAATGGAAGCAAAAATATCACTTTGCTTAGCAAAAGTATCCTTTTGTTTTTGAGCAGTCAAATATGCCTGCAAGTGTGTGTATAACGGACTATCTTCTGGAATATCTTCCAGATGGACGGATGGTCCGATCGATGATTCTTCTCTGAGAGATATCCTCTCATTGGTTAAACTCTTTCTTCCCATTTGTATAACTGGGGAGTTTGATGTGGATCCGTATGACGATCCTGAAGGTGATGATCTTCCTCTGGACTGTGGGGATGATCTTCCCCAACCTCTACCTCTTCCCATACCCCAGGGGGGTCCATCCTTTAAATATTCACGAGATAAGAAATCTGGCAGAGAATTATCAATTCCCTTTTTGTATTGTATTTCAAAATCAAAAGAGGCTAATTGAGCCTGCCATCTTGCAAATATCATTTTTGAGGTATCATGTTTAAAGTCTTTGTTAAACATATATTTAACAGATTGTGCGTCAGTTTTTATCAAAAACTTTTGATTGTATAAATCGTCTTGAAATTTTAAAACACATTTTACTATGGTTAACATTTCATGTGCCACAGTAGCGTATTTTCTCTGGGCTTCAGTCCATTTACCAGAATAGAATCTAATCAGATATTCATGCTTATTATTGGGATTTATTTGTTTCAAAATCCCTCCGTAACCAATATTAGACGCATCAGTTTCGATAATCTTTTTCCATGCAGGATTAGCAAGGGTCAAGCAAGGTAAAGATTTAATACGTTGCTTAATATTTTTAACCAAAGTAGTATGACTATCAGTCCAAGGGTTTTTATAATCCTTTTTTAGCCTATCATATAAGGGGGCTAAATCACGCGAAAAATCTTTATAAAAAGGCGATATATAATTTAAACTTCCCAAAAATCTTTGTAACTGAGTTCTATCAGTAATAACATCGGGAAATTTTGAAGCAAAATCGATCGATCTTTGAATAGGAGTAATCTTTCCTTGACAAATATAATGTCCCAAAAATCGAATGTTAGTTTGGAATAAACTCATTTTTTGTTTTGAGATAACCAAACCATTTTGTATAACAATTCTTTTAAAAATATCTAAATGCTTAATATGCATTTCAAGTATTTTGGAAAATACCAAAATGCCATTGATATAAACAATGATAAAGTCTAGATAGGGGTTGAAAATATCATTCATAATATTTTGGAATTCAGAAGGGGCATTCTTCAAACCAAAAGGCATAACATTCCATTCGTATTGCCCAAATGGAACATTAAAAGCAGTTCTATAAGTATGTTCTTTAAATATTTGAATTTGCCAATATCCAGATTTTAAATCAAATTTTGAAAATATATTGGCATCATATAATCTTGACAATAAATCTCTTTTATTGGGAATAGGATACCTAACCCACTTCAAATATTTATTCAAGGGTTTATAATTAATTACCAATCTAGGAATACCACGTTCCTTTTCAGCTGCGTTATTAACATAAAAAGTTGTGCAAGACCAAGGAGATTTTGAGGGTTTTATCAAACCCTTTTGTAACAAATTATCAATCTCTTTTTTGCAGAATTCCACCAATTCCGCATTCATCTGACAAGGTCGAGATTTAGTAGGAATATCATCCTCAGAGAAATTATCTTCATAAGGCAGAGTGACAATATGCTTTTTCTATTCCAAAAAGCACAGGGATGTTCTGCACAAATATCAATAGCAATATTTTCGGAAATCAATTTGATCTTTTCCTGTACTTTAGTAGAATTCAAAGTATCAAATATATTCATACTAAACAATTCTAACTGCAAAGAATCAATATGTTTCTGCTTCATATCAATTAAAGCATTAATATCTCTAGTTACTGGATCTGTAACAAAAGTATAACTTATCTCTTTATCCTTATAAGTAGTAGTAAAACCTTTCGAGTCTATGCTAGTAAAAGGATAAATGGCGTTAATAAACGGTGTTCCAAGTATAATAGGAGGGTATAACTGGTTTTTAACCAAGAAAAAGAAGTGAGGAATACAGACTTTATTCTGACAAATACCCATATTAGGTAATTTATACTTTATATCTAAAGCATGTCCGGATGCAGATATAACCATTTTTTAAAAATATTTCGTAGGTATTAAACCTTCTTGAATGCAGCTAACATCTGCTCCACTATCAATCATGGCAATGTTTGTAATAGAAAAACTATTATCAATGAGAATAGTACATTTGATATACCATTTATGAGCAGTAATAATTTGCATCATTCCTAAAAACATATCATGTTTAGGATCAAAACTAATAGGTTTTTCTTCAATATCATTTTCAGAAATACCGTTGTTTTTATCATTAGATTTCTCAGCTGGAGAATTAATTTTCTCAATCTGAGTAATCCTATTATCACAAATCATTTGATTTTGTTTAAGAGATTTGATCTCTCGTTTCAAGTTTACAACTTCAACCTTTAAATCATCGAAAGAAGAATCTCTTGCTGGAGTTGTATTTTTATTTAAAAGACGGTTATTAACCTCTAGCAAAGAATAAGGCAGGGAATATTCAAATTCTTTTTCAAAAGGTTTTGAAAAACTAGAACTTGAACTAGCAGCCAAATTAATAATTTTTTCACGAAGTTTTTCATCAGTAACTTCTTTTAAAAGTTCTATCACATTATCAGATGTAATAGTTTTCATGTTCAAATCTTGGAACTGAGATTGCAATTTATAAAATTCATCATCATCACAAGTGCATGTATTACCATTGCAAGTTGTACAAGTATTATCAATATTTTTATCACTATCAGATAAATCAAGTAAATCTACTTCAGCTTCAGATTCTGATCTAGAAGTGTATAACAAACCATAAACCTTATCACGTAACTCATCGTCTAGTCCTAAGGTTTTCAGCTTTTGAAGCTTACAATTCGGGGCTATATGGCCAAATTTACCACACTTGTAACACTTAATGTCAGCAAGATCTCGCTTAGACCTATTTTTGGTAAATCTAGTAGCCTTACGATAGGCTTTCTTGGCATCACGCTCTTCTTTGGATCTATATCTAGATCTTTTATTCTTATAAGGACAATCTAAGTTTGGGTATCTATAATACTTGTGTTTCTTCTTCTTATGAGTAGAAGTCTCGGGTAGACCGAACTGAGTACAAAAATCTCCTAACTGGTATTTTTCTTTAAGCTTATCTATCTTAAGCTGTCTGGATAACTTTAACTCATTGCACAAGTTTAATCCTTCTTGTGTGCATATTCCTATCAACTTACCATAAGTATAATTATTGTACGGGATTTCACCAAAACTACCTCTTAGAGTCTTTCTAACTCTTTCAGCAAATAAGGAGGGAAGGGCATCTATAAACTTGGCTTTCCAATGGTCAAAGTTATTTTCGGGTAGTTCCATAACCCTACTCATAAAGGTATCTTTATACCATCTGAATTAACCTAAGGTCCTACATCTAAGACCATTAAGGAGAGTACGAACTGTCTCATGCTGGTTGGTAAATCTACCGTTGAAGTGTTCTAATACAGTAAGAATAAGAGTATAAACAGCATCTTCTCTATTTGCCACTGGGGCCATGCCTAAGTTATCAACTCCTTCGTCAGGGACTTTAGCATTAATAACCATTGCCCTTTCATCGACAGTCAAATAATTATCCCACCAGCCACGAAGTTGGCCAGTAAAACCTGCAACAATTATTTTGCAAATAGTTCTATATGTATTTTTCACACTTTTACAGATAGTCGCATACATAAGCATTCTATGCACAAGAATAGTCAATTGTCTATCAGTCAATCCATCAAGATTCCATTCGTAAATTTCGAAACCACTGTAAGACGTATTAGTCTGATTCCAATCACGTTCCTCTATTAAAACATCTTGAGGAGTAGGACGATTGTAATAATAAGTTTGCATTCTAGGTTTATCAGCATATCTGCTATCAGCAAACTTACTATTCTTTTTGGGATAACCTCTGAGTTTATTAAACTCTGACAAAACATCATTTTTATAATCAAAAGTAGTATCCAATTTATCAGCAAAATCTTTTGATAAATCAATAGGTTTGATATTCAAACCGGATAACTTTTTATCAAGAAGTTCTTCTAAATCATTTAAAGATTTAAATTTAAAATCCTAAATCTCAGGGGGTCTTTGAACATGAGTAAGAACAATTTGAGCTCCTGACTTGCTTCCTGAAGTAGAGGCAATATCAGTTATTTTCTTGCTAGTACTCATATCCTTTATCAAAACTGTTAAATCTTCAAGTTTTTTATCAAGAAAACTGATTTGTTCTCCCAAAACTTTAACATATAAGCTCAAATAATTATTTTGAGAAATTAATTTATTAATTACTGCGATGCTGACTGCAGCAACATCTTCATCAATAAATTTTTGAAATGCAGTAAAAGTAATACCTGTATTATTACATAAAACAAAAGGTGCTTGAGGAGGGTAAATGGCTTTAGTAATATTGCCACTCCCGTCTTTAGGTGTTATTTTGGCAATTTGATCATACGAGCAAGTTCATATGATGTTGTTAGACTTGTGCGCATGTTTGGTTTGGAGCCCCGGGGGCTCGGGTGAGTTTCGGATAGGCTACGGGGTGATTTGCACTTAGAAAATTTGAGATTTTTGCTGCAGCAGCTGTTCTGGTGTGCCCTTCTTCGCGTTCGCATAGGTAGTGTCGCGAACGCGAAAGGTAAAATGGGGGAAGCGGAATTTTCTTCTTCGCGAATGCGAAGCATTGGGGGTGGAACACTTCGCGAACGCGATCAGTCTCCTACAAACGCGATAGTTTAAGGGACCTGGGGGAGGGGAGTCATGTTTTTCTATGCAAACGCGTCCATTGGGTCGCGAACGCAAAGGCTTGGGGGGATCTTCCTTATGCGAACACGAAGTCCTTAGGCCGCTGTGCATCGCGATCGCGACAGGCCTCTCGCGAACGTGATGAAGGCATGTCCAGTGTTTTAAAACAGACTTCAAAGACGGGATTTGCTCAAAATTTCACATTTTCTTCACTTGAACTCAACCTTGGGCGATTTTTGAAGTGGGAATTCAACACCAAATCATAGGTTCGTGTTCGTAAACTAATTATTTTCAATTTCCATCAACATCCACTAGATTTCTAGGCCTAAATCTTGTTCTTTAAGGGTAGAAATTGGGGATTTTAGGAGAATTGGGGGTTTTGTAAATTTAGGGATTTAGACCTCGATTTGGGGTCGGATTCCGGAACTAATGACATATTCGGGCTCAGGGATGAATGGGTAAACGGAGTTTGGTCTGAACCTCGAGTTTGGACCAAGCAGGCCCGGGGTCGGTTTTTGACTTTTTTTTGAGAAAATTTGGAAAATCTGTAATTATTCATTAAAGTTGATTCCTTTAGTGATAATTGATGGTATTAAGCTATTTGTGACTAGATACAAGTGAGTTGGAGGTGAATTCTAAGGGAAAAGCGGTATTTGAGCACTGAGTGGCCTGGGAATTGAGGTAAGTGCCGTGTCTAACTTTAGCTTGAGGGAATAGGTATTATGTGTTTATTTGCTATGTGTTTGGTTGTTAAATACGATGTATAGGTGAGGTGACGAAGATCTATGCGTCATTGTCGAGTCATAGCATGCGAGTGAAATTCTACTCTTGTCTATTTTGTAGCCTTAAATTCTACTATCCATGCTAAGCGGGTTATTTGAAATGTTGGGTGACTTATATCTGGTTTCACTGAGATTTGGTAACTTTCGAATATTGATTCAAGGTTGAGGTTTCATTGTGCTATTGATTATGGGTAAAATACTGGTTTCTTTGTGATACTGCTATCCATCCGTTGTTATTAATTCTATGATTTGCGAGGAGGAGTGTAAAGCACGAAGGGTGATGCCGTGCATGCATTATTTATATTGTGAGAAAGAGTGTAAAGCATGAAGGGTGATGCCGTGTATATTATGAGAGGTGTAATGCACGAAGGGTGATACCGTGTTGTTCTATTTATTTATTTGGTGAGGTTGAGAGTAAAAGCACGAAGGGTGATGCCGTGTTGTTCTATTTATTTATTTGGTGAGGTTAAGAGTAAAAGCACGAAGGGTGATGACGTGCCGTTCTATTTATTTATTTATTTATTTTGTGAGGTTGAGAGTAAAAGCACGAAGGGTGATGTCGTGCAGTTTTCCTTTGCTATTTTATTTGCTCAATTTGTTTAAGGATTTTCGGTTTAATTCTGTCTTCTCATTATTCTCACTCATTATATTGTATTCCCCCACTATATGTCCCCTTCCCATTATTTTTGCGTTATTTCTTTATTTACTGTTGTTGCCACTAGCATGATTATACTGTTCAGGTTATATGTGGGTGTCCTATCCTAGCCTCGTCACTACTTCGCCGAGGTTAGGCTCGACACTTACCAGTACATGGGGTTGGTTGTACTGATGCCACACTCTGCACTTTCTGTGCAGATTTGGTACCGGCTCAGGTTGATCAAAATTTTGCAATTGGTCCTCTGTCCGGAGACTCAAGGTAGATCTGTCGGCGTTCACAGACCTTGAAGTCCCCGTCTATCTTTTATGTCCTACTGTTTTCTTTCATTCAGACAGTTGTATTTCTTTTAGACTATTACTTGTAGTAAATTCTAGAATGCTCGTGAATTGTGACTCCAGATCCGAGTGGTAGTAATTAATACAATTTTATAATATTTTGCACTTATTATATTTCATCTTAGTTAATTATTGTTATTTACCAAATGGAAATCAGGAATTGGTTTAATTATTCTCTAATGTTGGCTTGCCTAGCAAGTGAAATGTTAGGCGCCATCACGGTCCCGTCGGTGGAAAATTTTGGGTCGTGATAGTTAGTATCAGAGATCTTGGTTGCCTAGGTCTCACGATTCACGAGCAAGCGTAGTAGAGTCTGGAGGATCGGTATAGAGACGTCTGTGCTTATCTTCCAGAGGCTGTGAGGTTTAGAAACAAGTTTCACTTCTATTCTTCTGTGTCATGCGATTTTGCTTTCTCAATACTGATTGAACTCTTCCACTCTTATTCTCTCATAGATGGCGAGAACACGTACCGCTTTCTCAGCAGAGCAGCAGCCAGAGCCTCTAGTGACAGCTCCTACGCGGGGCAGAGGTCGAGGCCGAGGCCGTGCCAGAGGCGGAGGCAGGGGCAGGGCTCAGCCTAGAGCCCAAGCACAGCCCCAGCAGTGGAGCCTCAGATAGAGCTTGACGAGGAGGTTCCAGCCCAGACTATTCCTACCGGACCAGCTCAGGTTCCGGAGGGGTTCGTTGCCACCCCAGTACTTCAGGACGCTTTGGTCCGTTTGGTGGGCCTTATGGAGAGTGTGGCCCAAACTGGCGCATTTCCCATGGCACTAGCAGTCTCTGAGGCTGGAGGAGGAGCCTAGACTATCACCACTCCCTCTCCAGAGCAGATAGCTCCCTAGTACTAGGCTCCCACAGCTCAGCTAGTTGGATTAGTTCAGCTGGTTATTACGGCACAGGTTAGAGATAGGCCAGCTATGTCTTCTGAGACTTTATGGAGATTGGACAGGTTTATCAAGATCATATATATTCACTTCAGTGGTTCTCCTTCAGAGGATCCCCAGGAGTATCTTGACAGCTGTCACGAGGTCCTACGAAACATGGGTATAGTGGAGACCAATGGGGTCGATTTTGCTGTATTTCAGATGACTGGTTCCATCAAGAAATGGTGGAGAGATTACTTGTTGACCAGACCAGCTGGGTCGCTGCTCTTACTTGGGACCAGTTCTCTCAGCTCTTCATAGAAAAGTTTCTGCCTATCATATTGAGAGAGGAGCGTCGCCGTCAGTTTGAGCATCTCCAGCAAGGCAGTATAACTATTACTCATTATGAGACCCATTTTGTGGATTTGGCCCGTCATGCTATTCTTTTGCTTCCCACTAAGAGAGAGAGAGGGTGAGGAGGTTTATTGATGGACTTGCTCAGCCTATCAGATTGCAGATGGCTAAGAAAACTGGGAGTGAGATTTCTTTTCAGTCAGCTGCTAATGTTGCCAGACGAGTCGAAATGGTTCTTACTCAGGGAAGTCAGGAGTATGACAAGAGACCTCGTCATTCCGGTGAGTTCAGCGGTGCCTCGTCTAGAGGCAGGAGTACTTTTGGTAGAGGCCATCCTCCCAGGCCGTTTCATTCAGCGCTCCAGGCATCCCAAGGTGCCTCAGGTGGTCGTGGCCCTCAAATGCATTATTCCGTCTAGCTAGCCTACAGTGCACCACCAGCTCCTATTAGTGCACCTCCACTCCAGAGTTATCAGGTGGTTATTCAGGTCGACAGGGTCAGTTTTAGGGTCAGCAGTCACAGCAGCCGAGGTTATGTTATACTTGTTGTGATCCAAGGCACATTGCTAGATTTTGCCCTCGGGCAACGGGCAGCTCACAACATCAGAGTTCTTGTGCCATGGTTCCAACACCAGTTGCTGCACCACCTGCTCAGCCAGCCAGAGGCAGGGGTCAGGCAGCCAGAGGTAGAGGCCATACTGATAGAGGTGGAGGTCAGGCCGTTAGAGGTAGAGACCAGCCAGTTAGAGGCCGTCCCAGGGACGTAGTTCAAGGTGGTGGGGCCCAGCCCCGATGTTATGCTTTCCTAGCCAAGCCTGAGGCTGAGTCATCTGACGCTGTTATCACAAGTACTGTTTTAGTTTGTAGTAGAGATGCTTCAGTTCTATTTGATCAGGGATCTACTTACTCTTACGTGTCATCCTATTTTGCTTCCTATTTGGTTGTGCCCCGTGATTCTTTGAGTGCTTATGTGTATGTGTCCACACCAGTGGGAGATGCTATTGTTGTAGATTGTGTTTATCGTTCGTGTATGGTCACCATTGGGAGTCTTGAGACTCGTGTAGATCTTCTATTTCTCGACATGGTTGATTTTGATGTCATACTAGGTATGGATTGGCTGTCACCTTATCATGCTATATTAGATTGTCACGCCAAGATGGTGACCATAGCCTTGTAGGGGTTGCCTCGATTAAAGTGGAGAGGGAATCTTGGCCATTCTGCCAGCAGGGTTATCTCTTATGTGAAGTCCCGGCATATAGTCGAGAAGGGGTGTCTAGATTATTTAGCTTATGTCCGCACTTTTAGTGCGGAGGTTCCTTCCATGGATTCAGTGTCGGTTATTCGTGAGTTTCCAGAGGTGTTTCCTGTAGACTTGCCGGGGATGCCACCCGACAGGGATATTAATTTCTGCATTGATTTGGCTCCGAGCACTCGGCCCATTTCCATTCTGCCATACCGCACGGCCGCGTCAGAGTTGAAAGAATTGAAGGAGCAGTTGCAAGATTTACTTGATAAGGTCTTCATTAGACCTAGTGTCTCGCCCTGGGGTGCACCTGTGTTGTTTGTGAAGAAGAAGGATGGATCGATGAGGATGTGTATAGATTATCAGTAGTTGAACAAAGTCACTATCAAAAACAAGTATCCATTGCCGAGGATTGATGATTTATTTGATCAGCTTCAGGGTGCCCAAGTGTTTTCAAATATTGATTTAAGATCTGGCTACCATCAGTTGAGGATTAGGGCATCTGATGTTCTAAGACAGATATTTAGACTCGGTATGGGCATTATAAGTTTCTAGTGATGTCATTTGGGCTGACAAATGCCCCAGCATCATTCATGGATTTGATGAACCGGGTGTTCAAACCCTACTTGGATTCCTTTGTGGTTGTATTTATTGATGATATCTTGATCTACTCCCACAGTCGAGAGGAGCATGAGAAGCACCTTTGGATCGTTCTTCAGACTCTGAGAGACACCCAGTTATATGCTAAGTTCTCAAAATGCGAGTTTTGGTTGAGTTCAGTTGCTTTCTTGGGTCACGTTGTATCAGCAAAGGGTATTCAGGTGGATCCTAAGAAGATTGAGGCAGTTCACAACTGGCCTAGACCCACATCAGCTACAGAGATCCGTAGTTTCCTGGGTTTGGCGGGCTATTACAGTCGATTTGTGGATGGGTTTTCATCCGTGGCAGCCTCGTTGACCAGATTGACCCAGAAGGGTTCCCCGTTCAGGTGGTCAGACGAGTGTGAAGCAAGCTTTCAAAAGCTCAAGACAGCTTTGACTACGGCACCGGTATTGGTGTTACCCACAGGTTCAGGATCTTATACAGTATATTGTGATGCATCTCGTATTGGTCTTGGTGCGGTATTGATGCAGGGTGGCAAGGTCTTTGCATATGCTTCGCGGCAGCTGAAGGTTCACGAGAAGAATTACCATGTTCATGATCTAGAGCTGGCAGCCATTGTTCACGCGCTGAAGATTTGGAGGCACTATCTTTATGGCGTGCCATGTGAGGTGTTCACTGATCATCGGAGCTTGCAGTATTTGTTCAAGCAAAAGGAATTCAATTTGAGGCAGAGAAGGTGGTTGGAGTTATTGAAAGACTATGATATCACCATATTGTATCATCTTGGGAAGGCCAATGTGGTGGCCGATGCTTTGAGTAGAAAGTCAGTCAGTATGGGTAGCTTTGCATATATTCCAGTCGGTGAGAGACCACTTGCATTGGATGTTCAGGCCTTGGCCAACCAGTTCGTGAGGTTGGATGTTTATGAGCCCAGCCGTGTTCTAGCTTGTACAGTTGCTCGGTCTTCTTTGTTTGAGCGCATCAGAGATCTGTAAGATGATGATCCTCATTTACTTGTCCTTAGAGACACAATGCGGCATGGTGGTGCCAAGCAGGTTACTGTTGGAGATGACGGAGTTTTGAGGATGCATGGTCGTATTTGTGTGCCTAATGTGGATGGGCTTTGTGAGTTGATCCTTGAGGAGGCCCATAGTTCTCGGTATTCTATTCACCCGGGCGCTGCCAATATGTACCAGGACCTGCGGCAGCATTATTGGTGGAGGAGGATGAAGAAAGACATAGTTTCCTATGTAGCTCGGTGCCTAAATTGCCAGCAGGTAAAGTGTGAGCTTCAGAGACCTGGTGGTTTACTTCAGAGGTTAGAGATTCCTGAGTGGAAGTGGGAGCGTATCACTATGGATTTTGTTTTTGGACTCCCATGGACTCAGAGGAAGTTCGATGCAGTTTGGGTCATTGTGGACAGGCTGACTAAGTCAGCGCATTTCATTCCTGTGGCGGTTACCTATTCCTAGGAGCGCTTGGCAAAGATTTACATCCGAGAGATCGTCCGTCTTCACGGTGTGCCCGTGTCTATTATATCTGACCGAGGTAAATAGTTCACCTCACACTTCTGGAGGGCAGTACAGCGTGAGTTTTGTATGCGGTTTGAGCTGAGCACCGCATTCCATCCTCAGACGGACGGGCAATCAGAGCGCACTATTCAGATATTGGAGGATATGCTTCGCGCTTGTGTTGTAGACTTTGGAGGTTCTTGGGGTCAATTTTTTCCACTTGCGGAGTTTGCTTATAATAATAGTTACTAGTAGAGCATTCAGATAGCTCCATATGAGGCATTATACGGAAGGCGAGGCCGTTCGCCAGTTGGGTTGTTCGAGTCGGAAGAGGCTCGGTTGTTGGGCACAGACTTAGTAGAGGATGCCTTGGATAAGGTCAAGATTATTCAGGATCGACTTCACATAGCTCAGTCCAGGCAGAAGAGTTATGCCGACCGTAGAGTTCGTGATGTTGCATTCATGGTCGGAGAGAGAGTGTTACTTCGGGTATCACCCATGAAGGGTGTAATGAGGTTCTAAAAGAAGGGCAAGTTGAGCCCTAGGTATATCAGACCTTTTGAGATTTTGGAGAGAGTGGGAGAGTTGGCTTGGCTTATAGGCTTGCGTTGCCACCTAGTTTAGCAGTTGTTTATCCAGTATTCCATGTGTCCATGCTTCGAAAATATCACGGTGATCTGTCCCATGTGTTAGATTTCAACTCTGTCCAGTTGGATAAGGATTTGACTCACGAGAAGGAGCCGGTGACAAATCTAGCCCTACAAGTTCGCCAGTTGAGATCAAAGAGTTACCCTTCAGTTCGAGTGTAGTGGAGATGTCAGCCTATTGAGACAGCTACTTGGGAGTCCAAGTCCGATATGCGGAGTAGATATCCCCACCTTTTCACCAGCCCAGGTACTTTTCTATGTCCGTTCGAGGACGAACAGTTATTTTAGAGGTGGAGAATGTGATGATCCAAAAGGTCATCTTATGTTTTAGACCTCGAATCTGCGCTCTTAAGCCTTAAAAATATTATATTTATCCTTCTCGATTTGTGTGTGCAGTCCAGGCATGTTTCCGGAAAGCTTTATGTTGAAAATTAATGAAAACAAGAATTTATGCCTTAAAAGTTGATTTTATATGACTTCGGTCAATATTTTTGGTAAGCGGGACCAGATCCGTGTTTTGACGGTGCCGGTGGGTCCGTATCAAATTATTGGACTTGGGCGTATGCCCGGAATCAAATTCCGAGGTCCATAGCCCGAGAAATGAATTTTTGACTAAAATTGAATTTCAAAAAATTAATGGTTTTAAAGTATATGCTTAATGCTTGATTTTGATGGTATCGGGCCCGTATTTTGGTTCCGGTGCCCGGTACAGGTCTGTTATAATATCTGAACTATGTCTGTGAAATTTGGTGAGAAAACGGAGATTAAATGACATGAATGGGACCTTCGGTTGAGAAAATAGTAACTTTAAGTGTTCTTGAGAATTTCTTTGATTTTGATACTAAATCTGTAGTTTTAGGTGTTATTTTGGTAATTTGATCGCACGAGCAAGTCCTTATGATGTTGTTAGACTTGTGCACATGTTTGGTTTGGAGACCCGAGGGCTCGGGTGAGTTTCGGATAGGCTACGGGGTGATTTGCACTTAGAAAATCTAAGATTTTTGCTGCAGCAGCTGTTCTGGTGTGCCCTTCTTCGCGTTCGCGTAGGTAGTGTCGCGAACGCGAAAGGTAAAACAGGGGCAGGGGAAATTTCTTCTTTGCGAACACCAAGGACTGGTCACGAACGTGAAGCATTGGGGGTGGTACCTTTCGCGAACGCGATCAGTCTCCCGCGAAAGCGATAGTTCAAGGGACCTGGGGAGGGAAGTCATGTTTTTCTACGCGAACGCGTCCATTGGGTCGCGAACACGAAGGCTTGGGGGGAGCTTCCTTACACAAACACGTAGAAAGACTCGCAAACACGAAGGCCTTAGGCCGTTGAGCATCGCGATAGGCCTCTCGCGAACGCGATGAAGGCCTGTCCAGTGTTTTAAAACAGACTTCAAAGACGGGATTTGCTCAAAATTTTACATTTTCTTCACTTGAACTCAACCTTGGGTGATTTTTGAAGTGGGAATTCAACACCAAATCATAGGTTCGTGTTCTTAAACTCATTCCTTTCAATTTGCATCAACACACAATAGATTTCTAGGCCTAAAGCTTGTTCTTTAAGGGTAGAAATTAGGGGTTTTAGGAGAATTGGGGGTTTTGTAAATTTGGGGATTTAGACCTCGATTTTGGGTCAGATTCTGGAACTAATGACATATTCGGGCTTGGGGGTGAATGGGTAAACGGAGTTTGGTCTGAACCTCGAGTTTGGACCAAGCGGGCCCAAGGTCGGTTTTTGACCTTTTTTGAGAAAATTTAGGAAATCTATAATTATTCATTAAAGTTGATTCATGTAACGATAATTGATGGTATTAAGCTATTTGTAACTAGATACGAGTGAGTTGGAGGTTAATTCTAAGGGAAAAGCAGTACTTGAGCAGTGAGTGGCCTGCGAATCGAGATAAGTGTCGTGTCTAACTTTGGCTTGAGGGAATAGGTATTATGTGTTTATTTGCTACATGTTTGGTTGTTAAATACGATGTATAGGTAAGGTGACGAGCATCTATGCGTCATTATCGAGTCATAGCATGCGAGTGTAATTCTATTCTTGTCAAATTTGTAGCCTTAAATTATACTATCCATGCTTAGTTGGTTATTTGAAATGTTGGGTGACTTATATCTGGTTTCACTGAATTTTGGTAATTTTCGAATATTGATTCAAGGTTGAGGTTAGATTGTGCTATTGATTATGGGTAAAATATTGGTTTCTTTGTGATACTCATATCCATCCGTTGTTATTGATTCTGCGATTTGTGAGGAGAAGTGTAAAGCACGAAGGGTGATGTCGTGCATGCATTATTTATATTGTAAGGAAGAGTGTAAAGCACGAAGGGTGATGCCGTGTATATTATGAGATGTTTAATGCACGAAGGGTGATGTTGTGTTGTTCTACTTTATTTATTTGGTGAGGTTGAGAGTAAAAGCACGAAGGGTGATGCCATGCCGTTCTATTTATTTATTTGGTGAGGTTGAGAGTAAAAGCACGAAGGATGTTGTCGTGTCGTTCTATTTATTTATTTATTTGGTGAGGTTGAGAGTAAAAGCACAAAGGGTGATGCCGTGCAGTTTTCCTTTGCTGTTTTATTTGCTCAATTTGTTTAAGGATTTCGGTTTAATTCTATCTTTCCATTATTATCACTCTTTATATTGTATTCCCCCACTGTATGTCCCCTTCCCATTATTTCTGCATTATTTCTTTATTTACTGTTGTTGCCACTAGCATAATTATACTGTTCAGGTTATATGTGGGTGTCTTGTACTAGCCTCGTCACTACTTCGCTGAGGTTAGGCTTGACACTTACCAGTATATGGGGTCGGTTGTACTGATGCCGCACTCTGCACTTTCTGTGCAGATTTGGTACCGGCTCAGGTTGATCGAGATTTTGCTAGTGGTCCGCTGTCCGGAGACTCAAGGTAGATCTGTCGGCGTTCACAGACCTTGAAGTCCCCGTCTATCTTTTATGTCCTACTTTTTCTTTCATTCAGACAATTATATTTCTTTCAATTTATTACTTGTAGTAAATTCTAGAATGCTCGTGAATTGTGACTCTAGATTCGGGTGGTAGTAATTAATACAGTTTTATAATATTTCACACTTATTATATTTTATCATAGTTAATTATTGTTATTTACTTAATGGAAATCAGGAATTGGTTTAATGATTCTCTAATGTTGGCTTGCCTAGCAAGTGAAATGTTAGGCACCATCACTGTCCCGTCGGTAGGAAATTTCGTGTCGTGACACCTAACCCAACCCGCTAGGTAAGCCAACTTTCAATTATCCAATTCCAATAATAATTATTAAAGCAATTTAAGTGAATATAAATCTTAATCCCATACATCCCCCAAGAACTGGTAGTACAAATCATGAGCTTCTAAGAATAGAGTATACAAAGCGGAAATGAAATAATTACATAGTCTTTTTCAATAATAAATAAACAAAGCTTTTATAAATCTAAGGCTACCATGAATAAGAGACAGCCACAACAGGAATGCAGGTACATCTTCAAATCCCGCAACCATCGAGCACAGCAACAAAAGCAGCCAACATCTGCACGCAATGTGCAGAAGTGTAGCATCAGTACAACCGATACCATGTACTGAGTAAGTAACAAACCTAGCCTTAGGTTGAAAGTAGTGATGAGCTTGTACCAAGGTCAGAGTCCAACTTCCATAACCAACAATAGTTCATAACAATATTAAACAAGTAATACCAGAAGTAACTCAAAGAATACATGCTCAGCTAAATCATGACTTCTGAAAATAGTTCTGTCTTTCAAGTACATCAATGAAAACCCAAATTGTTTACCGAAATTACCAAAAATATGAATAAGTTTGAAAACAGTAATTCTTTCCAAAATCCTTTCAATAATAAATAAAATGTCTCCTTTTATTTCCAGATAACCAGTGTAAAACAAATGCATCATTATGCCCATCTGTCAACATGTGTGAGAAATCATGAATAATGTGATACCGTACAGCATGAGGAAAACATATCTCTATGCATGTATGTCATGTGTGAATATCAATGCAATGTATCTCAGAGATTGTACTCATGTACTCACACTCTCAGAGTACTCAATCTCACAGTCTCACATTCTCTCTCACTATGCTCAGCACACTCAATCACTCAACGCTATACAATACTTGCTGTGGCGTGCAACCCGAACCCTGTTTATAGTCGATTGTGCTCACTGGGGGTGTGTACAGACTCATGAGGGGCTCCTACAGCCCAAGCGCTATAAGCACAGATAACTCACTTGCTGCACGGACAACTCAAGTGTTATAATATCATATCTGGATCCGCACGGACAACTCACATGCTGCACGGACAACTCACGTGCTATAATAATATCTGGATCTGCACGGCCAACTCACGTGCAATAGTATAATATATGGATCCGCACGGCCAACTCACATGTTGCACGGCCACCTCACGTGCAATAGTATAATATATATAAAGCCAACATGGCCTGCTGCGGCGTGCAGCCCGATCCCAAAACTATCTTCACAATCAGGCCTTCGGCCTCCCTCAGTCATCAATCTCTCCAGTCTCTCTCATGGGCTCACAATGTCATGAGAATAGCCCAAAATGATAATATGATGTATCAATAAATAACAATAGAGACTAAGATATGATATGCAATGAAATGAATATGACTGAGTACGAATTTTCAATTTAAAATAAATAATTCACAACAATATGACCTATGTGGATCCCAATAATACTGGCACGTAGCCTCAACATGATTTTTAATATGCTTTTCAGCTCAATTTCTTTAACTCATAAAACCGCATGGAAAATGCCAAGATCATTTAACTACAAAATTCCACAGAAACAATTATGTCACAATTTCTATAGTCCACGCCCATACATCCGTCACCTAGCATGTGCGTCACCTCCGAAAAATTCACGAAATACATATATTCAGGGTCCATACCCTCAACTCCAAGATTAGAAGAGTTACTTACCTCGAACAAGCCGAATCCAATGTCGAGCAAGCTAAACAATGCTCCAGAAATCCCATTATGCGCGTATCAACTCCCGAACGCCTCGAATATACCACAATTAATTTGATTCAGCTCACAAAAATTATAGGAATTAATTCCATATCAAACTACTAATATTTTCCAAAAATCCGAAATTATGCCTCAAAAATCACCCGTGGGGCCCACATCTCGGAATCCGATAAAACTCATAAAATGCGAACCGCCATTCAACCACGAGTCCAACCATACCAAAATTACTCAAATCCGATCACAACTCAGCCTTCAAATCCACAATTAAAGTTTATGAATTTTTCTACTATTTTCAACCCAAAACACTAATTTGTTGATAAAATCAATAATAGATTCGTGTAATTTAACCAAAACCGAGTTAGAATCACTTACCCCGTTGTTTTCCTTGAAAAACTCCCGAAAATCGCCTCTTCCCGAGCTCAAATCCGTCAAAAACTGAACGAAGTCCCATTTTCAGAACTTAAACTCTCTGTCCAGACCTCTCTTCTATGCGAACGCAACAAGTCCCTCGCGTTCGCGAAGCACAACTCGACTACCCACAAATTTAACCCTTCGCGAACGCGACCGTGGCTTCGCGAACGCGAAGCTTTGCAAATCTTACCCTTCGCGAACGCGACCACGGCTTCGCGAACATGACCACGGCTTCACGAACGCGAAGCTTTACCAGCTCAGACCTTCGTGAATACGACCGCCACCTCGCGAACGCGTAGAACAAGGACCCGGGGGTCCCCAATAGCCTCACTCCTCTTCGCGAATGCGACACCTCTCACGTGTTCACGATGCACACACAGACCATACATTCGTGTTCGTGTCATCCCTTTCGCGGACGCGAAGAACAAAACCTCACACTCAGAAAACACTCTTCGCGAATGCGAAGGCCCACTCGGGAACGCGAAAGAGAAAATCAGAAAAATGCAACAGCAGATAACAGCAATCTCACCAAGGCCAAAAATGATCCGTTAACCATCCAAAACTCACCCGAGCCCCTCGGGACCTCAACCAAATATACCAACAAGTCCTAAAATATCATAAGAACTTAGTCGAACCCTCAAATCACCTCAAACAATGCTAAAATCATGAATTACACCTCAATTCAAGCCTAATGAACTTTGAACTTTCAAATTTTATATCTTGTGCCGAAATACATCAAATCAATCCGGAATGACTTCAAATTTTGCACACAAGTCATAAATGACATAACGAAGCTATTCAAATTTCAATAATCGGATTCCGACCTCGATATCAAAAGGTCAACCCCCCGGTCAAACTTCCCAAAAATTCATCTTTCGGCATTTTAAGCCTATTTCCACTACGGACCTCCAAATAATTTTCTGGACACGCTCCTAAGTCCAAAATCACCGTACGGAGCTATTGGAATCATCAAAACTCCATTCCGAGGTCGATTACACATAAGTCGATATCCGGTCACTATTTTAACTTAAGCTTTAAACCTTAGAACTAAGTGTTCCAATTCATTCCAAAACCTCACCGGACCCGAACCAATTACCCCGGCAAGTCACACAACAACTGTAAAGTATAATTTTAGTAGAAAATGGGGAACCAGGATTGTAATACTCAAAACGACTGGTCGGGTCGTTACATTCTCCCCCACTTAAACATATGTTCATCCTCGAACGTGCCAAGAGTTGTTTCCAAGCCATCAAATCACTATTCCATCTTACCACACACGTACTCGGGGGTGAACTCACGTCACCCTATTCCATATGAGCTTGACAACACAATACAACTGAAATCATTGAATTTAACTTTAGCCTATAAACCTTGGAATTTAATTTCTAATTAATTTCTAACCTTTATAATTTCTTTCAAGACACGAATCTTACATTTACACCCTATATGAGTTTGAACAAGTTTTATCAAGCCATAACCATAACCATAACCACAGACATAATCACCTAACATATTACACAACTCGCATACTCATAGCACCATTCCTGACCACAGTGACTACTCCAAAACCAACCAAATACTAGTATTAAGCCCATATCAAACCAAACCTCATCCCAAAACCTTCATACACTGTTGATAATAAAAGAAACATGCGAAATTTCATGACCACTTACCAGATCAACAAGTCACGGAACTCTCTTGCCCCAACCAGAACCATAATCGCTTTATGAGCCGACTCTCAATATTATACTCCCGAATATACCAAAATCAAACCTGATACTACCCATTCTAGGTCCAATGACCTTATATTACTAAACATAATTATTCCGTAGACATGCCGCACCAATATAACTCAGAGCCACATCATGTGCCATCCATGCTGTTACAACCCAAATTCGCGTACCTTTGATCACGCCGTAAGTTAGTCGACGTAAATCCAAGAAGAGATTATCTTTGCGATGATAAGAAGTTAATCCTATTGGTCTTAAACAATACAAGGGTGTATAAGAGTGGTTAACAAGTATTAAAAGTTAAACGAATCAAGGATGTTGTGACCCGTATTTTTGGGTAACACTAGAGGTGATTAATTGTCCCAAGAGGTCATGTTTTAATGTATTTTAATCATATAATATCCGCATCATAAGTCTTGAAGTCAAGCGAGTTATGAAACAAAGTCGATAAAAGTTGTCGCAACTTACGTTTATAATTTTACTTAAACTTTAGGTCAAATGTTACTACATTTTTCTCCCAATATACTTCGAATTATGGGGTGATCTACCTATCAAATTGAATATCTATGAGTCTAGTTTCCAATGCATTAAACCGTTTGTCGATACGATCTCGGAATCGAGAGATATTCGCGTTTTCGTGAGAGTGCGCCAAGCAGCTCTCTATGGGGCCCACATAGGCGGTTTAAGACATATGGATATATATAAGATACCTCAACCCCGTTTTAAGTCATTATTTTTCAGTATATTCAGACCTTAGAACCCTAAAAACACTCTCTCAAGGTTCTCTCATGATCCAAGACC
Source organism: Nicotiana tomentosiformis (assembly GCF_000390325.3). Lineage (NCBI taxonomy): Eukaryota > Viridiplantae > Streptophyta > Magnoliopsida > Solanales > Solanaceae > Nicotiana > Nicotiana tomentosiformis. Next base: position 125,089,319 of record NC_090814.1, on the reverse strand, counting down.
CAAACAAAGGGCAAACAACACAAATCAAGTGTCGGGAATCCCGTGGCGCTAGTAAGTTTCTTGTTCTTCTTGTTGTTGCTGATTTTTGTGTTGTTACAGCTCGTGTGGGAGGTTGTTTTAAGTGTTTTATGTTCTGTAAATACTCCTTCAAGTTTTTAATATCAACCCTAGGTGATTTCAAGTCTTCTAAAGTAATTCTAGTGCCGAAAAACCCGAATTGATTGCTAGTTTCGCTTCCTTGTTCTTGTGGCAGAATTGGAGAGATATTTCGTGGAAAATTAAGGTCAAATTGGAGTTGTTATTTCTGTTTAAAGGTAAGGAACCTCTTACTCTATATATATATTTAAGATTATCCAAGTTGCGGCTAAGTCGTTGAAGCTAGAACTTGTGAAATATATATCGAAAGGCTTGGTAGTAATGTTGTTGGTTGGTGGACTGTTTTGGGAGGCTCAATATGATTATTAATGATGTTGTTTGGGCTGTTTGGTGATTGTATTGACTTGTGTGAAGTCATATAAATAGGGGAGGTGCTGTCCGTTTCATCGTAAAATAGGTTGCGGTCGATACATAATAGTTACGACGCTTAAACGATAATGATAGTGTCATTTCTCTTATTGTAGACTAAGGAGTCGTGAAATTTGCATAGCTTGAGGTTGGGCAGTATATACAAGGTATGTGAGGCTATCCCCTTCATTCTTTTGCACGACTCCGATTGTACATAATGTAATGAACGAGCTCCCAAAGATACTCTACTCTTAGAAGCTAGCAGTACTTACATTGCTGCCCTTCTTATGAAACGATTGATATTGATGTTACTTATCTTATTCTTATATTATCAATGTTGTTGGTAGTTCCTAATTCTTATAAGATTCTTGATGAAGATTTAATCCTAATAACGTGTACGAAGGATACCGACCTTACGTCACTCCGAAAGGTTCAAAATGTGATTCCAATGAGTCCAGCATGCATCATATATATGTATCGATTTTACTCTACCGAGCCGCGCTATAGTTGGCCGGGTACGGCACCTATTGTGCAACCACTGATCAGTTGGGTTTTATCGAGCTCCACGTGGCCGGGTATGATTCTACCGAGCCCTATGATGGCCCGGTACATTTTACCGAGCCTATTATGGCCGGGTATGATATGATGATGGTGATGCCACAAAGGCGTATGTTTTAAAATTTTATGTATATATATGTATGTATCATGTGTTTCATGTCAGTAGCCCTCAGAGGTACCCAGATGTCACAGGTTGTATATTCCCTATCCCTATTTACATTATTGTTCTTACTTATGCTTTCCTGCCTTACATACTCAGTACTTTATTCATACTGACGTCCCTTTTATTTGTGGACGTTGCATGTCGTGCTGCAGGTCCTGATAGATGGGTAGACGTAGCTCCCCCACCACAGTAGGCTGTCCAATTCAGCGGTTATTGGCGAGATCCCTTCTCCGGACTTGCCGTGGTCTTGGTATACATTTTTGTTATAGATATTATGGGTATATCGGGGCCCTGTTCCGGCAATGTTCTAGAACTTATGTTCCTTTAGAGGCTCATAGACAGGTGTCGACTCATGGTAGCTCGTACCTTATATATAGTTTCTTGACAGTCTTGTCGTCCCATATTATGTATGTTCATGACATTATCTTTCATTGTTTGATGTTCATGATCCATGTCTGCCATTTATATTGATCTTGGCGGCCCTTAAAGATAATAAAGAAGGTTAGATAAAATGTACGTTGGTGCTCGGCAAGTATGGCCCGGGTGCTAGTCATGACCCTCCAGTTGGGTCGTGACAAACTTGGTATCAGAGCAAGTCTGTCCTAGGGGTTGTCTATGAGCCGTGTCTAGTAGAGTTTTGATTATGGATGTGTAGCGCGCCACATTTATAATCAGGAGGCTACGTGACATCTAGGGTTGTTACCTTCTTCCTGAATCTAGATCGTGCGTAGAGTTGAGTCGTAAGTGTTCATATCTAATATTCACCTTGTTTTCTTTTAGCGATGCCTTCGACTAGGAAGCAAGCGATTAGTAAACGGCTTGATACAGCTGTGGGAGAGGGTAACATTCAGGTGCCTCCAGCCATAGCAGGCCAAAGTGAGCCTCAGAGTGAGATTCCGTCTCATACCTCTCTGTCTCCTCTAAAGGATATTAAGAGGCACCCAGTACATCCATTTCCTCCGTCTGGCACTACAGACCACGATATGCACAGTGCGGTGCAGTTGTTGACTAGCTTGGTAGCTGCTCAGGCTCAGAGGTAGAATACGGGTGCTGTTGATAAAGCGGTTAGTGCGAGAGTTCATGATTTTATTAATCTAGACACTCCAGTGTTTACCAGATCAGACCCCAAGAAGGACCTGCAAACATTTATTGATCAGGTTCATTGTACAATGCGGGTTATGCATGCTAGTGATACGGAGGTAGTAGAGTTGGCTTCTTATCGGTTACGGGATTTAGCGATTTTATGGTATGATAGTTGGGAGAGATCTAGGGGTCCGAACGCTCCTCCAGCCGTGTGGAAGGAATTTTCTGAGGCCTTTCTTCGTCACTACTTGCCAGCTGAGATACGACGAGCTAGAGCTGATAAGTTCTTGAACCTTCGATAGGGTAATATGAGTGTACGAGAGTATAGTATACAGTTTGATTCTTTAGCAAGGTATACTCCCCATATGGTGGCTGAGATGAGTAATAGGGTGCACCTGTTCGTGAACGGGTTGGGACCACATCTGATAAATGAGTGCACAACAGCCTCTTTGGTAGAGGGCATGGATATTTCCCGTATTCAGGCTTATACCCAGACCCTTCAGGATCATAAGTTATATGCTAAGCTCTCTAAATGTGAATTCTTGCTGAACTCAGTAGCATTCCTTGGCCATGTGATATCTGATGAGGGTATTAGTGTCGATACTCAGAAGATCGATGCAGTGAAGAATTGGCCGAGACCTACAACACCATCAGAAGTCCGCAGCGTCCTGGGGCTAGCAGGATATTATAGGCGGTTTGTAGAAGGGTTTTCCTCTATATCAGCACCATTGACTAAGTTAACACAGAAAACTACCAAGTTCCAGTGATCTGATGCTTGTGAACATAGTTTTCAGGAGCTAAAGAATCGATTGACATCCGCGCCAGTGCTCGCTCTCCCAGAAGGAACAGAAGGTTATGTGGTATATTGTGATGCCTCAGGTATAGGTTTTGGGTGCGTATTGATGCAACGTGGGAAGGTGATTGCTTATGCATCAAGACAATTAAAGAAGCATGAAAAGAATTACCCGACTCATGATTTGGAATTGGCTGCAGTAATATATGCTTTGAAGATATGGCGACACTACTTATACGGCGTCCATGTTGACATCTACACAGATCACAAGAGTTTACAATACATCTTCAAGCAGAAGGAGTTGAATTTGAGGCAGCGTAGGTAGCTTGAATTACTGAAAAACTATGACGTCGAGATATTGTACCATCCCGGTAAGGCCAATGTTGTGGCAGACGCTCTCAGCCATAAGTCAATGAGAAGCTTAATACATATTGAGGCAGGTAGACAAGGGTTGACCAAAGAGCTTCACCAGCTGGCCAATATGAGAATCAGATTGTTGGACTCTGATGACGGAGGTGTTACTGTACAGAATACAGCAGAATCATCTTTGGTAGCCGAGGTAAAAGCACGGCAATATGAAGATCCTACCTTAGTAAGATTGAGAGAGGGAATTCAGCAGTGTAAGATTACAGCTTTCAAGATCGGAGGAGATGGGACACTGAGATACCAGGGCCGATTATGTGTGCCTAGTGTGGCAGGGTTGCGAGAGAAGATTATGATTGAGATTCATCAGTCCCGATATTCTATCCATCCCGGCTCGACAAAGATGTATCATGACGTTAAGGAGCAGTATTTGTGGGATAACATGAAGGAGTCTATTGCAGAATTTGTAGCTCAGTGTCGTAATTGTCAACAAGTAAAGATCGAGCATCAGAAACCCAGTGGATTGATTCAGAATATAGAGATTCCGACCTGGAAATGGGAAGTGATTAATATGGACTTCATTATTGGATTACCTCGCTGTTATCATAAGTTTGACTCCATCTGGGTGATAGTTCATCGACTTACAAAATCTGCCCATTTTCTGCCAGTTAAGACAACTTACACGGCTAAAGATTATGCGAAGTTGTATATCAAGGAGATTGTTAGGCTTTATGGTGTGCCGGTATCTATTATATCAGACCGAGGAGCTCAATTTATGGCTAACGTTTGGAGGTCTTTTCAGAAGGGTTTAGGCACACAAGTAAATCTCAGCACTGCATTCCATCCGCAGACTGACAGACAGGCTGAACATACCATTCAGACGCTTGAAGATATGCTACGAGCATATGTTCTAGATTTCAAGGTGAATTGGGATGACCATCTGGTACTTATAGAATTCGCCTACAATAATAGCTACAATTCTAGTATTAAAATGGCCCCGTATGAGGCACTGTATGTGAGGAGATGTAGATCACCAGTTGGATGGTTCGAATTCGGTGAGACAGAATTATATGGGCAAGATTTGATTCACCAAGCCATTGAGAAGGTGAAAGTGATACAAGAGCGACTGAGGACGGCACAAAGCAGGCAAAAGTCTTATTCCGATATCCGATGTCGTGATCTAGAATTTGAGGTTGGTGATTCGGTTTTCCTGAAGATCTCGCCGATGAAGGGTGTTATGTATTTTGGGAAGAAGGGTAAGTTGAGTCCGCGGTATATTAGGCCGTACAAAATTCTTCGACGAATTGGACAGGTTGCTTATGAGTTAGAATTGCCATCTGAATTGGAATTTGTACACCTGGTATTCCATGTATCTATGTTGAGGAAATGTATTGGAGACCCTTCTCGGGTTGTCCCTATCAAAGATGTACAAGTTACAGAGGATCTATCATATGATGAAGTGCCAGTGGCTATATTAGATCGACAAGTCCGCAAGCTGAGAATAAAGGATGTAGCTTCCGTCAAAGTATTATGGAGGAACAAGAATATTGAAGAAATGACATGGGAAGCAGAAGAGGAGATGAAGTCTAAATACCCTTACCTATTCCAGAGTGAAGATAACGAGGATGCCGGGGGAAAGAAGGACGCATTATAAGGTGGAACGGCTCTATGAGGTAAGCAATAGCTTGTGAATACTTTTTTTAATACAAAATGGTGATATGCAGATAATGTACATATCCATAATGCTTTGTATAGTCTTGTAAGGCCATAGGTTGGGTTTAACTGCTTGCAAGTTTGGCTAGTGTCCATTTTATAGGGGAAGCTCAGCCGGAAATTTCCGTCGGAATCCACGATGAGTTAGACACCCCATAAACCCTTACATTCGAGGACGAATGTTCCTAAGGGGGAGAGGGTGTTACAACCCAAATTCGCGTACCTTAGATCACGCCGTAAGTTAGTCGACGTAAATCCAAGAAGAGATTATCTTTGAGATGATAAGAAGTTAATCTTATTGATCTTAAACGATACAAGGGTGTATAAGAGTGGTTAACAAGTATTAAAAGTTAAACGAATCAAGGATGTTGTAACCCGTATTTTCGGGTAACACTAGAGGTGATTAATTGTCCCAAGAGGTTATGTTTTAATGTATTTGAATCATATAATATCCGCATCATAAGTCTTGAAGTCAAGCGAGTTATGAAACAAAGTCGATAAAAGTTGTCGCAACTTACGTTTATAATTTTACTTAAACTTTAGGTCAAATGTTTCTACATTTTTCTCCCAATATACTTGGAATTATGGGGTGATCTACCTATCAAATTGAAGATCTATGAGTCTAGTTTCCAACTCATTAAACCGTTTGTCGATACGATCTCCGAATCGAGAGATATTCGCGTTTTCATGAGAGTGCGCCAAGTAGCTCTCTATGGGGCCCACATAGGCGGTTTAAGACATATGGATATATATAAGATACCTCAACCCCGTTTTAAGTCATTATTTTTCAGTATATTCAGACCTTAAAACCCTAAAAACACTCTCTCAAGGTTCTCTCATGATCCAAGACCCAAACAAAGGGCAAACAACACAAATCAAGTGCCGGGAATCCCGTGGCGCTAGTAAGTTTCTTGTTCTTCTTGTTGTTGCTGATTTTTGTGTTGTTCCAGCTCGTGTGGGAGATTGTTTTAAGTGTTTTATGTTCTTTAAATACTCCTTCAAGTTTTTAATATCAACCCTAGGTGATTTCAAGTCTTCTAAAGTAATTCTAGTGCCGAAAAACCCGAATTGATTGCTAGTTTCGCTTCCTTGTTCTTGTGGCAGAATTGGAGAGATATTTCGTGGAAAATTAAGGTCAAATTGGAGTTGTTATTTCTGTTTAAAGGTAAGGAACCTCTTACTCTATATATATATATATTTAAGATTATCCAAGTTGCGGCTAAGTCGTTGAAGCTAGAACTTGTGAAATATATATCGAAAGGCTTGGTAGTAATGTTGTTGGTTGGTGGACTGTTTTGGGAGGCTCAATATGATTATTAATGATGTTGTTTGGGCTGTTTGGTGATTGTATTGACTTGTGTGAAGTCATATAAATAGGGGAGGTGCTGTCCGTTTCATCGTAAAATAGGTTGCGGTCGATACATAATAGTTACGACGCTTAAACGATAATGATAGTGTCATTTCTCTTATTGTAGACTAAGGAGTCGTGACATTTGCATAGCTTGAGGTTGGGCAGTATATACAAGGTATGTGAGGCTATCCCCTTCATTCTTTTGCATGACTCCAATTGTACATAATGTAATGAACGAGCTCCCAAAGATACTCTACTCTTAGAAGCTAGCAGTACTTACATTGCTGCCCTTCTTATGAAACGATTGATATTGATGTTACTTATCTTATTCTTATATTATCAATGTTGTTGGTAGTTCCTGATTCTTATAAGATTCTTGATGAAGATTTAATCCTAATAACGTGTACGAAGGATACCGACCTTACGTCACTCCGAAAGGTTCAAAATGTGATTCCAATGAGTCCAGCATGCATCATATATATGTATCGATTTTACTCTACCGAGCCGCGCTATAGTTGGCCGGGTACGGCACCTATTGTGCAACCACTGATCAGTTGGGTTTTATCGAGCTCCACGTGGCCGGGTATGATTCTACTGAGCCCTATGATGGCCGGGTACATTTTACCGAGCCTATTATGGCCGGGTACGATATGATGATGGTGATGCCACAAAGGCGTATGTTTTAAAATTTTATGTATATATATGTATGTATCATGTGTTTCATGTCAGTAGCCCTCAGAGGTACCCAGATGTCACAGGTTGTATATTCCCTATCCCTGTTTACATTATTGTTCTTACTTATGCTTTCCTACCTTACATACTCAGTACTTTATTCGTAGTGACGTCCCTTTTATTTGTGGACGTTGCATGTCGTGCTGCAGGTCCTGATAGACGGGTAGACGCAGCTCCCCCACCACAGTAGGCTGTCCAGTTCAACGGTTATTGGCGAGATCCCTTCTCCGGACTTGCCGTGGTCTTGGTATGCATTTTTGTTGTAGATATTATGGGTATGTCGGGGCCCTGTTCCGGCAATGTTCTAGAACTTATGTTCCTTTAGAGGCTCATAGACAGGTGTCGACTCATGGTAGCTCGTACCTTATATATAGTTTCTTGACAGTCTTGTCGTCCCATATTATGTATGTTCATGACATTATCTTTCATTGTTGGATGTTCATGATCCATGTCTACCATTTATATTGATCTTGTCGGTCCTTAAAGATAATAAGGAAGGTTAGATAAAATGTACGTTGGTGCTCGGCAAGTATGGCCCGGGTGCTAGTCATGACCCTCCAGTTGGGTCGTGACACGTGCACTAATACGTAGCAGTTCAAATGTACCCAGTCATGGGAAATGACTCAAATGAGAGAACAGCCCCGCCAGATTAACAAGTACCGCCACAACGAAACGCTAAAAATTCATCATACACCGTAGAACCATCACCCGATTTTAACACAAGGTTCATACCTTAACATAGCTCCGCTGCAATGCGTGACCCCATCCAAACGCTGGTCCATAATATATACCTCGAGCCACCCCGCTCAAAATCAATAACCACAGAGAGGCAAATGACAAAAAAAATGCCACACAAAACATGAAAGAACATACCCATTACGCAATCGATCATGCAATACCCAAATACTCACTACGCTCAAATTCTGCTATAAAGCTCAAATAGAACCGCACCATCTGTGCACATATCCAATGAATCACAACTCCTCGTAGCATAAAGGAGTAACTCACAGATCATTTCAGAACATGAATAAGTTCAATATCAACCAAATGACACATCCCTCAACAATAGCAGTATGGAGCCAACCATTCCGGCTCGGTGTAGAATACATATCTTAATTGGGCCTACTAATGGACCCCCAAATCAACTCGGGTTACCCACAAATAGATAACAATCCCTCCGAAAATCCATAATGACTGAATCATAATACATTCTATCACCTGGCTAGCTCCGGCCACAACTTCACAGTCCACAACCATGAAACAATTTGCTCCTGAGAATTCCGAAATCTCCAAATCCATAGAACACGCGGAACACCATATTTGATTCCATATCCACCGCCCGAATGCCTAACACCTCTCTCATACACGATGATCCCACGAGAAATACTTTAAAAGTTCTTCAGTGCCACTTGGCAAAATTTGAATATCAGCAGTCTATCAACCATGTGAGTACCGCAATACTAATTAAACATTCGTAAGTCAAAATACAATGCGCCTTCTGAAATACGCACCCTTCTCATACACTTAGTAGTAATCGTATTCATCTAGTCATTTGGAACCGCCCATGTTGTCTAAGAATTCATGACCATTCTGCCCAAACTTCGTTGCCTTCCTTCAAGACTGAACTGCCACCTTGTACATGTAAATTTAACTTCCGCACAACACATAACATCTATCTTGTGAAAAGCACAAAAATCTCATTATCAACTCTGGTCACCAGGAAATTACATATCCAGTTAGTTAGAAACCTTTGTGTTGCTTCCTTCCGAGAGGAAATCACAATACACATCACGTTTCTCACACCAGTAGAAATATCCGGTTCCAACCATGGTAGAAACTATCAAGAACACTTTGAAATCCATATGCACATAACCAAGCTATTAGAACTAAATTCCTCTAACTAGACCAAACCACGTAGGGCACCAAACCCAAGAATATTACCACCAAAACATCTGTAAAGTTTCACCACATCATAATTACCCATATAAATACCACAACTGAAAAACCCACTCTGAAAATACCTTATTTGAGTCTAAGGCCGTTTCATTCACCTTCCTAATACCAAAATATAAAAAACATAATGATATACAAAAATGCCACAAATCTCGACACCATCCAACTTAAATCTCAGATTTTAGCCGCAAACAAATCCGCCAAAAATTCTCAATTGTTACATATAAATCTCGAATCCATTAGAACTTTCTCGAGAATCACCCCGTTTGTTCAAATCCACATTACACAGCCCAAATGGGCCAAAAGACACGTGCCTCATTAGCACAACAGCTCTCAAAGAAGTAACTCTACTTTAATACCACCTATCAAATTCATACTTCGTGCATACTACATCATTCACAAATAACAACTCACTCATCCCACGATTTTCATATACTCATAAGTGCAATATAACCCGTATCCAGGAATTTCCTTATTCGAGTCATCATCGATCTCAACTTTTGCAAATCATAACTAACCCACCAGTATGCCTCAGCCCAAAAATAAACCTTTACATATAATCATGAAATTGAATTATAAATAGCAGGCTCCCCCACTTGGCTCAAAGCCATAGATTAAAACATTTCATAAATCACAATACCAATACTCTATTACTGTCATAATGCCACACTCAGTTCAACGAAACTTCTTCTCAAACTCAGGCAATACCAACCATAAAAATACCCCAAATCATCTGCTAAGCTCGCAATCATTCTCTTGACACTCAAGTTAACTTTCTCAGCCAGATTCAAATTCAAATCTCCACACATATGCCCCACTGGCAGAAAAGAAACTCTCCACTCACATCATAAGGAATACACCTATGTAGATTACTCCGCAAGCAATAACCCACCTGCTTAACCTCAAATTGGTATCTTGATATACCCTTTCGCAGTCACAATTACTATGCAATCACTTAGTCTATCTGAGTTCAAACTCACTAACCAGACAGGAGAATTTAATTTGTCCCAAAACTTAACAATCGTGAAAGATCCTTCAAAACATTCACAGTCGAGACTATACGTCACATCAAAACAAAAATCAAGCACCCAATGGCCTTCCTTTACATTTCAAGGAAACACTTCTCATCACATTTAAATCGTCTTAACACATCCCGCAGTTACATCATACTCATCACAAAGCCATTCCACTGCTCATTGAGCCACAAATTCCATTGTAAGGTCATTACCGGACATATGAGTCCAATTTTACAGGTTACAACTGAAGCTACCGAGCTCAAGCTATGGTCTAACCATGGCCTCAAGTCCTCTAGACTGGCCCATCACCAAAACACAGAATACTCACCTCGAACCTCATTCATAGAATCACAAGCCGACGATGTACAGCTGATACCGAGCACTCTTGTGCGCATACGAATACGTGGAAGGAATTCAAAGAGTTATGTCCCAAGCTGAATCAATCCTGCACGATAAGGAAAGAAATATGGGAATTATATATCCTAAATGCCATGTAGCCTCTCGAAGATAAGTATGGACGTCATCATACCGATCCGCAAGACTCTACTAGACACTTGCTCATGACTTGTAGAACCTATGAACCTAGAGCTCTAATACCACCTTGTCACGACCCAAAGTTCAACTAGTCATGATGGCACCTAACCCAACCCGCTAGGTAAGCCAACTTTCAATTATCCAATTCCAATAACAATTATTAAAGCAATTTAAGTGAATATAAATCTTAATCCCATACATCCCCCAAGAACTGGTAGTACAAATCATGAGCTTCTAAGAATAGAGTATATAAAGCGAAAATGAAATAATTACATAGTCTGTTTGAATAATAAATAAATAGAGTTTTTATAAATCTAAGGCTACCATGAACAAGAGGCAGCCACAACAGGAACGCAAGTACATCTTCAAATTCCGCAACCATCGAGCACAGCAATAACAACAGCCAACATCTGCATGCAATGTGCAGAAGTGTAGTATCAGTACAACCGACCTCATGTACTGAGTAAGTAATAAACCTAGCCTTAGGTTGAAAGTAGTGACGAGCTTGTACCAAGGTCAGAGTCCAACTTTCATAACCAACAATAGTTTATAACAATATTAAACAAGTAATACCAGAAGTATCTCAAAGAATAAATGCTCAGCTAAATCATGACTTCTGAAAATAGTTCTGCCATTCAAGTACATCAATGAAAACCCAAATTGTTTACCGAAATAACCAAAACTATGAATAAGTTTGAAAACAGTAATTTTTTCCAAAATCCTTTCAATAATAAATAAAATGTCTCATTTTCTTTCCAGATAACCAGTGTAAAACAAAAGCATCATTATGCCCATCTGTCAACATGTGTGAGAAATCATGAATAATGCGATACTGTACAACATGAGGAAAACACATCTCTATGCACGTATGTCATGTGTGCATATCAATGCAATGTATCTCAGAGATTGTACTCATGTACTCACACTCTCAGAGTACCCAATCTCACTGTCTCGCATTCTCTCTCACTATGCTCAGCACACTCAATCACTCAGCGCTATACAATACCTGCTGTGGTGTGCAGCCCGAATCCTGTTTATAGTCGACTGCGCTCACTAGGGGTGTGTACAGACTCATGAGGGTCTCCTACAGCCCAAGCGCTATAAGCACGGACAACTCACGTGTTGCACGGATAACTCACATGCTATAATATCATATCTGGATCCGCAAGGACAACTCACATACTGCACGGACAACTCACATGCTATAATAATATCTGGATCTATACGGTTAACTCACGTTTTGCACAGCCAACTCACGTGCAATAGTATGATAAATGGATCCGCACGGCCAACTCACGTGTTGCACAGCCAACTCACATGCAATAGTATAATATATATAAAGCCAACATGGCCTACTGCGGCGTGCAGCCCGACCCCAAAAAATCTTCACAATCAGGCCCTCGGCCTCCCTCAGTCATCAATCTCTCCAGTCTCTCTCTCATGGGCTCGCAATGTCATGATAATAGCCCAAAATGATAATATGATGTATCAATACATAACAATAGAGACTGAGATATGATATGCAATGAAATGAATATGAATTTTCAATTTAAAATAAATAATTCACAATAATATGACCTCCGTGGATCCCAATAATACTGGCACGTAGCCTCAACATGATTTTTAATATGCTTTTCAGCTCAATTTCTTTAACTCATAAAATCGCATGGAAAATGCCAAGATCATTTAACTACAAAATTCCACAGAAACAATTATGTCACAATTTTTATAGTGCACGCCCACACGCCCGTCACCTAGCATATGCGTCACCTCCCAACAATTCACGAAATACACATATTCAGGGTTCATACTGTGATGACCCGAAAGGTCATCTTATGTTTTAGAACTCGAATCTGTGCTCTTAAGCCTTAAAAATCTCATTTTTACCCTCCTCGATTTGTGTGCATAATCCGGGCAAGTTTCCAGAAAGCTTTTATGTTGAAAACTAATGAAAATAAGAATTTTTGCCTTAAAAGTTGATTTTAGTTGACTTCGGTCAATATTTTTGGTAAACCTACCCAGATCTGTGCTTTGACGATCCCGGTAGGTCCGTATCGAATTATGGCACCTGGGCGTATGCCCGTAATCGAATTTGGAGGTCCCTAGCTTGAGTTATGAATTTTTGATGAAAATTAAAAGTTTGGAAATTATTTATTTTTAAGAATTGATTGATATTTGGCATTGTTAGTATCGTGTCTGTATTTTGGTTTCGTAGCCCGGTACAGGTTCATTATGATATTTAAGACATGTCTGTGAAATTTGGTGAGAAATGGAGTTGATTTGACGTGATTCGGACGTCCAGTTGAGAAAATAGAAGTTTTAAAGTGTTCTTGAGAATTTCATTTGATTTGGTGCTAAATTTAGTGTTCTAGGTGTTATTTTGGCGATTTGATCGCGCGAGCAAGTTCGTATGATGTTTGTGGACTTGTGTGCATGTTTGGTTTGGAGCCCCGAGGGCTCGGGTGAGTTTCGGATAGGCCACAGGATGTTTTGGACTTGGGAAAAATCTAGTTTCTGCAGATTCTGGTGTCTATTATATCCTTTTTCGTATTCGTGAAGGTCCTCTCGCGAACGCGAAGAGTAATCCGATGAGGCTGAGACTTCTTCTTCACAAACGCGAAGGCCTGGTCGTGAACGCGAAGTGATGGGGGATTTACCCTTCGCGAATGCAACCGGCTCAACGCGAACGCGAAGCATGGGGGGGGGGGTTTGGTCGTTCCTTCAGCGTGAACGCAAGCCATTCCTCGCGAACGCGAAGGCCAGAGGGGAGTGATCATCCCGAACACGAGCTGGGTCTCGCGAACGTGAAGGCTTGGCAGCCAGTACCCTTCGCGAATGCGACAGTGCAATTGCGAATGCGATGAACACTGTCGCCCAGCACTTAACAGAACCCAAAACGGGATTTTTGCCAAGAACTCATTTTTTTCAAAAACCAAACGGTGAGGGGCAATTTTTCAAGAGTCATTCCTTCTCCAAATTGTTGGTAAGTGATTCTAACCCATCTTCTTTCAATTACCCATTACATTTCTTGAATTTTCAATCTAAAATCTAGAGTTTTCATGGTAGAATTAGGGGTTAGGGTAGAAAATAGGGATTTCGGGAATTTGGGGATTTAGACCTTAATTTGAGGTCGGATTCCAAAATTAATTACATATTCGGGCTCGGGGGTGAATGTGCAAAAAGATTTTGGTCCGAACCTCAGATTTTGACCAAGCGGGCCCGGGGTCGATTTTTCGACTTTTTGGAGGAATATTTGGGAAATTTAATTTATGCAATATAGTTGATTCCTTTAGAAATATTTGATATTATTGAGTCATTTTTGAGTAGATACGAGTGGTTTAGAGGTGAATTCCAAAGGAAAGGCTGTGATTGAGAATTAAGTGGCATTCGGAGCGAGGTAAGTGTTGTGTCTAACCCTGACTTGAGGGAATTAGGAACCTTAGATTACTTGCTAAGTGAAATTCATGTGAGCGGCGTATATGTGAGGTGACGAGTAGTTATGCGCCGCCAATTTACCTATTTTTCATGTTTCTCTATTTTTCTTATATTGTCTCATTCCTATGCCAAATTGCTACGTGTTATACTACAGTTGTTCAATTTATCGTTCTTATCATGTTTATGAATTTTCTGGTGATAGTTGAGTTTTTATTTCAAAGTTGAGATTGATATTATGGAACCAAATGTTGAAGTAAGGTTTGTACTTGTTATTCTATCTCCCTGTTGTTATTTATTCATTGCATTATGAAAAGAGAGAATGTTAATGCACGAAGGGTGATGTCGTGCCATATTGTGAGTGTTAATGCACGAAGGGTGATGTCGTGCCATATTGTGAGTGTTAATGCACGAAGCGTGATATCGTGCCATATTGTAAGTGTTAATGCACGAAGGGTGATACCGTGCCATATTGTAAGTGTTAATGCATGAAGGGTGATGTCGTGCCATGATATGAGAGTTAATGCACGAAGGATGATGCCGTGCCGTTTCTATTAATTTTATGGTGAGATTGAGAGTAAAAGCACGAAGGGTGATGCCGTGCATTTTTCCTAACTGTATTCACTATTCCTGTTGATTCATGGTATATTAACTGCTTCGGTGATCATTCTGTTATAGTCCTTTATCTTGTATTCCCCTCAGTATGTTCCCCTCCCGACATTTCATGTTTAGTTCTTCATTTCTGTTATTTGCATATACACTGTTAAATTGTACATGTTGATTTGTAGGTGCCTTGCCTTAGCCTCGTCACTACTTCATCAAGGTTAGGCTCGATACTTACCAGTGCATGGGGTCGGTTGTACTGATACTGCACTCGGCACTTTCTGTGCAGATTTTGATACCGGCTCAGGTTGATCGAGATTTGCTATTGGTCCGCTGTCCGGAGACTCAAGGTAGATCTGTCGGCGTTCAAAGACCTTGAAGTCCCCGTCTATCTTTTTATGTCCTACTATTTTCTTTCATTCAGACAGTTGTATTTCTTTCACACTCTTACTTGTAGTAAATTCTAGAATGCTCGTGAATTGTGACTCCAGATCCGGGTGGTAGTAATTAATACAGTTTTATTATATTCCGCACTTATTATATTTAATTTTAGTTAATTATTGTTATTTACTGAATGGAAATAAGGAATTGGTTTAGTGATTTTCTAACGTTGGCTTGCCTGGCAAGTGAAATGTTAGGCGCCATCACGGTCCCGTGGGTGGGAAATTTCGGGTCGTGACATATACCCTCAACTTCAAGATTAGAAGAGTTACTTACCTCGAACAAGCCGAATCCAATGTCGAGCAAGCTAAACAATGTTATAGAAATCCCATTATGTGCGTATCAACTCCCGAACGGCTCGAAACTACAACAATTAATTTGTTTCAGCTCACAAAAATTATCAGAATTAATTCCATATCAAACTACTAATATTTTCCAAAAATCCAAAATTACGCCCCAAAAATCACTCGTGGGGCCCACGTCTTGGAATCCGATAAAACTCACAAAATCCGAACCCCCATTCAACCACGAGTCCAACCATACCAAAATTACTCAAATCCGACCACAACTCGGCCTTCAAATCCTCAATTAAATCTATGAACTTTTTTACTATTTTCAACCCAAAACACTAATTTGTTGATAAAAACAATAATAGATTCGTGTAATTTAACCAAAACCGAGTTAGAATCACTTACCCCGTTGTTTTCCTTGAAAAACTCCCGAAAATCGCCTCTTCCCAAGCTCAAATCCGTCAAAAACTGAAAATGTGACGAAGTTCCATTTTCCAAACTTAAACTCTCTGTCCAGACCTCTCTTCTTCGCGAACGCGAGGGACCTGTCGCGTTCGCGAAGCACAACTCGACTGCCCAAAAATTTAACCCTTCATGAATGCGACCGTGGCTTCGATAAAATGATGCTTTGCAAATCTTACCCTTCGCGAATGCGCCACGGCTTCGCGAACGCCACCTCGCGAACGCATAGAACAAGGACCCGGGGGTCCCCAATAGCCCCACTCCTCTTCGTGAACGCGACACCTCTCACGCTTTCGCGATGCACACACAGACCATACCTTCGTGTTCGCGTCCTCCCCTTCGCGGACGCGAAGAACAAAACATTACACTCAGAAAACACTCTTCGCGAACGCGAGGGCCCACTCGCAAACGCGAAAGAGAAAATCAGAAAAATGCAGTAGCATATATCAGCAATCTCACCAAGGCCAAAAATGATCCGTTAACCATCCAAAACTCACCCGAGCCCCTCGGGACCTCAACCAAATAGACCAACAAGTCCTAAAATATCATACGGACTTAGTCGAACCATCAAATCACCTCAAACAACGCTAAAACCATGAATTACACCTCAATTCAAGCCTAATGAACTTTGAACTTTCAAATTTTATAGCTTGTGCCGAAATACATCAAATCATTCCGGAATGACTTCATATTTTGCACACAAGTCATAAATGACATAACGAAGCTATTCAAATTTCCAGAATTGGATTCCGACCTTGATATCAAAAAGTCAACCCCCCGGTCAAACTTTCCAAAAATTCATCTTTCGTCATTTCAAGCCTAATTACACTACGGACCTCCAAATAATTTTTCGGACACGCTCCTAAGTCCAAAATCACCGTACGGAGCTATTGGAATCATCAAAACTCCATTCCGGGGTCGTTTACACATAAGTCAGCATCCGGTCACTATTTTAACTTAAGCTTTAAACCTTGGAACTAAGTGTTCCAATTCATTCCAAAACCTCACCGGACCCGAACCAATTACCCCGGCAAGTCACACAACAACTGTAAAGTATAATTTGAGCAGAAAGTATTATTTAAAAGCTCTTTATTATTTACACACACAAATATATAGTATAGTATATTATATATACTAAGTGTATAGTATATAAACTATATTCGATATAAAATTAGCTATATTAAGATGTGTGTGTGTGTGTGTGTGTGTGTGTATATATATATATATATATATATATATATATATATATATATATATATATATATATAACTTATAATAAATAATAAGTAGTTAACTAATTATTAAATATTAACTAAATATTTTTGACCGATTTCGGTCGGAAATGGCATGATCAAATGTCACTTAATATTTCCGACCAATTTCGGTCGGAAATTTCCAATTTAGATCTGCCAGGGACGGGCTTCTTCCCCATTTTCCCATTTTCTCTATCTCTCTTCCATTTCTCATCTTCTCCTCTCCAGTTGCATTTTCACCCAAAACCACACCCAAAATCAACTTTTGTCTCCCTCCTCACCCAAAATCAAAGCCCTTCATCGTCTCCCTCCCCTCCCCAGCCACTGTTCGGCCACCGGCTGCCACCACTGCTTCCTCCGTCACCACCACCCACTGCTTTTAGCACCCAAAATCAACCCCCCTCTCTTCTCTTTCAAGGTTAGTTATCTACATTTTTTAATTTAAGTAATTTTAATTCTTCTATTGTATAAACTAGGTTTTTGTTAATAATTAATTAAATTTAGGGTTTACTCCTATTTATTATGTTTATGCTTGCATTATCTATGTTAGAAGATTATTATTATGCTAGGGTTAGATAATTTTATAGCTTTCAATTATATTTATTATGATTATGCTAGGGTTTAATTCTTTCAATTATTTGTTCTATTAGTTTAATTATGATTTATGATTAATGCTAGGGTTTAATTCTTTTAATTTAACTAATTTTAATTTTGATTAATGCTAGGGTTAGCTAATTTTATTTCATTTAATTATATTTCCCTTTAATGGTCTAATTGAATTAAAAACAACTTATTTAGGTATATATATGAACTTTCAAATTAATAAGCACTCAAATTATTTAAATTAATTATATTGTAACTAAAGTTTAATATGTAACCTAATTCTATAAATTAATCTGAACTATGATTAATATAATTTATTCGTTCTTTATGTAGATGGAATATCGTAGTTGGATGTATAATAGGAATTATCCTAATCGTTGGTTTTTGAGGGAGGAATTTATAGGAGTTAAGGAATTTATTACGCATGCAATGTCACTTGAATCGTTTCGGATTGGAGGGTTGATTAGGTATCCTTTTGTGAACTATAAGTGTTTGTTTTTTTTTGGATCGGAGGATGTTAAGGCTCATCTTTATAAAAAAAGGTTTATGGATAATTATTTTGTGCGGCCTGTCATGGAGAGATTGATGGTAGTGAGGGTGTATTTCATAACGTAGTTGTTGGTGAAAGTAGTAGGTCGGTGGGGAATAACGTTCAATATC
The DNA here is from genome assembly GCF_000390325.3 of Nicotiana tomentosiformis. Lineage (NCBI taxonomy): Eukaryota > Viridiplantae > Streptophyta > Magnoliopsida > Solanales > Solanaceae > Nicotiana > Nicotiana tomentosiformis. Next base: position 125,070,812 of record NC_090814.1, on the reverse strand, counting down.
CTAGATACCTTGAAATGGTTGCGGATGCTTTTGGGATGCACTTCGATTTTGAAACCCATGAAAGTGTTGAACAACCTCCTAACGAAGAGGCAAAATATTTTTATGAACAGTTAGAGGTCGTTAGTCGTCCACTAAGGAAAGGGAGTATGCACTCTCAGTTGTTTGTTGCGGTTAGATTATTAAGTATCAAATCAGATACCAATATTTCTCAAGCGGGAATGGATTCTTTCATTGGCCTTATGAGTGAACTAGTTTACCCAACTTTCAACATACCTGAAGATTTCTATAAGGCTAAAAGATTGGTTTCTAAGTTGGGACTCTCATCTATGAGAATCGATTGTTGTGAAAATGGTTGCATATTGTATTTTAAGGATGATACAGATTTAGAAAGTTGTAAATTTTGTGAAAAAACTCGTTTTAAGCGGCTTTCCAACGGGAAGAAGGCTGTTGTGAAGTCGATGCATTACTTACCTCTTATTCCTATATTAAAGAGGTTGTACGCATTGATGAGTTCCGCGACTCATATGAGATGGCACTATGAAAATAGAAGGTCGCCCGGTGTTATGTGTCATCCTTCAGATGGGGAAGCTTGGAAGCATTTTGATAGGACGTATCCGGATTATGCTAGTGAACCGAGGAATGTTCGGTTGGGTTTGTGTGCTGATGGTTTCACACCATTTTCTATTTCTACAACACCATATTCATGTTGTTCGGTATTTATTACGCTTTATAATCTTCCGCCTGAAATGTGTATGACTAGTCCATATATTTTTTAAAATTGTGTTATTCCCGGTCCCCACAATCCAAAGAGTTTGATTTATGTATATTTGCAACCTCTGATTGATGAGCTTAAACAGTTGTGGTAGGATGGAGTTGAGACATATGATATATCAACTAAGCAAAATTTCAACTTGCGTGCTAACTTAATGTGGACCATTAATGATTTTCCTGCGTATGGAATGTTGTCTGGGTGGATGATTGCCGAAAAGTTAGCATGTCCTTACTGCATGGAATATGGTAAAGTGTTCACTTTAAGACATGGCCGAAAGTAGTCATGGTTTGATTGTCATCGCCTGTTCTTGCCAGTTGATCATGAGTTCGGAAGGATGAAGAGCGCATTCAAAAAGAATACAGTTGAACATGATTTTCCACCTCCAATTTATTCCGGTGAGGAAATTTGGGAGAGGGTACAGAACTTCACTAAAGTTATCGAGGCCCCACCTTCTAGATTTCCTGGATATGGTGTTACTTATAACTTGACAAAATAGAGCATATTTTGGGAGTTTCCATATTGGAAGGATAATCTTCTCCGAAACAATCTTGATGTCATGCATATTGATAAGAACTATTTTGACAATTCGTTCAACACAGTGATGGATGATAAGAATAAGACAAAAGATAACCCGAAGGCTAGACTGGACTTACAAGAATATTGCAGGCGACCTGAATTACATTTGCAGCCTCGGGAACAATGGTGAGGTGTTCAAGCCCAAGGCCATCTACATATTCACTTTATAACAAAGACAATAGATTTGTGAGTGGGTTACAAACCTAAATGTCATGACCCAATTTCCCCTCCGTGTGACGTCATGACGACACCTAGTCTCTATAACTAGGTAAGCCTAACATTTTGCGGAATAATGAAATAAAAATATAAATTTAACCATCTATTCAAAAATATACAACAAATCCCAAAACCCGGAACATCGTGAATCACAAACTACAAAAGGAAATATCTAGTATCTCTATACGTCGGAGTCTAACAAGGAAAAATACAGAAGATGATGGACATGAGAAAGAGTAGAAAGGGACTCCGAGGTCTGCTGACGCGGCAGATACACCTTGAAGTCTCCAAAGCTGTCCCAGCTCACTGATAGTGCGGATGATAAGGTGCACCTGGATCTGCACACAAAAAATATGTGCAGAGAGTAGCATGAGTACACCACAATCGGTACCCAGTAAGTGCCAAGCCTAAACTCGGTCGAGTAGTGATGAGGTCAGGTCAGGGCCCTACTGGTAAATATATAATAAAACAATATAGAGTGTAATACCGCAATAAAATAAAGGCTGAAATTTAACAACAATGGAATCATAGAAGGTAACAACTCAGTATACAGAAACACAACAGGAGATCTCCCGAGATACCGTCTCGTAGTCCCAAACATAAATGAGTAGGGGGATCTCCCAGAATACCGATCCGTAGTCCCAAAGTAAATATGCAAGACATGGGGGGATCTCCCGGAATACCTTTCCGTAGTCCCAAAGTAAATATGCAAGACAAGGGGGATCTCCCGGAATACCGTTCCGTAGTCCCAAAGTAAATATGCAGCGCGAATGATAGAAATACAACTATATCATGAAATTCTTACAATTTAGACTAAGTACCAGTCAGGGAAGAAGCAGGAAATTCACTAAGCATGCTGCACATAATTCACATAAACAATTGAGACACATAGACATATTGTATTAGACTAAACATGAAAGCTACACATATTGGAATAACTCAATTAAGAATGAAAAATAGATTGGTACTCATTAAAATGGTATAACTCAAAATAACAGGAAAACATGTTGCTGCTCGGTAAGAAAAATTGGGTTTTACCACAACTAGCCTGTGTACGTACTCGTCACCTCATGTACACGGCGCTCACATAGCACAATAGTTCCAAATCTTAAGGGGATCTCCCCCATACAAAGTTAGGCAATCTACTTACCTCGAAACAAGCTCAATCAATCGGTCACAATGCCTTTCCCACGAATATTCGGCTCTGAATGGCCCGAAATCTAGCCAAAAGCAATTACATATCATAAATACAACAATAATAGACTCATCTAATTAACGAAATCAACATTTTAACGAAAATTCCGAAATTAACACAAAATCGCCCGTGGGGACCACGTCTCGGAACCCGACAAAAGTTACAGAATATGAACGCTCATCCAACCACGAGTCCAACCATACAAATTTTACCAAAATCCGACATCAACTCGAACCTCAAATCTTCAATTAAAGTCTATGAAGATTTCTACCATTTTCAACCCAATCTTTACCCATTTGAACTTAACGATCTTTCCACAACCTTATTGGTATGTATACATAATACTCTTAAACCCAAGAATCATACTATTAATCACTCATCTTAACTCCAAACCTGAAATTGAAGAATTGAGGAAAGAAATTCTTACCTCTTTGAAGCCCTAGCAAGATCCTTGTGAAATCTTCAAACCTTGAACAAGAAATTGATGGTTAAATGACTAAGTCTTCACTTTCTCTCTCTCTCTCTAAAATGCTCTCACCTCTCTCTAAAATATCAGATGAAACCCTTCAAAATGACCCCCAATAGTGTTTTATAAAAATGGGGTCGGGTTTATAAAACCAGAAAAATAAAGCTTCGGAACAGCTTCTGAGGTCGCAGATGCGACCGCATAATGGTTATGCGGACCGCATATCAGTCGCATAATCGGTGTCCAATACTGGCAAACATCTGTCTGTGTATGCGGTCACAATGAGTCCCGCATACCTGTTCTGCGGTCGCATAGTGACCGCAGAACAGTTATGTGGTCGCATAGTCGACCGCAGATTTCATCCAAACTGGCCCTCTTCTGCCTCACTTCTACAGCCATTATGCGGCCCGCAGAGTGATTATGCGATCGCATAATGGACCGTCGAAATGTATTTTTCTGCCAAAAATTTTCCTTTACTTCCCGGTGCATTGTTCAACCCAAAAGGTCCGAGCCGCGGAGAAATTTCTACAGCCTTTGTACTAATTGATCTACCTTGTCACCACAAAACCATAATTTCCTTAGCAAAAATTCTCCGGGTCACTACATATACATCAACATCTGGTCAACCTTTTCAACTAAATTTTGAAACGAGGAACTAGGTGTTCCAAATCATTCAAAAACCTCACCGGATCCGAATCAATTACCTCCGGCAAGTCACATAACAAATGTAAAGCATAAATTGAGCAGTAAATAGGGAAACGGGGTTATAATACTCAAAACGACCGGCCGGGTTATTACACTAAAGATGCCCGAGGGATATGCATCGAACCTGGGAAAATGTGCCGATATGGTTGAGGAAAAGCTGACTCATATGAAAAGTCATGACTGTCATATATTCATGGAAACCTTAATCCCTATTGCATTTTGTGGATTGCCTGAAAATATATGGAAACCCATCACAGAGATATGTTTGTTCTTCAAAGACTTATGTTCTACCACATTAAGGGAAGAAAACCTATTTCAAATGAATCGGAACATTCCTGTAATCAGTAATAAGCTGGAAAGGATTTTTCCATGTGGTTTCTTTGATGTGATGGAACACCTTCCAATTCACCTTGTACACGAGGCGCGACTTGGAGGCCCGGTTCAATGCAGGTGGATGTATCCATTCAAGAGGTAATGATCAAACCTTGATTTATTCTTGTAATTTTCTTTAACGTTATCGTCTAATATGACAATGTGCAGGACTATCGGCAAGTGTAAACGATTTGTTAAACAGAGGAATAGGATTGAAGGATCCATATGCGAAGCATATCATGCAAAGGAAACTGTCCATTTTTGTTCTTACTACTTTGACAGTCATGTGTCATGTGCTAGAAATAGGCCTAATCGGCATAATATGGTGATTGAGATTGATCCATTATATCCACCAATGTCCATATTCAATGAACCAGGCCGAGGTTCTAAAGATCGAACAAAAAGGGGCCTAAGTAGTATGGAGTACAAATCAGCTTCAAATCATGTGTTGCTAAATTGTTCGGAAGTTCAACCCTTTCTTAAGTAAGTGTTGACGTAAGATTAATTACATGGGCTACTATTTAATTTGGTTAATACAACTAACAAATAATTTTCAATGCGTCGCTCAGTGACTTCGTGAGTAAATTTGGTCATGGTGTTCTATATTCTACATTTGAGGCATGGTTTAAAGAGTGTGTAAGTGCATCTTACATACTTTCTCACATGTGAATATACTTGCTCACTTGTGATTTATTTACCCCTACATGTAGGTCAATAATCCAAACAACAGTGTTAATTAATTTTTGAAAGACATATCTTGGGGACATGCACCTACGGTTACGACTATGTCTAAGTATTATGTGAATGGTTACAAATTTCACACCGAGGAATGCTCCAAGTATTAAAAAAACAATAACAGTGGGGTGTGTGTCAAAGGTGGTGAAGGCAACCAGGATGGGGGAAAATGATTATTATGGTGTGATCAAAGAGATTCTAGAATTGTCATATTTAGGTTGGCCAAATAAGAAGATCATATTTTTCCGATGCAAGTGGTTTGACCCAACACCTAGAAGAGGTATAAATGTACACTCGCAGTACAACATAATTGAGGTTAATAAAAAGAGGGAGTATGATTGCTATGATCCTTTTATAATTACAGAAAGAGTTAGGCAAGTGTACTATGCTCCATATCCATTACAGAGGGTTAAGGCTGATTGGTTGGTTGTAATCAAAACAAAGCATGTTGGTAGGGTAGAAGTTGAGAATGTGCTAGATGTTGCTTACCAAAACGACACCTCAAGTGTTAACCAAATGGTGGATGATCTGTTAGAAAATTACTTGGAGCATCCTCAAGGCATATTAGAAGTTGATATGGAGGAAATAACAATCATAGAAAATGAGGATGAAGAATCACCTAATGAAAATGAAATAAGTTAAGAGGAAGTATTTTCAGACGAGGAAGGATACGTCGACGAAGACGACTAGCATGTTAGTTTTTTCAAGCGCTCTCAACTTATATAGATTTATATTCTTAATTCTAACATTTTCATTAATTTATGCAGATGGCCGGTAGGGGTCGAGGTAGGTCTAGGAAGGATAAAAGGCCTATTGATCATGATGATGGTGCTACACCCTCGCTTCCTTCCACTCCACACTTGCATCCCTCTGCTACTGATGGCCAGCAGCAATCGTCTAGGCACGGATCTATTCCACCACATTCATCTACTCATCATACTACCCACCATTCGCCCACCCAGCAGTATTATCACTATTCTCCACCACAGGGATATACCTCGCTTCCTCCACATGATCCTACAAGTAGTTACATGGGTGCATCAAGTCACCAGTCACAAAGCCATGCGGTACGCCCGTCATCTGCTCCATTTGTTTTATCTCCAGCTGGATCGCATCCATCTAGATTTTAGCTGGCCGGATCGCAGCAGTGGTCTGGATCGCAGCAGTTGTCTGGATCGCAGCAGGGGTCTAGATCGATGCAAGGGTGTGGATCACAGCCATCTTTATTAGAGCATTCCTCTCCTCCGAAAACTTTTGGAGCTCATTTTCACACTGGCTGAGATCTGCTCGAAACTTGGCAAGGGCCTACACAAAAAGGGAAAACGCAAGTTAGATTTAGAAGAGAGTAAAGAAACATAGTGCAAGTAAACAGATTATTACCCGAGATATGAGGCGTTGGGCCTCTTCTAGGAGAATAGAAGCGTCACTAATATCGGAGGCATCATCGACTCCAGTAAAGTAATCCCGAAAGGGATCCCTTACACTAGAGCCTCCACCCATATCGGGGGTCTTCAACTCTCGAGCTTCCTTTAGCGCCTCCTCAGAAAAAGTCGGAAGAGAAGGCAAGTGGCCTGCTATCATGGTCCCGAGAAAGTCGCTCGGGTTGCACTGATCGATCTTCGGGGTCTCAGAACCGGCCCCGTCCGTAGTGGTCATAGATGGACGAGAAATGACCTCGACCTCTGGTAATTCGGGACCTTCACCCGATTTCTTTTTGGAAGCCTCCACGACACGAGGCTTGATTTTAGCAGTCGCCTCCGGCTTGGAATGTTTGGAAACCTCGACGGATTTCCTAGATCGGACCGTCAGTGCCGAGGCACTTTCCACCTCTTCTTAATCTCTTAATCTTTGGACTAAGTCCATTGTAAGGGCGATTACCTTTCTCCTCACCCTTCAAGGCTTGGGCTTGGGGTCCTCGGACTGCGAGGCAGTTTTCCTCTTCTTATCTTCACCCGGTTTCGAAACCGGGGACTTGGTCCCTTACTCGCCACTTGAAGGCCTCAAAATGGCATCCTTGGTCAGGCCTGCATAAAATAAAGTTAGTAACGGATGAAGCATAAAGAGTATTCTGAAAACGTGAAAAAAGGAGGACCTTACCATGATTCTTGGCCTCCCATCTACCTTTGGCCAAATCACGCCATACACATTCGGCATAAGTGGAAGTCGAGGCTAACTTCCGAACCCAATCCTTGAGGTCGGGCACCGCTTGAGGCATCCAAGGAAGAGCTGCATATCGGAAGAAGCATCAGGCGAAGTTGAAGGAGGTATGAAGAATAAAGTTTAAAAGATCACTTACGGTGAAAGTTCCACTCCTCGGGGAACGGCATCTTCTCTTCCGGAATAATGTCACGGGTCCTCACCCGTACAAAACAGCTCATCCAACCTCGATTCTTGTCTTTATCGATGCTTGAGATCAAGGCCTTCGTTGCTCGACATTGGAGTCTGATTAGCCCTCGATGGATTCGATGCCAATACAACCGCATAAGGTGATTTAAAGTAAAGTCTAGCCCCCTGGCTTTCCTAGAAAAGAATCGCAGTACGATTACTATGCGCCATAGAGAAGGGTGAATTTGGCCAAAAGTGACCTGCTATCTTCTACAAAAATCAACGATCACTGGTCGAGGGGACCCAATGTGAAGGGATAAGTATAAACACTTAAATATCCTTCCACATGAGCAGTGATGCTCTCTTCGGGAGAAGGAATTTGCAACACGACCTCGGGACACCAATTGCAGTCCCTCCTTACGGCCTCGAGATGGCCCTCTGTTATCGAGCATATGTACATCGACACATGCTCACATTGACAAGGGATCAATGAAGGATTTTTGACTTTGAAATCGAACTTTAGAGTACACAGGCAGGGAACATACTCGTGGGGAGGCGGCTCCGCCGGCGCTTTACCGTCGGACAACCGGGAAGAGGAGCAAGAAGTTTTCTCCTTTTGTGGTACGGTCGTGGAGGTTTTTGCCATTTGTATAAGTAAAGAGGAGCGAAAGAAGATAAAAAGATGGTGATTTCAACGCTGATGAAGATGGTTCTACAGGCGGCGAAAAGGAGACGAAAAGAATGAGAAGATTTAGAGGTCTAATTATAGCAAAAAGTAATGTTTGATTCAATGAAGGAGCGGGCTATTTATAGTGTAAACAGTGGCGGTTCAATATCGGTAATGGCCGACCATCGTCTGACACGCATTAAATGCCTCGGTAAACTGAACCGACGGGACAGCTTTCACGTACATCACGATCAGACTCGATAAAAATGTCAGTATATATCTAATCGCACCGTTGGTAAATAAAGTCATTTCTCATTATATCCTTCCCGAGAAACGAGGGGACTATCTGTATACGGCCAAAATCGATCAGCCCGTCGTACGAACTGGTCGAAGTGGTAATACTTTGATCGAAAAGCGTCTTCGTAATATCAGAATAAGGTCCGAAGTCAGGTCATCAAGCCTCGGGTTCTAGGACCGATCAATGTCAAGCTCGGTATCATTATCGAGCTCGAATCCAAGTCGAGCTACAAGGCGAAGCAAAGTTATCAAGCTTAAGATTCATAGACCGATCGGCACCGTCAATATCAAGCTCACAGACAAGAGTCGTTGCAACCGCACTAGGGGAGAGAATCCTGGCAGGAATTAAGGAAAAGCTAATTCATCTTGCGTTCCCCACTATGTATTTTTTATTATATCTGAAGTAGGATGCCTCCACTATAAAGAGGAATGATTGTTGTATCTGTAAGGACATTCGGCATTGTAACAAGAATCCTATTTTCTCTTATCGAAAGAGTAACCTTTTTGAGCTCCATCATTTCATCTTATTTTGTTCATTCATTTTCCTCTTTTATACTGTGTTATTTTTCCTAAGGGCTTTATAATCAAGATTGGATATTTCTAGTTCCCTTGAATGATTTGTATCAAAGTTATACTACATATCCTTAGGATTACGTACAAATTCAATTCTATTCGATTTTTCGGGTAAACAGAGATGAATAAAATAATTAATTGGCTAGAGGTCAAACTTTCAATTTACACAATTGGTTGGCTTTTAAAGAGATTTTGGTTAATTCCTAAAGGTTAAAAATGGGCCAGAACTATTATTCATTTGCTGGCCACGTTAAGAAGCCTAGGGTGAAGACATATATGGTCATGAGATGCCTTTGTTTACTTAATAAGAGAGCACAAACAGAAAAGGGGTTTTGGAAGATTAAGGCGGCGCACTTCCAAGGGAAACTGGAGGGATTATTATGTTATCTTTCAGTCGTGCAATCGTTGAGGAAGGGGTTGATAATTAAAGAAAAGTTACTGCTTGGTTGCCTTGTTCGTCCAGTAGCTAATCGAGAGGCATCGGTCTTTCGAATTGAAATTTCAGCAATCGCCTAGAGATTAAGACCAGTGGAGATCGTTTGGTTTGTGTTTTGAACGTGGCAAGGTCCAGGTACTTCCGTTAGCCAGGTAAGTGAGACTTTAAGCTTTGATTCTTATTTTTTTAAAATTTATTTTGAAACTATGTTTTGTTTGTCTGGTCCATGTGTTGGGACGAGCGTGCGCTTGGCAGAATCAGTGGTCTTTGACCAGCCGCAAATATATATTATTTTATAAAAAGTTAAAATTATTTAATAAGTGATTTGTAGTCAGTGTTATCAATAGCGAAAAGCGCAAAAAAACTCTAAGGTTTGTTGGGGCTTTAAGCGCAAGTAAATCGTGGGCTTTAAAGAAAAAATATGCAAATAGCGAAAAACTACAAGTATGTATGTATAGTCCAAGACTAATATATATAAGCATGAATGCCGGATATGTTGACAAAGAAATTGAAAATAATTTACGATAAAGTGAAATATCAATTGTTTAGTGTCGCCTCTTCAGGATTACACTTATTGGCAAAGAAAAGTATGTCTTAGAACTTTGATGACAACAGTGAATCGCTCGTTAAGCGAGCCAAAGCGCTCAATATGTTTTAAGCCTCACTTTAGGATTTAAGCACGCCTTTGATAACACTGTTTGTGGTGTGGTGTAATGTGATGTGGCGTAGCCTCGTGCTATGGCGTTGGGGCGTTAGAAATTATTTCTTTGCTACCGTAATATTTGGGGAATTGTGTATGCCGCCGTGGTATATTTAGGGAACTGTGTATGTCGCCGTGATAGATTTGGGGCATTATGTATGCTACCGTGAACTCGTTGTGATGTTTGATTAATTTCCTGCACTGCCGTTTATGATAAGTCCTTAGTGTAGATTGTGTTGAGATATATAATGTTGTTACTGAATAATTGTATGGTAAAGGAATTTCTGTGCATATTATTTATGTGCTCGTTGTGTGTTTGTATTTTCTAACACTTGTTCCAGGGCATTCAAAGTGGCAGGTCAAGGATCTTTGTGGGTTATATTTACGTATAACGCACTCCTTACCGGTATGTCCATGCAGATATTGTGGCTGAGGACGAGGCTTGTGGCTAACGAGTTCGTTGAGTGGATTCTATAGCTGAGGTGAGCCGCCGCATTATTTGTGGAGGCCGTTGTTTCAGCTCTACCTATCTTATGTTTATTTGTGCAAAACAGTTATTTGGAAACTCTTTCAAGAAAATGTGCATTCCTCCTTTTTTTGGACAGAATACCCCCTTCTCCCCCCCCCCCCCCCCCCCCCCCACTTTTTCTTTTGATATCTCTAGACTTATTAACCATTTTTTCGAATAGAAAGAATTACAAAAGAGAAAAAGAAAGCAACTCCAGAAATAGACATTAGTCCTAATAAAATAAATAATATTAAAAAATTTGAATCGCCAAAAAATATTTTTCAAATATTAAAAAGAAATACTCGATTAATATGGAAATTCCATTATTTTCAAAAAAAATCATTCAAAGATTATACATCGATCTATTTTTATCTATCATTAATATCTCTAGAATTAATACACAACTCTTTCTTGAATCAACAAACAAATTGATTGATAAATACATTTCCAATAATAAAAGAAATCAAGAAAAAATTAATAATAAAAAAATATTCACTTTATTTTGACTATAAAAAAGTCACTTTATAATATTAGTAAGAAAAATTCACATATATTTTTTTATTTATCCGACTTGTCACAAGCATATGTATTTTACAAATCATCACAAATCCAAGTTATTAATTTGTCAAAATTAAGATCTGTTCTTAAATATAACATAACGTCTTTTTTCCTTAAGACTAAAATATTAGTATGTCCACCAGTTAAACTTCTATTACTCTGTTAGATGCTACATGGTCTTAGTATGAAATTTGGGTTAAAAATTTATTATTTGAGTGCTCATTAGAATTTATAAATAAATTATGGTTTTAGTTGGAAAATTTTTGTATTTAGTAATATTTAATGTGTTTGGACTTGTACGTGTTTCTTTCGTTGCTTATATAAAAGGTTAAGAGTACAGTAATTGATTCGCCTAGCGGGTTGTGTTAGCTGGGTGCCAGTCACGTCTAGGGAGTTGTTTGGGACGTTGCAGCTTCCCCCCTGGTTTCGATATTAAAAGCAGAGAATCATTTGATTCTCTCCGGCGAATATCTTCGCTTAGAACCAAGTCTCTAATATCATTCAATTTGAGTTTGGTACTTCCCGATGAACTGGTAACTGCAGTTACTGTTGCAGACTAACTCTCCAGTAGAGATGATAGTAGTATCAATGCGCTGACTTCGTCATCAAATGTTATATTAACATAATTCAACTAAGTTAATATTATATTAAACTCATTGATACGTTCCGTGATAGATCCACCTTCTGTCATCTTTAAGTTGAACAATCGACGCATCAAATAGACTTTATTTGAAGCAGATGGTTTCTCGTACATGATTGATAACGCCTTCATCAAGCCTGCAGTGGTTTTCTCGTTAATGATGTTAAACTCCACATTTCGTGTTAGTGTCAAACGAATCACACCAAGAGCTTGGTGATCTAATAGATTCCAATCCGCTTTGGCCGTATTCTCTAGTTTTACCTCGGTCAGAGGTAATTGTAATTTTTTCTAGTACAAATAATCTTCTATTTGTATTTTTTAGAATCCAAAATCTTTGCCATTAAATTTGTCAATCTTAACCTTCCCTTCTTTTTTTGGTAACAATGTGAATATTACCATTAACAAACCAAATTAATACACCTAAAGAGCACTTATTTCCATAGCCACCTTCTAGGAAGGGTACTCTGAACAATAAGCCTCCGAGAGTAACTAATTTTCAATATGCAGAAGAACTTTTAATTCAACATGTATTCTAGGTACTAAGTATTCTATGTAAAAACTCTTTACTCTTATGTGCTTTTTTTTACGATCTAAGTACTTCTATTCTCTGTACAATTTCTCTCTTTATCTGTGTTGCTACTTCTGCTGGTTGTAGTATAGCACCCTTAAATACTTTGTAATTCCGAGCTCGCCAGGTCTTGTATGTCATGGCTCCCCAAACAACTGCTATCACCTCCTTTTGAAGTGCTTTCTAGTGCTCCCTTTTGATACATTCAAACACTTGTTTCAGCTCTCCAACGGGAAGCTGAACATTAGTCCATTGAGTAAGTTCAACTCTCAAAGTTGTGATCCAATTACAGTCCACAAATAAATGTATACTTGTCTCCAAAACCTTATAGTCACATAAGCATCAATTGGGATTCTCTACTTGTATGTGCAATCTAAGTAATCTTTCTTTTGTTAGTAGCCTACCATAGACTGCTAGTCATATGTGAAATCTGTGTCTAGGTAGAACCTTCCCTTTTTTCGATGCTATTTTTCACAAAAAAAAGAAAATTATGTGAATAGTGCATGTGAATAGTAACTGCGAACACTACTCCGTGTAAGAAAAAAATATTTTAACCGTATAAGATAGACAACAATCACTATTGGTGAACAATACTATCACTATAATGAATAGTACTTCACTATTGTGAAGAGTGTATTGATGATTAATAGTGTCGCACTTAGTATTGAATAGTGCATGCACCAATGTCGTACTTTTCTACCAGAATTACACTGTCTGTGCTTTGATACCAGTTGATAGGAAGCGTGTCAGGCTAATAGAAGGAAAAAATATTTAAAAAAAATAATAATAAATTGTACAAGACAAAATAAGATTTACGTGGTTCGGTAATTTTTTGTCTACTCCACGGAACACAAAAGAATAACTTTTTATTAATTGAACAAAAAGAAGAAGTTGATGAGGGATGGTCAAATAAAAATACAGATCTCTTTTATAGGCATTTGAATACCCTGCCGACGTAATCACTTACGTAGTAAGAAAAGAATTCAAAGATGAATTCTTCTTCCACCTATCATTTTGTTTCATACTTTTTTTTCTTTCACATACAACAAGTTTTGCTCCCATCACACCCCCTAAAATCTATTGATCAACCATCCGTTCATGTGTAAATATGTATTACAACAAAATAAAGTGGTGGCTTATCAACTGTATACGGTCGAAAACATTTCGGCATTCGCACGATCGGTCAAGGTCAAAACGTAATAGATCGGAGTAAGACTTCAAAATGGGTTCGGAAGATGGTACAAACAACCTTCGAGCCCGATGGACCGATCAATGTCGAGCTCGATATCATTATCGAGCTCGAATCCAAATCGAACTATGATGCAAAGTAAAATTATCGAGCTTATGATTCAGAGATCAAACAACCCTGACCCCGAACCAATGCAAGGATCCGAGTCAGAATCGAGCTCAAGTCAAGATCGAGAGCACGAGTCGAGACCGAAAACTCGAGTCAATATCGAGCTTACAGACAAAAGCCGTTGCAGTCCCACTAGAGGAGGGAATCCTGGCAGGAATTATGAAAAATTTGATTCATCATGGGTCTCCCACTATGTATATTTAATTATATCTAGAGTAAGGTCCCTCTACTATAAAGAGGATGGCTATTATTTTTGTAAAGACAGTTTTTACATTGTAATTCAAGCACCATATTCTCATATAGAGAAGAGTTGTTCTTCTAAGTAAGATTCATAAATTGGTTCAACATGTTCATTCCTAAAAATCATCTTCTTTACAACCATGTTTACTTTGTACTCTTTGCAATCCATATTTGATATTTCTATTTATCCTTACGGTTTGTATTAAGCTATACCACACATCCTTAAAACTACGTACAAATTTAACTCTATCCTTTTTTCGGGTAAACCAGTTTGGCGCCCACCGTGGGGCTAAGGATAACAGTGTTTGTTTGATACAAATCTGCAACACACATCAAGTTACGCTCGTCTTTTGGGGGTGCCTCTGACTTCGAACTAGCAATGGCAAACCCTCGATTAATGGCTTTACCTACCAACAATGAAGTCGTCCTTCAAGACGAAACCAATAACTTGATGCCCAGGGCCGGAAGGCCGCTTATCGACGTCATTGAAGCTTGAGTCGAAGTACCTGAAACTCGAACTGAAGTACCGCTAGATGTCAACTCGCATGTGGCCTTTGAGGCAAACCAACGTTCCGAACCTGAGAATAGCATTTATGGTGGTACTCGATCTGCAGCTCGAGACTCCCATAACCTGGAGGAGAATGGAGTAAGCTTGCGTATGATATTTGAAATGTTGCAAGCCCAACAGGTAGCGATAGCTCCGTTGCAGAGCCAAACCCAGCTACCAAGCAAACTGAAACCTAGTCCACCTCGAGAAATTGCCCACTGAACGGAGCCAGCCGTAGTAAGGTCGAACGAGCAAGAATCGGGGACTACTCCTGAAATTGCTAAAATACTTGAGGAGCTCACAAAGCAAATCGAAGCAAACAATAAGAAAGTAGAAACATATAATTCCAGGGTCGATCAAATCCTAGGGGATCCGCCCATGATAAAAGGGTTGGATTCCAAGAAATTCGTACAAAAGCCTTTTCCCTCGAGTGCAGCCCTGAAACCAATCCCCAAAAAATTTCGTATGCCCGAAATCCCCAAATATAATGGTACGACCGATCCCAACGAACACGTCACCTCTTACACGTGTGCCATCAAGGGTAACGATTTGGAAGACGATGAAATCGAATCCGTGTTGTTGAAAAAATTCGGAGAGACCCTCTCGAAGAGGGCAATGATTTGGTATCATAACCTGCCACCAAATTCCATCTATTCATTTGACATGTTAGCGGATTCAATTGTAAACACGTCGGTTCCATAAAGGTTGCAATGAGGAAATCGGACCTTTTCAAAGTGAAACAAAGGGATAATGAAATGTTGAGGGAGTTCGTGTCCCGATTTCAAATGGAATGTATGGAATTGCCACCGGTCACGGATGATTGGGACGTCCAAGATTTTACTCAAGGGTTGAACGAGCGAAGCTCGATGGCATCATGTCGGCTGAAACAAAATTTGATCGAGTACCCGACAATAACTTGGGCAGATGTGCACAATCGATATCAATCAAAGATCAGGGTCGAAGACGACCAATTAGGAACTCCTTACGGATCCGCACATCCAAACAGATAGGCTATTAAAAACTAGTGGGACATCGATAGAGAACCGAGGTCGAACAGAGACCGATATCAACCATACGTCATAGATCGAATGAATAACGGCTAGATACACAATGTCGCCCGGAACAATCGAAGGAGTGATCGAAGACAGAATTCTCGGGGACTGATGAGCAAAAATGACTTTGACAAACATGCTGGTCCTAGAGAGGCACCTCGGTTATCGAAGTATAACTTCAGCGTCGATGCATCGAGTATTATATCGGCAATCGGAAGAATCAAAGATACTAGGTGGCCCAGACTCATGCAAACCGATCCTTCCCAAAGAAACCCAAATTCTATAAGCGAATATCATGGTACGCATGGCCACAGGACCGAGGACTGCAGACAGTTAAGGGAGAAGGTAGCCCGTCTATTCAGTGAAGGCCACCTTCGAGAATTTCTCAGTGATCTAGCCAAGAATCACTTTGTAGAAAGGGACTCCAACAGAAAGGACAAACAAGAGGAACCTCAACATATCATTCACATGATCATCGGTGGGGTCGACACTCCACAGAGACCCGCACTCAAACGCACTAAGGTATCGGTCGTAGGGGAAAAACGAACCCAAGATTATGTGTTCGAAGGCACTTTGTCGTTCGAAAACGAAGAAGCAGAAGGCATCTCTCAGCCCCACAAGGACGCTCTGGTAATTTCTATCCTATTAAATAAAGTTCAGGTTAAGCGTGTTTTGGTGGATCCAGGTAGTTCTACGAATATCATCCGATAAAGGGTCGTGGAGCAGCTCAGTCTGCAGAATCAAGTCGTGCCCGCAGCTCGGGTCTTAAACGGCTTCAATATGGCTAGTGAAACGACTAAAAGGGAAATTATTCTACCAGTGAACGTGGTTGGAACCATCCAAAACACAAAGTTCCACATAATCGAAGGCGACATGAGATATAATGCCCTACTCGGAAGGCCTTGGATCCACAACATGAGGGCAGTACCTTCGACTCTCCACCAAGTACTGAAATTTCCAACATCGGACGGCGTGAAAATAGTTTACGGGGAGCAGTATGCGGTGAAGAAAATGTTTGCAGTCGATGAAGTAACACCGATATTAACATTATCATCAGCAGAAAGATCGAGCATTAGAAACGTACGAGAGGCCAAATAGCAATCACAACCGCCAGTCTCGACCAAGTCGGTGAAACATGAAACAGAAGATGACGAGGAAGATTTCCTTACTCCCCGAACATTTATCATCCCTGAGGATTCTGACGCCACCAAATTGACGGTCGAAGAGCTGGAACAGGTTATATTGATCGAACATCTGCCAAAAAGAAAGGTATACCTGGGAACGGGATTGACCCCCGAACTCTAGAAAAAACTTATTCAATTTCTTATTGATAACATAGATTGCTTTGCTTGGTCCCATGTAGACATGACAGGAATCCCACCATCGATAACAACGCACCGGCTGAGCTTGGACCCTAGATTCAGACCGGTGAAGCAAAAAAAAAAGACCTCAATCCGAGTTAAAGTACGCGTTCATGAAGGACGAGGTAAGTAAACTTCTCAAAATAGGCTCGATTCGGGAAGTAAAATATCCTGAATGGTTAGCTAATATAGTTGTAGTCCCTAAAAAGGGAACAAACTCAAAATATGTGTAGACTATAAAGATATAAACAAAGCGTGCCCCACAGATTCTTTTCCACTGCCTAACATCGATCGGATGATCGATGCCATAGCCGGCCACGAGATCCTTACTTTTCTCGATGCCAATTCCCGGTATAATCAAATTCGAATGAACCCGGAGGACCAAGAAAAAACTTCATTTATCACCAAGTATGAAACATATTGTTATAATGTAATGCCCTTCGGGCTAAAAAATGCAGGAGCTACTTATCAACGCCTAGCGAATAAAATGTTCGAAAAATAAATAGTTGAGTCGATGGAAGTTTATATTGATGACATGCTAGTCAAGTCCCTGCGCGCAGAGGACCATTTAACTCATTTGCAGGAGACATTCGAGATTTTAAGGAAATACAACATAAAGCTCAACCCCGAGAAATGTGCTTTCGGAGTTGGCTCGGGCAAATTCCTTGGCTTCATGGTATCAAATCGGGGAATCGAGATCAACCCCGATAAAATCAAGGCCATCGAAGACAACACCATCGTGGATAGTGTGAAAGCGGTGCAAAAGCTAACCGTACGAAGAGCTGCCTTAGGCCGATTCATTTTGAGGTCATCGGATCGAAGCCACAGATTTTTTTCTCTACTCAAAAAGAAGAACGACTTCGTTTGGACCCCGGAATGCCAACAAGCTAAAGAACAATTGAAGCAACACCTGTCGAGCCCACCACTGCTTCACACTCCGAAGACAGATGAAAGACTTTACTTATACTTGGCCGTATCGGAAATCGCAGTAAGTGGCATCCTAGTTCGAGAAGAGCAAGGTACACAATTATTACATAAGTCGGACCTTAGGAGAAGCAGAGACTAGATATCCACACTTAGAGAAATCAGCACCCGCACTGATAAGCGCTTCTAGGAAATTAAGACCATACTTTCAATGTCATCCCATATGCGTGTTGACAACTTACCCACTTTGTAATATTTTACACAAGCCCGAACTATCGGGCCGATTGGCCAAATGGGCCGTCGAGCTCAGCGGGTACGATATCAAATATCAACCCCGTACGGTCATCAAGTCTCAAATTTTAGCAGACTTTATGGCCGATTTCACGCCATCCCTCGTACCCGAAGTTGAAAGAGAACTCTTGTTAAAATCGGGTACATCATTGGGGGTTTGGACTCTCTTCACAGATGGTGCTTCGAATGTGAAGGGGTCCAGGCTTGGCATCGTGTTGAAACCCCTCACGAGTGGCATCATTAGGCAGTCTATCAAAACTTCTAGGTTAACTAACAATGAGGCCGAGTACGAGGCCATGATTGTAGGTCTCGAGCTAGCAAAAATCCTGGGAGCAGAAATGATTGAAGCTAAATGTGACTCTTTACTGGTAGCAAACCAAGTAAACAAAACCTTGGAGGTTCGAGAAGGCAGAATGCAGAGGTATTTGGACAAGTTACAGGTAACTTTGCACCGTTTTAAGGAATGGACTTTGCAGCATGTGCCTCGAGAATAAAACGGTGAGGCCGATGCACTCGTAAATTTAGGGTCATCGGTCGAGGAAGACGAGATCGATTCAGGGACTGTTGTTCAACTCTCGAGGTCAGTAATCGAGGAGGGGAACGCCGATATAAACTCCAAGAGCTTAACCTGGGATTGGAGAAATAAGTATATTGAATATTTGGGAAACGAAAACTCCCATCGAACCATAAAGAGTCAAGGGCCCTACGAACCAAAGTTGCTCGATTCACGTTGGCTGGAGATGGAACATTGTACAGGAGGACGTTCGATGGACCATTGGCAATATGCTTGGAACCAGGAGACACTGATTATGTTTTACGAGAGGTCCATGAAGGCACTTGTGGGAACCACTCCGGCGCCGAATCACTGATTCACAAAATCATCAGAGCAGGATATTACTAGGATAGCATGGAAAGGGACACTAAGGAGTTTGTTCGAAGATGCGATAAATGTCAAAGGTTTGCACCGATGATCACCCGGGGAACAACTTCATTTAGTCCTATCCCCATGGCCATTCATGAAATGGGGGATGGATATCGTCGGCCCCCTACCATCGGCCCCAAGTAAAGCTAAATTTATTTTATTATGACTGACTATTTCTCTAAATAGGTTGAAGCACAGGCGTTCGAGAAAGTAAGAGAAAAAGAGGTTATAGATTTCATCCGGGATCACATCGTGTGTCGATTCGGGATACCCGCATAAATAACATGCAATAATAGTAAGCAATTTATCAGTAGTAAAGTAACAAAATTTCTCGAGGATCATAAAATAAAAAGGATATTGTTGACACCGTATCACCCCAGTGGGAACGGACAAGCCGAATCAACAAACAAGATTATCATCCAAAACTTGAAGAAAAGGTTGAACGAAGCCAAAGGGAAATGGAGAGAAATTCTGCCCGAAGTCCTATGGGCATATCGAACAACATCGAAGTCCAGTACAGGAGCAACTCCGTTTCCTTTAGTGTATGGCTCCGAAGCCTTAATTCCAGTCAGAGAACCCAGCGCAAGCTTTTGACATGCATCGGTGGAATCAAACCATGAGGCAATGAACACTAGCCTCGAATTATTAGATGGAAAATGAGAAGTGGCACTCATTCGAATGGCTGTACAAAAACATCGAATCGAAAGGTACTATAATAGAAGAACCAACCCCCGCCACTTCAGGATCGGGAACTTAGTCCTAAGGAAGGTCACCATCAATACTCAAGATCCTAATGAAGGGAAGCTCGGCCCAAATTGGGAAGGACCCTATGAGGTCCTCGATATAGTCGGAAAAGGATCTTATAAACTCGGAACGATGGATGGCAAGCCATTATCGAACAACTGGAACATATCACTCCTCAAACGATATTATTGTTAAGGTATGATTATCTTTTCCCTTTTGCCCATATATACATATTCGAAGCTAACCCATCGCAGGAGTTCGATCAAAGACGTCGAGACCTCAGGTTTTAAAGTACGCGTTGCACTCTTTTTCCCCTTAGATCGACTTTTATCCTAAATAGGTTTTTTCGGTGAGGTTTTTAACGAGGCAACAACCATGTGCTACCTGAGGGCAATTCAACAGTACCCGAGGCTTCTTCATAATCAACCTCGAATAATGGGAGGGCATTAGCCCTCAAATATATCAAGTTCTGAGGTAAGAAAGATATTTCGTAACAACAGGGTTCCAATAGGAAAAGCTGTAAGAGCCAAATGGTCAAAACGAACCATGCTCATGTAGTTGGCCCGAGCCCTGATGCAAAACATGAACACATGTATAATGACTTGCAAACAAAAGTTCTCTTTTATACCAATATCTTATATCCAAGCAAAACTCCTCTATTTCGAGATTTATTATGCAAACAGGATCGAGTTCGAATCATTCACTCGACTACTAAGCCTGCGGGCTACTTTTATTTCGAGTTCGAGCAAGCACTCACTTGACCATTACGCCTACGGGCTACATTACTTCGAGTTCGAATCATTCACTTGACCATTACGCCTATGGGCTACTTTTATTTCGAGTTCGAGCAAGCACTCACTCGACCATTACGCCTATGGGCTACATTACTTCGAGTTCGAATCTTGACCATCACGCCTATGGGCTATATTACTTCGAGTTTGAATCATTCACTCGACCATTACGCCTACGGGCTACTTTTATTTCGAGTTCGAGCAAGCACTCACTCGACCATTATGCCTACGGGCTACATGACTTCGAGCTTGAATCATTCACTCGACCATTACGCCTACGGGTTACTTTTATTTGGAGTTCGAGCAAGCACTCACTCGACCATTACCCCTACGGGCTACATTACTTCGAGTTCGAATCATTTACTCGACCATTATGCCTACGGACTACTTTTATTTCGAGTTCGAGCAAGCACTCACTCGACCATTACGCCTATGGGATACATTACTTCGAGTTCGAATCTCGACCATCACGCATGTGGGCTATATTACTTCGAGTTCGAATCATTCACTCGACCATTACGCCTACGGGCTACTTTTATTTCGAGTTCGAAGCACTCACTCGATCATTACGCCTATGGGCTACATTACTTCGAGTTCGAAGCACTCACTCGATCATTATGCCTACGGGCTATATTACTTCAAGTTCGAATCATTCACTCGACCATTACGCCTACGGGCAACTTTTATTTCGAGTTCGAGCAAGCACTCACTCGACAGGTTTGACTAAGCGCTCACTCGGTTACAAAGGCTACGAAGTCCAAATTTGATCAAGTAGCCTAAATCCTTGTGAAAATATTCATAAGGCGTAAATAAAATCTTCACAAGACAGGAAACAGAACAGAAGCAAGTCGGCAAAAAAGGGATATTATTTTATACAAAATCGTTTACATAATTGATTACAACATAAAAATTGAGGACTAAGCTTCTTGGTTATCCCCAGGAATGGTCTCTTCTCTATCCCCCCCCCCCTCCCCCCGCTCTTGGACCTGCTCTTACTCCCATCATCATAATCGTCATCGGAAACCAAAGCTTCAGCTTCGGCTTCGAGTTCTTTGGCCCATTTAATCTCTTCAGCGAGGTCGAAACCTCGAGCATGGATCTCCTCAAGGGTCTCCCTCCGAGATCGGCACTTAGCAAGTTCAGCGACCCAATGTGCTCGAGTATCGGTGGTCTCGGCTCCCTCTCTTGCTTGGACCTGGGCAGCTTCAGCATCGGCCCGATAGACGACCACGAGTGCATCCACATCGACTTTTGCCTTTTCGGCATCAGATTCGGCCTTTGCAAGTTCAGAGGCCAGCTCTATTCTTCTCGTTTGGACAAAGCTTTTCTCCTTCATTTTTTGGAGTTGGTTTTCGGCCGATGACAATTGGGCTCAAGTAGTTTCTTTCTCTGGAGCAAAGCGGTCCATTCCTTCTTTCCACTCCAAAGACTCCGCTTTTATCACATCGACTTCTTCGCGGAGTTTTCCGATCATCTCAATTTTCTGCTGCAGTTGTGAGACCGAAAAATTAGCCATCATTCTGGTATCGAGCCCATAGGCGTTTAAAAGTATTATTACCTACTTGGACAAATCGATCTGATCTTGGTGAGCCTTGGACAACTCAGCTTGAAGGTCTTTTATTTCTTCCCCCCTTTGGGCTAAGAGGAGTTTTAGGGAGTTCCTCTACTCCGTAACCCATTGAAGCTCGGCCTCGTATCGACGTAGCTCGGTTCGGAACTGAGAACATGATTCTCGATAAACTGTCGATGCCTGCAAAGAAAGAAGAAATGAATTTAGAAAAGAAAAGCAAACTTAAAGGTAACACCATATAATTTAAGGCTTACCTGATTCAAAGCCTGCTGCACTCCGTGAAAAAGATCCGTTTCGTCACTCGTACCGGTAGTGTCCTCGACACCGATAAACAGGTCACGAAAAGGATTTTCTCCATCATGAAGCCTATCTAATTTGAAGGCCCCCAAAGCTTGGGCCTCCCGAATCGCCCCTGCGGAAAAAGCAGGAAAAGTGGGTGAGTCTTCGATTGCTACTGCCCCAAGTGAATCACCTGGGGAATTCTCTTCGGTTCGAAAAAATTCGAGAAGAGTCCTTTCAGATATATCCCCCATCCATTGGCTTCGATGGGAAGCGTCTTTGATCTCCAACAACTCGGAGACTCTGCCCGAATCTTTCTCCGATAAATCCTCAGTTCGAGACGGAGCCTTATGAACCACCATCGATCCACCTGCATGTGGAACATCGGTGGTCTTCTTCGTTCGGGCCGCCAGAGCAAACCCATTGTTCTCTTCTTCTTCTTCTTCTTCATCCCTCGGACGCAGAACCAATTCTACGGTCAAAGGAATGGTATTCTTATTTGGCTTACGAGCCGTCTTTTTCTTCAGTTTCTGATCTTCGAGGACGGGGGATCTTTTCCTCTTGTTATCTTTCACCGACTTTGAGACAGAGGCTGAAGCCTCTTCCTCGACGGATGAGGGCCTCAAAACCGCATCTTTTCCCACACCTACACACGAAAAATTTTATTAAAGTTTGTGAAAAAGCATTTTTATCAAAAGATGCGAAAAAGGTGCTTACCGTGATTTTTGGCCTCCCATCGGCCCTTCGACAAGTCGCGCCATGAGCGCTCGACGTAGAAGGAGGTCGAAACCAGATCACGTACCCAGTTCTTGAGATCGGACACTGCGCCGGGCATCCAAGGAACCACTGCATCACGAAAGGAGAATATTGGTGAAGGAAATGAAAGGATAGAATAGTAGGAGATAACAGCAGAATTACACTTACGCTTCATGTTCCACTCCTCGGGAAAAGGCATCTTTTCGATCGGAATCAGATCTGAAGTCCTTACTCGAACGAATCTGCCCATCCAGCCTCGATCCTTATCCTCGTCTATACTAGAGAACAGAGCCTTGGTAGCTCGACGTTGGAGTTTTATTAACCATCCTCAAAAAAGGCGAGGACGGTATAATCGGATAAGGTGATCGAGGGTGAAAGGCATCCCCTCGATTTTATTCACAAAATATCGGATCAAAATAACGATCCGCCAAAAGGAAGGATGTATCTGGCCTAGGGTTATTAGGTATTTGCGACAGAAATCTATGATAACGGGGTTGAGGGGATCTAACGTGAAAGGGTAAGTATACACGCTTAAAAACCATCTCACGTGAGTAGTAATATCCTCTTCGGGAGACAGCACTACCACTTTTTTGTTCTCCCAGTTATAATCCTTTTTTATCCGCTCGATGTGCTCTCGGGTTATCGAACAAATATATCTCGATACGGGCTCACATCGGCCAAGGACCGGCGAACCTTTATCGAGTTTGAAATCGGAGGTAAGAAGACACGCCGTCGAAACGCATTCCTCAGGCCGTGGATCAACCGGTGTTTTGTCGGCGGTGTGGGAAGAAAAAGCTTTGTCTTTTGGGGGGATGATTTTTGATGTCTTCACCATTTTGGATTTGAAAAAGGTAACAAAGATTTGGTGGTTTAGTAGAAGAATCTTGCAAAGAAGAATCACATATTTGCGAATAAACTCAGAGAGAACGAAAAAAGAACTTAGGGAATTTGGAAGATTGAAGATGTAAAAGTGGTAAAAGATAAAAGGGAGGGCTATTTATAGATTAAAGCAATGGCGGTTCAGTATCAGCGGTGGCCGACCACCGCCTGACAAGCATTAAATGTCTTGAAAGACTAAATCGACGGGACAGTTATCACGAACATCACGGTTGAACCCAATGTAAACGTCAGCTTATAATCCGATCGAGCCGTTGAAAAATCATATTGTTTCTCACCACATCCTTCCCGAGAAACGAGGAGACTATCTGTATACGGTCGAAATAGATTTCGGCCTTCGCACGATTGGTCGAGGTCAAAACATAATAGATCGGAGTAAGACTTCAAAATGAGTTGCGAAGATGGTACAAACAACCTTCGAGCCCGATGGACCGATCAATGTCGAGCTCGATATTATCGAATCCAAATCGAGCTATGATGCAAAGTAAAGTTATCGAGCTTATAATTCAGAGACCAACCAACCCTGACCCCAAACCAATGCAAGGATCCAAGTCAGAATCGAGCTCAAGTCAAGATCGAGAGCACGAGTCGAGACCGAAAACTCGAGTCAATATCGAGCTTACAGACAAGAGCCGTTGCAATCCCACTAGAGGAGGGAATCCTGGCAGGAATTATGGAAAAGCTGATTTATCATGGGTCTCCCACTATGTATTTTTAATTATGTATAGAGTAAGGTCCCTCTACTATAAAGGGCCAATGCAAGGATCCGAGTCAGAATCGAGCTCAAGTCAAGATCGAGAGCACGAGTCGAGACCGAAAACTCGAGTCAATATCGAGCTTACAGACAAGAGTCGTTGCAATCCCACTAGAGGAGGGAATCCTGGCAGGAATTATAAAAAAGCTGATTTATCATGGGTCTCCCACTATGTATTTTTAATTATATATAGAGTAAGGTTATAAAGGGCCAAAATGCAAGGATCCGAGTCAGAATCGAGCTCAAGTCAAGATCGAGAGCACGAGTCGAGACCGAAAACTCGAGCCAATATCGAGCTTACAGACAAGAGTCGTTACAATCCCACTAGAGGAGGAAATTCTGGCAGGAATTATGGAAAAACTGATTTATCATGGGTCTCCCACTATGTATTTTTAATTATATCTAGAGTAAGGTCCCTTACTATAAAGGGAATGGTTATTATTTTTGTAAAGGCAGTTTTTACATTGTAATTCAAGCATCATATTCTCATATAGAGAAAAGTTGTTCTTCTAAGTAAGCTTCATAAATTGGTTCAACCTGTTCATTTCTAAAAATCATCTTCTTTACAACCGTGTTTACTTTGTACTCTTTGCAATCCATATTTGATATTTCTATTTATCCTTACGGTTTGTTAATGTTATACCACATATCTTTAAAAATTTAACTTTATTCAAGCACCATATTCTCATATAGAGAATAGTTGGTCTTCTAAATTGGTTCATAAATTGGTTCAACTTGTTCATTCCTAAAAACCATCTTCTTTACAACTGTGTTTACTTTGTACTCTTTGCAATCCATATTTGATATTTCTATTTATCTTTACGGATAAGTTACACATATCCTTAGAACTACGTACAAATTTAACTCTATCCGTTTTTCGGATAAAACACGTGACAATCAACATTTGAGAAAGACGAATGCCCGAAGAGTTGTCGCAAGGTTTTTGGACATGAAATTTTTTTAGTGGTAATTAGCACTCCTATAAACCATGACACGCTAGATAGTGCAGTAAACAGAGTGAGCTTTTTATATCTAAAATCATTTGATAAACCGTTTAGAACCGTACGTTATAAATTCTTATTCATTGTTTTCTCTTCCGAAAAGTGCAGTCCATCTCTTTTGACATTGTGTATTTATTATTATGCTTCATTTGATCAGTGAGACATCTGAAACTCATTCGGAACAGAGATTGATTTCAGGAACTAGATACTTACTGCCACCACAAGTTCATTTTCAAACTTAAAAACAACTACTGTGAGATATACAAACTAGAATCTATTTATTCGTCTAATTCTTCTTCTTCTTCTTCATCATCGTTGTCGTCGTCGTCTTCATCCGCCACGTTACAATTCTCTTCAAAGCGCGTGTCCAAGTCCATAAATGCATCTAGAAACTCCGAGTCTATCTCTGGTAATCCTTGAATTCCTCTTTCTGCTCTAACCCAATCCTTCAAACACTCGAGCCTTTCAACCGAACTGTCACCCAATAAGTTGCTTTTCTCCCCTATTTCCACCAACACACCCTGACTATAAACTCTGTTTATTGAAATAGTAGACACAGGAACTGCTAATACATCACGAGCCATTCGAGAAAGTACTGGAAATTTTTTTGCATTTTCTTTCCACCATACCAATAGGTCAAAATCAGACTCATCAATATCATATTGTTGCTCCAAATAAAAACTAAGTTCATTAATATTAGAAGATCGTTTTGACTCATGTGATACATCACGAGCCATTCGAGAAAGTACTGGAAATTTTTTTGCATTTTCTTTCCACCATACCAATAGGTCAAAATCAGACTCATCAATATCATATTGTTGCTCCAAATAAAAACTAAGTTCATTAATATTAGAAGATCGTTTTGACTCATGTGACATTACAACATGTTGTTCCCAAAACTCACAACCAGGAAAACGCTTAGAAGAAGATGAAGAAGAACTAGGAGGCACCGGGGCCTGTGTATGTTCAACTGCAACTTCATAATCTGAATATATTTCATTAGCTAATTTTAATAAATCATTTTTATGAGAAACTAAATCTTGTTCACTAAAGTCCAACTCCAGATTTTGATATAAAAATTTAAGGGATAGTTCTATATGTTGTAATTTCATCATAGGATCTAACAATGCACCAAGTAAATACATTGGGGGTACAGGAATAAAATGTTTAATAAATTTAGCTCTCATGTTAGGTATTATATCACTAAAGAAAGGATTATCTTTATATCTAAAGAATAACGAAGCTATATCATTCAAATAAACAAGTATAGAATTACAAGTTGGATGAGAAAAACTAGAAAAGTGTGAAGTAGCAAAGCAGAACTTCCCTAAAACATTAGCTATGTCTTCACATATATCCCAATCTATGTTATTCAATCTATTTTTTTCCTTATAATCAAGAGATTCATTATAAGCTTCGGTAAGAATGGCTTTGCACATAAAGGCAAGGACTAACATCTCATAAGTACTATTCCACGTTGTTGGAATATCAGTTGTTAGGTATTTTGCCTTGTGATTTTGAGCTAAACACCTTTTGTAAAATTCATTTTCTATTGAACGACAACATTTCATGTAGCGCATTGCTTCTCTTATTTTCCTAAGTTCAGGTTCAAAATGAGCAATTCCGTCCGTCACAATTGAATTTAGAATATGGCATGCACAAGTAACATAGAGATGGTATAATTCTTGAACATCTAATTCATAACTTTCTTTATAAAATGAAATAGAAAATATCTTATTACCAAGACAATAACGACGTGAATACTTACCAATCATGTCTGCAATTAAACCTACATCCTGAATTTCATCAATTAATCCTGTTTGATATGCTAAAATTCTTTTTTGCATAATATAGTTATCATCAATCCAATGACCAGTTATGCATAAAATAGCTTCTCCTACCGAATCAGTACGAATTATGTCAAAAGCTAAGGCTACTTTACTAGAAAGAGACTTGAAATTTTCAATTATTTGTTTTTGATACTCAAGAAATTGTTTCTTAATTTCAGGTATAATAATATTCCTAGGGATAGGTTTATATTCGGGATAGCGGGCAGTTTGAATATAAATAGTTAGAGAATTCATGAAACTTGTATTATAAAGTATTGACTCAGCACTTATTAATTTAACTAGTTCAGCACGATTTTTTTCTTCTGAATATTCAGTGGGATTGTAGAAAATTTGAATATAATTTTCTAGTGAATCTCTGAAGCTCCTACTATAAAGTAACTCAACAATAATAAATTTAGTTAGTTCCCATTCGTCTAACTTTTTTGAATATCTAAATTGTTTTCCAGTTTTAGGGTCAATATTAAGTTGTAAAGCATTACTAAAACAACTTTCACTATGTGAGCTAAGTTGATCATGGCCACGCTTACTTTTTAATCTAGTATTACCGGATGGTGATGACATGATTAAGAAAAAGTCAAAGAAATCAAATAAGCAAATAAGTAGAGAAAATATATGAATAAAAGTTGAAATAAGTGATAAAAAATAGAAGATAATAATTAAACAAAAATCATACTATAATAAAGCAAAATTAATAATTAAAAGATGAAACAATGGTACCAAATTGACGAAACACAAAATTTGAGTAGGTGAAACTTGAAATCCGAGCACCGGTGTTCCTTGAGAACGACTATTATAAAATATAAATTTATATAGTTGAGAGGATAGGGAGATAGAGAGTTTTGAAGAGAAATAGAGTGTTTGTAGTGCAAAGTCTATGGTGTTTTATAGATATGAAGGAGAGAGTGATTTGTTTTTTTAACAAAACTTTAACAGAAAGAGACAACGGTCATATGTAATATAGCCGGTAACGGTCATAAATGGTTGACAAAAGCATTTGGAAAGAGATTAAATAAATCAGCCCTCTGTTTCCCAAACTATGTGTCAGATAGGGTGCTTAACGGACGGATAATACGCTTAACGGTTCGACTTATCGGTTATCAATTTTTAAATGTTCTAATTTGTTAGTCAACAAATAAGATAGCGGGCGGTTCGGTATCGAATTAGCAATTATCGGACGATGTATCGATTAAATATAACACTAAGTGACTTTGAAAATTAAAATTACATGTAGTACAACGCGAAACTAAAATAACAGCTTCTAGTATGAAAGTCATCCTCGTATTCATTCTTATTTAAAATTACATGTTTTTGACTTTAATGGGATAATCATTTTGCCAGACCATCTTATTTCATATTTTTTTAATTATATTGTTTGAAATTTGGACATATCTAAACCTAAAAATTGTGCCATACATTATCGCTAAAATAACAGAATCAAAAGAGGCTAACAATAAAGAATGGAAGCCTCGTTTCACATCATAATGCATATCTTTTTGTTGGGTAAAAAATATGCAAGATCCATTATTATGCTTTGAATTACAATTATATAGACCTCAGCCCTCACTTGTTTTTCAAAGGCATTTTTCAATGAGATTAAATCTTGTAACATAGAAAAAAATTTAATTACTTTTCACAATATGTTGTAAAATTTTATTTAATAATGATCAAGAATGAGAGGGAAATAGTATCGCGAGAAATACCCTCCACAAATGCACAACAAGACACACTAGGCTGATGTGTTAACACATGTATACAAGAAAATTAAATTATTCTTAATGGGTTAACGGTTTATTCGATAAGAAAATTGAGTAATCCGTCCCCAAATCGTTAAGCCGTTAATTATAAAATCTCAATCCGTTCACCAATCATTACCCCGATAACCCGATACCAATAAGCCAATAAGCCATCGATTCGATTTTGAACACCCTAGTGTGTCAGACTATTATTTTGAAGCCATATTGTCCGGGTGCTTCAATGTTTGTTTACATTATTAAACTGGTGGCTTTTCAACATTCAACATTTGAGAAGGAAAAAAAAAATTAAATGACAAATGTGATGTGTCTTCTTCCATGTAATTATACTTTAAGGTTGACAAGAGGGGTTGCTCAGGATCAAAGGAAAATTAAAAAAAACATTACATTCGACGTCTCCTCATTAGTAAATAGGAACAAAAAGAAAAAAACAACCTTGAAATTTTCACTTCCTTCTTTTTGGTTGACCAGAGTTTGAAATTCTAGAATTTGAACTCAATTTCCATTTTCCATAATATAACTGTAAATTTTCGACCCATCTACACACTCTGCAGTGTGAGTTCATATTTGGAGCATTCTCCTTTTGCCTGTTATGTTCCAATAGTACGGGTGAAATACACAAATAACCTTTAAAATGGATAGTCTTAAATTTTTGTCTCCACTTATTCATGGGCAAAACTTCAGGTTTAACAACTATTTCCCTTCGCTAGTATCAGGGGCAACACATTTAACTTTTAACCTTAAATCTGCCAAAAGGACAAACAGGGTCAAAAGTTAGAGAGGATCACAAAAAAGTGTCATATTTCTGCAATTTTTTGAATAGTAGGCCTGAAAACTAGATTTGGCCATACGCCCAATTATGTAGTCAATCTGATAATGTGCAGAGATTTAGACGGTGTTTGGATTGGCTTAAAAGCTGGTCAAACCAGCTTAAAAGTACTTTTGAGCTTGTTTTAATGTTTGGCTAATATCAAAACAGTTTTTAAACCAAATGTTTTTAAGCCAAAACAACTTTTTTTTTGGTAATTAAATTTATTATTACCGGGGAAAAAGTACTTACAATACAAAGCAAAAAACCCTATATCTGGGCATAGAACTACAACCTTCAACTGTTACTCTCCCTAAATACAATCAACTCATCAAAAAAAAAACTAAGGGTAACAATCCATCCTTCGCAAAAGCCCAGTAATTCTACGGTTCCATTGCCCTCTTCCATGGATTTCCTGCACTATAGGACTTTGTTGCTTCTCTTCTTTTCTTGAAAGGTCCTGAAGTTCCTTTCTTGCCATAGGTAATAGACACAACCGGCCATGTGTATATGTCGATCACATTAAGTTCCAAAGGTGCTTGCAAATGGCTGCCTTATTCCATGTGTATATGTCGATCACATTAAATCCCCTAGCTGATTTTGGAAAACATACTTTCTCCCACGATACTAGAGCTTTCTTATTCAACTCAATACCTTCGGTCCATAAAAACTTCCTGCATACAGCTTCAATTAAGTGTAAGATATTTTTAGGTAGGACAAAGACCTGGCACCAAAATGTTTGCATAAAAAAGAGGTTGCTTTTAATTAACTGTCGTCGTCCTGCATAAGAGAGAAGTTTTGAAGTCCATGATGTTATTTTCCCCACCATCTTTTCCCATAGTGGCTGGCACTGTGAAATTGATAGCCTCTTAGTACTAAGGAGAACACCTAAGTACTTGACTGGTAGTTCCCCTTTAAGGAATTCCAGAACCCTCAGGATTTCTTGTTGAACCTCGTCAGTAACACCACCAAAGAAGACAGAGCTTTTTTTCTTATTGATAGTGAGGCCTGATGCTTGGGAGAATTTCCTGAAATAATCATACATCAGTTTAACTGATCCTACATCCCCCTACAGAAGAGTAAGAGATCGTCTGCAAACCCAATCTGAACTATCTGCAATTTTTCACATCTCGGATGAAAGTTGAAATCTGGTATCCGCCCCAATGTATTCAAATTCCTAGTCAAGTACTCCATAGCTAGTAGCTAGTACAAACAGGAATGGAGACAAGGGGTCTCCTTTCCTGAGACCTCTCTTGGCATCAAAAGGCATAGGTGGTATACCATTCAATAAGATAGAGTATGAAACCGTTGTTATACAACTCATGATCCATCTAACAAAAACATCAGGGAAAGCCATCCCAATTAGAATCTGCTCCAAAAAAACCCACTATAGTGAGTCATATGCCTTCTGCATATCCATCTTCATCATACACATAGGGGATATTCCTTTTCTTCCATAACCCTTCACCAATTCGTGGCTAAGTATTATGTTATTGGTGATGACCCTGCCTGGTACAAAAGCAAACTGACAGTTATCCACTAAGTCCTCCATAACAACCTGTATTCTCTTTGTTAAGATTTTAGAGATGATCTTATACAAAGTCGTACAACAAGATATGGGCCTGTAATACTTTATGTTTGTAGGGTTCTTGACCTTGGGGATGAGCGTAACTGAGGTGCAGTTAATAACTTTAAATATACTCCCGGTGCTAAAAAAGTTAAGGATGGCTTCTGCAACTTCATCTCCTATAGTAGGCCATGGTTTTTTGAAAAAGAAAGCATTAAGCCCATCACATCCCAGAGCTTTCAAATCTCCTATCTCCATTAAAGCTTGATGGATTTCATCTCTCGTTACAGGTCTGATTAGGTTTCTTTGTTGCTCTATCCTTAGGATTGGACCTTGATTTATCACTGAGGGATTGATAGCTGGTATAGAAGTTGTTGAAGCCCCAAGCAAGTTTTTGTAAAACCCTATAACCTCTTCTTTAATTTCACCTTCAGTTTGTAGAATGTGCCCTTGAGAGTTTGTCAGATATCTAATGTAATTCATAGAGCATCTACTCTTCATAGTAGCAAAGAAATAGGCAGAATTTGAATCACCTTCCTTTAGCCACTGCACTCTAGACTTTTGCTTATAGATACTCTCCTCAATTCCTCCCCATTTCTCCAGCTGGTATTTTAATTATTTTTCTTCTTCAATCAGAGTAGCTTTCAGCAGATCATGCCCCATCTTCTCTTGTACACTATTTTCTTGTATTTTTTAACCGCTTTTCAACATCTTGGAAGTGCCCAATATTAGTCTTCTTCAACTCCTGCTTAATCACTTTTAGTTTACTCCATATTCTTCTCATGTGAGTTTCCTCATTACTCTTATTCCAGCATTCCTCAATCAGTGGTATGAACTTTTGATTCTCAGCTATACAGTTGAAGAACCTAAAAGGTTCCCCCCCTTGGCCCTTCTTCCCAGGAAAGTTTATCTTCAATGGAGAGTGATCCGAGAAATACGGTTCAAGAATCTGCACTCTTAATGTTGTCATACTATTCATCCATGATGCGTTGGCTATAGCTCTATCAATCCTACTATATGTGTGATTGTTGGTCCAAGTGTATTCCCCGCCCAATTGTTGGCACTTCAGTCAGTCCATTATCTATCAAGAAGTCCCTAAAATCTCTAGTTTCATAATCTTGTACTTGTGTACCATGTATTCTGTCCTCTTGGTTTAGCACTGTATTGTAATCCCCCATAGCGACCCATGGCCCGTGTTGCATGCTTAGAATTCCCTGTAGTTTTTCCCATAAACTTTTTCTGTCTTGCACTGTGTGTAGTCCATATATGGCAGTAAAACTGAGCTCCATACTCAACTGAAAAAACCTGATTTTCCCATGGATGTACTGCACATCCATGTCCAACATATTAAAGTCAACTACTCTTGGATCCCAAATTATCCAGATTCTCCCTTTATTTTTTACAGAATAATTTGAGATCCATTTCCAACCAGGTGCTACTTTCTGAATTATTTTACTTTCCTTCTGTGACACTACTCTATGTTCCATAATAGCAATAAGACCGATTTTATTCTCCTTTATTACTACTCTTAACTCCTTTTGCTTATAGGACTTATTTAGTCCTCTTACATTCCAGGTAACTAAATTCATGTTGGAATGAAAGAGGTGCTCGCCAACCCCATATACTCCCTGTTGCTTCCAAGTACTACCTCCTCCTCCTCCTTCCCCTTCAAGCATTCCCCTGTAGGATTACTACACCCTACATCCGGGTGGTAACTATTATGTTCAGCCAAAGAAACAAACTCATTGCTAGTGTCAATTGTGCTACTCCTTGTATTTACTGTTTTATAAGCCTTGCCAGGTGATTTCCCTTTTGCTACTTGCCATCCCTTCTCTTGTGCTTGCTCTGTTACCTCCAAATGTTGTACCTCTGGCTGTTTTACATTCATGTTAGGCCCTTGTTTTATTGCAACATCCTTCACTATTATCCTAGTATCCTTACTCTTCCATACTTGCTGAGTTCTCACATTTCTTCTTTTAGTTGGCTGGCCTAGTGCTTTTGGTGGTTTAGTTGCACAATTATGTCCAATTTGTAGACATGTAGTGCAATATTCTGGTTCCCACTCATAAGACACCTCATGCTCAAACACTTTACCATTAGGATCCTTCACTTTTACATTCCTAGGCAAAGATCTTGTTACATTCAATTCTACCAATAGCCTGGCCTATGAAATCCGAGTAGTGCATGTTGTACAGTCATCAGCATACAACGGATTGCCTAGCACACTACCAACTTTACTAAGTGATTTCATGCTCCAACAATTCAGTGGTAGGTTTGGTAGCTTGATCCAAAGTGGCATGGTGCTCAAAACCTCCTCATTTAGGTTAAAATCAGGAGTCCGAGCTTTCATAATAATCGGCCTACTATTGATAGTATGGGGTCCTGGGTATAGTACCTCATTCCTCTCCTCTATGCTTGAAAATCTGACCACAAAGTGATCATCATTGTGATAATAAATTTGTGGCTTGGTCGCAAAATTCCTCTGAGAAGCAAGGAACCTTTCTATAGCTCCTATTGTCGGGGATATTCCAATGACATACAGGATTATAGCAGAGCTCCACTTCTCAGTTTCCTTCTCAATATCCTCTGCTTCCAACTGCACAAATTTCTCTCCTTCCTTAATCGAAGGAGCAATAAACTTTAAATCCATCCCCCTCGACGCCATTTTGTTACCCGTAACCACGCTTGCCCATGACTGTGTGCCAACAGCTTTAGATTCCATTTCTGTTCTCTTTGGGATCTCAGTCGTCTTTGCTATATCTTCAGCCACTGGTACTTTCATTATTATGCCATTAGTCTTTGGTGTTTTCGTAACTGCAATTGCCAGTCTCTCCATCGGTTTCGAGTTTGAAGAGCTAGCAATCCCAACTGAACTTAGCTTATCTGCCTCAATTTCCATAATTTTGCCTTGATTTTCCTGTTCCTTTGCTGAGTTTACTGGCGAAATTGAGCCTCCGTCACCATCAATTCTCACTCATTTCGGATTGTTAATTTGACCTTTCCCTAAGCTTTTCCCATCAGCACTTTGTTAATCCATGAACGGAGGCAACTTCTCAATCATTGCTGCTACTTGGAATGCTTCGTTGATTACAAGACCTTCAGCAAGTAGATCATGAATAATCACTTGCAATTCCTGGACTTGAGTAATAACAGACTTGCTATCTATCATTTTGTAGTCCAGAAATTTTGCGGCAACGAATTTCTTCATCCCGGCATCTTCAGTCTTATATTTCTTTTCAAGCGCATTCCACAATTCTTTGGATGTCTCCATGCTACTGTATACATTATACAGATTATCATCCAGTCCGCTAAGAATATAATTCTTGCATAAAAAATCAGAATGCTTCCACGCTTCAATCACGAGAAAGCGTTCATTATCTGGAGTTTTATCCGGCAGATCAGGAACATCTTCCTTGATGAACTTCTGTAGACATAACGTAGTTAAGTAGAAGAACATCTTCTGCTGCCAGCGTTTGAAATCAATCCCGGAAAATTTTCCGGGTTTTTCTGCCGGTGCCAACGCCGGTGTTCGGCTTGTCGTTGCGTTGGCAGTCGCCATCGGAACAGCTTGGTTTTCGTTTTCAGTCATCATCTTTTCTGTAAAAGAATGACACAAACAAACGTTTAATACACGTTTTCAAACTGGAGTAAAAATCACGTAGATTTTAATATCCAACAAAACGCCACGAAGGCTTAACTCTCCAAAACGGGAGTACACAAACCACAAAGGTTTTAGTTTGCAGAATAATAAGAATAACACAAGTACAGAAATAAATATTAAATTCCTTAAGATTGTTATTCCCGGTCAATATTGCTGTATTTGTAAATATTAATTCTGCAAAATATAAGTTAACGTAATGAAACAATAATAATAAATTCGAGCCCACTGAATTCACAGTGTTTCCTTAAGGAATTTAATCCCCTCCTAGTACCCAAGGTAATGGATTATTTCCTCCCAGGATAGAACGAATAACACACTGGTGTAGCGGTACTTCAAACCCCAGTGTTTCGGCGAACACAAAGTTCGGTAGCAAATCACACTTACAGTTGCTTTGTTTGAAGTTAAAAAACAATGCAGAACGAAGGAGTATATACTCAGAAAAACGTATGGAAGTTCTGAGAGGAAGGAGTGCAATGTATAGCCAATTTGTTGAGCGAATTGTATGTTGAGTTGAGTATCTTTCTTCAACATTTGCTGCTCATATATATAGCAGCCAAGAAGGAGTGCAAGACCAAACGTCCACCCTTCATGGTGGAGCAAGCATTACATGTTTGTGGAGCAAGCACTTCATGTTTGTGGAGCAAGCACTTCATGGTGGGAAGACCATTATCCGGCTGCCAAATTATCAATACACGGATTGGAAAATATCCGTTTATAAATACGGATAATCTTACGTTAATATTTACTCCAAAAAATTAATCAATCAATCGATCATTTGACCAAATCCAAATCCAAATCAAGCCGAAGCCGAAGCCGAAACCGTAGCCGTAGCCGAAGCCGAGCCGAGCGAGCGACGACGACGACGGCGCGAGGCTTGCTTTCTTCTTAACTCTTTAAGAGCTACAAGAAGAGCAATTATATATATACCCACCAAAAATGTCTTCCACTTCCAATATGGGACAATGTCTCATTGTTAAGAGGGAAAACTTAAAATTTTACTCAAAATTTCATTTTCCCTCCATTTCCCATTCACCCTCATTTTAAGAATATTACATCTTAAAAAATAAAACCTCAACAATCCCCCACATGAATGGGGAATGGCTATATCACGGAAGTATGCATGAAAAAACTGTGTGATTTACAAGCAAGGATTAATTGCATCTGGATAAGTAGGTTTCCCTTTGAACTTTCCGTAGTAAACTTATGTCGGATATACTCGGTCAATCGGTAGATTTGATATCTTTGAACCGTCGATCTTTGGTGTATACCTAGACAACTATAAGTCACACAATCAACCCTTAACCGTCTTTGGTTCTCATTGTTGTGTTCGTTTCAGCCATGAACACCGCCTGGTTTCATAAGTGCGTAGAGAACTGGCCTTACAAAGTTCTCCTTGAAGCGGCTCACACTTCACACTTAAATAGGTGATTCCTAAACGTGTCATCCTGTAGATACACTATTTGATATACCCCGTATCAAATTTAGAAATCATTAAAAAGCCTTAATGCTTTATCCTTGGTACTGAACATTGTCTCATCACGAGAATGGACTAAAATTTTATTTGACAATGTTGAACCGTCATTAATGACTTTGTTTGATCTCTTTGAACCTAGATCTTGGGATCTCCAGTCTTCTAGGTAGAGTTACCGCCACAATGACTTGTTCTCGGCCATAGCCCCATTCCCCTTGATGATTTCTCAACTACCTCTCTAGTTAGGCCTTTTGTAAGTGGATCCGACACATTATCACTTGACTTTACATAGTCAATTGTGATAATTCCTCTAGAGAGTAATTGCCTAACGGTTTTATGTCTTCGTCGTATATGACGAGATTTACCGTTATACATGACGCTCCCAGCCCTTCCAATTGCCGCTTGACTATCACAATGTATGCATATTGGTGCCAACGGTTTGGGCCAAAATAGAATGTCTTCCAAGAAATTCCGGAGCCATTCAGCTTCTTCACCGGCTTTATCTAAGGCTATGAATTCAGCCTCCATTGTAGAGCGGGCAATACATGTTTGTTTGGACGACTTCCAAGATACCGCTCCTCCACCAATAGTGAATACATATCCACTCGTGGACTTAGAATCAGTTGAACCGGTGATCCAATTTGCATCACAGTATCCCTCAATCACCGCAGGGAAATTACTGTAGTGCAATTCAAAGTTCTGGGTATGTTCTAAATATCCCAAAACTCGTTTCATTGCCATCCAATGAGATTGGCCTGGATTGCTCGTATATCGACTCAGTTTACTTATAGCACAAGCTATGTCTGGTCGTGTACAATTCATGATATACATTAAGCATCCCAATACACGAGCATAATCCAATTGTGATATGCTTTGGCCTTTGTTCTTTGCTAATGCAAGATTCACGTCAATTGGAGTCTTTGCAACTTTAAAGCCCAAGTGCTTGAATTTTTCAAGTACTGTCTTAATATAATGAGATTGTGACAATGCCAGACCTTGAGGAGTCTTATTGATCTTAATTCCCAGAATTAAATCAGCAACTCCCAAGTCTTTCATATCAAACTTGCTATTGAGCATACGCTTAGTAGCATTTATGTTGGCAATGTCATTACTCATTATCAACATATCATCCACATATAGGCAAACAATGACTATGTGATTTGGAACATTTTTAATGTACACGCATTTATCACATTCATTTATCTTAAAACCATTTGACAACATTGTTTGGTCAAATTTCGCATGCCATTGTTTGGGTGCTTGTTTTAGTCCGTAAAGAGACTTAACAAGTCTACATACCTTCTTTTCTTTACCTGGAACCACAAACCCTTCAGGTTGTTCCATGTAAATTTCTTCCTCCAACTCTCCATTTAAGAAGGCCGTCTTAACATCCATTTGATGAATTTCAAGACCATACACTGCAGCTAATGCTACTAACATCCGTATGGACGTAATTCTTGTAACTGGAGAGTATGTATCAAAGTAGTCTAGACCTTCTCGTTGTCTATACCCTTTGACTACGAGCCTTGCCTTGAATTTATCAATAGTGCCATCATCTTTGATTTTTCTCTTAAAAATCCATTTAGAACCCAAAGGTTTATTTTCAGGAGGAAGATCAACCAATTCCCATGTATGGTTGTTCAATATGGATTCTATTTCACTATTGACTGCCTCTTTCCAAAACAATGATTCCGAAGAAGTCATAGCTTCTTTAAATGTTTGAGGCTCATTCTCCAATAAGAAAGTCACAAAATCTGGTCCAAATGAAGTAGACGTTCTTTGACGTTTACTACGTCTTGGATTCTCCTGATTACATGTACTTTCTTTTGTTTCTTCCCGAGGTCATTTAGATCCTTCACCAAACGACTCACATTCCTTTTTATACGGATATATATTTTCAAAAAACTCAGCATTATCTGATTCTATAACCGTATTATTATGAATGTCGGGATTTTCTGATTTATGAACCAGAAATCGATATGCTTTACTATTTGTCGCATATCCTATGAAAACTCAATCAACGGTTTTCGGTCCTATCTTTACCCTTTTGGGTTTAGGAACTTGCACTTTTGCCAAACACCCCCACACTTTAAAATAATTCAAGTTGGGCTTCCTTCCTTTCCATTGTTCATAAGGAATGGATTGTGTTTTGCTATGGGGCACTCGATTTAATATTCGATTAGCCGTAAGAATGGCTTCCCCCACAAGTTCTGTGGCAAACCAGAACTTATCAACAACGCATTCATCATCTCCTTTAATGTGCGATTCTTTCTTTCCGCAATCCCATTAGATTGGGGCGTGTAAGGGGCTGTTGTTTGATGAATAATTCCATATTCTAAACATATTTCTTCAAAAGGAGATTCATATTCACCACCCCTATCACTTCTTATCATTTTTACTTTCTTGTTAAGTTGCGTTTCAACTTCATTTTTGTATTGCCTGAATGCGTCTATTGCTTCATCTTTACTATTCAGTAAGTAAACATAGCAATATCGAGTACCATCGTCAATAAAAGTTATGAAATACTTCTTTCCACCGCGAGATGGTATTGACTTCATGTCACAAATATCTGTGTGAATTAAGTCTAAAGGATTTGAATTCCTTTCAACTGACTTATAAGGATGTTTAACATACTTAGATTCCACACATGTTTGACATTTTGATTTTTCGCATTCAAACTTGGGCAGTACTTCCAAGTTAATCATTTTCCGCAAGGTTTTATAATTGACATGACCCAAACGTACATGCCATAAATCATTTGACTCAAGTAAGTAAGAAGAAGCTGAAATATTATTATTATTTTCAACAACCATTACATTTAGGTTGAAAAGGCCCTCGGTGAGGTAACCTTTTCCCACAAATATTTCATTCTTACTAATTACAACCTTGTTGGATACAAAAATGCACTTAAAACCGTGCTTAACAAGAAGTCCAGTAGAGACTAAATTCTTTCTCATTTCGGGAACATGAAGGACATTGTTCAAAGTCATGACCTTGCCAGAAGTCATTTTTAGAAATACCTTCCCATA
This sequence comes from Nicotiana tomentosiformis, assembly GCF_000390325.3. NCBI lineage: Eukaryota > Viridiplantae > Streptophyta > Magnoliopsida > Solanales > Solanaceae > Nicotiana > Nicotiana tomentosiformis. The sequence goes on along the minus strand of NC_090814.1, from coordinate 125,030,880 downwards.
TCCTTCAACTTTTGCTGTTGAAGCATTTCCCATATAAACTGTCTCTCCGGGTTCAGCAAGAGCATAGGTAGCAAAAGCCTCTCTAACTGCACAAACATGGCGAGTGGCTCCTGAATCAAACCACCACAGTTTAGGATTTCCCACCAAGTTACATTCAGAGAGCATGGCACACAAGTTATCAACATCATCATGGTTTACTACCATGTTTGCTTGACCCCTTTTCTTGTCTTTCTTCGGAGCACGACACTCCGTAGATTTGTGTCCGGTTTTCCCACAGTTGTAGCAGTTTCCACTGAACCGCTTCTTGCTTGGGTTGTATTTCGGACCAGAAGCCTTTTTCCTCTTTTTGTTAGCTTCAACAATATTTGCTCCCATTATTGTTGAATTTCCACGGCCTCTCCTTTCAGCAGCTTTATTGTCCTCTTCGATTCTCAACCGAACAATGAGATCTTCAAGGGACATTTCCTTTCGTTTGTGTTTCAAATAATTTTTGAAGTCCTTCCACAACGGAGGCAACTTCTCAATCATTGCTGCTACTTGGAATGCTTTGTTGATTACAAGACCTTCAGCAAGTAGATCATGAATAATCACTTGCAATTCCTGGACTTGAGTAATAACAGACTTGCTATCTATCATTTTGTAGTCCAGAAATTTTGCGGCAACGAATTTCTTCATCCCGGCATCTTCAGTCTTATATTTCTTTTCAAGCACATTCCACAATTCTTTGGATGTCTCCATGCTACTGTATACATTATACAGATTATCATCCAGTCCGCTAAGAATATAATTCTTGCATAAAAAATCAGAATGCTTCCACGCTTCAATCACGAGAAAGCGTTCATTATCTGGAGTTTTATCCGGCAGATCAGGAACATCTTCCTTGATGAACTTCTGTAGACATAACGTAGTTAAGTAGAAGAACATCTTCTGCTGCCAGCGTTTGAAATCAATCCCGGAAAATTTTCCGGGTTTTTCTGCCGGTGCCAACGCCGGTGTTCGGCTTGTCGTTGCGTTGGCAGTCGCCATCGGAACAGCTTGGTTTTCGTTTTCAGTCATCATCTTTTTCAGAAAAGAATGACACAAACAAACGTTTAATACACGTTTTCAAACTGGAGTAAAAATCACGTAGATTTTAATATCCAACAAAATGCCACGAAGGCTTAACTCTCCAAAACGGGAGTACACAAACCACAAAGGTTTTAGTTTGCAGAATAATAAGAATAACACAAGTACAGAAATAAATATTAAATTCCTTAAGATTGTTATTCCCGGTCAATATTGCTGTATTTGTAAATATTAATTCTGCAAAATATAAGTTAACGTAATGAAACAATAATAATAAATTCGAGCCCACTGAATTCACAGTGTTTCCTTAAGGAATTTAATCCCCTCCTAGTACCCAAGGTAATGGATTATTTCCTCCCAGGATAGAACGAATAACACACTGGTGTAGCGGTACTTCAAACCCCAGTGTTTCGGCGAACACAAAGTTCGGTAGCAAATCACACTTACAGTTGCTTTGTTTGAAGTTAAAAAACAATGCAGAACGAAGGAGTATATACTCAGAAAAACGTATGGAAGTTCTGAGAGGAAGGAGTGCAATGTATAGCCAATTTGTTGAGCGAATTGTATGTTGAGTTGAGTATCTTTCTTCAACATTTGCTGCTCATATATATAGCAGCCAAGAAGGAGTGCAAGACCAAACGTCCACCCTTCATGGTGGAGCAAGCATTACATGTTTGTGGAGAAAGCACTTCATGTTTGTGGAGCAAGCACTTCATGGTGGGAAGACCATTATCCGGCTGCCAAATTATCAATACACGGATTGGAAAATATCCGTTTACAAATATTTACTATTAACAAATAAATTTGGTCCAAAAAATTAATCAATCAATCGATCATTTGACCAAATCCAAATCCAAATCCAAATCCGAATCCGAATCCGAAGCCGAAGCCGAAGCCGAAGCCGAAGCCGTAGCCGTAGCCGAAGCCGAGCCGAGCGAGCGACGACGACGACGGCGCGAGGCTTGCTTTCTTCTTAACTCTTTAAGAGCTACAAGAAGAGCAATTATATATATACCCACCAAAAATGTCTTCCACTTCCAATATGGGACAATGTCTCATTGTTAAGAGGGGGAAACTTAAAATTTTACTCAAAATTTCATTTTCCCTCCATTTCCCATTCACCCTCATTTTAAGAATATTACATCTTAAAAAATAAAACCTCAACAATCCCCCACATGAATGGGGAATGGCTATATCACGGAAGTATGCATGAAAAAACTGTGTGATTTACAAGCAAGGATTAATTGCATCTGGATAAGTAGGTTTCCCTTTGAACTTTCCGTAGTAAACTTATGTCGGATATACTCGGTCAATCGGTAGATTTGATATCTTTGAACCGTCGATCTTTGGTGTATACCTAGACAACCATAAGTCACACAATCAACCCTTAACCGTCTTTGGTTCTCATTGTTGTGTTCGTTTCAGCCATGAACACCGCCTGGTTTCATAAGTGCGTAGAGAACTGGCCTTACAAAGTTCTCCTTGAAGCGGCTCACACTTCACACTTAAATAGGTGATTCCTAAACGTGTCATCCTGTAGATACACTATTTGATATACCCCGTATCAAATTTAGAAATCATTAAAAAGCCTTAATGCTTTATCCTTGGTACTGAACATTGTCTCATCACGAGAATGGACTAAAATTTTATTTGACAATGTTGAACCGTCATTAATGACTTTGTTTGATCTCTTTGAACCTAGATCTTGGGATCTCCAGTCTTCTAGGTAGAGTTACCGCCACAATGACTTGTTCTCGGCCATAGCCCCATTCCCCTTGATGATTTCTCAACTACCTCTCTAGTTAGGCCTTTTGTAAGTGGATCCGACACATTATCACTTGACTTTACATAGTCAATTGTGATAATTCCTCTAGAGAGTAATTGCCTAACGGTTTTATGTCTTCGTCGTATATGACGAGATTTACCGTTATACATGACGCTCCCAGCCCTTCCAATTGCCGCTTGACTATCACAATGTATGCATATTGGTGCCAACGGTTTGGGCCAAAATGGAATGTCTTCCAAGAAATTCCGGAGCCATTCAGCTTCTTCACCGGCTTTATCTAAGGCTATGAATTCAGCCTCCATTGTAGAGCGGGCAATACATGTTTGTTTGGACGACTTCCAAGATACCGCTCCTCCACCAATAGTGAATACATATCCACTCGTGGACTTAGAATCAGTTGAACCGGTGATCCAATTTGCATCACAGTATCCCTCAATCACCGCAGGGAAATTACTGTAGTGCAATTCAAAGTTCTGGGTATGTTCTAAATATCCCAAAACTCGTTTCATTGCCATCCAATGAGATTGGCCTGGATTGCTCGTATATCGACTCAGTTTACTTATAGCACAAGCTATGTCTGGTCGTGTACAATTCATGATATACATTAAGCATCCCAATACACGAGCATAATCCAATTGTGATATGCTTTGGCCTTTGTTCTTTGCTAATGCAAGATTCACGTCAATTGGAGTCTTTGCAACTTTAAAGCCCAAGTGCTTGAATTTTTCAAGTACTGTCTTAATATAATGAGATTGTGACAATGCCAGACCTTGAGGAGTCTTATTGATCTTAATTCCCAGAATTAAATCAGCAACTCCCAAGTCTTTCATATCAAACTTGCTATTGAGCATACGCTTAGTAGCATTTATGTTGGCAATGTCATTACTCATTATCAACATATCATCCACATATAGGCAAACAATGACTATGTGATTTGGAACATTTTTAATGTACACGCATTTATCACATTCATTTATCTTAAAACCATTTGACAACATTGTTTGGTCAAATTTCGCATGCCATTGTTTGGGTGCTTGTTTTAGTCCGTAAAGAGACTTAACAAGTCTACATACCTTCTTTTCTTTACCTGGAACCACAAACCCTTCAGGTTGTTCCATGTAAATTTCTTCCTCCAACTCTCCATTTAAGAAGGCCGTCTTAACATCCATTTGATGAATTTCAAGACCATACACTGCAGCTAATGCTACTAACATCCGTATGGACGTAATTCTTGTAACTGGAGAGTATGTATCAAAGTAGTCTAGACCTTCTCGTTGTCTATACCCTTTGACTACGAGCCTTGCCTTGAATTTATCAATAGTGCCATCATCTTTGATTTTTCTCTTAAAAATCCATTTAGAACCCAAAGGTTTATTTTCAGGAGGAAGATCAACCAATTCCCATGTATGGTTGTTCAATATGGATTCTATTTCACTATTGACTGCCTCTTTCCAAAACAATGATTCCGAAGAAGTCATAGCTTCTTTAAATGTTTGAGGCTCATTCTCCAATAAGAAAGTCACAAAATCTGGTCCAAATGAAGTAGACGTTCTTTGACGTTTACTACGTCTTGGATTCTCCTGATTACATGTACTTTCTTTTGTTTCTTCCCGAGGTCGTTTAGATCCTTCACCAAACGACTCACATTCCTTTTTATACGGATATATATTTTCAAAAAACTCAGCATTATCTGATTCTATAACCGTATTATTATGAATGTCGGGATTTTCTGATTTATGAACCAGAAATCGATATGCTTTACTATTTGTCGCATATCCTATGAAAACTCAATCAACGGTTTTCGGTCCTATCTTTACCCTTTTGGGTTTAGGAACTTGCACTTTTGCCAAACACCCCCACACTTTAAAATAATTCAAGTTGGGCTTCCTTCCTTTCCATTGTTCATAAGGAATGGATTGTGTTTTGCTATGGGGCACTCGATTTAATATTCGATTAGCCGTAAGAATGGCTTCCCCCACAAGTTCTGTGGCAAACCAGAACTTATCAACAACGCATTCATCATCTCCTTTAATGTGCGATTCTTTCTTTCCGCAATCCCATTAGATTGGGGCGTGTAAGGGGCTGTTGTTTGATGAATAATTCCATATTCTAAACATATTTCTTCAAAAGGAGATTCATATTCACCACCCCTATCACTTCTTATCATTTTTACTTTCTTGTTAAGTTGCATTTCAACTTCATTTTTGTATTGCCTGAATGCGTCTATTGCTTCATCTTTACTATTCAGTAAGTAAACATAGCAATATCGAGTACCATCGTCAATAAAAGTTATGAAATACTTCTTTCCACCGCGAGATGGTATTGACTTCATGTCACAAATATCTGTGTGAATTAAGTCTAAAGGATTTGAATTCCTTTCAACTGACTTATAAGGATGTTTAACATACTTAGATTCCACACATGTTTGACATTTTGATTTTTCGCATTCAAACTTGGGCAGTACTTCCAAGTTAATCATTTTCCGCAAGGTTTTATAATTGACATGACCCAAACGTACATGCCATAAATCATTTGACTCAAGTAAGTAAGAAGAAGCTGAAATATTATTATTATTTTCAACAACCATTACATTTAGGTTGAAAAGGCCCTCGGTGAGGTAACCTTTTCCCACAAATATTTCATTCTTACTAATTACAACCTTGTTGGATACAAAAATGCACTTAAAACCGTGCTTAACAAGAAGTCCAGTAGAGACTAAATTCTTTCTCATTTCGGGAACATGAAGGACATTGTTCAAAGTCATGACCTTGCCAGAAGTCATTTTTAGAAATACCTTCCCATATCCTTCAACTTTTGCTGTTGAAGCATTTCCCATATAAACTGTCTCTCCGGGTTCAGCAAGAGCATAGGTAGCAAAAGCCTCTCTAACTGCACAAACATGGCGAGTGGCTCCTGAATCAAACCACCACAGTTTAGGATTTCCCACCAAGTTACATTCAGAGAGCATGGCACACAAGTTATCAACATCATCATGGTTTACTACCATGTTTGCTTGACCCCTTTTCTTGTCTTTCTTCGGAGCACGACACTCCGTAGATTTGTGTCCGGTTTTCCCACAGTTGTAGCAGTTTCCACTGAACCGCTTCTTGCTTGGGTTGTATTTCGGACCAGAAGCCTTTTTCCTCTTTTTGTTAGCTTCAACAATATTTGCTCCCATTATTGTTGAATTTCCACGGCCTCTCCTTTCAGCAGCTTTATTGTCCTCTTCGATTCTCAACCGAACAATGAGATCTTCAAGGGACATTTCCTTTCGTTTGTGTTTCAAATAATTTTTGAAGTCCTTCCACAACGGAGGCAACTTCTCAATCATTGCTGCTACTTGGAATGCTTCGTTGATTACAAGACCTTCAGCAAGTAGATCATGAATAATCACTTGCAATTCCTGGACTTGAGTAATAACAGACTTGCTATCTATCATTTTGTAGTCCAGAAATTTTGCGGCAACGAATTTCTTCATCCCGGCATCTTCAGTCTTATATTTCTTTTCAAGCACATTCCACAATTCTTTGGATGTCTCCATGCTACTGTATACATTATACAGATTATCATCCAGTCCGCTAAGAATATAATTCTTGCATAAAAAATCAGAATGCTTCCACGCTTCAATCACGAGAAAGCGTTCATTATCTGGAGTTTTATCCGGCAGATCAGGAACATCTTCCTTGATGAACTTCTGTAGACATAACGTAGTTAAGTAGAAGAACATCTTCTGCTGCCAGCGTTTGAAATCAATCCCGGAAAATTTTCCGGGTTTTTCTGCCGGTGCCAACGCCGGTGTTCGGCTTGTCGTTGCGTTGGCAGTCGCCATCGGAACAGCTTGGTTTTCGTTTTCAGTCATCATCTTTTTCAGAAAAGAATGACACAAACAAACGTTTAATACACGTTTTCAAACTGGAGTAAAAATCACGTAGATTTTAATATCCAACAAAATGCCACGAAGGCTTAACTCTCCAAAACGGGAGTACACAAACCACAAAGGTTTTAGTTTGCAGAATAATAAGAATAACACAAGTACAGAAATAAATATTAAATTCCTTAAGATTGTTATTCCCGGTCAATATTGCTGTATTTGTAAATATTAATTCTGCAAAATATAAGTTAACGTAATGAAACAATAATAATAAATTCGAGCCCACTGAATTCACAGTGTTTCCTTAAGGAATTTAATCCCCTCCTAGTACCCAAGGTAATGGATTATTTCCTCCCAGGATAGAACGAATAACACACTGGTGTAGCGGTACTTCAAACCCCAGTGTTTCGGCGAACACAAAGTTCGGTAGCAAATCACACTTACAGTTGCTTTGTTTGAAGTTAAAAAACAATGCAGAACGAAGGAGTATATACTCAGAAAAACGTATGGAAGTTCTGAGAGGAAGGAGTGCAATGTATAGCCAATTTGTTGAGCGAATTGTATGTTGAGTTGAGTATCTTTCTTCAACATTTGCTGCTCATATATATAGCAGCCAAGAAGGAGTGCAAGACCAAACGTCCACCCTTCATGGTGGAGCAAGCATTACATGTTTGTGGAGAAAGCACTTCATGTTTGTGGAGCAAGCACTTCATGGTGGGAAGACCATTATCCGGCTGCCAAATTATCAATACACGGATTGGAAAATATCCGTTTACAAATATTTACTATTAACAAATAAATTTGGTCCAAAAAATTAATCAATCAATCGATCATTTGACCAAATCCAAATCCAAATCCAAATCCGAATCCGAAGCCGAAGCCGAAGCCGAAGCCGTAGCCGTAGCCGAAGCCGAGCCGAGCGAGCGACGACGACGACGGCGCGAGGCTTGCTTTCTTCTTAACTCTTTAAGAGCTACAAGAAGAGCAATTATATATATACCCACCAAAAATGTCTTCCACTTCCAATATGGGACAATGTCTCATTGTTAAGAGGGGGAAACTTAAAATTTTACTCAAAATTTCATTTTCCCTCCATTTCCCATTCACCCTCATTTTAAGAATATTACATCTTAAAAAATAAAACCTCAACAATCCCCCACATGAATGGGGAATGGCTATATCACGGAAGTATGCATGAAAAAACTGTGTGATTTACAAGCAAGGATTAATTGCATCTGGATAAGTAGGTTTCCCTTTGAACTTTCCGTAGTAAACTTATGTCGGATATACTCGGTCAATCGGTAGATTTGATATCTTTGAACCGTCGATCTTTGGTGTATACCTAGACAACCATAAGTCACACAATCAACCCTTAACCGTCTTTGGTTCTCATTGTTGTGTTCGTTTCAGCCATGAACACCGCCTGGTTTCATAAGTGCGTAGAGAACTGGCCTTACAAAGTTCTCCTTGAAGCGGCTCACACTTCACACTTAAATAGGTGATTCCTAAACGTGTCATCCTGTAGATACACTATTTGATATACCCCGTATCAAATTTAGAAATCATTAAAAAGCCTTAATGCTTTATCCTTGGTACTGAACATTGTCTCATCACGAGAATGGACTAAAATTTTATTTGACAATGTTGAACCGTCATTAATGACTTTGTTTGATCTCTTTGAACCTAGATCTTGGGATCTCCAGTCTTCTAGGTAGAGTTACCGCCACAATGACTTGTTCTCGGCCATAGCCCCATTCCCCTTGATGATTTCTCAACTACCTCTCTAGTTAGGCCTTTTGTAAGTGGATCCGACACATTATCACTTGACTTTACATAGTCAATTGTGATAATTCCTCTAGAGAGTAATTGCCTAACGGTTTTATGTCTTCGTCGTATATGACGAGATTTACCGTTATACATGACGCTCCCAGCCCTTCCAATTGCCGCTTGACTATCACAATGTATGCATATTGGTGCCAACGGTTTGGGCCAAAATAGAATGTCTTCCAAGAAATTCCGGAGCCATTCAGCTTCTTCACCGGCTTTATCTAAGGCTATGAATTCAGCCTCCATTGTAGAGCGGGCAATACATGTTTGTTTGGACGACTTCCAAGATACCGCTCCTCCACCAATAGTGAATACATATCCACTCGTGGACTTAGAATCAGTTGAACCGGTGATCCAATTTGCATCACAGTATCCCTCAATCACCGCAGGGAAATTACTGTAGTGCAATTCAAAGTTCTGGGTATGTTCTAAATATCCCAAAACTCGTTTCATTGCCATCCAATGAGATTGGCCTGGATTGCTCGTATATCGACTCAGTTTACTTATAGCACAAGCTATGTCTGGTCGTGTACAATTCATGATATACATTAAGCATCCCAATACACGAGCATAATCCAATTGTGATATGCTTTGGCCTTTGTTCTTTGCTAATGCAAGATTCACGTCAATTGGAGTCTTTGCAACTTTAAAGCCCAAGTGCTTGAATTTTTCAAGTACTGTCTTAATATAATGAGATTGTGACAATGCCAGACCTTGAGGAGTCTTATTGATCTTAATTCCCAGAATTAAATCAGCAACTCCCAAGTCTTTCATATCAAACTTGCTATTGAGCATACGCTTAGTAGCATTTATGTTGGCAATGTCATTACTCATTATCAACATATCATCCACATATAGGCAAACAATGACTATGTGATTTGGAACATTTTTAATGTACACGCATTTATCACATTCATTTATCTTAAAACCATTTGACAACATTGTTTGGTCAAATTTCGCATGCCATTGTTTGGGTGCTTGTTTTAGTCCGTAAAGAGACTTAACAAGTCTACATACCTTCTTTTCTTTACCTGGAACCACAAACCCTTCAGGTTGTTCCATGTAAATTTCTTCCTCCAACTCTCCATTTAAGAAGGCCGTCTTAACATCCATTTGATGAATTTCAAGACCATACACTGCAGCTAATGCTACTAACATCCGTATGGACGTAATTCTTGTAACTGGAGAGTATGTATCAAAGTAGTCTAGACCTTCTCGTTGTCTATACCCTTTGACTACGAGCCTTGCCTTGAATTTATCAATAGTGCCATCATCTTTGATTTTTCTCTTAAAAATCCATTTAGAACCCAAAGGTTTATTTCCAGGAGGAAGATCAACCAATTCCCATGTATGGTTGTTCAATATGGATTCTATTTCACTATTGACTGCCTCTTTCCAAAACAATGATTCCGAAGAAGTCATAGCTTCTTTAAATGTTTGAGGCTCATTCTCCAATAAGAAAGTCACAAAATCTGGTCCAAATGAAGTAGACGTTCTTTGACGTTTACTACGTCTTGGATTCTCCTGATTACATGTACTTTCTTTTGTTTCTTCCCGAGGTCGTTTAGATCCTTCACCAAACGACTCACATTCCTTTTTATACGGATATATATTTTCAAAAAACTCAGCATTATCTGATTCTATAACCGTATTATTATGAATGTCGGGATTTTCTGATTTATGAACCAGAAATCGATATGCTTTACTATTTGTCGCATATCCTATGAAAACACAATCAACGGTTTTCGGTCCTATCTTTACCCTTTTGGGTTTAGGAACTTGCACTTTTGCCAAACACCCCCACACTTTAAAATAATTCAAGTTGGGCTTCCTTCCTTTCCATTGTTCATAAGGAATGGATTGTGTTTTGCTATGGGGCACTCGATTTAATATTCGATTAGCCGTAAGAATGGCTTCCCCCCACAAGTTCTGTGGCAAACCAGAACTTATCAACAACGCATTCATCATCTCCTTTAATGTGCGATTCTTTCTTTCCGCAATCCCATTAGATTGGGGCGTGTAAGGGGCTGTTGTTTGATGAATAATTCCATATTCTAAACATATTTCTTCAAAAGGAGATTCATATTCACCACCCCTATCACTTCTTATCATTTTTACTTTCTTGTTAAGTTGCGTTTCAACTTCATTTTTGTATTGCCTGAATGCGTCTATTGCTTCATCTTTACTATTCAGTAAGTAAACATAGCAATATCGAGTACCATCGTCAATAAAAGTTATGAAATACTTCTTTCCACCGCGAGATGGTATTGACTTCATGTCACAAATATCTGTGTGAATTAAGTCTAAAGGATTTGAATTCCTTTCAACTGACTTATAAGGATGTTTAACATACTTAGATTCCACACATGTTTGACATTTTGATTTTTCGCATTCAAACTTGGGCAGTACTTCCAAGTTAATCATTTTTCGCAAGGTTTTATAATTGACATGACCCAAACGTACATGCCATAAATCATTTGACTCAAGTAAGTAAGAAGAAGCTGAAATATTATTATTATTTTCAACAACCATTACATTTAGGTTGAAAAGGCCCTCGGTGAGGTAACCTTTTCCCACAAATATTTCATTCTTACTAATTACAACCTTGTTGGATACAAAAATGCACTTAAAACCGTGCTTAACAAGAAGTCCAGTAGAGACTAAATTCTTTCTCATTTCGGGAACATGAAGGACATTGTTCAAAGTCATGACCTTGCCAGAAGTCATTTTTAGAAATACCTTCCCATATCCTTCAACTTTTGCTGTTGAAGCATTTCCCATATAAACTGTCTCTCCGGGTTCAGCAAGAGCATAGGTAGCAAAAGCCTCTCTAACTGCACAAACATGGCGAGTGGCTCCTGAATCAAACCACCACAGTTTAGGATTTCCCACCAAGTTACATTCAGAGAGCATGGCACACAAGTTATCAACATCATCATGGTTTACTACCATGTTTGCTTGACCCCTTTTCTTGTCTTTCTTTCGGAGCACGACACTCCGTAGATTTGTGTCCGGTTTTCCCACAGTTGTAGCAGTTTCCACTGAACCGCTTCTTGCTTGGGTTGTATTTCGGACCAGAAGCCTTTTTCCTCTTTTTGTTAGCTTCAACAATATTTGCTCCCATTATTGTTGAATTTCCACGGCCTCTCCTTTCAGCAGCTTTATTGTCCTCTTCGATTCTCAACCGAACAATGAGATCTTCAAGGGACATTTCCTTTCGTTTGTGTTTCAAATAATTTTTGAAGTCCTTCCACAACGGAGGCAACTTCTCAATCATTGCTGCTACTTGGAATGCTTCGTTGATTACAAGACCTTCAGCAAGTAGATCATGAATAATCACTTGCAATTCCTGGACTTGAGTAATAACAGACTTGCTATCTATCATTTTGTAGTCCAGAAATTTTGCGGCAACGAATTTCTTCATCCCGGCATCTTCAGTCTTATATTTCTTTTCAAGCGCATTCCACAATTCTTTGGATGTCTCCATGCTACTGTATACATTATACAGATTATCATCCAGTCCGCTAAGAATATAATTCTTGCATAAAAAATCAGAATGCTTCCACGCTTCAATCACGAGAAAGCGTTCATTATCTGGAGTTTTATCCGGCAGATCAGGAACATCTTCCTTGATGAACTTCTGTAGACATAACGTAGTTAAGTAGAAGAACATCTTCTGCTGCCAGCGTTTGAAATCAATCCCGGAAAATTTTCCGGGTTTTTCTGCCGGTGCCAACGCCGGTGTTCGGCTTGTCGTTGCGTTGGCAGTCGCCATCGGAACAGCTTGGTTTTCGTTTTCAGTCATCATCTTTTTCAGAAAAGAATGACACAAACAAACGTTTAATACACGTTTTCAAACTGGAGTAAAAATCACGTAGATTTTAATATCCAACAAAATGCCACGAAGGCTTAACTCCGTCGATCTTTGGTGTATACCTAGACAACCATAAGTCACACAATCAACCCTTAACCGTCTTTGGTTCTCATTGTTGTGTTCGTTTCAGCCATGAACACCGCCTGGTTTCATAAGTGCGTAGAGAACTGGCCTTACAAAGTTCTCCTTGAAGCGGCTCACACTTCACACTTAAATAGGTGATTCCTAAACGTGTCATCCTGTAGATACACTATTTGATATACCCCGTATCAAATTTAGAAATCATTAAAAAGCCTTAATGTTTTATCCTTGGTACTGAACATTGTCTCATCACGAGAATGGACTAAAATTTTATTTGACAATGTTGAACCGTCATTAATGACTTTGTTTGATCTCTTTGAACCTAGATCTTGGGATCTCCAGTCTTCTAGGTAGAGTTACCGCCACAATGACTTGTTCTCGGCCATAGCCCCATTCCCCTTGATGATTTCTCAACTACCTCTCTAGTTAGGCCTTTTGTAAGTGGATCCGACACATTATCACTTGACTTTACATAGTCAATTGTGATAATTCCTCTAGAGAGTAATTGCCTAACGGTTTTATGTCTTCGTCGTATATGACGAGATTTACCGTTATACATGACGCTCCCAGCCCTTCCAATTGCCGCTTGACTATCACAATGTATGCATATTGGTGCCAACGGTTTGGGCCAAAATAGAATGTCTTCCAAGAAATTCCGGAGCCATTCAGCTTCTTCACCGGCTTTATCTAAGGCTATGAATTCAGCCTCCATTGTAGAGCGGGCAATACATGTTTGTTTGGACGACTTCCAAGATACCGCTCCTCCACCAATAGTGAATACATATCCACTCGTGGACTTAGAATCAGTTGAACCGGTGATCCAATTTGCATCACAGTATCCCTCAATCACCGCAGGGAAATTACTGTAGTGCAATTCAAAGTTCTGGGTATGTTCTAAATATCCCAAAACTCGTTTCATTGCCATCCAATGAGATTGGCCTGGATTGCTCGTATATCGACTCAGTTTACTTATAGCACAAGCTATGTCTGGTCGTGTACAATTCATGATATACATTAAGCATCCCAATACACGAGCATAATCCAATTGTGATATGCTTTGGCCTTTGTTCTTTGCTAATGCAAGATTCACGTCAATTGGAGTCTTTGCAACTTTAAAGCCCAAGTGCTTGAATTTTTCAAGTACTGTCTTAATATAATGAGATTGTGACAATGCCAGACCTTGAGGAGTCTTATTGATCTTAATTCCCAGAATTAAATCAGCAACTCCCAAGTCTTTCATATCAAACTTGCTATTGAGCATACGCTTAGTAGCATTTATGTTGGCAATGTCATTACTCATTATCAACATATCATCCACATATAGGCAAACAATGACTATGTGATTTGGAACATTTTTAATGTACACGCATTTATCACATTCATTTATCTTAAAACCATTTGACAACATTGTTTGGTCAAATTTCGCATGCCATTGTTTGGGTGCTTGTTTTAGTCCGTAAAGAGACTTAACAAGTCTACATACCTTCTTTTCTTTACCTGGAACCACAAACCCTTCAGGTTGTTCCATGTAAATTTCTTCCTCCAACTCTCCATTTAAGAAGGCCGTCTTAACATCCATTTGATGAATTTCAAGACCATACACTGCAGCTAATGCTACTAACATCCGTATGGACGTAATTCTTGTAACTGGAGAGTATGTATCAAAGTAGTCTAGACCTTCTCGTTGTCTATACCCTTTGACTACGAGCCTTGCCTTGAATTTATCAATAGTGCCATCATCTTTGATTTTTCTCTTAAAAATCCATTTAGAACCCAAAGGTTTATTTTCAGGAGGAAGATCAACCAATTCCCATGTATGGTTGTTCAATATGGATTCTATTTCACTATTGACTGCCTCTTTCCAAAACAATGATTCCGAAGAAGTCATAGCTTCTTTAAATGTTTGAGGCTCATTCTCCAATAAGAAAGTCACAAAATCTGGTCCAAATGAAGTAGACGTTCTTTGACGTTTACTACGTCTTGGATTCTCCTGATTACATGTACTTTCTTTTGTTTCTTCCCGAGGTCGTTTAGATCCTTCACCAAACGACTCACATTCCTTTTTATACGGATATATATTTTCAAAAAACTCAGCATTATCTGATTCTATAACCGTATTATTATGAATGTCGGGATTTTCTGATTTATGAACCAGAAATCGATATGCTTTACTATTTGTCGCATATCCTATGAAAACTCAATCAACGGTTTTCGGTCCTATCTTTACCCTTTTGGGTTTAGGAACTTGCACTTTTGCCAAACACCCCCACACTTTAAAATAATTCAAGTTGGGCTTCCTTCCTTTCCATTGTTCATAAGGAATGGATTGTGTTTTGCTATGGGGCACTCGATTTAATATTCGATTAGCCGTAAGAATGGCTTCCCCCACAAGTTCTGTGGCAAACCAGAACTTATCAACAACGCATTCATCATCTCCTTTAATGTGCGATTCTTTCTTTCCGCAATCCCATTAGATTGGGGCGTGTAAGGGGCTGTTGTTTGATGAATAATTCCATATTCTAAACATATTTCTTCAAAAGGAGATTCATATTCACCACCCCTATCACTTCTTATCATTTTTACTTTCTTGTTAAGTTGCGTTTCAACTTCATTTTTGTATTGCCTGAATGCGTCTATTGCTTCATCTTTACTATTCAGTAAGTAAACATAGCAATATCGAGTACCATCGTCAATAAAAGTTATGAAATACTTCTTTCCACCGCGAGATGGTATTGACTTCATGTCACAAATATCTGTGTGAATTAAGTCTAAAGGATTTGAATTCCTTTCAACTGACTTATAAGGATGTTTAACATACTTAGATTCCACACATGTTTGACATTTTGATTTTTCGCATTCAAACTTGGGCAGTACTTCCAAGTTAATCATTTTCCGCAAGGTTTTATAATTGACATGACCCAAACGTACATGCCATAAATCATTTGACTCAAGTAAGTAAGAAGAAGAAGCTGAAATATTATTATTATTTTCAACAACCATTACATTTAGGTTGAAAAGGCCCTCGGTGAGGTAACCTTTTCCCACAAATATTTCATTCTTACTAATTACAACCTTGTTGGATACAAAAATGCACTTAAAACCGTGCTTAACAAGAAGTCCAGTAGAGACTAAATTCTTTCTCATTTCGGGAACATGAAGGACATTGTTCAAAGTCATGACCTTGCCAGAAGTCATTTTTAGAAATACCTTCCCATATCCTTCAACTTTTGCTGTTGAAGCATTTCCCATATAAACTGTCTCTCCGGGTTCAGCAAGAGCATAGGTAGCAAAAGCCTCTCTAACTGCACAAACATGGCGAGTGGCTCCTGAATCAAACCACCACAGTTTAGGATTTCCCACCAAGTTACATTCAGAGAGCATGGCACACAAGTTATCAACATCATCATGGTTTACTACCATGTTTGCTTGACCCCTTTTCTTGTCTTTCTTCAGAGCACGACACTCCGTAGATTTGTGTCCGGTTTTCCCACAGTTGTAGCAGTTTCCACTGAACCGCTTCTTGCTTGGGTTGTATTTCGGACCAGAAGCCTTTTTCCTCTTTTTGTTAGCTTCAACAATATTTGCTCCCATTATTGTTGAATTTCCACGGCCTCTCCTTTCAGCAGCTTTATTGTCCTCTTCGATTCTCAACCGAACAATGAGATCTTCAAGGGACATTTCCTTTCGTTTGTGTTTCAAATAATTTTTGAAGTCCTTCCACAACGGAGGCAACTTCTCAATCATTGCTGCTACTTGGAATGCTTCGTTGATTACAAGACCTTCAGCAAGTAGATCATGAATAATCACTTGCAATTCCTGGACTTGAGTAATAACAGACTTGCTATCTATCATTTTGTAGTCCAGAAATTTTGCGGCAACGAATTTCTTCATCCCGGCATCTTCAGTCTTATATTTCTTTTCAAGCGCATTCCACAATTCTTTGGATGTCTCCATGCTACTGTATACATTATACAGATTATCATCCAGTCCGCTAAGAATATAATTCTTGCATAAAAAATCAGAATGCTTCCACGCTTCAATCACGAGAAAGCGTTCATTATCTGGAGTTTTATCCGGCAGATCAGGAACATCTTCCTTGATGAACTTCTGTAGACATAACGTAGTTAAGTAGAAGAACATCTTCTGCTGCCAGCGTTTGAAATCAATCCCGGAAAATTTTCCGGGTTTTTCTGCCGGTGCCAACGCCGGTGTTCGGCTTGTCGTTGCGTTGGCAGTCGCCATCGGAACAGCTTGGTTTTCGTTTTCAGTCATCATCTTTTTCAGAAAAGAATGACACAAACAAACGTTTAATACACGTTTTCAAACTGGAGTAAAAATCACGTAGATTTTAATATCCAACAAAATGCCACGAAGGCTTAACTCTCCAAAACGGGAGTACACAAACCACAAAGGTTTTAGTTTGCAGAATAATAAGAATAACACAAGTACAGAAATAAATATTAAATTCCTTAAGATTGTTATTCCCGGTCAATATTGCTGTATTTGTAAATATTAATTCTGCAAAATATAAGTTAACGTAATGAAACAATAATAATAAATTCGAGCCCACTGAATTCACAGTGTTTCCTTAAGGAATTTAATCCCCTCCTAGTACCCAAGGTAATGGATTATTTCCTCCCAGGATAGAACGAATAACACACTGGTGTAGCGGTACTTCAAACCCCAGTGTTTCGGCGAACACAAAGTTCGGTAGCAAATCACACTTACAGTTGCTTTGTTTGAAGTTAAAAAACAATGCAGAACGAAGGAGTATATACTCAGAAAAACGTATGAAAGTTCTGAGAGGAAGGAGTGCAATGTATAGCCAATTTGTTGAGCGAATTGTATGTTGAGTTGAGTATCTTTCTTCAACATTTGCTGCTCATATATATAGCAGCCAAGAAGGAGTGCAAGACCAAACGTCCACCCTTCATGGTGGAGCAAGCATTACATGTTTGTGGAGCAAGCACTTCATGTTTGTGGAGCAAGCACTTCATGGTGGGAAGACCATTATCCGGCTGCCAAATTATCAATACACGGATTGGAAAATATCCGTTTACAAATACGGATAATCTTACGTTAATATTTACTATTAACAAATAAATTTGGTCCAAAACATTAATCAATCAATCGATCATTTGACCAAATCCAAATCCAAATCCAAATCCGAATCCGAAGCCGAAGCCGAAGCCGAAGCCGTAGCCGTAGCCGAAGCCGAGCCGAGCGAGCGACGACGACGACGGCGCGAGGCTTGCTTTCTTCTTAACTCTTTAAGAGCTACAAGAAGAGCAATTATATATATACCCACCAAAAATGTCTTCCACTTCCAATATGGGACAATGTCTCATTGTTAAGAGGGGGAAACTTAAAATTTTACTCAAAATTTCATTTTCCCTCCATTTCCCATTCACCCTCATTTTAAGAATATTACATCTTAAAAAATAAAACCTCAACAATCCCCCACATGAATGGGGAATGGCTATATCACGGAAGTATGCATGAAAAAACTGTGTGATTTACAAGCAAGGATTAATTGCATCTGGATAAGTAGGTTTCCCTTTGAACTTTCCGTAGTAAACTTATGTCGGATATACTCGGTCAATCGGTAGATTTGATATCTTTGAACCGTCGATCTTTGGTGTATACCTAGACAACCATAAGTCACACAATCAACCCTTAACCGTCTTTGGTTCTCATTGTTGTGTTCGTTTCAGCCATGAACACCGCCTGGTTTCATAAGTGCGTAGAGAACTGGCCTTACAAAGTTCTCCTTGAAGCGGCTCACACTTCACACTTAAATAGGTGATTCCTAAACGTGTCATCCTGTAGATACACTATTTGATATACCCCGTATCAAATTTAGAAATCATTAAAAAGCCTTAATGCTTTATCCTTGGTACTGAACATTGTCTCATCACGAGAATGGACTAAAATTTTATTTGACAATGTTGAACCGTCATTAATGACTTTGTTTGATCTCTTTGAACCTAGATCTTGGGATCTCCAGTCTTCTAGGTAGAGTTACCGCCACAATGACTTGTTCTCGGCCATAGCCCCATTCCCCTTGATGATTTCTCAACTACCTCTCTAGTTAGGCCTTTTGTAAGTGGATCCGACACATTATCACTTGACTTTACATAGTCAATTGTGATAATTCCTCTAGAGAGTAATTGCCTAACGGTTTTATGTCTTCGTCGTATATGACGAGATTTACCGTTATACATGACGCTCCCAGCCCTTCCAATTGCCGCTTGACTATCACAATGTATGCATATTGGTGCCAACGGTTTGGGCCAAAATGGAATGTCTTCCAAGAAATTCCGGAGCCATTCAGCTTCTTCACCGGCTTTATCTAAGGCTATGAATTCAGCCTCCATTGTAGAGCGGGCAATACATGTTTGTTTGGACGACTTCCAAGATACCGCTCCTCCACCAATAGTGAATACATATCCACTCGTGGACTTAGAATCAGTTGAACCGGTGATCCAATTTGCATCACAGTATCCCTCAATCACCGCAGGGAAATTACTGTAGTGCAATTCAAAGTTCTGGGTATGTTCTAAATATCCCAAAACTCGTTTCATTGCCATCCAATGAGATTGGCCTGGATTGCTCGTATATCGACTCAGTTTACTTATAGCACAAGCTATGTCTGGTCGTGTATAATTCATGATATACATTAAGCATCCCAATACACGAGCATAATCCAATTGTGATATGCTTTGGCCTTTGTTCTTTGCTAATGCAAGATTCACGTCAATTGGAGTCTTTGCAACTTTAAAGCCCAAGTGCTTGAATTTTTCAAGTACTGTCTTAATATAATGAGATTGTGACAATGCCAGACCTTGAGGAGTCTTATTGATCTTAATTCCCAGAATTAAATCAGCAACTCCCAAGTCTTTCATATCAAACTTGCTATTGAGCATACGCTTAGTAGCATTTATGTTGGCAATGTCATTACTCATTATCAACATATCATCCACATATAGGCAAACAATGACTATGTGATTTGGAACATTTTTAATGTACACGCATTTATCACATTCATTTATCTTAAAACCATTTGACAACATTGTTTGGTCAAATTTCGCATGCCATTGTTTGGGTGCTTGTTTTAGTCCGTAAAGAGACTTAACAAGTCTACATACCTTCTTTTCTTTACCTGGAACCACAAACCCTTCAGGTTGTTCCATGTAAATTTCTTCCTCCAACTCTCCATTTAAGAAGGCCGTCTTAACATCCATTTGATGAATTTCAAGACCATACACTGCAGCTAATGCTACTAACATCCGTATGGACGTAATTCTTGTAACTGGAGAGTATGTATCAAAGTAGTCTAGACCTTCTCGTTGTCTATACCCTTTGACTACGAGCCTTGCCTTGAATTTATCAATAGTGCCATCATCTTTGATTTTTCTCTTAAAAATCCATTTAGAACCCAAAGGTTTATTTCCAGGAGGAAGATCAACCAATTCCCATGTATGGTTGTTCAATATGGATTCTATTTCACTATTGACTGCCTCTTTCCAAAACAATGATTCCGAAGAAGTCATAGCTTCTTTAAATGTTTGAGGCTCATTCTCCAATAAGAAAGTCACAAAATCTGGTCCAAATGAAGTAGACGTTCTTTGACGTTTACTACGTCTTGGATTCTCCTGATTACATGTACTTTCTTTTGTTTCTTCCCGAGGTCGTTTAGATCCTTCACCAAACGACTCACATTCCTTTTTATACGGATATATATTTTCAAAAAACTCAGCATTATCTGATTCTATAACCGTATTATTATGAATGTCGGGATTTTCTGATTTATGAACCAGAAATCGATATGCTTTACTATTTGTCGCATATCCTATGAAAACTCAATCAACGGTTTTCGGTCCTATCTTTACCCTTTTGGGTTTAGGAACTTGCACTTTTGCCAAACACCCCCACACTTTAAAATAATTCAAGTTGGGCTTCCTTCCTTTCCATTGTTCATAAGGAATGGATTGTGTTTTGCTATGGGGCACTCGATTTAATATTCGATTAGCCGTAAGAATGGCTTCCCCCCACAAGTTCTGTGGCAAACCAGAACTTATCAACAACGCATTCATCATCTCCTTTAATGTGCGATTCTTTCTTTCCGCAATCCCATTAGATTGGGGCGTGTAAGGGCTGTTGTTTGATGAATAATTCCATATTCTAAACATATTTCTTCAAAAGGAGATTCATATTCACCACCCCTATCACTTCTTATCATTTTTACTTTCTTGTTAAGTTGCGTTTCAACTTCATTTTTGTATTGCCTGAATGCGTCTATTGCTTCATCTTTACTATTCAGTAAGTAAACATAGCAATATCGAGTACCATCGTCAATAAAAGTTATGAAATACTTCTTTCCACCGCGAGATGGTATTGACTTCATGTCACAAATATCTGTGTGAATTAAGTCTAAAGGATTTGAATTCCTTTCAACTGACTTATAAGGATGTTTAACATACTTAGATTCCACACATGTTTGACATTTTGATTTTTCGCATTCAAACTTGGGCAGTACTTCCAAGTTAATCATTTTCCGCAAGGTTTTATAATTGACATGACCCAAACGTACATGCCATAAATCATTTGACTCAAGTAAGTAAGAAGAAGAAGCTGAAATATTATTATTATTTTCAACAACCATTACATTTAGGTTGAAAAGGCCCTCGGTGAGGTAACCTTTTCCCACAAATATTTCATTCTTACTAATTACAACCTTGTTGGATACAAAAATGCACTTAAAACCGTGCTTAACAAGAAGTCCAGTAGAGACTAAATTCTTTCTCATTTCGGGAACATGAAGGACATTGTTCAAAGTCATGACCTTGCCAGAAGTCATTTTTAGAAATACCTTCCCATATCCTTCAACTTTTGCTGTTGAAGCATTTCCCATATAAACTGTCTCTCCGGGTTCAGCAAGAGCATAGGTAGCAAAAGCCTCTCTAACTGCACAAACATGGCGAGTGGCTCCTGAATCAAACCACCACAGTTTAGGATTTCCCACCAAGTTACATTCAGAGAGCATGGCACATAAGTTATCAACATCATCATGGTTTACTACCATGTTTGCTTGACCCCTTTTCTTGTCTTTCTTCGGAGCACGACACTCCGTAGATTTGTGTCCGGTTTTCCCACAGTTGTAGCAGTTTCCACTGAACCGCTTCTTGCTTGGGTTGTATTTCGGACCAGAAGCCTTTTTCCTCTTTTTGTTAGCTTCAACAATATTTGCTCCCATTATTGTTGAATTTCCACGGCCTCTCCTTTCAGCAGCTTTATTGTCCTCTTCGATTCTCAACCGAACAATGAGATCTTCAAGGGACATTTCCTTTCGTTTGTGTTTCAAATAATTTTTGAAGTCCTTCCACAACGGAGGCAACTTCTCAATCATTGCTGCTACTTGGAATGCTTCGTTGATTACAAGACCTTCAGCAAGTAGATCATGAATAATCACTTGCAATTCCTGGACTTGAGTAATAACAGACTTGCTATCTATCATTTTGTAGTCCAGAAATTTTGCGGCAACGAATTTCTTCATCCCGGCATCTTCAGTCTTATATTTCTTTTCAAGCGCATTCCACAATTCTTTGGATGTCTCCATGCTACTGTATACATTATACAGATTATCATCCAGTCCGCTAAGAATATAATTCTTGCATAAAAAATCAGAATGCTTCCACGCTTCAATCACGAGAAAGCATTCATTATCTGGAGTTTTATCCGGCAGATCAGGAACATCTTCCTTGATGAACTTCTGTAGACATAACGTAGTTAAGTAGAAGAACATCTTCTGCTGCCAGCGTTTGAAATCAATCCCGGAAAATTTTCCGGGTTTTTCTGCCGGTGCCAACGCCGGTGTTCGGCTTGTCGTTGCGTTGGCAGTCGCCATCGGAACAGCTTGGTTTTCGTTTTCAGTCATCATCTTTTTCAGAAAAGAATGACACAAACAAACGTTTAATACACGTTTTCAAACTGGAGTAAAAATCACGTAGATTTTAATATCCAACAAAATGCCACGAAGGCTTAACTCTCCAAAACGGGAGTACACAAACCACAAAGGTTTTAGTTTGCAGAATAATAAGAATAACACAAGTACAGAAATAAATATTAAATTCCTTAAGATTGTTATTCCCGGTCAATATTGCTGTATTTGTAAATATTAATTCTGCAAAATATAAGTTAACGTAATGAAACAATAATAATAAATTCGAGCCCACTGAATTCACAGTGTTTCCTTAAGGAATTTAATCCCCTCCTAGTACCCAAGGTAATGGATTATTTCCTCCCAGGATAGAACGAATAACACACTGGTGTAGCGGTACTTCAAACCCCAGTGTTTCGGCGAACACAAAGTTCGGTAGCAAATCACACTTACAGTTGCTTTGTTTGAAGTTAAAAAACAATGCAGAACGAAGGAGTATATACTCAGAAAAACGTATGAAAGTTCTGAGAGGAAGGAGTGCAATGTATAGCCAATTTGTTGAGCGAATTGTATGTTGAGTTGAGTATCTTTCTTCAACATTTGCTGCTCATATATATAGCAGCCAAGAAGGAGTGCAAGACCAAACGTCCACCCTTCATGGTGGAGCAAGCATTACATGTTTGTGGAGCAAGCACTTCATGTTTGTGGAGCAAGCACTTCATGGTGGGAAGACCATTATCCGGCTGCCAAATTATCAATACACGGATTGGAAAATATCCGTTTACAAATACGGATAATCTTACGTTAATATTTACTATTAACAAATAAATTTGGTCCAAAACATTAATCAATCAATCGATCATTTGACCAAATCCAAATCCAAATCCAAATCCGAATCCGAAGCCGAAGCCGAAGCCGAAGCCGTAGCCGTAGCCGAAGCCGAGCCGAGCGAGCGACGACGACGACGGCGCGAGGCTTGCTTTCTTCTTAACTCTTTAAGAGCTACAAGAAGAGCAATTATATATATACCCACCAAAAATGTCTTCCACTTCCAATATGGGACAATGTCTCATTGTTAAGAGGGGGAAACTTAAAATTTTACTCAAAATTTCATTTTCCCTCCATTTCCCATTCACCCTCATTTTAAGAATATTACATCTTAAAAAATAAAACCTCAACAATCCCCCACATGAATGGGGAATGGCTATATCACGGAAGTATGCATGAAAAACTGTGTGATTTACAAGCAAGGATTAATTGCATCTGGATAAGTAGGTTTCCCTTTGAACTTTCCGTAGTAAACTTATGTCGGATATACTCGGTCAATCGGTAGATTTGATATCTTTGAACCGTCGATCTTTGGTGTATACCTAGACAACCATAAGTCACACAATCAACCCTTAACCGTCTTTGGTTCTCATTGTTGTGTTCGTTTCAGCCATGAACACCGCCTGGTTTCATAAGTGCGTAGAGAACTGGCCTTACAAAGTTCTCCTTGAAGCGGCTCACACTTCACACTTAAATAGGTGATTCCTAAACGTGTCATCCTGTAGATACACTATTTGATATACCCCGTATCAAATTTAGAAATCATTAAAAAGCCTTAATGCTTTATCCTTGGTACTGAACATTGTCTCATCACGAGAATGGACTAAAATTTTATTTGACAATGTTGAACCGTCATTAATGACTTTGTTTGATCTCTTTGAACCTAGATCTTGGGATCTCCAGTCTTCTAGGTAGAGTTACCGCCACAATGACTTGTTCTCGGCCATAGCCCCATTCCCCTTGATGATTTCTCAACTACCTCTCTAGTTAGGCCTTTTGTAAGTGGATCCGACACATTATCACTTGACTTTACATAGTCAATTGTGATAATTCCTCTAGAGAGTAATTGCCTAACGGTTTTATGTCTTCGTCGTATATGACGAGATTTACCGTTATACATGACGCTCCCAGCCCTTCCAATTGCCGCTTGACTATCACAATGTATGCATATTGGTGCCAACGGTTTGGGCCAAAATGGAATGTCTTCCAAGAAATTCCGGAGCCATTCAGCTTCTTCACCGGCTTTATCTAAGGCTATGAATTCAGCCTCCATTGTAGAGCGGGCAATACATGTTTGTTTGGACGACTTCCAAGATACCGCTCCTCCACCAATAGTGAATACATATCCACTCGTGGACTTAGAATCAGTTGAACCGGTGATCCAATTTGCATCACAGTATCCCTCAATCACCGCAGGGAAATTACTGTAGTGCAATTCAAAGTTCTGGGTATGTTCTAAATATCCCAAAACTCGTTTCATTGCCATCCAATGAGATTGGCCTGGATTGCTCGTATATCGACTCAGTTTACTTATAGCACAAGCTATGTCTGGTCGTGTACAATTCATGATATACATTAAGCATCCCAATACACGAGCATAATCCAATTGTGATATGCTTTGGCCTTTGTTCTTTGCTAATGCAAGATTCACGTCAATTGGAGTCTTTGCAACTTTAAAGCCCAAGTGCTTGAATTTTTCAAGTACTGTCTTAATATAATGAGATTGTGACAATGCCAGACCTTGAGGAGTCTTATTGATCTTAATTCCCAGAATTAAATCAGCAACTCCCAAGTCTTTCATATCAAACTTGCTATTGAGCATACGCTTAGTAGCATTTATGTTGGCAATGTCATTACTCATTATCAACATATCATCCACATATAGGCAAACAATGACTATGTGATTTGGAACATTTTTAATGTACACGCATTTATCACATTCATTTATCTTAAAACCATTTGACAACATTGTTTGGTCAAATTTCGCATGCCATTGTTTGGGTGCTTGTTTTAGTCCGTAAAGAGACTTAACAAGTCTACATACCTTCTTTTCTTTACCTGGAACCACAAACCCTTCAGGTTGTTCCATGTAAATTTCTTCCTCCAACTCTCCATTTAAGAAGGCCGTCTTAACATCCATTTGATGAATTTCAAGACCATACACTGCAGCTAATGCTACTAATATCCGTATGGACGTAATTCTTGTAACTGGAGAGTATGTATCAAAGTAGTCTAGACCTTCTCGTTGTCTATACCCTTTGACTACGAGCCTTGCCTTGAATTTATCAATAGTGCCATCATCTTTGATTTTTCTCTTAAAAATCCATTTAGAACCCAAAGGTTTATTTCCAGGAGGAAGATCAACCAATTCCCATGTATGGTTGTTCAATATGGATTCTATTTCACTATTGACTGTCTCTTTCCAAAACAATGATTCCGAAGAAGTCATAGCTTCTTTAAATGTTTGAGGCTCATTCTCCAATAAGAAAGTCACAAAATCTGGTCCAAATGAAGTAGACGTTCTTTGACGTTTACTACGTCTTGGATTCTCCTGATTACATGTACTTTCTTTTGTTTCTTCCCGAGGTCGTTTAGATCCTTCACCAAACGACTCACATTCCTTTTTATACGGATATATATTTTCAAAAACTCAGCATTATCTGATTCTATAACCGTATTATTATGAATGTCGGGATTTTCTGATTTATGAACCAGAAATCGATATGCTTTACTATTTGTCGCATATCCTATGAAAACTCAATCAACGGTTTTCGGTCCTATCTTTACCCTTTTGGGTTTAGGAACTTGCACTTTTGCCAAACACCCCCACACTTTAAAATAATTCAAGTTGGGCTTCCTTCCTTTCCATTGTTCATAAGGAATGGATTGTGTTTTGCTATGGGGCACTCGATTTAATATTCGATTAGCCGTAAGAATGGCTTCCCCCACAAGTTCTGTGGCAAACCAGAACTTATCAACAACGCATTCATCATCTCCTTTAATGTGCGATTCTTTCTTTCCGCAATCCCATTAGATTGGGGCGTGTAAGGGGCTGTTGTTTGATGAATAATTCCATATTCTAAACATATTTCTTCAAAAGGAGATTCATATTCACCACCCCTATCACTTCTTATCATTTTTACTTTCTTGTTAAGTTGCATTTCAACTTCATTTTTGTATTGCCTGAATGCGTCTATTGCTTCATCTTTACTATTCAGTAAGTAAACATAGCAATATCGAGTACCATCGTCAATAAAAGTTATGAAATACTTCTTTCCACCGCGAGATGGTATTGACTTCATGTCACAAATATCTGTGTAAATTAAGTCTAAAGGATTTGAATTCCTTTCAACTGACTTATAAGGATGTTTAACATACTTAGATTCCACACATGTTTGACATTTTGATTTTTCGCATTCAAACTTGGGCAGTACTTCCAAGTTAATCATTTTCCGCAAGGTTTTATAATTGACATGACCCAAACGTACATGCCATAAATCATTTGACTCAAGTAAGTAAGAAGAAGAAGCTGAAATATTATTATTATTTTCAACAACCATTACATTTAGGTTGAAAAGGCCCTCGGTGAGGTAACCTTTTCCCACAAATATTTCATTCTTACTAATTACAACCTTGTTGGATACAAAAATGCACTTAAAACCGTGCTTAACAAGAAGTCCAGTAGAGACTAAATTCTTTCTCATTTCGGGAACATGAAGGACATTGTTCAAAGTCATGACCTTGCCAGAAGTCATTTTTAGAAATACCTTCCCATATCCTTCAACTTTTGCTGTTGAAGCATTTCCCATATAAACTGTCTCTCCGGGTTCAGCAAGAGCATAGGTAGCAAAAGCCTCTCTAACTGCACAAACATGGCGAGTGGCTCCTGAATCAAACCACCACAGTTTAGGATTTCCCACCAAGTTACATTCAGAGAGCATGGCACACAAGTTATCAACATCATCATGGTTTACTACCATGTTTGCTTGACCCCTTTTCTTGTCTTTCTTCAGAGCACGACACTCCGTAGATTTGTGTCCGGTTTTCCCACAGTTGTAGCAGTTTCCACTGAACCGCTTCTTGCTTGGGTTGTATTTCGGACCAGAAGCCTTTTTCCTCTTTTTGTTAGCTTCAACAATATTTGCTCCCATTATTGTTGAATTTCCACGGCCTCTCCTTTCAGCAGCTTTATTGTCCTCTTCGATTCTCAACCGAACAATGAGATCTTCAAGGGACATTTCCTTTCGTTTGTGTTTCAAATAATTTTTGAAGTCCTTCCACAACGGAGGCAACTTCTCAATCATTGCTGCTACTTGGAATGCTTCGTTGATTACAAGACCTTCAGCAAGTAGATCATGAATAATCACTTGCAATTCCTGGACTTGAGTAATAACAGACTTGCTATCTATCATTTTGTAGTCCAGAAATTTTGCGGCAACGAATTTCTTCATCCCGGCATCTTCAGTCTTATATTTCTTTTCAAGCGCATTCCACAATTCTTTGGATGTCTCCATGCTACTGTATACATTATACAGATTATCATCCAGTCCGCTAAGAATATAATTCTTGCATAAAAAATCAGAATGCTTCCACGCTTCAATCACGAGAAAGCGTTCATTATCTGGAGTTTTATCCGGCAGATCAGGAACATCTTCCTTGATGAACTTCTGTAGACATAACGTAGTTAAGTAGAAGAACATCTTCTGCTGCCAGCGTTTGAAATCAATCCCGAAAAATTTTCCGGGTTTTTCTGCCGGTGCCAACGCCGGTGTTCGGCTTGTCGTTGCGTTGGCAGTCGCCATCGGAACAGCTTGGTTTTCGTTTTCAGTCATCATCTTTTTCAGAAAAGAATGACACAAACAAACGTTTAATACACGTTTTCAAACTGGAGTAAAAATCACGTAGATTTTAATATCCAACAAAATATCACGAAGGCTTAACTCTCCAAAACGGGAGTACACAAACCACAAAGGTTTTAGTTTGCAGAATAATAAGAATAACACAAGTACAGAAATAAATATTAAATTTCTTAAGATTGTTATTCCCGGTCAATATTGCTGTATTTGTAAATATTAATTCTGCAAAATATAAGTTAACGTAATGAAACAATAATAATAAATTCGAGCCCACTGAATTCACAGTGTTTCCTTAAGGAATTTAATCCCCTCCTAGTACCCAAGGTAATGGATTATTTCCTCCCAGGATAGAACGAATAATACACTGGTGTAGCGGTACTTCAAACCCCAGTGTTTCGGCGAACACAAAGTTCGGTAGCAAATCACACTTACAGTTGCTTTGTTTGAAGTTAAAAAATAATGCAGAACGAAGGAGTATATACTCAGAAAAACGTATGGAAGTTCTGAGAGGAAGGAGTGCAATGTATAGCCAATTTGTTGAGCGAATTGTATGTTGAGTTGAGTATCTTTCTTCAACATTTGCTGCTCATATATATAGCAGCCAAGAAGGAGTGCAAGACCAAACGTCCACCCTTCATGGTGGAGCAAGCATTACATGTTTGTGGAGCAAGCACTTCATGTTTGTGGAGCAAGCACTTCATGGTGGGAAGACCATTATCCGGCTGCCAAATTATCAATTAACAAATAAATTTGGTCCAATCCAAATCCGAATCCGAATCCGAATCCGAAGCCGAAGCCGAAGCCGAAGCCGAAGCCGAAGCTTCAAGCCGAAGCCGAAGCCGAAGCCGAAGCCGAAGCCGAAGCCGTAGCCGAAGCCGAGCCGAGCGAGCGACGACGACGACGGCGCGAGGCTTGCTTTCTTCTTAACTCTTTAAGAGCTACAAGAAGAGCAATTATATATATACCCACCAAAAATGTCTTCCACTTCCAATATGGGACAATGTCTCATTGTTAAGAGGGGAAAACTTAAAATTTTACTCAAAATTTCATTTTCCCTCCATTTCCCATTCACCCTCATTTTAAGAATATTACATCTTAAAAAATAAAACCTCAACATGTTTGTTGGTAAGATCCCCAAAGAAGTTCTAGCTATGCCGCTGCTATGTCGGTGGGCGGTGGCTATATTTGTTTTACCCCGCTGTCGGTGGCTATATAGATTTAGGTAAACTACCAGACCAACCGGCAGTTTCCCTTTATTGCTCAATTGTACATTTGTACAAATTCATTTTCTATGGACCAGAATGACTGCATTGTTCATCCTATATCATCTTTTTTTTTGTCCCAAGACTCATTGGCCGGCCCACCTCGAAGCCCCCAGCCCCCTTAACGTCCCCTTCTAACGCCGGTTTTGCACGTTTCCACTTTCCCCGCTCCCTTACGTTTTATGTTTTCTATTATACTAGTAATTGCGCCTTTACCGTCCTTCAAATTTTCAATTTTTCTCTCTTTTTCCATTTGGCATCTGTGAGGCTTCAATTACGCAAGAAATTATATTCAATGACCTGTAGAGATTTTTTTATCTTTGCTTACTTTATGGACAAATCTTTAAGATTAAAAGTCAAAAATAGTGTCAATAGAACATGTGAGAGACAACACTTCTTAAATTTAAAGAGTTAAAAAATCAAGAATGGTATCAAAGTGTCCAATTTGAGCAAATTACCTACTAAGGAAGATCACTAGCTCAAGATAAACAAAAAAAAAAAAAGGGAAATCGAACCTATGACTTATTATTAATGTTTTTTTATTATATAACTTCTTTTTTTTAAAATAATGCAAAAAATTGGTAAATAAAATATAAAAATATTCTAAAGTTAATTTCTTATATTCAAATTATAAATGATCTGAATCACTTACTATCATTTATGCGGAAAAAAAACACGAGAACTCATTAGAAGATGGCCCTTTTCTCATACTCGAAGTCATTAGAAGTCTCCGTTTCCTTTTGCTTATTAGTCAATTAAAGTTGAAATTTGTTACCGTCAATTTCAACCGGATTAAGAATAACTTCTGTCAGATTTGTATTATCTGCCCTTCAAGGTTAAATATTTTTATTTTATTTTGTAAAAAGCAAACAACTAAATATCTTAAGTTCATACTTTAGGGTTTGTACTAATCAAATTATTCAAAACCAATTGAATAAAATGGTTCAAATAGTCATGGTTCTTGTGTTTTCTTTGTCATAAAAATAAAATCACCGAAAAAATGCGATCCAAATGAGAAATGCACTAGTATCAAACATCAAGTATGGTATGTTTTCAATATTTGGGATGAATTTTTGGCAGATTAACCCATGTAAATTTAATTTTTGCCGCAATGAGAATGTCCAAAATAATTTTTCTGTCTATTTGATGACACTATTACCTTTTACGGAAGTCAAATAAATTTTTACTCTCATTATTATCTTTTCGAATATTTACTAATCTCTTAACTATAGAAAATAGCATGATTAAATTTCTTTTAAGTTGAGCATAAAATGCAAATATTATTTCAAAACGATTCAAGTAGCAATGTATGTAAAATTCAATATTTGGACACTCTTACATTGAATCTGGTTATTCTTTTAATATAGTAGGAGGTAATTTATAAGTAACATTTATTTCAAACACAATAAAAACTGGTTATTTTATTTATAAGTAACATTAACTTCAAACACAATAAAATTTGTTGCGTATTAATCGGGTTGGATTGGCCCTTTTTCTAATTGACAAGTAACGCTTTGATGACATGGTTGTATCACGTGCCACCGCTCTCTTTATTCAGGAGTTTCACTTGTACGCGGACACAAACATGGGCACCACCCCTTCCCTTTGAATTCCATTCTTCACTTCTCTTTATTTTTCTCTATCTATATAAACTCCCTCTTATTTACACCTCTTCAGAAAGTGAAACGCTCCAATTTATTTATTTACATTAATTAACACAAATGGCAAAGGCTTCTGCTTCTGTTGCTCCAACCCCTCTTCTGAAAGATGAACTTGACATAGTTATTCCCACAATCAGAAACCTTGATTTCTTGGAGCAGTGGAGGCCTTTTTTCCAGGCTTACCATCTTATCATTGTTCAAGATGGTGACCCTTCTAAGGTCATTAAGGTCCCTGAAGGTTTCGATTACGAGCTTTATAATCGTAATGACATTAACAAAATTCTGGGTCCTAAGGCTTCTTGTATCTCTTTCAAGGATTCCGCTTGCCGTTGCTTTGGTTATATGGTTTCCAAGAAGAAGTACATCTACACCATTGACGACGATTGCTTTGTAAGATTTTTTTTCTCTTTTTTCTGTTGGATTTTGCAACCCCTTTTCTAAAAATTGTTCTTACTGCTCTAATTTGTTCTTTATTTGCTGAATTTTGTGTGTCAATGATTGGATTTTTACTTCTCACTTTATGTTGATAAGCGTTATAAAAATTAGATTTTGATTTCTTACTCCTGTTTTGGGAATGAGACACTCGATCTGCTAAACTATTTAAGAGATATGGAATGATGCAATTATCTTTGTTAGTTGTTTCATATAAGACTGGATATGATAACAACAACAAATCCCAGTGAAATCCTGGGGTATGCGGAGGCAGACCTTACATATGAGGGTGGAGAGGCTGTTTTCGATAGATAAGACTGGATCTGATGTAAATTCTTAATTGTGACTTGTTTTGAATGTGTAACAGTAAATTTTGCTGCACTGTGTCAAATGCTGGGTCTCTAATTGCTCCGAGTCTGTATCTTATTGATTATATATATTTGAAAAGGGAACATTTTTCCAGTAGATGGGGATGTACCAAATATACCTATAGTATAGTGTAACTTTGATTGTGGTTATCAACATTTTGGTAACAGGTCTCTTGCTCAATTTTAGTGCTTTAAAGTGAGGAAAGAAGTGGTGTAAGTGGTATTAATGGATTGGTATTTTGTATTAATTTACAGGTAGCCAAGGACCCAACTGGCAAGGAAATTAATGCACTTGAGCAACACATTAAAAATCTGTTGTCCCCATCAAGTCCATTTTTCTTCAACACATTGTATGATCCGTACAGAGAGGGTGCAGATTTTGTGCGTGGGTACCCATTCAGTCTCCGTGAAGGTGTACCTACTGCAGTATCACATGGTCTCTGGCTCAACATCCCTGATTATGATGCACCTACCCAGCTTGTCAAGCCTCTTGAAAGGAACACTAGGTATCAATGCCATCTCACTTTTAGATTTTCTTGGTATTAATTCCTTAATGCGAAGGTCTCTAACTCGTGTGTTGTCTTTTTCAGGTATGTTGATGCTGTTATGACTATCCCAAAAGGAACCCTCTTCCCTATGTGTGGCATGAATTTGGCATTCGACCGTGAGTTGATTGGCCCTGCTATGTACTTTGGACTCATGGGCGATGGACAGCCTATTGGACGCTACGACGATATGTGGGCTGGTTGGTGCACCAAGGTACTGCTAATTGTTCCATTACCAGCATTTTTTGCTTTGGTATTATACTGTCGAGAAGCAGATCCAGCATTTAAACTTTGTGTTTAATCTTTAGAGTTTTTAGACTGAACTAATTGTGTATATCAGTTTAGGAATAAATAATTGTTGAATATTCAGTGGTTTTCCACACGCACTCGCACATTGTACAAAGGCTGCATCCAGCTGTGATTACGTCTTCTATCGTTTAGTATTTTACACCAAAGATGAAGTGGAATTTCTTGTTTGTGCAGGTGATCTGTGATCATTTAGGATTGGGAGTCAAGACAGGTCTGCCATACATCTGGCACAGCAAGGCCAGCAATCCATTTGTGAACCTCAAGAAGGAATACAAGGGTATTTACTGGCAAGAGGAGTTGATCCCATTCTTCCAATCTGTTGCCCTTCCAAAGGACTGCACCTCTGTCCAAAAATGCTACCTTGAACTCTCCAAACAAGTGAAGGCAAAACTTGGCAAAGTGGATGATTACTTTAACAAGCTGGCAGATGCTATGATCACATGGATTGAAGCATGGAACGAGCTCAACCCATCTGCGGCGGCTGCTGCTGTGAAATTACCCAATGGCAGCTCAAAATAGATAAAATCAATAGAGTACTTTAACTCATAGTTCACCTTGGTTATAGGTGCTTGTAGTTGTATTACTATCATCGTCTTCTCAGTTCAAGCGTTTTGTCCTTTTAATTATGTTTTGTAGTACGGAGGTTGTTAATCTTGTTATGTCCGGAGAGTTGAGGACAATATCTATGCGACTATGCCATTAATTTAATCAAAACTATTTTTTTTTCTTACCTGCCGGCTGTTTTGGATTTCAGAAGCATATTCTTCAACAAGTTGGCTTTTGTTGTGTTCTCAAAATTTCCGTAATGCAAAGCCAAAAGCAAACTTTCTGAGTAGAAAAATCAAAAGAGAAACGACAGATTGGCCTAAGAAAAATCATCACATTGGAACGCCATAATATTAATAAACCTTTCTGAATATGGAACACCTAGACATATACGATTGACTAGGCAATCAATTAGGAATAATAGCAACATTGTTAAAACTAATAAGATGTTTTAAGAAATAGAATGTAACAGTTGGTCTTGGAAGATATACAGCAGCAAAAAAATTGGCATTTCTTTCTCTATTGTTACAGGTAAATAGATAGGCAAAACGGGTGGGAAAATAGGAAAGTTTAAGCTGATCAAAATATTGAGATTTTGAAGAAAATATAGTTCGCATAGATCTCTGGAAATAAAAAGTTTTCAAACGGAAAAGAGTGTCAAAGCCATTCGGATTAAATTAAAAACAAAAAAAAACGCCGTTGCCGGGGATCGAACCCGGGTCACCCGCGTGACAGGCGGGAATACTCACCACTATACTACAACGACTTGGTGTCAAACTCTTAACACAAAGTTTTATATTCCCATGCAATATGTAGAAGGTTTACATTACAGAATAACACCATACAAATCAATAAAGACTATCGAACTGCAGTTCATAAATTACGAGTGTCTTGCTATATCTTTGGAGATAAAACATAACAATATCAATCAACACAACCGCGAGTTGGACTCCGAAGATTGTGAATCAGATA
Source organism: Nicotiana tomentosiformis (assembly GCF_000390325.3). NCBI lineage: Eukaryota > Viridiplantae > Streptophyta > Magnoliopsida > Solanales > Solanaceae > Nicotiana > Nicotiana tomentosiformis. The sequence continues at coordinate 124,996,657 of NC_090814.1, read as the reverse complement.
CAACAATTTGATCTGGTCTTTTAATGTCTCGTAAAATATCATACAATTAATTAATGTTCCACAACTGACTAGCTAAAAGCATATAACTGCAATATCTATCTCTATCTATCTATTTATATTATATTATTATTATAAAAGCACGAATAATTTATGTTAAATGTTGAACGACTAAAATATCCCTAAAATATTAATCGACTTTTATGCTCTTAAATATTTATATAGTTTAAGGATCTAATTGTAATTAATTTACTCAATGATGAATTTTTTTTTCGATTTAAACTACACATACATCGACCTATAAAGTTGATCCTACTTGAATTAGAAAAGCACATTAATAATTTTCTTTTAAAAATTAAAGTGTCTTACGTAATTTACTACAACATATGTTGTAGATTGAATTTTAACTTATGAGTAAAATGATTTACCGATTTATAAAGCTTAAAAGAAAAACTATAACACTTATTAATGGTACTTATTTTTTCCTATATCTTCCCCAATTGAAAACGTATATATTTATATCTACAACTATCTATATTATTATAAAAGTATTGTTAGAAAGCTATATGTTGATGGACTAAAATATTGTTAGAAAATTGATCACATTTTTACCCTTCAAAACATATATTTGTACAAAAGAATAAATCCATGTTGCTTGATAAAATTGTCGTATTTGGGACTATCTAATATATTGGATACCGAAGTCAATTAATAATATATGTTTAGAATTTTTAATGAATGAATCCTTCTCTTATTTGAACAAGAACTAGAGTCTGATTTCAATTTAGTTTTGAAGCTTCAAGCGTATACTAATTACACATGGATAAGTAAAAATTAATTTTATTCTTTTTGAAAATTATCATACAAGTAAAACTATCTTCAGGTTGACAATAATCTTGGCTTAAATAGATATATTTCAATAAAAAAGACTAGCGATGATGAAAGAAATTAGAAAATAAAGTCGAATCAATTATAATATAGTATTAAAAATTAACTTGGTTAAAATTCATACTAGAAGAAATAAGAATGAAACAATAAGTATTCAAAATGAGTTGACATTTATTATTATTTTCATTTTTCATCTATTCCAACTATTGGCTCTCTGTGATTTTTTTATACGTAATAAATTTTTGATTGTAAAATACACATTCAGTATTAGTCATTTTTAGACTTTACATTACTTAATTATCCATTTTTTTTCCCTAGAAACTATATGACCTAGCCGCTCATTCCAATAGTTCTAAAAGAAAGATATAATTTTTTTAATTAGTGTTAATTTGATGACTGTTTGAATAATTATAATAAAAAATATATAACGATTTCGATCATTTTAGGTTTAATATTATGTCACAAAAATGACTACAATTTTTGTAAGCTTACCTCAAAGGATATACCCTTCAAATTAATATAAAATACATGTGCTCAAAACTTTTACGTGTGAACCATTTTATTCTAAAAACTATATGACGAGACACTTTATTTCAAATAATTAAAATACACTTTTAGAGTTATTATAAAATTTAGGTTTAATTTATTATTATTATTATAAAAATACAAATTTTCAAGGCAAAATGTTGATTATTGACTGAATATCCACATGCAATTATTAAACAGACTAAATATCTACGTGCAATTATTAACGTGCAACGTACGTTCATAGAGACTAGTACTATATTAAAAACATGAAGCTTTTATCGAAATGTTGTTCGTCTTTTTTGCCATTCGTAAATACATTTTACGTTGGATAAAATTATAAATAGATATTAAATGTTTGTTTTCTTATAGACAAAGACTAAAATTTCCTTAAGATTTAAAAGGAAATAGAAGAAGAGAATAATTAGGTTTTAAATTAATTAAGGTCTGTACATATACCATAATGTCATTTTAGGAGTTTTTTTCCCCTTATTAAAAAGGAAACAAGAATGTATATGTTTAATCACAGTAGTACTTTTAGTTTTTGTGTAACTAATATTTAGGTATTTGAGATCTATTATAAATTTTTCATTTTGACACCATCCCCCCGCGGTAAGGAAGGCATTAAAACAAACTCTTAATCGAGTACTAATTCGAGAAAAGATTCATATTCATATGAAGCTATATGAATGGCCAATAAGAAGTTTTACGGAACAAGTTCTCCATTGACAATAACCAAGATGAACTACTTCACATAACACATGAATATTTTTTTTTATAAGTTAATTTTCTCCATCACATGAATTATCTTTCAAAGATTAATTTTTATGTATCTATCTCAACGGAGGATGAATTATGCCAGCATTCTTTCTTGCTTTAATTGTATGAGTTAGCCGCTTTATCAATGTTGCCTCAAGCATGAATTATTAGTATTTCAAGAGGCCTATGGTTTTAACACTTTTCCTGATGTGTCAAAAAATTATAAAATAATAAATCTCTATTACCACTACCATTGTATGCGGTTGTATTTAAGTATATTAATTTTGAGTGATATGGGTATCTTTGTATTTTCGGCCATGGCCTTTTTCTTTTATATATCCATTCTTTTATTATTTCTCTTCCTCTAAATTCTCTATGTTATGAGTTTTCATTCACAGGTTCTTTTCGAATAAATTTGAGTTGAAAATTTTGGCTGAATTGTACCGCCGATCCGTATGGTGAGTATGAATGAAATTAACTCTATTTCTTTTAGGGCAAAGGTCCAAATATGCCCTTGTATTATACGAAATTGAGCACATTTGATCTTCGTTAATACTTTAGCTCAAATATGCCCTTACCGTCACATAGTTGGTCCATATATGCCATTAGAGTTACACAGTTGGCCCATATATGCCCTTTTCGAAACGGAATTCACCCAAACTAATTAGCTTTCTTTAATTGTATTAAAGTATATTACAAACACTATTTCCTTTTTATTAGTACTTTTTTTCTTTACCTTTCTCTTTTCTTCTCTTTTTTTTCCTTTTTCTTTCTCCCTTATCCGTTTCCTCTATTACTGATGTCTTCTCCATTTTCGTCACCAATTTCACTTGATAAAACTCATGAATTCCAATTACTAAGAAAATTCTCCCATAAGGTAATCAAGTTCCAATTTCACTGGCCCTCTAAATAAACAAAATTAAATTATTCCAAAAATTATGGTTTAAACTTTAAAATAATAAAAATATCTCAACCTTTAACAATACTCAAAAGACCAAAATATTTAAATTGTTTCCAGAAAGATAATTTAATAATTAAAAGCCTAGAGTTCAAGTTGTAGTGTTATAAATTTGAGTTGTTAGTCTTTTTTCAGCAAGACATTTCCTATTTTTTTTTATTAACTATGTAGATTAGGGGTGTACATGGAACGGGTTGGTTCGATTTTTATCAAAATCAAACCAAACCAATTATATCGGTTTGGATTGTTCGGTTTTGTTGGATTTTCGAATTTTTTGTTACATAAATATTATTTCAATCTTACTTTGTTAAATTTTTTAGAACTAAATATATGTTCAGTAAAAATTAAAAAATTGACAAACATATGATCTATAAAAATATTCTTATGGGAGAATTTTCTTAGTAATTGGAATTCATGAGTTTTGTCAAGTGAAATTGGTGATGAAAATGGAGAAGCCATCATTAATGGAGGAAATCGGATAAGGGAGAAAGAAAAAGGAAAAAAAAGAGAAGAAAAGAAAAAAGAAGAAAGAAAAGAGAAAGGTAAAGAAAAAAATACTAATAAAAAGGAAATAGTATTTGTAATACACTTTAATACAATTAACGAAAGAGCTAATTAGTTTGGGTGGATTCCGTTTCAAAAAGGGCATATATGGGCCAACTGTGTAACTCTAAGGGCATATATGGACCAACTATGTAACGGTAAGGGCATATTTAAGCTAAAGTATTAACGAAGGGCAAACGTGCTCAATTTCATATAGTATAAGGGTATATTTGGACCTTTTTCGTTTCTTTTATTATATTCTTTTTTTGTTGTAACTTTCTTATTGTACCTTCGACTCATGTTGTCTATGTTATTGATTTGTTGAATTATTTTGGAGGAAGGACAAACCTTCTTTTTTTTTTGCATGTCGGTAACATCTTATTGTTCATAATTAATTAATTATTTACTACTTTTCTTGTGTGATAAATGAAAGCTACTTGGCATTCGCTGGATTATTAATGTAGTAAGTTTCTGGTTATCATTTCCTTGCATATATATGTTGGTTTATTTACTATCCATAGATTACTGCCAAAATAATTGGAATAAGTATGATCTCTGTGTGATTTTCTTTTCATTTATCCTTTACATGAAGGAAAGAACGCTTGATACCGGAAACAAAAAAAGGAAAGAGAGGTCAACGCTATCGTTTAATATTACATATATAAATGATTAGGAATGAACGTGTTCAAATTAGAAAAAAGTAATGAAAAAGTTACAAACTTTAGAAAGATTTATTCAACGTTTAATTATTTTCAACGAAGATCTTAGCGAAATATTATTTGTCTTCTTTACCTTTTGAAAGTAGAGTTCACATCGCACAAAATAATTATTTTATTATTTTTTAAAACACTTAGAGCTTTGACATTAATAATTAAACTATGCCTATTATGTTTTTTCTTATAACCTGAACAATGTAGAAACTCCTAATATTTAGAAATTTAATTCAACTAAGGATTTTTAATCGTTACAAATTTTAATATGGTAACCAAATCGATCTAGAATTCGTTCGCCTTATATGTAGAAGTACTTCTTATATGGTATATACCAGATAAGTATAATTTTTTCTTTTCCGATCTCTCTTGCCCATCTTAATTTATACCCTTTTCTTTCCATTAGCCTTTTCACCGAGAAGTACACTTTTAGTTTTTTTTTTTTTCACTATTTAGCTTCTTATTTCAGTTGTTGGAATCGTATTTTTAAGTAATCAAAATCTGTTAAAAAATTATGATGCATTGACTTTTACTTTGCAGAAGAGAATCGGATTCTCGAATTAGTCAAATTCGTTAATTATTAATGTTGCATTATTTTTCGTCTGGAGTAGAGGTGCAATTTTATTTTTGAGTTGATGTCTGAATTAAATTTTATGCAATCGTATTTATTTTATAAATTTTTTTGGGGATATTTTTTAGCTAGAAATAGATATCTTATTTCATGTTTATTGTTAAACTAAAGAACAACACTTTATTGGAGATGAATTATTTTATCTAATGATTAAAAGTTGATTTTGCTATGATTTTAGAAGAAATCTACTTGTAGACCAAATTTAAGGAGTTTGACAAGCACTTCGCGTTTAAGCATTATGGCATGTGATGGCCTTATCACATCTTGCATGCCTGTTAAATTTACATTATAAATTGTGATTAGCTTCATCTCTTTGTGTTACTTATTCTCACCTTAATGCTCTTCGGCCTCATGCTTTCATGCAAACACGGTTTATAAATTTTAGGATTCTTGTTTCTAACTTTATACATATATATATGTTACTTGATGTCTGCTTCCACGCCAGGTATTTGTCAAATACAGAATTATGAAAGTCTTTTTAGCGGAGGAAAAAAAGATTTTGAAGAAGGTTTTGAAAATTTAGAACTAGAGCCAAAGAGCTAGGAAATTATAAGAGTAATTCCCAGCCTGTAAGGAATCATGACATGTATTTTGAGTTTTGGTAAGATATGTATTTTGCTTTCTTCTTTTTTTAAAATGTAATATTTGATGTTTTTCTTTAGTTTGTTCAAAAATAATTTCTGTTGTTTTTTCTGCTTTTCTCATGGTGTTTAAAATTCTCAATGGAAATTTTCATTGTAATTTAAGTCGGTATTACTTTTTTCTTCAGTCTTAAGAAGTAAATTATTTTTTAAGGAAATTGATTAGTTATTGAAGGATAAATGAGTTAAAAATAATTAATTGATAAAATCACGTTACACTTATCAAGTTATGAAAATAGTAGTTGGTAAAGAATTACTTTAGAATTTATGAGTGTCGCATATCTTTAATATACCTTACTATTTCATATAAGTCGTTGTTTTGCACACAAATTTTAATCGATTGGCGCGATGTTGCACGTACTCTAAAATTAGTTACACCAAATGGCCGAATGGCGCTCCTCAGCATTAAAATTTCTCCTTCCCTTGCTTCATTTGACATAAGAAAAAAGAAAGTTGGGAGATAGCTAGGGGCATAATTTTCTTCTGCGGTCAACCAAAATTCACACCATTTCACCTACAACATGATTTTGTGCATGTACTCTTTTTGAGGAATCGAGAAAAAAAAAGTTTCCAAGGCAACACTAACACACAAGTCATGCAATTCTTCGCAATGAGCACATGCAATTCATCAAACTGTTCATGAAGTACCCGAGCAACTAGACCATACCAAAGGAATGAAGCACATAAAACTACAAAAATCCCTACACAAAACCAACTTGACTACGAATCATGATTATATTTGTCAATTATCCAAGAGAAAGAAACAATTCATTATTGAATGAGACAGCGTCGAGAGGAACATATCAAAATGAGAAAGAGATGAACATCCATGATTCCCAAGACTTGCTTCCTAATGCTCCCACCTCTGTTAGCTGGAAAAAGCTGGCTACTTCTTGCCTGAGTTGCTGCACACTTTAGCTGTTCAGCAGCCAACAATTTTGACGTCAATCCAGATATTTGAATCTGCAGACAGCAAGTTCAATTTAGGGCAATATTACTCATGCAATAGTCATTTCCCTGGACTAATGATGCTAGCAACTTTATTAAACAGATTATAATAATCTGCCAGAGGCACTAGAAGAATTATACGCCTTACTGGACCTCAGAAAAGAAAAAGGGACGAAATGAGTAAAACAAGAAAAATGCACAAAAAGTATTAGATCCCAGCTGCATTGAAACAGAATCTACAGACCTCCTGCTTTTGCATACAAGATAAGCATCTATATGGGACGTCCAATACTAAGATAGGATCAGCCATTATTGGAAGTTGACAATAAAAATTAATCTGACGCCTTCACAGTCCTAGCAGGTAACATAGAGGTGCATATGAATAAGAAATATAAAAATAATTGTAGGTGAAAATCTAAGAATGTAGCTTGACAAGAAAGTGATATTTCATCCAGTTGGCAAAGACTTATGCCAAAACAACAGCAAGGCATATAGTTATTGAAGCTAAAAGAGAAAAGATATTTCAATAACCATCAAAAACATGAGATATAGTTAAGCAAAACTCTGATAGTGATACATCACATTTTTCTACCTGCTCAAGTGATCCTGAGGCCGGGAAAAGTGTTGCTGCCCTGCTTCGCTTGCATGGAAAGCCTTTGATGCTCCACACGCTGAAGCTGCGATGACAACTGGAGCAAATCGATAGTGGGTCCATCTTCACAAGAAAGTTGATCCTTGTGGTTCACAAAATTTGGTCCTTGAATGATCCCATTGACGCCACAAGTGCTGCTAGGAAATAGTATCTGGTCCAGTCCACCTTCTGCAGAATTGACCCCAGATGAATTGAATGTGTTGGACAGTCTACCTGCTGAATCCTGAGGACTAAGTCCCAGGACTTCTTTAGATGCTTGAGTCACACTGTAACGTGAATTATTGCTTGGGGAAATCAGGGGATGAGCGGCACGAAAAACAGTGGAATGATTTGACGAGCCCCGTGATTGAGATGACAGAAGAGAGAGAGCATTGCTGGAGTTTGATATCCCTGATAGCCCATGAATAGTAGAAGATGTGTCCAAAACATGCAACACTTCAGATCCAGTCGAGGTGGTGTGGAACAAAGAAGGGGAAACAAAATCTGATCCTCTTATGTCATGCAGAGATGAGATGGTGCTCTCGTTAATTCTGCTCGTTGTTACAGCAGGTTGTCCTTCATCATGGAGAGGTTGACACTGTTTCTTGGCATGATATGACGTGAAAACAGATTTTGGTTGCAACTGTCCATTTGAAAAGGGCATGACAGGTTGAGGGCTACGTTCAACACCATCTTCAACTTTTACATTCTTATACCAGTCATGCATCTCAAATTTTGGCTGATGCAGAAAGCGGACACCAAGTATGTCTTGGCAAGCAAAGGATGATGTCGCAAAAGTTCCACGAAATCTGGTACCTGCAAAACCTGGAGTGTGTTAATGGAACAGTACAGATGAATTTTAAATTTTCTCGAAACATTTCACAAAATACAAAAACACTGAATCCTGGTTGTCCAGAACTCGCTTGGAAGAAACATAAAACTTCATAGATATAAAATTCCCTCCAATACAAAATGCCAAACTTGAAAGATATGAAGGACATAAGATACAAACTTCACATTATAAACTTGTGCAATGAGTTAGTTAAATAAAAAGAATTGATAAGGTAAAAAGTAAAGGATATGTTACTATTAAATTATATTAATATGCACTGCAATTTTAACCCATGTTAAAAGATTTGTGGTACCTAATTGTTGAAAATTCAACAAGTTGGTCTTTCAGGAGAACTGCAATAGATGATGTGACACATGGAATTAAAATAAGATAAATGAAATGGAGAAGTGCAGGATTGTTACGCAATAAGAAGATACCTAAAAATGAAATGCAAGTTCAATAGAATAGTGATGAGACTATCATTGTTGTACGAATATTGTGTATTAGCAATGTTATTTGGGAGTGAGCCCAATATATCTACAAGATGAATTTTGTAAAAATACAAGTATTGAGATAGATGAGCAGTGATACAAGATTGCACAAGATTAAAAATGATCACATACAACAAAGGTGCAAGCACATAGAAGATAAACTGAGAGAATGTCGCTTAAGATGGTTTCCTTATGTCCTAAGTAGACCTCCTTATGCATCCATTCGTAAGTGTTTACACTACAATGATGGAGTGTGTTAATGAGGTTGATAAAGACCTAAAATCACATGGAGGAAGATCTGTCAACTGACCTACAATTTGAAATAAATATGAACTTAACTAAATACACAACGAAGTCAAAAGATCCATATAGGAATCGCATACTAGTTGAGATTAAGGCTTAGTTGTTGTTACACTTACACTAGGTCCCACGTTTGTTAATCTGGCTACAGACTTATATGTCAGTCTAAAAATAAGTGCATGATCTAGAGAAACTTAATTTTGGAGAACCTCTAATTTATCTTTTAGAAAAAATTATAGGATTGGAATGAAATGAAATGATCCATATAGAGCAGCATGTAATAGAAGATTTCCATGTCCAAAAGATGAAGGTGGTTGAAATGAGAATGCTGAGATGGATGTGCGGGCATACCAGGTTAGATAGAATTAGAAATGAAATTATTTGGGACAAGGTAGGAGTGGCCCTGTGGAGGACAAGTGCGGGAGGCGAGACTTAGATGGTTCGGGCATGTGAAGAGGAGAGGCACAGATGCACCGGTGAGGAAGTGTGAGAGGTTGGCTATGGAGGGCCTAAGGAGAGATAGACGCAGGCCGAAGAAATATTGGGGAGAGGTGATTAGGCAAGATATGGCGTTGCTCCAGCTTACTGAGGGCATGACCATGAATAGGAGGGTATGGAGGTTGAGAATAAAGGTAAATGGTTAGGTAGCCGTGCGTTGTCCTTGTCTGTAACAGTAGCTTTAGTCCTTGACTTAGTGTCATTTGTGTATTTTCTTATTCCTTGACTTCTGTTATTACTTGTTGTTGCTTTCGTTTCGGCTTTCTGATTGCAGAACCTAGTGTTTGTTTGTATTTTTGCTTCGGTTTTCTGATTGGTGTGCTTGTTGTTGCCCTTCTTTTTACCTTTCCTAAGCCGAGGGTCTACTGGAAATAACCTCTCTACTTTCTTGAAGGTAGGGGTAAGGTCTGCGTACAGACTATCCTCCCCATACAGCACTTGTGGGATTACACTGGGTTATTTGTTGTTGTTGTCGTTGTTGTTGTTATTTAGACAACCCCAACTAATTTGAAATTGATGCTTAGTTGATTGATTCATAAGTATTATTTATAGCACGTGAATAAACACAAATTCTGAAGTTTAGAACAATAATTCAAATGCATTCATTATCACAAATTTCAAACATTATTAGTTGAAAGAAAGTTTCTTCAAGTTGTTAGATGTCAGATAAACATGGCATTGTTTCCTCTAAAAACAATTAGTGCTAAATACATCCATATAGAGTTTGAGGTTGACATTATCATTCTCTAAACCGTCTTAAAACTATATTTTATATAAAATCCATGATACACAACATTTAGATTAAACAAATTTATACTAATTGATGTGCAATACAACTACTGTAACAACAACAACTGCGCGTCAATCTCAAGCTGCAGGTCTCAATTCAGGAATATGATTGGTAACTAGAAATTTTAGCTCACCTAGTGAGGAATACTTGAGGGATCAGAGAGCTATCACCAAAAGCAGATACTTTGGTTTGGAAAGCATAAAAGGATGGCTGTTTCTGTTAACACTTGGCAGAGTGTTTTATCTAGAAATGGCAGAAAGAATCAGTGGCCTTGAGAATCCTATAAAAACAAAGATGGTGTGTTTCACTTGGATTGCTTTGCATAGAGCAAGTCTTACTCAAGAAAACTACATAGAAGGAGGATCATCACTTGCAGCGGATACTACAAATGTGAAAAGCAGTGGGATCCTCATGTTTTTGCATTGCTCTGTATCCTAGCACTCTGTTGTATGTTTATCAATCTTTTGGGAGTGAAGTGGTAATGCCAAGCAAACTAAAGGAGGTTACCAATAGCTGGAGAAGCAGAGGATGAAAAAGCAGCTCGAAGTTCCGCGGGTACTACCGTACTACTCCGATGTGCATAGTATGGAATGTGGGGATGAAAAGGAACTTAAGATGAGAGCAGTTGCGCAAACTCTAGCTGTTTATAATCCTTGGCTTTTTGGTGTAACAAGAAGGATGTAAATCATTGTGATACCTTGTTTAATATTTTTAACTCTCTGCAATATAGATAGGAGATCAAGTCTTCAATCATGGACAAATTTCCGCACGCTGATTTTGGCAATAATATGTACTAATTAAAAAATGGATTACAGGAAATAGTCTAGAAACTGGTAGTCATGCATCTTAGTGAGTTTCATATAAGAGAGGGAAACTATAGTATGCAAAACTAAGGACTACTTTTACAGCAAATGACTAAAACAGCCCGAGTGCATACCAGTATGGGGCTTCCTTCGGCGCTCATTATGACCTGCAAGACGTTTCCTGCAGCTCCGTTTGCCATCATCAAATTCAGCCAGCAGATGGAACCTACACGAAAAGCAGCACCAATGATTTACATAAGCTGCAAAGAAGAGAACATATCTTTCTGTAACAAAAAGAAGAAAGACAACAGCTGATTTATACAAGACTTGCAAATAAGGATGCTATTATCAATCAAACTATTCACAGAGATTGAACAAGTATGCTCTAAAAGAGATTGTACACAGTTCACAAATTTGACATACATGTAGTTTGGGATGAAAAGGATTAAAATGGACTAGTTTAAGACTTAGGGGTAGCTAATAGATTGATTGCACAGCCTGCACTATGATTGGCTAATAGATTTTTTTTTTCCAAATTTAGAATTCTGCCTTTGGAGACAAAGTATTAACCTGCTACATTGCTGACAAAACCTTTGCTCAATGCCGTTTACGATAACTTTAGCAGTCTTTGAATGAACCTCACAAACTTTATGCCTCTTGTGATAGTCCTTACAAGAGCTGAGATCCTTCCCACAACCTTGAACCTGACAAAATGGATGGGAACTCGCACCTCCTGCTCTCATTCTCTTGGCTGGAACAATGGACTCAGCAGAAGAGACATTAGGCATAATCTTGGGAGATTTGTAAACATTTGCATCTATTTGATCAAGAAATCTTCCAAGCTTCAAATCAATCAGTGATGAATCTCTAGAGTTTGATTCCACAACTGAGCTTGATAACTTGGAACTAGACTTAGATTTATCTTCCCCAGAATATGCACTAGGACTAGCTGCCACTGAACCAAAAATACTTTGGTCACTGAACATAGTTTTTCTCATCAAATTTTGAGAACCCAATTCAGGAAATCCTTGATTATTAGTACTACCTTCTTGACTTGAGCACATCACATAGCTGTTAGGGGTCTTCAGTTCCCAACCCATTAATCCATTTTTAGCTCGCCCCATTCCATCATTTACAGAAACTGATTCCTCTGATATGAAACCCTTTCCCCCTGAGAGATAGCTCCAAGACTCCATTTTTCCAAGAATTCAATTATTTCTACAATAATTCCCTACAAACCCAATATGCTGCTTTACTCTTCCACACAGGAACCACTTTGAATTTTCAGCTCCATAACCAAAAATACACTTGACAAGCTCAAGAACTGCTGCAAAACTTCATTCTGAAACATTCTTGAAAACCCAGTAAAAGGGAAGTCATTAAACACTATAAAAAGGACAACTGAAAGGAGCTGAAATAGGAGGAAAACCCATAATAACTGTTATCAATCAAGAAGCAAGTAGACAAGTTAAATATTTGCCTCCTTAGTGGAAGCATAAGGAGCTATAGCAAGAAAAAGTACTACACAGTTGGTAAGTGAAAAGAAGTGGTCCAAATATACTAAACATTACAAAATAGAAAGCTGCCAAAATGACAGAAAAATGTGAGAGAACTTGGGAAAGGAGAAAGGAAGTGCTGCAGGGATATGGGTTAAGTGTACCACAAACAAATCAAGTGGGTGAGTTTTTGTGTGTAATTTTGAGATAGGAGTATGATTCAGTGAAAGAGATGTGGCATTATATTTTTGGGGGTACCAGTTCCATGGAATAGTATATGGCTGTCTCTCTCCATTGTAAGAGATAGAATGAGATAAAGCCACTTGTTGCTACTTTCCTTTGCTAGTAGGTAATTTTCTTTCTTTTTTGGTTTAAAATAAAGAAAATGAAAAGAATAAAGCAGCAGACACCACTATCTTCGTAAAAAGTAGGAGAAAAAAACTCAAATGAAAACAATCTTTGTTTTTTTATAAGATAATAATATCCAGAGGAAAAAGTCTCACGTGCTTCACAAAATAAAGGGCACTCGTTTCTTATAACATATTTTAATTTCTGTGAGAGAGGCCAATTAGAAAAGGAAATATTTATCTGTATTATTTTTTCATGCTTCATGATTGTATTTACAATACAGGGAAAAGAGCCAAATATACCCCTCTATTTAGGTATATTATTTATATTTATATTATGTTATACTATGGGGTCATATTTACCTTTACCGTTAGTTAAACTTTTTAAAAATACCCTCCACCTAACGGAAAGTCACCAAATTAATAAAATAATTATTTTAAAAAATTCATTAACCCAAACCTGTTAAACCAATTATTTAAAAATACGGAACCTAGATTTTTGAGACGTCTTAACACATTTTATTCATTTAGAGAGAGACCGGGAATGATGGTGGAAGTAAGATTAATAAGAACTTATATTTTTGGTTATTAGTTGTTTACGGTGGTATTAGGATGTCATGTTATCACTTTCGGTTATTTTTTTTGTGTGGTTATAATATGGCATCCCTTTGTCTAATTTAATACACACTGCCAGATAGTTTGTATGTTGGTAACAACTTATATATACTTTAATAATACTTGTGTTTGGTTAATACATTAAGTTAGTGTACTTAGGTTGTTAAGTGGCTTTCCAACTTGTTGGTATACTTTCTTTCATTCTTGATGAATTCCTCGGACTATAACTTGATATTAAATTGAATCTCCTCTAATTATTTTCTATTTTTTGTTCATTATAAGTTCAGTTGTTACTAAGATTATGAGTATCCCATCCTATATCTTGGAATCTAACTTTGGTTCTTAATGGGTGATTTGGTGATAATTACTTGTTGCCTAAATGCTTAAAGCAGAATAAGAAAACTATGGTGTGTGAATACTCATCAATAAAGGCTCACTGTTAGAGGAAGAAATACTTCGGTAGCTGCCTTAAGATTCCATAACTGCCAACCTAATAAGATGCTATAAACATTCAAGTCATGGTGGAAAGAAAATCATGATGAATACTAGATACAGTTCGACATGGTGGGAAAAAATAAAAGAAAAGGGCCAAATATACCCCTATACTTTCATATATTGTATGCATTTAACCTTCGTTATATTATCGGGACAAATTTACCCCTATGGTTATACTATCGGACCAAATTTACCCCTACAATCAGCAAACTTTTAAAAATACCCTTTGATCTGTTAAGTAATCCAAAATCTTCCAAATTCCTTTTATTTAAATCACTTGTTGTTCTTCTTGGTCCACTATTTTAATTTTAAAAATTACTATTGATGTGAATGCTAAAGTTACTAGACTATACAAATTATTCATAATTTTTTTTATTACTAATGCACCCATTTCTCTTTTTGTAATAAATAAAATTGATTTAAAATTTTATTTAGTTTTCAATCATATACACATCGTAGAATTTAGTGGGCCTATTTATTGTGTATTATATACAGATGATCATCATGTATGTACATGTATATTCAAATATATTTTGATATTGTCTGGTTAGCATAGAGTTCGATCGACTAACTTAAGAGTGCAAAATTTGTAGGCATTTAATTAAAGCAAAGTTGAATTAGACAATGTAAAGTCTCCAAGTACTTCAACTTCAATCACTAATACTTGAAAAGTCTCCATATATTTGGTGCAACGAATTCATTAAAATTGAGATGTTGTAAATACTTTTACAATTTAGAAAAGCTGCCTAATTTAAATTTTTCAATTTACTATACTTTGCTTGTTCGGTTATATTATTTAATTTTTTTTCTCTAATTCAGAAAGCAGGTAAATGTCAATTATTTCAAAAATAGTGGACCAAGAAGAACAACAAGTGATTTAAATAAAAGAAATTTGGGAAATTTTAGATTACTTAACAGATCAAGGAGTATTTTTAAAAGTTTGCTAATTGTAGGGGCAAATTTGGCCTGATAGTATAACGAAGGTTAAATGTAGACAATATGAAAGTAGATGAGTATATCTGGCCCTTTCTAGAAGAAAAAAAAGAAATTGGAAAAGGTAGAATATAATAACCATACAATAAGTGACTACGAAGGAGATGACTAATATGTAAGGAAGAAGTGCAGTAAATAAAAGGGGTTTAACGGGTTATTAATGAGTTTTAGAAAAAAGATATTTTTTAACTAGGTGGCTTTCCGTTAGGTGGAGGGCATTTTTAAAAAGTTTAGCTAACGGTAAGGATAGATATGTCCCTATAGTATAACGGAGAATAGATGTAAACAATATACCAAAGTAGTGGGGTATATTCGACCATTTTCCCTATCATATAATATCAAGTCAAAGCTGACAGAACTCTTCCTTAGACTTAAGTGATTTGCAATGGAATTGAAAAATATAGTATTATTATAATGGACTTTAAGTTTACTACAGTACAATTTTCTTTTTCTTTCGAAAAAAATCCTTGAGATAATTCAACTTTATGTAGTTTGATCATTTAAGTTTGTAGGGACAAAATATAGAAGATAAGATCTTTTATGTTTTGTGGGAACGACCGAGGCAGGAAAGCTTTTTTGAAGCACAGTGCTTTTTCATTGTCACTGATACTGTGGACTGGGAAAGAGGTTAGAAGTGAAAGGAAGTGGACAAGAATGTCACTTTGAAGGCGTCATTCTTAACGTTATTTAGAACTTAAGAACTCCCCTTCATTAATGGAGTGGGGAAATATATCATTGATGGCAATTGCCGAAGTTTAGTCATATTCGACGTCGAGACTATTCAATGGCAAAAATGAGGACAACAAGTCCTAACAATAACGATATTAGCATTGATAAAATCAGGGTTTTTAACTAGACAGGACCTGGACCAAAACCATATTCATTTACAACAATTGTTTTCATTTTCCATCTCGTAGTAGTATTTACTTTATTTATTTTTCAGGTTATATTCTTTTCCTTCATGTTTTAATTCCTGTACCCATTTTGTGAAGAACAACAAAATTGCTCAAATTAGTAAAGGAATTCAGAAAGCACTGTGCCGGAAAAATTTGTATACGGTCGAAATCGAACTTGACTACAACTTGATAGATTTGGCTTGGAACGTGGCGATCACGGACTGGAGATTGACCTCGAGTCTCACCAAGCTAGAACCTGAGGTCGAAAGACCTACCCTCAAGGAGCTCGAAAATAACAAACGGAAGACCGAAATATCCGCGACCGGACGGATATTACGGCGGGAATCTCGGTGCACATCGGCAAGGAGCCAACAATTAGCAATTTAAGATATTTTTACCTTTAATAGAAATGTACCTAGAGTAAGACTTCTCTACTATATAAAGGAGGATCTCATAATTCATTGCACACATTGTAACACGCATCCCTAAGCAATATACTTTTATTTCTAGTTCTTATTATCTTATCATTCTGTTCCGGCATCGATTAAAACATTTTTGACTCAAAGGTGATCAACCTTCAAGGCTAAGATTGTTCAACTTGTGTGGTTTGCATTTACCTTTTCATCGTTTATTTCAATATTAATCTGATTTCTCATTTTGTATCAAGTTACATCACGTATCCTTAAAACCACTTATAAATTCAATTGTTATCCGATTTTGAGTGTAAACAGTTTGGCGCCCACCGCGGGGCTAAGGATAATAATGGTTATTTGATATAAATTTCCATAAGACGCACTACTTTACACTTGCTCTTTGAAGTGTCTTTGATTCGAGGCTAAAATACAAAATGTCAAACTCTCAATCAGCATCCCTGCATGTTGACAACGAGTCCGGTCATCAAGGTGAAAATAACAACATAGCGCTCGGAAACGAGGTACCACCTGCTGATCCCATTAAAATTCCGATCGTAGACCTAATTGACGCTAATTCACATGTGGCTATCGATACAAGCTTGCCTACCGACCCTGAAAATAGCATTCGTGGTGGAGCCCGATCGGCAACTCCAAATACAAAAAACGTTGAAGGAGACGGGATTAGTCTACGATTGATCTTCGAAATGTTGCAGGCTCAACAGGCGGCAATAGCTCAATTACAGAACCAAAGCAGTTCACTGAGCAGAGTCGAGTCCGATCCGCCACAGGAAGTCACCCGCAGGGATGAACCGGTCATAGAAAGGTCAAATGGACATGAATCGGGGGCTAACCCCGAGATTATAAAGATGCTCGAGGAGCTGACAAAGCAGATAGAATCAGGGGAGAAGAAAATCGAAGCTAACGACAAAAAGGTGGAGACCTACAACTCTAAGGTAGACCAAATCCCAGGAGCACCTCCCACATTGAAAGGATTGGATTCCAGGAAGTTCGTGCAAAAATATTTTTCTCCGAGCGCGGCTCCGAAGCCGATCCCCAAAAAATTCCATATGCCCGAAATACATAAGTATAACGGAACAACCGACCCAAACGAGCATGTGACCTCTTACACATGTGCCATCAAAGGGAACGACTTGGAGGACGACGAAATCGAGTCTGTTCGGCTGAAAATATTTGGGGAGACCCTGTCAAAGGGAGCTTTGATATGGTATCACAATTTACCTCCTAATTCTATTGACTCGTTTGCTATACTTGCAAACTCTTTCGTAAAAGCACATGCTAGTGCCATCAAGGTCGAAACTAGGAAATCGGACCTTTTCAAAGTCAAACAGAGAGATAACGAGATGCTCAGGGAATTCGTGTCCCATTTTCAAATGGAACGAATGGATTTGCCGTCGGTCGCTGATGATTGGGTTGTTCAAACTTTCACTCAAGGACTCAATATTCGAAGCTCAGTGGCTTCACAGCAGCTGAAGCAGAACCTGATAGAATACCCGGTTATTATGTGGGCCGACGTGCATAACCGGTATCAATCGAAAATCAAAGTCGGAGATGATCAACTCGGGGTCCCTTCAAGGTCTGTCTATCCCGTCAGAACCCTCGACAGAGTCAAGAGAGACATCAATCATGAACCGAGGCCAAACAGGGATCGATACCAGCCATATAATAGAGATCGGAGTAGTAGGTCCGGGCGGAACTCCATGAGAAACAAAAGGAGAAATGACCGAGGTCAAGTCAACCGAGGTCTCATGACCAAAAATGGCTACAACAGGTCCGTCGGGCCTAAAGAAGCACCACGGCTATCGGAATACAACTTTAAGGTCGATGATGCCGCCATTATATCAGTTATCGGGCGCATCAAAGATACCAAATGGCCTCGGCCTCTACAGTCCGATCCAACCCAAAGGGATCCTAACCAGATGTGTAAATATCATGGCACTCACGGTCATAGAAAGGAAGATTTGTCGACATCTAAGAGAGGAAGTAGCCCGTTTATTCAACAACGGGCACTTTTGAGAATTCTTGAGCGGCCGACGTTGAAATGCACCAAAGTATCTATCACTAGGGAGAAATGAACTCGAGACTACATTCCGGAAGAAACTTTATCTTTCAACGACGAGGATGCGGAAGGGATCGTGCAGCCCCACAATGATGCACCAGTAATATTTGTACTCGTAAATAAAATTCGGGTTAAATGTGTGTTAATTAATCCAGGTAGCTCAACCAACATCATTCAATCAAGGGTCGTGGACCAACTCGGTCTACAAGACCAAATTGTGCCTGCAGTTCGAGTTCTAAACGGATTCAACATGGCATGTGACACCACTAAGGGCGAAATAACGTTACCGGTAAACACCGTCGGGACCATCCAGGAGACTAAATTTTATGTGATCGAAGGAGACATGAGGTACAACGCTTTATTCGGGAGCCCATGGATCCACAACATGAGGGTGGTGCCCTCGACACTGCACCAGGCACTGAAATTCCCAATGTCTGACGGAGTCAAAACAGTCTACGGTGAACAACCGGGTGCAAAGGAAATATTCGCGGTCAAGGAGGTGATACCGGCATCTGTAATCTCAACACCGAAGGATCCGAACCAGATGGTCAAAAACGGGGCCAAATAGCAATCACTGATACCATCTTCGGCAGATTCGGACAAACAAAGGGAAGTCGAGGATGATGATTATGGGGTTTCCAGATCTTTAATAACCCCCGATGATTCCGACGCCACTAAATCAACGGTTGAAGAGTGGAACAAGTCATACTGCGAGTACGCTTTCCCGATCGAAAGGTATACCTGGGCACGAGGTTAAGCTCCAAACTCAGGGAAAAACTCATTCAATTTCTTATAACTAACGAAGATTGTTTCGCTTGGTCCCACCTTGACATGACAGGGATCCTGTCGGAGATAAACACTCACAAGTTGAGCTTGGACCCGAAGTTTCACCCGGTCAAATAGAAGAAGAGACCCCAGTCCGAGATCAAGTATGCTTTCATCAAGGACGAGGTATCTAAACTTCTTAAAATAGAGTCTATTTGGGAGGACAAATACCCGAATTGGTTAAAAAACATAGTGGTAGTCCCTAAAAAGGGAAATAAACTAAGAATGTGTGTAGACTATAAAGATTTGAATAAGCCATGTCCCAAAGACTCTTTTCCTTTGCCCAACTTTGACCGTATGATTGATGCCACAGCCGGGCACGATATCCTTAGTTTTCTCAACGCCCATTCTGGGTACAACCAAATACGGATGGACACGAGTGATCAGGAAAAAAACATCTTTCATCACTAAATACGGCACATACTATTACAATGTAATGCCGTTTGGATTAAAAAAATCTCGGTGCCACATACCAACACCTAGTAAATCGGATATTCAAGGAACAAATAGGAAAATCAATAGAAGTTTACATATTAGTTAAGTCTCTGCGAGCAGAGGACCATTTAAAACATTTGCAGGAAACCTTCAGCATACTGAAGCGATACAATATGAAGTTGAACCCGGAAAAATATGCTTTTGGAGTTTGGTCGGGTAAGTTCCTCGGATTCATGGTATCCAATCAGGGAATCGAGAGTAATCCCGATAAGATCAAAGCCATCGAAGATATCACGGTCGTGGACAATGTGAGGGTCGTGCAAAGGTTAACCGGGCGCATAGCCGCCCTGGGGCAATTTATTTCGAGGTCATCCAATAAGAGTCACTGATTCTTCGCACTGTTAAAGAAGAAGAATAACTTCTTGTGGACCCCGGAATGCCAACGAGCTTTGGAGGAACTCAAGAGGTACTTATCGAGCCCACCACTACTTCATACACCAAAGACAGATGAACAATTATACTTGTACTTGGCGGTCTCGGAGATAGTGGTAAGTGGAGTCCTAGTTCGAGAAGAGCAAGGTACGCAATTTCTAATTTACTATGTTAGTATAACCTTAGCTGAGGCCGAAACTAGGTACCCTCACCTAGAAAAACTGGCGCTCGCTTTGCTAAGCGCCTCTAAGAAGCTAAAACCGTACTTCCAATATCACCCCATATGTGTCGTGACTACTTACCCGTTGAGAAATATTATGCATAAGCCCGAACTCTGGGCCGGTTAGCCAAATAGGCTGTAGAAATAAGTGGGTACAATATTGAGTACCGCCCTCGGACCGCCATCAAATCTCAAATTTTGGCAGACTTTGTGGGCGACTTTATCCCGGCCCTAATATTCGAGGTCGAAAGAGAGTTATTGGTTAACTCAGGAACTTCCTCGGGAATCTGTACCCTCTTTACGGATGGTGCCTCAAATGTAAAAGGGTCCGGACTTGGCATCGTATTAAAGCCACCAATATGTAATACAATTAGAAAATCTATTAAGATTGTGAAATTGACTAACAACGAGGCCGAATATGAGTCCATGATTGCAGACCCTGAACTAGCCAAAATCTTGGGGGCAGAGGTGATCAAAGCCAAGTGCGATTCCCTCCTCGCGATAAACCAAGTAAATGGAACATTCGAGGTCAGAGAAGAATGAATGCAAAGATACTTGGACAAGCTACAGGTGACATTACATCGGTTCAAAGAATGGACTCTGCAACATGTACCTCGGGATCAAAACAGCGAGGCTGATGCCCTCGCTAACTTGGGGTCGTCGGTCGAAGACGACGAATTCAACTCGGGAGAAGTCGTACGGCTTATGAGATCGGTGGTGGAAGAAAGCCACGCCGAGATTAAATCAACGAGCCTAACTTGAGACTGGAGGAATAAGTACGTGGAATATCTCAGGACCAATAAACTGCCCTCGGATCCAAAAGAATCGAGGGCCCTGTGTACAAAGGCAGCCCGATTTAACTTGTCCGAAGACGGAACTCTGTTCAGAAAAACATTCGATGGACCACTTGTAATATGTCTAGGACGGGGGATACTGAGTACGTTTTGAGGGAAATCCACGAAGGTACCTGTGGAAATCACTCGGGCGCTGAATCACTGGTCCAAATAATAGTTAGAGCCGGTTACTACTGGATCTACATGGAAAAAGATGCGAAGGAGTTCGTTCAAAAATGTGATGAATGCCAAAGGCACGCTCCGATGATTCATCGACCCGGGGAGCTGCTACATTCGGTCTTGTCGCCATGGTCGTTCATGAAGTGGGGAATAGACATCGTTGGCCCCCTCCCACGGGCACTCGGTAAGGCTCAATTTATATTATTTATGACTGACTATATTTCTAAATGGGTGGAAGCTCAGGCGCACGAGAAGGTCAGGGAGAAGGCATTCATCGATTTTATTTAGGACCACATCATATGCCGATTCAGAATGCCAGCTCAGATTGTATGCGATAATGGGAAACAATTCATCGGCAACAAAGTAACAAAATTCCTTGAAGACCACAAGATCAAAAGGATCCTATCAACACCTTATCACCCTAGTGGGAATGGATAAGCTGAATTTACCAACAAAACCATACTCCAAAACCTCAAAAAGAGGTTAGCCGATGCCAAAGGAAGATGGAAGGAAGTACTACTCGAAGTCCTATGGGCATACCATATGACCTCGAAGTCCAGTACCGGGGCTACCCTGTTCTCTTTGGTTTATGGTGCCGAAGCTTTGATACCGATCGAGGTCGGAGAACCAAGTATCAGATTCCGATATACAACAAAGGAATCAAACAACAAAGCTATGAGTGCGATCCAGGAGCTATTAGATGAAAGGCGCGAAGTCGCCCTTATCCAATTGGCCGCACAAAAACAACGAATCGAAAGGTATTACAATCGAAGGGCCAACCTTCGACACTTCAATACCGGAGACTTGGTATTAAGAAAGGTCATATTGAACACCCGAAAGCCGAATGAAGGAAAATTGGGACAAAACTGGGAAGGACCGTACCAAATTATCGAGATCACCAGAAAAGGATCCTACAAACTCGGAACAATGAGCGGCGAACAACTACCGAACAACTGGAATATAACTCGCTTGAAGCGATATTACTGCTAAGGTACGACACCGTTCTTTCTTTTATTTACATCTTAAACTAACGCTTGCAGGTAGCCAACAAGGGACAATACAAGATTTTAGGTCTGAAAGCACGCGTTGCACTCTTTTTCCCTTGAACCGATTTTTGTACCAAATGGGTTTTATGAGCATGAACTCCCTCGAGTTCCTTGGCCAAATTTTCTTGACCGGAGACCGCCGAGCTCAGCTGAGTCTGGAGCTCCTCGATATTTTTGGCCTGTACCGAGGCCTTTTCCTTTGCAGCCCAGAGCTGGACCTTAGTCGAAACCAATTGTGCCCGGACAGTCTCCTTTTCCGAGGCCAGGTGGTCCATGTTTCTTTTTCATTCTTCGGCCTCAGCTTTCACCGTATCCACCTCCCCCTGAACCTGCTCGTTCTGGTCAAGTTTTTGTTGAACCTACGAGTTCGGATTGTTAGCCACTGTGTCTGACTCATCGTTACTAACTTCAAATACTCTTCTTACCTGCTCGACCAGGTCGGCATGCTCCTTCCGAGCCGCTTCTAGCTCAGTCTGGAGTTTCTTGCTGAGAAGCTTGTAAGCATCCCTCTTCTTAGTAAGCTCCCGAGTCTCGACCTCGTGATAGTTTAACTCTTTCCGATATCGGAGAAAAGTTTCATAATGAAGCACCGAGGCCTGCAAACACAAAGAGAAATGTTACGATTGTTTGCAACTTAATCTAAGTACATAATAAAGAGGCATTCGAAGTTACCCGATTTAACGCATGTTGAGCTTCGTTAAACAGGCAGGGCGCTTCCACCTCGTCCATCTTGGCCAGATCCTCTTCGGTCACCAGATACCGAAGATAGCTGCCAACCCTTACTGAGGCGGAAAGAACCTGGAAATCCTCCGGGATAGACATAATGATTGACTGTTTCTGGTCAGGATCTGCACTCGGAGCTGGAAACCAGTCTACTAATCTCGGACTTGAAGAAGGCCCGCTGGCTCTTGAAAACGGTATCTTCTTTGGTACCGGTAAGTCACCTAACCCGGTGACGTCCTCCGAGGCGGTAGAATCTAAGCCATCGAAGAAGTTATTGAAAGAATCGACCGCCCCTTGAGGCCCCTCATTTGGGTGTCCTTTCAGCATTTGGGCCTCGTTGATCATGGAGTCAGTGAATGAAGGTGACCCGGATAGATCTATCACTCCATGTGCATCCTTCGGGACATTTTCCTCTGCCCGAGAAGTACCGGTCGTGGTTTCTTTATCGACCTTCCTAGATTGGGGCAAAATGGCCTCATCCCTCCCTGGTTCGGAGGCCTCAGCCACTGCCTCTTCATCGACCTCCTTGGTTTGAGGTAGTTCAGTACCGCTTCTCACGCGGGTCATCAGCTCGGAAGTTTAGGAATAATCAGAAAATTAATGTTTGGGAATATTGAGATTTCTAAGGTACGAGGGTAGAAGGTTTGAAAGTAATATTTTGAATGAGCTAATGAGGGGGTATTTATAGTGTCTCAACGACTGTTCATATCTGGGAATGGCCGACCGCGGCTGACAGGCATTTAATGCCATTAAAACTTGACTGACGAGACGTTTTAACTGTTTTGTCATTTTTATCGCAAAATATCGAGGTCACGATCGGAAATTCATGTCGTTTCTTGTTGTCTACTCTCCTAAAAATGAGGGGACTATCTGTATACGGTCGAAATTGAGCTCGACTACAACTTGGTAGATTTGGCTTGGAACGTGACGACCACGGACTGAAGATTGACCTCGAGTCTCACCAAGCTAGAACCTGAGGTCGGAAGACCTGCCCTCGAGGAACGTTGAGTCCGGTCTCGACCTTAGCCTCGAGCGAGCGTGAAAATAACAAACGGAAGTTCGAAATATCCGCGACCTGGCAGATATTACGGCGGGAATCTCGACGCACATCGGCAAGGAGCCAACAATTAGCAAATCAAGATAATTTTGCCTTTAATAGAAATGTACCTACAGTAAGACTCCTCTACTATATAAAGGGGATCTGATAATTCATTGCACACATTGTAACACGCATCCCTAAGCAATATACTTTTATTTCTAGTTCTTATTATCTCATCATTCTGTTCCGGCATCGATTAAAGCATTTTTAACTCAAAGGTGATCAACCTTCAAGGCTAAGATTGTTCAACTTGTGTGGTTTGCATTTACCTTTTCATCGTTGATTTCAATATTAATCTGATTTCTCATTTTGTATCAAGTTACATCACGTATCCTTAAAACCACTTATAAATTCAATTGTTATCCGATTTTGAGTGTAAACAAAATTATACTAAAATGAACTTAAACTATGGAAATTTTATATACGTATAATGTGCTTCTGTACAAGCTTAAGAAACTCGGTCCATTCAAGTGGGAAATAAAAATGAATGAAGGAAATAGAAAAAGTCATTTACCCTTCTTTTCCTTTTCTTTTCCACTTATTCATTTTCCTATTTCCTTCTAATTTCCATGTTCAAATATAATAGATAATATAAGAATGGTGTGAATATGTCTTTTTATAAAATGCAATTTAAAATGACAATATTTCTTAAATCATAGTGTTGGGTGTGCGAACAAAAGTCTCACATTGGTAGTTAAATAGATTGAGAGTGTGAAGGGGTCTCTTAATGGTGTGAGGCCTTTTGGAGAAACCGTGCATGCTTGGTCCAAAACGAACAATATCACGTCATGTTAAGAGTATTATTGGGTCGTTTTAACCCAACACATAGCTAGATTATTTTTCCATCTAACTGACAAAATAAAGAAGATCAATTAATTATCAAGCTTATAAAATTTCCCCAAATAGACTAAGCTTCAAAGCTTTGTCTTCTTGTTTCTTTTCTTTTCCGTTATCTAAATTCTAACTTTCCGTTTCTTTACTCCTTATAATCAATGGAAAAGAAAGAAAAAAACCTTTTATCGAAAAAGAAAAATACTGATTTGTGATAAGAAAAGACACTTGGTACTTCTAATCCTCGCGTATATGAACTAGGAATGCATGTGGTCTGTCCACCAGCATCATCCAAGATACACAGGCTAAATACCAAGCTATATGGTCCAAATATACAATCCAGCAGATATATATATATATATATATATATATATATATATATATATATATATATACACATAAATATCTCACTTTTTTTCTTGGCTGCATTTGTCTATGCCGCTTCTTCTTCTTTTTGTGTGGCTTTTTAAAAGAAAAAAAGGATGGGGTGGAGTTGTTTCAGTAACGGGGAGGATAATCTTCCAATTTTATCTGTTTTAATTAGTAGTTTAAACCTTATGTATGGATTATTACAGAAGTCATGATTATAACCTCACTCATGGTGGTAGCACCAGGGGCGAAGCTATGTTGGCCCAAGGGTGGTCAACTGATCACTATTCGCCGAAAAATTATATTAGTAGCCTTAAAAAGTGTAGTACTCGACTAGATTATTAGTAGCCTTAATAAGGCATACAATTCGATCCAAAATTTTGAAATATTTACCCGATTCGAACTTTAAAATCCGACCCGATCCAATTTAGTTCGGATTGGATTCGGATTGCATTTTATAAAATACGAACTCTGAATTTACAATCCGAAATGTGCTAAATCTGATCCAATCCGACCGATGCGCAACCCTAAAAAAGACTCCTAAAAGGAATAAATCTCCTTAATATGCCATATCCTTTTCTTGAAAGATTAAGGATCTCTGCTTCTCACAATAACACAACAAATATCCACGATGTAGTCATTAAAGAGTTTTGTTTAGGAGGAGATTTTTCTCTCGATTTTTTTTCCTTTTATATTAGTTTTATCATATGTAGGTCAATTGACCAAACCATATTAAAGTTTTATATCTTTTTAGCAAAATTCTCTTTGTTGTCTGATTTATCGTCCACCAAGCTTTTTATTGTTAGCTTCCGCATCTACCATGTTATTTTCGATCCCAACAAAATCTACATAAATTCTAAAGGGGCATTTCAGGAATACCACTGTATACGATTAAAACCGGGCCCACTCGATTTACTATTTGACTGAGACTGGGAGTTTGCATAGAAAGATGGCCTTGTAACGGAATAGGCCATATCACGAGGATAAGGTACCGAGTTCAAAACCGAGGTACCTGTCAAGATCGAGGCTAGTAGCGATCGAAGCCAAACAAGACATACATCGAGCAACATCGAAGATAGCACAATAACAGAAAGGCGAGATATCCGTGATTGGTCGAGGATCACAACGTAAACCTCGGTGAATGGTCGAGGATCATGGTGTAAATTTCGGAATGGATCAAATCAGAAATGGTTAATTAGCTAATCATGAGATTTCATTATGTAATTAGAGTTATACCATAAGTAGAACTCCTCTGCTATATAAAGGGGAGTATTAACCATTTGTAAGACATTGTTCTCACGTAAAAAAGCCAACATAACGCTCTCTCTTTAGCTTATACTCTCTTGTTCATCAGCTTGCTTTATATTTAACCATTTTGGTGTCAATCAGTTCGAGGGCACCCTAACTCGAGGGCTAAATTCCATTTCAATACTGGTTCGGTTTATTTTATATTTCATTTATGTTATTAATCTTCATATTTGTATCAGTATTAAGTAAAATCGTGTATCCTTAGAACCTCATTATAAGTTCAATTATTATCCAATTTTAAGGGTAAAGAGTTTGGCGCTCACCGTGAGGCTAAGGATAATAGTGATTGCTTAATACTAATTTCGATAACACACATTGCGTTATACTTGTTCTCTTAAGAATCTTTGTTTTCAGGACAAACATGTCAAACTTACAAGCAGCACCTACATATGGTGACAACAGCCTCAGATCTCACAGGAAAAATGACAACATAGCCGCCCCAGGAATCGAGGTGCCTCAAGCCGACCTCGAGGGAGCACCAATTGCAAATATCGTCGATGTCAGTTCACATGTCGCCCTAAATGAGAATTTGGGCATTGAGCCCGAAGGTAGTATACGCAGGGAAGTTCGATCAGGTGGTTGAGGTACGCAGGGCAGAGAAGATGGTGGAGTTAGCCTCCAATTGATATTCGAAATGTTACAGGCTCAACAAGCCGCTATAGCACAACTACAAAATCATCACCGAACACCGAGTAGGATCGAGCCATAAGTCGTTCACAGGACTAGGCCTGTGCCAGAAAGGTCGAACTCTAACGAATCGGAGACTGACCCCGCCATTATGAAAATGTTTGAGGAGCTCACTAAACGGATTGAATCGGGAGAATAGAAAATCGAGGCAAATGACAAGAAAGTGGAGACATACAACTCCCGGGTTGACCAAATACCAGGGGCACCGCCGATTCTAAAAGGTATGGATTCAAAGAAATTTGTACAGAAGCCCTTCCCACCAAGTGCGGCACCGAAACCCATTTCGAAGAAGTTCCGAATGCCAGAAATTCCTAAGTACAATGGGACCAACTACCCTAATGAACATGTTACTTCTTATACATGCGCAATAAAGGAAAATGACTTAGAAGATGATGAGATTGAATCTGTTCTACTGAAAAAATTTGGAGAAACCTTGTCGAAAGGAGCAATGACATGGTACCACAATTTGCCGCCTAATTCCATCGATTCATTCGCCATGCTTGCAGACTCCTTCGTAAAGGCACATGCCAGAGCAATAAAGGTTGCGACTAGAAAATTGGACCTCTTCAAGATGAAACAAAAAGACAACGAAATGTTTAGGGAATTCGTATCTTGGTTTCAGATGGAACGCATGGAACTACCACCGGTCACAGATGATTGGGATGTTCAGGCCTTTACTCAAGGTTTGATCGAACGAAGTTCGGTGGATAACGACAGCTAAAGCAGAATTTAATTGAATATCCAGTGGTAACCTGGGCCGATGTATATAATCGGTACCAGTCGAAGATCAGTGTCGAGGATGATCAATTGGAGACCCCTTCCAATTCCGCTTATCCAAACAGGCCC
The DNA here is from genome assembly GCF_000390325.3 of Nicotiana tomentosiformis. NCBI lineage: Eukaryota > Viridiplantae > Streptophyta > Magnoliopsida > Solanales > Solanaceae > Nicotiana > Nicotiana tomentosiformis. Next base: position 124,968,546 of record NC_090814.1, on the reverse strand, counting down.
GTCGGCAGAACTCAAAGGGATATCGACAGAGAACCCCGGTCGAGTAGAGATTAGTATCTACCATACAACGCAGATCGTAGAAACAACGGCCCAGGATGCAATCCCATCCGAAATAATCAAAGGAACGATCGAAGACAGTGCTCTAGAGGGCTCATGAGAAAAAGTGGCTTCGATAAACATGCCAATCCACAGAAGCACCACGATTGTCAAAATACAACTTCAGCATCGACGCATCAGGTATTGTGTTATCCATTGGGAGAATTAAAGATACTAGATGGCCCATACCCTTACAAACCGATACATCCCAAAGGAACCCCAATCAAACATGCAAATACCATGGTACACATGGTCATAAAATCGAAGACTGCAGACACCTAAGGGAGGAGGTGGCCCGTCTGTTCAACAAAGGTCACCTTCAAGAATTCTTGAGTGACCGAGCTAAAAACCATTTCAGAGACAGAGACACAAACAGGAAGAACCACAACACGTGATTCACATGATCGTTGGTGGGGTCGATATACCACAAGAGCCCGTGTTCAAACGCACTAAAATATCAATCACCAGAGAAAAATGAACTCGAGACTATGTGCCAAAAGACGCTTTATCATTCAATGATGTGGAAGCAGAAGGGATCTCACAACCCCACAATGATACTTTGGTAATATCTATCCTTGTGAATAAAATTCAGGTTAAACGTGTTTTAATTGATCCAGGAAGTTCGGCCAACATTATTCGATTTAGGGTAGTGGAGCAGCTCGGCCTACAAGATGAGATCGTACTCGCAGCTCGGATTCTCAATGGCTTTAACATGGCAAGCGAAACAACTAAAGGTGAAATCATCCTACCAATAAATGTAGCCAAAATTATTCAAGAAACAAAGTTCCATGTGATCGAAGGTGATATGAGATACAACGCACTACTCGGAAGACCCTGGATTCACAATATGAGGGCGGTCCCCTCAACCCTTCACCAAATGCTGAAGTTCTAACACCGGATGGAGTAAAAACGGTGTATGGGGAACAACATGCTGCCAAAGAGATGCTCGCGGTCGACAAAGTGATACCGATGTCGGTGCTTTCGTCAACAAAAGGATCGGAGTCCAAAGGAAAATAAGAAGCTAAATAGCAACCACATCTACCAGCCTCGACTCAATCGAAGAAGCAGGGAACAGACGAGGATGATGACTATTGGATCCCTCGATCTTTCATAATCCTCGAGGATTCCGACGCCACCAAATCGACGGTCGAGGAGCTGGAGCAAGTCGTACTGATCGAGAATCTACCCGATCGAAAGGTATACCTGGGTACGAGGTTAACCCCCGAGCTCAGGGAAATCGCTAAACATCGATTGAGCTTGGACCAGAAGTTCCGCCCGGTAAAACAATAGAGAAGACCCCAGTCCGAGGTAAAACATGCATTCATCAAGGACGAGGTAACCAAACTTCTCAAAATAGGATCCATTTAGGAGGTAAAGTATCCCGAATGGTTAGAAAACGTAGTCGTAGTCCCCAAAAAGGGAAATAAACGTAGAATGTGCGTAGACTATAAAGATTTAAACAAAGCATGTCCTAAAAACTCTTTTCCTCTGCCGAATATCGATCGCATGATCGATGCCACGGCCGGCCACGAGATCCTTAGTTTTATCGATGCCTACTCTGGGTACAATCAAATACAAATGAACCCGGAGGATCAGGAAAAGACTTCGTTCATCACTGAGTACGACACCTATTGTTATAATGTAATGCCGTTTGGACAAAACAATGTTGGTGCCACTTATCAACGCTTAGTAAATTGAATGTTCGAAGAACAAATAGGTAAGTCAATGGAAGTTTATATTGACGATATGCTAGTTAAGTCCCTGTGAGCAAAAGACCATTTGACACATTTGCAGGAGACCTTCGATATACTAAGGAAATACAACATGAAACTCAACCTGGAGAAATGTGTATTCGGGGTTGGCTCGGACAAGTTTCTCGGCTTTATGATATCAAATCAGGGTATCGAAATCAACCTCGATAAGATCAAGGCGATCAAAGACATCACCGTCGTGGATAATGTTAAGGTCGTACAAAGATTAACAGGGCGCATAGCCGCCCTTGGCCGATTCATCTCGAGGTCTTCAGATAGAAGTCGTAGGTTCTTCTCACTGCTAAAAAAAGAACAGCAATTTTGCATGGACCTCGGAATGCCAACAAGCATTGGAAAAACTAAAGCGGTACCTCTCGAGCCCGCCACTGCTTCATACTCAGAAAGCGGACGAACAACTATACGTGTACTTAGTAGCCTCAAAAATCGCGGTAAGTGGGGTCCTAGTTCGAGAAGAGCAAGGTACGCAATTTCCTATTTATTATGTTAGTCGAACTCTAGGTGAGATCGAGACCCGGTACCCACACTTAGAAAAATTAGCGTTTTCCCTAATAAGAGCCTCTAGGAAATTAAAACCATATTTTTAGTGTCACCCGATCTACGGGGTAACTACTTATCATCTTCGCAATATTTTGCATAAACCCAAACCTTCGGGCCTATTGTCCAAATGGGTCGTCGAGATCAGTGGGTATGATATCGAGTATCAACCCCGAACGACCATCAAATCTCAAATTTTAGCGGACTTCGTGGCCAACTTTATGCCAACCCTCATAACCGAGGTCGAAAAGGAACTATTAATAAAATCGGGTACTTCATCGGGGGTGTGGACCCTCTTCACAGACGGCGCTTCAAACGTGAAGGGGTCCGGGTTAAGTATAGTTTTGAAGCCACCCACGGGTAATACAATTAGACAAGCTATCAAAACTGCCAAGTTAACTATCAATGAGGCCGAGTATGAGGCCATGATTGCAGGTCTCGAGCTAGCTAAAGGTTTGGGAGCAGAAGTCATCGAAGCCAAATGTGACTCCTTGCTTGTAGTAAACCAAGTCAACAGAACCTTTGAGATTCGAGAAGCTCGAATGCATAGATACTTGGACAAACTACAGGTGACTCTACATCGGTTTAAAGAATTTACTCTACAGCATGTGCCTCGAGAACAAAACAACGAGGCCGATGCCCTCGCAAATTTGGGGTCATCAGTCGAAGACGACGAGATTAACTCGGGGATTGTCGTACAACTTTCAAGCTCAGTAATCGAAGAAGATCATGCCGAAATCAACTCCACAAGTCTGATATAGGATTGGAGGAACAAATATATCGGATACCTAAAGAACGGGAAGCTTACATCAGACCCTAGGGAATCGAGGACTCTACGTACGAAGGCTGCACGATTCACATTGGCCGAAGACGGAACACTGTATAGAAGGATGTTTGATGGACCATTGGCAATATGTTTGGGACCAGGAGATACCGACTACGTCCTACGAGAAATCCATGAGGGCACCTGTGGAAATCATTCCGGTGCCGAATCATTGGTTCACAAAGTCATCAGAGCATGATACTATTGGGCCGATATGGAAAAAGATACAAAAGAGTTTGTTCGAAAGTGCGACAAATGTCAAAGGTATGAGCCGATGATTCACCAACCTGGAGAGCAACTCCACTCAGTCTTATCCCCTTGCCATTCATGAAATGGGGAATGGATATCGTCGGCCCTCTACCATCGGCCCCAGGTAAAGCTAAATTTATTTGGTTTATGACTGACTATTTCTCTAAGTGGGTTGTAGCGCAGGCTTTCGAGAAAATTAGAGAGAAATAAGTCATAGACTTCATCTGGGACCACATTATATGTTGATTCGGGATACCTGCCAAGATCGTATGCGATAATGGAAGGCAGTTCGTCGGCAGCAAAGTGAAAAAATTTCTCGAAACTCACAAAATAAAGAGAATTCTGTCGACGCCATATCATCCTAGTAGGAACGGACAGGCCGAATCGACAAACAAGACCATCATTCAAAATCTCAAGAAAAGATTGAGTGACGCTAAGGGAAAATGGAGAGAAATATTTCCCGAAGTCCTTTGGGCGTATCGAACAACGTCAAAATCCAGTACGGGGGCAACACTATTTTCTTTAGCATACGGCACCGAAGCTCTGATCCCGGTTGAAGTTGGGGAACCCAACGTCAGGTTTCGATATGCAACGGAAGAGTCAAATCACGAGGCTATGAATACAAGCCTCGAATTGCTAGATGAAAAACGGGAAGCCATCCTTGTTCAAATGGCCGCACAAAAATAACGAATCGAAAGGTACTACAATCGAAGAGCCAATCTTCGACACTTCAAAATAGGGGACTTGGTTTTGAGGAAGGTCACCCTCAATACTCGAGGCCCAAACGAAGGAAAACTTGGTCCGGAGTGGGAGGGACCGTATCAGGTCCTCGAAACCATCGGAAAGGGATCCTACAAACTTGGCACGATGAACGACGAACAATTACCAAACAATTGGAATATATCACTCCTCAAACGATATTACTGCTAAGGTACGACCTTCTCCATTTTCATTTATATTTCATACCAACCATTTGCAGGTGTTTAATCGAAGACATCGAAGGATTCTTTAAACACAGTCCTTAGGTCTGAAAGCACGCGTTGCACTCTTTTTCCCTTAGACCGATTTTTATCCCAGATGGGTTTTTCCGGCAAGGTTTTTAACGAGGCAACCATTGTTCATGCTAACTTAGAGCAATTCAACAGTATCCGAGACTCTTTTACAATCAACCTCGAATACTGGGGGGCATCGCCTTCGGATAGTTACAAGAAAAATACTTCGTGTCGAAAGGGTCTCGATAAGTAAATTTTGTAGAGGACCAAACAGTCAAGTGAACCGTGTCCATGTAGATTACTCGAACCCTAATGGCAAAACACGTACGCATGTATAATCTATTGAAAGAAGTATTTTTCCTTACCAGATGTTCCATGCTTCAAAAAAACTTATACTTTACAATTTCATACTTATGATCTATTATGGAAACTGGCTTAAGGGCCGATCACAGTGGAAGTTCAAACAATTTACCGGATACTGCCGTCCAAAAAATCGACATGATCAAATTACTAAACCTCAAAATTGTAAGAGCTTAAAAAGACAATCCTCAATTTTATAGGCCACAGCCACTCCACTCGGGGACTGATACTTCGAACAAGTTCTAAGTATAACAGGGGAATAAGACCAAAAGGCAAATCCCAAATTAAAGGCGGTTCGGAGACGTCCAATTTCCATTATTAAACAGGCCTTCGAATATTTTCACAAACCGGTTAAAAAGGCTACCCTCGGCTAAATTTCTAAGGGTCTCGATAATATCGATCCTCGAAAACCCTAATGGGTACAAAGTCGTTCGAACTCTCGAACAAATTCTTTATTTTATGCTAAGGCATTACGAAACAAAGTATCTCGATAATATCGACCCTTGAAAATCCTAATGGGTACGGAACCGTTCGAACTCTCGAGCAAATCCTTTAATTCGTGCTAAGGCATAACAGAATTTATATGATTAAACAATAAACTTTTCAAGCCGAAAAGGGGGAGAAAGCCATTCTTTTTGCTATGGCCGTATCAACCTAATTCAAGAGCCTAAAGGGCTAGTTTATTTTTGAGAAATCATCCTCACTCTATTAAAACCTAAGGGTCACATTACTCCGAGTTCGAGCAAGTACTCACTCGATTATAAAACCTACACTAGTTCGGCTTCGATCAAATTGCCTAAGCCTCAGACTTATGAACAAAATTTTCACAAGGCATAAATGAAATAAAGACAAGTCGGAAAGGAAAGAGATCTTTATATATATGAGAATATTTACAAGGTACGATCAGGATCCTATACAAAAGATCAAAAGTGAAAAATCCTAAGGTTCCTGATCTTCTCCGGGGGCAGCTTCTTCTCCATCAAGGTCCTCCCCATTCTCAGACCCGCTCTTGCTACCATAATCATCATCATCATCGGAAATGGCCAGCGCTCCATCTTCGGCTTCATGCTCTCTAGCCTTTACTATCTCGTTGGTAAGATCGAAACCTCGAGTGTGGATCTCCTCGAGGGTTTCCCTCAGAGATTGGCATTTGGCGAGTTCGACAATCCAATATGCTCGAGTTTGAGCGGTCTCGGTTGCCTCTATCGCTTGGACTTGAGAGGCTTCAGCATCGGCTTGATAGATGACCACAATTGCCTCTGCCTCGACCTTTGGCTTTTCGGCTTCAGACTTGGCCTTTGCAAGTTCGGAAGCCAACCGAGCCTCGAGCTCCTTTTTTTTTTTTGCCTGAATTGAGATTTTCTCCTTCATGCCTCGAAGCTGACTTTCGGCCGATGACAATTTGGATAAAGCAGTCTCTTTTTCTGCAGCGAAGCGATCCATGCCTTCTTTCCACCCCAAGGTCTCCGCCTTCATCATGTTGACCTCCTCGCGGAGCTGCTCGATCCTCGTGGAGCTGCTCGATCCTCTCGACCTTGTGCTGCAGTTATAAGATTGAAATATTAGCCACCGTTCCCGAATCGAGCCCATGAGCTTTTAAGATTTTCATTACCTGCTCGATTAGGTCGGTCTGATCTTGGTGAGCCTTGGCCAACTCGGCTCGGAGGTCCTTGGTCTCCTCTTCTTTTTGCCCACAGAGAAGTTTAAGGGCATTCCTCTCCTCCGTGAGCCCTTGGAGGTCGGCCTCACACCGATTCAGCTCAGCTCGAGACCGAGAAAATGCTTCCCTATAAAGCCTCGAGGCCTACACAGAAAGAAGAAAAGAAGTTACACAGGAAGAGAAGAATGAACACAAGTGTAACACCAACAAGGGGTGTTAAGGCTTACCCGATTCAAAGCTTGCTACGCTTCGTTGAAAAGGCTCGATGCCTCACTCGAGTCCTTCCTCGAGACCTCCAAGTCACTCAGGCCGGTAGCATCTTCGACCCCAGTAAAGTAATCACGGAAGGGATCTTCCCTTCCGTGGGCTCCTTCGATGGAGAGGGTCTTCAAGGCCCGAGCCTCTTGAATCATCTCCTCGGAAAACGAGGGGAGCTGCGGGGAACCTCCAATTTCGATTGCCCTAAGTGGAGCACTTGGGGTGTTCTCTCCATCTTGAGGAGCCTCGAGAATGGCCTCGACAACCGTACCCACCGTTGGCTCAGTGTGGTAGGGGCATTTTCGATCCTCGATGACTCCGGGACTTCGCCCAAGTCTCTTCCCGAGACGCCCTCATCTCGAGATAGAGTCTCTGCAGCCTTCACCGATTTAGTGGCCTTTGGGGCCTCGGTGCTCATTCCCACTCGGGCTACCAGCCCGGAGTCGTCTTCCTCCACTCCTTCATCTTCTTCCCTTAGACATCGAACAGACTCTACGGTTAGGTGGATGATGTTCTTCCTCGGCTTACGAGCCTTCTTCTTCTTAGGTTCTGGATCCTCAGAGGGTGAGGACTTTTTCCTCTTTTTTTCCTTCGCCGGTTTCGATGCCGGGATCGAAGTCTCCCCCTCACTAGATAGGGGCCTCATAATACGATCTTTGCCAAGGCCTGTATGAAAGGAAATTAAGTAAGAAATGCTTTGATAAAATCATTAAAGACGTGGAAAAGGGGCTTACCATGAGTTTTGGCTTCCCATCAGCCCTTTGATAAATCGTGCCATGAGAGCTCGGCATACGAATAGGTCGAGGCCAGGTCCTGAACCCAGCTTTTGAGGTTAGAAATTGCACCGGACATCCAAGCGACCACTACATCACGGAAGGGGATATCGATGAGAAGAAGCAAAAGAGCAAAACAATAAATAAGAGCTAACTATAGGATTATACTTATGCTTCATATTTCATTTCTCGGGAAATGGAATCTTCTCGGCTGGGATTAGGTCGGAAGTCTTGTCTCGAACGTATCGGCCCATCCAGCCTCGGTCCTTGTCCTCGTCTAAGCTAGAGAATAAGACTTTGGTAGCCCGGCGTTGAAGTTTTATTAACCCGCCTCGATAGAGGCGGAGACTGTATAACCTGATGAGGTGGTCGAGGGTGAAAGGCATCCCCTCGACTTTGCTCACGAAGAATCGGAGCAGAATCATAATTCGCCAAAAGGAATGATGGATTTGGCCTAGGGTTATTTGATATTAACGGCAAAAATCAATGACGGCGGGGTCGAGAGGGCTTAACGTGAAAGGGTAAGTATAAACACTTAGAAACCCTTCCACATAGGTGGTGATGTCCTCTTCGGGGGTCGGGATCACCACCTCTTTGCCCTCCCAGTTGCAATCTTTCTTTACCTGCTTAAGGTATTCCTCAGTTATCGAGCATATATATATCGACACTGGCTCGCATCGACGGGGAATCGACAAGGTTTTATCGGTCTTAAAATCAGAAGTGAGGACACACACCCCGGGAACACACTCCTCGGGGCGCGGCTTCGCCGGTGTCTTGTCGCCGGCCTACCGTGATGAAGAAGCATTTTCCTTTTGGGGAATAATTTTTGATTTTTTGCCATTTTTGTATGGATTTGAAGTTAAAAATAGATGGAGATGATAAGATTTGGTGTTGAGAAGAGGTTAGCAGTGGAAATCATAGATTTGTAGATGAAGAAATTAGAAGATAGAAAAAGCTTTGGAGATTGGAAACGTGAAAGTAAAAGTTCAAAATGGTGGAGATAAGGGCTATTTATAAATTTCAAAACGACGGTTCAATATTGGCGGTAGCCGACTATCGACTGACGTGCATTTAATCCCTTGGTAACTGTACAGATGGGACGTTTCAGTCACTTCCGTCGCTTACGTCACAAGGATGACATCATGACAGGTCGAGATAGAAAATCGAAGGCTCAATTCGTTTCTTGTCATTACACTCCAAAAAATATGAGGGGACTATCTGTATACTGTTAAAATCGGGCCAACCCGATTTAACTATTTGACCGAGACCGGGAGTTTGCATCGAAGGATGGCCTCATAACAAAATAGGCCATATCACGAGGATAAGGTACCGAGTTCAGAACCGAGGTACCTGTCAAGATCGAGGCTAGTAACGATCGAAGCCAAACAAGACAGACATTGAGCAACATCGAAGATAGCACAATAACAGAAAGGCGATATATCCGTGACTGGTCGAGGATCACAGCGTAAACCTCGGTGAATGGTCGAGGATCATGGCGTAAATCTCGGAACGGATCAAATCAGAAATGGTTAATTAGCTAATCATGGGATTTCCTTCTGTAATTAGAGTTATACCATAAGTAGAACTCATCTACTATATAAAGGGGAGTATTAACCATTTGTAAGGCATTGTTCTCACGTAAAAAAGCCAATATAACGCTCTCTCTTTAGCTTATACTCAAGCCAATATAACGCTCTCTCTTTAGCTTATACTCTCTTGTTCATCAGCTTGCTTTATTTTTAACCATTTTGGTATCAATAAGTTCGAGGGCACCCTACCTCGAGGGCTGAATTCAGTTTCAATACTGGTTCGCTTTATTTTATATTTCATTTCTGTTATTAATCTTCATATTTGTTTATTGATATTAAGTGAAATCGTGTATCATTAGAACCTCATTATAAATTTAATTGTTATCCAATTTTAAGGGTAAACAAGCATGTATTCCAAATCAATTCTTTGTTCTTGTTTTATTTTAAAAAATAATGTTATTTTAGGTCCATTTTTACCTCTGAAATGATCACATGCTCATCATGTGTCCACAAGAGTCGTTTTTGATCTCCGATCCAATTAAATTAGGTGCTTTTCGACAACAAACAATCCAAAATAGGAGCCTACATAAGAGAAAAAACTAGACTTGGGACAAAATTGCAACTTAAGTGATAGATGACGCACCACTTATTTAGAAGCTGCAACTCCGATTAATACATTTCATAACTTTCTTGGGACAATAATGGTAGGGGACCATAAGAGTACAAGATTAAAAGTTTTGGGACCAATGATGAGTGGTTAGGGACAAGTTTGGCAAGATTTTCAAGGTAAGAGAGAAGACTCATTTGTTTTGCGATAAATCTCACTGCTTTGAAATCATGGACTAAGAATGCACATGAGCTCCAGTTTTGGCTAGGGAGCTATGGCATTGGCATATTCCATCCAAAATAATTACAAGTTCATTCGTTATCACTTAAGTCTTTAGAATTGTCAAACAAAAAGTACCCCTTCTTCTTCTTATGAAGCTAAATATGGTTCTCTAAAGTTCAAACCGCAAAAGCAAGACAGTGCTGAAACTGTTGTTGAATTCTCTGCGATTACTGATTAATGTCCCTTCTGTTTATGGCGGAATAGTGTATGACAAATATTGTTCATCATGGGTATACAGGGGCGGCCCAACCTTATCGGAGGCTTAAAGCAAAATATTAATAAGAGGCCTTAATAAATAAATATATATATATAATATTTAATGAACATCGTTTTTAAAAAAATTAGACAAGTGAGGATGTGGAATTAAAAAAAATAAGAACTTAGTTTTATAAAATACAGAAAATTAAATGAATTTAACGTTGATTACATCACAACTGAAATGGGAGAACCAAGAAAACATAAGTGACTCCTTTTTTTTTAGTAAGTCCCTTTCTATATTTGGTAACAATTCAACTTTAGATTTTTTTTTTTTTACCATTAATGAGATGATTTCTAGCCCAAAAACTTCTATGATTTATTTAAGATTACAAATTTCAAAAGCCTTCCTTTATTTCATAAAATCCATGTCCAGTCAAATACTTTCATACAAATTGGGACGGAGAGAGTATAATTTATGTAAGGAAAATAAATAATAAGTTAGATTATTAGATATAGTTACGTGACCAACTAATGAATAGAGAAATATAATTAAGTAAAAAAAAAAAAAGATTGACAGAAAACTATTTTAGTTATATTAATTAGAGGAAGAAATCGAGTTATTAAAAACTAATATGATAATAAAGAAATAAATTTATCAATAATAAAAGATAATTATATAAATAATATACTATTATATATAGAAACATACTAGTAATTTTGGGACCCTTAAATATTTGGGGCCTAAAGCAAGTGTTTCACTTGCTTTAGGGTTGGGCCGCCCCTATGGGTACATAACAGAATTGTTACATTTTTTTTTCTGGTACTAGTAGTAGTATAATATTAAGAAAGAAATGAAAATTCATATCATCTATACTAACTTGTTTGCGCCTGAAGCATGCATAGTAATTATTGTTATACATTCACACCTCTATATAGAGTCAGACATTCACTATAAAAATTAAGTTTTCCTCGGAACTAATTTTTTAAATTATATTTTACCTCTGCATAACAGCTTTTTACCTATAACAACAATAGCCATATTTATAGCAGAACGACCTTTGTAAAATTACTCCTCTAGAATAGCCATATAGAATATTTAAGATTACCAATAATAATTCTAAAAATGTGCACATAATCTTTTCCATTAAACAAAGTTTCTATATTGCATAAGATTTGAAGATTTGCATATGATATCTTTTCCATTGGACAAATTTCAAAAAATATTTAGATAGAAAATTTAACTGTTAAGCTCTTATTATTATCTTCAAAGGAGAACTATTGGATACCTTTTTGCTGAAAATTTGGACACGAATCTTCACCAATTCAAGCGTTATATCGCTAGTAAGAGAATGAAATCTACGAAACAAGCTACAATTACAAAGTTCTTCCATCAATCTTGAAAAAAATTATTTTTTAGGTAGTTTTAAAGCGTCTGCCTTAGAGTTTAAATCTTAATACTCTTAGTTATGAATTTATTAATAATGTATTAGCTTTCTTCAATATTTAACTAGTGAAATATGCATATCTTTTGAGATTTTAAATTTGAATAATTTTCTTATCTTTTACATGTAACATTAAAAAGAAAAAATAATTGATTACTAGATAATTTTTTATCTATAACAGCAAAAAATATTTAAATGTCAAATAATGTTATAGGTATATAATAACTATTCATTTAAAAGCCAAAAAATATTGGAACAAATGATACTGTTATAGAGAGGATAATAATATATTTAAGTTGACATCTCATACAATATTTTATATTAAGTAGAGCAACATGGAATACGCCTATTCCATTATTTGCTTTATGAGGGTGATATATACTTTTGCCAACTTAATCGCCCTTTGATTAATCTACTGAATTGTACAACAATTATCCTGTTCATCAAAGTTGCATTGGATAAGCAGTGGACTCTGTTGTGTAATTATGGTCAATATTTTGGCTAATAGAGTCTATCTCACATAAGCATAAGTATCTTTGCAAAGTATAAATTTTGTTGGCAATATTCTTTGGGACCCAAAAATATTGCATTGTGTGGTGGACATCATTTGCACAAGTTGTATCTCTTCTTTTATACCTAAGAGGCCAAAACTTTTTTGCCTATAAAAAGGAAGGCCGTTAGTTCATTTTAGACACACCAACAAGACTCGAGTCTTCATTTCTTGTTTCTTCCTTTCCTCCTTTATTAAGAGTGTTTTGTATGAGGGTTAAAAGTTGGGAATCACTTGTGTGAACCCTTTCTTTAGAGTGATCTTGTGAGGTTATTCTCTTAGGATATTTGGGATTAATTAGAGTATTTACTCTAATTTTGTACTCTTATTCGTATAGTGAAATTGCTCCTCTCCGCTTGTGGACGTATGTCACTTTGACCGAACCACGTTAAATTTGTGTCTTCTTTATATGCTTTAATTTTCGTTGTTATCAAATTTTATTATCTTTGTTATTGTCATTATACCATTGTTTGGCTAAATTCCGCACTACCCGGGTTCCTGATCCTAACAAATTGGTATCAGAGCCGGATCTAACTGAATTTATTTCAATAGCCAATATGACTTTAACAAAGACTTATGTTGAGAAATTTGATCGAAGTGCAAACTTCGGAATGTGGCAATTAAAGATGGAAGCTATCCTAATTCAGGATGGCTTAGATATGGCGTTGCAAGGAAATGAGAAGAAAACGGATAAAATGACGAATGAGGAGTTTGCCATCATAGACAAAAAAGCAAAAGCAGGTATCATATTAAATCTCTCAAATGAGGTTTTACGTGAAGTTTCTGTAAAAACCACAGCCAAAGGCATGTGGGAAAAATTAAAAACTTTATATATGAAGAGGACGGTGAAAAATAGACTTTACTTGAAACAGAAACTTTATACAATTCGTATGGGGGAAGGTACATCTATTCTCTCTCATCTTGACACCTTTGATTCCATTCTTATGGATTTGAGTAATATAGATACTGAAATTAAAGATGAGGATCAAGCCGTGTTATTGCTTTCTTCTCTACCCCCATCTTTTAAGCATATAAGAGATACTATGTTTTATGCAAAGGATAATATCTCTTATAAGGATATTAAATTTATCTTAAAATCAAAAGAACAAATAGATAGTGATATTACTGGGGAAGCTAGTGGAACTCAAGCGGAAGTTGGCTTGTTTGTTAGGGGGAAATTCGATTCAAAATCCAGATACAATAATTTAGGGTGTCGCTATTGTCATAAGAAAGGTCACATTATCTCCGAATGCTATAAGCTGAAAAATAAAGAAAAGCATAAGGAAAGGAAAAATGAGCACAAAAATACTAACACTGCCGAAGCAAGCGTAGCGGCTGATGAGACTGAGGGAACTATATTTTTAGCAACTAATAATAGTTTTAAATCTAACAATGAGTGGATTTTAGATTCGGGTTGTTCTTATCATATGTGTCACAATCGATATTTATTTACCACATATGAATCTATTAGAGGTGGAATTATCTTGATGGGCAATAATGCCGCCTGCAAAGTTTTTGGAAAAGTACAGTCCGAATCAAAATGCACGATGATGTGGTGAGAATTCTCACTTGTGTTAGACATGTTCCTGACTTGAAGAAAAATCTCATCTCTTTGGGCACTCTAGAATCTCTTGGGTGCTAGTACGCAAGTGAAGGTGGAGTTCTAAAAGTTTCTCATGGTGCTCTTCTGATCATGAAAGCACATAGATCTGGTTCGTTGTATACTTTATTGGGATCCACTGTTATAGGCCCTACTACAATTTCGGTATCAGACAATTTGTCTGATTTTGATGGCATTAAATTTTGACATATGGTCATTGGGGCTTTTGCGGAAAAGGTAGAGCAAATTTACTATATTAGCCAAAATTAGGCCAAGATGGAGATTTGTAATGATGACCAATATTTTGGCTCCATCTCATATAAGCATAAATATCTTTTGTAAAGTGTAGACTTTGTTGACAATATTCTTTGGGACCCAAAAATATTACATTGTGTGGTGGACATCATTTGTACAAGTTGTATTTCTTCTTTTACACCTAAGAGGCCAAGACTTTTTTGCCTATAAAAGGGAAAGCCATTAGTTCATTTTAGACACACCAACAAGACTCGAGTCTTCATTTCTTGTTTCTTACTTTCCTCCTTTATGAAGAGTGTTTTGTATGAGAGTTAAGTATTGGGAAGCACTTGTGTGAACCCTTTATTTGGAGTGATCTTGTGAGGTTATTCTCTTAGGGTATTTGGGATTAATTAGAGTATTTATTCTAATTTTGTACTTTTATTCGTATAGTGAAATTGCTCCTCTCCGCTTGTGGACGTAGGTCACTTTGACCTAACCATGTTAATTTGTGTCTTCTTTATATGCTTTAATTACCGTTGTTATCAACTTTCATTGTCTTTGTTATTGTCATTATACCATTGCTTGACTAAATTCCGCACTAGCCGGGTTCCCAATCCTAGAATGTTGTAATAGGTATACTAAGTTGGGATTATTTTCAGTAAGTGTTAATTAACTACTCGGTCATTCCCTCTGGGGTACATGTATTTCATTATTTTCTTAGGATATTTCATTCAAAATAATTAATATATCATAACCAGATAAGCCGAGCTGAACCATTCTTTAAAACCAAAAAGAAAAAGAGGAAATACCAACTTTTATGTGGCTATTAAAGTCTAGCAATTAAAGACAGCAGAGAATTAGATGGATGAACCTAAACACACTCTGATTTCAAGTATTTTCCAATTTCCCTTTCTTCTCAGGGCCCCTTTTCCCTTCCATTGGTTCCATACCACTGAAATGCTCAGCTTTTTTACCTTGCTGTGCTATACCCACTTTCCCCTTCCTTTGAAGCAAAACAATAGTATTCGACTATTCGTTAAATTAATGAATTAAAAGCTAGGGGTCCAGCTCGTTATATAAGGCCTTTGAATTTTGGTGTTTCCATATGTCCCTCACCCCCAAAACCGCCTATCCACGCCCACCTTCTTTCCTCTATTATTAGTTCTTGAATGTCAAGTAGTAGCTTTTTCTGCATTGGTAGGGTATATATATAAGCTTTTCCCTTGCTGACAAAATGTGCTGTTCAAACTCAATAAGGTTGTGACTTGTGACCTGTTTTTATTTTCTCTCTTCATTTTGGACAAGACTATTCAATGAATAAATAATGAATCTCACATGCATGTGAGGGTGGCAACCGGCAAACCAGTCACTATTTTTTCATTTAATGCTCCATGTATAGTTACCCCTATATTCACCTCCCCGAACCCACTAACTTTAGTCCAAACACTATATTTATTTTAAAAAATTTACTAATATGTATAAATTGTTAATTGAGAACGCAGTAACATAAACGATCTAGAATCCCGAACCTATAAATTTTAAATTCTGGTTCGCCTCTGCCTTTATTAAATGAAAATATAATACCTTGTTTCAACAATCATATGTAAATTTATTAACCTAAAATCTTTCATGTGTATTAAGAGCATAGTCATGATCGACGTAAATTATGGTGTTTGACCAATGAGCCGATGGCGTGCGAATTCTTCCATGCGTTTAGATATTAATTAGAGGTTATGATCCGACCGAGACTGTATATATATATATGCCCATTAATTCAAATACGGAAAAGGTCAAAATATGTCCTTGTACTATACGAAATCGAACACATTTGCCATTCGTTAATACTTTAGCTCAAAAATGCCGTTACCGTCATATAATTGGTCCATATATGCCCTTAGAGTCACACAGTTGGCCCATATATGCCCTTTTCAAAACGGAATCCACCCAAACTAATTAGCTCTTTCGTTAATTGTATTAAAGTGTATTACAAACACTATTTCCTTTTTATTATGACTTTTGTTTCTTTACCTTTCTCTTTTCTTTCTTCTTTTATCTTTTCTTCTCTTTTTTTTCCTTTTTCTTTCTCCCTTATCCGATTTCCTCCATTGTTGATGTCTTTTCTATTTTCGTCACCAATTTCACTTGACAAAACTCATGAATTCCTGCTAATTTTACTATCACAAATCCCATCACATTCTTTCCCTATTCTCATATTTTTCATCACATTCAACAAGACCAGAACCTCCATTTCCGTCACCAATTTCACGTGATTTTATTCCTAAAACTCAAACCTACACCGCCAAAAGCTTCCCAGCAAGAAGGCTCTTGTTCTTCCGAAAAGAAGGAGATGAAAATTGTCGGAGAAATTTTTTCAGTGGCGTTAATTCGGTGAAGGCGGAAATTCGTGAGTTTTGTCTAGTGAAATTGGTGACGAAAATGGAGAATACATCAGCAATGGAGGAAATCAGATAAGGGAGAAAGAAAAAGGAAAAAAAAAAGAGAAGAAAAGAAAAAAGAAAGGTAAAGAAAAAAAAGTCCTAATAAAAAGAAAATAGTGTTTGTAATACACTTTAATACAATTAACGAAAGAGCTAATTAGTTTGGGTGGATTCCGTTTCGAAAAGAGTATATATGAGCCAACTATGTTACTCTAAGGGAATATATGAACCAATTATGTAACGGTAAGAGCATTTTTGAACTAAAATATTTACGAAGTACAAATGTGCTCAATTTCGTATAGTACAATGGCATATTTGGACAATTTCTGATTCAAATAATACAATGCTGAAATTTTTTAAAGAACTAATCCATAAGATTTAAAGTTTGGATTCGGCGTACTCTCAACCACACGCTTTTGGGGGGTTTGGGGGGGGGGGGGTGATTCAAGATAGGAAGACCCACAGTCTTAAGAATAAGTCAAAACAAAGAAGAGGTGCAATAGTACTTGTTTCTGTGAGCTGGGTGGTGCAGTGTATGTTCTATCCATCTTTATGGGACCAATTCATCGGGACTTAGTGTTCTGATTTTTTGGCTGTTAATTTGAAATTCAAAACACTTTAAATATTTTGAATTTCTGAACAACTAATTTATAATTCAGGACATAAGATTCGAATTTTTGGACATAATTTTTAAACTTTAAGATACGATGTCCTGAAGTTTGAATTTTGAGGTTTAAACTCTAAGATACCGTGTTCTGAAATTTAAGCAAAAATAATTAATTTTTAAATATATTATAAAATATCAATGCAGTCAACCACCAACATTTACACTACATATTTCCGTATGCATTCAGTATTCAATATTTGTATTCTAACTCATTCAAATTCGCTTTGCATAAGATTTGCTAAAGCATACAGCATATTAGAATTTTTTTCATTCTCAGAAATCCAATACCTCTAGTTAAAGATGAAGAAATCACAAATAACCAGATTTACAAGTGGTAATTAAAAAATAGTCATAGTTTTAAAAGTAATCAAAATTTAGCCACTTTTTATGTAAAGATAAATCTGAATGAAAACACTGTTCAAAATCCGGAAAATATTCCAGCATAATATACTGGAGTTCCAGCATAATATATTTTAAAGATAAATCTGAATGAAAACACTGTTCAAAATCCGGAAAATATTCCAGCATAATATACTGGAGTTCCAGTATAATATATCGGTCCAGCAATAATATGCTGGAGGTTCATACACAAGTGCTCCAATCTCCAGCATATTATGCTGGAACTTTCCGCGTATTGGAGTTCCAGCATAATATGTTGGAAGTTCATACACAAGTGCAACAATCTCCAGTATATTATGCTGGACCGGTCCGTATTGCAGCAAAATAGTGACTATTTTTCAATAACTTTATAAATGCTGGCTATTTTTGAATTACCAGCCCGAAAACTGGCTAGCCCGTGCTATTTTTATCATTTTCCCATCAATTTATAGTGAGATTCAAGAGGGGCTTCCTGGTGGGCCTAGTTGCTGGTTCAAAAGAAAGCCCAAAATTCACGAAGCTAGGCTGGTCCGTGCAGCCGTAACTCATTGTTAGACCTGAAATTCAGAAAGGAATCTTTACACAAATAGCCAGTTATATTCAATATTTATTTTTTCTATCTGGTATATATAGATTATACACTGATTATGCCTGTCGGCTATTTTTAGTTTAAGTGGTTGGATGGACGGCTATTTAGGTTAATTATTTATATCCTCCGCAATGCCAAAAAACAACTTATTCACTTCTTTCTTCGTCGTCTTTTTCCTCTCCCAATTGTTAAATATATTTAATAAATTCTTCAATATTTTTCTTCAAATTTAGGACCCTTCACAATGTCCTGCTCCAAATTATATTCGTAGTCTCTCCAAAACATAATTTAGGGCTTCATTAGTTTTAATTTCCTTTGCATCACGCTTTGCTTTCCAGAAATTTGTGAAGAAAAGCATCGAGAATGGACAAAAAATAAATTTATAAATCCTGATTTTCCTTCATAGAACTTAAAATGCTAATTCGACTTGTATAATACATTCGTGATGATGAATGGAAATATTGAAGTAAAATGAGAGAAATTAGCTAATTTCGTGTAGCCCAAGCCGATAATGACATGATAATACTGCTTGGGCTATTCCATATTGGCCCATGGATCTTGTGCAATAACCCACAGATTTCGAGAGAGAAAAACTCCCACCTATGAAAATGGAAATTTTACATAATATAGCTAAATAATGCACCATCTTTGACCAAAAGACTTTAAAAATATTTTTATTTATAGCCACTTTTATATTTTATTATAGCAAAGTATAAATTTATACAACTAATCGCTCAACTTTTCCCTAACCCTCTCTCTTCTCCCTCAATTCTATCTCCCTTTTCCCTTTCTCTTCGGCAAGGCCACCGTCTTCTCCTGCGACTCATCGTCATGGCCAGATCTGTTCAGATTTCCGATGACTCTGCTTCAGATTTCCTTCTTCTCCAGAGATTCTGCCTCAGATTTTCAAAAACTCAATCTGTAGCCATGGCCAGATCTGTTCTCCTACTCCCTCTTCGGTTCCACCATCGGGAGTCTGCCATCTCCATCGCGCCTCCGACTCTTACCTCGACGGAGAGAATAGATCTGAAACTTTCCGGCAACGAAGGAATTTACATCTAGTTTTGGCAGCTCGGTGAAGAGAATAGATCTG
The DNA here is from genome assembly GCF_000390325.3 of Nicotiana tomentosiformis. Taxonomy (NCBI): domain Eukaryota; kingdom Viridiplantae; phylum Streptophyta; class Magnoliopsida; order Solanales; family Solanaceae; genus Nicotiana; species Nicotiana tomentosiformis. Next base: position 124,949,419 of record NC_090814.1, on the reverse strand, counting down.
AAACTTTTCGATATGGATCCATGGCTATTGAGTACACATACAAATACAATGATACAAATACTCTTCTTTGCTATTGAGTCACATATAATGATATGAATATATTATATTCTGTACAAATACACTCAAATACATTGTATTATGTACAAATACATTATTTTTTACTTGTATTTATGCATTTCGAAAGTTATTTTTGTGGCAAATCCCTATATTTTTTTTAATTTTTTGTTATTTGAATACACCCGAATTAAATACAATAATTGAATACATTGTAAAAATAACTAAGAATGAATATGGTGAATTGAATACAGCTGAATATTACTGTTTTTGTGATTTTTTGTTGTTTGAATACAGTCGAATTGAATACGATGAACTGAATATAATGTAAAATAGTTAAGAATAAATGTAGGTGAATTGAATACAGTCGACAAGAGTGAGTTGTTCTAGTGGTAAGCACCCTCCACTTCCAAACTAGAGGTTATGAGTTCGAGTCACCCGAAGAGTAAGGTGGGGAGTTCGTGGATGTAGGGAGCCGGGGGTCTATCAGAAATAGCCTCTCTACCCCAAGGTAGGGGTAAGGTCTGCGTACACACTACCCTCCCCAGACCCCACTTGTGAGATTATACTGGGTTGTTGTTGTATATACATCCGAGTTGAATAGAGCGGTATACACCCTATTTTTTTTTTGATTTTTTGTTGTTTGAATACAACTAAATTCAATATAGTGAAATTGATTACAATATACTCCCTCCGTTTCATTTAATGTGAACCTACTTCTTTTTTAGTCCGTACCAAAAAGAATGACCCCTTTCCCTAAATTCTGTGCCTAGTCAAATGGGTTCACATAAACTGAAACAGAGGGAGTAAAATATATAAAAACGAATACATCCGAATCAAATACAATGTGTACAATCGAATTGATACACGTTGATTTATTGCGCTTTCCATTATTAAACAGTTGTAATCCCTATTTTTTAGGCGGATTATCTTAGTGTATTTATAAACACAGTTGCGCGATCGAATACATGGAATATAAAATTAAACAGCCGTAATCCCTATTTTTAGGCGGATTATCTTACTGTATTGATAAATACAATTGCACGAATACATGAAATACAACACAGTAGCAACGAAATTGTAGCTACGGCCAGTAAATATGGATATTATAGCCATAACACGTTAATAGCCACTTAACTATAGTGGTTTTTGAAAATTCACCAATGAAAATATTACTACTATCAAATTCGTCTTACTGTATGATTCTGAGGAAGTTATAAATATTTTTTTTAAAAAAAATGTTAATTGAATTATTCATGTCATAAACTCGAAACTAGACATAGGGGTAATCTATATTTTTCAGTTTAATTTCCTCTTTAAGGAGGGAGTGGGAGTTGAAGAATAATTGACATAGTTGAGAAGTCAGCTTTCAGGTGAATGAATTGTAGTTGTCAAAGATGGTCCTGACAAGTGACACTAGCGAGGGATTGAGTACTCCTTGCCAATAGTATGGTTGAATGTTGATTAGTACTTTAACTGAGGGATCCACTCACTTTATGCTCACGTCTTAATTGCTACCTTAATTTTAAGGGAAATTATATGATAATTATTTATAAAATTAGATGTTTATATGACAAGAGTGGGTTGTTTTAGTGGCGAGCACCCCTCACTTCCAACCAAGAGGTTGTGAGTTCGAGTCACCCCAAGAACAAGGTGTGGAGTTCTTGGAGGGAGAGAGCCGGAGGTCTATCAGAAATAGACTCCTCTGCCCCAGGGTAGGGGAAAGGTCTGCGTACACACTACCCTTCCCACTAGTGCGATTAAACTAGGTTGTTGTTGTTGTTGTTGTAGATGTTTAGTGAATTCGTAACCTACGCAACAAGAAAGAACTTTCATGTTTCAAATGTAACTTAAGATAGTGTAAAGTGCGAGATCGTTTGGTGCAATGGTGGGATAAACAAGGATATCCCATGAGATTAGTCATTTCACCTTTTACATGGTATAGGCAATCCCATCATTTTTGTGTAAAATTTGTCTTGGGATTATTATCCTTACCCCTTGTATCAATTAAACCCTAACGATATACGAATTTACATCTTGAAAATCAAATCTATTTTTGGTTTAGATTGGTTCTAGAAAGAAGTAATTAGTTCAAATTATTCAATTGTGAACTCAGTAACTTTGACCGAGTTATATATGGATTTAGTGGAAGGTTCAAAACGTTCAAAAATCATTAATTTTAAATTTTGGTTCCACCTCTATGTATAAATAACCTGACATTAGCCTAAATTAAAGTAAATGGTGCTCCACTTGCTTTAGAGCAAGAGTACATATCTTATTTTAACTTATCGTGTAGTGTTAATGAGTAAAGTTTCTTGAGCTTTTTCTTTTTTAATATCAAAATTGTCTCTATAGTATTATTATGATTCTGCTATCCTAATATTAGGTCTTGAAACATAAATAGTAGTAAAGGTAATAATGTATACGCATCTACATATAATATGAAATGGATACTCATGCATGAATGTATCTTGTCAAATTTTGTTGCAGCCGTGAAATTAAGTCTGGGTTTGGCCCGTGAAATGAATGGTTATTAGAACTTGGAAGGTTCATGTTTCAATGAATCTTTTTTGCGTCCATTAATATGTCTCAAAAATTGGATAACCATTTTCCCTGATTGATGTAAAACGAGAATGTATATTCTATTAATTAATACTTCTTGATTTTTAAAGGAATTGTACCAACTTGCTCGTACGTTATCTCGCCTTCTTTTATTGATTTCAAAAGCATAAAATCCTAAACAAGAACTAGATTGGGACAAAATATACCTGCAGCTAACTTATGTCAGTAGGTGAAAGTTGCTTTTGTTTAAAATTCAGTTACTGTTTCAGAATGGCCAAAAATAAATAAATTTGAGTGTATATGGTCGAAATAGATTTCGGTCTTAGTACGATTGATCGAGGTCGAAACATAATGGATCGAAGAAAGACTTCGAAATAGGTTCCGAAGATGGTGCAAACAAGCTTCGGATTCCAGGTATAGGTCAAACACCGAGTTCGAAGTCATCATCGAGTTCAGGTCCGAATCAAACTGAGATGAGATGATTTCGAGTTTAAGGGGCAGAGGCCAACCAGGACCGAGTCCGAATCATCACCTGATCCCGAGTTCATATCGAGATCTAGAAGCACTACCGACCAACACCGAGGCCGATCGAGTTCGAGCTCACAGACAAGAGCCGTTGCAAACACACTGAGGGAGAGAATATTCGCGAAAATTAGGAAAAAACTGATTTATCATGGATTTGCCGCTATGTATTTTTAATTATATCTAAAGTAGGATCCTCCACTATAAAGAGGATGACTACATTTCTGTAGAGGACAGTTTTTGACTTACATTGTAATTCAAGCACTATATTCTCCTATATTGAAGAGTTGTTCTTTTAAACTTCATAAATTGATTCAACTTGCTTAGTCCTAAAAATCATCTTCTTTACAACCTTGTTTACTTCGCATTCTTTGCAATCCATATTTGATATTTCTATTTATCCTTACGATTTGTATTAAGCTATACCACATATCCTTAGAACTACGTACAAATTCAACTCTATCCGTTTTTTTCGGGTAAACATTGAGCATTCACGACTATGGATGTTTTGAAATTTATTCAAAATGCAATTAAGGTTAATTAGGTTTAAAGATTTTAGTCATATTTTGAAGGTTGTGGTGACACTGGTTTAGATTCTAACGAGTAACGCAAAAGCTAGTAGATAAAGATCTTGAAAAGGTACAAAACAAATAGATAGTCCAAAAATGGAGTACATTACTCAAATGACCACTCAAGTATCCGAAATAATTTACTAAAGTTATCTTTCTCTCGTATGTAACAATAAAATCACTTAACTATGCCTATAGCACTCAGAAAGTCAGTCAACTAGATTTCTCTTACTTTTGATTTCCAAATACCCGTTTTATCCTCTAAATTATCAACTTTTATCTTCTTTTTATTATTTTTAAATTTTTAATATTATAACTTTTTTCTCTTTTTAATTTATATTATGGACTTACCTATAATAAATAAATTTTATTTATAAATTAAAAAAATAGTATTTAAGCATATATAATGTTGGAATAACAAAATATTGAGCATAGTAAAAGAAATAACTTGTTCGTAATAATAATTTTGATATTAACAACAAAAATTGAAAAGTTATTTACATAATTGAGAATGAAAGAAAATAAAAGTTTTATAATATATATTCCATGCACTTAATATAAAAAAATAATTATTTAAAATAAAGGTTTTTTTAAATATATATACTTTATATTCTGGAGTATTATGCTTAATTATTATTTAGACATTATATATGCTAGAAAATTAATTTTTTATTTTTTATTTTATAAGTAAAATTTATTTTTTCTATAGATAACTCCATAATGTAGATTAAAAAGAGAAAAAATAATAATATTAAAAGGTAAAAAAAGAAGATAAAATTTGATAATTTAGAGGGTAAAAAAGGTATTAGATAATCAAAAGTTTAAGAAATCTGGTTGAGTGACCTTCCGAGTGCTAAATGTATAGTTAAATGACTTTTGTTACAAACAAAAGAATGATAACTTTACTGGATAATTTTAGATAAGTAACTATTTAAGTATTGGACTCTCCAAAATATACGGACCAAAGATCAAAGAAAGAGAGGAAGGGGAAGAAAAAGAGAGATGAGATGAGGAACTACTCCATAAAAATAGGCTTTTAAAAATATAAAAGTTGTTTTCAGGATAGAATAATCAGTCAAACTATAGATAGCTTTGGTGCTTTACAAATATAGCTAGTAGAAGCGCAATCCTTACAACTTTGGACGGTTGAGTTGAGAATAAATTAATTCATAGGTCAATTTGGAGTAGTGCACATCAACCCATTTAATATTTGAGTTTGAGTTGACTTAGCTACTTAACTAGTGTTTCGCCATAGATTTTTAAATTCGTTTTAAAAAATCTGATTTGGATGAAGTTTAATTTGAAGATAAAAATCTGTTTGGACATAATTTTTCAAAATATATTTTACTTATTTAAAAAAAAATAAAATGTGACTTATACCCATAAGTTTTAAAACTATAAAAAATATCCAACAACTTTGAAAAAAATTCATACAAAACAAGCGAAACAAATGTGAAAAAAATTCATACAAAACAAGCGAAACAAATCTGAAGAAAATTTATACAAACATTAGCAGATTTTAGTAAATTACTTTCAAACTTTGTCTTTGCGGTGGATTACCACAGATTGACACAACAACTTTGGCGAATGTTTTCTTTTGTTTATAGAGAAGGGCAAAGCCGCGTGAGTTTAATGAGGGAAAAGTGGGTAGATATGGATTAATTGAGTCATAATAACAGAAAGTGTGCTTTTTTATAAAATACAAAAGTTTATGGCACTTTTTGATTTTTTTTAAAAAACCAAACGGTAATATTTTGGGTAAAAAAATAACTCTTGAGCTGGTTTTGGGATTTGAAAATTTGCCAAAATATGAATAAAATCTATAAACAAACAGGTTTATTTGCCAAAAAAAAAAATTATAAAAAATTGGCAAAATCTATGGCTAAACGGGCTTAGATGGCAGAAAATTCTTCCATGAGAAAATGATTAGATATGAATTGTTTTGTTGGTTAATTGGTTTGTGTTCAACCATTTTTTATCAATCTCAGTAAGAAACAATAGTGGGGTTTAATATTAATGTAATAATTCAACAAATTATAAAAGAACAAACAAACAAATGAATCTTTTCTAATTTCGAAATCTCTTTAACTATAAATTTCTTATTTTATTCTTAAAGATATACACTATTATAGTTATAAAATTAAGTTTTGACATTTTTAGAATTTCGGTTTGTGCCAAAAGAAATTTTTTATTTTTTGAACTTCTTTTCCCCCTCTCTTTTCCCTTTCCCATCTCATCATTGTTTTTTCCAGTTTCTTTTGTTAATTAATTCGCTTCCTTTTCCTTTTCCTTTTCCTTTTCTCCTTGCAGTTCTCCAGAAGTACGAAAAGAAATTGCAACTATATTTCAGTTCTTTTTTCTCTCTGTCCACAAATATAAGAGACCTTCATTTCGGCCATATTTTTAGTTGGAAAATCCCTCACTCATCTTCTCGACAGTCTTCTCTTACGCTTTCAAAACCCACCACTCTTCAATTTTCAACTTACTCTGCACTTTGCTTCCCACTGTGCCTTTCCATATGTCACTAACAGCAGAGACCAATCAATATTCTTTGATGCCACTTTCCTCTTCATACGTCTAATCACATCACGTCTCAACAATAGTTGCCGTTTCCCTTTTTATTAATTTTTCATTAGTAATTGTTCTGAGCACATCATAATATATAAGAATCCGGAACCAAAATGTGATTTTTTTTCTCAAACGATCGAAATGCGTGAAAAAAAAAATTTAGTGACCAAAATACGTTATATATATATATATATATATATATATATATATATATATAACGCCTTTTATAAAGGCGCTATGTTACAAGACTGCCAGGTATAGCGCCTTTATAAACGACGCTATACAAATTTTGTGGGCCCACCAATAAAATAACTCTTCTACGCTTAACTGACATAACAATAATTCAAATGGGTATAATGCCCTTTTAAAGGGCGCTATACCTCAAAATATTCGACCCTCCCGGATTGGGCATTGCCTTATTTAAAGGCGTTAAGGATTTTGCAAAAATCCATTCAGAAATATTCTCAACTCCTGTTAAATTTTTCTTCTTGTTAAATTCTCAAGCATTTTGTCATAATATCTGAAGAGCGAAAAGTAAGGGTTTCATTATATTGGGAGGGGTGAGGTTGTGGTGGCGAATAACTCAGTGAGCTATAGTTTATCTCCACAGTGTCATGTTAAGTTGCCACTTACAATGGAGTACAATAGACTGATATCATTGTTGTGTAACAAAATGAGTGTGAGCAAACGTTCGGTGAACCTTAAAGTAACCGAAAGATATACGTATTTTGTCACTCCGCAAGGGGTTGCTTGTTACGTTGAGTTTAACATCGAGGATGACGAAACTTTGAGTGATTTTTTGAGGACTCTGGATGAATACCGGGAATTTTTTTTGATAAAAATGTTGGAAATGTATGTGAAGGTTGAAGACGTTCGCAATAATGAGGTTGCGCAAAGCAGGGATAACCCTCAGTCATCGGGTGGTTATTCTGGAGCAGATTTTGCCGAACAGGTTCTGGCTGAAAGAGTTTGGCCTGATTTAAACTTATCTCTACGGGCGAATGAGGAGCGAGAAAATAATTTCTCTCCTACTTTACATAATCCACAAGACGAGTGGTAAACTTCAATTTTTTTTTTGTATTACAATGTTTATTTTTGTTGTATTGAATTTGTATTAACAGTCATATATTCCATAGGGGGTACCGGCCAGATATGAATTTAACAAGTTATGAACCCACGCCCAGTTGGAATATGCGTAGTTCTGGTATGTTGGATCACGGTGGTCCATCCGGGAGTCATCACCAACAGGATAATATCCATCACGGGATGTCAACACATTACGACTTGTAAGTGAAGTGATATAGCTATATGTAAAGTATTTATCAATTTGAGTAGATTATTATTTTGTTGTTTGTGCAGTGAAAACGAGCAAGTTGAACCTCCTGTCCTGACTCAATTGCCCGAAGACGACATAGTTAATCGGGATCTGGTAGATGCACAGAGTCAGGAAGAGAACAATGATTATGACAACAATGACAATGAGCCGGAGATGATACACCCTTCCCTGATGAGGGTGGTGATGAGGAGGAAGAGAATGCTGGACCTGATTTGACGAGGGAGCATGCTCCACCCCCGTTAGACCAAGAGTGTACGAGTCCCATGTGCCGTTTCATTCAAGGGAGATTCCCTACCTTGATCATTTTCCAAGTATGCCGGATGTGGATGCCCTCACAAGGGATACTGACGAAATTCGGACAGCAATGTGGGATGAGTCTAGACCAACGGTGCTGGAAAAGGGCATGCTTTTTTCTGATAAAACGCGCCTAAGCAGGGCGGCGAAAATATATACAACATAAAAGAGTGTCGTGAGATGACGGTATGGGAGTCAACACCGGATGTATACAAGGTTATTTGTCGTAGATGGTTTACGAGTTATCATTGGATGTTGTGTACGAGCAAGAAGAAAACATGTATATGGAAAGTGGGTAAATGCATTGGCACCCACACTTGTAAAATGGGCACATTCAGCGGGAATCACTTCAACTTGGATGTTGACTTGATTTTTCTTATTCTGATTCCACACATTGAAGCATCCATAAGGTACAAGATCAAAGAGTGCATTACATCTGTCCACCAGGAATATAGTTGTACCATTACCAAAAGAAAGTCATTTCTAGGTCGCAAACGTGCGTTTGAAATTATTTATGGTAACTGGGATAAGTCATTTGCAGCTCTATCCAAGTACATGGCCGCATTGCAACACTTTAACTCCGGGGCCATTGTTGAACGGAAACTTGAGCGGAGTCCGGGAATACCAGAATATATATTCAAATATATGTTCTGGGCATTTAAACCAGCAATTGATGGTTTTCTGCATTGTCGGCCGGTAATATCCATAGACGACACTCATGTCTCTGGAAAGTATGATATTAAGTTGTTGATCTCCATTGCAGTAGATGCTAATGGAAGTATATTTCCTTTAGCTTTTGTTATTTGTGCCAATGAAAGCCAAGAGACGTGGACACTATTTTTGAACCACTTGAAAGAGCACGTTGTCAAACAACGTTCATGTATTTGTCTAATATCTGATCGGCATGGTGGTATTATAAGTTCTGTATAGAATTTGTCTGCATGGCAAGAACCGTATGCCTACCAACGTTACTGTGTGAGGCACTGAAGGCCAATTTCCAGAAGGCACATCCCAATAAGGATTTGCATGATTTAATTTGGATGGTTGCAACAGATCACCAAGAGCATAAATTCCGTAGGCACATGGAATCTATCAGGCATGAAGACGAGGCAGCCTATCGTTGGTTGATGCGACATAAGCCTGAAAAGTGGACTTTGCATGCGGATGGTGGCAGAAGATGGAGAATTCTGACTACAAATGTGTCAGAGTCTTTCAACGGGTTATTGAAGTCTACACGAGGATTGCCTGTCACTGCCATGGTGTGGATGTCATTCAAGCAGATGGCAGAGAGGTTTGTTGAAAAGGCTGCAGCTGCAACGTCATTGATGGAAAGGGATATTGAATTTATGCCACAACCAATGAAACGATTTGAGAAATACAGGCGGCGAGCACATTGGCATTCATTTTACAGCATGATCACGATCGAAATATTTTTGAAGTTCGCACCGCTATCCATCAAAACCAGGGGAATAGTGTACACACCTTAAATGAATTTAGAAGGTTATGCTCTTGTGGGAAATGGCCCATCTATAACATGCCGTGCTCACATACCTTCAAGTGCTTTCAACATACATGTTTAGGGCCAACCAACTACGTCGATAAACAATAGTGTTGTTGCATACTTAAACACCTATAGTGGGCAGTTGCAACCAGTGGTTGCTGAGCATTATTGGCCGTCAGAACCATTTAAAATGGTGTGTAACAAGGGATTTTTGTGTCAGTGACAGGTGCAAAAAGAACGCGTATACGGAACCAAATGGATGTTGGTGATACCGTTTATGCGCGCAAATGTGGTATATGCTCGCAAACAGGACACGACCGTCGAAAATGTCCTTCAGCTGGTTTGGGTGGCGGTGGTAATCCAGCTCCTGGTGGAAGTTCATCTAATGTGCTAAACTATCAAGGATACATGTAGTGTTTTATTTCCGTAATGTGATTGTAATAAGTGTATGTTGCAAAATATATCAAATAAAATTATGTTTCCATTGCAGTTAAATCTTATTGATATTTAACCTACACTGTCGGAGAAGGAAGATGTTTGATAATTATGTGAATATATAGTCCTAGTCCCGTATGTAATAGGATAGCGCGGTTAAATACTACATTATGTGTGTTGTCTTGTCGACCTGAAAAGCTGCCTGCCTGCAAAAGTTGTATTGTACCCGAAAGAATCTTTAACACACGAAGCATAACGCGGTTAAATACTACGTTATGTATGTTGTCTTGTCGACCTGAAAAGCTGTCCGCCTGCAAAAGCTGTATTGTATCCAAAAGAATCTTTAACACGCAAAGCATAGCGCGGTTAAATACTACGTTATGTGTGTTGCCTTGCCTATAAATAACTAGCGCATTTTAGTTATTATCTGTGCTTAACCAAAACAAATAGCAAAACTTTCCATAAAAGCAGGGTTTTATTTTTGCATTAACAAATATCTGGACGCAATTATGTACCAATGTGCTATTGTAGAAAACGTTGTATGGTGGAGGATTGTTGGTCCTATGGTTATGTTGGGCGCATATACTGGATGTGTGTAAACAGGTTTGGAGGCAATGATGGAAATTATTGCAATTTTGAGGTATGGCTTGATGAACCCATTAAGCAAGAATGCTACAAACGAACTTTGCAGTATATTTGGGATATGAACTGTGAATACCAATACCGTGAGTCTGAAATGAAACAAGAAATTGCGGCATTGTAGGAGAAACTAAAAGAGGCGGAAGAAGAAAAAAATAGGATGGAAGAGAAATTAAAGTGGTTGGGGCAGAGAATACTAGGCGGTAGTGACTAAACAATGACATGTATGTGTTGAGTGTAGTATTTTATCTTTATGATTTCTGTGCCATGTATTTTCATTAGTTGTACTGAATTTAAATTATGTTAAGTTGCTATGTTTGTGTTTGTGTTGTAGTATTAAAATAACGAAGAACCGGAAAAATAAAAACATAATGCGCATATAATGTAAACAATAAAAAATGTTGCTATTATTTACATAAAATACAAAAAACAATCAATGCGTCCCACAGCCTGTGTACTTCAATGCAGTCGCTGGCCTGAGGCGCATCCCATCCCGCCCGGCTACCCTATCAGGATCATCCTCATCACGTCGCCTCTTTATCGCCGGATGCACTGCAGCATGATCGTCAATAGTGCTGGCAGGTTATGTAGAAGGGGTCGTCGGTCCAGCAGTAACCTACAGAAGAATAAGTTAGCTCAGTATATGAAAATATATATTAGTAATGTACGTGTTAAGCCACAAAAATTTAAATTGTCTTACCATGGTCTCGTCGGGCTCCTGAATAATATCATCCGTCGCAGCCAGGTCAGCATCACACAAAGTGGCCTCCGTGACGGGCGAGGATGAAGCCTTAATAAGAAAAATATTAGGATATTTATGGTTAATCAATGAGATAAAAACAAATTTAAATTTAATAGTAATACAAACATACCTGCGCCTGTGAAAGATCCCCACCATCCATCGATGAGGAGCCATAACTCTGCCGGCGCCCACTATCTACATCTCGGGTCGGCCGATCATCAGCAGCGGTCGATGGGCCTGGAAAGTACTGATCCCAATCATCTCGTGTAATGCTCATGCCCGTGATCAACAATGGATCTGACGGGGTCACCTGCGAAGACCCTGGAGTAAGCTAAAGCTGAAGGCTGTATGACGGCATACTGCTGTGATGGTAGTCTAGCTCATGGAAGTCACCCGGTTGAACATGTGCCTCAACGCCCCCTTGCTGGGGACCACCTTCTCGCCTGCCCACACAACCCCATGGGACAGCCCTGCCTCGTGGGACAACCCTACCTTGATGGTAATGCTCTGGCACCACATAAGCAGGGTCGTGTCCTAAGCGCTCATCCTCTCGGGCTCGCCGCAGTGTCCGGGCAGCTAGCTCTATAACCTGCCGGCCATACTCGTACAAAGTGGCCGCTCCCTCACCGGCATACTGCTGCATCTGCAGTCCCAACTGGCGGAACAAATGTAGGCCAATAGCTTGCACAACATGTAAAATATAAATAACAGATTGCTAGGTTACAGTTATAAGTAAGAATACCAAATAACATACCAGTGCCTCGTGCCTCCCAGCATATGGAACGCACCGATCGCCAGCGTGATGAATGGGATTCCCAATAAAAAGTCGGGTAACGCCATGGTACCAGCCCATATAATCATGCTCAGTATCTATCCGGTGCGGTGAATTGGGGGGGGGGGGCAGAATCCGGTCAAGTCGCAGGTCCCAAGTATCGATTTGCGCCTCTAGCCATGCCACATATGCCTGGTCCACCCTGAAACGATCATCCCGCTGGAAATGTATGGTCTGCCAGGTGGGCGGTAGCGGTACAAGCTGCGGATGGCCAAACTGGCGAAGTACCCGCTCGGTGGTATGATGCCCCACAATATCAAGGCACATCAACGGGACGGAAGAGCTCCAAATAAGTCGGCCGGCCGAGCAATAATCGGGCAAGCTAGCTATCAGCGTGTCGCTGTATGGCGTCCAGATGAACTATTAAGTAACAAAAGAAAACGTGAGTATACGCAACACATATGAAGCCAGGCCAAGTAAACTTAGGTATACATTTACTTGTGCGCCCTCCAGCAAATCCAACAAATCTCCGCATAAGGGGAGATTATGTCGAGCCTCGTACTCTTGTCCATATCCCCGCCAGAGAACCCACCTCCTAGCTAGAGGGAGAAACGGAGGCAGTACACCCGGAGCTAATGGTGGTAGAGGTGGTTGCAACTGTATGAACCGCTCCCAGGCCCAAACCTAACATACAAAGTGGACGTAAAATTTAAGATATATTTTTATAGGGTATGTTATAATGAATAGAGTATTCGAATATGTTTTCACCTGTAGCAACGGCAAAAATCCAGCAATGTCACGCTGGGTGCCCATGGTCGCCCGACACATCTGTCTGTACAAGTAGGCGAGAACAGCAGCACCCCAGCTGTACTAGGGTAAATATCATCTAGCCGCTCAAGATGATGAAGAAATCTCAAGCTGACTAGGTTCCCCGAAGTGTTCGGAAACAAGACCTCTCTAAACATAAGGAGCACCAGCAACCTCGTGTACCGATAGATATGCAACTCCGGCATATCGCTTGTGATGTCAGGGTGCAATAACTCTAAATGGTCTCGGATAGTCATCAGCTGCAGACGACTGGCCCCAGCCAGTGCAGTCTCCTCCTGTGGCCGGAAACCAGTGAGCTGCTGCAGCATATCCAGGTACTGCCCCCCTGTCAGCTCTCTCATGGCCTGCGGCAGAGCAATGTGGTGTCCATCAACGGGCAGCCCATATATAACCTCCACATCCTACAATGTGATGCTGGCCTCGCCCATGGGCAAGTGAAATGTGTGCGTCTTCAGTCGCCACCGCTCTATCAGGGCAGTGATCAAAGACCAATCGAGCTGCAACCGCCTGATCTCCAAAAACCTATAGAAGCCCATATCCTGCAGGCGTCTGACTACACGGGGATGGAGAACTGTGCCCTTCAGAAAGTCCCACATGTCGTCCACTCTCCTGACGCGGAGAGTCTGGGCCAGTAACTCTCCCTCCCACATATGGGAGGGCATTTGATCGCCCTGTAACGACAATAGCTCATCGCTAAAAGGTCCGAGATGCATAGGCAGAACCTCTATGTCGTCTACTGTAAATTAAACGACATTAATTACATGTTAGTTTTATAATTTTATATGTTTGTTTGTAAACTAAATAATTAATTTTTATAATTATACAAGATTTAATTATTAAGTATTCACATATGGGTTTCAGCCTCGATATTTGAGGTCCAGTAGTACTAAGATATCCGGAATTCTTGTATGTGTTAGTTTTATTATATTACATGTTAGCTTTATAATTTTATATGTTTGTTTGTAAATTAAATAAATAATTTCTATAATTATACAAGATTTAATTATTAAGTATTCACATATGGGTTCCAGGCTTGATATTGAGACCCAGTAGCACCAAGATATCCAAAATTCTTGTATGTGTTAGTTTTATTATTTTACATGTTAGTTTTATAATTTTATATGTTTGTTTGTAAATTAAATAATTAATTTTTATAATTATACAAGATTTAATTATTAAGTATTCACATATGGGTTCCAGACTCGATATTTGAGGCCCAGTAGCACCAAGATATCCGGAAAATATTGTTGTTTTCTCATATTATGTTCTTACGATTATTGACTAGAATTGGACAGAGTTTGTGTTTGATCTATCAGCTATTTTTACGTATTTTTGGGTATAGGAGATACTTAAATGATTAATTTCAATAACTACAGGAATATTACGCTAAAAGGCACTACATTTTACTACACTAAAAGGGCACTATATTACTAGTCTTTAAGCAAATAAATAATCTAAACCAGATAAAAATAACAAATATATTTAATCACAAAATATTCACGAAAATACATATACAACAGTAAAAAGTAACTTATTAATATTTTTTTGAACAAATAATAATAATTTCTTAATTTTTACATATTTATTTAGCGCACTAATATCTTAGTCCGTATAAAAATAACATACCAATTTAATCGAAAAAAAAAATACAAAACAACATAGAAATGTTTTTTAAAACAACTAATATGTATTTTTTATACGAGTTTCGACAAAAACTAAATCAGAATACCTCGATTTATATTTTTTGAAAAGGGTGGGGTCCACTCGAGTTTTTTTGGCTCGTTGGGGGGGGGAGGGGGGAGACCGCTGGACTCAATTAAAAATGGGGGGGGGGGGAGGGGGTTGCAATCTGTTTTGAATGTGGGGGAAGGGAAGGAGACGAGTATTTGAACATGTATAGTGCGGTTTATTAAGGCGCTATACATATAGCGCCTTAATAAACCGCGTTATACATAAACGTCTAATCAGCTTCATATATAGCGCCCTTTAAAAGGGCGCTATATATAGTTTGATCACTAAATTTGTTTTTCACTTATTTCGGTCTTTTGAGTCCAAAAAGACCACATTTAGGTTCCAGACTCGAATATATAACCCCTAGATAATTCAGTGCATTCAAATAACTTAATTAGATATATATTCATATCAGAGCCAGCTTATTGTGACACCAAATCATAATTAATGGGCACCTATTGGCCTTGTGGTATTAAAATCGGTATTATTCTACATATAAACATTTAATTCACTGCAAAATCTTGCATTACTAGTTTTATCTCTGTATAACTAATGACGTTTGGTCTTCTGTATTAAGCTTATAATTAGTTATGCAAAGTTTAATATCGGAAATCTAATGTTGTATAAGTTACACAAAAATATAGTATTATTTTATAGGGATAAACGGTGTGATAAGTAATACTACGTATTAAGGGATCGTTTGGTTTAGAAGTAAGTTTTATAATTATTGGTAAATGCAAGGACTAGTAATGTAAAAAACTATTATTGCAGTAATTAATGATGAATGCATTAATATTATGCGGTAATTAATTTTTAGAAAATGTTATATAGAAATAATTACACTAAAGGATATTTTTGTTTTTAAATAAGTTAACCCTTAACTTATTCTTACACTAAAGGAATAAAGGATATATATTTTTCATATATTATTCGGCATTAAATAATATATATATATGTCAGGCCTATCATGAAATAGATGTTAATCCGCATTCAATCATGCCCCCCTTCCATGAATTGGAGTGTGCTTCATTTCATTCAACAAAAACACATGCGTAACCCTATAGCTATATAGTGGAATTAATAGGTTTTCTTGCAAATCGTAGGGTCTAGAAGAATTTTTAATCAATTACGTAATTTACAAGACATATAAATATGACACCACGTCATACGGTTTCTAAGTCCTTTATGTTTTGTCACTTTCACTTTGTTTACACAGTTTGAAGATCATTTTATTGTACTTTTCAACATTGTTTCCTATAAATAATTGAGCCATATATCCCAAATTTTAGCTTCTCATACGTACCTCAATTTAAGACCTGTTTTGCTTTTTAGACGATCATTTGACCAGATTATAATATATTTAATGATGAAATAATACAGTTGAAAGTTGAATATGATGAGTTTCATTGTTAAATTATTGGAAAGATAACAAAGATGAAAACTTGGGACAGAACAAAGTACTAGAATCTTTGCCACATTTTAAACAAGGCAAAATAATTTTGGCATGTTGAAAAAAAGTTTACAAACAAAGCGGCAGGAAATGAGTATTTACAAGGCCTCTTATGCAGATTATATACATAGAAAAAATAATCAAATAATTATTTTTAAGCGCAGAAGATACAATATCAATATTTGCGTAACTCCCAACTATTGGTTCCAGCAGCCCGTGTTTACCACCTTGTCTATGATCAACAAAATGCTAAATGAGACATAAATACATAACTTTTGCTGCTATAACAGTTAAATATTATGCAATTGCAATACCCAAATAGCCGCAACCTAATCTCTTAAAGTAAAAATTGCTGGCGGGTGTATTATATATCTATATATAATTCATGTATAACTATGTATAACCTATGTATATCGGCTATGTTTGACCCTAAATTTAGCTCCGCGTTCAACCAATTAGATTTAATAAAATAGAGTAAATCTTAGCCAATATTAAATATCCAAAAGATATGTTAACTAATTTTGTAGTAAGGTAAGATATATATTTGACCGAATGATAATAAATGTACACAACACTAATAATATTCAATGACTCAAAAGGAGGGGAAAACATTAAATAACACTAAATAGCAATGAATGACATTTAAGTAAATAAGAACATGTGAGTCACCCGAAAATGGGTGAGATCCGTGGATATTCCTTCTGACAAGATGAACGATTGATGAGCCTTCGAATATTCAAGTTGTTCTTGGATCAAGAGGAAAATTTAGACAATAATCTTGGTAAAAAGGTATTTTTCGTATTTTTGCAATAAAGCCCGATTCTCTATATAAAGTCAATGTATTTTCTTACAAGTGAATATCTTCTGCCCCTTCTCTAAATATCTCTTTCTATTTATGAGGAACATATACATAAAAACCCTAATAGTACATGTGCAGAGAATATCCACTAGAATATTCTCTTTTGTGACTTATCCTAAAACTAGCCGTTATAACTCTGTCTAAGATGACGACTCCGACCTTGATCTACGATGAATTCTCGACCATGGTCTTTACTGACTCGTCGACCCCACCCTTCATCTCTTAAGGGACTACTTCGACCTCGGGCAGGCCTTTATTGAAGTCGTACGGATACCACGTGACAACCTATGAAGGCCCTCTTAATGCTGACGCGGTTAACTCATATCAAAGAATATTTTTGACCCATACATGATAACTTTGAAGATAACCGAAATCGCCATGAAAATCTAACTAGGGTTCATGAGAGCAAAATGAGAGAGGAGAAGATTCAGATATTTTCGTATATTAGAATGGCAAAATTATCCAAATTTGTACAAACTATACTATATATAAATTGGGCCAAATTGTCTTGAACCTGAAAAAATATAAGCCAAAACATAGCAAAGATAAAAGCCTATACAATTAACTTATACACAACTGGGCCTATTTCTGCTGAGGCCCAAATGCCAAATAGCCTCCAAGTCCAACAACCCCTTCCCCCCCCCACCCCCTCAAGTTGGAGGGGGAAACCACCTGCAACTTGGAGAGAAAATGATGATGAAGCTGCCCAGTTAATGGCTTGGTGAGGACATCAACCAACTGTTTAAAAGTAGAGACATGAGACAAACAAATCAGTGATTCACCCAACTTAGCCCAAATAAAGTGACAATTCACCTCTGTGTGCTTGGTACGCTCATGAAAAATCGGATTCTTGGCAATGTGAATAGCGGCCTGATTATCACAATAACACAGAGATAGGAAGGAAAACATGAACTTGCAAATCAGAGAAAATTCGGACTAGGCAAGTTAATTCCGCCACAACTTTACTAATAGCTCGATATTCAGCCTCAGCCGAAGAAAGGGATACAATAAGATACTTTTTAGACTTTCAACTAATTAAACTATCACCCAAAAAATACAAAACCCAGTGACAGAACGTCTAGTATCAACACAAGCAGTCCAATCACTATCACTGTATGCAGTCACTTTGAGATCAGGAGAATTGGAGTAGAATAAAATAACATCAAAAGTATCCTTAAGATACCTCAAAATGTGTAAAGCAACAAATATATGAAAAGATCGAGGACACTTTAAAAACTGCTAAGATGATGGCTAAAAATTAAATATCAGGTCTAGTGTGTGTGAGAAACAACAACTTACCAATCAAACTCCTATAAGTCTTAAGGTTGTCCAAAATTTCATCAGAATCGGCTGGCAATTTATCATGAAGTTCTAGAGGGCACACCACAGAAGAAACATCTAAATAATGATATTCTGATAACAAATCAGAAACAAACTTTTTTTGATTCAGAAGAACACCAGAGGAAAAATAAGAAACCTCAATGGCCAAAAAGTAGTGCAAAGTACCCAGATCATTGATTCTGAATTGAGTATCTAAAAATTATTTTAAATCAAGAATATCAGCTGCATTATCCCATGTTAGTATTATATCATCAACATAAACGGCTAATATAGTCAAAGAACTAGGGGAACTCTTAACAAAAAGAGAATAATCATTTACAGAAGGAGAGAAACCCTTAGAACACAAGGATTGAGATAACTTGACATACCAGTGTCTAGATGCTTGCCAAAGACCATAAAGAGACTTCTGCAATTTGCACACTATAGGAGCAGAAGAAGAACAACCAGAAATCGAAAGGCCATGAGGTAATTTCATATGGACTTCCTTATCTAAATCACCATGGAGGAAAGCATTATTAACATCTAATTAAAATAAGGGCCATTATCTTTTAACAACCACTCCTATTAAATATTTTATGGTGGACAACTTCATAACAGGGGAAAAAGTCTCAACAAAATCAACACCTTCCACTTGTGTATTACCCCTAATTACAAGTTTAGATTTATACCTCTTTACACTACCATCAACCTTGTATTTCACCTTATAAACCCATTTACATCCAATAGATTTCTTGCCTTTAAGTAACTTTACAATATCCCTAGTGTGGTTAGCTTTTAAAATCTCAAATTCCTTTCCCATGGCATCCTGCCCAACTGGAATAGAGGCTGCCTAAGAATAGGTACTAGGTTCAAATTCAGCATGCTTAATAATAGAAGTGGAACAAGAAAGAGATGAAGGAAATTTACACTGATAGTCTTTCAAATATACAGGAGGATTATGAGCCCTAGTGGACCTCCTCAGAGATAAAGGGGAAGCAGATTGAGTATGAGAACTAAAAGGAGAAAGCAAAGAAGGTGGGGTAGGAGATTGCATAAAAGAACTGACAATAGTAACATCAGTTGGAGGGGAAGAAGCAAAGGAAGGATCAAAAGACAACACAGAAGATGGAGATGTAGAAGGGAAGGAAACATGGACATTAGTTGACTTGGAAAAGGGGAAATAATTTTCATGGAATACTGCATCCCTTGAAACAAAACACTTCTTAGTGGCCAAGTTGTATAACTTGTATCCTTTCTTGGCAAAAGAATATCTAAGAAGAACACAAGGAATAGCCCTTGGTTTAAATTTATATCTATGAGGTATATGGACTGTGGCATAACATAAACAACCAAAATATCGCAAATGAGAGTAAATGTGCACCTTACCATACAACATTTCAAAAGGGTATATATCACTTAAAAATTTAGAGGGTAATAGGTTAACGATATAAGTAGCTGTTAACAAGAAATCACCCCAAAATTGCATAGGTACTTTGGACTGGAACATCAATGCTCTAGAAGCTTCAAGAAGGGATCTATATTTTCTTTCAACCACCCCATGTTGTTGAGATGTGTAAGGGAAACTTGTTTGATGTATGATTCCATGTCCTGAAAAAAATGATGATGCAAAGGAACTAGACCCCAACTCTAGAGCATTATCACTTCTAATTGTTTGAATTATGGCGTGAAAGTGAGTTTTGACCATTGCAACATAAGCTTTTATTTAGGGAAAAACATTACTTTTGGATCCCATGAGGTGTGTCCAAGTGGCTCTTGTATAATCATCGACAATAGTAAGGAAGTATCTACCCCCAGAATAAGTTGCAGTATGGTAAGGACCCCAAGTATCAATGTGAATGAGTTGAAAAGGTGAGTAGGTAATTATAGTACTATCTGGAAAAGGCAATCTAGTTTGCATGGACATAGTACAAACATTACAAATAAAAGACTGTTTGGATGACAAAGAATCAGACAAACCAGAAATGAGTTTCATTCTAACAAATGGAACATGTGCAAGCCTTTGATGCCAAACCACATCCATTTTATTCATGTTAGTAGTACTACAATTAAGGGGAATAGCATACACATCAGGCAGACTAGAACAAGAATTACAAGTAGAAAAAAGAACACAAGATGAGACAACATTAGTCATGGGAGAAGCAGGATGAACACAAGATGAGACAACATTATTTGTGGAATCTAAATTGGTGAAAAGCTGAGAATGGGAGGAAGGCCTTTTCCACACAAGCTTGTACATGCCACTATCCAATTTACTAAGATCCAAAGGCTTCTTCAGAGAAGGGCCCTGTGGTATAAGTAAACAAGATTCATAAGCGAACAAAACAAAATATTTAAATTACTATATAATCCTATGCACAAAGATCGGATTGTGTTGAAAATAGGGAATATAAAGAACATTGTGAAGGATGAAAGAAGGATTTAAAACAAAGGAACTAGTGTAGGTGACGAGCTCGAAACACACACTTAAATTATGCTCGCTAGTCAAAGATAGTACAGTATAATATCGTATCCACATGGATTGGGGTTAAACAGTATTTTCGTAGTTTCTAGCTTGATTTCTATCCAGAAAAATCAACAATTGAGATTTATATGATTAATAACTAAAATTAACTAAGAATCTAAAGCTATTGACTAATGACTATCGCAACAAAAGAAACCATAAAAGTTATTAGTGGGAGAAAATAGGGGTTGACAGGATAGATGCAAGATAACTGGATCTAACTCTAGGTAATTCACTTTTAATATTGACGATCTTAAAACACACACTTAAATATGCTCGCTAGTCGAATATAGTATAATATAATATCGTATCCACATGGATTGGAGTTAAACAATATTATCATAGTTTGTAGCTAGATTGCTATCCAAGATAATCAATAGGTTAGAATTATGTGATTAAAAATTAAAATTAACTAAGAATCTAAAGCTAATTGACGAATGACACTCGAACAAAAGTAAGCGAGGAAGATATCAATGGGAGAAAATAGGGATTGATTGGATAGGTGCAAGATAAATGTCTGGAATTTAACTCTAGTTAATTCACTTCTAATGTTCAAGTGAGTCTCTCGAATTCACTCAATTATTAGTTCAAACGTTTAGTAGAAACTTCTCCCTCGATTAAGTCTCAACCTCACAATATGAACCAATTTAAGCTCGGTTAAGATATGCATGACTTCGTAGTGGATTGGTCTTTAGTAGAACCTCTCTCGACTATCCTCCTAACTAGGTTTAATCAATAATTCAACTACACTCTTCCGATTAATAAGAAGAATTAATGAATTCAACCAATAAGATAATGCAATGATATCATAAGTTATGCCTCTCTCGATTACATGAACATGTGAATATAGATGCAACAACTAAAATATCCAAAACGATTCAATACATAAGAACTATTGTTAATATCCACAAACAAATATCAATACACTAAATCCATCAAACCTGTCACGACCCAAAATCCATAAAGGTCGTGATGGCGCCAGACTTCACTGTCCGACAGGCCAACAATAAATACTTAATTGGGTTCTCATTTTGTTACTTTTGAAATCATATTTTTCCTTCAATTTAAATCGTTAAAGATGAAGTTTACAAAAATAAATAATAATATCTTTAAAATTTCCAATACAGCACAACTCATAATGCTCCCAAAATCCGGTGTCACAAGTGCATGAGCATTAACTAGGAATATAAAATAAAATACAACAGCTGTCCAAAATACAAATTAGACAGAAAAAATATAAGTACTCTAAGGGAGACTCTGTTGGCTGCGGATCATCGTATAGAATGCTGCTCACCTAAGTCCCCGTTATAATCGCGCCTCTGCGCCCACAAGGCCGCTAAACATATGTGTAGCTGCACAAAAATGTGCAGCAAGTATAGCATGAGTATGTAAATCAACGCGTACCCAGTAAGTATCCCGCCTAACCTCGAAGAAGTAGTGACGAGGGGTAGACTCAGATACTTACTATGGGCTATAATTAATATCAGGTACACTAAAGAAGTAAATAGATATGAAACCGAGTAAATATATGAAATAAACATGTGTAAAATACGTGGCATAATTCCCCTCTTTACAATTTTACTCGAGCTCTCAACTAGCAAGTTCTCTCTGTAACCGGGGCATATATAGAGATGGTGGATTTCATCAAAGAGGTGGTCATAATTTAAATCAGGGAAAAATCTCAGATACACCGGCTTCTTGCCAATATTTCGCACGATTCCATGAGGATAATATATATAGAAAATGCCGAGGCGTACGACCTGATCCAATATAAAAGTAAATTGTGCACTGCCGAGGGTCGAACGACGCGAACCATAGATGCATCTATTGACCTACCGAGGCGAACGACCCGCTCCTATGAGAGTGTGGTACATAAATCATGCTGAGGCGAACGACCCGATCCCATAAGAGTGGTATAAGGAAATACCCCGCTCGCGAATCATACGTGCGATGCGGTCAAATATAAATTTAAGGAGATCTCCCCGCTCGCGGATCATACTTGCGACGCGGTCAAATATAATTTAACATTAAAAATCCTATCTCTTTCTTGATTCTTTTCAAAATGAGGGAAATTCAGCTTGTAGCCTTTTAAGGAAATTACCCCGCTCGCGAAACATATATGCGACGCGGTTACACATAGATTTCTTAAGCTATTTATGGTATTCCTCAATCCTTTTCAAAATTACGAAGTTCAAATGAGACCTTTTTAAATCTTAAGTTCTTCAATTTCAACTCCTTTTAAAACATTTAATAAGCAAACTCAATCTCGCTCCCTCTCGAGGCAAATAATTAAACATAAATCAATAACAATATCAACAAGGCATGATGTTAGACTAAAATTACCTGGACATAGGCATAGCTAGTAGCTACGCATGGACTCTCGTCACCTCGTGCGTACGTAGCCCCCCACAAATAGAAGCACACAATAATTTAGTTCACCTATGGCGTTAATTCCGTCTTACAAGGTTAGAAAGGAGACTTACCTCGCTCCGAAATTCCATAACCGACTCCAAAGCCTTTCTAACACCTCAAACTGACGCCCATCGCTCCAAAACTAGTCAAATAAGTTTCAACCCAATCAAAATATGCTCTAATACTCATAATTAATCAATTTACAATAATTTCTAACTGCGCTCGAAAAATCGATGAAGCAACCCTCGGGCCCACGTGCCTGAATTCCAAAAATTTTCGAATTAAACTTTACCCATAACCTCACGAACTCAAATATATAGTTCATTTCCATTCCATGCCCAAATTAGTGGTCAAAATCCACAAATACTAAATTATAGGTTTTCCTCTTAAAATCCCAAATTTCTACAAATTTTCATGTCTAAATCAATACAAAATCCAAGTATTTAACTTGCAATAGGTGGGAATCACTTACCTTGACATAGATGACGAAAATCTCCCTTCCAAGAGCTCCAAAAATCACCCAACCAAATGAAAAATGGAGGAAAAATGGCCAAACCCCGTCTTTAAAACAATATGCCGAGACCAAGCCCTTTTTCGCGTTCGCGACCTCCGTCTCGCGTTCGCGAAGGCCAAAAACCCAGCAGCCTCAAATTCTTCTTTGCGTTCGTGAAGGCCAATGATGTCGGATCCATCTTTTCCTTTCTTCTTCGCGTTCGCGTCGCCTTGGCCACGTTCGCGAAGGATTTCCCAGCTTCTGCCTCGCGTTCGCGTCCGTTGCTTCGCGTTCGCGAAGGCCAAATCCAGCACCCCCAAAATTTTTTCTTCGCAAATGCGGGAGTTCCTTTGCATTCGCGATGAAGGAAACCAGATACCGGCAACAACAGTCCAAAACAACTCGAAATGATCCGAAACCACCCCGAAACACACCCGAGGCCCTCGGGACCCCGTCCAATCATACCAACCAGTCCCATAACATAACACAAACTTGCTCGAGACCTCAAATCGTATCAAACAACATCAAAAATATGAATCGCACCCCAATTCAAACTTAATGAACTTTGAAACTTCAACTTCTACAATCGATGCCGAAACCTATCAAATCACGTCCGATTGTCCTCAAACTTTGCACACAAGTCACATTTGACATTACGGACCTATTACAACTTCCAGAATCGAAATCCGACCCCGATATCGAAAAATCCACTTCCGGTCAAACTTCTCAAAAATCTTCAAATTTCTAACTTTCGCCAAATGGTCCCAAAATGACCTCCGGACCTCCGAATCCACTTTCGAACGCGCTCCCAACACCAGAATCACCATACAGAGTTATTCCCAGGCTCGGAATCCCAAACAGACATTGATAACATTAAAATGCACTTCAACTCAAATTTAAGAAATCCTTCTAAAAATGCCAACTTCAATAATAGGTGCCAAAACATTCTCGGGTCATCCAAAAATTGACCCGGACATATGCCCAAGTCCAAAATCATCATACGAACCTGTTGGAACCTTCAAATCCCGATTCCGAGGTCGTTTACTCAAAAATCTAACCTTAGTCAATTCTTCCAACTTAAAGCTTCCGAAATGAGAGTTTTCTTTCCAAATCAACTCTGAACTTCCGAAATTCAATTCCAACCACGCGTACAAGTCATAATACCCGAAGTGAAGCTACTCATGGCCTCAAACCACCGATCAACACGGTAGGTCTCAAAACAACTAGTCGAGTCATTATATTCTCTCTCACTTAAACATACGTTCTTCCTCGACCGTGCTAAGAACTGCGCTGGAGTTGTCCGAAATCACTATTTAACACCTCGTGCACCTACCCGTGCTACCACAACTTAGTTGAGCACATTAGCTCGATCAAATCTGAAGATATTCTCTTTTATTTAGGCAAATAAGCCTTAGAGACTAGTTCCAACATCCGGAATACTCTGTCAGGCCTGCTTCCAACATACGAACACCGTATCAATCCCCACACGATGTACCAGAACACGACTGCATACCTTTGCCGAATTCACACCATGCACCGCAACATTCACATGACCATAATAACATTCTCTGATCATAATAGTCGACATTCCCCGAATCTGATGCTCACCATACACCTCATGACATATATAAGTTTGGTTCCAACTCTTGCAATACCGCCTCGACAGAAGAGACGTGTAGAAATTTATATCCTACTGCCGAGTCAACAAATCATTGAGTCTTTCCTCTTGACTAGAATCATCACCCCATTATAACCAAATAATGGCATTTTCTCTTTACTATACTTCATATAATCCGATCGCACTGATCCCGGATCCAATAATCTCGTCTCACCCCAGTATAAGCTGCTCAGGAAATAAGCCACCGCAGACATGATCAAAAGTCTCATGTGATGCCACAATGTGCCAACAAGCTACCAACTCGAATGTGATACTTAAGGAAAATGAACTCTGGAAGGGACTACTCAACCCACGTAACTAATTAGACAACCGAAAAGGTGTCATGAACCTTCCTCATAAAATGGGACACCAAACACGCAAAATAAAATATAGGGGACTATACTCAATATCACATTATTGCGGCGTGCAACCCAATCCAAACAACATACCCGTGGCGGCGTGCCACCCGATTCGCACAAAAAAATCTATAAGGAAATACTTACCGAGTTAGAATGCTCATTACTACAAAATATCCGAATATCGGACAAAAGCACGCTAAGTGCATAATACCATCCCTGGGAGGACCGACAACTCCATACACTTCAAAACTCAAGTACAACTAAGGTGCGATATATGATCTGAATCTCGAGAGCCATCCCGCTCACATAACACTATCGCTATGCGGAACCTCAACACATAAGAAATTTATCAAGCCATTTCACAGTTCACACGGCACAATATAGTGTTACATGAAATAGCCGTCGACAAAACGATGTCCAACGTCCGAATACTCCTCCATAAGGAGTGCTATGCTGAAATGAACCCATCCGGCCTGATATAGAGCCCATATTCATATTTAAATTCATCCACAGACCTCAAGCCGATTCTGATCGCACCATACTAGGCTAATAACCTTTCAAGGATCCATAATAACCCCTTTTCCCATAATACACAAGAACAACCATCATAACCAGAACAAACTTCCACAGTCCACAACCAAATGAACCGAGCGCCCTCCAAGCATAAATTCTCAAATTAGCGATATCGCCATAATCTTCATACTTGGTTTCAATATTCACTCAATCAAGTGATTACACGTCACACTTATACCTTCTTCCCGTGGGATACGCTTCCACGACCTTCCACACTAGGTAGCAAGTCTGCACATCCATACCACCGACCACACTAAATCTGTAAAGTAAATCAAGAATCCACAAATCAATACACAAGGCCTCTTACACATGACAACGACCTTAGGTGACGCCGAAAACAATACCATCTTACTTTAAACATCTAAATACTTTTTCCTGCTCATCCGAGCTCGTGACATCCTTGTCAACACCGAACCGCAATCTCGAATCCTCAACTTTTGAATCCCATGCTACTTGATGCACTAAATCACACCAATGCGCAAGAGTACAAGAATTTTATCATAACTCCTGAACCACTAATAGGGTAAACACTTCATCATATAGAAACCTTCTACTCAACTCATTTCAAGAGAACCACTGCAACACGTGACTGAATTCTCATATCCGCAGAAAACACCAACCTCAAGTAGTGGTCTAAACCACCATAACTCTTCCATGATCCATCTATATATAACATGCTATAATACTTGAATTCCTCCAAATAAATTCAATTACGGCGACCGTCAAACCTCGCACATACCGCCACAAATCACATGCATAACTCAATACGCTGAAAGAACTAACTATTGCCACCATCATGCCAATTCAACAATTGTTAGTCGACCCATCCTTTCCCAATTTATTCTTAACTTGCCTTAGAAATAATAATAATAGCTCCAATCATTACATCACGAACCTAATTCCGCACTCATCCCGAGTGACCTTATTTCACGAGAACACGCTGTCTCAAATCCCACGAACCATCTCATACCCTCCTTATGCGCATGTTCGCATCTTCAACTGGTACACCTATTCTGGAAAATCTCTCTATGAATCCGAAGTTATTTTCTTCCATTCCTCCAATGCTACACCGCAACCCGAAGATAACGTAGAACACTCCAAGCCCCTTTCATAATCTGCTGCAAAAGTTCGATACTTAACCATACTACAAGCTCAAAATTCTTAGGCACCACACTTTAACTTTTGAATCCACTAGGACCGATCTTGAGAGTAACCCATTCCGATCTGGTCCCAAATATAATCAACTCCAAGGCTCTACTAGCACATGAACACTCTCTCAATAAGCACCCGGTTGAATCACTTCCCTTGTACATCACATCTACACGAAACATAAACTCCGAGTCTTCCCAAAGCCTAAACATGAATGGATAAGGCCAAATATAGCACGTATTGATCAATTTCTCTGCTCGAATTACCCCTGATATTCCCTTTCCTTAGTCGTAATAACCCATCAATATGCCGATAACCAAAAATCTTACAAATAGACGACCATGCAATCAAATTGTAGGTGGTGGGACTCTCCCACTTAGCTTGAAGCTACCATTGCATAACTCTAGAACCCGCCAAGATTCTTTCTTCATCGTTGACATGATCTTTCACAATCAACCTACCAAATTCCTCGAAACCTTCCCGTTAAACTCTTCATAGCCACTCTGAATCACTAGCCACATGCACATATTCGACCTCTTCCTGAATATTCAGTAGAAATTCTTCGTAGAAGCTTCATCAACACCACGCGACCGCTAACCTGCTCACAAGAGATAACCCGCCTGTGGAAACTCCATGACGGCATAATCCAATGCCGCTGCACTAGGTACAATTACTACGAAATCAGTAACCCATATGCTACTCTACCACTCTCCCACTTTGGTCAAACCCTCTCCTTTAAACAAATACCCGATTTCTGCTTCTCACACTTGGCCTTTTAGAAACTTAACCGCGACAAGACACTTCCCACACGTTCTTCCTCATCCTCCGCTGCCCAGTTGTTGCCTTAAATCAAAATCTACCTTTGTAGCACTTGAACCCATCAACCGCTACCAACTTTAACCTTTCCGAAGATCATCTTCCTTGAGCCATCAATACTAGAAGTACCAATTCGATTCTGAAATTGCTACACTCCGTTATCTCTGACAACTGCATCTCAAGCACAATTTCATAGTACCTTGCCCCAAAGGCAAATTGAAGAAGGCCATAACATCGGCGAACCTTAACGCGTTCAATAAGAACGATGACACCACATCACAGTTTGAGAATTCTACTATGCTCGAAAATACCAAGCCTCGTTACTCCATCAACCCAAATCTGGACATTCATAGGCTAAATGCTTTTCCTTCTCCGGAAATAAGATACTGAATCTCGGAACCATGCACTGAGTAAACCTTCTTCCAAGTCATTCACTGCCCCGCCACATAGACAAGCATCCTACCATCACATCAATACCGTGCGATTACAACTCATGAGCATCATAGCAACCTGTGCATAGCCTGAAAGCATCTCAGAAGTGTAATTACTGATTTGAAATGATAGAATATCCTTCCACAAGGCGATGACAATAGCCCAAACAACTACGCAGGGAGAAACATCCCGCACTACCTCTGTAGTACTATTACAATTCCTTAATTCCCGATTTATAACCAGCACTTCACGTCGCATAAGATTGAATGGGAAGGAAATGAAGGCATAAGCCTCAAAGGAATCAGATCATACTATGAGGAATCAAGAAGGGAAGTGCTCCTAACAGCCCTGTAGCCTATCGAAGATAAGTACAGACGTCTCCGTACCGATCCGCAAGACTCTACTAAACTTTCTCATGACTCATGAGACCTAAGTGAAACTAGTGCTCTGATACCATATTGTCACGACCCAAAATCCATAAAGGTCGTGATGGCGCCGGACTCCACTGTCCGGCAGGACAACAATAAATACTTAATTGGGTTCTCATTTTGTTACTTTTGAAAACATATTTTTCTTTCAATTTAAATCGTAAAAGATGAAGTTTACAAAAATAAATAATAATATCTTTAAAATTTCCAATACAACACAACCTATAATCCTCCCAAAATCCGGTGTCACAAGTGCATGAGCATTAACTAGGAATGTAAAATAAAATACAATAGCTGTCCGAAATACAAATTGGACAGAAAAAATGTAAGTACTCTGAGGGAGACTCTGTTGGTTGTGGATTATCGTATATAATGCAGCTCACATAAGTCCCGCCATAATCGCGCCTCTGCGCCCACAAGACTGCTAAACATATGTGCACCTATACAAAAATATACAACAATTGTAGCATGAGTACGTAAATCAACGCGTACCCAGTAAGTATCCCGCCTAACCTCGAATAAGTAGTGACGAGGGGTCGACTCAGACACTTACTATGGTCCATAATAAATATCAGGTACAGTAAATAAGTGAATAGATATGAAACCGAATAAGTATATGGAATAAATATGTGTAAAATACGTGGCATAATTCCCCTCTTTACAATTTTACTCGAGCTCTCAACTAGCAAGTTCCCTCTGTAACCGGAGCATATATAGAGATGGTGCATTTCATTAAAGAGGTGGTCATAATTTAAATCAGGGAAAAACCTCAGATACACCGCCTTTTTGCCAATATTTTGCATGATTCCATGAGGATAATATATATAGTAAATGCCGAGGCGTACGGCCCGATCCAACATAAAAGTAAATTGTGCACTGTCGAAGGTCGAACGGCGTGAACCATAGATGCATCTATTGACCTGCCGAGGCGAACGACCCACTCCCATAAGAGTGTGGTACATAAATCCTGCCGAGGCGAACGGCTCGATCCCATAAGAGTGGTAGAAGGAAATACCCCGCTCGCGAATCATACGTGCGACGCGGTCAAATATAAATTGAAGGAGATCTCCCCGCTCGCGGATCATACTTGCGACACGTTCAAATATAATTTAACATTAAAAATCCTATCTCTTTCTTGATTCTTTTCAAAATGAGGTAAATTCAGCTTGTAGCTTTTTAAGGAAATTACACCGCTCGCGAAACATACATGCGACGTGGTTACACATAGATTTCTTAAGCTATTATGGTATTTCTCAATCCTTTTCGACATTGCGAAGTTTAAATGAGACCTTTTTAAATCTTAAGTTCTTCAATTTCAACTCCTTTCAAACATTTAATAAGCAAACTCAATCTCGCTCCCTCTCGAGGCAAACAATTAAACATAAATCAATAACAATATCAACAAGGCATGATGTAAGCCTAAAACTACCCGAACATAGGCATAGCTAGTAGCTACGCACGGACTCTCATCACCTCATCTGTATGTAGCCCCCCATAAATAAAAGCACACAATAATTTAGGTCACCTATTCCCTCTTACAAGGTTAGAAAGGAGACTTACCTCGCTCCGCAATTCCATAACCGGTTCCAAAAACTTTCTAACATCTCAAACCGACGCCCGTCGCTCCAAAACTAGTCAAATAAGTTGCAACCCAATCAAAATATGCTCTAATACTAATAATTAATCAATTTATAACAATTTCTAACTCCGCTCGAAAAATCGATAAAGCAACCCTCGGGCCCACGTGCCCATATTCCAAAATTTTTTGAAGACAAACTTTACCCATAACCTTACGAACTCAAATATATAGTTCATTTCCATTCCATGCCCAAATTCGTGGTCAAACTCCACAAATACTAAATTCTAGGTTTTCCTATTAAAATCTCAAATTTTTACAAATTTTCATTTCTAAATCCATACAAAATCCAAGTATTTAACTTGCAATAGGTGGGAATCACTTACCTTGACATAGATGACGAAAATCTCCCTTCCAAGAGCTCCAAAAATCGCCCAAACAAATGAAAAATGGAGGAAAAATGGCCAAACCCCATCTTTAAAACAATCTGCCCAGGCCAAGCCTCTTTGCGTTCGCGACCTCCATCTCGCGTTCGCGAAGGCCAAAAACCGAGCTGCCTCAAATTCCTCTTCGCGTTCGCGGTACCACACCCGCGTTCGCGAAGGCTAAGCACTTCCAGGCCCAGCTCCCTTCCTTCTTCGCGTTCGCGACCACTGTGTCGCATTCGCGAAATCTTGCCTCGCGTTCGCGTTACACAGTTCGCGTTCGCGAAGGCCAACGACCTCGGACCCATCTTCTCCTTTCTTCTTCGCGTTCGCGTCGCCTTGGCCGCGTTCTCGAAGGCTTGCCCAGCTCTTGCCTCGCGTTCATGTCTACTGTTTCGCATACGTGAAGGCCAAATCCAGCACCCCCGAAATTTCTTCTTCACAAACGCGGGATTTCCTTTGCGTTCGCGATGAAGGAAACCAGATACCAACAACAGCAGTCCAAAACAACCCGAAATGATCTGAAACAACCCCGAAACACACCCGAGGCCCTTGGGACCCCGTCCAATCATACCAACCGATCCCATAACATAACACAGACTTGCTCGAGACCTCAAATCGTATCAAACAACATCAAAATCATGAATCGCACCCCAATTCAAACTTAATAAACTTTGAACTCAATTTCTACAATCGATGCCGAAACCTATCAAATCACGTTCGATTGTCCTCAAATTTTGCACACAAGTCACATTTGACATTACAGACCTACTCCAACTTCCAGAATCAAAATCCGACCCCGATATCTAAAATTTCACTTCCGGTCAAACTTCTCAAAAACCGTCAAATTTTTAACTTTTGCGAGATGGCCCTAAAATGATCTTTGGACCTCCGAATCCACTTTCGGATGCGCTCCCAATAGCAGAATCACCATACGGAGCTATTCCTAGGATTGGAATCCCAAACGGACATTGATAACATTGAAATGCTCTTCAACTCAAATTTAAGAAATCCTTCTAAAAATGCCAACTTCCATAATAGGTGCTGAAACATTCCCGGGTCATCCAAAATTTGACCCTGACATACACCCAAGTCCAAAATCATTATACAAACCTGTTGGAACCTTAAAATCCTGATTCCGAGGTCGTTTACTCAAAAATCCAACCTTAGTCAATTCTTCCAACTTAAAGCTTCCAAAATGAGAGTTTTCTTTCCAAATCAACTTTGAACTTCCGAAATTCAGTTCCGACCTCGCGTACAAGTCATAATACCCAAAGTGAAGCTACCCATGACCTCAAACCACCGATCAACGTGCTAGTGCTCAAAATGACCGGTCGGGTCATTACAAAACCTTAAAGGAAACTACTCCATAGATATGGAGTAATTCATCACAATTATGAAAAAAAACATAAAATGATCCAAACTCTTGTCTTGAGTGAGGATTGAATGGTGAATTCCTTATGCTTTCGCTTCTCCACCTCCTCCTTAGCCTCATTAGATCTTAGATGTGTCAAAAGTCCTGAAAATAACATTTTTCATGTATTTATACCAAGTAGGGCCGGGCCCAGATGAAAACACCTTCTCCTGCGCGAAATAGAACAAATACTCTGTAAATATTGCACAGGCGCGCCGCATGGGGCGACGCGCCATGGGGGGCATTAGTGGGGAAAT
The DNA here is from genome assembly GCF_000390325.3 of Nicotiana tomentosiformis. Classification (NCBI taxonomy): domain Eukaryota; kingdom Viridiplantae; phylum Streptophyta; class Magnoliopsida; order Solanales; family Solanaceae; genus Nicotiana; species Nicotiana tomentosiformis. The sequence continues at coordinate 124,916,725 of NC_090814.1, read as the reverse complement.
CCAGAGGAGTTGATTTCATATAGATGGCAGGATTTTACACAGGCGCGGTGCGCCGCACTAGTATTGTTTTCTCAGAGTCTGAATTTTTCTTGACTTTTAGATATCCAGACGTGGTGTTCGACCCCCGAACGCGATCCCAGCTTAATCCCTTGGGGTTTTACTCAGACTTCAAAGCTACAAATCACTCGAATTAGCTCCATAACATCTATATCACTCGGAATCCTCCTACAAGGCATAAAACACATAATTAGTGCAAAACACTAGCGATTAAAGCTCAAACTCAATTAAAGTGCAGTAAATTAGAGTGCAATAAGAGACTAAAACCCGAGATTATACTCTACCATCAACACCCCACACTTAAGTCATTGCTCGTCCTCGAGCGATCAAATACACTTTATATAGACATAACCTTTTTAAAACAACTCTCCTAACTCATCACACCAAGAATATTTAAAATAGATTAAGCACACCAGTGTAAAATCTTCACCTCACAATTTGACTCAAAAGCACCACGCATTATTTATAACCCGCTCACTTAATCTAACATAGAGGTTAAGCATTACCTTTCATTCATGAATCAAGTACCTTCACAACAATAGAGAGTAGTTCCACACATAATAGATTTTAAAAACACTTAGGAACTCAAGAGAGAAAGAATTTGCTCACTCAGAAACAACATTCATATGCTACAAAAGATGAACCATAGGCTTGCCCATAGTGTACTACTCTACTAATCGAGCTCATTCAGTCAAGGATCAAGTAGGACTTTAATTGGTTGTAATATAGGTTGCGGGACGGGTAGGATACATTTAGATATAGGAGTGACTACACCTCCCTAAGCACTTTAATACATACATTTCTATGTTCAAAACCCCACACTTATATCAAACCATAACTCCACATTCACATCAATATACATTAACTCCCTACTTCTTTAAGCACAAATATATCAGGAGTTACCACTATCAAGGAATATTTTCCACAACAACACAACTATTTTTCTTTTTCTTTTCTTATTCAATTCAAGTGGCTCTTAATTTTTTAAAACAGTGCACCTTTCTCCTTATTTCATTAGTTCCACTCAAAAACCAAACCAACCACCCCACACTTCAACTTTTACAAAGTTCATACCAAATTTAAGTGCTTACGATGGTAGAAGGTTCAAATAGATGGTCAATTCAAACAAATGGGTAAGACTTGTAATGTGGTTGCCAAAGAAATAAAATTACATGCTCAAAGGGGTTAAATACGATACATAACAATTAGGTGGGCAAAAGCATATAATTGGCTCAATAAAAAAATGCCTAAATTACTTCCACGACTGAATAAAACTACTATTTCGCTTTGCAAACACACATGGCAAGTTCTAGACATCAAATGCAATGTACAGTGTCACAACCCAAACCGATGGGCCGCGACGGGCACCCGATACCTTACTCAGCCAAATACCAACATAACGTATCTTTTTGTATCATGCTATCATAGGTAAATGAGACGGAAAAGCTGTCGTAGGATAACTAGAATAAAACATGTAATACCAACTTGGACCTATAAGACCAAAATGATCACTCATACACTAAACATAGGCCGACAAGGCCATACAATCTTTTACGTACATGGCATATGTCTACAAACCTTTAAGAGTAGATAAATACCATAAAGGCCGGGACAGAGCCCCGCCATACTAAACAATACACGTCCGAATCATACTGACTAAATAAGCAACTCCGGAGCAAATGTAGCGCACCAATATCTTCCGCTGAGCTGATAGCCTACTTAGAGAACTCTCAACTTGTCCATCGGGACCTGCGGGCATGAAACGCAGAATCCCCAGGCAAAAGGGATGTCAGTGCAAATAAAGTACTGAATATGTAAGGCATGACATTAGTATATAAAAGACATGAAAGAAACATGGAGTAAAGAACTCAACCTGTAATTCTGAATAGCTCTGTGAATCATGAAAATTTATAATGTCATGCATGTGCGTATAAACACCATATCATACATAAGTGTATGCGTACATAACATCATCAAGCCTCTGAGGGCATCCCATCATATCATCTCAGCCACTGTAGGCAAAATCATCAATGTATACCAGCTGATCAAGTGGTGGTGCGTATATAACGCCATAACCTTTTCCCATATCCCATATACATATAATATATGTGTATATAATGCCATTTGGTCATGGGTCAATGTACATGTATACATGAATGAAATGCAAAAGAAGTACATTAATAAGATTTCTCAAAATGTCATAAGATCACTATGCCTTTGATTAATATCATGAAAAAAACTTTATCAACTTGCGTATTTTTTTGAGACCCATGAACAGATGATATAATAATAAGACATACGGGAAATCAAGAATATAGACATCCCTAGCATTTCTATGAATAGAGTCATTTATAAAAGTTGCGTATTTGCTCGTTTCATTTATATCGTACGGATCATGCCAAAAGGAAATGAGGGATAGCCTTAACATACCTTAACTCCGTTAAGTCCTTAATAGCTTCCAAGAAATTCTTCAAACAACTCAACCCAATCTACCACATCATAAGGAGATTCAAAATCAGTGTTGAGTAAAGGCTAAGTTCGCAACTTAAACTAGTAGCTCGTTTACGTAAATTTGGGCATCATCTCCCCTATAACTAGGCCCTCCTCCAATACCATATACCAACAACAACAAAAACACAACAATAACAACATGTAAGCATCACTTTCCAACCTTATCTCCATCACAATATACCACAAAACAGCCCACACACCCTAATCACTTCATAAATAAAACAACAACCAAAGTAATGTCAAACAACTAAAACAAATGTAACGACGAACGACCAACCCACCATTCTGTCATTATGTACTGTTTCTCCACACCATTTATCCTCCAAAACTCCATTAAATAGTAGAAAAATATACAACCCAAAGGCAACACGAAACAGCCTACAAAACAGTTCACTACAAGTCAAATAACTCGAACTCACCACTTCTGATCACCGTCCCGTGAGTTCTAACTATTAGAAAATGAAATTATCAACATTCTTTGATATTTAAACACTTAAATAAAGAAAGTACACATTTTCTTAACTATGAATTACCTTCCAAAACTCAAACTACAAAGAAAAAGAGAGGCGATATAGCAATACTTACGTCGTAGGGATCGCTTTAATGTTATCGCTTCTTGATTCCGTGCCCGGGATGATAATCTTGTTTGAAACTCTTGCAGAGAGATTAAGAGTAAAGTTAGGGGGTATTATTTGGGTGTGTTCTCTGAAAAAATGGAGATAGAGATGAGATGGAATGTAAATATCCCATTTTTTTTAAAAAGTCAAAAAGGTGCTACTTGGCTCCCTATGATTGGCCCTTCTTCCAACGCTTATAACCTTTTATCCGGGTGTCGTATGAATGAACGGTTAAGAGTGTTGGAAACTACATTCCAAGACCTTCAATTTTTTAAATAATATGTCCCAAAATACCTCATATAGCACACGAAATTTATTTCTCAAAAAGCTCTGTTACAAGGTAAATCCTTAGTCGGTTTTTCGCAACATTAATCCGATTTTCCCCAAACTTCATATTTTCTATCCAAACATCATATATAGCCACATTATGACTTTAAAATTATTTAAATCATGATTAAAAAGTTTCATATTCATTACGTCACCTTGAGACGCACAGGGTGTAACACATAGAATAACACAAAACCTCTCACACACATGGCACATAACTCACTCAAGATTGGATTCATCAAGACACTCTAGTCAAAGCATTTAAGAAATGTTAAGATCATATATTTAAGGTACTTATACAAGAGTCAAAAACTGAGCTCAAGTGTCACAACTAAAACACTTACTATTCTCAAGGTATACTAGAGTTAAGAGACATTGTCTTCAATTCAAAACACAGCACAAGGTTTCCTACTACTACTAACAAAAATTAAAACTAACTACACCCGATTCAAATAAAACCCTTGGAAAAGAACTGCGGCACAAAGAAAAACCAAAGAGAAATTATTACACTACCTAAAAAAAAAAAAAAAATCTTTTTGTCTTTTTTTTTCTTTCGACTTTAATCCCTCAAGAAACCCGTCGAATGATATCTAGCGTCGGCAAAAATAAAAAAATTTCAATTTTTAACTTTTGTTTTCTTTTCAATTTTTTTTTCTAACTACTAAAACAACAAAAACTAACTAATACATATACATACAACATACACATATCCTCCACCCCACACTTTAAGTTGTGGCGTGTCCCCATGACATACAATTAAAAAATCTAAGGTAAAGGAAACTTCCCTGAATCTCTCATCGGGGTCTGAGTCGAAGTCGGGATCCATTCCTCGCCTTCGAACCAATGCGCACATCCACACCGACAGCTTCTTCTCAGCCTTCTTAGGGTGCACCCCACACTTTTCTTCCTCACTCTTCGCAACCTTCTCTTTCGATTCTTTCACTTTTCACTCAACACTTGCAGCTGGCTTCTCCTTTTTAGCCCCTGTTTCCATATTCATCTCAAAAGTCACAGTCTCCTCACCCACTCTAAGCATGCGTCTTCTCTCGTGTATATCTAAAATTGCTCGACCCGTTTCTAAGAATGATCTTTCTAAGATGAGAGGGACCTCTTTGTTCTTCTCCATATTCACTACGATAAAATCTACAGGAAATACAAACTTATCTACCCGAACTAAAACATCTTCCACTATCCCCTCGGGTATTAAGGTCGTTTGGTCGGCCAACTGCAAAGATATTGGCACCGACCTTATCTCTCAAATATCCTTCTCAAGTTTCCCGTAAATAGACAAAGGCATTAGATTAACTGATGCACCAGAATCATATAAAGACTTATCAAAAGTAACAGTGCCTAAAGAGCAAGGCATAGTAAAACTCCCTGGATCTCCACACTTTTGTGAGAGTTTGTTTTGCAAGATTGCACTGCAATGCTCTGTGAGCTTGACCACCGAGATCTCTTCAATCTTTCTCTTCTTTGTAAGGATCTCCTTCAAGAATTTAGCATAAGCTGGCATTTGTGAAAGAACTTCTGTGAATGGCAAATTTACATTAACCTGTCTCAACATATTTAGAAATCTCTTAAACTGCTTGTCTAACTTTTCTCTATACAACTTTTGGGGAAAAGGTAAATCAGGCATGTGCTTGCTCTCTTCATTAGATTCCTCCCTTCTTGAAGTTTCCTCCTCCTTCTTTTTCTCAGCTCCCTTCTTGCCTTTCTTCTTCTTCTTCTTCTTCTTCTTCTTCTTCTTCTCTTCTTCTTCTTCTTCTTCTTCTTCTTCTTCTTCTTCTTCTTTTCAACTTGAATTTTCAGCTGCTCCCCAATTTCCTTTTTAGGTACCACCTCTTTTTGGATTGAAGTGGGATCTTTCAACACTTTTCCGCTTCTCAAGGCACAACATTTACTGTTTCTTTGGGGTTTCTCTTAGTATCAGCTGACAAAGTACCTAGGACTCTCTTGGATAATATTTTTGCTATCTGTCCCACTTGTCTCTCTAAATTTCGAAACCAAGTGCCCAATTCTTTGATAGTCGCCCCGTGAACATCTAACCTCTCATCTGTCTTGACAATGAAGGCTTTCATCAGATCCTCTAGACCAGGCTGAATAGGGTGTTGAGGCTAAAACTGTTGCCTTTGCTGATTTTGGAAGCCTGAAGCTCCCTGTCCCTGAAATCTGGGGTTATTTTATTGCCATGCATTTGTAGTACACCCAAGTGAACTCCATAAAAAACCGGGGTGCTTCTGACCCATTGCATTGAAATTATAATTCCCAACAGCATTCACTTCCTCAGTTGAGGCTTGACACTCATGAGTAGGGTGTCCTCTTCCATAAATATCATATGCTACATGAGGTTCACTCTGTATCGAATCTATGTCAGCCTCCATATTTATTTTGCCATTGCATCAAACTGTACCTGCACATATGTGTTAGCATCAACCTGGTGAACACTTGTTGATCTTCTTCTTTCCGTACTCTCAGAAGGCCATTGGTTTGCATGTTCAGATAACTCATCTAGAATTGTGACTATCTCCTCTAGAGTCTTCTTTATCAACGGGCCTCCTACAACATTACTCAATGTTCTACATGAGGCCAGTGTCAATCCATCCCAAAAATCCTAGAGTTGCATCCAGAGTTCAATTCCGCTATGTTGACACTTTCGAACTAATTCCTTAAATCTCTCCCAAGCTTCAAACACAGTTTCAGTATCTTTCTGACAGAAGTTATGGATTTCTCTTCTAAACTTGCTCGTCTTAGCTGAGGAGAAATATTTATCAAGAAATTTTTTGGTCATCTCCTCCTATGTTCTAATTGATCCCTGAGGCAAGCTTCTAATCCACAGCTTTTGAGTGTGAAGGGGAATGCCTTTAAGTAAACTGCATCTTGTGAAACACTTTTGTATTAAAAGATGTTCATAATTTTCTTGAAGTCCATTAGATGGTTGTTTGGATCTTCGTTCATCTTCCATCTGAAGACACAACAATTTTGAAGGGTTTAGAGTAACCCTTGCGTTAACTCGAAATTGTTAGCTGCAACTGAAGGTGGTCTAATACTTGACAATCCTTGGTTGTAAACCGGTCTAGCATAATCACCAAGTGCTCTCCCAGCCCCGGGAGGTATAATTCCGAACTGGTCTGCACCCAAAGGTTGATTCTGAGCAATTCTCAGAGCCCTCTCTTCTTCATAGACAAGTTGTGCATTTCGAAGAGCTGCTTCCTCAGCATCTCGTGCAGCTTTTTCTCGTTGTTGGGCTGCCTCTCTTGCAGCCAAATCCACATTATCGTCATCTCCAACCATGATTTTTTGGTTGAGGATTGCCCAACCTTCTCTATATTCTCCAGGGAGATTTATTTTCTTCCTCAGCTGTCATAGTTGTTTCTTGATTTCTGGTTCGTATGGTAGCACTTCCTTCCCAGAAGATCGAGTCATGCACCAATCTAACATGTAGCATGCACACTGTCAAAGGACCCCAAGCTTAAAAAGAGAAAAGTAAAATAAAATAAAAAGAAAACAATTCCTCAATTAGCACAATAAATTATTTCAAACACTAATGATTGCCAATCCCCTGCAACGACACCAAAATTTGACGAGCTTAAAACACACACTTAAATAAGCTCGCTAGTCGAATATAGTATAATATAATATCGTATCCACTGGGATTAGAGTTAAAAAATATTATCGTAGTTTATAGGTAGGTTGTTATCCAAGATAATCAATAGTTTAGAATTATGTGATTAAAAACTAAAATTAACTAAGAATCTAAAGCTAATTGACGAATGACACTCGAACAAAAGTAAGCGAGGAAGATATCAATGGGAGAAAATAGGGATTGATTAGATAGGTGCAAGATAAATGTCTGGGATTTAACTCTAGTTAATTCACTTCTAATGTTCAAGTGAGTTACTCGAATTCACTCAATTATTAGTTCAAACGTTTAGTAGAAACTCCTCTCTCGATTAAGTCTCAACCTCACAATATGAACCAATTTAAGCTCGGTGAAGATATGCACGACTTCGTAGTGGATTGGTCTTTAGGAGAACCTCTCTCGACTATCCTCCTAACTAGGTTTAATCAACAATTCAACTAGCTTCTTCCGATTACTAAAAAGAATTGATGAATTCAACCAATAAGATAATGCAAAGATATCACAAGTTATGCCTCTCTCGATTACATGAACATATGAATATAGATGCAACAATTAAAACATCCAAAACAATTCAATACATAAGAACTAGAGTTAATATCCACAAACAAATATCAATACACCAAATCCATCAAACCCTAAAGGGAACTACTCCATAGATATGGAGTAATTCATCACAATTATGGATAAAAACATAAAACGATCCAAACTCTTGTCTTGAGTGAGGATTGAATGGTGAATTCCTTGTGCTTTCGCTTCTCCACCTCCTCCTTAGCCTCCTTAGGTCTTAGATGTGTCAAAAGTCCTGAAAATAATATTTTCCATGTATTTATACCAAGTAGGGTTGGGCCAAGATAAAAACACCTTTTCCTGCGCGAAATAGGACAAATACTCTGTAAATATTGCACAGGCGGGCCGCATGGGACGATGCGCCATGTAAGGCATTAGTGGGGAAATCTAGAGAGTTTATTTCTCACAGATGTCAGGATTTTACACAGGCGCGCCGCGCCACGCGCCGCACTAGTGTTGTTTTCTTAGAGTTCGGATATTTCTTGACTTTTTGATATCCAGACGTGGTGTTCGACCCCCGAACGCGATTCCGACTTAATCCCTTGGGTTTTTACTCAGACTTCAAAGCTTCAAATCACTCGAATTAGCTCCATAGCATCTACATCACTCGGAATCCTCCTACAAGTCATAAAACACATAATTAGTACAAAACACTAGTGATTAAAGCTAAACTCAATTAAAGTGCAGTAAATTAGAGTGCAATAAGCGACTAAAACATAAGATTATAGCCTATCATCAAATGTTTTAGTGAGTCTCTCGATTTCACTCAATTATTAGTTCAAACGTTCAACAAAAATTCCTCTCTCGATTAAGTCTTAACCTCACAAGATGAACCAATTTAAGCACGTGAAGATATGCAAGAATGCATAGTAGATTGGTGTAAGGCCCCGTTAAAATTTCCTAATGATTTAAGATTTTGAAGTGCGCCAACGGTATTTGGGAATAACGTATTCGAGTATTAAAGGTGTAGCACCCCAAAAAATATCGAAGTACTTAAGCATTATTAAGAAAGTTGATGTGTGCTAATTATATTATTTTGTATGCAGACGAGGACTATTAATATGATGGATATAAATTGGATATGATAATAAGTGTACGAGGCATATTATAAGTGATGTGGGGTCTAAGGAGAGGCCTAAGTCTAAGTCAAGTTAGAAAATTACATGATAGACTAAAGTTCCAAATGAGTACGCACAAGACCAAACTTTGGACGAGCATATATACATATATATATATATATATAAGGAATTATATGATTAAGAACCTATAAAATATAATATCTTCGAGTCTAGTTTCTAACGTTTCAAACCGTTCATCATTTGGACACTCCTACAAGAAGTTATGACCAAATTACCAAAAGCTGGCAGAAGGTGACACTACCGCGCTGCCCCATGCGACGCGCCTGTGGGGATTTCCAGAATACTTGAAAATTTCGTTTCTAGGAATATTTTTCACTGTCGCGCCCCGTGGCACCCCATGCAGTGCGGCTGTGCAAATTGTGGTTTTTTTATAACCCAACCCTATTTTGTTAAATAGCCTTTGGGACTTAATTTGGGATGATTTCATGGTGAGTCTAGAGAGAGGTAAGAGCATTTTAGAGAGAGAAAGAGAAAACCTAACATCCCAATAATCCAATCTTGCACAAATCTTCCAGAATCAAGGAAGCCAATCACTAGATCATCATCTTTCCGGGTAAGCCCTACTCCTAAACTTTCATGCAAGAGGTTATGAGTTCAAATATATTGTGGGGTTAGAAATAAGCCATGCATGTGACACTAGGTTGTAGTATGTGGGGTTAATGAACCATTTTGGGTAGTTTCTTATTAAAATTGATTGAGAGAGAAAGGGATTTCTATTGTAGAGCCTTGTAGTCTATTTCGCATGTTAGGTGTTCGACAAAATTTCTAAGATCATGGGAATCCTTCTAATTTTTAACCGGTTTTCACTATCTTCCTATAGATTGTTATTGCTAGAAGTTTTGGGGCATTGTAGTAACTTAAGGAAAGCTCAAACAAGGTATGTTGGCTAAACTTCTCTCCTAGAATTGAATCCCATGAGGTTCTTGTAAGTCTCGAGTTATTCATTATAAATTAACTATTCCAAATAAGCCTTGTGTTGAAAGGTATATGTTCAAAATGTGTTTCGGATGCTCTTATCATATGATGTTATCCTTCGGGATTGTGTTCAAAGCATGAGTTGGGTATAAAAATGTTATGACTCCAAGTAGTGTTTCAAGTAAAGGCTATTATGCCAAATTGTGTAAGAAGTCTCAATGTGCATAAGACTCTTAATTGCTCATAGGTGTACTAAAAGTTGTGATTAGGGATTCTTTGTTGTCGATAATCTATAAAGATGCTTGAAAGTGGAAGTAGTGAGTTGGGGGATACAAAGTGTGAACACCGTGCCAAGAATAAAAGCAATACTTGTGGCCAATAACGCCAATGAAATGAAATGATATGTGAAATATTATGAAATGAGCCTTGATTCAACTATTCCAAATTGACTCCGAAAATAGAATCATCCAAAAGCTTATGTACTCAAGTCATGTCCAAATATGGTTGTTCTAACTAATGCTATGCTTGGTAGGTATTTCCAATATGTTTTGAGTTCTTACATATTCATGAGTTGAGATTGTCTATTGCCCTTTTTGGGGAAAGGTATTTCAAGAGTATTCTATAAGATGATGTTTGTGATGATAATCCTTGAAAGTAAAGAAATGAAAGTGTGAAATATGATATATGGCCACAATGCCATGAATGAAGAATAATATGTATGGCCAAGGGAGCCAATGAAATAATGATGTTGTAAGTAGTTGAAAGTAATTGTGAAGTGATATATACTGTGAAAGGTTATGAGGTGAACGTATTTATATTTATGTTTCCAATGTGTTATAAGCTCCTACGCCCTCATGAGGAGAGGCTACGGTGTTCCTAAATATTTTAAATGTTCTTGATATCCTATGATCACCCATGGCAAGTACAAGTAAGTGATGGTATGAACATGGAATGTAGACATTTGCCAAAGAGAGAATTATGAGGAGTTGTATATCCCAATGGTTTCGACTATAGTTGTATGCGTCTGAAATAATGTATGTAAATGACTTCGATTGTTAAGTCCCCAAGAGTCATGAACCTAGTTAATGACTCAAGATGTCAAGGGAGTGAATAATGAAATGGAAGGGGGATGTCCTATGCTAAATGATAATGAACCTTAAGAAAAGAAATTGGGCTCATGTGCCATTGATATCGACTTATTGATTTACCATGCATGTGCTAATGTAATGAGTTGTGTTTTTCTATGATGAGCATGAACATGAAGTATTCCAATGATATAGGAAATTACGACCTTAAATGTAATGACAAACTATGTCGCTTTGAGTTATATATGAGATTGTGGTATTGTGATACACCTCCACCTGCATATATTGGGGTGAGGCGGCAGGGCCGCTTTGTGTAGGGATTGTGGTATTGTGATACACCTCCACCCGCATATATTGGGGGTAAGGAGATATGGCCGCTTTGTGTAGAGATTATGGTATTTTGATACACCTCCACCCGCATATATTGGGGTGAGGCGGCAGGGCCGCTTTGTGTAGAGATTGTGGTATTGTGATACACCTCCACCCGCATATATTGGGGTGAGGTGGTAGGGACACTTTGTGTAGAGATTATGATATTGTGATACACTTCCACCCGCATATATTGGGGTAAGGCGGCAGAGCCGCTTTGTGTAGAGATCGTGGTATCGCGATACACCTCCACCCGCATATGTTGGGGTGAGGCGGCATGACCACTTTGTGTGAAGGTGGTTATAGAGGATCCCCTACTTAATATCTATAAATTTTAATGGAAGCTCTTAATAAATTTTCTTGAAGTTAATGGCTATCTAAGCCCTTTCACTGTTACTATGATTCATCATATTCATGTTATATTTTCAAGCCCTTGAATAGGTGTATTTGTATTGCGTAAGTGAACACTGTGAATGTTCTATGAAACACGCAAGTGTATTGTGTAAGTAAACACTGTGAACGGTCTATGAAACACACAGGTGTATTGTATAGGTGATACTGTGAACGGTCTATGAAACACACAGGTGTATTGTATAGGTGATACTGTGAATGGTCTATGAGACGCATAGGTGTATAATATGATATGTGAACACTAAGGACAGTCTATGAAATGTATATGTATAAAATAAAGGAGGAATGTGCCACTTTCATTGGCCTTGTTTGTACATGTTGTTATAATTACATTATATTATGTATTCCATGTATAGTTCATATGGCTTAGCTAATCCTAAGAGAAGTTTAAAATGATGCTGGTATAATAAGACTTGAAATGTGATTCTATGGTATGTTTCGTAGTTTCTTGATGTACTTTATTTGCCTCTTATTTGAGTTACCGTATTTTCATATGTTGTTTTGACTGCCTTACATACGAGTACTATTCCACATGTACTCACGTCCTTTTTGCCTGGGGCGCTGCATCTTTTAATGGATGCAGGTATACTTCTACAGGATGATATGGATCTTTGATAGGGATTTTCTTCACTACTCAGCTTATGGTGAGCCCGCTACAGTTATAGTGTGTGTTTGGGTCTAGTTCATTTTATGTATTTATGTAGATATTGTCATAGAATCTCCATGTACACTGTGGGTCATGTAATTAAAGATTTAAGTTTTGTCATGTATTTATGTTCACAGTATTTACAGCTATTTATAAAGCTGTGTAACCATCATGAGAAAGCATTTATGGGCCATTGAGCCAAATGTATTCAATATGAAAGTCAATATCTAACTATGTTATGGTAAATCATGCATGAGTAATGATGAGAGGTTAATGTAAATTAGGCTTGCTCGACTGGGTTTACTCAGTTGAGCGCCGGTCGCACTCCCTAAGTTCGGGGCGTGACAATTGTTCTTTAATAGAACCTCTCTCGATTATTCTCCTAAATAGGTTTAATCAATGATTCAACTAACCTCTTTTGATTACTAAGAAGAATCTATGAACTCAACCAATAAAATAATGCAAATATGTCACAAGTTATGCCTCTCAAAATTACACGAACAAGTGAATATAGACGCAACAGTTAAATCATCCAAAAAATACTTCAATACATAAAACTAGAGTTATAATCCACAAACAATCATCAATACACCAAATCAAACCCTAAAGCGAACTACTCCATAGATATCAAGCAATTCACCACAAATAAAGTTAAAGTAGAGAAAAACATACATTCAATCCAAAATCATGTCTTGAGTGAGGAAGGAATGATGAAATCCTTGTGCTCGTGTTCTTACCACTTCTCCTTAGCCTCCTTAGGTCGAATATGTGTCAAAAGTCCAGAAAATAATATTTTTCCATGTATTTATACTAAGTAGGGTCGGGCCTCCTAGCCGAAATTGAATTTTCACTCTATAAAAATTGCACAGGCACGCTGCATGGGGCGAAGCGCCAGGCAGGGCATTAGTGGGGAAATCTAGAGAGTTGATTCTGATAGGAAGCAGAGATTTGGGCAGCCGTGGCACACCGCGCGACGCCCCATGCGCCGCGGTTCTGGACCTTTCTCAAAGTAAGGATTGAATCTCGATTTTTGACGTCCAGACTTGGTTCTCGACCCTCGAACACGATCCGGCTTAATCCCTTGGGTTTTTACTCAGACTTTAAAGCTCCAAATCACTCCAATTCATTCCATAACATCTACAAAGCTCGGAATCACTCCTACAAGGCATAAAACACACAATAAGAGCAAAACACTATCAATTAAAGCTCAAAACGAGTAAAGTACAGTAAATTAGAGTGAAATAAGCGAGTAAAATACGGGATTATAGCCTTCCATCAATACCCCACACTTAAACCATTGCTCGTTTTCGAGCAATCAAACTACACTTCACATAGAATATGACCGTTTTCAACAACTCTCATAACTCATCACACCAAGAATATTTAAAACAGATTAAGTACAATACCGTAACATCCTAGCCTCAAGATTTGACTCAAAAGCACCACGCATTTCTCACAACCCGCTCACTTACTCTAATATAGAGGTCAACGACATTACCTTTCCTTCGTGAATCAAGTGCCCTCACACAACCATAGAGAGTAGTTCCACACTCTATAAAATTTAAGAACAATTAGGAACTTAAGATAGACAGAATTCACTCACTCTCAGAAACAACATTCATATACCACAAAAGATGTACTATAAGCTTGCCTGTAGTGTACTACTCTACTAATCGAGCTCATTCAGTCAAGGATCAAGTAGGACTTTAATGGATTGTAATATAGGCTCGAGGACGGTTAGGATACATTTAGATATAAGAGTGACTACACCTCTCTAAGTACTTCAATACATACAATTTACCTTTTAAAACCCCACACTTATATCAAACCATAACTCCACATTCACATCAATATACATTAACTCCCTACTTCTTTAAGCACAAATATATCAGGAGTTATCACTATCAAGGAATATTTTCCACAACAACACAACTATTTTTCTTTTTCTTTTCTTATTCAATTCAAGTGGCTCTTAATTTTTCAAAACAATGCACCTTTCTCCTTAATTCAATAGTTCCACTCAAAAGCCAAACCAACCACCCCACACTTCAACTTTTAGAAAGTTCATAACAAATTCAAGTGCTCATGAGAGGTCCAAGGTTAAAATAGATGGTCAATTCAAACAAATGGGTAAGGATTGCACTGTGGTTGCCAAAGAAATAGGCTTACAGGCTCAACGGGGTTAATTAAGATACATAACAATTAGGTGGGTAAAATCATATAACTGGCTCAACAAAGAAATGCCTATATCACTTCCAAGACTGAATAAAACTACTATTTCGCTTTGCAAACACACGGGGCAAGCTCTAAACATCAAATGCAAGGCATACAATACATAAAACCTCACACACACATGGCACATAACTCATTCAGAATCGGATTATCAAGATACTCTAGTCAAAGCAGTTAAGCAAAGTTAAGATCATACAATTTAAGGTACTTATACACGAGACAAAAACTGAGCCTAAGCGTCACAACTACAACACTTATTATTCTCAAGGCATAATAAAGTCAAGAGATATTGCTTTCAATTTCAATCATAGCACAAGGTTTCCTACTTCTAAAAATAAAAACTAACTACACCCGATTTAAACAAAACCCTTGAAAAAGAACCACGGCACAAAGAAAAACCAATGGGGAATTAATACACTACCTAACAAAAGAAAATATTTTTGTCTTTTTTCTTTCGACTTTAACCCCTCAAGAAACCCGTCGAATGATATCCATCTTCAGGGAAAATCAAAAATTCTTCAAATTTTATGTTTTTTTTTCAATTTTTTTAACTACTAAAACTAACACAACGAAAAAAACTAAACTAATATACATACATACATACAACATATCCCCTAACCCACACTTTAAGTTGTGGCATATTGCCATGACACACAATTAAAAAGCATAAGGTAAAAGAAACTTCCCTGAACATCTAGTCGGGGTCTGAGTCGAAGTCGGGCTTCATTCCTCGTGCCCAAACTAATGCGCACATCCATGCAGATAACTTCTTCTCATCCTTTTTTGGGGTACACCCCACACTTATCTTTCTCACTCACTGTAGCCTTTTCTTTCGAACCCTTCACTTTCCACTTAACACTTGCAACTGGTTTTTCTTTTTATGCCCCCTTTTCTACATTCATATCAAAAGTCACCGTCTCCTCACCCACTCTAAACATGAGTTTCCTCTCGTGTATATCTAATATAGCTCTACTGTCGTTAAGAATGGTCTTCCTAAGATGAGGGGGCCCTCCTTGTTTTTCTCCATATTCACCACTATAAAGTCTACAGGAAATACGAACTTATCTACCCAAACTAACATATCTTCCACTATCCCCTCGGGTATTAAAGTCATCTGGTCCGCCAACTACAAAGATATTAGCACTGACCTTATCTCTCTAATCTCCTTCTCTAGTTTTCTGTAAATAGATAGAGGCATTAAATTAATTGAGGCACCAGAATCACATAATAATTTATTAAAATGAATAGTTCCTAAAGAGCAAGCATTTGCGAGAGTACTTCTGTGAATGGTAAGTTTACATGAACATATTTCAGCATATCCAGAAATTTCTCAAACTGCTTGTCCAGCTTTTCTCTACATAACTTTTGAGGGAAAGGTAGAGCAGGCATATACTCGCTCTCATCAGTTTCCTCCCTTCTTGATTTTTCTTCCTTTTTCTTCTTCTCAATTTTCATTGGGCCTTTCTTCTTTTTATCAACATCATTCTTTAGTTGCTCCCCACTTTTATTTTCAAGTATCACCTCTTTTTGGATCGGGGAGGGATCTTTCAACACTTGCCCACTTCTCAGAGTTACAACATTCACTGTTTCTTTGGGATTCTTTTCAGTGTCAGCAGGAAGAGTGCCTGGAACCCTCTCATATAATATTGGTTCAATCTATCCACTTGTCTGTCCAGGATTTGCAAACTAGTGCCCAATTCTTTGATAGCTGCTCCATGAGCGTCCGACCTCTCATATGTCTTGATAATGAAAGCCTTCATCAGATCCTCTAGACCAGGCTGAATGGGTTGTTGAGGCTGAAATTATTGCCTCTGCTGATTTTGGTATGCTGGAGCTCCTTGTCCTTGCGGTCTAGAGTTATTTTGCTGCCAAGCATTCGCAGTACCTCCAGGTGAACTCCATGAAAATCTGGGGTGCCTCTGACCCATTGCATTGAAATTGTAGTTTCCCACAATATTTACTTCCTCAGTTGAGGCTTGACACTCATGAGTAGGGTGTCCTGTTCCACCTATATCACAAGTTGTGTGAGGCTTACTTTGTATTGAGGCTAAGGTCAGCTTCCTTATCTCTTTGGCCATAGCATCAAGTTGTACCTATACAGATGTGTTAGCATCAACCTGGTTAACACCAGTTGATCTTCTTCTCTCCACACTCTCAGAGGGCCATTGATTAGTATCTTCGGATAACTCATCAAGAATTGTAACTATCTCTTCTGGAGTCTTCTTCATCAACGGGCCTCCAACTGCATTGCTCAATGTTCTACATGAGGCTAGTGCCAATCCATCCTAAAATCCTTGGAGTTGCATCCAGAGTTCAATTTCGCTATGTTGACACTTTTGAATAATCTCCTTAAACCTCTCACATGCGTCAAAAATAGTTTTCGTATCTTTCTGGCATAAGTTATGGATTTTTCTTCTAAACTTGCCCGTTTTAGCTGAGAGAAATATTTATCAAGTAATTTTTTGGTCATCTCCTCCCATGTTCTAATCGAACCTGTAGGTAAGCTTCGAAGCCACTGTTTTGCGTCATCTTTGAGTTTGAAGGGAGATTCCCTCAAGTACACTGTAGCTCGTGACACATAATTGTAATGAAATGTGTTCATAATCTCCTCAAAGTCCATTAGATGTGTGTTTGGATCTTCATTTGGCTTCCTTCTGAAGACACAACAATTCTGAAGAGTTTGAAGCAACCCTTGCTTCAACTCAAAATTGTTTGCTGCAATTGGAGGTGGTCTAACACTTGATAAACCTTGATTGTAGACCGTTCTAGCATAATCGCCAGGTGGTCTCCCAAGCTTGGGAGCTATATTTCCGAACTGATCTGCAGCCAAGGGTTGATTTTGAGCAATTCTTCGACCCCTCTCTTCTTCATAGATAATCTGTGCATCTCTAATAGCTACTTCCTCAGCATCCCGTGCAGCATGTTCTATTTGTTGGGCTTCTTCTCTCGCAGCCAAATCTACATTATCCTCACCGTTTCCAGCCATAAGTTCTTTGGTTTAGGATTGCCGAACCTTTTCTGATGTCTCGGTGAGATTCTTATTCTTCCTCAGCTGTTGCAGTTGTTTTTCAATTCCCGACTCGTATGGTAGCACTTCCTTTACAAAAGTTCGAGTCATGCACCAATCTTAACCTGTAACCTACTGATCTCGTCCAAATCACACCTCAAAACAAGGATATGAAACGGTCGATTGCAATAATAATAACCCAACAAAGAGTCGGGATCGAATTCACAAGGAGTTTATATGGGAGTTAGGAGTATATATTCTAGTACGTGAGTTTGAACTATCTTAATTTACACTTCCACAAATTGGTTTTGGTTCTATTTCTATTTTTAAAACTTAGATTGCAAAGTTAAGAAATAAAACTAAAATAATTGTTTTTGTTGTTTTTCAAGTTTTTAAAAACCCTAGGGCTATGACCATCACCTAGGTGTTTGACTAATGGGATATAAACATTAATGATTATTTTGTTGATCGGGGTGTATTATAGCTATCAACTCTCAGTTGCCCACTCAATACCTCTCGGTCAGAGAATGGTTTTGCCCAATTTGGCTTTCACAAGACCAAATGGGTATTGCACAAAACGGTTGATAAAAGCTCAAGTCGGGTTATTACTATCTCTAGGTTGAACCCTTTAATTGGGTTAATCAATCTCTCGATTGACCCAGTTGCTTGTTAGCCAAGTTTTCCTAGACTAAATCTCTCTTTCTCAAGTAGAGACCAAGTTAAATAGGCATGAACTAATGTTTGAAACCATTAATTCCACAAATTAAAGCATGAACAAGGCTAAATAATAAACACACAATTATAAACAAGCACTAAATTAGATACCCATAAGGTTTACATACTAGGGTTGGGTCACAACCCTAGTAAAACTCTAGCTAGTAAAATTGAAGAAATAGAAGAAGAAATACTAGTTAAACTCATATTGTAAAGTCAAAATAATAAGATCTATGTTAAAATATCCCAAAATATAGAAAACTACTAAAAGAAGCAATGAAAAACGGCTAAAGGACTTGCTGATGTCAAAAACTAACCTAATTTTGTGAAACTCGTATATTTATACAAGGCTGAAAATTTCGGACAAATATGCCATTCGGGAGGTTCTGCGGCCGCACAATTCCATGTGCGGTCCGCAGAAGTCTTCATCTTGTAAGAGCTGGGATTCTGCGGCCGCATAATTCTCCACTACGACTGCAAGGCAATATTTCTGCGGTTCGCAAATTTATCACTGCGGCCGCAATTTGGTCTTCTGCTGTCCACATCCTTACTTTTGCGGCCGCAAGGCACTTCTTCTGCGGACGCACAATTCTTGTGCGGTCCGCAATCTTGAGGGACTTGGACTTTGGAAATTTGTACACCCACTGGAGTTTATCTACTATTCTTCATTTGCGGCCACACAATTCCTATGCTGTCCGCAGTTTGCTAGGAAACCTGTTGGGATTTTCATCATTGTTTGCGGTCATAGATGAAATTATGCGGCTCGCACTTTGCAAGCTCTTGTGCCTTTTGTTGCCTTGTGTTTTAATTACTCCTTGTTGAGTCAGATTTCATCTCGGGAGTCCAACTTCCAATATTCCTGTAATTTTGCACATTTCATCAGTTTCAGGAACACAATTAAACACTTTTAGACTAAAATAAAAGCTAAAAGACGTTAATAAGCAGTTAAAATCTCCACTTATCAACTGCGCACAGTCAAAGAACACCAACCATAAAAAGAGAAAAATAAAATTAAATAAAAAGAAAAAAGAAATTCCTGAATTAGCACTACAAACTATTTCAAATATTGTTGATGTCCAATCCCCAGCAACAACGCCAAAATTTGACGAGCTCGAAAAACACACTTAAATTATGCTCGCTAGTCAAATATAGTATAGTATAATATCGTATCCACAGGGATTGTAGTTAAACAGTATTTTCGTAGTTTCTAGCTTGATTGTTATCCAGGAGAATCAACAATTGAGATTTATATGATTAATAACAAAAACTAACTAAGAATCTAAAGTTATTGACTAATGACTATCGCAACAAAGGTAAGTAAGGAAGTTATCAGTGGGAGAAAATATGGGTTGATAGGATAGGTGCAAGATAACTGTTTGGGATCTAACTCTAGATAATTCACTTTTAATGTTTAAGTGAGTCTCAAATTCACTGAATTATTAGTTCAAACATTCAGCAAAAATTCCTCTCTCGATTAAGTCTTAACCTCACAAGATGAACCAATTTAAGCACGTGAAGATATGCAATAATGCGTAGTGGATTGGTCTTTTGGAGAACGTCTCTCCTAACTAGGTTTAATCAATAATTCAACTAGCCTCTTTCGATTACTAAGAAGAATCTATGAACTCAACCAACAAAATAATGCAAATATGTCACAAGTTATGCCTCTATCGATTACATGAACAAGTGAACATAGATGCAACAGTTAAATCATCTAAAAAATACTTCAATACATAAAACTAGAGTTATAATCCACAAACAATCATCAATACACAAAATACATCCCTAAAGAGAACTACTCCATAGATATGGAGCAATTCATCACAAATAAAATTAAAGTAGAGAAAAATATAAATTCAATCCAAACTCGTCTCTTGAGTGAGGAAGGAATGATGAAATCTTTGTGCTCATATTCTTCCCACTCCTCCTTATCCTCCTTAGGTCGAATATATGTCAAAACTCCAAAAAAAATTATTTTTCCATGTATTTATACCAAGTAGAGTCGGGCCCAGACGAAATCACCTTCTCCTAGCGGAAATTAGATTTTCACGCTATAAATATTGCACAGGTGCGCCGCATGGGACGACGCGCCATGTAGGGCATTGATGGGGAAATCTAGAGAATTAATTCTGACAGGCAGCAGAGATTTGGGCAGCCGTGCCGCCCCACGCGCTGCGGTTGTGGACTTTTCTCAGAGTACGGATTGAATCTCAATTTTTGACATCCAGACTTGATTTTCGACCCCCGAACACGATCCCGACTTAATCCCTTGGGCTTTTACTCAGATTTTAAAGCTCCAAATTACTTGAATTTATTCCATAACATCTACATATCTCGAAATCACTCCTACAAGGTATAAAACACACAATAAGTATAAAATACTATTAATTAAAGCTTAAAACGAGTAAAGTGTAGTAAATTAGAGTACAATAAGCGAGTTAAATACAGGATTATAGCCTTCCATCAGCATGTCACTTTTACTCTATAACCATTAGAAAGTGACACAGGATAAGGCACAGGTAAAGGAGTAAGATTTTATAGAAAATTTTTATTAGAGGTCATATGATCAGTAGCACCAGAGTCAACTATCCAGGTCAAATCTATTGATTGAGTTAGCATGCAAGAACCAGAACTAGAACCATTCAGCAGATCAACAGTCAGTGGAGTACTAGCAAAATTGGAAGAAGCCATCAGATTAGACTAAGGATTAGAATCTGACAAGTGGGACTGTTGCAGTAGAGTCATCAACTGATTGTGCTGTTGCATACTCAGATCGAAAATCACAGAACTTTGCTCATGAGAACTAGAGACACCAGAATAAGAAGAACCAGCGATGTGATAATGCCCACTATCAGAAGACTCAGGTTCAGCAGTAACATTTGCTGCAGTTCTTCTACTCTCAGTGAATTTGAAGTTAGAGAGAAAATCATGAAGTTTATAACATTTTTCAATCAAAGAATTTTTGCAGTATCTGCAGAATAAGGAACCCTTGGTCTGATCAACATGTATCTTCTAATCAAAAGTTTCCCTCTGGTTGTATTGTTGTTTTGGTGGAGGAAGAAGAGGCTTAGGAAAATGACTAGCATTTGCATTGAATGAGGCTGACTCGGAATTGAATTTAGGAGTAAAATTCACATATCTCTGACTCTCATCTTGGAGCAAGATATTGTAAACAATATCAAGTGAAGGTAGTGGTTGCATCATAAGAAGATTACCCCTAACACTAACATAAGTTTCATTGAGCCCCGTTAAAAATTGATATACCTTGTCTTCCTCTAACTCCTGTTGTAAACCAGATTTAGCAGCACAATTACACGAACTCACACGATTCTTACGGATGAAAGCCAACTCATCCCATAACTTCTTTAATTTGTCAAAGTATGATGCTATGTCAAGAGACCCTTGACAAGTAGAGGCTAACTCTTTCTTAATCTCAAAAACTTTGGTTTCATTTACAGTTCCATATTATTTTTCAAGTTGATTCCAAATACTCTCAGCTGCTTCAGAATATTGAACACTCTCAGCAATTTTAGGCGATAGGGAGCTGATTAACCCAGATATTACCATATTGTTACACTTATTTCAATGACATAATTCAGGAGCATCATCAGCAAGTTTAAGACATGTTCCATCTATAAAATCTATCTTATTTTTTGCTGACAAGGCCACTATCATATTTCTCTTTCAAACCCCAAACCCAATTCCAAAAAAATAGAACTTGCACTAAATAAGTACCTGAAATATCAGAGGGATGTATGAATAAAGGACCAGAAGGATCTAGAGTATATGTGGAGTTAGCAATAGTAGAACTAGTTACAATCATATTTGATTCAATAGAGAACAAAATTATACATGCAATGAGGCAATTGAGGGTTAAAATCACTTAAACAAACAGAGAAAGGTTCACACTAACGATGTATGAGAGAATAAGGTAAGATGTACCACACTTCTTCGCAATTGGAAGAAGACGACCTCCAGGGTCGAAACTAACTTCAACTAACCTCTTGGAGCTCACAAACACGAAAAAAATCCACTCGAAACCAGAACAATGTCAGAGCCCCGAGTTCAATTTCTGACCAAAACCAAATCCTCGTTCGTAACTTCTCTGAACAAATTGAAATCACTGAAAAATATCAAAATAAACCATCGCAGAGCAGCAAAAACCGAAAACTACTGTATAATAGAGAGGCGACATGGAACTGATGAAATCGAAGATGAAGAAAACTTCGACAAAACTTTGTGAGGGTAATATCGGATGAATGCGAAGGACCGGATCTATAAGAATATGTACTCTGATACCATGATAACTTTGAAAATAACTGAATTCTCCATGAAAATCTAACTAGGGTTCATGAGAGCAAAATGAGAGAGAAAGAGAGGCTTAAGATTTTTTTTGTATATTAGAATGGCAAAACTGTCCAAATGTGTACAAACTATACTATATATACATTAGGCCAAAATGTCTGGAATCCGGAAAAATATAAGTCAAAACTTAGCAAAAACAAAAGCCTATACAATTAACTTATACACAATTGAGCCTATTTCTGCCGAGACCCAAATACCAAATAGCCTTCAAGTCCAACAATACATGCTATAAAAAATAAACTGACCGACTATTAACAATAATAAAAATAAAAGAGGAAAATCATAAATATCATTTATTTATATCTACTAGTTTGCCAAGAGCGTGCGGAATTCTTTATTCCACGAGCCAATTTGAATGAGACTGAATAAGCAGAAGAGTTGGATTTAAACAAAGAGGAGAACACTGCTTGGGAAATGGAAATGGAGTCGTAAGTTAATTAGGATAAGATCAATCAACGAGACATTGAAACGTTACTGATACTGAAGTGAAAATGTCAGTGCGGAGGGTGATAGTTCATATCCAAAAGATATTAAGATGTGAGTTACATTAGCTAGCGTTTGGCCATAAATTTCTAAATTTATTCTGAAAAATTTGATTTGGGTGAAGTTTGGTTTGAAGATGAAAATGTGTTTGGACATCAATTTTCAAAATATATTTTCAAAATTTATTCTGAAAAAATATGAAATATGACTTATACCCACAAGTTCTAAAAACTATCACAAATACCTAACAGTACCATTATCAATAACATTCATTATATTATCGCAAACCATAGTCCTGAACATAAATAAATTTGATACAAAATTATTATTTTTATAGTGAATTACATGATACACTATCATGTGACCGAAAAGAGGAAGCAACATTGTTACAAAATAATAAATGGTGGGCTCTTTTATAAAATATAAAAGTTTGGGGTAATTTTTAAAAAATGTAATAGGGATATTTTGGTCCAAAACCAGAGCTGGTTTTGGGATTTGGGATTTGAGATTTGGAATTTTGCCAAAATATAAAAAAAATCTATAGCCAAACATGTGTTTATCAAATAAAATCCAAATTTATTTTGGATAATCTATGACCAAACGAGTCCTTAATTTACCCGAAACAACAAAAGGAAAAAGTCAAAAAGTGATTAACTGTTAGTACTGTACATCAGATAACTCGATGCTCTGATTTGCCTTTTCTATACTGATTTTGTCTTGTGAACAGTAAATACCAAATAGGAGTATCTGCAATTCATTCTTTCCATTTTCCTCCAAGTTTCCTTGTGAGAACCGTAAATACCAAATATGAGTTAAAATTAGAGGATCTTATGAGAACCAATTATTATTACATCTCCAATATACAGAGGAAGAATATTACTTTGGTGAACTTTTACCAAATCCTCTTATTTTAGAATGCTTGAAAGTTATTTATATTCCAAAAAGTCAAGTATTCTTTTTGTTTGATGAGACTGTTTGTTATAGAACAGATAATTAACCAAATCCATTGTTTGTTTAATAACCATGGATAAACTAATAAATGCAGCGGCATAACCAGAAATCTCGTCAAGAGTATTCAAACTTTAGTGAAATCAATACGCACTATATATATATATATATATATATATATATATATATATATATATATATATATATATATATATATATAGCAAATAGTAAGTATAAAACCAAAGGAAAGAGAGATCTAGAGGGTTTGTATTATGTAGAGAGCTTTTGTTGATTTTTTTATTTTATAGAACTTGACTTTTAAATTATAAACTTTATTTAAGAAATAACTTTTAATCAAAAAACTACTTCTAAGATTAGTTTTTTTGTTTTTACACAATTTTTTTAATTTTAAGAGTTAGTTATTAGAAAATTTTGTACATTAAAAAATAGTCAAATTGACCATACACGGTGGTCTACGTTTAGTTTTGGAAAACAAAAAGGGGAAGATTATAAGGATTCTAACCCTTGAACAATACCTTAATTTGAACACCTAGTACAACTAGGCTAACTCACTCAATCACATTATGGTTCAAAATATAATATATATAATCATATAAAATAATAATTGACCCATATACATAATTTTCCGGCGAAGAGCTAGTGTTCGCTTAACCACGTAAAAATTACACGGGGCGCCCTATTTGGTCGGCCTAATTTAACCTATATCCACTTTTTAAAAAAATTTTAACTTGTACCCACTTTTTAAATAACTTCACGTCTCTTTCTCCTCCTCTTTCTTCTCCTTCGTTTTCTTCTCCTCCTCCTTCTTTTTCTTCTTCTTCAGGTGACAATGATTTTATACGGTAGTTGTGAACATATTTTAATGTTGTTTATGATGTTTTACAATGGCGAGCTGTTATGACGCTTTATTTTTTACTATTGCTTAGGATTCCTTCTCTTTTTTTTCTTAATTGCAAAATGGGTTCATTAGATTTATTGGTGTTTTGACATATTGATGATTGGGGTTTGTTCCTGATGATATTTGGAGGTTATGTTTCAATTTTGAGCTTATTTCGAATAAATTTAGGTATTAAATAGTATATTGGATTGTTATAATTCGAAGAACAATTTTCTGTTTCTGGGAAATTTGTACTTCAGGCCTATTTGGCCTTAAGTGTATAAAAACGTTAGTTGCACTTCAGAACTTTTGGCCTTAAGTGCATCTGAAGTGCAATTTTTCACTTCAGACTTATTGGCCTTAAGTGTAGCAAAACGTTTGTTGCACTTTAGACCTTTTGGCCTTAAGTGCATCTGAAGTGCAATTTTTCACTTCAGACTTATTGGCCTTAAGTGCATGAAACCATTGGTTACACTTCAAACCTATTTGGCCTTAAGTGCATCTGAAGTGTAAATTTTCACTTCAGACTTATTGGCCTTAAGTGAATGAAAACGTTTGTTGCACTTCAGACTTTTTCGTCTTAAGTGCGTCTGAAGTGCAAATTTTCACTTCAGACTTATTGGCCTTAAGTGCATCTGAAGTGCAATTATTCACTTCAGACTTATTAGCCTTAAGTGGATGAAATCATTGGTTGCACTTTAAACCTATTTGGCCTTAAGTGCATTTGAAGTGCAATTTTTTCACTTCAAACTAATTTTTTTTAACTTCAGGCCCGATAAGTCTGAAGTTGATCGTAAAATAGGTACGCTTGCAAACTTTTTTGTAAAGTGGATATAGATTCACTTGTGATCCCAAAACCGGGTATAGATGCAAAAGCCCCTTAACCACGGTTGAGATAGTGTGGCTACGCAACTGAATGAACGATCTTCTCTAAGAGAATTGTGGAACAACATCCTTAATTGTAACGCCAACTCTGACAGACGAGATAAAAATGCTAATATGTCTGGAAATACAAATATGGACTTATTTGGACACAATTGCTGATTCCTTGGAGAACTATGCATGCTTTGTAGTTCTCCAAATAAATTTGGTAAGACAAATTCTGGGCTTGCATTATTAACTCTTAAAATGATGTCTGAAGTTCTTAAGGTTACTATTTTCAACTTTGAAATTACGTAATATGTAAATGTAAAAGGGGATAAAATTGGACTTCTAATGGGAGGCGAATCATGGAAGTTCTCTTGAGTTTAGGGGCGAGTTTCACCGAAGGAGGATATCCAATGGCATCTCAAGAACAAGATACAATTGAACTATTAAAAAAGAAGTACTCCTTTTTTTTTCAATTATAAATTTTTGGAATAATGATTTATACCCACAAAAGTAT
Source organism: Nicotiana tomentosiformis (assembly GCF_000390325.3). Classification (NCBI taxonomy): domain Eukaryota; kingdom Viridiplantae; phylum Streptophyta; class Magnoliopsida; order Solanales; family Solanaceae; genus Nicotiana; species Nicotiana tomentosiformis. Next base: position 124,890,410 of record NC_090814.1, on the reverse strand, counting down.
TATGATATATTTTAGATAATAAATTTTAAAATTTTATCTCTTTCTTAAAATCCATACACAATCAAATACGGATGAGACTCCTCTCCATTTCCATGTCTCTCCATTTCTCCAAGTTCCTATTTGGATGCGAGCCACATGTCATAGTTAAAAATTGAAGATTGAAATTTAATTACTAAAGCAAGGTCTTAACCATGATGATTAGAATAATAAATATTTACTTTATTTGTTCTCCAAATTTGCTGTAACCACATGATTCTAGCTAAAAACATTACCTAATTCATTTTTTTTAAATCTCTCTTTTCCTACTTTATTACGAGCTCATCTTTTTTTTTTTTGAACAATTTTTTTTCTTTGTCTCAAATTCATAGTCTTTATATTTTGAGTTAATCTTTTCTTGATTCTTTGTTGTATATTCTCTTTTTCTTTAATTTGTTCCGTACTTCTTTTCTTTTTTTCTTTTAACAACTAACAAATCAATGAGTGGCTCGCTAGAGTTTTAACATCCTAGCTACATAATTTTTTAAACTTAAATTATACAAATATCTTTTTATTTTTTTAATTTTAATATTATACGTATTGTTCTCACTAAGCATTAGATGCCTATTTTTCTCATCTTTGATGGGAATGTAAGAAAAACTAGACAAAAATAAAGAACTCGTAACTATACTAAAAGAAAAAAATGTCAAAATGAACAATCAAACAAAAAGAGAAGAAAATCTCATAATAAAGCAAGAAAAGGAGAGATTTGTATTCAAATATACATGGATGGGATAATATTTTAGCTAGAATCATGGGATTACAACAAATTTGGAGAACAAATAAAGTAAATATTTATTATTCTAATTATGATTAAGACCTTGCTTTGGTAATTAAATCTCAATCTTTAATTTTTAATTATGACATGTGGCTCTCATTCAAATAGAAACTTAGAGAAATGGAGAGACATGAAAATGGAGAGGAATCTAATCCATCAAATACTATCATGAATATTGGGGCGGGGGAGTAGTAACTATTAATTGATGCAAACCCGGAAAATTCACAAAGGACGGACTTTATTTGATAGCGTTAATGGATAACAAAAATTTGGTATAAGAGTATGTCTTTTGGTAGAATTTATTACATTATTATATATTTGGTCCGAATTTGTTTCAGAAACTTTGGCCACAACATGCGAAAATGATACTTTCCTTTCGTACGTAAAAATTGCATGGGGCGCCCTATTTGGTCGCTCTTTTTTAACTTATACCCGTTTTATTTTTTCGTTTGCATCCGTACTCATTTTTTTTGTTAAAAGCGTTTTAAAAAGACGATTTTGCCCTTCAGGACTATTGACAAAACGGTAGACTGCAGGACAACACTTCAGTATATTTTGGCATGAAATTTTAGCAAATGAACTAAATAACTTAAGCATGTTTAGTCTGAAGTTTTAGCAAATGAACTAAATAACTTAAGCATGTTTAGTCTGAAGTTTTAGCAAATAAACTAAATAGCTTAAGCATGATAAGTCTGAAGTTTTAGCAAATGAACTAAATAACTTAAGCATGTTTAGTCTGAAATTTTAGTAAATGAACTAAATAACTTCAGCATGCATTAGCAAAAACTCATTAGAAAATTATATATTGCAAGACAAAAACTTAAGCATGTTTAATTTGAAATTTTCGCAAATGAACTAAATAATTTCAGCATGTTTAGTCTGAAATTTTAGCAAATGAACTAAATAACTTAAGCATGTTTAGTCTGAATTGCAAGACAAAAACTTAAGCATGTTTAGTCTAAAGTTTTCGCAAATGAATTAAATAATTTCAGCATGTTTAGTCTGAAATTTTAGCAAATGAACTAAATAACTTAAGCATGTTTAGTCTGAAGTTTTAGCAAATGAACTAAATAATTTCAGCATGCATTAGCAAAAACTCATTAGAAAATTACATATTGCAAGACAAAAACTTAAGCATGTTTAGTCTGAAGTTTTCGCAAATGAACTAAATAACTTCAGCATGTTTAAACTGAAATTTTAGCAAATGAACTAAATAACTTCAGCATGTTTAGTCTGAAATTTTAGCAAATGAACTAAGTAACTTCAGCATGTTTAGACTAAAGTTTTGGATAAAACTCATGGCAAAACTGTTGACTGCAGGATAAATAACTTCAGCATGCATTAGCATGAAGTTTTAGCTTCAATGTAAAATAACTTCAGCTGCTACTGTATTTGGCTGAAGTTTTACACCATCTCGCATGCTAATGAATAACACCTGGTACTGTAAAACAACGTCATCTCCAAAGGCCAAACGTTAGCATTCTGCTACGTTTATCAAGGCTTGTTTTACAGTATGCTAATGCGAATGAGGTCATCTCCAAAGTAGCATGCTAATGCTAATAATATCAGGGGTGTAATTGTCATATTATTACGAATTTTTTATCAATTGGCTACCAAATCAATAATTTTTAAAAATAGGGTACATGTTAAAATGTGATACAAATATACGGTACGGGTACAAATTCCGGCTAATATTTTAAACAAGTTTGGTACTTCAAATTTTCTTGACCACGTGATTGTTGTCAAGAAGGACTACTGAGGACAAAGACAGGGCTAATAAATTTAGAATAGAATATTCAAATAAATAAAGTTGAATTTGTGATTATGATTTCACGTAATAATAGATAAGTTAATATCTCTCCCGCATTTTTTTCCATATTCAAAAGCGTAAGGGAAAAGTTTAAGTTATTTATCTATTTGTTTTTTGATTCCTGGAGATAAAGAGCAAGCTTCCGTTGCCCTTGACAAAACAATATAATGAGTAAATCTGTAAATGGAAAGAAAGAAAAAGAAAGTTAAAAAAAGATCGCAGGGAAGGGGAAATACTCACGATATTAGGGAGAGAGTCGTCCAATGAAGCGTCGACACGCAGCGGAGAGTAAAAGGTCGAGAATGTCACTTTTAAGGTTGTTGTTCATGTCCAATAGGTATTACGATGTGAAACATTAATTTACCCAAAACCCACAAAAAGCAAAATATCTGGAAAGTAATAATATACAGACTACCCCTTAGTTATAGCTAACTGTAACTAAGTAGGGTAACTCTAGGTGCCCTCATCCCCATTCCCCACTCAAATGACTATACTTGTATCCACCCGTAAAATACTCCCTCGGTTCAATTTAAATAACATACTCTTTTTATTAGTTATACATTTTTTTATTTAGAAATAATTTAATTTTAAACTTTTTATTTTATCAATTTTTACCCTTAATGAGAAGTTTTTATAGCCACACAATGTCATTGTTCCCACAAAACTTTTGTCCCTTAAGCTTTTAGGATCACATATTTTAAAAGTCTTTTTTTTCCTTAAATTTTGTGTCAAGTCAAACTATATCATCTAAATTGAAACAGAAGAAGTATGTTGTAATTGTTTTTCTTACAATACTTCTAAAAGTTAAGCTTTCATAGTGAGTTAGGTATCATTTTTACCAATAACAACAATAACTACAACAACAACAAACTCCGTATAATTCCACGAGTAGGGTTCGACGAGGATAGAGTGTACGCACACTTTACCCATGTTTGGTGAAGATAAAAAAACTGTTTTCGATAAACCATTGACTCAAGCAAAAAAGGAAAAAAGAAGAAAAAGAAGAAGATATTTTACCAGTTTATCAATTAATGATTATCCCATAATTTAATTCTATATAATTAACTCATAAGCGATTTGAATTTGTAAATTTTTTCTATACGAAATAAAACTTAAAATCCAATATATTTCTATATAGAGGAATTAGTACACTTTTTAGGGTATGCAGGGCCACTTGACTCTAAGGGTAAAATATAAATGTACATTCCTCAGGTGAGATCCATAGGATCCTGATGACTTGGTTGGTTTGAGAATACATAATCATTAACCTGATTTATTAATTCTTTTCCTTTTTTGTTTTAAGTGAGAGGAGGTCGTTTTTTCGAATACGGTATTGTTTGTGTGGGGGGGGGGGGGGGTAGGGGATAAGAAAAATACCAGCTGGTTATAGGTAAGGGACCAAAGATACAGAAGCCCCAGGGTTTCCATTTTTTTCATCTTCTCTCCCCTCTTTCATTTCACTCATTTCATTTAATTTGGTACCCTTTTTTAATCTTTGCACTACTAAAAGTAGTTCCAGCTGCTAACCAAGAGTGGAATAATCCCTCATATCATCTCTCTGGCAAATTACAAAGATAGAAAGAAAGAGAAAAGAGAATAAAAATGGGAAGAGGAAGAGTAGAGCTGAAGAGAATAGAGAACAAAATAAACAGGCAAGTTACTTTTGCTAAGAGAAGAAATGGACTTCTCAAGAAAGCCTGTGAACTTTCTGTTCTCTGCGATGCTGAGGTTGCTCTTATCATCTTCTCTAATCGTGGTAAACTCTATGAGTTCTGCAGCACTTCAAGGTATTACAAAAATAACCTCTTCTTCCTACTAAATCTCTTTCGGTTTATATATATAATAACACCTTCTTTTCTATATATATATATATATATATATATATATATATATATATTTTCTTTTTTTCTTGCTACTTCTCTATGTTTTCTAGGGTCTGGTTTTCTTATATGTGGAAGTTCAAAAAAAAATTGCAAATTTCTGGTCTTCAATGACTTCATTTATTCTTACTTCATTAACTTTGGTTTAACGAGTTCCATTCTCTCTCTCAGTTCAATTTTTATGCAAGATCTGATTTGTCTTAATATGCCGTAATTTTACCACATATATATATGATCGAATTCTCTCTCTATACTCAAGATTTGATTTTTCATTTGGGATATCAACTATTTTACAATTCTTCTTTCATTTTTCTGAGGATCTACTTCTTTCTGTTATCATCTTGTAGTATTTGTTTTTTAAACTATTTGGCATATGTAAAAATTGATGTTGTTCGTTTTATTTTTTCTGGACAGTCTTTGCTATATAAGTTTTTATAACTGAATATTTTTGAAATTTTATTTCCTTTCCCCTTAGAGTCATTCTTGGCTTGCAGATAGATTTCTATGAATTTGATTTCTAATTTAAAAAAATTATCATCCTTTGAATGAAACTATTGAGCACTAAACACCACTCACTAAAGGAACTACCAAAATTTCTGAAAACCTAATCAGCAATTTTCCACGTTACTTTCATACAGCATTTCACTGTTAAGATTTGATTTGCAGAGGTGTCATGTTTGACAGTCCAAATACTGCTACTTTTGTTCTTTGATTCCCAAGAGTTAAGACGGAGCTAAGGCTGCTTAGTTTCGAAGCTGCCAAAGCTTTAAATCCCTTTGTAAAAAATATTAATAGAGTAATGATTATAAAAAATGTACTCCATTATTTAAAAGTAGAATGGATATTTCCACCAGATAATTGTCAATATTTGTGACCAGGAGTCTATATATTTTGGTAATTTGAGTGCTTGAACCATGTTGAGCAATATAGTTTGATTATTAAATAGATACATTTTCACTTATATTTGTGATATTTGTTAATAAATTTAAATAACATGAGTTAATCCAGACCTGTTACATATATTTCCACCCGTCATTTCTTTTATTTCACTATATATTCAAAACGAGAATTCTTTTGAGCAATGACTTCTGTTTGTTAATTGATAGAAATAACCTCTTTATGTATTAGGATTCTTCATAACATGCAAAATTCGCAACCAGAGAACTTTGGTATTACATGAGTATAGAGAAAAATTTAGAACAAATATTGCTGTTTTTGTCTGAAGAGTAGATCTCTTATGCAAAAAAGTTAAAAGAATTTCGATTTAATAAGAGGAGATAGTCACCTGAAATTACTAAGCTCCTCTTTGGCCATAGATTTTGGCTATAATTTTTTTTTGAAAACATTGTTTATTCATGGGAATATAATTAGGTTTTGGAAAAAAAATCAACTTCCCAAAAACTTGTTAAGGGTAGTTTCTGGGTGAAATTTTTTTGCTCCACTCACAAAACTTTAACTTTTATTTCAAATAAAATTCATGTTCAATCATAACTTTAACTTCCAAAAATTATTTTTCAACACAACTTTAAAAACTCTTTTCTCACGTTTCAACCAAATCTATGTCCAAACACTAGCTAAATATGTCAATTTTCATTCTTACAGCATGATGAAAACAATTGAAAAATATCAACGTTGCAGCTATGCTACTTTGGAAGCCAGCCAATCAGCTACTGATACTCAGGTAAGTATTCATGTACTCTTTTCTTCATCTTAGCTGTGATAATATTATTCAGTAAGTGATTCTTTATTGGAAAACAAAGTTAATCTATAAGATGATTCTTTTTCTTTCACTTCGTGTCATTAATTTAATTAAACATTTTCATTCTTTGATCAGTTATTCTTTTTAGGAAAGAAGGTTATTTTCAAAAACTGTGTTGCAACCAAACTCAAAGAAAAGGCTTTGAGTTTTAACACTTTTCCTTGGTTGAGTTTGGTTGATGTGATGTTGTCTCTATCAAATTAACTTTTCAGTCATTGCTAATTTTAGTGTTCTTTTCTCAACAATCACGACCGCATGTAATGTACAGGTCAAGTTAACATTTTAAACTTTGCTACCATTCTTCTTGTTGTAGATGTTGTAATTGGTAAATTATTATTCAACATGAAACATACTTATCATCATAATCTATATTTCTTTCATGTATAAGAGATAGTCAGTAATGTATACACTTTGATGGGAAACACAGGAATGCAATACCATCTTACTTGGTTATACTAATTTGTAGAACATAGCATTGATTATGTTTGGAAACAATAATCTTGATTATTTTTAAATAGGGGGCCTAAAAGCACAATTTTGTCCCTAATGGAAATAAAGTAGGAATGTGATCATTTCCTACATTTTATAGATGATGAGCATTTCACATCGCATATTCGTTATCATTTTCTTGAGTTACTACACAATCTATAATCTCAACACCAAGCCCTTGATATTTTAATTCACGGTAGAATTGGAATAGTATACTACACAAAAGACAACACTTTTTTCTGCAGGTTAGATTAGTTAGATTTTTTAAGTATAATTGATTAAACTCCTTAATTATGTGAAATCATGGAAAAGTTAAAATTGCTTAATTTTGTGACAGAACAACTACCACGAGTATTTGAGGCTAAAAGCTAGAGTTGAGCTCCTTCAACGATCTCAGAGGTAAGTTCTTAATCATCTAATTATACTCCCTGTATATATACCCATTGATTTGTTACCTTTTATGAAAATAATTACACAGAAATCTTCTTGGGGAAGATTTGGGGACATTAAGTACCAAGGACCTCGAGCAGCTTGAGAATCAATTAGAGGCGTCCTTAAAGCAAATCAGGACAAGGAAGGTAAATTACTTTAATCTTATGCCCAGTGGTCATTTTCACTACAAAAACAAGCGTGAGAATTTATAAGTTAAGTAAATTACTAGTGTGAACTTATATGAATGATTCTAAATTTCTATTACCTTTTTATAATACTGTAATACCTTGATTGCTGCCTCCAGTACAGGTTTTATTTGATAGATTATTTTTCGGACCAGTTCTCTTTCAAGCATTTTTCTAACAACTGTTGTGGGTGTGGGAGGACTAAAGTAAATTAAGCAGGAGAAAAGAAAAGCTATTGTGATAATAAAAACCTTTAACGTAGCATATAAGGTTACTTCTCTTGTTGAGCTACGACTCCATCTTCAACATTATAGGTACAACTGCGAGTTTAACTAGTTTGTTTTTCCTTTCAATACTCAAGGGTCATTTCGGTAGAGATTCGTAAATTGTAACAAAATATTGTTTTATGCGATAAATAATAGTAATTTAGAATTCATTATTGCTGGTAAAATGACCATGTAAGAATTATTACTAGGGATTGCTTACTTTAAAAACTCTTTTATGTCTAATTTCTCATAACCATGTATTGCAATAACGTGTTTTCTTATTCTATGTTTTTATCCGACATAAAGTAATCAGATGCGTAGCTAGGATTTTAACCTTATGGTTTCAGGATCATAATCCTTTTAAATTACTGTGTTCTAAATTAACAATTTGTACATATTCATTGGATTTATTAATACAAATACCCGGTTTGAATAAAAGTTACTGAGCTCGGCCGAACCCGCATCGTGGCTCCACCCCTGAAAGTAATACATATATTCTTGCATGGCCTATGGAGCGATTAGTTTTTGTTGTATAACCAACCAAATGTTGTGTTACATTTGCAAACCTTTATGATGTGATTAATTTGATTAATAAATTTATAAGGATTTTGGGCTTATTTCTCTATCGGCTTAAGATTGTTTTATTTGCAAGATGTCTCACATAAGAAATAAGCAATTCTACTGAACATTCTTTGTTTTGCCCTGCAGACACAATTCATGCTGGATCAGCTTGCAGACCTTCAACAAAGGGTAATCATTATGGTTATAAGTTCTAATCCTTAATTTTCTATTATTAATTAAAGGAAGAGAGAGTTATTAACTTATTTCTAAGCTATGAATTTGGCAGGAGCAAATGCTGGCAGAATCTAATAAACATCTCCGGAGAAAGGTAAAAAAAAGAGATAACCAATCGATCAGATCAAATTTCTCTCTTATTCTTTTCTCTAAGTGTTTTGAAGTCATATTGTGCTTTTATGGTGTTTGTCAGCTGGAAGAAAGTGCAGCTGGAATTCCTCTTCGATTGTGTTGGGAAGATGGAGCTCAAGCAATGCAACTCAACCGTCTCCCTCAAACTGAGGGTTTCTTTGGATTGACTTCTTCTCCTCAATTTGGGTAACTATTAATCTCGGATATTTGTTGTTTTGACTAACTGAATTTGCTTCAAAATATTTGTTGTTTTTGAGAAACAAGGCTCATTTTGTTACTTTTATCCCCCTTCAAAATCTACCCTTACTATCTCAATTATGTTTTGACTATTACTTAAATTTTATTGTACGTATCGTTAAATCTGTTGTTACGTAACGATGTAAAGTGTACTTTCCATGATCGATTTTCTTCAAAATATATAATGTTATACTGGAATGACTGATTTGGTGTAGAACGACCGAAGAGTAGTTTAGACATACACTCATGATTAAGGCTATAATTAAATGATTTTTCTTAAGCTATGTGCAAAAAAACATTAGAAGGCAGATAATATAGACTAAGGTAGTAAATAGTTTCGACCTTTTAACTTCAATTAATGGACCAATACTAGCATTATACACAGTTTCATGTAATTAAGTATTCATTCTTTCTGGTAATTACATTTATTCTGGTTATTTTATACAGATACAATCATGTGGGTACGGATGAGGTGAATGGAGGAGCATCAGCTCATAATATGAATGGATTTATTCCTGGGTGGATGCTGTAAATCTGATAAATCAAGGCAGCTGCTCCATCTTGCTTCAACGAAATAAAATAATAGTATATTGCATTTTCTTTTCGTTTGTTGCAAATTGTTTTTGGAAACTCTTAAGAATTATTGGGCAAGGACAATAATATGTATTCATAAGTTGTTACTATAACATTTGAATGGTCCTGCTTGATTTGCCATTATGTATTTCTGCTTGTATTCCATGTAATTAAATGGAATTGTTGTATTATTAATTGTATCTTTGAATCATATTGATGTGTTGATTTTGGACGCCATAAATTTCAAATATGCTTTTCCATATTACATGATTTAGATGAGTGATGCTCGTTTTCTGTTGCAGACTGTTGTCTGCAGCCAATTTGTTATAAATGTAGTGACTTGTCCTTAGTTGGGGCTTTGGGTTATTTATGGACAACTTGGGTCTTCACGTGAACAAGGTTCCTAGTATAATTGTGACAATTTCATTCATAATCGAAAAACTTATCTATATGGACACCTTGAGGTATTTACAAGATATGATCATATATGAAATGACTCTAAAAGAATCTACTTTGTTTTATTTACTCATCTTTGGTGTTGTATAGGTCAAAATCTGCCTCAATGAGATTTAGCATGGAGTGGTATTATGGGAAGTGATATGGCCGAGGTCGACTAGTAGACAACGGGGCTCGAAGTCGGGCGGACAATAACGGCCAAGGTCAAGTATCAAGGACGGTACTAACGGCCAGTTTTTGTAATAGGATATTTAAGGGAATATTGCATTGAATATTCTCGGTACTGGAACTTTTAGGGTTGACTGAGTATATGTCTCATATAAATAGAAAAAGAGATAAGGAAAAAAGGGAGGTAATATTTTCTAAGAAGAGCACTTTTTGAGAAGAAGACTCTCTCTAGAAAAGATATAAACACTACTTTTCTAATAAGATTCTACCATCCACTATTCCATATTTTTCCATCAGATCCGAGAATAATAAATAAGAATCGTCCACCTCATTCAATATTAGGTGAATCATTCCCCTTATTTAAGTTAATACTATTTATTGTTATTTATTGCTTAATATTCTTCTATCACTACTCCTCTTGAAATATTAAATGCACACTGCATTTAATCCCCCACCAACACCATCATGCGTTATTTGTGTTAGTTAATTGTAAATCCAGGGATATTATTATCAACTAGGCTTAATCCTAATTACATAAAATTAATTAGTTTAATCGAAGATTTACACTTTTTGGTCAAACATGTGTTATATTTTATTAAACTCGTGTGAAAACTAAAGAAAATTTGTAATTGGCAATAAAATCGCCCCAAATATTTCAGCATAGAATTCTTTTCATCCTTTCTTGTACAGTTACGCCATGGACTCAGGTCGAGGGACCTTAGATGTTCATAAAGACAAAGATTAAAGTAGACCACTATTTAAATCTAGTACTTTAAAAGGTTAAAGTATAATTTAAACGATATTAGGTTGGAATCTAATCAAATGCAATCTACTTGAAGGCATCAACCCTTACATGTTACGTTTGTGTTAAGAATAAGAATCCATAAAAAAAAAGATGTTTTAGTAGCTTTGTTCACCAAAAAAAGGTGGCAATACAAGACTCAAAAATTGGCCTTCTTAGCTATAAATAGGTTTATCTTGTACATAAAAATGACAATTAGCTATCCAACACACAAAGATCAACTCTTATTATTCCCTCCTTTCAAGTCTATTAGTAATTCAATTCGTTACAACTTTCTCACTGGATTCCAAGAATTTTAATGTTTTGTCTTACAAGCTTTCTCTTGAAGTTCAAGCCTACTTTCTAGTTCCATTATACAAGTAGAGTGTTATTTTGTGGCTTGAATTATTTTCTTGTATTTTTAGAAATCCCATAATCCCTATAGATTTAGGAAAACTCATTGTCCTAATAGATTTGGGAAAGGAAAACCTATAGTCCTTGTCAAATTGGGAAACCTTTCTCTTATAGGTTTGAGACTATTTGGGATCTATATATAGGGGTTGTAGTTAGGGATTCTATAGATTGTATTGTGTTTTCCTTCTCATTCATAGTGAAAAACTCTCTCTCCTTTTGTCCCGAGGATTAGGCTTAGCCGAACCTCGTTAAATCTTTGTGTTAGATTGTTTTCTCTAATTGCTTTATTTGTGATTGTGTGCTAGTTAACCCATAATCTTCCACAATAATTGGTATCAGAGCAAGGTTCGGGTTTCTACATATAATCTAGGGTAAGATATCTTCATCATCTTCAACAAAGTATGAAGTAGAGAAAGTTGAAGGGGGTTCTAGTTTCAGTATATGGAAGATTAGGATGAAATCGTCCCTGGTGTTACAAGGGTTATGGAAGGCAATTGATGAAGATTTTCCTGAAGAGATGAAAGAAGCAGAGAAGGCATACCTAAAGGAGAGGTCTTTGAGTGTGATCTTCATGAGCGTTACAGATAGCATTCTCCGGAAAATTGCTGAATAAACTTCTGCAGCAATGGCATAGAAGAAGCTGGAAGATCTGTATTCTAAGAAATCGCTGACAAACTGCCTCTACTTGAAAAAAAGGTTATACAATCTCTATATGAACGAAGGTACACCTGTTAAAACTCACCTTGATGAGTTTAAATCAATTATAATGGACCTGAAGTACGTGGATATCAAAATTGAGAGTGAGGATCAGGCTTTGATTGTGTTATGTTGTTTACCACCATCTAATGATACTTTTGTCGATACGCTATTATATGGGAAAGACATCATTTCACTAGAAGATGTTAGTAATGCACTAAAATCTAAAGAGTTTAAAAAGAGCTTTCCAGACAGCGTAATTGAGGGTGGGTGTCTTATGAGTAAAGGAAGAACACCACAAAAGGACTTTAACAGAAAAAAGTCAACCGCCAGATCAAAGTCTAGAGCAAGGAAGCAAAACTGTTATGAGTGCGGGGAGAAAAGTCACTACAAGAGAGATTATCCTAAGCTGAAGAAGATAAGAGGGAAGCAGAAAATAGATAATTCGAAAAATATTGTTGACACTGGCAATAACTCTGATGATAGTGACTATGTAGGGAAAGTATGTGCTGTGAGTTCTAGTCATGGGCAGAATTCTCGGGTTCTTGATTCTGGTGCAACTTTCCACATGTGTCCACACAAAAATTGGTTTGCAACTTACAAGCAAATGTGTGGGACTGTCTACACGGGAGATGATAATCCATTTCTAGTATAAGGGATTGGTAACATCAAATTGAGAATGTTCGATAGAATTTTCAGAAATATTAACCTCGGATATAGAGAAATTTAATTTCTCTTTCGACTTTGGACGATCAAGGGTATAAGTTTCACTCCGAGAATGGAATACTTAAAGTGTATAAAGGCTCCATGGTACTCACGAATGGTAAACTGCATTCTAAATTGTATCATTTTCAGGCTAGTGTAGTTGAAGGGGAAGCTGTTGTAGCTTCTGGAAAAAGTGATCTGAATCAGTCTCAGTTATGAAACTTGCCGCTTGGTCATATGAATGATAAGGGATTGTCTTTGTTGAGTAAGAAAAATTTGTTGAATGGGTACAAAACTCAAGTTTTAAATTTTTATGAGCATTGTGTGTTTGGTAAACAGACAATGGTAAAGTTTAACAAGAAGGTCGAGGACAAGACCAGAGACAAGTTAGATTATATATGTTCAGACTTGTGGGGTCCAAATAGAGTTCCCTCCAAGAGTGGTGCCAAGTATTTTATGACTTTGATTGATGATTACTCAAGGATGGTGTGGGTGTATTTTCTGAAAACAAAAGATAGGGCATTTCTGACATTTGTTAAATGGTAGACGATGGTTGAGAGGCAGACGAAAAGAAAAGTTAAGCGTCTTCGAACTGACAATGGGTTAGAACTTTACAATTCTGAGCTCGATAATTTCTGCAGCAGAGAGGGCATAGTGAGACAACGCAATTGTTCCGGAATACCACAACAAAATAATATTGTAGAACGTATGAACATAATGCGTTGTGATAGGGCACGGGGCATGCTTTCACACTCATGTGTTAGCAAGGATTTTTAGGCTGAAACAATCAATACAGCTTGTTATTTGGTCAACAGATCTCCATCCACAACTATTGAGTTCAAAACTCCTTTTGAGATATGGCCCATTTCGCCTGTTGATAATTCAAATTTAAAGATATTTGGTTGTTCGTTTTATGCTCATGTGAGAGATGGAAAACTTGAGCCGAGGGCAAAGAAGTGTATATTTCTAGGGTATGCAACTGGAGTGAAAGGTTATAGGTTGTGGTGCACAGATCAAAAGATTCTACGGCTAATTATCAGTAGGGATGTAACATTCAATCAATCTGCCTCACTGGACACTCAGAGAGAGAAGGCAATAGCAGAAACAGATCGTGGTGTCAGTGACCGCATAGAGATAGAAATTGAATCTCCACTAGCTCAGCCAAGTAGTTCTAATGTAGAGGAAGTGAAGGAGGCGTAAAATATTGATCAAGATGATAATATTGATGCACCTGCGCAACAATAACCATATAGCATTGCAACAGGCAGAGAGAAGAGAGTGATCAACCGACCACAAAGGTTTGCTAACGTAGTTGATGTGAATCTTCTTGGATATATGAATCATGTGGGATTTGTTATGGTAGTTGCAGAGACCGTGGATACATTTAAGTATTATAGCTATCCAAAAGCTATTCCGAGTACAGAACCAAATCGACGGATTAATGATATGGCTAAAGAGATTAAGTCTCTTAACAAGTTTAGGCGTTGCCTAGACTTGGTTGATGTGTCCGGCAATGGGTAGAGCCCGTGTGAGGGATGAGGGCAAGGTAGAGAGATGTTGTTCTTGTTGATGAAGAGAATTCAAGCCAAGGGGAAGATTTGTTATTTTTTGACTTGAATTATTTCCTTATATGTTTAATCCCTATAGGTTTAGGAAGTCCCATTGTCCTAATAGATTTGGGAAAGGAAAACCTATAGTCCTTGTCAAATTGGGAAACCTTTCTCTTATAGGTTTTGGACTATTTGTGATTTATATATAGGGGTTGTAGTTAGGGATTCTATAGATTGTATTGTGCTTTTCTTCTCATTTATAGTGGAAAACTCTCTCTCTCTTCTGCCCCTAGGATTAGGCTTAGCCGAACCTCGTTAAATCCTTGTGTTGATTTTTCTTCTCTATTTGTTTTGTGTTTGATTTTGTGCTAGTTAACCCACATAGTTAACCCACGATCTTCCGCGCATAGAGTTTTCTTTGCTAAGAGTTACAATGAAGACTTCCTAAAAACTCAATTGAGAAGTAGAGTTTCCTCCTTATTTAGGGCAAATAAATTGACTTCTTTGAAAATAATTGGATGATGAATTCAACTGCTATAATGGACAAAAATCAACCGACTTATAATTCTTGTCAAAACCACTAACGGAAAAAACAAATGAAGAATGTTTCCTTGTTTGGGCTTTGCAAGGCCAAGGCCCCCCTACTATATTCCACTATTTTCCAACATCGTACAGACAAGGAGATGAGATTCTGATTTCTGATCATCGTTATCTGAATACGTTCAAATCTTTAAGACATGTATTGTATTAGTCCAATCCAATGCATTTTGCTTTATACTACACAGAAAAATGCTTGGAGTATCGAAAGAAGTTATCTCGCAAAATCCTTCTGCTCTAACAAGATGATTTATTTTTTACATGTTTATTCAATTGACCGGTATTGTTTGCGAAGTTACAAATTTTTGCTAAGGGTGTTCAAGATTTAATATACTCCATTCGTTTTAATTTAAATGACATATTCGCTTATCGAGAGTCAAACTGTGTGAAGTTTGACCAATTTTTTTTTTCCTATCACATTGACATGAGAGAAATTACAGCTTATAGTACTTTTCGTGTAGTTTTTAAATGAGTTAATACCCTAAAAACCCCTTAAACTATCATAATTTGTCAGTTTTCTACTTAAACTATTTGGTGTCCCAAAAATTCCTTTGAACTATATTGCCCTTCATATTAAACCCCCCTCGTTGCTGACCTGGCATAACGTGTGTAAATATTCGCTTGGGAGCGCGTGTCAGCTGAAAAAAGCTATCAAAATGGCCCACCTGACAGAAAATAATGGCTAATTAACCTAATCCACTTTCAAATATATTATTTTAATAAATATTTTTCTTATTTCAGTTATATCCACCTTTCTTCCTCATTTTTACATTCTTCTTTATGTTTTCACCGTTCTTTATTTTTCACCTTCTTCTTCATTTTTAACCTTTTTTCTTCAGTTCTCCATGTGGGTTTTCGCTGAAAAAATTTCTCCCTCTCTTATTTTCATTGAAATGATTTATTCACTTTCTTATTTTAGTCTTTTTTCATGTCTTACACATATTATTGAATGAATACTAATTCAAATCTTCTTATTAAATTCAACACCTTGTAGAGAATAAAGTTGAATATCTTGAACCTTCTTTATGTAATCTGGAATAATAGAATGTAATTGTTGGCCAATTGATTTTTTATTTGCGAAATTTTATTTTGTGTAATCTTTTTTATGTAATATAAGATGATTTTTAAGAAATGCAACACTATATGCCTTGATTTATATTTTTACTGTACTACAAAGTAAATATAAATAAGGACTAATTCAACTTGAGTCTGACATAAAGCACAATCACAATTAAACCTAAAATTAATACGGTACATTATATATTATTTTGGCCAAAACTATTAGAATTAATCAGTCATCTGAGAGTAATACATCATGAGTAAACTATATAAAAGACTTTGTATAAACCATAAGTTAATATATTTAGACACACACACATTTAAAAGTTCAACATGTGGTTTTAATATATAAAAAAATATAGTTTAGGGGTTTTTTGAGGACACTAAATAGTTTAAGTAGGTAACTGATAAAAAAATGATAGTTTAGGTGGATTTTAGGCTAAGTTAAATAGCCACGTGTAGTGCTACATGGTATATTTTTTTAGATAATTAGGAGTGTGTACTAGACGCACCTCTAAGAATGCAATAATATGAAAAGCAATATAGTTCAAGAGGAAACTGAATAGTTTAAGTAGGAAACTGATAAAACATGATAGTTTAGGGGGATTGTGGGGTATTAACTCTTTTTAAATATCTAAGTGTTAATTTTAAAATACTAAGTTAAACTAATCCAATTTAGTTTCAAAGTTTAGTCATATTGACTTTCGATAAACGAAATGTGTCATCTAAATTAAAATACAAAAAGTATTTTTGAACATACGGTTGCAATTTCTAAAATTTAATTCAAGCAGAAACTGATAATTTAATTAAATAAATGGATAGTAAAGAAGAAACAAAGAAGAGCGTGGCGGTTGGATGAGAAAAAGGGAAGAATATGGTTACCATGTTTAGACAATCTTAAATGCCTCTCATTCTTACTTGATTAGGCCAAGCAAAGGAAATTAGTCAAAGTTAAAGATAGCCGAAAAAGGACAAGGCCCACTAGTGCAACTTGCATGTGGAGCTAAATCCAATGGAACCCAGCCCACGTGAAAGCCCAGCTATCGCTTTATTTAAGGAAATATCCCACTAAAACAATTTTCTTCCCATTTTCACTTTCTCCTTTTAGATTTTTTATTACGTTGCTGGTTGCATAGTAAAATACTTCCATTTGAGAGAAGACAATATTACTGAGGTTTCCACATTATTGTTGTTCTTTTTCTATTTTCTTCTTTCTCTTTTATACTGATGGCTTACATATCATAACAAAAAGAAACGAGGGTGCACCTGCACGTGTCTGCATTTTGCCGGTCAATTTGTATAGTATTAAATAGGGGTAACATTTATGTTACCACTTTTGAAGTGTCTGTATTTTTTTTGCAGCAAATTGGCTTAACTATTTACTAAAGGAATTGGGTAAGCACTTTAACCATTTTCAAGTGGACGGAGAAGCTTTTAGTACTTCTCTTTTTGTTTTTCTTTTTCAATTTCTTTTGTGGGATGTGACACAGCACTTAGTTTCGTTCAATTTTTATTTTCTTTAGGCGACTATGACAAAAGTATGACGGTATCAATTCACACGATAAATTGTTAGATCAAACATGATAATAGAAAAATGGCATATATGTTTGAGTCAATGCTAGATTGACGTACAATTAGATTCTTCTCTCCATATCCTTTAATCAAGATGGTAGTGTCGATGAAACAATTATTACACCTTCGTCCTTAACCAAAGGTGTTGAGTTCGAATCCTTGGGTATGGAGTTGCTTTTGTTAGGGAGCGTTTTACCCCCCAATGTGGGACTTTCCGGCGCGAATCCGGATTCAGTCGGGCCCCAATGTGGGTACCGGATACCGGGTGAAAAACAAAAAAAATAATTATTACTCCCTCCATTTCAAATTAGATAAGATACTTTACTTTTTAGTTTGTTCCAAAATAAATGACACTTTTTAAAATTTGAAAATAATTCAACTTTAAACTCTTCGGTTTATCCATTTTACCCTTAATGAGAAGCTTTTATAACCACACAAATGTCATGGCCCCACAAAGTTTTTACCCTTAAGCTTTTAAGTCCACAAATATCAAAAATCTTTTTTTTTTCTTAAACTCTGTGCCACATCAAACTACATCGTCTAAATTGAAACAAAGGGAGTATACGGTATTTCTTATTCTCAAAACAACTCTATGAAAAAGAAGACAAGGGTGTGTTTTATGAAAAGATTAAAGGGAGACGTTTAGCATACATTCACTGTCTTCCTAGTAAAAATTGCATGGGGCGCCCTATTTGGTCGCCCCTTTTTAACTTATACCCGTTTTATTTTTTCGTTTGCATCCGTACCTATTCTTTTGTTAAAAACGTTTTAAAAAGATGATTTTTTTCTTTTTTAATAAAAGACCATTGACAAACTACAGGACAAAAACTTAAACATGTTTAGGCTGAAGTTTTAGCAAATAAACTAAAAAACGTCAGCTTGCTTAGACTGAAGTTTCGGATAAAACTCAGGACAAAACTGTAGACTGCGTTACAAAATTTCAGCATATTTTGGTATGAAAATTTAGCAAATGAACTAAAAAGTTTCATCATGCATTAGCAAAAATTCTTTAGAAAATTATATACTACAAGACAAAAACTTAAGCATGTTAGTCTGAAATTTTAGCAAATGAACTAAAAAATTTCAGCATGTTTAATATGAAGTTTTAGCAAATGAACTAAATAACTTCAGCATGTTTTATCTGAAATTTTAGTAAATGAACTAACTAACTTCAGCATGCGTTTAGCAAAAACTCATTAAAAAATTATATACTACAAGATAAAAACTTAAGCATGTTTAGTCTGAAGTTTTAGCAAATGAACTAAAAAATTTAAGCATGTATAGTCTGAAATTTTATCAAATGAACTAAATAACTTAAGCATGTTTAGTCTGAAATTTTAGCAAATGAACTAAATAACTTAAGCATGTTTAGTTTAAAATTTTAGCAAATGAACTAAATAACTTAAGCATGTTTAGTCTGAAATTTTAGCAAATGAACTAAATAACTTCAGCATGTTTAGTCTGAATTTTTAGCAAATGAACTAAATAATTTCAGCATGTTTAGATTGAAGCTTCAGATAAAATTCATGACAAAGTGTAGATTGCAGGATAAATAATTTCAGCATGCACTAGCATGAAATTTTAACTTCAACATGAAACAATTTCATGCTACATTAGCATGAAGTTTTAGCTTCAAGGTGAAACAACTTCATGCAAGTATGATTCTAAAGATGAATCTGGATAAGTTTATGATTTTTTTTTTATAAATTTGCTGAGAGGAGAGGAGGAGATCGTTTTATATCTTTTGTCAGGGGTGTAATTATCATATTATTACGGATTTTTTGTGAGATGGCTACCAAATCAATAATTTTAAAAAATAGGGTACAGGTTAAAATGTGGCACAAATATAGGGTATGACTGCAAATCCCCCGTCTTCCTAGACCTAATCAAATACATAACAAGCACTACCCAATAATTATGTCACACTTATTATTAGGCACTCATTTACTACATTAATTCTTGAACATAAAGTATACACAAAGTAATTTTTATTATATAAACCTGCCCGTTTGTTTCTATCATTGTTTTTTTAGCTTTTATCATTGTTGGCTGCTCGGGCCAAACTTTTAACAGCCGCTAGCCATAAATTAATTAATTATAATAGCCAGCTGATGAAACAAAAAGTCTCATCAGTCGCATCCCAAACCCGACGACAGATATTTTAAATACTTTTTTTTCTTCTAAGAATCTCATTTTTAGAAATGAAAAATATATCTTTAATCCCCAAACAACGTGAAATACAGAACTATTTTAATTTTCTAACCAAATCAAAAAAGCTTTCAATTATAAAAAATAGAGTAGTGTAAAATAAAACCCCCAAAAAATATATCCTTGTTGTTGTTGACTCTTAATTGGCTAGATGAAAGCAGTCAGTCATCTTCAAAGTAATATATCCTTATTGTTATGATTTTCGTTTCATGGTTTTATTTATTTATTCAATACGCAATAATATGTTCTTCACTCTTTAAATCATATACCCCTTTACGTATAAAGAACACAAATGTACATTCAAATAAATACTATATAATAGATATAAATTGTTAATAACTATCATCATTGAAATTTTTAACACAATATTAAATTCTAGAAAATCTTTCATACATACATTTTACTACATCACTACGTAGTAAAATGCACTATACACTTTATATATACAAAATCTATACATTGTAGAATAGTCTATACACTTTGGATACACAAAAGCGCTCGGGATACATTAATGATATATTATGGATACATTGCAAGATGCACGATACACTCTATATACAAATTTTATGCAATGTAGATACTAAATAGACTGTCACTATACAAAAAATATATTAAAATAGACTCTCACTATACAATTTATATACAATAGACTGTCGCTATACAAAATAGACTGTCACTATACAAAAATATACTAAATAGACTGTCACTATACAATTTATATTCACTAGACTGTCATTATACAAAATATATACAAAATAGACTGTCACTATGCTAAATATATACTAAAAAGACTGTCATTATACAAAATAGACTGTCACTATACAAAAAATATAAAAAATAGACATTTCGGGCTATTAGATGTAATATGTTTGGGCCGAAGGGTCATTTCGTATAAGTGAAAAAAAACATGGGTTATTAAAATTTTGAGGGGCTATAAAGGGTAGTTTTTCCTCTCTTTTTTTCATCTAACATAAAGTTTTCTAAGCCACGAAGGGTTAGAGAAAATCTCATGATTATATATTGATAGTGTATGAAAACCACATTTAAACTTCTCTAGTAGCTAATAATGTAAAAACATTTTCTCATGCAATATTAGCTATTAACTATTTTGATTATTAAATATAAGACATGGAATGAAGTTCGTTAACTCATGATATTCATTTCATTAAGAGTGATTACTAGTCACAAATATAAAATATTAGAGCAACTACTGAACTGAGCAAGATAAAAACTAAGACAACATCTAGTTAGGTGCAAAGAATATTTATGTGCAAACCATATTATACATGATTTAGATTTTTAAATACGCTTCTAAATCTTTGAATATCATCAATGTATTCTGGGACTACTTAAATTCCTAGAAAAAGGAAAAAGCGTTGGTGCTTAGTATTGAGTACTATAAGGTA
The DNA here is from genome assembly GCF_000390325.3 of Nicotiana tomentosiformis. NCBI lineage: Eukaryota > Viridiplantae > Streptophyta > Magnoliopsida > Solanales > Solanaceae > Nicotiana > Nicotiana tomentosiformis. The sequence goes on along the minus strand of NC_090814.1, from coordinate 124,869,426 downwards.
TGTTTCGATGCTATTTTGGTGAAATAACTGACGCGAAATACTATGATAGCAGCCCTATTTGTCGTTGAAGATTCCATCTGAGAAAAAGACAAATTGATGTCTTTGTTGGCATTTTGACGACTATAACACTTCAAGCAATTTCATCCCATTTCAATTTTACATGATATAAAATATTTTTACTTCATTAGTTTCGCGAAAGCTTATTCACTTCTGAGGTCAATTAAGAGCAAATATCTATATTGCAAGTAGCTGTAATTAAAAATATATATACTAAAAATAGCAATAATAAAGACAATGCCTTTGTTTAGCTCGTACTATATATGTTGTCAAAAGCTAGAACTGAAACGAGGCATGTTTAACTAAACAAGAATTTGATACCAATAACGTAGTGTCCTCAGACAATTAAGTTTGTTGGAGGTGATAATAACGACGTGGAGCAATGTGGTACCATAATTAACATGAGCGAACAATTTGACTGGACAGCCAAAATTGATGAGATTCGTGTGTGTGTGATGATACATATAAAACTATACTAGGCAGAAACAATGTTCAGATTATAAGGATGTCACGCCAATATTGTACACATACATATCATATTTAATTAGTATATAATATCACAAATTCCAGGTCTAATTTTCATTCGGTATATAAAATTAAAATATATCATACATGACGAAACCAGTGGTGGAGGGTTAACGTGCTTTAAATTATTTAGTACTTTGAAAAACTAAGAAGAAAGTATAGTCTAATCATCATTCCACTCATATTCTCAATTGCTCTTTTAATTCTTAGCTGCAACTCTAACACTAGCTATTATTCTACCGTGGTGTGTGTATATATATATATATATATATATATATATATATATATATATATATATATATATATATATATATATATATATATATATATATAATAACTATAACAACATATCCAGTATTATCCCACACTGTAGGGTCTGGGGAGGGTAGTGTGTACGCAACCCTTACCCCTACCTTGTGAGGATAGAGAGATTATTTCCATTAGACCCTCGGCTCAGGAAAGCATAATCACCACATTAATGAAAATATAGACAAGAAGGGACAGTACCAAAAAGTCATATAAAAGCAGAATAAAAATAACAAGATAGTAAGGTGATCAACAATGAAAGAAAATAATGGTTAGTCATAAAAATCTACTACCAACAGAAAGCGAGATTGCGTGTCAATACTACTGTTATGAACACTCTAGACTACCTACTTTATTCCCCTAGTCTTCGACCTCCATACCTTCCTATCAAGGGTCATGTCCTCGGTCAGCTGAAGTTGCGTCATGTCTTGCCTAATCACCTCTCCCCACCTCTTTTTTGGCCTACCTCTACCTCTCTGTAGGCCCTCAAATGTAAACCTCTCACACCTCCTCACCGGGGCGTCTGTGCTCCTCTTCCTCACATGACCAAACCACCTAAGCCATGCTTCCCGCATCTTGTCCTCAATGGGGGCCACACCCACCTTATCGTGAATAACCTTATTTCTGATCCTATCTAACCTGGTGTGCTCGCACATCCATCGTAACATCCTCATCTCTACTACCTTCATCTTCTGGACAGGAATGATCTTGACTGGCCAACACTCAGCCCCATACAACATCGTTGGTCTGACCACCACTCTGTAGAACTTACCCTTAAGTTTTGGTGGCATCTTCTTGTCACACAAAATACCGGAAGCGGGTCTTCATTTCATCCATCCCGCCCCAATACTATGTGTGACATCTTCATCAATCTCCCCATCCCCCTAAATAATAGGCTCAAGGTACTTAAAACTTCCTCCCCTAGGAATAACCTGCAAGTCTAGCCTCACCTCCCCTTCCCCTCCTTGAGTCTCGCCACATAACTTACACTCCAAGTATTTTATCTTGGTCCTACTTAACTTGAAACCTTTAGATTCCAGGGTTTGCCTCCATACCTCTAATTGCGCATTGACACCGTCTCGCATCTCGTCAATCAATACAATATCATCTGCAAATAGAATGCACCACGACACCTCCCCTTGTATGAGGCAGGTTAGTACGTCCATCGTTAGAACAAATAAAAAAAGGCTGAGTGCTGACCCCTGATGCAACCCCATCATAACCGAAAAATGGTCCGAGTCCCTACCCATCATCCTCCCTCGGATCTTTACTCCATCATACATGTCCTTAATCAATCTAACGTAGGCAACATGTACACCTCTAGCCTCCAAACATCTCCACAGAACCTACCTCAGAACTTTATCGTATGCCTTTTCTAAGTCGATGAACACCATATGCAAGTCCTTCTTTCTCTCCCTATACTGTTCCATCAATCTCCGAACAAGGTGGATGACTTTTGTTGTCGAACGCCCCGGCATAAACCCAAATTGATTTTCGGAAATAGACACACTCTTCCTCACCCTTAGCTCTACCACTCTCTCCCAAACTTTTATAGTATGGCTAAGCAGCTTGATACCCCGATAGTTATTGCAATTTTGGATATCACCCTTATTCTTGTATACCGGAACTATCGTGCTATACATATATATACTTTACAGCTATCATATCTCATGTGTCAATTTAATGAGGTTTAGGTTTGTGTATTACTTGACCTATAGTATATTGCTAATGTTGAATTTAACAAGATTAAATGAACAAGTGGGAACATTTGGAAGTTTCCTTTTAGGAGGAAATTGGTAGATGTATTTTTTTCATGCATTTACATTGCATGATCACACTTATTGTGATGTCATGCATGACATTATTAAGGTCATTTCCCTTCTATAAATAACAAGGGTTTTGTTCATTTGTAAACATCTCTCACTTGCCTTCTTATCTCCTAAGGCATTTGAATCTTTTTTCTCTCTTGTATTTCACTTGTATTTTTGGAGTGAAATAAAGTTTGAATTGATTGTGTCCGAGGACTATGCAAAAATTAAATTTTGTCGAACCTCGTTAATTTCTGGTATTCTTTTTATTATTATCTCACTTATTATTTATTAGCTACCTTTAAATATAGTAGTTGTAATTTAATCACTCTCTATATATTCGGCTTCCACAACAATTGGTATCTGAGCCAAGGTTCTATCTGAGTATGCTCTGTGGTTGCAGCATAGTGTGAACTTTCACATCAGAAAAGAATTACTTTGGTGTTCTATAGTATCAGCAAATAAATAGTATCTCTATAGCAAAATGGGAGACAAGAAAAATGAAGACTCCACACCGAATGTCAAGAATTATGTCAAATGCAAAATTTGCAGTTGAAATTTTTGACACGTCAGGACATTTTGGGATATGGCAAGCTGATGTTTTTGATGTCCGTTTTCAACAAGGGCTAGATATTGCCATAGAAGAAAAAAACCAGACAATATCGGAGAAGAAGATTGAAAGATTATGAACCGCGTTGCTTGTAGTACCATTCGATCTTACCTCACAAGAGAATAAAAGTATCCATACACAAAAAAAACTTATGCAAGTAAATTGTGGAATGTATTGGAGGATAAATTCTTGAAGAAAAACAATCAAAACAAACTTTACATGAAAAAAGACTGTTACATTTCACATATGTTTCCAGTACTACAATAAATGATCATATCACCAGCTTTAATAAGTTGGCGACAGATTTGCAGAATATGGGCGTGACTTTTAGTGATGGAGATATGGCCTTAATGTTATTAAGTTCACCTCGAAACTACTCTACTTCATGGGAATGATGCAGTATCTCTCAAAGAAGTTTGTTCTGCCTTGTACAACTATGAACAAAGAAAGAGAGAAAAGCAAAAGAGTGGAGAAGGAGAAGCACTAGTCATGAGAGGTCATTTTAAAAACCAGATGAGAATGAAGAAAGGAAGATCGAAGTCAAGATCCAGACCCAGTAAATATGAATGCGCCTTTTGCCGAGAAAAGGGGCACTCGAAGAAAGACTGTCCAAAGTTAAAAAACAAGGCCAAACCTAACAATGGAAAGGCTGTCATGGATCCAAATGTAGCTTATTATGACGACTCTGATTTCTCACTAGTTATATAACTGAGCCACTCAAACCATGTGACATATGATTGATGGATTCAGCTTGTATCTATCATATGTGTTCCAACCGGGACTGGTTCGTTAATTTTCAAAAAGGAGAATGTGGAGTTATTCACACCGCAAATAACAATCCTCTTATCACATATGGTATTGGTTCAATATGATTAAGGATACATGATGGATTGATCAGAACATTAATAGATGTTCGATATGTACCGGAATTGAAGAAAAATCTCATTTTTATAGGAACCCTAGAGTCAAAGGGGCTCAAAGTCGTTACAGAAAATGGGGTAATGAGAATATGCTCCGGTGCACTAGTGGTAATGAAGGAAATTCGACGAAATAATAACATGTACCACTATCACGGTAGTACACTTATTGGGACAACAACAGTGACATCCAATGATGACAAGGAGGCAGAAGCAACCAAGTTATGGCGCATGTGCTTGGGACATGCTGGAGGAAAATCCTTGAAAATTTTATCAGATCAAGAATTGTTAATGTGATGACCCAAAATATCATCGTTAAAGTTAATAATTAATTTTATGGTCTAAGACCTCGAAAAGCACTATTTATCATTACTCGACTTGCGTGCGCAGTCCGTAAAACTTTTCGAAAAGTTTTAATGTGAAAAATGGATTAAAATATGAATTAGAGCTTTAAAACTCAATTGAGTTGATTTTGGTCAACATTTTGAGTAAACGGATTTGGATTAGTGTTTTGACAGTTTCGATAGGTCCGTATCATGATTTGGGACTTGGGCATATGCCCGGAATCAAATTTCGAGGTCCTTAGCCCGAGATATGAAATTTTGATAAAAAATTAAAGGTTTTAAAAGCTTAAGTCAAATAGTGACCAGATGTCGAATTATATGCAAATGACCTCAGAATAGAATTTTGATGATTCCAACAGCTCCGTATGGTGATTTTGGACTTAGGAGCGTAATCAGAATTTTATTTGGAAGTCCGTAGTGAAATTAGGCTTGAAATGGCTAAAACAGGAATTTAAGTTTGGAAGTTTGACTGGGAGTTGACTTTTTGATATCGTCGTCGGAATCCAGTTTCGAAAGTTTTCATAGCTCCATTATGTCATTTATGACTTGTGTGCAAAATTTGAGGTCAATAAGACTTGATTTGATAGGTTTCGACATCGAATGTAGAAGTTGGAAATTCTAAGTTTCATTAAGCTTGAATTGGAACATGATTCATGATTTTAGCATCGTTTTATGTGATTTGAGGTTTCAAATAAGTTCGTATGATATTTTAGGACTTGTTGGTATATTTGGTTGAGGTTCCGAGGGCCTCGGGTGAGTTTCGGATGGTTAACGGATCAAATTCGAACTTAGAAGAAATCTGGGAAAATTTCTATCTTCTGGTGTAATCGCACCTGCGAGAAATTGGCCGCAGGTGCGATGCCGCAGATGCGGCTCATGTTGCGCAGAAGCGTGAGGAAGGGCGCAGGTGCGGGCAGGCGCGCAGGTGCGATGGAACTTTCTGTACCTGCGAAGGCGCAGATGCGGTCCAAGGCTCGCAGATGCGAAGGCAGCTGGGTTCACTAATTTCCGCAGATGTGACGTTTCACCGCAGATGTGGGACCGCAGGTGCGAAAGTACTGGACAGTGTACAAAACAGAAAGGTCCGAGAAATTTTGTCATTTTTGACATTTTCAAAAGCGGGTGACGCGATTTTTTAGCGAGAATTCATAGGAAATCTTGAAGTAAGTCACATATGATCATTGTTAGTCAATTATATTGGATTATCATTGAATATTTCGAATAGATTACATATTTTTGAGGTGAAATTAGAGGATTTGGGCCTAGGAATTTCAAAATGAGAATTTGAGATTTGGAGGACAAGTTGATGTCAGATTTTGGTAAAATTAGTATGGGGACTCGTGGTTGAATGGGAGTTCATATTTCGTAACTTTCGTCGGATTCCGATACGTAGGCCCCACTGGGCATTTTTGAGTTAATTTCGAATTTTTATTGAAACAAATGTAGTATTTTCTTATGAAATTGATTCTATAATTTTTGAGGTAAGTGACTTGTCTAACCTTGTGGGGGGGAGGGAAATTTTCCCTAGGATTGATATTAATTGTAATGTGATAAAAGTCATGTACACGAGGTGACGAGTGTGTACACGGGTTAAATATGAAGGATTATATTTTTAAATTGTGTAGATCACTGTTGCATATTAATTAAATTATTAAATCTTGTTATATTCTCCATCATTGATTTAATTTATATACTTTAAATTTGCTTGGCCTTTTTCCTGCTAATCGTTTCACCTGTTTAGTTGGAACTTGGTTTCTTTTATTCTGTGCATTATTTGAAGGTTGATTTTCTTTGAAATAAATATTATTAATATGGAGTGTTTGACATTTTAAATTTGGTGTTGAAGCAACGTATTAAAGATTCTGAAATATTATTTTGCTGAATTATTTATTCCTCAATATTTTTGTGAGATTTTCGTACTTATTGTGATGGAGCCGTGAGTTTTTTATTTTGGAAAAATATTATTGATGATTTATTTTGGCATGAGCCGTGAGTTCTTTATTGTGACAAATATTGTTGTTGAATTATTTTGGCAAGTTAAATTATTTGAGCACTTGAGGTGCAAATTGTGATATATTGTGATATTGATACGCATGCGGTGGTGTAAGGTCTGGGTATTGAAACGCATACGGTGAGATAAGGGTGACTTGATACGCGTGGCTAGTAGGAGGATCTACTAAAAGTCATGCAGTGTGATAAGGATGACTAAAACGCGGGATGCTATTTCGGAAAAAATATTTTCTTTAAAATAAATTGTGAAGGCTCCCGCGGTGAGATAAGAAAACGAGATATTGTGAATTTATTTATGATTTGGGACTACGAGGCGGTACCTCGGGAGTGCCCTTGTTGATGTTGATTTATGGCCGTAGTTGCCTTTGATTTTGTTGTGATTTTTCTTAAAGTTGAAAAGAAATTTTATTTTGTTCCACGAGGTATTATTTGCCATTATTTGTGTAATTAAATGGTGACCTACTACTTGATTCATTTTCATTGTCATTTTATTTTATTATATTGTGAAACATTTACCATGCCATTTATTATTATTTTCCAGTAGGGCCTGACCTGACCTCGTCACTACTCTACCGAGGTTAGGCTTGGCACTTACTGGGTACCGCTGTGGTGTACTATGCTATGCTTCTGCATATATTTTTGTGCAGATCCAGGTACTTCTTACCAGCACAGGCATCAGTGAGTACCTGTGTACGGAGACTTCGAGGTATATCTTCCAGCGTCCGCAGACTCCGGAGTCCCCTTCTATTCTTGTTATGTTGCTTCTTTATTTTCTTAGACTTTGTTATATAGAGACATTGAGGATAAATTCTTAAAAGCTTGTGACTTATTTTTACCGGGTTTTGGGAGTTGTAATTATTTGAATTGTAGTTTATTTATTTCAGATATTTATGATTATTCTGCATTGATAGACTTACCTAGTCTTAGAGACTAGGTACCATCACGACCTCCTACGGAGGAAATTTGGGGTCATGACAGTTAAAAGGAGTACAGACTTGCAATTTGGAGTTTTGTGAGCATTGTGTCAAGGGAAAACAGACAAGGGTTAAATTTGGAACAACATTCCATAATACTAAAGCTATTTTGGATTATGTTCACTCGTATGTTTTGGGTGCTTCCAAAACACATTCATTACGAGGGAAACACTATTTTGTAACCTTTATTGTTGACTTTTCTCGGAGAGTCTGGGTGTATACTATGAAATCCAAAGATGAGGTGGTGGGAATTTTTCTCAAATGGAAGGCGATGATAGAGACTCAAACATGCAGAAAGATAAAGTGTCTTCGCACAGATAAAGGTGGAGAATACAAAAATGATCTTTACAATAAGATTTGTGAAAATGATGGCATTTTGAGACATTTCACCGTCAGAAATACACCACAACAGAATGGAGTGGCAGAACATATGAACGGAACTTTGCTGGAGAAGGTTTGGTGTATGTTGTCCAATATTTGCTAGGGCAAAGAATTTTGGGCTAAGACAATAACATATGCATGCCACCTCATTAATCGTCTACCATCTGCTGCTATTGGTGGCAAGACATCATTTAAAAAATGGTATGAAAAACCTGCTGAAGATTATAATTTTTTGCATGTGTTTTGCTCAATTGCGTACTATCATGTGAAAGAGTCAAAATTGGATCTGAGAGCAAAGAAAGTTATATTTATGAGGATTACTTCTGGAGTCAAATGATACCGATTATGGTGTCCAGAGATAAGAAAAATTGTATTCAGCAGAGATGTTACCTTTGATGAATCTTCCAAAACAGATAAGGTGACAGTTAAAGATGTCAAACAAATTGATGGTATTTCAAAGCAAGTGGAGTTTGAGGGAAAATTAATTTTTCCAAAACATAGAGAAAACGAGGAAACAATAGAAGATTTTTTCCTCAAATTGAAGAAGAGTAAGTAGAGAGGGAGATTCCAATTCAGGAACCTCAACAACAACCAGCAAGCCAAAAGAACAATAAAGAAACTTGTTCGTCTCATAGAAACGATGGCTTGTGCAGCCTCAATTGTAGCTGATGGAGTTCCTACCACCTATAAAGACTCAGTCCAAAGTTCAGAAGAAGATAAGTGGAGGATTGCCATGAATGAAGAAATGCAGTCCCTTCATCAGAATCGTACATGGAAATTGACCAATCTCCCAATGGGCAAGAAAGCAAATAGGTGCAAATGGGTATTTACAAAGAAAGAAGGATTTCCTAACCAAGAAGATGTTTGCTACAAAGCAAGATTGGTGTCCAAAGGGTACACTCAAAAGGAGGGAGTTGATTACAATGAGATATTTTCTCTAGTTGTGAAACACTCTTCCATTAGAGTTTTGTTGGCTTTGGTAGCACAGTTGAATTTGAAACTAGTTCAGTTAGATGTAAAAACTGCATTTTTGCATGGAGGCTTGGAAGAGGAAATCTATATGACTCATCCGGAAGGATTCAAAGTTGATGGAAAGGAAAATATGATGTGCAAACTTGAAAAATCGTTATATAGATTGAAACAATCTTCTAGACAATGGTACAAACGATTTGACAAGTTTATGTTGTGGCGGAAGTATAGAAGAAGCAAATACGATCATTGTGTCTACTTGAGCAAACTTGAAGACGGATCTTTCATATATCTTCTCCTATACGTTGATGATATGTTGATAGCTTCCAAAAGTCAAGACAAAATTAAGAAGTTGAAGATTCAACTAAGAAAGGAGTTTGAGATAAAGGATTTGGGTGAGGAGAAGAAAATTCTTGGCATGGAGATAAAAAGAGATAGACATTCAAAGAAACTCTATCTATCTGAGAAAGAATACTTGAAAAGAGAAATAGATCAATTTGGCATGAATGAGAACACGAAGTCGGTTAGCACTCCGCTTGCTCCTCACTTTAAGCTTAGTATTGCTATATCGCTGAAAAATAAAGTTGAACGAGAGTATATGTCAAGAGTACCATATGCGAATGTCGTTGGTAGTTTGATGTATGCAATGGTTTGCACAAGACCTGATATTTCACATGCTATCGGAGTTGTAAGCATGTATATGCATGATCTAGGAAAGGAGCATTGGCAAGTTGTGAAATGGATTCTACGGTATATTCGTAATACTGTAGATGTTGGATTGATTTTTGAGAAAGAAGATAGTCAATATCTGATTGGATATTGTGACTAAGATTATGCAGGTGATTTGGAAAAGCGTAGATCAATTACTAGTTATGTTTTCACTTTTGCAAATGCACCGGTTAGTTGGAAGTCTACTTTACAGTCAACGATTGCTTTGTCTAGGCCGAGTACATGGCAATTACGGAGGCTGTAAATGAGGCAATTTGGCTTCAAGGGTTGCTTAAAGAGCTTGGTATTGGTCAAGAAAGCATCACACTATTTTGTGATAGTCAAGGTGCTATCCAATTAGCAAAAAACCAGGTTTATCATGCAAGGACAAAGCACATTGATGTTCGATATCACTTTGTACGAGATATTATAGAAGAAGGTGGAGTCACAGTGCATAAAATTCGGACTACAGACAACCCTGTCGGTATTCTAACAAAAGTAGTGACTGCGATCAAGTTTCAACATTGTTTGAACTTGATCAACATTGTTGAACTTTGAAGATTGAAGTTGAAGACACAATCAAAACTTATCAGTGAGAGAAAATTGAAAGAGTGAAATCTTGCCAAGGTAGAGATTTGTTGAATTTGACAAGATTAATGTGAACTAGTGTGAACATTTGGAAGCCTCCTTTTAAGAGGAAATTGGTAGATGCATTTTTTCATGCATTTACATTGCATGATCACACTTATGGGTCGTTTGGTAGGAGGTATTAGAAAAAATAATGTAAGCATTAGCTCTGTGCATTACTAATACATTGTTTGGTATATTTTTCCAACCTGTGTATAACTAATACTTGTATTAGTAATACACCATACTTGGTATTATCCTATGTATAAGCAATGCATAGAAAACCATGACATTAGTAATGCAAGGGTTATTAATACTTGCATTAACATGATTAAAGACCTAATTGCCCCCTCAAATCCCTAAAAACCCATCTTAAATACTTTCTCCCATATTATTAGCAAGCAGACTCTCTGTACGCTTTGGATCACAGGTGAATGCAGCCAAACTTGTTATAGCTTGATACTTTGATACTACTATTTTATTTTTTTGCATTATTATTTTTGTACTAACTTAAAAGAAAATAATTTTTTATTATGTTATCCATGTAGTTAATTGTTATATCTAAAGTTGAAAATTATGGAGGGTACTTTTGTAAACATCCAATTTTGTAATATTTTAATACACCCAACCAAACAATGGATAAAAAATAATCTCAGCATAACTAATGTCAGCATTACTAATACCATCATTACTAATACCAACATTATTAATACACTCTATTCAGCACTATTCTTATACCTCCTACCAAACGACCCCTTAATGTGATGTCATGCATGACATTATTAAGGTCATTTCTCTTCTATAAATAGCAAGGGTTTTGTTCATTTGTAAATATCTCTCACTTGCATTCTTATCTACTAGGGCATTTGAATCTTCTTTCTCTCTTGTAGTATTTCACTTGCATTTTTAAAATGAAATAAAGTTTGAGTTGAATGTGTCCGAAGACTAGGCAAAAATTAAATTTTGCCGAACCTCGTTAATTTATGGTATTCTTTTTATTATTGTCTCACTTACTATTTATTAGTTACCTTTAAATATATTAGTTGTGATTTAATCGCTTTCTATATATTCGACTTCCGTAACAGTTAAATTAGTGATAATGAAAGATAAAATTAAAATTATGGTTAATAAGTTAGTAGAAATATTATTGTTAAATAATTTGAAACATACCAAAGTAAAAAGAGCACTGCATAGAAGTAAAAAAACAGGGAGAGCGAATATTCATCTAACTATAGTTTGAGAAAAGTTAATCATTAGAAATTCACGTCGTTGCTTGTTGTGTTTAATTAGGAAAAATCTAAGAAGAAAATGTCATCATTGCACAAAATTAACACTCTGATACGTGCCTAAAGAGGGTGAAACTGATGAGTGAAAGAAAAATCCCGCTAAAGAAAAATCCCGCTAAAATAGCTGCTACAAACCCTTGCGGTTGCCCAGTTGATTTGGATGGTGGTCGGATTACCTTGGATCGAATTCCCCCTCAATGATTTTTGGGTTGAGCCTGTCGCACAGGACTTGCTTAGTGCGGTTTACATCCCCGTGTGGTTTGCATGTTATTACACAGAGGTTACCCGGTGCGCACATAATGCTCACCACAGAGTTCTCATCCGAAGGACAGAGGCTACAGCAGAGGTTGTAGCGGCCGCAGGTCTCCATCTTAAAAAAAAAAAAAAAAAGAAGAAAAGAGTAGAAGGTAGAATAAAATGTACTAAGAATACTCAAAATAAGCATAGTCAAAATATTCAGACTCCTTAGTCCTTCCTAGTTCCTCCACAAACCTATTTAATTTGAACTTTAAACTTTTAAGGGGTGGTATGGACGAGAGATAAGTTATTTGTGGATTAATAATATAGAGATAAATTAATAGTGCAATAGATTATTATTAGACGGTATTATTTCTTGTACAATGTATAATTTAAAATATTTACTTTCTTTATTTTATAAAAGATTGTTTAGCACATAGGGGTTATTTTGATCATTTTAGTTGTTTTAATTCATGTATTATTACTAATCTCATATTCTTATTTAACCTTCTATCCCACATAAAACAACACATAAATTTCTGCATATATTATATTGGTATTATTATGCTTGAAACAAAATGGACAACCAAACACTGCATGATTAAGAATATACATGTATAAGAATCTAACCAAACGTTGCATATCTTGTGCAGAATTTTATAATAAATGAATTATCACATCTTATACTTTGGAAACCAAAGGAGCACTTCACTTACTATTTGGCGTGGTCGCCGTCACCATCATCCGAATATAATCGGACAGAAAATGAAAAATTAGATCCTTTTGTCCGTACATTCCACAACCCCACACGCACGGCTTTTGTCTACAGTACTCAAAACTTGTGGTCTCTACTTCGACACTAACGACTCAACAGTATCCTCCTCCAATCATAAATCGACAACTTATTTGACGAAACCACTCTGGTATTTGCCCATACCATTCATTTCCCTCCTCTCCTCCTATCTGGGATCCTTCCACTTCCCAATAACGATACAATTTTTCTTTACATCTGCACAACCATTTCATTTACCAAAGAGAGAAATATTGAGATAAAACACCCTATCACTCTTCTGCAGTATAGTAGTACTCTTCTTTTTCTGTCTGAAAATTAAGTAAATTTTAATAATGGGGAGAGGAAGAGTGCAACTGAAGAGAATTGAGAACAAGATCAATCGACAAGTCACCTTCTCAAAAAGACGATCTGGTTTGCTCAAGAAAGCTCATGAGATCTCTGTACTTTGTGATGCTGAGGTTGGTTTAATTGTTTTTTCTACAAAAGGCAAACTCTTTGAGTATTCCACCGATTCTTGGTACGTTTCTTGCTATTTATTCAGTCTTTGCAATTAATATCTTTTGTGTACTTTTACTATATGCTCTACTCCGTTTTCTCTTCTTGATCTTTAGTTCTATACCCCTATTTCTTGATAATTTAATAGTGTTCTTTTTTTAAAAAAAAATTCTCTTCTCCACATTCTTTTGATTTTTCAGATCTTAGTTGTTCGTTGTTTTCCTTTAATTCTCTTTTGTTAGATTGGTTGAAGTTTATGCTCCATAAACTCGCTATTTCTTGACTGCATGCATAGTTTATTAAATTTTCGAGAGCTTAAACCCATTCTTTCTCGTTTTGTTTCTGAAAGAAGCATTGCCATAACAGATCTCTTTGAAAACAAGAATAGTGCAGAATTATAAGCCGAATTAATACTTGAGCTTCTCTTCTGTTACTCCTTATGTTTTTCAACCCTTTTGCCTTTTTTTCACCAACACACCACCTAATTATTTAGGAAAAGTTTAAGCAGGTGGTACTACTTGAATACTTCCATGCGCACCTAAGACAACTGGCCTAGGGAAGTGTAGAAACAAAAATAACGTACGTAGAACTGGAACAGAAGTCATTTCAGTTACAGAAAGCAACTATGTTTATGCGAGGCTAATTAATCTGCGTGTTTCTCTTTTAGTATTTAACTAAGCACTTGAATCCTGTAAAGGCAAAATTAAAGTCTCTAATAAAAGTCTGCAATAAGTTTGATGTCAAATATAGTCTTCTTTTTGAAGCCAAGTACTCTCTATTTAACTTTTAAAGGCACGATGTACTCATGGTCCAGTGGTTCTCAGCCTTTTATACAATAGTCTTTTTTGTATTTACCGGGGGTATGTGGGGAGCTACAAGCATGAACTAAAAGATCGAATATATGAGTTTAGAGTATATAGCTTTAGATGATAACAAGAGAAATGAACTTGAATATATGAGTTTAGAGTTATGAACGTTTAACTTTTGCAATGGGGGGAAAAATTATTTATGCAAACAATATAATATGAAATTAAGCTTAACTAATTATCAACTTAACTATTAATTAGAAGATACAAGTTCAGCAGCTATTCATGTTTTTAAAACTCGCTGTTCATATCTGTGGATTTGGGGGTAGAGAAACTTACATTGGGGGGGGGGGGGGGGGTAGAGAAACTTACTTGACAAACAAGTTTTTATAACGATCTCAACATAAAGTAATTATAAAAAAAAAACATAAAGCAAAAAATGCATTCTAAATACTCATCCGTCTCAATTTAGATGTAATTTTTTTGTTTGAGCAGGATATTATCCTACACATTTAACTTTCTATAGTTACATGAGAGTGCAAAATGTATATATTGGTAACTTCTTTTGGAGAATTCAAATCTTTTTAACATAAAAAGGGTCTACGCCTTTTAATATTGCAAAAGCATTGAATTGAGTTGATATTCTGGGATGATTCTAAATGTAAAGTAAATTATTCATTAAGACAATAGTGCTAGTTAGCATGTGTAGAACAATCTTCCTTTCTATTTGTCTAATCTTCTTATAATTCTTCTTTTATGTATTCATTTCTCATTTCCTTTTTCGCATTCTACGTTTAATATAACATATTGATAACTTTCTGAGAAGGAAGAGTATATGATCAAGCATGGTTTATTAACCACCTGAAATCCATTCCTCTAACTCAGTCTCTTGGTGTGTGAACAAGTTAATGAGATCATAATGTTTGGATTATAATACGAGTATTAAATAATGATAAGATTATTTAATGGATATGCTTTTATTTGGTAGATATTTATTTAATTAGACAAGAATGATATATACGAGATATAATATAGAACATGTATTTAGTTTGATAAACTAAAGGGATAAACTTTTATTTTCAGTTTTAATTTTGATTTTCTCAAAGGAATATGAGAGGACATCTTTGTCATTTTATTTAATTATTTTTTCTCGGAATTAATCCCCCATATGGGAGGACATCTTCTCGTGTTTGTCGTATATGCTGCTAGGGTTCTATTCTCTCGCTTGATTTATAGCTAGTTTTCTTTTGTTGCTTTGTTTCCCTTTGGAAAAAATTCTCATATTTTATCCGTTATTGTTATTCATTATTTTTATAACCAAGCACGATCCTTTGAGGATAGAAAGGCTTGTTTTTTCGCTTGTTTCGCCTTAGTCATCTCCTTTTTATTTTCTCTCTTTTTCTTGAAACCCTAGGGCGGATGACAGGACCCAGTTCCCCAACTTACCATGTAGCCCAAGTTCTGGGGACCTTTGTACCCTAACTCGCGTTGTTCCCTCCTAATTGTAACATACTGTAGTTGATTGTTTGAGTTTTTGATTCCTTCTATTCTTTTCGACGTCTTTGTGCTTCTAAATTTTACATCATGTTCTTGCAACTTCTGAGTGGTCTGTGTATATATTGCCCCTAACAATTTTAGGCCGTACTACTTTCTTTTCTTTTTTGTGTATTTTTTGTCTGACAAATCTTCTAGAGTCTAGATATATAGGGGCATTTTCATAGAAAAATTAACCATATTATCCAATGATTACCTATCACCAAGCAAGGGATAAAGTTTCTATCCTAGATTTAGTCTCTAATATCCAAAAGAATTTAAGTTATATACATTATTCTTAACTTAATCAATAATATCTCACGATATTGTTTTCCATTACTCCTATCCCAACTATATTCGATCCCTTCCCAAAAGAAAAGGAAAAAAATAACAATAATGACCCGGTAAAATCCCATAAAGTGGGGTCTGGGGAGTGTAGTGTGTACACAGACCTTACTCATATCCCGTAGGGAATATTTCAGAGTCGCCTTAGGTTTTTAAGGTAAGCCAACTCTAAGATATTTTTGTTTGGGTAGGTAAAAGAACTAGGAACAAGAATGGACCTTAATTTCCTAATGATGGTGGGAACGGCATTTTGTTTGTTTGGAATCTAGTTAATGGCATACTTTTCCTGGCCCTTGGAAACAATGGCATCATGAAACGATTTTCCTTAGGGAAAATACTGGAAATATAGTGTATTTGCAGAAAATACCTATGGATAAGTGCAAAAACGAACATTAGAATTAGAATGATGGTGTGAACGAATGAGGAACATGAATAGTGACAAGTGACAACTTCGCTGAAGAATTGGACGACATTGCAATTATCCAAGGGTGTGACCTAATAACCAATAAGGTAGTTGCAAAATTTAAAGATAAAGGTTCAAATCTTGATGGAGATAAAAAAAATATTAGATAATTTCTTCCGATTTGCCTAAGCATTGGTTGCCAACATTGTCTAGTATCTCTGCAGGTAGAAGGTATTAGGTATCTGGTGAAATAGCCGCGTGCGCGGGCTGGGGCACCACTGATGTAAAAAGAAGTTTAACACTCTATTATCCAGAATTTTAGTATTTTCATTTTGAACCAATGTCTTGAGAACTTTGTTACACAAATATTTGCTTTTATAATAACTTCTATCGTTGATTACCCAATTCTGTATATAATTCTCACCTTTTCTTTTAAATCACGTTCAAATGCATTAAATCTTTTACTGATATAAATTTTCAAATCGATGGTCTTATTATTACCCCCTCTTTTTTTAATCTGGTATCAGCATGGAAAGGATTCTTGAAAGGTATGAAAGGTACTCATATGCTGAGAGGCAGCTTACTACTACTGATCATGAAACCCCGGTATGCCTAAGTCTCAAGTTTTTATTATTTTGCTTCCTATAGTGGACTTAGGTATCAAAATTTGGGAGAACTTAATTTTGTGCAGGGGAGCTGGACTTTGGAACATGCTAAGCTTAAGGCAAGAATTGAGGTTTTGCAAAGAAACCAAAGGTATACTACATTCCCTTCGGTGGTCAATAACTGTATTTGATATTGTTGGGAAAAATAATAATCCCGCCCAGGAATAATATCTACGGTAAATAACAATAACACAAAAGAGTAACAAAGACACCAAATTTTTTAACGGGGTAAAATACAATACACAAGCGGAACAGTATTACCACTATAATATTACAACTTAGTAGTGTCAAGAGACTACTACAACTTCGAAAGAAATAACACTCTTTATTTTAAACACCTCCTTACAATATTACTCACACTCACTATTTATCTCACAGACTACAATCTGTGGATTACTCTCTCTAACTTCAGTTGCTTGTCTCTCGTTTTGGTGTGTTTTAAGAAGTGAGAGAGCTCCTCCTTTTATAGGAGTAAAATATGTAGCCTTCAAGAATACTACAGGAGATGTATTAATCTCTTCCACTTATTTCCAAACTTTGGCTCCAAGAAAAAGTTGCCAGCCAAGTTTTATTTCATAGGCACATGCCTATTTTGGTGGTATGGACTCCCTTAATTTTGATTTTTCTTTTTCATTCCAAGTCTTGATTTCAATCTTTAAAAATCTTCAAACTTAAAAGGCTTTGTAAAGATATCCGCAGCTTGATCATGAGACTTAACATATTTGAGTTCGGCTTCCTTCTTAGCAATGCATTCTCTGATAAAGTGATATCTTGTATCTATATGCTTGCTTCGATCATGTTACACTAGATTCTTTGCAAGTGCTTGTGCGGATTTGTTGTCAATACAAATCTTTGTAGCTTCTATCTGTTGTAAATTGAGCTCCTTAAATAATCTTTTCAGCCAAATAACATGACATGTACAGGAAGTTGCTGCTATATATTCAGATTCACAAGTTGAGAGAGTAACATTTGATTGTTTCTTTGAACTCCAAGAAATAACAGAATCACCCAAGAAAAATACAAAATCAGTTGTGCTTTTTCTATCATCACTATCTCTCGCATAATCACTATCACAAAATCTCACAAGGTTGAAATCACTAGAAAAAGAGTAAAATAGCCCAAAATCAATCGTACCTTTTAGGTAACGAGTATTCTTCTAGCGACTTTCAAGTGAGTGGAGTTAGGAGCTTCCATGAAGCGACTTACTACTCCAACTGCAAAGAGTATATTTGGCCTGGTACAAGTCAAGTACCTCAAACTTCTCATAAGACTTTTGAAAAATGTGGGATCTACTTTTTCTCCTTCATCAAATTTGGACAATTTTATCCCGCTCTCCATTGGCGTGTTCACAGGGTTGCAATCGAGTATGTTGAACTTCTTCAATATCTCTTTTGTATAGCTTTCTTGAGAGATAAAAATTTCATCCTCTATTTGCTTCACTTCTAGGCCCAAGTAGTATGACATGAGCCCTATATCCGTCATCTCGAACTCACGGGGTATATCTTTCTTAAAAGCTTCAAACAAACTTGGGTTATTACCCGTGAAAATAAGATCATCAACATAGAAACAAACAAGCAAGATATCTCTATTAGTATGAACTTTAAGATAAAGAGCATATTCATGGAGACAACGAGTAAACCCATTGTTTTGAAAATACTTATCGATACAACTATTCCATGCCCGTGGGGCTTGCTTCAATCCATATAAAGCTTTCTTCAACCGCAATACTTTATCTTCATAGTTTTTGACCACAAATTCCAGTGGTTGTTCAACATAAACTTCTTCAAGATAGCCATTCAAGAAAGCTAACTTGACGTTTAGTTGATGGATCTTCCACTTTATTTGCGCCGCCAAAGAGATCAACAAACGAATTGTCTCTATGCGGGCAACATGTGCATAGACTTCTTCATAGTCAATGTCTTGCCTTTGCTTGTAGCCTTTAGCCACAAGTCATGCCTTGTATCTCTTCACTTCTCTATCAGCATTCTTCTTTGTCTTGTATACCCATTTCACTCCAATTGCTCGTTGTCCATTGGGAAGAGTTATTAACTCCCAAGTGTTGTTCTTCTCTATTGACTCGATATCCTCCTCTATGACTTGTCTCCAGATTTTATCTGTAATAGCTTCATCAAATTTTATTGGTTCACTATCGGCAAAGAGACAACATAAAAAAAATCAAAATTAGTAACTTTTTCTGTGTCCTCATAGAGCTCTTGAATATTCCTCATCCTTTGCGGTTGTACATTTGAACTTTCTTGAGAAGAAGGAGATGCAATATTGGTTGGAGAAGGAGGCGGAGTTGTATCATGCACAGGTTCCACAGTCTCTAGTTCTTCTTTATCACCAAAGTATGGAAGAAAATCATATGAAGTTTCTTACTGAGCTTCCGAATTCCATGCCAATTCTTCATCGAATTCAACATCGCGACTTACCACCACTTTGTCGTTACTTGGGTTGTATAACTTGTAGCCTTTTGAACTCGTATCATAGCCAACAAACACATGCTTGACACTTCGATCGTCAAGCTTTGCTCTCCCTTGTTGTGGCACATGAGCATAGGCTATGCTCCGAAAGATTCTCAAGTGCTTAATACTTGGCTTTCTTCTACTCCATGCTTCTTGAGGGGTTTGACCTCTAACATTTCTTGTTGGAGATCTGTTGTTCAAATAAACTGCATAAGAAACAACTTTGGCCGAAAATTCCCTGGGCATACTTTTAGCTTTTAACATACATCTAACCATGTTAAGAATCGTTCGATTCTTTCTCTCTGCAACTCCATTTTGTTTAGGTGAATAAGCTACCGTTAGAGGGCAACGAATTTCATGAGACTGACAGAAGTTATTAAATTCTTTTGAAGTGAATTCACCTCCTCTACCGGACCTTAAAGCTTTTATTTCATAGCCATTTTTTTTCTCCACAAGTACTTTGAATTTTTTAAAAGCAGCATAAGCTTCAAATTTTTGGTTTAAGAAATAAACCCAAGTCTTTCTACTAAAGTAATCAATGAAGAGAAGAAAGTATTTACTTTTACCAAAGTAAGGTGGATTGTTTGGCCCACACACATCAGTGTGAACAAGTTGGAGTGGCATGGTTGCTCCTGACATGGACTCCTTCGGAAAATTCCTTCTTGCATGTTTTCCAAGAAGACAAGCTTCACACAATTGATTGGGATGGTTGATTGATGGTATCCCATGCACTATGTCCTTTTCTCCCATTGATTTGAGCGCTTCAAAATTCAAGTTCCCAAATCGCATGTGCCAACATCATGATTCATCTTGCACATTAGCCTTCAAACACTTTGCATCAATTGTCTTAAGATTCAGAGAAAACAATCTATTATTTGCCATATGCACTTTAGCAATTAGAATTTCACTTGTATCTCTAAGCCAAAGATGCATATTTTTCTTGTGAATATCATATCCCTTTTCAAGAAATTGTCCCAAACTCAAAATATTACTTTTTAATTTTGGCACATAATAAACCTCTTGAATTAACTTGTGGCCACCATTTTTACAGGAGATGAGAATCGTATCTATTCCTTTGATTTGAATCTTTGAGGTATATCCAAAGGATACATTATCTCTCACCGTCTTATTGATCTTCTCAAACTTCTCTTTGCATCCACACATATGATTGCTTGCTCCATTGTCCAAATATAACGAGCTACAATCATCCCTATCTTCTTCCTTGAGTGCCAACAATAATGTCTAACTCATCTTCTTCTTTCTTGTTCTCAAGAAGGTTAGCTTTCTCTTCACCAAATTTATGGATAATTATAACACTCAATTTTTTGATATGTCATACCTTTATCCATTATTTTCTTGATTGTAACTATGTCATCTTCCTCCTCTTTGTCCACGACATGACCTCTGAATATTTGGTGAATTTTAACTTCATTGTTGAAATTGTTACCACTACTTCTTCCTATTCCATGACCATCACGGCCTTGTCCCCGTCTGTTTCCTCGATAGCTCTTTTCACCTTCATAATCCTTGAAGGATGCTCCAATAGTACTTCTTGTTTCCTTTTGTTCTTTTCTTCGTGGGCCTGTAAAGAACCCTCCAATTGCTCCACCATCATAGAGTCTAAATCTTTAGACTCCTCAATAGCACACACCACAAAATCAAATTTAGGTGTTAAAGTGCAAATGATCTTTTCTACCACACGGACATCTTCTATGTCCTCCCCGTATCTTGTTAATTGATTCACAATAGCCTTCACTTTTGAACAATAATCCGAAATGCATTCAGATTCTTTCATTTTTAATACTTCAAAATCAGCCCTTAGAATTTGAAGTTTTACCTTCCTCACCTTGTCAACTCCTTGGAGAGAATTTTATAAAATCTCCCAAGCTTCCTTTGAGGTGGTAGCATCCGCTACCTTCTCAAACATGGCATCATCCAAACATTGGTGGATGAGCATGAGAGCTTGTTGATCCTTCTTCCTTGTCTTTGCCAAGACATCTTTTTTATTTTGAGGCAGAGCTTCCTCATTATCGGGTTTTACATACCCCGTCTACGATTTTTCACACATCTTGGGAGCCAAGAATGACTTTCATGCGTAGATACCATTTCTCATAATTATCTTTTATGAGACATGGGTACTGAAAAGACAACGGACCATTATTTGCCATGTCTCTGATATCACGTTGTTGGAAAAAATAATAATCCCACCCAGGAATAATAGTCACGATAAATAACAATAACACAAGAGAGTAACAAAGACACAAAATCTTTTAACGGTGTAAAATACAATATCCAAGTGGAGTAGTATTACCACTATAATATTACAACTTAGTAGTGTCAAGAGACTACTACAATTTCGAAAGAAATAACACTCTTTATTTTAAACACTTCACTACAATATTCCTCACACTCACTATTTATCTACAGACTACAATCTGTGTATTACTCTCTTTAACTTCAGTTGGTTCTCTTTCGTTTTGGTGTGTTTTAAGAAGTGAGAGAGGTCCTCCTTTTATAGGAGCAAAATACGTAGCCTCCAAGAATGCTATAGGAGATGTATTAATCTCCTCCACTTATTTCCAAACTTTAGCTCCAAGAAAGAGTTGTCAGCCAAGTTTTATTTCACAGGCACATGTCTATTTTGATGGGATGAACCCCACAGATATATCAAGTCACTTCTAGAAAATGAACTAGCCCGTCTTAATAATTAATTTACAGGCATTATGCAGGAGAAGATTTGGACTCATTAAGTATGAAAGAGCTGCAGAATCTTGAGCACCAGGTCGATTCTGCTTTAAAGCACATTCGATCAAGAAAGGTAGAGAAGCACATCAATCATATTTATAGTTTTAAACATATCTGGAGTTTGTTCTAACTGAAAAACCTTTTGCTTGTAGAATCAATTGATGCATGAATCCATTTCTGAGCTGCAAAAGAAGGTGAGAAGCTTATGCTTTAAAGAGATTAATTTTCTTAATCTCTTTGAAATGCAATATTGGGTAATCTCATTAACATAATTCACTGGTTTCAAACTAGTGTTTATGATCAACAATCCAATTTCTATAAAATTAAAATAGGGAAATTTCATTGCATGATCAGAAGGGGGGAGCCAGGAGTTCAATATATATCATGGTTTCTGAATTTTAGAACGACGACTTCAAGTGCAAATAACTGTATTCTAAATTTAATATTTAAAGAATTTATTAACACAAATTTGAGCAAATAAGTTGTGCTGTAACATTCCTTTTGGATGGCACAGGACAAGGCATTGCAAGAGCAAAACAACAAGCTCTCGAAGCAGGTAGTAATTATTTTTTAAAATGTCTACGTCTTAATCCAAAATAAGGGCATTATTTGTTGTAACTTTAGAATTGGTTGAAAAGGTGAAAGAAAGGGAGAAAGAGCTGGCTCAGCAGACTCAGTGGGAGCAACAGAGCCATGATCATCTCAACTCATCTACATTCGTTTTGTCACAGCCCTTGAGCTCTCTTCACCTTGGGTATATATCTTACTGCTAGCTAGCTTTCAGTTTCTGTCTTGGAACAAGCTTATTAATTATGGAAGTGCCAGAATCTCATGTAGCAACCATTTCATTAATATTGTCAAGTGCCAAAAACTTATGAACATGTAATTTATAATGTTGATCGGACGTGAAAAATGCAGGGAAGCGTACTCAACTGCAGGAGACAACGGAGAAGTTGAAGGATCATCGCGGCAACAACAACAGAACACTGTAATGCCGCCATGGATGCTTCGCCATCTTAATAACTGATACTAATCAAGTATTATAAGCGTGAAGCGATCAATATTATGCTATGGTTTGTCGTCTACGGGTTAGGAAGAATATGTACATATATGTTATCAAACAAACACAACTTTTATCCTAATTAATTAAGTATGTATATGTGGTGCTGTATTACAATATTCAGAAATATATATAATGTAGTACCATATCATCCTCGCCTTGGATATTTAGGCTTTAAACTTCTTACGACTCCTATTTATTATAATTGTTCCATACATTATAGTGACGAGAATGTGGTATTAGTTTATTGAAGTAGTGTGTGTATTTCCTTGTCTTCGTCGAAGGTATATATGGATTGGCCTTTCTTGTCAGATTGCTTCTTAATAATTGGAGTAGATTTTCGACAGCAATGACAAAGCGAATACTGATTGCTTTTAAAAATATAAACATAGTTTCATCAAACAGCAAAGGAATAAATTATATATAGAGAGAGTGTGTGCGCGTGCACGTCGATATACGGCTCCATCAGATGTTGTACAGGTAGACCTTAATTCAAGAAGTGCTCAGCGATTAAAGGGATTCATTTTAGTCATGAAGGGCAATTAGAACTTTAAGTTTATGGGTTTATTTTTTGAAAATAATGTTTATTAGGTTTTAAATAAATTATTTATACATAATAAGTAAATTTTAAAAGTAAATATGAGGTTTGAGCCAAAGTTACAGGTTTTTGCCGAACTCTTAAACACGACACTAGCTCCATCCCTGGCAACTAGATTTTTCATGTTTGCAGAACATTACTACTCCTCCGATCTCAATTTATGTGGCACTTTTTTTCTTTTTAATTTGTCCCAAAAAGAATATTATCTTTTTATATTAAAAAATAATTTATTCAAAATTCTTACTTTATCTTTAATGAGATGATTTTTAGCCACACAAATCTCAAGAACTTATTTTAGATCATAAATTTTAAAAAATGTCTTTTTTTTCTTTTCTTAAACTTCGTGTCCGGTAAAACGGTGCCACATAAATTGGGACGTATAGAGTACTAATTACTATTCGAATTGACTATTAGGGACTATCATGAAAGACATTGACTCCTATAGTATTGTAAAGGGCAGCCCGGTACGCTATGCGGGGTTCGTGGAAGGGCCGGACCACAAAGATCTATCGTACGCAGTCTTACCATGTATTTCTGCAAGAGGCTGTTTCCACGTCTCTTAGTCCAAAATCCATGCTACTTGGACTTGAATTTCCCCATTGTTACCCATGTGAAAAATTGACTCCAGCAGTGGAGAGGAGTTTACCCATGAAACTGAAACTTATGTGACCTAGACATCTCCACTTAGGTCTATTGTACGCAGCCTTACCCTGTATTTCTGCAAGAGCTTGTTTTCACGTCTCTTAGTCCAAAATCCATGTTACTTAGACTTGAATTTCCCCATTGTTACCCATGTGAAAAATTGACTCCGGTAGTGGAGAGGAGTTTACCCATGAAACTGAAACTTATGTGACCTAGATATCTCCACTTGGGTCGACTCTATCGTACACAACCTTACCATGTATTTCTGCAAGAGGTTGTTTTCACGTCTCTTATTCCAAAATCCATGTTACTTAGACTTGAATTTCCCTATTGTTACCCATGTGAAAAATTGACTCCAGCAGTGGAGAGGAGTTTACCCATGAAACTGAAACTTATGTGACCTAGACATCTCTACTTGGGTCGACTCTATCGTACGCAGCCTTACCCTGTATTTCTGCAAGAGGCTGTTTTCACGTCTCTTAGTCCAAAATCCATGTTACTTAGACTTGAATTTCCCCATTGTTACCCATGTGAAAAATTGACTCCAGCAGTGGAGAGGAGTTTACCCATGAAACTGAAACTTATGTGACCTATAGACATCTCCACTTGGGTCTATCGTATGCAGTCTTACCCTGTATTTCTGCAAGAGGTTGTTTCCACGTCTCTTAATCCAAAATCCATGTTACTTAGACTTGAATTTCCCCATTGTTACCCATGTGAAAAATTGACTCCAGCAGTGGAGAGGAGTTTACCTATGAAACTGAAACTTATGTGACCTATAGACATCTCCACTTGGGTCAATCGTACGGAGGCTTACTCTGTATTTCTGCAAGAGGTTATTTCCACATCTCTTAGTCCAAAATCCATGTTACTTAGACTTGAATTTCCCAGTGTTACCCATGTGAAAAATTGACTCCAGCAGTAGAGAGGAGTTTACCCATGAAACTGAAACTTATGTGACCTATAGACATCTCCACTTGGGTCTATCGTATGTAGCCTTACCCTGTATTTCTGCAAGAGGTTGTTTCCACGTCTCTTAGTCCAAAATCCATGTTACTTAGACTTGAATTTCCCCATTGTTACCCATGTGAAAAATTGACTCCGGTAGTGGAGAGGAGTTTACCCATGAAACTGAAACTTATGTGACCTATAGATATCTCCACTTAGGTCTATCATACGCAGTCTTACTTTGTATTTCTACAAGAGGCTATTTTCACGTCTCTTAGTCCAAAATCCATGTTACTTAGACTTGAATTTCCCCAGTGTTACCCATGTGAAAAATTGACTCCAGTAGTGGAGAAGAGTTTACCCATGAAACTGAAACTTATGTGACATATAGACATCTCTTAGTCCAAAATCAATGTTACTTAGACTTGAATTTCCCCAGTGTTACCCATTTGAAAAATTGACTCCAGCAGTGGAGAGGAGTTTACCCATGAAACTGAAACTTATGTGACCTATAGACATCTCCACTTGGGTCTATCGTATGCCGCCTTACCCTGTATTTCTGCAAGAGGTTGTTTCCACGCCTCTTAGTCCAAAATCCATGTTACTTAGACTTGAATTTCCCCATTGTTACCCATGTGAAAAATTGACTCCAGCAGTGGAGAGGAGTTTACCCATGAAACTGAAACTTATGTGACCTATAGATATCTCCACTTAGGTCTATCGTACGCAGTCTAACTTTGTATTTCTACAAGAGGCTGTTTTCACGTCTCTTAGTCCAAAATCCATGTTACTTAGACTTGAATTTCCCCAGTGTTACCCATGTGAAAAATTGACTCCAGCAGTGGAGAAGAGTTTACCCATGAAACTGAAACTTATGTGACCTATAGACATCTCCACTTGGGTCTATCGTATGCAGCCTTACCCTGTATTTCTGCAAGAGGTTGTTTCCACGTCTCTTAGTCCAAAATCTATGTTACTTAGACTTGAATTTCCCCATTGCTACCCATGTGAAAAATTGACTCCAGCAGTAGAGAGGAGTTTACCCATGAAACTGAAACTTATGTGACCTATAGACAACTCCACTTGGGTCTATCGTATGCAGCCTTACCCTGTATTTCTGCAAGATGCTGTTTTCACGTCTCTTAGTCCAAAATCCATGTTACTTAGACTTGAATTTCCCCATTGTTACCCCATGTGAAAAATTGACTCCACCAGTGGAGAGGAGTTTACCCATGAAACTGAAACTTATGTGACCTATAGACATCTCTACTTGGGTCTATCGTACGCAGTCTTACTCTGTATTTCTGTAAGAGGCTGTTTTCACGTCTCTTTGTCCAAAATCCATGTTACTTAGACTTGAATTTCCCCATTGTTACCCATGTGAAAAATTGACTCCAGCAGTGGAGAGGAGTTTACCCATGAAACTGAAACTTATGTGACCTATAGACATCTCCACTTGGGTCTATCGTATGCAGTCTTACCCTGTATTTCTGCAAGAGGTTGTTTCCACGTCTCTTAATCCAAAATCCATGTTACTTAGACTTGAATTTCCCCATTGTTACCCATGTGAAAAATTGACTCCAGCAGTGGAGAGGAGTTTACCTATGAAACTGAAACTTATGTGACCTATAGACATCTCCACTTGGGTCAATCGTACGGAGGCTTACTCTGTATTTCTGCAAGAGGTTGTTTCCACATCTCTTAGTCCAAAATCCATGTTACTTAGACTTGAATTTCCCAGTGTTACCCATGTGAAAAATTGACTCCAGCAGTGGAGAGGAGTTTACCCATGAAACTGAAACTTATGTGACCTATAGACATCTCCACTTGGGTCTATCGTATGCAGCCTTACCCTGTATTTCTGCAAGAAGTTGTTTCCACGTCTCTTAGTCCAAAATCCATGTTACTTAGACTTGAATTTCCCCATTGTTACCCATGTGAAAAATTGACTCCGGTAGTGGAGAGGAGTTTACCCATGAAACTGAAACTTATGTGACCTATAGATATCTCCACTTAGGTCTATCATACGCAGTCTTACTTTGTATTTCTACAAGAGGCTGTTTTCACGTCTCTTAGTCCAAAATCCATGTTACTTAGACTTGAATTTCCCCAGTATTACCCATGTGAAAAATTGACTCCAGCAGTGGAGAAGAGTTTACCCATGAAACTGAAACTTATGTGACATATAGACATCTCTTAGTCCAAAATCAATGTTACTTAGACTTGAATTTCCCCAGTGTTACCCATTTGAAAAATTGACTCCAGCAGTGGAGAGGAGTTTACCCATGAAACTGAAACTTATGTGACCTATAGACATCTCCACTTGGGTCTATCGTATGCAGCCTTACCCTGTATTTCTGCAAGAGGTTGTTTCCACGCCTCTTAGTCCAAAATCCATGTTACTTAGACTTGAATTTCCCCATTGTTACCCATGTGAAAAATTGACTCCAGCAGTGGAGAGGAGTTTACCCATGAAACTGAAACTTATGTGACCTATAGATATCTCCACTTAGGTCTATCGTACGCAGTCTTACTTTGTATTTCTACAAGAGGCTGTTTTCACGTCTCTTAGTCCAAAATCCATGTTACTTAGACTTGAATTTCCCCAGTGTTACCCATGTGAAAAATTGACTCCAGCAGTGAAGAAGAGTTTACCCATGAAACTGAAACTTATGTGACCTATAGACATCTCCACTTGGGTCTATCGTATGCAGCCTTACCCTGTATTTCTGCAAGAGGTTGTTTCCACGTCTCTTAGTCCAAAATCTATGTTACTTAGACTTGAATTTCCCCATTGCTACCCATGTGAAAAATTGACTCCAGCAGTAGAGAGGAGTTTACCCATGAAACTGAAACTTATGTGACCTATAGACATCTCCACTTGGGTCTATCGTATGCAGCCTTACCCTGTATTTCTGCAAGATGCTGTTTTCACGTCTCTTAGTCCAAAATCCATGTTACTTAGACTTGAATTTCCCCATTGTTACCCAATGTGAAAAATTGACTCCACTAGTGGAGAGGAGTTTACCCATGAAACTGAAACTTATGTGACCTATAGACATCTCCACTTGGGTCTATCGTACGCAGTCTTACTCTGTATTTCTGTAAGAGGCTGTTTTCACGTCTCTTAGTCCAAAATCCATGTTACTTAGACTTGAATTTTCCCAGTGTTACCCATGTGAAAAATTGACTCCAGCAGTGGAGAGGAGTTTACCCATGAAACTGAAACTTATGTGACCTATAGACATCTCCACTTGGGTCTATCGTATGCAGCCTTACCCTGTATTTCTGCAAGAGGTTGTTTCCACGTCTCTTAGTCCAAAATCCATGTTACTTAGACTTGAATTTCCCCATTGTTACCCATGTGAAAAATTGACTCCAGCAGTGGAGAGGAGTTTACCCATGAAACTGAAACTTATGTGACCTATAGACATCTCCACTTGGGTCTATCGTACGCAGCCTTACCCTGTATTTCTGCGAGAGGCTGTTTTCACATCTCTTAGTCCAAAATCCATGTTACTTAGACTTGAATTTCCCCATTGTTACCCCATGTGAAAAATTGACTCTAGCAGTGGAGAGGGGTTTACCCATGAAACTGAAACTTATGTGACCTATAGACATCTCCACTTGGGTCTATCGTACGCAGTCTTACTTTGTATTTCTGCAAGAGGCTGTTTTCACGTCTCTTAGTCAAAAATCCATGTTACTTAGACTTGAATTTCCCCAGTGTTACCCATTTGAAAAATTGACTCCAGCAGTGGAGAGGAGTTTACCCATGAAACTGAAACTTATGTGACCTATAGACATCTCCACTTGGGTCTATCATATGCAGCCTTACCCTGTATTTCTGCAAGAGGTTATTTCCACATCTCTTAGTCCAAAATCCATGTTACTTAGACTTGAATTTCCCCATTGTTACCCATGTGAAAAATTGACTCCAGCAGTGGAGATGAGTTTACCCATGAAACTGAAACTTATGTGACCTATAGACATCTCCACTTAGGTCTATCGTACGCAGTCTTACTTTGTATTTCTGCAAGAGGCTGTTTTCACGTCTCTTAGTCCAAAATCCATGTTACTTAGACTTGAATTTCCCCAGTGTTACCCATGTGAAAAATTAACTCCAGCAGTGGAGAGGAGTTTACCCATGAAACTGAAACTTATGTGACCTATAGACATCTCCACTTGGGTCTATCGTATGCAGCCTTACCCTGTATTTCTGCAAGAGGTTGTTTCCACGTCTCTTAGTCCAAAATCCATGTTACTTAGACTTGAATTTCCCCATTGTTACACATGTGAAAAATTGACTCCAGCAGTGGAGAGGAGTTTACCCATGAAACTGAAACTTATGTGACCTATAGACATCTCAACTTGGGTCTATCGTATGCAGCCTTACCCTGTATTTCTGCAAGATGCTGTTTTCACGTCTCTTAGTCTAAAATCCATGTTACTTAGACTTGAATTTCCCCATTGTTACCCCATGTGAAAAATTGACTCCACCAGTGGAGAGGAGTTTACCCATGAAACTGAAACTTATGTGACCTATAGACATCTCTACTTGGGTCTATCGTACGCAGTCTTACTCTGTATTTCTGTAAGAGGCTGTTTTCACGTCTCTTTGTCCAAAATCCATGTTACTTAGACTTGAATTTTCCCAGTGTTACCCATGTGAAAAATTGACTCCGGCAGTGGAGAGGAGTTTACCCATGAAACTGAAACTTATGTGCCCTAGACATCTCCACTTGGACATTCTCCGGGTGGGTGGGGGTTGGGGCATTTAGGTATTGGACACAAAGAAGACAATGAGAAATGCATGCAAGTCATGATTGAAACAGTGGAATATGGAATTTCGCCGAACTGCTAGCTCTAAATTTCCTAATCCAAACAAAAGAACATAAACAATTTTAGGCTTTATGTGGTCGGGCAGACACTGATGCTGTTAAAGCTTGACATTCTTGGAACTACACTGCAACTTCCTGGAAAAAGATAATGAACACTATTTAATAAAACTACAGCTTGCAAATAAAGTTGACTTTTGCTTGCTTTCCTCTTAGTTTTTTTGGGGTGATAAATTCAACAGATTGACTCGGTATCCTACGTATGTGGGACTCTACCCAAAAAGTAGGAGTATGTGGCATTACATTTGAGCTTAAAATTTGGTATAATTACGGAGGAAGGGCAATTGAACAGAATTGTCGTAAAACTATTCCATCCACACCTTTATTTATGTTATATATTCCTAAATCAGCATTCATGGATTTGTACCAATATAAAATAGAAAAAGACTACGAATTGTAATCTTGTGATTCCGACCACTAAATCTCGCCCACGTTTGGCTCTTAAGGCTAAACAGCTTCTCACGCCCTTGCCAGATAATCAAAAAGCAAGATAAGCTTATTCCTTCCAGCACCTAACGTTACAAAAGATTCGTCAAAAATTCGAAAACCATTAGATTAATAATGTGACAAGCGAACATGTTTTAAATTTTATTAAATATGAATTGTTATTAACAGTGTCACAAGAATATTACAACTGTTTAAAATCTCAATATTCCAATATTTTGCCTTTTAAGTCGTGAAATTTTTAGGCAGTTGTTCTTGTTTTCATTTCCTCTGAACATAAGATGTCATATCACTATAATCCTTATCAAACTTAGAGAGCTAACTGGAAGTGAGCTCGAGCTGAGCTCCAATGGAGATTCAGTGGAAGTTTCTGGATAGAGCAATTTGTACGAAGAAGAAGAGAGAAATGGGAAAATGAATCTCAAAATGTATTAATGCCTCAGATAGTAACAAATATACAAGTCAAGAAAAATAATACAGCTGGCAGGTAACTGCCACTCACAACGTATACATCTGGCAACTAACTAACAAACTAACTCACCAATTAACTAATAATTAAGCTATGTCTTAACACCCCCCTCCCCCCCTCCAGTTGTTCTTGTTTTCATTTCCTCTGAACATAAGATGTCATATCACTATAACCCGTATCAAACTTAGAGAGCTAACTGGAAGTGAACTCGAGCTGAGCTCCAATGGAGATTCAGTGGAAGTTTCTGGATGGAGCAATTTGTACGAAGAAGAAGAGAGAAATGGGAAAATGAATCTCAAAATGTATTAATGCCTCATATAGTAACATATATACAAGTCAAGGAAAATAATACAGTTGGCAGGTAACTGCCACTCACAACGTATACATCTGGCAACTAACTAACAAACTAACTCACCAATTAACTAATAATTAAGCTATGTCTTAACACACCCCTCCCCCCCCTCCCCCAAGTTGGAAGTGAGGGAAGAACATCCAACTTGTTCAATATGGCAGAATGTTTGATGCTTGTCAAAGCCTTAGTTAGGATGTCTGCTAATTGAGCATTGGTAGGGATGTGGTACAAGGAGATGAGTCCTTCTTAAAGTTTATCACGCACAAAGTGGCAATCAACCTCGATATGCTTGGCTCGTTCATGAAAAATAGGATTCCTGGCTATATATGCAGTGCAGATTGGCTGTCACAATAGACATTAATTGGTTAAGGAAAAGGGACATTCAACTCTCCAAATAGTCTGCTCAACCATACCAATTCTTCTACAACCTTTCTAAGTGACATGTACTCTGCATCTACAGAAGATAATGAAATAGTCTCTTGCTTCTTGGACTTTCAGCTGACGGGATTGTGACCTAGTAAGATAATGTAGCCACTGACAGACTTTCTAGAATCTGAACATGCTGCCCAATCAACATCACAGTAGGCTCACATAGTGTAATCCTCATCTTTGGAAAAGAATATCCCCAAAGTTGGATCATTTCTCAGATATCTGAGCAGGTGAAAGGCTGCCTTAAGGTGAGGCTCTCTAGGGTCCTGCATGAATTGACTTAAGTGTTGGACCCCATAGGCAATGTCTAGTCTGGTGTTGATTAAGAAATTGAGTTTGCCAATCAACTTTCTGTAATAAGTGGGATCTTGTAATGTGGCACCCTCATTTGCTTTTAACTTGACAGTAGGATCAAATGGAGAAGAAAAACCATTTTCGGATAAACAATCATATTCTTTCAATAGGTCTAATGCAAATTTTCTTTGTGATATCACCACACCATCTCCTTTGTATATCACTTCCATTCCTAGGAAGTAGTGCAGCTTACCAAGATCCTTAATTTTCAAGTTGGTATGAAGAAAAGCCTTCAGTTGATTCAATTCCACTGTATCAGTGCATGTGACAACTATGTCATCTACATAGACTGCCACATAAATTGCATTAGTGCCTTTTTTTAAATATAATAGTGAGTAATCAAGCATGGAATGGGTATAACCTCTGGAACATAGTGTCTCACTCAACTTAGCATACCACTGCCTGCTTGCATATTTTAGACCATATGAAGACTTGTTTAACTTGTAAACTAGTCCTGGAATAGTGACCTCCAAACCTGGTTGAACCTCCATCTACACCTCTTCATGGAGATCATCATGAAGGGATGTATTATTGACATCAAGTTGGGACATGAACTAGCCTTTCTTAACTGCAGTTGCAATCAAATCTCTGACCGTGGTCATTTTTACCACAGGAGAGAACGTTTATGTGTAGTCAATTCCATCTTGTTGTGTGTATCCCTTCACAACTAATCTTGCCTTGAACCTCTCAACACTCCCATCTGCCATATGCTTTATTTTGTATACCCATTTGTATCCTATGACTTTCTTGCCAGGGGGAAAAGATACTAAGTCACATGTGGGATTGCTGTATTCGACATCAAATTCCTGAGTCATTGCTTCCTTCCAAGTAGGATTGACAGCAGCTTCCTCATATGAAATTGGCTCCATGTCATGACAAATGTTTCTCACAAGAGCCTGACTATCATGGCTTAGTGCTTCAGCAGATATAGAGTTATGGCTAGAGAATAATGTATTAAGTGAAAAGGAGTTATCAGGACATACATGGGGCAACATTCTTTGGTTTTAGGTTTGGAATGGAATGGATATAGTCTTTTAAGTATGCAAGTGTTTTATGTTCTCTGAGGGATCTTCTAAGTCCAATATGTGGTGTAGATGGTGTAGGGCTGTGGGACATAAAATCACCTTCTATAGGGAAGTGGTGATCCATTGATGTGGAACTGCCAGATGCAGGAGATTGATCATGTGAGACTAGGTGAGGAGATAAGTGATTGAAGGGCATTGCAGGTTGTGTGACACTTTACATGTGCTGACTAGTGTGTTGTTCTGGCTCAGCATCTAAACAATCAATAAAAGGAATGGAATTGAGGATTGATGGAAAAGAGCTAGTGTTATTATGCATAGAAAAGGGAAAAACAGACTCATTGAAGGTCACATCTCTAGAAATGTGTATTTTTCTGGTGGCCAGATTTAAGACCTTGTATCCTTTTGTCTCAAAGGGATAACCAACAAAAACATGAGGGGTAGTTCTTGGTTCAAACTTGTCTTTATGAGGTTTAGGGACTGTAGGGTAGCACAAGCACCCAAAACTTCTCATCTGTGAGTACTTAGGTTTCCTTTTGTATAGGAGTTCATATGGACATTTGTTATTCAAGATACTAGAATGGAGTCTGTTTATGATATAGGTTGCACAAAGAATACACTCACCCCAGTACCTAGTCGGTAGTTTTGATTGGAAAAGAAGGGCTCTAGCAGTCTCTACTAAATATTTATGTTTTCTCTCCACTATGCCATTTTGTTGTGGTGTGTAGGGACACTCTTTGGTGTATTATACCTTTGGATTGAAAGAGGAGACTGGCTTGTGTATTGGTGAACTCCAGGCCATTGTCTGATTTAATGATTTTGATTCTGGTATTGAATTGGTTTTCTATCAAGGCTACAAAGGCTTTAATAACTTGAAGGGCATTACTTTTACATGATAGAAGATGAGTGCAGGTGAATCTACTATAGTCATCTACCATGGTGATAAAGTACATGTGGTTATCATGTGTTGTTACATAGTAAGGTCCCCACATATCAACATGCAGTAATTCAAATATTTTGATAGTGATGTTGGTCTTCTGGGGAAAAGGAAGTCTTTCTTGCCTGGCCATAGGGTAAATGGAGAAAAGGAAAGGTTGTTTGGATGAAAAACTAGCAGGTATTGAGGTAATACTCTTCATCTTGACAAAAGGCACATGGCCAAGTCTTTTGTGCCACAGGACATTCACATCATTTCCAACAGGTATGTGAGAATTCAGAGTAAAAGGTTGTTCTTTATTGCTTGCAGATGAACTATTTACAATTGAAAAATGAACACACTTATTCATGAGTAATGAGTTATTTACAGTGCTATGAAGATGACAGTGTGTGTTGCAAGCACAACAACAAGACAAAGGAAGAACACTGATTGTAAGACCGAATTGTTTGGTTTGCAAGCATTTTTGGCATATGAAGTACAAGCCATACATGGCTTTACCAATCACCAGAGGCCTCTTCATTGAAGGGGCCTGCAACAGACATGAATTTTTAGAAAAAACAACCAAACGTTCAAGTTTAGTTAGAGAGTGAACAGAAATCAAATTGTATTTGAAATTTGAAATAGGGTATAAACAACACTTTTTTCAAGATGATTTTAGGTACAAGTGCCATACTGCCAATCTGTGTTACCCTTACTTTATATTTTCTTTTGGGAGAATAACAAGGAGTGGATATGGTAAAGTTATAATTTTGGTCAGTAAGGATTTGTTGAAGGTCATGTGATTTGAAGCCCCCAAAATCCAATATCCAAGAGTCGGCTCTATTTTTGAAACAATTACATGACAGTTTACCAAAGTCAATAGAAGATGTGCATGCAACAATACCTGCAAAGTTGACAGTTACACTGGCTAGATTCACATTGCTTGTGCTCTCTCCTCCATTTCCCATTTGAAAGTGCTGCAGCAGGTTCTTGATCTGCCCATACTGCTCCTGAGTCAAATTAACACCTTGGTTATGCTTTTGTGTACCAGTTTCATCATGTGGTGGAATATCCACTTGAGGGTCATGTATATTTGCAATTGTCTTGCTCACTCTGCTAAAGCCACTATTGGGCTTGAAATTCTTATTTGCATTGTGATGGCCAAAATTATTATTCCCCTTGAAGTTTTGATTTGAATCCTGAGGATATTCATGTAGCTTGTAACACCTTTCTTTGGTGTGCCCTGATTTCTTACAATGCTCACACACTGGCCTTGACCTATTTGCACCATTATAGTTGAGGCTAGGGGAGTAATTGGTCGTGTAACTATTCTGCCTTGAGGTGTTTACATTTAGGGAGGTTAATTCCAAAGCGAGCTGATTACTAGGTCTAATTTCCCTCTGTTTTTCTTCTTGGACTAACAGAGAGAAAGCTTGTACCATTGAAGGTAGTGGATTTATCATCAAAATGTTGCCTCGCACTACAGTATAGACCTTATTAAGGCCAATGAAGGAATTATATTAGTCTCCTATCTTGTTTTGCCTTGTGTATACTCTCTTTGGCTCCACAGGTTCAATGACAAGTACATTGATTTTTAGCACTTAGGTTGCTTAGTTCTTCCCACAGCTTTTTCATCTTAGTGTAATACCCTGTGATGTCGAGGGATGTAACGACCCGACTTGTCGTTTTAAGAATTAACACCCCGTTCAACGACTTAAATGGAAAAAGTTGACCAGAGAGTTGACTTTTGAACAAACGGCCTCAGAATAGAATTTTGATGATGTCAATAGCTTCGTATGGTGATTTCAGACTTAGGCGCGTGTTGGGATTTGGATTTGGAGGTCCGTAGGACAATTCGACGCATTTTGGCGAAAGTTGGAAAATAGACGATTTTCGGAAAGTACGATCGAACGTTGAATTTTTTATAACGAGGTCGGAATCTGATTTTGGAAATTGGAATAGGTCTGTTATATTATTTATGACTTTCGTACAAAATTTGAGGTCAATCAGACTTGATTCGATAGGTTTCGGCATCAAATATATAAGTTGGAAATTTCATAATAGACTAAGGTTTCAAGTGAGTTCGCACAAGACTTAACTTCAAACGAGCACACCTCTATTGATATGAAGATTTATATGGTGTATTATATATCAAAAGAAAGGTCTATGTGTCTAGTTTCCAATACTTCAATCCGTTTGTCATTTGGACATTCCTACACGAAGTTATGACTAAATTACCAAAGGCTGTCAGAATGCGATTCTACGACAATTATGTGACCACTATGCGATAGCAAAATGGTTATGCGACCGCGAGCTGGTCGCAAAATGGTCCAGAACAGCCCAGATCTGGGAACTGATTTATGCGATCATTGTGCGACCCGCACATTAATTTTGCGGTCCATTGTGAGACCGCAAAACTGAGTTCGGAGGGTTAATTTTTCTATTTTCATAACCCGACCCTATTTTGATAAATAGGCTTTGGGGTTTATTTTGGAGCAATTATCTGAGGTTTTTTTAGAGAGAAGTGAGAGTGTTCTAGAGAGAGGAAGTAGATGAAGTATTTTTTTCATCAAAAATTTGTCCAAACTTTGAAATCCAACAAGGAAATCTCACAAGTTCTTCATCTAAGAGGTAAGGTTCCATACCCTAGTTTTCAATTTTAAATTTGGGTAGAAGATGGTTGATTAGGAGTATGATTCTTGGGTATGAGAGTATTATTTATACATGCATGTACCAATAAGATTTGTGGGAAGATTGTTGAGCTAAAATAAGTAAAGATTGGGTTGAGGAGTGAAGGAAACCTTGTAGAAGAATCTTGTAGTCGAATTTGCACACCTAGTGATTGATAAAATGCTCAAATGAGCTGAAACCACGAAATCTTCCTAATTATGATTCACTTTTGTTATGTTTCTAAATAGATTGAAGTTGCTAGGATTTTCGGAATCTCGTAGTAATGTAAGGAAGGCTCAAGAAAGATTGGAGTCGTCCGAAGGTCTATTCACGTGAGAAAGCTATTTTGGAATATCGGCCTAACTTCAAAAAAGTAAGTATCTTGCCTAACCTTGAGTGGGGGAATTACCCCTTAGGCATTGAGTCTTATGTGGAAAAAAATTATGTTATTGAAAACCATCTACGCGAGGTGACGAGTACGTACTTGGTTTATATGTGCATATTATATCGATTGAAATTTGTAGACGCCCTTAAATATTAAATTGGAAAATTGTTGTAACTTATTAAATTCCTTATTTGTCATGCCTCATTCCTTGTTTGCCGAGGTTATTTTTATATGATAATTTGGTGTGATTTCCACTTGACTTTTATGTGAACTCTGTGTTTGTTTGAGTTCCCATTTTTATGGAAAACACTTTCATTATCGATTTTTCCTACAGATAATTTAAATGGAAAATTTAGTTAATAAGATGAATAAATCTATTTATTTCTTGAAGTTGTGATTTAAACGAGGTGTTGTTCCTTGATGAATTACTTCTCAGTTCACGTTGTTGAAAATTTAGTATTGAATTATAAAGGTCGTGAATCATGTTAAGGCAAAGTGCTAAATTGTGAAATATTATTCGGTTGAGTTGTTCATTCCCGAACATTTTGTTAAGATGTTGTACACATTATGATCGAGTCGTGGGCTCCTTATGGTGAAACAATAAGGTATTGTTGATTTATCTGAAAAGTTATAATATTTGAGCACTTGATGTGCAATTTGTGATATGTTGTAATGTTGGAGCACTTCATGTGCAATTTATGATATGTTGAAATATTTGAGCACTTGATGTGCAATTTTTGATATGTTAAAATATTGTAGCACTTGATGTGCAATTTGTGATATGTTGTAATATTTTAGCACTTGATGTACAATTTATGATATGATGTAATATTAGGACACTTGAGGTGCAAGTTGTATTATGCGGTGATATTTGGGCACTTGAGGTACGATTTGTGATATATTATGATATTGATACGCATGCGGTGAGATAAGGGTAGCTTGAAATGCGTGGCTAGTAAGGAAACTACTAGAAGTCATGCGGTGATATAAGGGCAGGGTGTTGAAATGCATGTGGTGAGATAAGGGTGACTTGAAACACGTGGCCAGTAGGGGAACTACTAGAAGTCATGCGGTGTGATAAGGGTGGCTAAAACGCACGATGTTATTTCGGAAAAAACGATTTCTTTAAAAAAATAAAATAAATGTGAAGGCTCCCGCGGTAATATAAGTAAATGAGATATTGTGAATTTATTTATGATTTGGAACTACGAGGCGGTACCTCGGGAGTGCTCTGTTGATAAATCTTTATTTATGTTCTTGTCTGGGGTGATTTTGTTCCATTTAATATGTAAATTCTTGTCTTCTTCCGTGATGTATTAGTTGACTTTATTATTATGTGTCTTGTGCTCCTAGTTGTATCGTGTTGGCTTTGGCTTTGGCTCTTTAGTACGAGACTCTGAAGAAGTATATTTCTGGGTTTTTTTTTTACTGATTTTCGATGATTGAGTTGATTTAAATAGAAGAAATTATTATTATATTTTAAATTAAATAGTTTCACATCCAAATCAGTAGTTTAACTGATACTTTAATTTAAGTGCAATATTATTTTCTTCACCCAAATGATTTCTAAAATAAATTCATTTCTTTGTTGATTTCTTACTTGATTTAAAAATTAGAAACTCACTTTAGTGGAATAAATTGATCATGTGGATCTTATATACAATAATATTATTGGCACGTGAGTTGTCCGTGCAGTTGTGATAGAAATATGGGCACGAGGTGCCGTGAAAATATGGAAGTGGGTTGAGACCCGTATTTTTATGATTATGAAATGAAGTGTCA
This sequence comes from Nicotiana tomentosiformis, assembly GCF_000390325.3. Classification (NCBI taxonomy): domain Eukaryota; kingdom Viridiplantae; phylum Streptophyta; class Magnoliopsida; order Solanales; family Solanaceae; genus Nicotiana; species Nicotiana tomentosiformis. The sequence continues at coordinate 124,830,448 of NC_090814.1, read as the reverse complement.
CAAGGTGACTTTTATTTGAAGGGAGTATATTCGAAACATATATTTATTTGAAAAGGTTATATTCTAAGGATTTTTATTGAAAAACTTATATTTGAAATATTTATACTTGAAGTACTTACATTTGAAAGATATTTATTTGAAGAACTTGATTTAATTGGGTATACTTGTATTTATTATTCGTTGAGTGATATTAATGGTGTTCTTGTTGTTTTGTTGTGCACATCACCGGTTATTCTATGTTGCGCTTATTGTGATTTGTTTCCTATTATTTTGTATATTATAGTGCACAGGTTAATAGACTAGTGAGTGTCTTGACTGTACCTCGTCTCTACTCCATCGAGGTTAGTCTTGATACTTACTGGGTACCGACCGTGGTGTACTCATACTACACTTCTGTACATTTTTGTGCAGAGCTAGGTATTGGAGATATCAGACTCGGACAGAGTTAGAGTGGGATCGCAAGGATTCAAGGTAGAGCTGCTTGGTCGTCGCAATTCCTTGGAGTCTTTCCATCTTATTGTACTGTTATTTATTATTCAAACAGTATTGGGTATTCGATCCTTGAGATCATTTCATGTTTTCAGTTAGAGTTCGTGACTCAGTACTACCAGTCTTAGGAGGTTGCTATATTTATATGTGTTCCGTTGTTGGTTTTGATTACCTATTTAATTGATAGTTTAAAAAAAAAATAGCTTCGAAATATAATAGAAATCAACTTACCTAGTCTTAGAGACTAGGTACTATCACGACGCCTGTGGTGGGATTTTGGGTCGTGACAAGTTGGTATCAAAGCCCTAGGTTCATAGGTTCTATGAGTCACGAACGAGTTTAGTAGAGTCGTGCGGATCGGTACGGAGACGTCTGTACTTATCTTCGAGAGGCTACAGAGCTAGTAGGAAAAAATTTCACTTCTTTCATTCCTTATCGTGCGACATTTATTCAGCTTGAAGCAATATATCTTATGTTCTTTTGCATCCACTCGTGTATGAAATTGTGCACTCGGTATTAACTATGCGCCAACGGTTCGTGATACTACATAGGGGTTATAACGGAGCCAGGGTTGCTCAACCATTGTTATAACGTGGCGTCCAGATCAAGGATGCGGAAGTATTGAGAGATCATTCAATTATGCACATGGGGTGCAACAGGTTCTGACATCTGGTTGATAAGTATGATCTTGGGAAGGTTTAATTAATTTCCTAATCGTCACAATCGTGGTAGGTTCACACGGTGGATGTAGATCTGAAATAGTTTGTGGTATTAGAGACTATGTAGTTTGTATGGGATGTCTATTTAGCGAAGAGTACATACGCAGCCAAGGCACTGGAGGAAACGAGTTTAACTGTCACGAGGATGACATGCGCCAAATGAATGGCTTGAGGTGTCTTATGCCTGGTGTCCTATGAGCGATGAATGTTAGAATTATGGATCATCGGAATGTGTCATATGGCTTCGCGCCAAGTGAGGGGAGTCCACTATCAACGATCAAATTGCGGGGTCATGTGCTATATCAGTTTGGACCTGAGATGTATTTATGTGGTGTTGAAAGATTCTCCGAAACTTGTATACGATTAAGAGGTGAGATTTGTATGGGATGATGTTGGGGCTTACGGTATTCCCGCATCCTTAATAATTCTACATTTTAGTACCAGCGGGGTCACAAAAATAATTTCAGAATATTCGGGGTGCTACAGTAAGTTCTTTTAATGCACCACCAGCACGTGGTTCTTACATTGGTTATTCCAGTTATCCGGCAGAAATTCAGTATGACCAGCCACGCCCGCAGGAGGGTTGTTATGAGAGTGGTGATACTAGTCACATCAAGACGAATTGTCCCAGACTTAGGAGGAGTAGATTTCATCGGAACACTCGGGCTATAAGCTTTATTCCAGTTAATACTCTACGTGCACAGTCAGTTAGAGGTGGAGGACAGGCGGGTAGAGGGCACCTAAGAGGTGGAGGCCCGACCCGTTGATATAATCGCTATGACTTGGTTGAGGCCAATACACCAGATAGTGTCGTACATACATGATTTAATTTATAAAAAAAAGGAGCATTATTGTTAGTTTGATTCGGATCTGAATATTGAGGTGAGTCATCCTATTATGCTCTGCTTATGGGTGAGCTTCGTAATTTTGTGGCCCACTTATATGTTTATCCTTGTTGGGAGATTTGAAGATGTGAGCCCGTGTCTGTCATTTTTATTTTGGGCACCATTGAGGGCTATAAGTCCAAAGGTAATTTTCTTTTTATTATTCATTATAGTGGGTTTGATGTGTTTCGGAATAATTGATTCCAATTTTATGAATTATATGCCCTATCGGTATGAGGGTTCATTATGTGTTATGAAAAATATTTGCGAAATTTATTGAAAAGAAGAAAGAAAGGAAATTGAAATTTCAGTTGGCACAATGTGCAAAATACTTGTGATTCGGAATAGAGGATGAGGTCCTCACATTTTTATATGATGTGAAATATTTAAACCGGGATACAAGCCACGGTGAAAGTTATATAAGGACGAGGTTCTTGTGGTGAAATATTTATGAGTTTAAAATTCTCCCTTTGTGAAATTTCATTTGTACAATAGTAATAGGGAGTCATGCCTGTTAGGCTTATTTGATAATTTTTGTATATTTTCTGTGCATATTCAGCCATTTTTGTGTTGTAAACATTGAGTTTTAGCCTATAAGGTGAGCATCCAGGTGGCGTTAAATGTGACTCATTAATCCGAGTAAGTAATCATGAGGTTTTCATGCCTCACATTTTGTTGTCAGTGTTGTGAAAATTCGAAACGAGGTGGTGGTTAATATGAGATTAATTGATGATGCTGGAATTAATTATGAACAGCTTTTAAGACCAGAGATGTGGTGATGATCATACATATAATGTGCTTCATGTCATGATATCATTATGATAATGCAATGCTTGTAATGCTGAGATTAGTGTTATCGATATATACCTTGTGGTATTTTGTTGGGTTGTGGATGTGTTGTTAGGAGTTGTTTTGGTGTTACTCTGGCAGGTGGATAGGCCCATTTACAAGGGAGACTCTGCCGAAATTTCTGAAAATTTTGAGAGATAGAAAATTTGGGAAATTGATATGTGCGAAAGAAGAGAAAAGTTATGTTATGTGTTTGAGGGCGGACTCTACTTCTCATTCTAGGGCGAATGATCTTAAGCGGGGGAGAATATAACACCCCGAATTTTTTTTGAAGTACTTCAACACTATCAAAAAAGTTGATGTATGCGTAGGCACGAGTTGCTATAGCCAGTTGAGACTAATACCGTGTGTCGAAGTAAAAATCAGGCCTTTTGAAAATGATTGGAGAGTTAGGGAATTTTGCTTTAAAGCTTATAAGAATGGAGAAAAGAAATAATCTCAATTGAGACGGTGTTGTCGGACCCGTGTTAAATTGCGGGAATGTGGAATCACCCACAAGTATGTGTGTAAGAATACACTCAGTAATTTAAAGTCCTCAGAAAGATTCTTGGCACGTTCGAGGACAAACATATGTTTAAGAGGTGGAGAATATAACGACCTGACTTCTCATTTTAAGAATTAACTCCTTGTTCAACGACTTAAGGTCCCGAGCAACTTCATAATATGTATTATGACCCGCGGGTGTGGTCGAGTTTGATTTTTCGGAAGATTTAGAATTTAATTGAAAGAGAAATTCTCATTTTTGAAGCTTAAATAGAAAGAGTTGACCAGAGAGTTGACTTTTGAGCAAACAATCTCGAAATAGAATTTTGATAATGTCAATAGCTTCGTATGGTGATTTCGGACTTAGGCCGTAGGACAATTAGACGCATTTTGGCAAAAGTTGGAAAATAAACGATTTTTGGAAAGTTCGATCGAAGGTTGAATTTTTTATAATGAGTTCGGAATCCGATTCTGGAAATTGGAATAGGTCCATTATGTCATTTATGACTTGTGTACAAAATTTGAGGTTAAGTGGACTTGATTCGATAGGTTTCGACATCGAATGTAGAAGTTGGAAATTTCATAATAGACTAAGGTTTCAAGTGAGTTCGCACAAGACCTAATTTCAAACGAGCATACCTCTCTTTATATGAATAGTTATATGATGTATTACCTATCAAAAGAAATGTCTATGTGTCTAGTTTCCAACGCTTCAAACCGTTCGTCATTTGGACATTCCTACAAGATGTTATGACCAAATTACAAAAGGTTGTCAGAATGCGATTATGCGACCAATTATGCGACCATTATGCGATCGCAAAATGGTTATGCGACAACAAACTGGTCGCAAAATGGTCCATAACAGCCCAGTTCTGGGCACCGATTTGTGCGATCATTGTTCCACCCACACACCAATTGTGCGGTCCATTGTGCAACCGCATAACTGAGTTCGGAGGGTTAATTTTTCTATTTTCATAACCCGACCCCCATTTTGATAAATAGGCTTTGGGGTTTATTTTGGAGAAATTATCTGAGGTTTTTAGAGAAAAGTGAGAGTGTTCTAGAGAGACGAAGTAGATGAAGTGTTTTGTTCATCAAGATCTTGTCCAAACTTTGAAATCCAACAAGGAAATCTCACAAGTTCTTCATCTAAGAGGTAAGGTTCCATACCTTAGTTTCAATTTCGAATTTGGGAAGAGGATGGTTGATTAAGAGTATGATTCTTGGGTATAAGAGTATTATTTATACATGTATGTACCAATAAGATTTGTGGAAAGATTGTTGAGCTAAAATAACTAAAGATTGGATTGTGGAGTGAAGGAAATCTTGTAGAAGAACCTTGTAGCCGAATTTGCACACTCAGTGATTAATAAAATACTCAAATGAGCTGAAACCACGAAAATCTTCTTAATTATGGTTCACTTTTGTTATGTTTTTAAATAGATTGAAGTTGCTAGGATTTCTGAAACCTCGTAGTAATGTAAGGAAGGCTCAAGAAAGATTGGAGTCGTCCGGAGGTCTATTCACGTGAGAAAGCTATTTTGGAATATCGACCTAACTTCAAAAAGGTAAGTATCTTGCCTAACCTTGAGTAGGGGAATTACCCCTTAGGCATTGAGTCTTATGTGAAAAAAATTATGTAATTGAAAACCATGTACGCGAGGTGACGAGTACGTACTTGGTTTATATGTGCATATTATATCGATTGAAATTCGTAGATGCCCTTAAGTATTAAATTGGAAAATTATTGTAACTTATTAAATCCCTTATTTGTCATGCCTCATTCCTTGTTTGCCGAGGTTATTTTTATATGATAATTTGGTGTGATTTTCACTTGACTTTTATGTGAACTCTGTGTTTGTTTGAGTTGCCATTTTTATGGAAAACACTTTCATTATTGATTTTTCCTACAGATAATTTAAATGAAAAATTTAGTTAATAAGATGAATAAATCTATTTATTTCTTAAAGTTGTGATTTAAAGGAGGTCTTGATCCTTGATGAATTGCTTCGCAATTCATGTTGTTGAAAATTTAGTATTTAATTATAAAGGTCGTGAATCATGTTGAGGCAAAGTGCCAAATTGTGAAATATTATTCGGTTGAGTTGTTCACTCCCGAACATTTTGTTAAGATGTTGTACACATTATGATCGAGTCGTGGGCTCCTTTTGGTGAAAAAAATAAGGTATTGTTGATTTATGTGAAAAGTTATAATATTTGAGCACTTGATGTGCAATTTGTGATATGTTGTAATGTTGGAGCACTTGATGTGCAATTTGTGATATGTTGAAATATTTGAGCACTTGATGTGCAATTTGTGATATGTTGAAATGTTGGAGCATTTGATGTGCAATTTGTGATATGTTGTAATATTTGAGCGCTTGATGTGCAATTTGTGATATGTTGTAATATTGGGACACTTGAGGTGCAAGTTATATTATGCAGTGATATTTGGGCACTTGAGGTACGATTTGTGATATATTATGATATTGATACGCATGCGGTGAGATAAGGGTGGCTTGAAACGCGTGGCTAGTAGGGGAACTACTAGAAGTTATGCTGTGATATAAGGACAGGGTGTTGAAATTCATGCGGTGAGATAAGGGTGACTTGAAACACGTGGCCAGTAGGGGAACTACTAGAAGTCATGCGGTGTGATAAGGGTGGCTAAAACGCGGGATGCTATTTCGGAAAAAATAATTTCTTTCCAAAAAATTTAAATGTGAAGGCTCCCGCGGTAATATAAGTAAATGAGATATTGTGAATTTATTTATGATTTGGAACTACGAGGCGGTACCTCGGGAGTGCTCTGTTGATATATCTTTATTTTATGTTCTTGTCTGGGGTGATTTTGTTCCATTTAATATGTAAATTCTTGTCTTCTACCGTGATGTATTAGTTGACTTTATTATTATGTGTCTTGTGTTCCTAGTTATATCGTGTTGGCTTTGGCTTTGGCTTTTTAGTACGAGACTCTGAAGAAGTATATTTCTGGGTGTTTTTACTGATTTTCGATGATTGCGTTGATTTAAATAGAAGAAATTATTATTATATTTTAAATTAAATAGTTTTACATCCAAATCAGTAGTTTAACTGATACTTTAATTTAAGTGCAATGTTATTTTCTTCACCCAAATGATTTCTAAAATAAATTTATTTCTTTGTAGATTTCTTACTTGATTTAAAAATTGTAAACTCACTTTAGTGGAATAAATTGATCATGTGGATCTTATATACATTAATATTATTGGCACATGAGTTGTCCGTGTAGTTGTGATAGAAATATGGGCACGAGGTACCGTGGAAATATGGAAGTGAGTTGAGACCCGTATTTTTATGATTATGAAATGAAGTGTCACAAGGTGACTTTTATTTGAAGGGAGTATATTCGAAACATATATTTATTTGAAAAGGTTATATTCTAAGGATTTTTATTGAAAAACTTATATTTGAAAGATTTATACTTGAAGTACTTACATTTGAAAGATATTTATTTGAAGAACTTGATTTAATTGGGTATACTTGTATTTATTATTCATTGAGTGATATTAATGGTGTTCTTATTGTTTTGCTGTGCACATCACCGGTTGTTCTATGTTGCGCTTATTGGGATTTGTTTCCTATTATTTTGTATATTATAGTGCACAGGTTAATAGACTAGTGAGTGTCTTGACTGTACCTCGTCTCTACTCCACTGAGGTTAGTCTTGATACTTACTGGGTACCGACCATGGTATACTCATACTATACTTCTGCATATTTTTGTACAGAGCCAGGTATTGGAGATATCGGACTCGGACAGAGTTAGAGTGGGATCGCAAGGATTCAAGGTAGAGCTGATTGGTCGTCGCAGTTCCTTCGAGTCTTTCCATCTTATTGTACTGTTATTTATTATTCAAACAGTATTGGGTATTCGATCCTTGAGATCATTTCATGTTTTCAGTTAGAGTTCGTGACTCAGTACTACCAGTCTTGGGAGTTTGTTATATTTATATGTATCCCGCTATTGGTTTTGATTACCTATTTAATTGATAGTTTTAAAAAAATAGCTTCGAAATATAATAAAAATCGGCTTACCTAATCTTCGAGACTAGGTGCCATCACGACGCCTGTGGTGGGATTTTGGGTCGTGACAAGGGATTCTTGGGAAAGGTCATTGATTTCCTTCTGAATCCGATATAGCTTTGCACCATTAGTTCTGTCATATCGATCTTCTAATTCCTTCCACAATTCTGCTGCATCATTTACATACTCGACGCTATCTGCAATTTCCTTATATAATGAGTTCAAAATCCATGAGGTTACCATGTCATCACATTTCTCCCATAGTCGAAATTTCTGTGATTTGGATCTGGCCTCTTACATTCCCCATTAATGAAACCTACTTTGTTCTTCACAGAAAGGGCACGCAACACACTTCTCCTCTACGATCTGTAACCAACGCCACTAAAGGGAACTGATACTAACATAACACCTGGATTGTCCGAAGGATGCATGTAGAAAGGACTACTCAAATCCACATCGGACTGTCCACCATCAGCTGGCGTGCAAATTGATAGATTCCAGACTACTAGATTGTTCATTATCAACCAAAATTGACATGACTAAATCGATTAAGTTGAAGTATCAAAGAACAAAAACAGTAATTTACAACTGAAGATTGTGAATTGCAGTAGACGAGTACCAAATTGACTCGGATTTAGGTTTGCATGTACTGGGTAGAATCAGAGAATTGGTCGATCAAAGGCAAACAATAATTATCGAAAATAAAGCCGTTCGGCTCTGATACCATATCAAACTTAGAGAGCTAACTGGAAGTGAGATCGAGCTGAGCTCCAATGGAAATTTAGTGGAAGTTTCTGGATGGAGCAATTTGTACGAAGAAAAAGAAGAGAGAAATGGAAAAATGAATCTCAAAATGTATTAGTGCTTCAGATAGTAACGTATATACAAGTCAAGAAAAATAATATAGCTGGCAGGTAACTGCCACTCACAACCTATACATTTGGCAACTAACTAACAAACTAACTCACCAATTTACTAATAATTAATCTATGTCTTAACAACCCTCTCTTTTTTTCATCAAAAGAAAAAAGCAATTGAAGATGTCAAACAAAATGACAATGAGTCCAGCCTATGAAGGAACCCATTACTATCTTTAATCCATACTAGTGTTAGAACCCGTGCGATGGGCAGATATTTTTGATAGAATATTAATCTTATAAAATTATGATCTAATATATCATATTATTTTAATAAATATTAGTTATATTTTATTATTTAATACAGTGTGCAGAAATATAACAAAATCTATACAAACTCAAAGGATACACATCATATAGTAACAAATAAATTATTTGTTCCTTATTTATTCTTATTGTCAAATTAGCAAGTAGTTAATACTATACATTTGCTAATGTGAATTTTTATTAACTTGTCAATTGGTTTAATATATTGATACTACTTCTCTTTTAATATAACATAGATATACATTTTCCTACTCTTAAAATAAAATTATTTTTTTAAACTTATGTTATACTATACAAAATTCTTCAATTATCTAAATTTATTGATAATTGTTTTGAGTGTTATTTATTTATCTTTTATTTTTAAATCAATTCAAAATATAAATATCATAAAAAAAATATAATTATCTTTATCCCCCCCCCCCCCTTTTCATACATTCTTTTGTACTGTAATATTTGATTAGTTTTTTCATTTTGTAGTTTACTGAAAATTTAATTAATGTATTATTTTTTTACTAAATTATAATTTTGAATTCATCAAAACTATAAAGAGATAAGCATTTTATTACTTTTATATATAAAAAAAACCTACCAATATTTTAATAAGTTTTAATTTGTGTTATATATATATATATATATATATATATATATATATAAAATATGCTTATCTTATATATAATATCAGAATAGTATCTTTATATTTTTCATTATGAAATTATAAGTTTTATTTATTAACTAAACTTACTAAATAAAAATTTTAATTAGTATATACATTTTACGCTATCGCTTGATTTTTTTAGTATTCTTCTTTTATAACTATTTGTTTATTATGATTTTAGTCATGTGTATATGTACAACTTATCTCATCATAATTCTAATTATAAGTGTTATATTTTTATATTTTCCCATAAATTTATATTTTATTTCTTTTTTTGTTCTTTGCTTATCTAATTGCATTATCAATTACTTAATATTTTTAAATTGTCATATGCATTATTAATAAATTACTAGTTTAATATAATACAATGAGTATAATTTTGTATTACTCTTGAAATTGAACTTGACTTTATCCTATATGACGTTTTTATAGTTATTTCGATATTTAAATTTATCAATAATATTTTTGAGTATTATTTATTTACTTAATTTTATCAAATAAATTTAATGTGAGGATAGAATCACATTATATATATTATCCTCTTTATACATAAATTTTTGTTCTACAATATTTTAATTTTTTCGCTATGTTTATCTATAATACGAATATTAATTGTATTCTTTTTTTAAATTGATGGTGTTGAATTAGTTCAAAGGTTAAACAAAGAAGTTTTTTTAATATATGTCATAAATCTTAGTCTTTTATTCTATTGATCAGAATTATTTTATTAATTGAAATTATTAATAATATTTTTGAGTATTATTTTGATAGTTTATTCTATTTCTTAAGTTAATTTATAGTATAATTAGCCTCACACTATCTAAAGTTTCCTCTCTTTATATATTATTGTGCATTTTATGTTATTGTAGTTTGCTTTTTTTAGATCGTATTTTACTATAACTCAAAGAGTGATATATTTTATTCTAAATTTTAAGGACTAATACTTAATTCAGCTGCTCCTTCAATTTTCTATCAAGCTCTAACTTTTTTCTATCCTATTCACATAACAATATCCTCTGATTTTCTAAACATTTCTTTGCTACTTCAATGTACCGATTGTTTGAACCTTTAATTTCCTCTTCTTTCTTAACCGTATATAATTATTTTACTATATATATATAGAGAGAGAAGAAACTACTATCCATTCAATTTGAATTTTTAGTTTTTTATTTTATTTTAAAATAATTTTAAAACTTCAACTTGAAAATGCTCCATAATTTGAATGGGTAGTTTTTTTTATATTTTTTTTTATTATAGATAATTATAAGATATTTATATTTATTAATTCGAATAGAGTAACTAATTTAAAATTCAAAATATTTTTTAGTTAGAAAGCTAATTTATTTTGTCTTAATAATGTCACTTAGCTTTTTGTAGTTATGCCACTTGACTTAATGGGATTACTTTTTCTTCTACTTTTAATTATAGATAGATATTAGAAAGAAACTACTATCCATTCCATTTGAATTTTTAGTTTTTTATTTTTTCTTTTTTTTATTTTTTTATTTTAAAATAAGCTTAAAACTTCAATTTGAAAGTACTCCATAATTTGAATAGGTAATTTTTTTATATATTTTTTTGTTTTCTTATTATAGATAATTATAAGATATTTATATTTATTAATTCAAATAGAGTAACCAATTGATTCAATATTTAAAATTTAAAATATTTTTTAGTTAGAAAGGTAGTTTATTTTGTCTTAACAATACCACTTGGTTATATGTAGTTATGCCACTTAAGCTTAATGAGATGCTTTTTCTTCTACTTTTAATTATAGATAGATAGTATTTGTTATTTTAATTTTCTTGGGTACCTCTTAAAAAGACATATAATAATCTTAATCATAAGACTATTTGTTTAAATTATCACTTATCCCTCTTTGAAACATCACACTTATATAATATTCCACTAATTAAAATAGTAAGGATAAGTTTGGGAAAGAAGTGGAGTAATAAATGATTCTTGTTTTTATAAAACGTTTGCCCCGAGTCCCAACAACTAAATTTGGGACGGAAGGAGTAATGCTGGGTGAAATTGAAATGCATATTTCCTCCCTAAGATTTGACTAAATGTGACAACATTTAATTCAACAAGTACGGGTCTACTCCAACTTCATGCTAAGCACGTCAAGGGACCAAGAAGCCCACCTCACCCTTTGGAAAATCCAAGATAAAAACAGATTCAATTAAAATGATTGGCATGACCTTTAAGCCATTAACTTTGGTCACAAGACTCACAAGTCACAACATATATAAATAACATATCCCAAATCACATACAGAACTTAGCACTAAACTTCCCACAAACATTAGAAATTTCCCCTGTTTCTTTCCCCTCCCCAAAGCCATTTTTGGAACAAAGTAACCATCAAAGATGATGCGTGTACGTGTAAAATTACCAGGATTTTGCATGAATAGAACTGTAGTCCATGTTCGACCCCGCGGTTCTCTTTGTCAACCATACAAGAAGACGCTTAGTTTGGTCAAATCCGATGATAACAAGTCTGAATTTTCCAGCAAAAATAGCATTGAGATGAACTACAACAGCGATGAGTCTAGGCCGGATTCCGACACTAGTAATAGAGTCATGGTTGTGGTTGATCAGAGTATTGAAGCCAAAGGTGCTCTTCAATGGGCACTTACTCATACTGTTCAAACCCAGGATACTATTATTCTTCTTTATGTAACCAAGCCCTCTCAACAAGGTATGTAAATATTTAGTTTACTCTTTCTTTTTTTAACCCAAAAACACCACATTTCTTTCGTTATACTAATATCCTTTTTCTTATTATTTGTGTAGATGAAAACACTAATCAGAGGGCCTATGAACTTGTTAACTCCCTGAAAAGTATGTGCCAAACAAAGAGACCAGGGGTGAGTTGAGTTCTGAAATTGCTTTGCATCTGAGTTTTTGATTGATTGGACACGGAAGCCATAAAACTATTGTTTTCACCTAAGAAAGCTGTAGAAAATGTGCAAGTGGTGTTAATTAGATGCAGAGGGCAGAGTCAGTCCAAATATGTCCGTACCAAATCACATGGAAAGTTACTAACAAACCTAACTAATTAGTGCTGTCAAGTATTTCTAGTTGGCCTAAGCCAACTGGCCAAATCTTATTAGGAAAAACAATCTTTTTCTCTAGGCAATACTTCAACATGACAAGTAAACTCCAACTTTTTTTGGATTCATGCTAGCATGTGCTTACTTGCTGCTAAAAAAATTGTCTCATTATTCAGTCATTCAATCAGCGGTGTGTGTGAGAGAGAGAGAGAAATGCCATGGACAAAATTCATTTGATTTCAATCTTCATGTTACTTAGATGCAAATTCAGAATTTAAAGTCAATTAGCTTAGAATAAATTTTGTCTTACTATAATTTTACATTTTATTTTTCGCATATGTATACCTGGTTCAAAGGCGATGGGTTCAATAGAACACACAAAACCAACCCTAAATCTGCTTCGTCTTTTAATTGCGATGATTTGTATGTTAACAGGTCCAAGTGGAGATAGCAGTGCAAGAAGGGAAGGAAAAAGGTCATGTAATTGTTGAAGCAGCCAAGCAAAGAAAAGTCTCATTACTAGTGTTGGGACAAAGAAAAAGATCGATAATGTGGCGCCTGCGCAAGATTTGGTCAGGGAAAAAGTCAAGAGGCAAAGTAGTACAACACTGTATTCAGAATGCAAAGTGCATGACAATTGCTGTGAGAAGGAAGAGCAGGAAGTATGGAGGATATCTTATTACTACTAAGCGTCACAAGGATTTTTGGCTCTTAGCTTAATCCAATTGTTTTACTGTAATTTGATTCAATGTTTGGATTTATGGTAGTACTAAACAAAATCTCTGTACGTGGGACTGAGTGAATCTTTTCAGTTTTCATTCTGTTGTGCTGGGCACGAAGCAAGCAGCTGCTTTCTACATCAGATAAATGAATTGTACAAAACAAAATATGAGAGGAACTAATTTTAGTTGAACATAGATGTTCTCTATTCTTCTGATCAAGAAATAGCATATAGGAAAAGTCAATTGCCTGCTTATTTGCCTTACGATGAAAGCATAAAAAATTTCCATTTTTGATGGTTCGTTCTTGCAGATCTAATTAAATCCTTCATAAACTTAAGCTAATTTTGGTTTCGTAAATTTTCTACATACTATCTGTAACTTTTTCATACTCATTGAAGTGCGGCTCTTTCCCGAATCCTGTGTGAACGCGGGATGCTTCGTACACCTAGTTGTCCTTTCTGTATGTAACTTTTCTAAAATGTATGTTGTGCGAACATGTTAGAAAGACATTTGTATGTCTGATTATTTGTACAGGAAAACAATGATGATATGACATATAATATTATCAAGAATCTAAAATGCTTTAATTTGAGCTCCAGAGAAGATGACATTTCATATTTAAACAACAAGAGGAGACAATTACATACCCAAAAATATGTCACAGATCCTTCCAGTGTTGTTCAAACAAAACAATAGAAAAAATGTTTGTCTTAGTCACATGTCTTTTGAAAGGCTCGCTCACTACTAGAAAATTAACAAGTCCAAGCTAGTTCAACTTTGTAGCAGTGATGGAGCTAACACTGAAAGACAACAATCTAGAGAGTAGAGAGATCCATAATTCACAATGGAATCATGCACATTATTATGTGGAATCGCCGAGGCGCTAATAATAAAGGTAGAGCTACTATGAAACCTGTGCTAGCGGCCATATTGTAGATTGTGCTACAAGATCATTGTGGGATGGCTACAAGACTTCGGTTTTTCACTAACCTAGCAAATACAAGTTAAGCTTAGTAGACCACTAAGGTTTGTCCTACCGTCGTAAACGAGGGAGATTCAGCTTTGATACCATATTTGTCACGGTCCAAACCCATGGAACGTATTATACGCTTTGGGTCTAGGCACACACGAATTTGTCTTTCTGGGCTACACCACATCGAGCCCAAAAGCGCGCGTACCATGTGAATTTGTGTTATGACTTATAAAGTTCTTCATTTTCCTCTCCTGTTCCGATGTGAGATTCGCTTAAGGTGATATGTGCACCCCTTATTCAGAAGCTTGTCAGCCTAGAAGCCTACCCTTATCGGTCCTGCTTAACCCGCCCCCATAGGCCTGCCCTCTGTCACGGGCATCACAAATTTCCTTTCAATTGATTTAAACATTATTTTCATTTGAAAGTTGGGAGGTTTCAAAATATTTGACATCATTTAATTTTTATACTACTATTTTCAATTTATTTTAGAATTTTAATTCATTAATCTATCTCATTTTAACTTTGATGTGATAATTCATTTTATCTTTGTGAGTTCGAGTGAGCCCAAGAGTAAGGTGGGGAGGTCTTGGAGGGAGGGAGCCGAGAGTCCATCGAAAACAACCTCTGATAAGGTCTGTATACACACTACCGTCTCGTAAAATATATTCTTCCATCAGTTGAGTTTCAACTCTCAGCACAAGGATGACCGGCGAGACATTGTAAAGGTTTCCACTACACAGCACAGGGGCTTTGCTTGTAAACACAGTGGCACATGCTGTTGTTTCATAATTCATGTGCTGGTCCTGCTCAGTGCCCCTCCTTTATTAGATTTGTTCAATTGCCTCCTTTGCTACGTGAACCAAAAATAGACCCTTCTTTCCCCCTTAAAAAGTTGTCCTCTTCACATTCAACCCAATCTTCTGTTACTCTTCAACTCGCCTTCACTTAGCTTTTCTCCTATACCCATTTTTTGTATCAGAACTCGCTTTTAAAATCTCATTAAGGCTTGATAAAAGGGTCTTTTTTTTTTTATGCCTTTGGCCAAGACCATTTTGGCATCCCACGTTGCTTAAGCTCATTCTTTATTCCGTTGCCTTTATTGATCGAATCTGACCAATGAGTTTGCTGCAATACTCTTGATTGAATATACGGACGGGTTTAATTAAATTCTTGATTTGGGTGTCAAAAGATTTGGGCTTTTTATCTGTTCCCACTTGTGGATTCAATCTCAGGGGATAGGTTGATTTCATTTCCTGTGGAAGAGAAGGGTAAAAGATGCGGCGGCGGGCGGCCGATTATCGGCGCCCGGTTCGAAGGAGGCTATCTTGTTGGATCTGGTCGCTTCTTGGAATATTCACAATTGCAGGTTTCGTTTTGTTTGTAGTTCATCATCACCAGGATCACGTCGAACAACCTATTTTGGTAAGCCTGGAACATTCTAGACCCAGATCATTATTGGTTCTCGTAATTTTTCTTGCTTTGGCAATCATATATAATAGTTCAAGCTCAATGAGCTTGCTTTTTGATATAGTAGAAATGTTCCTTCTTTTTTCTAGGGAGTTTTATGATCTGAGAATGTGCTCTCTTTTATGCTAGACATGTTTGTTTTCTGGTAGCTTTCTAGGATGGTAAATCTGCACTTCATTTTCAATGCATTAACATGTGTGATGACTTGTTCTCTTAGTTTATATAACTTCAATTCTAATCTATTTATGAACTTTGTGGGGCCATTCCGCATTGGTTCTCTATCTTATGTGCCCTAAGCCAGAATCTGGAACATTTGGATGACTGCGATTTTTGCATTCCTTTGCGAAAGTTGTTTCATAAGCAAGTGACTTCAGGGTAGCTCAAGCCTTTACTTTCAACAGCAAGTGACGATATTTTATTGAGAACTACTCAACTAGATCTTAGTTCTTCTCTGCCCTTTGAAAGTTTTTCAATTGGTTTGCACTGACAGGGGTAAAAATATCTATTATACACATCTGTATAAGATATGCTTAAACGGAGCGATATGGCCAGTGAGGATTTATATGGCCGATCCCTACTTGCTTGGGGTTAACGCGTAGTTGTACACATATGTACTCAATTTATGTAGCCACGCCCACTTCTTTATATGGTTGTCTTGGGGAGGAGGGGGAGCGTAATATATATGACGATGAGATTCAAGCAAATGCTAGTGGCTTGTTGTGGCTTCTTTTTACCTTTGTCTTTCTCAATTTGTATAGTAGTTAACAAATGAAAAAGGTGAATAGAAGTTATGTACAGTAGCGTGAGACAAGGAGAGAATACATATAAGGTGATTTTCCAACACATGCCAATATGCTGTGGTCACGAACCTCGGGAGAAGGATTTTACTTGTTATCTCAGAGAGATAAAGGTTCTTGGACTTCAGAATCTGCTGCTGAAGCACGACAATTAAAACCAGACTGAAAATCTTCTTTAAGCACTCAGAACTGTGTCACTTGATCTCTATATAATTGTTATTAGAAGTGCCTATGGGGGACTGGAAGCCTGGTTTTCTAGATCTTGTTGATAAATAATTTACTTTTTTTTGTCTGCTCTGATCCTTTTTACTGGAGATGTGCTTGTGTCAATGGTGACTTTTGATCTTCTTGATTCTGCTTACCCCTACCCTATAAAGGTAGAGAGGCTAATTCCGATAGACCCTCGGCTCAAGGAACAATAAAAATAAAGCAACAAGCAATAGCAGCATCAATGTAATAGGGTAATGGAAGCGAATGACACAACAAGTAATAAAGAACTAGGAATAAGAGAATACAAGTATAGACTGACAGCAACCTACCACCAATTTCTTATTTGTCCATCGCCAGCTACTAATTCCTGCTCCCAACATAGCCAGTTAATACAAAATTTGATCATTTACTTGTCAGAGTTTCTTTTAGCAGAAACAATTAAATCTTTTATTTAAATAAAAGTATGCACAAGCATAGAATGTGCTATTGTGTTTCTTGTAGTTGGCACATCAATTTGATTTAACAGGTTTGTCTAAGTTCTTTTAATTAGATTTTTTGAAAGTGATTGCCCATCTGATTCATTACTGGTTTAGAGCAAGGACTTAACAATATGTAAAAGTAACTCAAACTATTTTAAGGTCCTTTTGAAGTGCACACTGTAAACAAAGAAGGATTGAAATTATGGATTAGTAGGTACAAAGTGTTATTGTTGATTAGCAGTTCTATTTTTTGTGATCTGTCTTAGTGAGAAATGAGAATTGTGATCCCATTTCCCTATACTTTTTTGGTAGGTCTTATTTGCCAAAGTATTGGATTTCACAGATATAGTTGTCTTTCAGCGGATAAATTGCTGATTTCTATCTTATTTTATTTTACCTCTAAAGTACTTAGATAATCAAGTGGCTTAAATTTTTCTGTTGTTCCAGGAAAGTGAGTCCAGGAATGAACAGGTTGTGCATGAGCGTCTGAATCTCACACAAGAAATGTCAAGTGTTAATTCATACGCCAGACAATTAGCAGAGCAAATGACACTAGCCAAAGCTTACATCATTATAGCAAAAGAGCACAATAACCTTCATCTTGCGTGGGAGCTAAGTTCAAAGATAAGAAGTTGTCAATTTTTACTATCAAAGGCGGCAATGAAAGAAGAACCCATTTCTCTAGATGAAGCTGAGCCGATCATACGAAGTCTATCTTCCCTCATCCTTAAGGCGCAGGATGCCCATTATGATATTGCTACAACTATGATGACAATGAAATCACATATTCAAGCTCTTGAAGAGCGTGCTAATGCAGCATCTGTTCAGAGTATGATGTTTGGACAGTTAACAGCTGAGTCCCTGCCCAAAAACCTGCACTGCCTAGAAATCAAGCTCATAGCTGACTGGCTTACAAGAAAGTCGCTGCAGGATTTTGCAGATGAGAGGAGAAACTCACCCCGTTTAGTGGACAATAACTTGTATCACTTCTGCATATTTTCAGATAATCTGGTGGCTGTTTCAGTAGTTATCAACTCAACCGTGGCCAATGCTGATCACCCTAAGCAGCTTATTTTCCATATTGTAACAGATTCAATACACTACGGACTGATGCAGGCTTGGTTTCTGAACAATGACTTCAAAGGTTCTACAGTAGAAGTACAGAATATTGACAACTTCGCTTGGTTGAATTCGTCTTATTCTCCTGCTGTAAAACAGCTATTGGCGGCAGACTCCAGAAAGTATTATTTTGACGGATCTATGGATACAAGTATCGAGCCAAAGTTCCGGAATCCGAAGTATATATATTTGTTGAATCACCTTCGGTTTTACATTCCAGAGATGTACCCCCAGTTGGAGAAGATTGTCTTTCTTGATGACGACGTTGTAGTTCAGAAAGATCTGACACCTCTCTTTTCACTGGATTTGCATGGAAATGTGAATGGAGCAGTGGAAACTTGTCTTGAAGCTTTTCATCGTTATTACAAGTATCTCAATTTCTCAAATCCACTCATAAGCTCTAAGTTCGATCCCCAGGCCTGTGGATGGGCATTTGGTATGAATGTTTTTGATCTGATTGCGTGGAGGAAAGCAAATGTTACTGCTCGATATCATTACTGGATAAAACAAAATGATGATAGGACGATTTGGAAGCTGGGAACCCTTCCACCTGGGCTATTAGCTTTTTATGGTATGACGGAGCCACTTGATCGGAGGTGGCACGTGTTGGGATTAGGCTATGACGCGAATGTTGACAATCGCCTGATAGAGAGTGCAGCGGTGATTCACTTCAATGGAAACATGAAACCATGGCTTAAGTTGGGCATTAGCAGGTATAGGCCTTTGTGGGAACGGTATGTAAACCAGACGCACCCATACCTTCAGGATTGCGCTACACATTGAAATGTTATACTTTTCGAGTACTGAGTCCCCATTCTTAAAGTTCTAGGATTGTATTTTACATCATTGTAGAGTTAGAAATAGACAATTTTGCCCTAGTAGGGATTCTTACCTAGTCTTCTTTCAGTTAAGTAGAGTGAAAAAGGAATATGATATTATATACTAGAGCAATTCTCTGTCTCTACAAATGGTAGAAAATATTTTTCAAACAATTTTGTAATAATCTTGTTCCTTTGATCACATCTAGGTAAATATTTATCTTCGTTCTTTTGTTGATCTATACGCGAATCCAATTATTTTAGTTGCTGTAACATATAAGTTCTACAACATATGTAAGTGCTTTATTTTGAATATTTATGATATTATGCATCAGCGCGACTACTATGTTTTTCTTGACGTTCATTGTTTCTCCATTGGTAACCAGTCTCAACAAATTTCTTTACTTCATTAGTTCATTACTTCGATTTTAGAATAGAGGCCAAACCACTGACTGGCAAAACTTTGCAGGAAATTCAATTGATGGTCCTGCAATCCATATGTTTCAGGATTAGGTATTTGAGCAATATATTAGAATTCTTGGTTTTGCAGACCCGGAACTCTAAAAATGAAATAGAAGCCTTGCACTTCTAGTAGGAAATTCTCAGATATCCCACCTTTGAAAGAGAAGAAAGCTGATTCTACTCTTATTGGGTTCACTTGTTAAGGAAACTGGAAATTGAAGATCGTACCAGGTCTGATCATGTCACATTTCAATAATGTTGCAATGCACTCTAAAACAAATTACTCGTGTGTGTGCTGAATACGAAATCAAATGATTAATTGATATTCATTGAAATCAGAATATGATATTCATTGATAATTATTAAAAATAGGCAATCAATCAGATGACCAGAATCAAATTATGAAAATAATTGCTACAATATATAGACTAGTACGTCACATTTCAACTGTGATAGAGAACGGACAAAGAAGAGGAAAGAAACACTTCCTGCGCCAAAATAATAAATAAAAAAAATGCACCATCTTACTCCAAATATCTTCGTCAAAGTCCCTCGTGTTTCCCGAATATGTTACCATGGTTTATAACCATTAACCAGAGGTAAAGAAACCTTAGTGCAGCTCATTGACACGTATTGTCCGCTTTGGGCCTAGTTCAGCACGGATTTGTTTTTCAGGTTACATCAATCCCGAAAGCGCATGTAAGCGCGCATATCATATGAGCTTGTGTCATGCCTTATAAAAATTTTCACTTTCCTATCTCATTTAGACCGTGAGATACCCTGCATAATATGCTGTCAACCTAGAAAGTAAAAGATGAATCCTATTTCGATGTGGGAGTCGCCGGTCTTGATTGACCCGCTCTCCAAAGCTTGTCCTATAAATGTAGCAAGAGTTTCTACACCCTTTTACTCCATTAACTCAATGGCAAGCTTACTCTCTACCCAGAGCTCTCCTTTACTCACAAATGGTGACACCAATGAAACAAGCCACAAAAATCACCAAGATTTTCTTGATATAATTCTCTCTGAGCTTCCAAAAGAAAGAGGTTGGTTGAGTGGGCATGTTCACCAATACAAAGAATTTTGGTATCCCACAGGAATACTCCAAGGTCTTATAGCTCTTCAGCAACACTTTAAGCCAAAGCCAAATGATGTCTTATTAGCCAGTTACCCAAAATCTGGCACAACATGGCTCAAGGCCCTTCTTTTTGCCATTACAAACCGAACAAAATATGATTATAAAACACACCCTTTGCTCTCTTCAAATCCACATGAGTTAGTACCCCAGTTAGAGGCCTATGCATTTAAGCACCCAACAAATCCAACACCAAACACTTCTCTTATGCATTCTCATCTTGCTTTCAATTCTTTACCAGAGTCTATAGTAGGTGGTGAAGACTCCAACTCCAAGTGCAAAATAGTATACGTGTTTCGTGACCCAAAAGATGTGTTAGCTTCTTGCTGGCATTTTGTGCAGAAATTAAGACCCAAAGATGTGCCTCCCATTTCTCTGCAAGAAGCTTTTGATCAATTTACTAAAGGGTGTTCCCCCTTTGGTCCATTTTGGGATCATGTAATGGGATATTATAAAGCCAGTTTAGAATTTCCAAAGAAGGTGTTTTTCTTGAGGTACGAGGACTTGAAAAAAGATCCAATCTTTCATGCAAAGAAATTAGCAGAGTTGTTGGGACAGCCTTTTTCTTTGGAGGAAGAAAGTGAAGGCATTGTAGAGAAAATAACAGAACTTTGCAGCTTTGAGAAGCTAAGTAGTTTGGAGGTGAATAAAGATGGTACACACACTGGATTTTTTATCCCTACTATTGCAAACAACATATTTTTCAGACAAGGCAAAGTGGGTGATTCCAAGAACCATCTTTCAGAGGAGATGATTAAGGTTATGGATGAAATCACAAAACAAAAGTTGGTTTTTGATTTGATGAACACATCTTTTTCTCCCCAACAAAATGGTAAAGGGATTGAGTCGGACAAGAATCATTGCGACTAGCACGTATTTTTTTCATTAGCAAAATTTCCAATAAATTGAATTTCCTTTTACTCCTCTTTACCTTTTTGTTTATCCCCTCACTAGGGTAGCTTGTAGTTCGTTCTTGAATCCAATAAATGTGGCTTATTCTCAAGTTGTGAATTGTGATAGGTGGCAATCCTTTATCTCCTTCCTGGTGAATCATTTTGGTCTAAGGAAAAGATTGAGGTTCTCGAATGTGAAAAAGGGGCTGTTTATTTGCTCAAAATTTAATACCCCTTCAATTTCACTTGTAAGTGCTACATAGTTTAATTAGATACGAATTTAAAAAAATTAAAGTTCTGAAATTTTTAATCCTTCCTCTTTCTCCTTCTTCCTCACCCCTTATCCTTCCTCACTATGGAACCACCAAAATCCTTCACCAAATAGCCCCAAGTTTTAGATATAGACTCCATAAATTGGACCCAACAAAATTCAGCAACACCCACTCGAAATAGTAGCGCCATTTATCGATAATGGTGTTTGCTGGATTCTTCACCACCATGAGTGTGTAATCACGTTTTCAACCTTTAACCAATATTAACAAATGAATTTTAGTAGCTATTGCTCAAGCATACTGGATTCGAACCAACAATAAACCCAACAAATTTGATTTTCCGATTTTAAGTTCTCGGTTCTTCATGGCTTTTAAAGTGACAGAAAATAACGTAAAAGAGAAGAAAGAGTATGCTTTAAACATCACAAAGATTGAAGATTAAGAGGGAAAGAAGAAAGGAGTTCTGCATTTCATGCTTTTTAATTTTGAAACACAATCGTGAAGCCTTGCACGAGAAAAATGACTTATAGGCTGTTTGGTCTTGGAGAAATAAGCTTATTTTAAAATTTTATTTTTTTAAAATTAATTTTAAAAAAAGTACTTTTGGAGATAGCAATTTGTGTTTGTCTAATCACTCTTAAAAGCACTTTTGAGTAATAATTTATATTTGGTCAAGTTTTTCAAAAAGTGCTTTTAAATATCAAATTACGAATAAGGACATGAATAGATTTACTTAATAGTTAATATTATAAGTAAATAAATAATCTTAAAAATTTATTATTACATGCAATAATTAAATCTTTTTATTTTATTTAAGTAAAAAATAAAAATATAATTTAAAAGTACTTAATTCTTTTAATATAAGTTAAATATATTAAAAATTATTCAATAAATATAAAAGCATTCACCCCTAAAGTCACTATATATTAAAGTTATCCTAAAAATAATAAGAAATATTTATACATTAATATCCAAAGTATTAGGTTTAACGGTTATTTTGGTATATACTTTATTTTGTTAAGGGTATTTTTGATAAGAAAAGTCAAAACTGCTTCTGCTTCTATTTTTGGGAAGAAATTACTTTTTTTTGCTTTTCAGAAACTGCTTCTGCTTCTTCCCAAAAATATTTTTTTCCATAAAAAAGTTTGGGCAAACATCTCAAATTAGGAAAAAAAAGTATTTTAAAAAATATATATATTTTTAGCCTCTTGAGAAGCTTGGCCAAACAGGCTATTAGTGCATATAAATCCTGCTTTTTCTGATGTGGCGTTGGCATGTTACTGACAGGGTGATGACGTGGCACACGTGTAAAGCATCTCATGTTGTGAGAGTGATATAAGTGTTTCGGGAGAGAAAATAATTCACTTAGAAATGTGTGTAGGGGGATTCTGGACAAATTTAATACGTCTATGTATTTTGCCTATTTTAAAACGGTTTCATTCCTTTACTTTGCAAAAATAATTTCACTTTCTTATTGTTGACACGCGAAATGAATTTGCACTGCCGACGATAATAGCGGTCTCTGAATGATTGCTCCTTGTGTCTCGTGAATATTTTGGATTGTAGCTAAACCAAACACTTTAAAAAATTGAAAAAACATTTTATGTCACAACGAATATCACGTTAATTTCTAACATTTTCTATCACGTTAATCTTTTCCAAAAGCGCAGAACCAACAAAATTGCACAGGAGAAAAAGACAACGAGATAGAACCAAGAGCAGGGGCACAGCTTTCTCACATTATGATGAGCTCTCCACTGTGCATTTATGAGAGTGGCAAAATAAAGGTCTGTTCTATCTTGTTAACAGGGATACCCACATTTTAGTTATTGTTCATAATTGCTTTTAAAATTGATTTGATCCAAAAGTTCAAACAGACTTTGTATCATGTTCCTTGCCCTGGTAACTTTCCCAAAAAGTAAAATAATGCTCTTAAAAGATAAGCTGAGCTTGATTTTCAAAGGCTAAACAAATCTATTTTATGATTGCAAAGCTCTCATTTATTTTGCAATGTCTTGAAACACAAAAGTAAGCTATGTGTACTACGTCAAATTTTTATAGGAAAATTCCTTTCTGCCGCACTCTTTTCGGCCACAATGGCCCAAATGGAGGTATTAATGTAAAATCACACTCAAATATAGGGTTTTTGCGCTAATTTTATACCAAAAATGTCCTTCCCGTTAGGTTTTGAATTCCTCTCCTTGATTCTCTCTCATCCATTGAATGCTTGTCTTCCCAATACATTTAAAATATCAAGCATGCAAACCCTATTTCCCATAAACATATTTTTTCATCTTTTTTTGTAGTATACGCGTATACATTTCAATTTATTCGTCAATATACATATACTTGATTGTGTATTTCGTTTATCTTTTGTATAATAAGGTGTTCAAAGTCCTAATATTTAAACAACCCTACATGGCCGAAAACAAAACCCTAAGGTATATTTTATCCCTCTTCAAAGCCCTAATACTTAAACAAACCTAATACTTGATTGTTTTTTCATCTTTTACTCACCTATGTTCTTCTAAGTGTGAGTGAATAGGTATTTCTACCACACTAATTTTTATACATAAATTTATAGTCTGACTCAAAGTTATAGATTCAACTGAACCTGTCATTAGAATACTACATCTATCCTTGTGTGTATCATTTCGTGTTTGACCGGACACAAGATATTCATTTATACGGGTACTTATTTAGAACCGGAGAAAATATTTCGATAAAGATATTATTGTATTAGTTTTCTAATTAGTGGAGCAAATCTGAAAAAAATCATAATATGAGTCTTTTGACGTATTTGAGTTTGTATATTTCCATATGGTATATATGACATTGTCATTATGATCACAAAGTGGCTAAGTGCGTGAACTCACACAAGTAGGATCGATGTCATATTTTTTTGTAAAAAACATATGTTCTTCCAGTATTTGAAAAAAAAAGATTCTTAATTAGCCTAATAATTTAACCACTGAAATTACTTACATTCTAGTTAGCCTAAAGAATCCTCCATTTTAGTTAGCCTAAAGAATCTTGTCAGTGAACGAACAACCTATTACTGGTACGACTATCTGGTTTGGGTTTGAATAGAGTTGTTGTCTAAACTAATGGTGTTAGTTGAATTGTATTAACTATTTCGGTTACCAAAATTGTATTGATAACTACAATTTTTGAATTCCCATGTAGATATTGAATCTTGTTTACTAACAAAATTATTCACATGCCAACCATTTAACTTCTCAATGAAGCATTTACACCTCTTATTTACTCTTCCTAACTCTTTTGAATTCAAGATTGTTTGATCTTTTGAAATGATATAAAAAATGAAGAAAAAAAGAAAGATACAGTTATAACAAAAAACACACGAGAGCTGGATGAAGATAGAAACTTGATATCATTCATCGTTCAATAGAAAATATAAGTACACATACCATAACTGAATGAACTTAAAAATAAAAGCTAAAAAAAAAGGAAAGGGCAACACAAACATAACCTAAAAACTAATTAATTTCAACCGGATCTTCAGAAGTTCCTTGTCCTTTCACTTGCACATTGAAGACAACAAACAATGGTGCAATTTCAACCAACTCAAATTTAACGACCCAACCTCGCTTGATATCAGTCTCCACCACAAAATTTTTCCAACCTTCTTCGTTCACCAATGTTCAATCCTACAAACCACTCTTTGCCACCATATTGAAGAAGCGCGGTGTTATTTGTTTCAGGAAGATGCTCGTAGATTCATTTTGGAATATGCTATAAACAGAAGAAAAAAATATTAGTAATAACTTTTAACCCTAAACAATAAAACACAAAGCCACACTGCCGGAGGCATCAAAAATATACCGATGCATATATTTATCTAGTGTTAAGGCATCAAAAATAATAGTAAGAAACTCATTTAGCCCAAACTCATAAGCACTTCAAATATTGGATTATGCTCTTCCTCGTTATCATCAGAATAGGAGTAAGATAGGGATTGTTTGGCAGAACTGGGAGAGGAGTCCATAGTTGATTTTCTAGGGTTTGTGTAAGAGTGTGTGTTTATGTCTTTAGGGTTGTGTGGGTGAATGTGTATATATACATGGTCAACCGTTCAAAAAGGCATATTTGACCATAACGTTTAGTAAAATGCAGATTTGGAACCTAATTAAAATGTGTATTTTGCATATTTAGTCCCATTGTAATGTTAATTTTGACATCAGTTGTTAGATTTGGGACCTTATTAGCAATTTAATTATAAAATATTAATGAATTAAGTGTCCCTGTGTAATGTTTATTTTGACCTCAATTGTTAAATTATTTAATTCAAACCATAATAATAAGTAGATATTAATAGTAATCATATAAATCCATTGACTAAGGTTGTAGTCATATAACCTATGTTAATTACATCGTTGCGATTCATAATTATATTGATCGTTTATGTATTAGCCAATATATAATTTTATTCATTAAGGTCATACGTATCGGCCATTAGTTATTCATAGCAATAATATAAGTCCATTGACTAAGGTTGTAGTCATATACTACGCTAATATAAATTACATCGTTGCGGTTCATAGTTATATTGATCGTTTATGTAATAGCCAATATATAATTTCACTCATTAAGGTCAGACGTATCGGCCACTAGTTATTCATAGTCACTGTGTAATGTTTGTCACACCTCTTTTTTCCCGCGGGGATAGGGGATAAGGGAGTTTTTCTAATTTAAGTGACATTAATCGAAATGAGATTATTTATTTATTCAGAGTCGCCACTTGGGATAATTTATGGTATCCCAAGTCACCGGTTTATTTTAAATCCCAAATTGAGAAACTTTGACTCTGTTCAAAGTCTACGAAACTGGAAGACCGGGTAAGGAATTCTGTTAACCTGGGAGAAGGTGTTAGGCACTCTCGAATTTTGTAGTATTAGCACGGTCGCTTTAATCATATATGGCTTAATAAAATTATTTAATTACATGTTTTAGAACCTATGTGCATTTTACCTTTTACCACTTTTAGATATGGCACTTATGGGTTTATCTTTGAAACGGATCACATGTGTGTGAATCCGTTTCATTCCGTGCGCTATAATCATGTCACACGTACGTGTACACAATTAGTTCCGCTTTATTAATATTAATATTGTTGGCCAAAGTCGCGCGAACACATACTTTGATTTATTTTGGGAAATCATAATCATGTCACGCGAACGTGTACACAATTACGAAAGTCGATTACACGCGCGCCTAAAGCATGGCTACGATTATTTATGATTCTATTATCCTAAAATTTGGGATTCGCGTGCAAAGTCTAGATTTATGGAGTGCATTTTGTTGGGAAAGAGTATCAATTTAGCTTCTGACTTAGAGCATGCGTATGTTTAAATCTCAAAGGCTTGTTTCAAAATTAGTTAGTGAAATCCCATATCAAAATCATTTGAGCTAATTAAAATAACTTGAAAGGTGAATATGGACGGAGGTAAAAAGCAAAGAGAAGCAAAACTTCTGCCAAATATGCTAGCTACTCTAGCATTAGAATATCTAGCATTAGAATATCTGGGATAAACAAGGAAGTCACAACAGATAAGAATAGAAATAGCATTAGCAAAATAGTTCTTTTTCAAACATCTATTTTCATGTGAAGCATGTATAAGGCATGTTTAACGCCCCAGGCCTCAAAGATAAGACAGAAACATCCATATAAACTCTTTGAAAAAAAATGTAGAACTAGCTATCAATCGAAATTATACAAAATGGATAATGCATTTACGTAGCTCTCGTCATAAACAAAATAAACTTAGCTTAGCGATCCTTGCATTTAGCTAATTATCAGTTGTGACTTCATATAAAATAAACTCCTGGCTTCCCATCTCATTATCTTCTGCTAAGACACTCAATTCCGACCCATGTGACACTTTGCAATTCTCAAAAAATAGTGTTTCATTTACAAGGATAGCTACAGAGCTAATCTTGCAAATCTGCATCCAACTTACCACAATTGAAACAAACGAAACAACAGTTTAAAATTCAAAAGATTATAACTTTTCATGATTTCAACACACAAAGGGATAATCAGAGAAAAATCATGCCAACAACTTCTTTCAATATGTTATTTTAAAGAACTGGAGGTTGCAAGAGAATTTGAATCCCCAAACATCACAAATTTATGTTGAGCGTTTACATACCTAAGAGTATGAAAAACAGTAAATAGTGGATAAATGTAGATTCGGAGGTATAAGAATAAAGCTCGGCTCAAACAATTCCACAAGACCAATAACAAACAAATAGGAACCACAACAATTCAAAACTCCAAAAGTTAGTCATACTATTGCTCGTAAGTTCATGTCATTAACTTAAATCATGCTCATATTACTACTTAAACTACTACAGACTTCACAACGACATTCATACTCAATTAGATCCCTGAAAGCAAACAACTCACACTCGACTTTTAAAAGAAAACTGTAGACGCTAAAGTATC
This sequence comes from Nicotiana tomentosiformis, assembly GCF_000390325.3. Lineage (NCBI taxonomy): Eukaryota > Viridiplantae > Streptophyta > Magnoliopsida > Solanales > Solanaceae > Nicotiana > Nicotiana tomentosiformis. The sequence goes on along the minus strand of NC_090814.1, from coordinate 124,802,247 downwards.
AAATAAGTTTGTTCCATTCATGGACTAAACTTATGCTAAATCATTTCACCTTAAAACCAAATAGCTCTATCCTAATGAAATTTTCAGCAGCACAATCACAGTAATCACAACTGAAATATACTTTATTTACCATGGCAGAAAGCAAAAAGTGGATGGATTTGATAATAAACAAGATAACCGCACATCTTTGATGCACAAAATGTTAAACATAGGCAAAAATTGAACAATTACAACTTCAGTTCCATATTTAAAAGAGGTTTCAGATTGGAGTATTACATACCTAACAGTAGGCGAACAAATGAAAAGAACCACATAAAGGTCTAGAAAATCAGGGAAAAGAACTCAGCTTCAACAACAAACATCAATCAACAGCAAGAACAAACACAATAACTCCAACCTTCAGACCAAAAATCCAGCAGTTAAACCCAAGACCAAATGACACTGTAAAACCAACTTCTTGCTAAATGAGAAGGGATTTCTCAACTTTTCAGAAATTTGGAGTCTCAAAATCAGTCTTTTAAAAAATGAAAAGGATAGTCTGAATTTCAGAGGCCCTTTTTTGTGTGACCTCTCCCTCCCCTTTTGTGTGTGAATATCAAGTCTCTTATATAGAATGTAAGGGCTGTCGTTATTAGAGAAGGAGGAGAGGGAATCCTGTCAGCGTAAAAAATAGAAAAAGTCAGAAAGAAAAGAATATTTTTTAACCGAAATTGCCAGCTATTATTTCTAGAAACAGACTATCTGCTTAGGTCTGGGCCAAGTTCTATGGACAAATGTCCCAAGACAAGTGCAAATCTGAATTCATAGAAGAATCCCAAAACAGAAAATCAGAAATAACAAAACCATATTTTGGGCCCTAAATCTAATCAAGGACTTCACCAAATACTAACTCTAAACTAAACAAAATCGACCTATTAACTAATCTAATTGAGCATGCAGACAAAAATTAAAACTTGATTAATCACTCACACAATAAATAGGAAATATGAGTGGATGTGACGATTTAGCAAGACTAAAAAGACACCAAACCATTCCAGTGATGACGAACACTGGCCGAGAAATGGCGAATCGACCGACCTCCAGCAACTTCGAAATGAGCCGACAATGACACTAATCGATTGTTCTTACTGAGAACAATCGATTAGCATAAATTTCGGCTCGAATCGAGCCTTGAAACTCGACGAAAAATCAAAAGAAAAAAGAAAACCAGGGGTTTTCTTTTTATTTTTTTAGATCCGAAATTGAGGACATTCAGTGGGGATTTTGTGGAAACTAGGGGTAGGATTGGGTTGAGGATGAGGAGAGGAGTATAGGGTATTATTTTGGGAGAATTTGGGATTGCGCCGCCGCAGTAAACGATTTCCGGCAGGCGACGGGCGGTGGTGAGTGGCTGAGGGTGAGAGAGGTAGATGAGAGAGGTCTGAGCGGGGTGTCTAGGGTTTGGGGGGAGGGTCTTAAGACAGTTATAAGGGTTTCGGGTGTGGAGTTCTCAGCCGTTCGATCAAAGAAAATCAAAGGCTAAGATCGCCGTTACTAAAACGACGTCGTTTTGGTTAAGTGAGGGCTGGAACGGACTGGGCTTAGGGAGAGTTGGGTTTTGAGATGCATTGGGCCACTGAAAAATGGCTTTGGCCCAAACCGGAACCAAACAAAGCCTTTCTTTCATTCATCATTTTTTTTTAAATTTTTTAACCCTAATAAAATTGATTAATCCTAATAAAAAAGTTAAGTTTTAAAACAATCTAATTTGTAGAATTGAATTAATTATCTACTTCTAACATAAAAATAATTAATTAACTTAAGACTAATGAAAGGAAATTACTAATTTACAACTGAAAGCTTAAAAATGTAAAAATGTTCAATTTTGTTTTGTTTAATAAAGCAATTAACTTATGTAATTAAATCATAAATGCAATTAAGACCTAAAATGCTATGCATGAAATATTTTAGACATTTTTTGGTATTTTTTTTATGATTTTAAAATGTTAAATATGCAACTAAATGCAAGCAACAATTAACAAGAAATTCCTAAAACTTCTATAAAAATTAAAATAATTAGAAAAACCTATATTGAATTTGTAGGAGTATTTTCCGTCGGGTAAAAATCACGTGCTCACAGCCGCCCCTCTTTGCTCGGAAACACGAAGAGTTTTCGGGCAAAGATAAAGTGAGCAAATACGAGTAATTTTTGCCCGTTTGGATACTCCATGGGAAGCGTTTTGAAAAAGTTTGACCGAACCTTGGTTCGAAGGTTGCCTACATATCCATGGCTATAAAGGAATCAGGTCAGTGTAGTTCTAAGAATTTTGGTAGCTAGGACTACCGAATAGCTGTGATTTCGCTGTTGTTACTGCTGTTACTGCTTGTTGAGCTCCTTATTACACCAAAATCAAAATGAAAAGAAACTAAACAAGCCTATTAGCTATAAGTTACAAGATTCCTATCTATAAGTTTTCTAAAGCTTGATCTTGAATCTTCTACAGTCCTGTTGTGCATCTTGAAATGTTGACTCGCATTCTTGAGGCGAGCTTCTGCTACTTCTTAACTTTAATTGACCATATTCTTCAGGCGGGCTCCTGCTACTCACTTGAAACCTCAAGTGAATTCTGAAATGACTTCCCTCGTTCTCCAGGTGGGCGCCTGCTAATGACTTGAACTTGAAATAAATTCCCCCATTCTCCAGGTGGGCGCCTGTTAATGACTTTAACTTGAAATGAATTCCCTCATTCTTCAGGTGGGCGCCTGCCAATGACTTAATACTTGAAATAAATTCCCTCATTCTCCAGGTGGGCGCCTGCCAATGACTTGAATTTGAAATAAATTCCCTCATTCTCCAGGTGGGCGCCTGTTAATGACTTGAACTTGAAATAAATTCCCTCGTTCTCCAAGTGGGCGCCTGATGAATGACTTTAACTTGAAATGAATCCCCTCATTCTCCAAGTGGGCGCCTGATGACTTAAAACTTGAAATAAATTCCCTCATTCTTCAGGTGGGCGCCTGATAACTTAAAACTTGAAATGAAATCCCTCATTCTCCAGGTGGGTGCCTGATGACTGACTTTAACTTGAAATGAATTCCCTTGTTCTCCAGGCGGGCGCCTGATGACTGACATTAACTTGAAATGAATTCTCTCGTTCTCCAGGTGGGCGCCTGATGACTTAAAACTTGAAATAAATTCCCTCATTCTCCAGGTGGGTACCTGATGACTTAAAATTGAAATGAATTCCCTCGTTCTCCAGGTGGGCGCCTGCAATCATGACAACACAGACAAAACAAAGAAAATGTTCTGCCCCAGTTTATGCCAGTAACATTCTTGAGTATTAGTTGAATCCCATTATCCAGGAGGGTCCTGAAAATTTTAAACTAGATCCCATTATCCAGGAGGGTCCTGCAAACCTGAAATTAAATCCCATTATCCAGGAAGGTCCTGAACAGTTGAAATTAACTCCCATTATCCAGGAGGGTCCTGAAAACTTAAAACTGAACTTATCTAGAACATGCTTTCCTCATGGGGGATTCCTGGCAAAGCAAACAAGATTTCTTGCCCCTGCTTAAAACAAAGAAAATTTTATCAGTTTGAAAATGTGGCGATTAGTTTGTGGCATCCTTGCTGAAAGTGTCTGCTTCTGCCACTACCCCGCTTCATTTTGATTAGCTGCTTCGGGCTACAAAGAATTGTTTTACCTTTTGATCGGATCTCGACCACAAAACCTCTGAATGACTTGAATCCCTTACACTCAACTCGTCGTATGGCACTTTCATCCTGACAACTGTTGAACCTTTGCATTTCCTACAAATTCACGAATCCCTTGACCACCTGAACTTCAGTTACCACCGCATTACTCATTCTAAATCATGTCATTTGTGATGTGCATGGTCGAATTTTGCTTGGTGAAAATAAAAAGCTGGTAATGAGCTTTGAAGTCCTTTTTTGCTTGCTTAACAAAGACTAATTTGACAGAGACTTAGAAAAATAGACCCAAAAGAAATGAAGCGAAGTGACTTCGAGAATTAGGAAAAAAAGGGAAAAAAAACAGAGATGACTATTTGAAGAAAAATAGAAAAGAGACTTATCTGAATGAAGCAACTGGCTCCAATGATCATGACATGCATTTCAGATTAATTAGCCTAATCCATCTAACTAATCACATTTCAGTTCATGCCATGTCTTCATACTTCAAAACCGGGGTTTCCATAATTTAATTTCTCTATAAAGTCATGAACCTCATTCGTCTTGTAATGCCCCGAGGGGTTTTCACCAGCAAGCCTCTCTCATTTGCTCCTCTCTCAACTCATTGTCGCCTTACAGTGCCCGTAAGGGTTTTCACCAATAAGACTCTCTCATTTGAATTTTCTCTCGACTCACCATCGCCCTATGGTGCTCGTGAGGGTTTTCACCAATAAGACTCTCTCATTTATTCACTTTTCCTTGTGCCCATGAACAAAGGTGCTACCCATGATGTAAATCATATCTCCATCTCACTTGACTTGGCATCCTCAAAGTTGATCAGAAAGTCTTTTTTTTGGATTGTAGTGTAGGTTTTGGACAGTGTTAGAAAGAAAGGGTGGCATGCAGGCTCAAAATAATTTAAGATGAAGGGGTTCAAAATTACAACTTTTGGAATCAGATCTTTTTACAAAACTAAAACTTCTGCCCCAGTTTCTTCGAATCTGGGGAATTTTGAATTTTTATTTTGATGGGACCGAACCGTGTAAGGCTGCCTACGTATTCTTAAAAGGAATCAGGTCGAACGTAGTTCAAACTAAAAGTTTTTTTTTCTTTTCTTTCCTTTTTCTTCTTTTTTTTTCTTTTCTTTTCTATTTCTTAACTCTACTTCTGATTCCAAAAGAGGGGTATGAAAGAAAATAAATAAGGCTCAAAAGGGGTAACAAAGGATAAAAGTGCTTGGGTAGATGAATAAAATGCCTTCGTCATTCCAACTTTGAACACGCCAAGTACAAAATGTGATTGAAGGTAAGCAAAGAAATCATACATAGTACCTCTTGACTGCATCATAATTGATAGCCATATCTACACATTTGCCTACTATGTCTGTTAAATACAAGGCACCATTGGGCAACACCTTTGTCACAATGAACGACCCCTGCCAGTTTGGGGAAAACTTGCCTTTAGCTTCAGCCTGATGGGGAAGGATGCGTTTCAATACCAGCTGGCCCACTTAAAATTTTTTGGGGCGCACCTTCTTGTTGTATGCTCTTGCCATTCTTTTTTGATACAATTGACCATGACATACTGCTGCCAATCATTTTTCATCAATCAAACTCAACTGCTCTAGCCGGGTTTTGACCCACTCATCATCATCAATTTCAGCTTCTGCAACGATCCGAAGGGATGGAATCTCAACTTCCGCAGGTATGACTGCCTCAGTTCCATACACTAGCAAATAAGGAGTTGCACCTACTGAAGTGCGAACAATAGTGCGATAACCCAGTAAAGCAAAAGGCAACTTTTCATGCCATTGCCTAGAACCTTGCACCATCTTGCGAAGTATCTTCTTTATGTTCTTGTTAGCAGCCTCAACAGCTCCGTTTGCCTTAAGACGATATGGAGTGGAGTTTCGATGCATAATCTTGAACTGTTGGCATACCTCTTTCATCAAATGACTGTTGAGGTTAACCGCATTGTCTGTGATGATTACCTTGGGAATTCCAAATCGGCAAATGATATTTGAATGAACAAAATCTACCACTGCCTTTTTGGTCACAGACTTGAAAGTTACAGCTTCAACCCACTTGGTAAAGTAATCAATGGCCACCAGAATAAACCTATGCCCGTTCGATGCTGCAGGCTCAATTGGTCCAATGACATCCATGCCCCAAGCAACAAAGGGCCAAGGTACAGACATCGTGTGTAACTCAGATGTCGGGGAATGAATCAAATCACCGTGCACCTGGCACTGATGACACTTACGAACAAAGCTGATGCAATCACGTTCCATGGTGAGCCAATGATAACTTGCTCGAAGAATCTTCTTTGCCAAGACATAACCACTCATATGTGGCCCGCAAACTCTGGCATGCACTTCGGCCATGATAGTCGAAGCTTGTTTAGCATCTATGCACCTTAGTAGTCCTAGATCTGGAGTCCTCTTGTACAAGATTCCTCTGCTAAAGAAAAATACACTAGCCAGTCGTCGAATGGTTCTCTTTTGATCACCTGTGGCATGTACCGGATTTATTCCCGACTCGATGTATTCTTTGACATCATGGAACCAAGGTTCACCATCAATTTCCTCTTCAACCACATTACATTAAGCATGTTGATCATGGACTTGGATATGCATAGGGTCGACATAAGTCTTATCCGGATGGTGTAACATTGACGCTAGAGTAGCCAAGGCGTCGGCAATCTCATTATGAATCCTGGGAATATGCCTAAATTTTACCGACCTGAATCATTGACAAAGATCATACAGACACTGTCGATACGGTATGAGCTTCAAATATCGAGTCTCCCATTCTCCCTGAATCTGGTGAACCAACAAATCTGAATCTCCCAAAACCAATATTTCTTGAACTCCCATGTCTATAGCTAGCCTCAAACCCAGAATGCATGCCTCGTATTCAGCCATGTTGTTAGTGCAATAAAATCGAAGCTGAGGTGTTACGGGGTACTGATGCCTTGTTTCAGAAATGAGTACAACCCTTATTCCGACACCTTTCATGTTAGCAGCTCCATCAAAGAAGAGTTTCCAACCTGGCTTTTCATCATGATCAGCCTCGTCAACATACATCACTTCTTCATCAGGAAAATAAGTCTTCAGTAGCTCATATTCTTCATCCACCAGATTCTCGGCCAAGTGATCGGCCTGGGCTTGGGCTTTTATCGCGGTCCGAGTCACATAGATGATGTCAAACTCTGTGAGTAAAATCTGCCACTTTGCCAATCTTCCTGTGGGCATAGGCTTCTGAAATATATACTTTAGAGGATCCATGCGAGAAATGAGGTAAGTAGTGTAGGATGACAGATAATGCTTCAACTTTTGTGCCACCCAAGTCAGGGCGCAACATGTCCTTTCTAGAAGAGTATACTTAACCTCATAAGGAGTGAACTTCTTGCTGAGGTAATAAATGGCTTGCTCTTTCTTGCCCGTGATGTCGTGTTGACCCAACACACAACCGAAAGAATTATCCAATACTGTCAAATAGATAATTAAAGGTCTCCCAGGTTCTGGCGGGACCAGCACAGGTGGGTTTGACAGGTAACTCTTGATCTTATCAAATGCTTCCTGACATTCATTAGTCTACTTAACCGCAACATTCTTCTTCAGCAACTTAAAGATGGGCTCACAAGTTGTCGTGAGTTGAGCAATAAACCTGCTGATGTAGTTTAACCTTCCGAGAAGGCTCATCACCTCAGTTTTGTTCTTTGGCGGTGGTAATTCTTGGAAGGCTTTGATCTTTGATGGGTCCAACTCAATACCGCGTCGACTGACTACGAATCCCAACAGTTTCCCGGACGAGACACCAAATGCACATTTTGCCGGATTGAGCTTGAGGTTGTACCTGCGGAGCCTTTGGATAAACTTTCTCAAGTCTCCAACATGGTCGGACTGCTTCTTTGACTTTATGATCATATCATCTACATAAACCTCAATTTTCTTGTGTATCATGTCATGAAATATGGTAGTCATTTCCCTCATGTAAGTTGCCCCAACATTCTTGAAACCAAATGGCATTACCCTGTAGCAGTATGTCCCCCATGGTGTGATGAATGCTGTCTTTTCTGCATCTTCCTCATCCATCAGGATCTGGTGATATCCCGCGTAGCAATCCACAAAAGACCCAATCTCATGCTTGGCATAATTGTCGATCAGAATATGGATGTTCGGCAATGGAAAGTTATCTTTTGTTCTTGCCTTATTGAGATCACGATAATCAACACAGACCCTGGTCTTACCATCCTTCTTTGTTACTGGCACGATATTAGCTAACCAAGTGGGATATCGAGTGACCCGAATGACCTTTGCGTCAAGTTGCTTTGTGATTTCTTCTTTGATCTTCACACTCATGTCAGTCTTGAACTTCCTTAACTTTTGTTTGACTGGAGGGAATGCCGGATCAGTTGGCAATTTATGAACTACCAAATCAGTGCTCAAAACCGGTATGTCATCATACGACCATGCAAAAACATCTTTATATTCAAACAGTGCTTTGATTATTTCTTCCTTGATTTGTGATTCCAGATGCACACTTATCTTGGTTTCCCTGATATTATCTTGATCTCCTAAATTGATTGCTTCAGTTTCATTCATATTAGGCTTGGGTTTTTCTTCGAAGTGATTTAGTTCTCTACTGATTTTCTGAAATGCTGCTTCTTCATCATATTCGGTTTCATCATCACACTCTACTTCTTGGATTGTTATTTCAGAATTAGATTGGCTTTTAAGATTTGGCTGAAAATTCCTCATGCATGTCATGTCATTGAAACCAGCATAAAAAGAACTGTATCGAAAAAAGAAACAAAACAAAAATGAAACGCTATCAGGAATAATGGAAAACGAGAAATTATATTTCATTGAAAATAAAAGGATAGAAGGGTTTGTACATCAAAACAAGCAAAAAATAAGAAATCTGGATTACAACGCTGGAATAACCCAGATAACAGAAAGGAAAACAAAGCAAACTACCAAAACTCCTTCCGGGTGGGGAGAGGAGTAGCTCTCCAATTGCTAAGCTTCACATTTGGCCCAACGAGCTGCACATCGGCATTACTGGAACCTTCTCCGATTTTCACCATATTAACCTCATCAAACAGACTCTGGAACCTCTTGATCAACTCTTCATCAAAGTCGACCACAGGTTTTGGGACCGCTGATATTGGGCGTTTTGTGACCCCTGGCTTGACAAAAGACTTGGAGATATGTGGAACAGGCTTAGGAAGTGACCATGCCTTTCTTTTCAAATTTTTAGCCTTTTTCATGTCCTTCCCTGTGAGTGTGAATCCCAAACCAAATGTACCGAAACTTTCACGTGGACACACCAGATGTGCAATACCCTGCAGAGACGAACCCAGGCCTTTGCCCGGCACAAAACCATTCTTCAAAATTTCATTTGCTACCATGACGGACGCGGAGGGTAGCTTTGGACCTGGAATGCATTCTCCTTCAGGAAACTTCTCGACAGACACTGTTTCGAACATTTGGTACACCCAAGGCCCTTTATCATCTTCAACTTCAATAAATGGAACAATTGTGTCATTGTAAGCAGATAAGTTCTCATCATCGTGCATAACTATTTCCTGCCTGTCCCATTCGAACTTTAGCATTTGATATAGAGAAGACGGGACTGCCTTGGCAGCATATATCCAGGGCCTGCCCAACAACAAGTTGTAGGACACAGCCACATCTAGCACTTGGAACTCCATAGTGAACTCAACTGGCCCTATTGACAATTCGAGCATTATATCACCGACATAATCTTTCCCTCCTCCATCAAAGCTTCGAACACATACATTGTTCATATGGATCCTTTCAGTGCCGATCTTCAACTTTTGCAAAGTGGACAGAGGGCAAATATTTGCACTAGAACCGTTATCAACCAGTACCTTTGAGACAGCAGAATCCTTGCACTTCACTGTGAGATAAAGAGCTCGGTTGTGCTCTGTACCCTCCATAGGAAGTTCATCATCTGAGAAAGTGATCTTGTTTGCTTCGAAAATCTTGTTAGCAATCTTTTCCAAGTGGTTCACCGTGATCTTATCAGGAACATGGGCCTCATTCAAAATCTTCATCAGGGCTTTGCGGTGTTCATCTGAATGTATCAGCAAAGACAAAAGAGATATCTGAGCTGGTGTTTTCCTTAACTGCTCTACAATGGAATAGTCTTGCATTTTCATCTTTTTCAGGAACTCTTCAGCCTCTTCTTCGGTGACCGGCTTCTTTACTGGGATGTGGCCATCCTTGAATGGCTTGGCTTTCCGAAGTTCTTCTAGGGTAAAACATCTCCCAGAACGAGTCAGTCCTCCGGTTTCATTGACTTCTTCCTCTACTTCTTTCCCTTTATATGTTACTATCACCTGTTTGTAATTCCACGGGATGGCCTTTATGTCAACCATTGGTAATTGGGTCACTGGCTTAATAATAACGGGGGTAATACGAGCCCCTTCCACGATTATGACAGGCTTGCCCGGGACCCCTGACACGACCACTTTTTGTTTTTCCTGGTTTGCTTTAACATCAATCGGAGGCCCTTTCACAACCAATACAGATGGCTTCACGTTGAGCGCGCTTAGCTTCTCCGACACCCTTTCAACTGTCAAGGGCATTGCTTCTGCAGAATCTGGAGCTTTAACTAGATTACTTTCGCTAGCCCGGATCATCATGATAGACTTGGAAGAATTCTTGGGCTCCCCATCCTTATGAACTATCTCGATCATATGTGTCTCTACATGGGCCGGCAAAGGATTTTGGTTGATGTTTGGCACCTCCAAGCTCTGGACCACAATTTGATTTGTATCAATAAGCTCTTGGATCGCCATCTTCAAATGCCAACACTTCTCTGTGTCGTGCCCTGGGGCATCAGAACAATATGTGCATCTGAGGGAATAATCGAGGTTCCTTAGAGGTGGATTTGGTATCTTTGGCTCAATCGGCCTCAAAACGTCCAACTGCCTCAACCTTTGAAACAAACTGGTATACGACTCTCCAAGAGGGGTGAAGGTTTCTTTTCACTGCTGCCTCTCTTTTTTATAATCTGGCCTTGGTCGAAAGCTTGGACCAATATGGTTTCGGTATGGTTGTGGGGGTGGATAAGGATTTTGTGGAGTTGGAGCACGCCATTGTGGGTAGGGGGGAGTTAAGCATATGACTATGCGTGGTGAACATGGTATTAGGGTAGTCTGACTGAATATTGAGGGTCTTGTGGTGGGAAATAATGTTGAGATGGATTAGATGGAGCTTGGGTGCAGGCTTGAGGTTGGGGTCGAGGTTGGGTGTACTGGTGAGGCGAACCACTTGGGCCACGCCATGATCCAGAGACAAACAAAGCGACATCATCTTTCTTCTTTTTGCCTAACAGGATTCCGGTGCCGCTTTGAATTGCCTGTGTGGTTACTTTTATGGCGGAGTAGCTCATGATCTTGCTAGACTTAAGTCCCCCTTCCACCATTCCTCCCATATTTACCACATCGTTGAAGGACTTACCTATGGCTGAGATCAAATGGCCGAAGTAAGTAGGCTCTAGGGCTTGAAGAAAGTACTCGACCATCTCATCTTCTTCCATTGGAGGATTGACCCATGCAACTTGTTCTCTCCATCTGAAACCATATTCCCTAAAGCTCTCACTGGGCTTCTTCTCTACCTTGGTCAGAGACAGGCGATCTGGGACAATGTCTATATTGTACTGAAAGTGCCGAGCAAAGGTTTGAGCCAAGTCGTCCCATGTGTACCACCTACTAGCGTCTTGGCGGGTGTACCATTCCAAAGCCGCCCCACTCAGACTCTAACTAAAATACACCATTAATAATTCGTCTTTCCCACCGGCACCTCTCATCTTACTGCAAAAGCCTCTCAAATGGGCCACAGGATCTCCATGTCCATCGTATAGGTCAAACTTGGGCATCTTGAACCCAACGGGCAGTTGGACATCAAGGAATAAGCATAAATCCTTGTAAGCCACACTTACTTGGCTTCCTATCCCTTGCATGTTCTTTAAATATTGCTCTAAACTCTTCACTTTCCTGAATATCTCATCCTGCTCCACGTTCCGGGATGGTTTCTCAGTTTCAACAGGAGGTTCAAAATGTGGGGTGTAGGAATAGGGATCCGCGATTTTGAAAGTTGGTTATGGAGCATAATATTGGGTATCTGGAGCTTGAAATGCAGGTTCACTAGAAGATCGGTAGAGGGTAGCTCGCGGAGAGGCTACGAAAATAGGAGCAGATGTCGGAGCAGGGTATGCGGTTGTTTTGACTGGTGGAGCATGGAAAGTTTGGGACGAGATGCCGGGGTAGTGGTGGAAAGGGGTAAAACCCGGTGCATGCTGAGGGGAAAGATCAACAGTAGTGGGATTCTGGGCTTGTGCCAGTGGTGGGATGAAAGCGGTATTTTCTGTGTAGTTAGCGGGGAATGAAGGTGGAGGATGCCCCTGATCCAGGCTTGATACATTTCTTCCATTTGATACTTCAACCTGTGGACCTCCTCTTTCAATTCAGACTCCGATTCTACAATCTCCCTCGGCGGGTCAACAACACCCATGTCCGACTCTTTGCTAGTCATGACTGCCTTGCGCTTTGATCTGGTGTTATAGGGGTGACTTGCCAGGATGCCAACAAACTAACCACCTAAACAGAACCTAACTAACATGCACACACAATAACTTGGTCAGTTTTGAAGCATTTAACAGATAGGGAATCGCATATTGGGGATGCAATGCACCTGAGCCATTAAACGTTTCTAAATGCTTTGCGATGGCTTATGTGTTTCATCCTGGCTCTTTTCCCAATTTTTAAATCCTGATTTTTTCCCCTTTCCTTTTCCTGTGTTTCGCTCGGTTAATTCTCATTCTCTTTTCTTCCTTTTGTTTGGCCCCTCTTTTATTTCTTTCCTCCCTTTTCCTTTTCCTCTTTTTTTTCTTGTCTTTTATTTTATTTTAAGACTATGATAGAATCCTATGGGGATTGCCTACGTATCATGACGCCGTATGAATCAGATCATTACGTAGTTCAAGGATATAAATACGAAACGAAAGAAAATCTTTTGGGTTTTTAATACTTCATTAATAAAGTCACATCATCTTTTTTTCTGTTTTCTACTATAAGGACTTAAAAATACTAACGACTACAAAAGAAAACATACAAACTCGAAATAAACAGCTTTGAACAAAACTCTAGAAAGCAGTAAAGTACAGACTCAAAAAAAATTGGAAAGTCAAAAGTACAAGAGAGCCTCCACTGGTACTCTGGGAGCCTGTGAGACATCAGCCAGTCTCCGCACGGGCTCACGGGCAATATCTTCTTGAAGGTGGTCTAGGTTTTCATCACCTGGCGAACGAATGTCATCACAGAAGCAAAAAACATAGACCTGGTCATGTCCTCACATTCATGGCATTTTATTACAACATAATCAACTATCTCTTTAATCCTCATTCTGATGACACCCTTTTCTTGAAGCAAACGTCCAATCTGCTGGGCCCGAGCCTCCAACACTTGTGTATCTGTGTTGTTTTGGTTTTGTAACTACTGCATGCTTTCTTGTAGTTGATAAATCAATGCATAGCAATGCTCTCTTTCTGCCTTGAAATCCTTTGTTTGCTTGACCATTTTATTCTCAAGGGCAACCAGCTTTTTGTGTAAAATTTCTACTTCTTTGTCATATTTCTGCTTCAACTGGTGGGCTAATCTAGCTTGTTCTTCCGCACCTTTGGCCAACTTTGCTTGAGCATTTAACAAGTCTCTTTCGGCCTTTGTCAAGTCAGCCGCATAGTCATGCACCTTCATTCTTAGGTTGCCGATGAGTTTTTCATCTCTTTCGCTCCTTACAGGCATTTCGGCGGCTATCCTCATGTCCCGGAGTTGGGCTCGGAGCGCCTCGTTCTCTCGGGTCAATTTTCTCTTTTCACCTTCGGTTACCTGTGCCTGTAAGTCATTCTCAAATGCGAGGTTCCTCAACTTTTCCTCTAAGGCATGGATGGTGGCTTGATATTTCTTTTCCTTTTCTCCCCATGCCAAACACTCTCGGACTTTGTCATCAAAAGCCTGAATATGAGGCCTTTTGGCGGGCCTTTCAGGCTCGGGCTCTGGTTCGTCATTAATACAGTTTCTTATTTCGAACCATGTGGCATATCTTGGATCTACTTCTCCTCTTGCGAGATCGGGCACTTGGGTGTCCTCTTTTAAGTATCGACAACCATTCCAGATTTGTTAGATTAAAGCCTCGGGAAGTGGGGCTTTGGGGTGTAACTCAATAACTTGGACACTCAAATCTTCATCCTCAAGCACCACTTGATATCTTCCCAATTGTCTTAGAACCCTTTGCGGTGCATATGGTTGGACACTTCTCAAGTCCATCAATAGCAAATAGTTCTTTGTGGTTGTCATGTGTATGACTTCCCTCACTGGGAGCCATCCTAAAGTCCACTCAATCTGATTCGCCTTTAAAGTTCTCAAGTGGGCGATCCAAGCATCAACCCCTTCTGGAGAGTTGTAATCTTTTACCCTCTCCTCATAACTCTCAATGAAGTTGCTCTTTCTTGGTCCGTAGCTTATAAATTTCGGATGATGGCGAAGATGTTCAATTAACCACATTTGTAGAAGGATATTGCAACCTTCAAAGAACGTCGGCCCAAACTTACACCGTGTTAATGCTCGATAGATATCCGACAATATAAGTGGAGCAAGTGTGTGATCTTCTTTGGCAGTTAGGACTTGTGCAATTCAAGCCATACGGATATCAATCGTCCCTTTTTCATTCGGGAAGACCATGATGCCTAGGAATGCGACTATGAAAGCAAAGCGACGATGAATTTTCCAAGTATCTTTGCTTTGCTTGTTGTTCAACCCCTTTTCATGCGTTTCAAACCCATTTGGATGTCCATACCTGGAGTACAGGAAGTAGAAAGAGCAACACCCATCGTTTACATTGTTCTTTGTTATTTGTTTACTGATGTTCAAAATATCAAAGAATCGGCGCACATAGGGAGGCCTTGGGAATATAAGTTGTTGTTTTCTCAAATCCCGGCCGAAACCAGTATATCCTGCTATTTCTTCCAGGGTGGGAGTGAGCTCAAAGTCCAAGAAGCGGAAGACATTATGAACGGGATCCCAGAAGGGTTCTAAAGCCTTGATCAGATCATTCTGGGGCTTGACCTTCATAATATCCGTGAGAGCACCCAAATGTTCTACTACCCAGTCTTGACCATCTTTACTCAAGTCATACCACCACATTTGAAGCTGCAGTGGAGCCTGCTCTAGAATATTTAATGGCGGGTTCTGGACAGTGTTCATTTTGTAACTGTGAATGGTTAGGGTTAGGGTTGACTTTAGTTCGGAAGACAGACCAACGGACCTTTTTGCAAAAATAATTTTTTTTTTCAAGGAAAATCACGTGAAGGTGACTGTTTGGGCAGCGTTGGCCAAAATGGTCATCTTTGCAATAATGGCCCCCTCCCACTTTCAAATAAAGTTTTGAGGCCGAGGTAAGGAACTTTATGGGAAAAGTGATGCCTTATTGACAAACATGTCCATTCTTGGCGAGACTAGCCCTTCGACAATTTAAAAGTATTCTAAGGTTATTCCGGCAAAGAAGCGCAAGACTTAACCGAAACTGGGTCGGTTTTATTTTTGACCAATAGGCATACTTTATTTATTTGGTTGGAAAAATTGGGGTCGGTACCGATGAAGTTTGCCTACGTATCTCACATCCGGTGAGAATCAGACTCGCGTAGTTTGGACAGTTTTGACATAATTGAAAGAGCATGATATTGATTTACTTTCGTTTTTGAAATGCATTTTCTCTCTTTTTTTTCAAAAATTTTGGCAGAGTTTCGAGGCATTTTTAAATACCGGGGTTTTTAGAATCGGGTAAATTTTCTATCCTACCTCACTTTTGGTTTTTCTTTTTTTTCTTAGCCGGTCAACAAATAAGCCGAAATAAATGCACACATAGCAGGTAAGATGCATCAGGATGGCCTTTATTTTGGGTATACCTGTCCTACACAGACCCAACCCCTGTGTTGAGTCCCCTAAGTCAAATAAACGTGATGCAAGCAAACGTTCCTACTAGGGATCCGGTATAAGGCTATGTTATTCTAGGTTTAGACCTGGGTATGTGTTCTAGACATGGCCTACCCAAGTGGACAACTTGAGCCGAGGTGGGAGCGGCATACCGGGAGCACAAAAGTCTACCCGGCCTAGTGGCTGATCCATCCTCATTTTATTTGGTATGACCTCTAAAAGAAAAGTGGGCCACGCGTACGTGTGCACCATATGTTTAGAAGACTCAGAAGGGAGGCGTAAGAAGACAATTTAATACATTTCAAATAATATCCAAGCGGTAAATGAGCGGCAATTAGCACATTAGGCCCACAAATACAGTAATAACCATCACAACAACAAGCTTGAATTCTTGAACCCTGAACCAGAGATTCTGGGTTCGATCCCCAGCAGAGTCGCCAGAGCTGCCATACCTCCTTTTTCCTGCGGGGATAGGGGATAAGGGAGTTTTTTCAATTTAAGTGACATTAATCGAAATAGGATTATTTATTTATTCAGAGTTGCCACTTGGGATAATTTATGGTGTCCCAAGTCACCTGTTTATTTTAAATCCCAAATCGAGGAACTTTGACTCTGTTCAAAGTCTGCGAAACCAGAAGACCGGGTAAAGGAATTCTGTTAACCTAGGAGAAGGTGTTAGGCACTTTCGGATTCCGTGGTTTTAGCACGGTCGCTTTAATCATATATGACTTAATTAAATTATTTAATTACGTATTTTAGAACCTATGTGCATTTTACCTTTTACCACTTTTAGATATGGCGCTTATGGGTTTATCTTTGAAACAGATCACATGTGTGTGAATCCGTTTCATTCGGTGCGCTATAATCATGTCACGCGTACGTGTACACAATTAGTTCCGCTTTATTAATATTAAGATTGTTGGCCAAAGTCACGCTAACGCATACTTTGATTTATTTTGGGAAATCATAATCATGTCACGCGAACGTGTACACAATTACGAAAGTCGATTACACGCGCGCCTAAAGCATGGCTACGATTATTTATGATCCTATTATCCTAAAATTTGGGATTCGCGTGCAAAGTCTAGATTTATAGAGTGCATTTTGTTGGGAAAGAGTATCAATTTAGCTTCTGACTCAGAGCATGCGTATGTTTAAATCTCAAAGGCTTGTTTCAAAATTAGTTAGTGAAATCCCATATCAAAATCATTTGAGCTAATTAAAATAACTTGAAAGGTGAATATGGACGGAGGTAGAAAGCAAAGAGAAGCAAAACGTCTTCCAAATACACTAGCTACTCTAGCATTAGAATATCTAGCATTAGAACATCTGGGATAAACAAGGAAGCCACAACAGATAAGAATAGAAATAGCATTAGCAAAATAGTTCCTTTTCAAACATCTATTTTCATGTGAAGCATGTATAAGGCATGTTTAACGCCCCAGGCCTCAGAGATAAGACAGAAACATCCATATAAACTCTTTGAAAAAATACGTACAACTAGCTATCAATCGAAATTATACAAAATGGATAATGAATTTACGTAGCTCTCGTCATAAATAAAATAAACTTAGCGATCCTTGCATTTAGCTAATTATCAGTTGTGACTTCATATAAAATAAACTCCTGGCTTCCCATCTCATTATCTTCTGCTAAGACACTCAATTCCGACCCATGTGACACTTTGCAATTCTCAAAAAAAAGTGTTGCATTTACAAGGATAGCTACAGAGCTAATCTTGCAAATCTGCATCCAACTTATCACAATTGAATCAAACGAAACAACAGTTTAAAATTTAAAAGATTATAACTTTTCATGTTTTCAACACACAAAGGGTTAATCAGAGAAAAAGCATGCCAACAACTTCATTCAATATGTTATTTTAAAGAACTGGAGGTTGCAAGAGAATTTGAATCCCCAAACATCACAAATTTATGTTGAGCGTTTACATACCTAAGAGTGTGAAAAATAGTAAATAGTGGATAAATATAGATTCGGAGGTATAAGAATAAAGCTCGGCTCAAACAATTCCACAAGACCAACAACAAACAAATAGGAACCACATCAATTCAAAACCCCAAAAGTTAGTCATACTATTGCCCGTAAGTTCATGTCATTAACTTAAATCATGCTCATATTACTACTTAAACTACTACAGACTTCACAACGACATTCATACTCAATTAGATCCCTAAAAGCAAACAACTCACACTTGACTTTTAAAAGAAAACTGTAGACTCTAAAGTATCAAATAAGTTTGTTCCATTCATGGACTAAACTTATGCTAAATCATTTCACCTTAAAACCAAATAGCTCTATCCTAATAAAATTTTCAGCAGCACAATCACAGTAATCACAACTGAAATATACTTCATTTACCATGGCAGAAAGCAAAAAGTGGATGGATTTGATAATAAACAAGATAACCGCACATCTTTGATGTACAAAATGTTAAACATAGGCAAAACTTGAACAATTACAACTTTAGTTCCATATTTAAAAGAGGTTTCAGATTGGAGTGTTACATACCTAACAGTAGGCGAACAAATGAAAAGGACCAAATAAAGGTCTAAAAAATAAGGGAAAAGAACTCAGCTTCAACAACAAACAGCAATCAACAGCAAGAACAAACACAATAGCTCCAACCTTCAGACCGAAAATCCAGCAGTAAAACCCAAGACCAAATGACACTATAAAACCAACTTCTTGCTAAATGAGAAGGGATTTCTCAAGTTTTCAGAAATTTGGAGTCTCAAAATCAATCTTTTAAAAAATGAAAAGGTTAGTCTGAATTTCGGAGGCCCTTTTTTGTGACCTCCCCCTCCCCTTTTGTGTGTGAATATCAAGTCTCTTATATAGAATGTAAGGGTTGTCGTTATTAGAGAAGGAGGAGAGGGAATCCTATCAGCGTAAAAACTGGGAAAAGTCAGAAAGAAAAGAATATTTTTTAACCGAAATTGCCAGCTGTTATTTCTAGAAACAGACTATCTGCTTAGGTCTGGGCCAAGTGCCATGGCCAAATGGCCCAAGACAATCGCAAATCCGAATTCATAGAAGAAGCCCATAACAGAAAATCAGTTATAACAAAACCATATTTTGGGCCCTAAATCTAATCAAGGACTTCACCAAATACTAACTCTAAACTAAACTAAATCGACCTATTAACTGATCTAATTGAGCATGCAGACAAAAATTAAAACCTGATTAATCAATCACACAATAAATAGGAAATATGAGTGGATGTAACGATTTAGCAAGATCAAGAAGACACCAAACCATTCAGTGATGACGAACACTGGCCAAGAAATGGCGAATCGACCGACCTCCAGCAACTTCGAAATGAGCCGACAATGACACTAATCGATTGTTCTTACTGAGAACAATCGATTAGCATAAATTTCGGCTCGAATCGAGCCTTGAAATTCGACGAAAAATCAAAAGAAGAAAGAAACCAAGTTTTTTTTTTTTTTTAGATCCGAAATTGAGGACATTCAATGGGGATTTTGTGGAAACTAGGGGTAGGATTGGGTTGAGGATGAGGAGAGGAGTGTAGGGTATGATTTTGGGAGAATTTGGGATTGCGCCGCCGCCGTAGACGATTTCCAGCGGGCGGTGGTGAGTGGCTGAGGGTGAGAGAGGTCTGGCCGGGGTGTCTAGGGTTTGGGGGGAGGGTCTTAAGACAGTTATAAGGGTTTCGGGTGTAGAGTTCTCAGCCGTTCGATCAAAAAAAATCAACGGCTAAGATCGCCGTTACTAAAACGACGTCGTTTTGGTTAAGTGAGGGCTGGAACGGACTAGGCTTGGGGCGAGTTGGGTTTTGAGATGCATTGGGCCACTGAAAAATGGCTTTGGCCCAAACCGGAACCAAACAAAGTCTTTCTTTCATTCATCATTTTTTTTTGAATATTTTAACCCTAATAAAATTGATTAATCCTAATAAAAAAGTTAAGTTTTAAAACAATCTAATTTGTAGAATTGAATTAATTATCTACTTCTAACATAAAAATAATTAATTAACTTAAGACTAATGAAAGGAAATTACTAATTTACAACTGAAAGCTAAAAATATAAAAATATCCAATATTTTTGATTTTTTGTTTAATAAAGTAATTAACTTATGTAATTAAATACTAAATACAATTAAGACCTAAAATGCTATGCATGAAATATTTTAAATATTTTTGGTATTTTTTTTATGATTTTAAAATGTTAAATATGCAACTAAATGCAAGCAACAATTAACAAGAAATTCCTAAAACTTCTATAAAAATTTAAATAATTAGAAAAACCTATTTTGAATTTGTAGGAGTATTTTCCGTCGGGTAAAAATCACGTGCTCACAATGTTCATTTTGACCTCAATTGTTAAATTATTTAATTCAAACCAGAATAATAAGTAGATATTAATAGTAACCATATAAATCCATTGATTAAGGTTGTAGTCATATAACCTATGTTAATTATATCGTTGCGCTTCATAGTTATATTGACCGTTTATCTAATAGTTAATATATAATTTCATTCATTAAGGTCATACGTATCGGCCACTAGTTATTCATAGTCCCTGTGTAATGTTTATTTTGACCTCAATTGTTAAATTATTTAATTCAAACCATAATAATAAGTAGATATTAATAGTAACCATATAAATCCATTGATTAAGGTTGTAGTCATATTATGTTAATTACATCGTTGCGATTCATAGTTTTATTGATCGTTTATGTAATAGCCAATATATAATTTCATTCATTAAGGTCATGCGTATCAACCGCTAGTTATTCATAGCAGCAATATAAGTCCACTGACTAAGGTTGTAGTCATATACTACGCTAATGTTAATTATATCGTTGTGATTCATAGTTATATTGATCGTTTATGTAATAGCCGATATATAATTTCATTCATTAAGGTTATACGTATTGACCACTAGTTATTCATAGTCCCTGTGTAATATTCATTTTGACCTCAATTGTTAAATTATTTAATTCAAACCATAATAATAAGTAGATATTAATAGTAACCATATAAATCCATTGACTAAGGTTGTAGTCATATAACCTATGTTAATTACATCGTTGCGATTCATAGTTATATTAATCATTTATGTAATAGCCAATATATAATTTCATTCATTAAGGCCATACGTATCGGCCATTAGTTATTCATAACAACAATATAAGTCCATTGACTAAGGTTGTAGTCATATACTACGCTAATGTTAATTACATCGTTGCAATTCATAGTTATATTGATATTCGCTATTGAAGTGCTAGGAACATCTAATGCTTAACTTTTTCGATTTTTTCATTAAGGTCATGTAGTGACTGTGTTCTACCCTTGTCATTAAAATATTTATGGATTAATATGATTTTCTTATAATATTATTTGTTCTTTCTACTGGATTTCATGGTGTTCCTATTTTTCCTATGATTGTTGTGGTGATACTAATATTGTCTCCTTTTTGTCCTTTTGTCTTTTTGTTTTCTTGAGCCGAGGGTCTTTCGGAAATAGCCTCTCTACTCCTTCGGGGTAGGGGTAAGGTCTGCGTACACACTACCCTCCCCAAACCCCATTAACTGGATTTTACTGGGTTGTTGTTGTTGTATTGTCTGTTATTTTTCCTTGTATTATTGTTATACTTATTTTTCCTTGTATTATTGATAAGGAGGAAGAGTGGGTTGCTTTAGTGGTAAGCACCCTCCACTTCCAACCAAGAGATTATGAGTTCGAGTCACTCCAAGAGCAAGGTGGGGAGTTCTTGGAGGGAGGGAACCGAGGGTCTATCGGAAACAGCCTCTCTACCCAAGGGTAGGGGTAAGGTCTGCGTACAAACTACCCTCCCCAAACCCCACTAGTGGGATTATACTGAGTTGTTGTTGTTGTTGTTGTTATATTGATAATGAGGAAGTATTGATACTACTAAATCTGGTAAATTCAAATTTTCTTCCTCCTACTAAATCGTATACCGTAATTTTTTTTAAGGAAATACAATAATTTGCTATACACATAAAATACAATATGATGTAAAGACTTTTCAGCTTCCTTCGTATGTGAACATGAATGATTTCACACAGCTCAATACTTGGGAATAGGAAGAGCCTCTCCATATTTAGTTTTCCGCATTGTAGAGAAAATTATACGACTAATTAATTAGGAGGTCGTTGCTGTAATTTCACCTGTGTGGCCACAGTTGGGCCACATTAGTGTGGTCGTTTAGCACGTCTCATTTTTTTTAATGGATATTAGTTATTTCTGCTGTTAGAGCAAACAGCATTGACCCCGCGCGGCCCACCCCCACGCAAACTCCAACTTAGATAAGAAATGAATATAGTGGACATCGATGATTGGTCAGTTATATGCTCTTGCAGCTAAGCATGAACAAATGGCTCTTCCCCTTCTAAGTCTTGAAGAGTAATCTTTACAGCTAATATGTGAGCTTAACATGATACTCTCCTAGTCGGATCCATGATTTCAAAAGTATGAATACACTATTATAAAGATGTGCATTTAAAATTTATATTTGACAGATTTAATTTTTGTCTCTTACCACAAACTCAATGTAGTTTTGAAATTATAGGTTCAATTTTTATTTTTTTTTGAAATTTAGTAATTTTTACATATATTTATACTCCATACTGAAAACAAGACCGTTCGGATTGGAATTTGAACCGTCAATATCACTTGTCAAGTTGCACCCAATAAGAATTACACCATAAGAGTCTTTGAGCATGAGTGCACGCGTATATTTTTAAATAATTTTAAAAAAATATAACATTATTATACATAATTTAGGAAAAAGAATATGAGTTTGCGTTAGCCCATATCCCTAAAGGTGGATACAACTTCGGATACTCTTGCTAGATATATGCTAAATTATGTATTGTAGCAGACACGGTAGCTTGATTGACTTTCTAATTTTGTCACCTTGGATATATTATTCAGTTCTGGGTTACACTTTCTTTTCTTTTCGTTCTATTTTTGTAAGCAATTAGCATAGAACTATTGTTGTGTGTCATCCTTCAAACTCTCATCTTTAGTGTTTATAGCACACATACAGCAACTTCAATAAAAGCTGCTAAAGGACAGTGACGAGCAATACTACTTGGACTTGTGAAAACAGTCTCTTACAAAAAAATATAGGGTAAGACTTCATACATAATGAGAGCTTAGTGCACCGAATTGTCCTTTTATTATCGATGTCCTCATGTCCATATAACTGGTAAGTCCGTCATATCATTTTCTTCACACACTGAGGGTGTGTTTGGTATGACGGAATGTATTTTCCTATTTTACACTGTTTGGTTACACAAAATAATTTGGAAAATATTTATGTAGATATCACATTTTTCTGAAATTGGAGGAAAATAAATTTCCTACAAAAAGTTAGGAAAACATTTTTCAAAAACTCCATCTACCCTCACATCTAACCCCAATCCCCTCCAAATTCAATTTTCTTTTTTATTTTTATTTTTCTGCGCCACCCTCCCATCCCCCCGAAAAAAAAATTAATTTTTTTTTTATATTTTTAATTTTCTGCACCACCCACCCAGCCCCCTGGTTTTTTCATTTTTCAGTTTACAGATTCGAAATTTTACGAGTTCCAAAATTATGAGTTCAGAGATTTATGTGTTTGAAAATTTGCGGGTTTAGAAATTATAGAGTTTATGAGTTCAAAAGTTTGCGGGTTTGAAAGTTTAGCGGTTCAAATTGTGGGTTCGGAAGGTTGTTGGTTCGAAAATTTATGGGTTCATGTTTATTATATCTAAATTATTTATGAATACTCTTGAGAAGTTATTTTTTTTAATTTGCGTACCAAATATCAAAATATTAATAAGATTACTAATTATTTTTCAAGAATAAAATATTTTCCGTTATACCAAACACAATCTAAGTTCGATTATTTCGTCTAAATTGATAGTATCGCATACCGAGAGTGCTTGTGAATGCCATGAGTACTAGATTGAAGACTTAGTTCAATTTCTAATATCTCATATAGTTTCAATTATGGAAGTTAATTTAACTTCCTTTCCGCAAATTGGTGCCGACTGACCAAGCTGTGATATTTCTGTTTCAAAAATTATCATCGTCTTTTGTAGCCATTCTGACACCAACTATTTCACTGTGGATAACCACAAAAGAAGAACAAAAAAAGAAAAAAACTCTTCTTTTGTTTGATGTCTCGAGATACTTCAAAATTAAAATAAGTGAAGTTTATAATTCTGTATTGATGTAATAAATAATTAAATTTTTTGAAAAAAAAAAAATAGAAAGTTAGTAATATATGTTTAACGAAATAAATTCTGAAAAAATAATATAGGAATAAATCGAGCCCACTGAATACACAGTGTGTCCTTAAGGAAATTATTCCCCTCAAGTACCCGAGTTGCTGGAATATATCCTCCCAGGATAGAATGATTTAACTCACCGGAGTGTTGATACCAAAATGCCGGTGAACAGCGAGCCACTCGAAGGATGTAAAACACACTGGAATTTTTGTGCAGAAGAAGAAGAAGAAGAAGAAGAAAAAGAAGCTTAGAAATTTTCGTAAGGAAAGATTGTGGGATTCAAACTCTATTTATAGAGTTGCTAGCATTGTTTCTGAAAAGGTTTGCAACCTTTCAGAAACAACCATGGCTGTTGGAAAAGGGTTGTTTGAAATATTGCGGGAAAAATATATTTAAAATAATTCGGGAAAAAAAACGGGCCTGACCGAACCGGGTCGCGGGTCATGGATATTCCAGATTGAATTTTTTCGTTAATTATTTAATTAATTAGTTAAATAATTAAAGTCCAAAAAGATTAATCAATCAATCGTTGATCGAATCCGAAGCCGAAGCCGAAGCCGAAGCCGAAGCCGAGCCGAGCGAGCGACGACGACGGCGCGAGGCTTGCCTTCTTCTTAACTCTTTAAGAGCTAAAAGAAGAGCAATTATATATATACCCATCAAAAGCCTTTTCTTCCTCCGATATGGGACAATGTCCCTTTGCCAAGGAAAACTCAAATATTTCATTTTTTCTCCATTTCTCATTCACTCTCTTTAAGCTACACAAGCTTAAAATCCCAACAATCCCCCACATGAATGGGGAATGGCTATAAAATAAAGGAATGCACGGACGCGTGTGTGTTTTACATGCAAGAATTAATTGCATCTGGATAAGTAGGTTTCCCTTTGAACTTTCCGTAGTGAACTTATATCGGATATACTCGGTCAATCGATAGATTTGATATCTTTGAACCGTCGAGCTTTGTTGTATACCTAGACAACATAAGTCACATAATCAATCCTTAACCATCTATGGTTCTCACGGTTGTGTTCGTTTCAGCCATGAACACCGCCTGGTTTCATGAGTGCTTAGAGAATGGGCCTTTACTTTCATTCCCCTTGAAGCGGCTTACACTTCACACTCACATAGGTGATTTCTAAACGTGTAATCCTGTAGACATACTATCTGGTCATATCCTGCCAGACTTAGCAAATCATTAAAAACCTTTAAGCTTTGTTGACTCATCAAAAAGCCTTAATGCTTTACCTCGATTTCTGAACATTGTCTTCATCACGAGAATGGGTTGAGTTATTTGACAATGTTGAACCGTCATTCATAACTTTGTTTGATCTCTTTGAACCTAGCTCGTGGGATCTCCAGTCTGCTAGGTAGAGTTACCGTTATGATGACTTGTCCTAGACCTTAACCCCATTCCCTTTGATGATCTTTCAACTGCCTCTCTAGATAGGCCTTTTGTAAGTGGATCTAACACGTTATCTCTTGAATTTATGTATTTAATTGTGATAACACCACTAAAGAGTAGTTGTCTAACGGTATTGTGTCTCTGTCGTATATGACGAGATTTTCCGTTATACATAACGCTCCCTGCCCTGTCTATTGCCGCTTGACTATCACAATATATACAAATAGGTGCCAAAGATTTGGGCCAAAATGGAATATCTTCCAAGAAATTTCGGAGCCATTCAGCTTCTTCACCGGCCTTATCTAAAGCTATGAATTCAGATTCCATTGTAGAACGGGCGATGCACGTTTGTTTGGATGATTTTCAAGACACTGCTCCACCCCAAATTGTGAAAACATATCCACTCGTGGATTTAACTTCAGATGATCCAGTGATCCAATTTGCATCACTATATCCCTCGATCACGGAGGGATATTTGTTATAATGCAAAGCATAATTTTGGGTATGTTTGAGATACCCCAAAACTCGTTTCATTGCCATCCAATATATGTGATTGGGATTACTTGTAAACCGACTCAGTTTACTAATAGCACATGCTATATCTGGTCGTGTACAATTCATGATATACATCAAACTTCACAATACTCTTGCATAATCCAGTTGTGAGTCACTTTCACCTTCATTCTTTTGAAGTGCATAACTCACGTCAACTGGAGTCTTGGCAATTTTAAAATCCAAATACTTGAACTTGTCAAGTACCTTTCCAATGTAGTGAGACTGTGATAATGCTAGACCTTGTGGAGTCTTGTGAATTCTGATTCCTAAGATCACATCAGCAACTCCTAAGTCTTTCATAGCGAATTTGCTAGCCAACATGCGCTTAGTAGCATTTATATCTGCCATGTTTTTGCTCATTATCAATATGTCATCAACATATAAACAAACAATGACTTCATGACCTGAAGTGTTTTTAATGTAAACACATTTGTCGCACTCATTGATTTTAAACCCACTTGCCAACATTGTTTGGTCAAATTTGGCATGCCATTGTTTGGGTGCTTGTTTAAGTCCATAAAGCGACTTAACAAGTTTGCACACTTTCTTTTCTTTACCAGTTACCACAAAACCCTCAGGTTATTTTATGTAAATCTCTTCCTCTAATTCTCCATTTAAGAAAGTTGTTTTAACATTCATTTGATGGATTTCAAGACCATACACGGCTGCTAGTGCCACTAACACCCTAAGAGATGTTATCCTCGTTACTGGCGAGTAAGTGTCAAAGTAATCAAGGCCTTCCTTTTGTCTATAACCTTTGATAACAAGTCTTGCCTTATATTTGTCAATAGTGCCATCAACTTTCACTTTCCGTTTAAAGATCCATTTCGAACCTAAAGGCTTATTTCCCGGAGGAAGATCTACCAATTCCCATGTATGGTTATCCAAAATTGATTGAATCTCACTATTGACTGCCTCTTTCCAAAACGCTGAATCAGAAGATGACATAGCTATTTTAAAAGTTTGAGGCTCATTTTCAAGCAAGAATGTCACAAAATCTGGTCCAAAGGAAGTAGATGTTCTTTGACGTTTGCTACGCCTTGGATCTTCTATACTTGGAGTATTTTCCTTTGGTTCTTCCTGAGGTCATTTAGGTCTTTCACTTAACGACTCACATTCAGTTTTATACGGATAGATGCTTTCAAAGAATTCAGCATTATCTGATTCCATTACCGTATTAACGTGAATTTTGGGATTATCGGATTTATGAACCAAAAACAACATGCTTTACTGTTTGTAGCATATCCAATGAAAAGGCAATCAATAGTTTTTGGTCCGATTTTAACCCTTTTAGGTAAAGGAACTTGTACCTTTGATAGACACCCCCACACTTTGAAATATTTCAAGTTGGATTTTCTTCCTTTCCATTTTTCATATGGAATAGATTGCGTTTTGCTGTGGGGTACTCTGTTGAGTATCCGGTTAGCTGTAAGGATAGTTTCGCCCAACAAAATCTGCGGTAATCCGGAACTTATTAATAAAGAATTCATCATTTCCTTTAATGTCTGATTTTTCCTTTCCGCAATTTTATTGGATTGGGATGTGTAAGGTGCAGTAGTTTGATGATATAATTCCATATTCCGAACATATTTCTGCAAATGGAAATTCATATTCTCCACCCCTATCACTTCTAATCATTTTGATCTTTTTATTCAATTGATTCTCCACTTCATTCTTGTATTGCTTAAATGTTTCAATTGCTTCATCTTTACTATTAAGCAAATAAACATAATAATATCGAGTGCAGTCGTCAATAAAAGTAATAAAATACTTTTTCCCACCTCGAGATAGTGTCGACTTCATATCATAATTGTCAGTATGAATTAAGTCTAAAGGATTTGAATTCCTTTCAATAGACTTATAAGGATGTTTTACAAACTTAGACTCAATACATATTTGACATTTTGATTTATTACACTCGAATTTAGGTAACACTTCTAAATTAATTAACTTTCGCAAGGTTTTCGTTAATTATTTAATTAATTAATTAAATAATTGAAAGGAATTTTGTCCAAAAAGATTAATCAATCAATCTTTGACCAAATCCAAATCCAAATCCAAATCTGAATCCGAATCTGAAGTCGAAGCCGAAGCCGAGCCGAGCGAGTGATGACGACGACGGCGCAAGGCTTGCCTTCTTCTTAACTCTTTATGAGCTAGAAGAAGAGCAATTATATATATACCCATCAAAAGCCTTTTTTTCCTCCTATATGGGACAATGTCCCTTTGCCAAGGGAAACTCAAATATTTTATTTTTCCTCAATTTCTCATTCACCCTCTTTAAGCTACACAAGTTTAAAATCCCAACAATCAGATAGTTCTTTATTCAATTATTACTCCTTGGTTCTTTGCAATGTACTAGTTTCTTCGATAAGTGTGGACATTTGTATACGGTCAAAATAAATTTCGGACATTTGTAAGAAGTCGGAGTGAGATTTTGGGAGTGAACTCCGAAGTCAGTACTAACGAGCCTCGAGTCCGAAGGTTGCTCGAGGCATCAGCTCGATAACCTGATCGAGATCGTGATCGAATTGATCCGCAAGGCACTGCTTCGAGGTCGGAAATGCGCGACGCCCATCCCGAAGGTCGAACTCGAGCCAAGACCGAAGGGCTCGACCCAGTAATGAGTTTGAGCCAATATCGAGCTCACAAACAAGAGTCGTTGCAACCGCACCATGAGAGAGAATCTTGGCGGAAATCGAGGAAGAGACAAATCATCATGGGTCCTCCACTATATGCTTTATTTTATTATTTTTTGTAATGACCCTCTACTATAAAATGGGGAATCCTTGTAAGCTATAGGGGCACTGAACATATTGAATATATTGGAACAAAAGATATTTTCTTATATACAAAGATATCTCTTTGTGCTTGTCTTGTGATGTTTGGCATATTTCGATATGTGTTGAAACCTTTACCCATGTTTTAACCACTTCTTGATGTTATTTAATCTTTAAAACTCCCAACATGGTGTAATTAT
Source organism: Nicotiana tomentosiformis (assembly GCF_000390325.3). NCBI lineage: Eukaryota > Viridiplantae > Streptophyta > Magnoliopsida > Solanales > Solanaceae > Nicotiana > Nicotiana tomentosiformis. The sequence goes on along the minus strand of NC_090814.1, from coordinate 124,773,331 downwards.
TGGTTTGATGACTAATTAAGTTATGTGTGATGATTTAAGGTGTTCGGAGTGCAAAATATGAAGAAAAGGTAGTTTAGCCAGAGGAAGAAGGGTTGGATGTGTCGCATCCAACCTAGGAAAACATCATCCTGCGTGCAACCTTAGCAGTGAAATTGGGCCATAACGTTCGTCATCGCGTGCGAAACTGGGAAGTAGAAGAGAAGGCTGGATGCGTCGCGTCTACCCTCACATGCAAAGTTAAGAAATGGAGGACGAGGTGGATGCGTCGCATCCGCCTTAGCATCAACCCCTGAAGCCGATTTGGACTAGAGTTAGGAGAACTCTAGATTACAACTTTTGGACGCAATATATAAGCTTTAAAACGCCTCTTGTAGAGGAGGGAGACGGGGGAAGAGAAGAAAAAAGGCTATAACCAAGTTCAAAGACCACGGAATTCGTCTGGAGTTTTATCCTTTCTTTCTTTTATTGATTTTTATGCAATCTTATGAAATTTGGGATGATTGCCTGAATATGAGTGGCTAAGAACCCTATTATTCTAGGGTCATGGGTATACATGAATGTTGATGTTTGAAGTTTAATTTGACGACGTTGGGTTTATCATATTGGGTTGTTTATTTAATTCTGTTTCTAATTATTTTGCTGAGTAATTAACAGTGAAATACTATCTACGAATCTAGAGTTGAACTCGAAAGTGGGAACCCTAGACTGCATATAGAAGTAAATAGAGTAAGTTTTCAAAACCCGGGCATCGGGGAAAGGATTCGCGATTAGGATAGACATATACCTAATTGCCTTACTCGGTTAAAATACAGGAATTGTAAATGAGTTCTTGTTAAACTTAATTCCATAGACATATAGGTATTAAGTTAACTTGAGCATGCGAGTAAGAACTCGACAGATTCTTACGAGTGAAATTAACCCTGTGAATCAACAATTCAGATAAATCAATTAGCTATTTTAAAATACGAATGCAACATGAATGTTAGATGACCCGTGACCCTGGAATATTATATCCTATTGATTGTTGAACAAAACTATTTAAGTGTTGTGTTGAATTCTTAGCGATTCATTATTTGATCGTCCGTAGGTAGTAAGTTAGAAAATTATATATTTTGTTAGAAATATCTTGAATCAATAAGCTATTCGAGTTTGAATTAGTCAAAGTTAATCATAAGTCTTCGTGGGAACGATACTTTATTCACTACTTTATTACTTGACGACCACGTATACTTGCGTGAGTGTGTTTGGCCGTAACAAGTTTTTGGCGCCGTTGCCGGGGACTTAGAAATTAGCTACGTGACTAAGTTAAGCTTTTATTAGATATTTGTTTTCAAGTTTTAATTTTCAGTTTGCCTGGTTTGTGTCAACGCAGGGTCTTCTCTCGAATGCAGAGGAGTAGAAGTGCAAACAACCTCATTCCTCTTGATCCAGAAATCGAACGAACACTACATAGAGTGAGAAGGGAACACGAAGCTAGAACGAGAATAGAAAGAGAGTTGGACATCGCAGTCCAACCACAACCAATAGATATGGCAGGCAATGAAGAGCGTCCGGTAATTGAAGCCGCAAGGCCCAATCTTGCGAATATGACTCAGGCTATTGTGAAGCCTGATATCACTGGGCATTTTGAACTCAAACAGTACATGGTACAGCTGATTTAGTCCACAGGACAATATGTGGGTCTATCTCATGAGGACCCGCAGAGGCATATTCAGAACTTCTTGGAAATCACGGACACTTACAATTATCCGAACTTCTCCAAGGACTATGTCAGGCTGACACTATTCCCTTTTTCACTGTTGGGGGAAGCTAAAGAATGGTTGCAAAAGGAGCCCGCGAACTCTATCCACACTTGGGATGATCTAGCAAGGAAATTCCTGATCAAGTTTTTCCCAACTAAGAAGACAAAGTCGCTGAGGAGCCAAATTCTTGGGTTCCAACAACGGGATGGCGAGACACTTCGTCAAGCTTGGGAAAGATACAAGAAGCTACTCAGAGACTGCCCGCATCATTGTCAAACTGATGAGGTATTGGGTCACACTTTTGTTGATGGGTTAGATGAAGCATCAAAGATGAATCTTGACTCAGCTTGTGGGGGTAGTTGCATGGCAAGACCGTATAGTGAAATACAACTCTTGCTAAATAATTTCACTGCTAATGACCATAATTGGCAAGGAGAGGGGGATTCACGAAGGGGAATTAAACAGAAGGCCGCCGGTTTGATTGAGCTTGATGACTTTTCCGCCATGAGAGCCGATATAGCAAAATTGGCAAATCAGATGAATAGAATGACAACACAACAAATGCAACATGTACAGCAGATGTCTATTTGTTGCGAACTATGCGGAGACAGTCATATGATTGACATGTGCCCCACGAATCCTGAATCTATATACTATGTGGGGCAACAAAACAGAGGTCCTATGAATCAACATGCGCAATATGGGAACACTTACAACCCAAACTGGAGGAATCATCCTAACTTCTCATGGGGCGGAAGTCAACAGAATCAGTATAGGCCTCAAGGGAATTTTACTCAACCTCAGAAGCCACCCCAACAAATGGAAGAAAGTACGAATGACTTGCTGAAAAAGTTGTTGCTAGACAATCAACAGCTCAGGACCGATTTCAGAAATCTTGAGAGGCAAATGGGGCAGTTAGCAGCAAACCAAAATACTAGACCTACAGGCTCACTTCCCAGTGATACAGAGAAGAACCCTCAAGTTAATGCAGTTACACTTAGAAACGGGAGGAAACTAGAGGAAGTGCCAAGGAAGATAAAAGAAAAACCTATACCTGGGGGGGAGTTGACACCTAAGGCAACACAAGAGTCAAAGGAAGATGATGCAAGTTCAGAGCGAATGGAGGTTACAAGGCCACCACCACCTTTCCCCCAAAGATTGCAGAAAAGGAATGACGATCGCATGTTCAACAAATTTCTCTCCATGTTGAGTCAGGTTCAATTAAATATTCCATTAGTGGATGTACTTCGTGAAATTCCAAAGTACGCTAAGTACATAAAAGACATAGTGGCTCATAAGAGGAAATTGACTGAGTTCGAGACGGTTGCACTTACTGAGGAGTGCACATCAAGGGTCCAAAACAAGCTTCCCCAAAAGCTTAAGGATCCTGGCAGCTTCACCATTCCAGTACAAATCGGTAATATTGACGTGGGACGTGCTCTGTGTGATTTGGGTGCAAGCATAAATCTGATGCCTTTATCCTTGTTTAAGCAATTAGGTCTGGGAGCTCCGAGACCAACCACCGTGATGTTGCAATTAGCTGATAGGTCCATAGCCTACCCCGAAGGAGTGATTGAAGATGTGCTGCTGCAAATTGGAAAATTCATCTTCCCAGCTGACTTCATTATTCTAGACTTCGAGGCTGATGAACAAGTTCCAATCATATTGGGACGACCTCTCTTGGCTACTGGCGATGCAATAATTAAAGTGAGAGAAGGGAAAATGATTATGAGAGTGGACAACGAGGAAGCAGTCTTCAATGTCTACAAAGCAATCCAACTTCCCCGCCACTATGAGGAGCTCTCTATGATATCTGTGGTGGAGGTGGATGAGAAACTTCTTGACACGAGTGTATATCTAGACGACTGTTTAGAAAAAGCAATCATGATGTTTGATAGCTTGGAGATGGATGATGAGGTTGAGGAGATGATGCATATCCTAGATACATCATGTGGTTACATGCAAGGAATAATCCCGTTTGAGCCCCTGAATAGGCCAAGTGGCTCCCCACCAAAGCCGTCAATTGAAAAAGCTCCAAATTTGGAACTTAAACCCCTAACCCCTCACCTTCAATATGCTTATTTGGGAAGTTCTGACACTTTACCTGTTATTATTTCTGCTCACTTGTCTAAATTACAGGAAGAAAAGCTATTAAGGGTGCTACGTGAGCACAAGCGAGCAATTGGGTGGACAATGTCTGACATTAAAGGCATTAGTCCAGCTTTCTGCATGCACAAAATCCTCATGGAGGACGGACACAAGCCAAGTGTAGAACACCAATGCCGACTAAATCCAATCATGAAAGAAGTGGTAAGAAAAGAAGTGATTAAGTGGCTTGATACAGGTATTGTATTTCCAATCTCTGATAGTAAATGGGTAAGCCCCGTTCAATGTGTGCCGAAGAAAGGGGGATAACCGTAGTAGTTAATGAAAATAATGACTTAATTCCTACAAGAACTGTCACTGGATGGAGAATTTGCATAGATTACAGAAAACTGAACAATGCCACCCGGAAAGACCACTTTCCCCTTCCTTTTATTGACCAAATGCGTGATAGATTAGCTGGCCAGGAATACTACTGTTTCCTGGACGGTTATTCGGGGTATAATCAGATTGCTATAGCCCCAAAAGATCAAGAGAAAACTACATTTACATGTCCTTATGGCACGTATGCGTTCAAGAGAATGCCATTCGGTCTTTGTAATGCACCTGCGACTTTTCAAAGGTGTATGATGGCTATTTTCACTGACATGGTTGAAAGATTTGTAGAAGTATTCATGGACGATTTTTCTGTGTTTGGATGTTCTTTTGATAGTTGTTTGATGAACCTTGATAAAGTGCTAGCTAGGTGTGAAGAGACGAACTTGGTGCTAAACTGGGAAAAGTGTCATTTCATGGTACGTGAAGGTATAGTTTTGGGGCACAAGGTTTCAAAAGATGGTCTACAGGTGGATAAAGCAAAGGTGGAGACGATTGAAAAATTGCCCCCGCCGACATCCATCAAAGGCATTCGCAGTTTCTTGGGTCATGCAGGTTTTTATCGTCGTTTCATTAAAGATTTTTCGAAAATTTCTTCCCCTTTGTGCAGGCTTCTAGAGAAAGATGTTACCTTCAAGTTTGATAATGCATGTCTGAAAGCATTTGAGGAGCTGAAGGGAAGATTGGTGACTGCACCAATTATCATTGGCCCCGATTGGGCACAACCATTTGAGTTGATGTGCGATGCAAGTGACATAGCAATTGGAGCGGTGTTGGGGCAAAGGAGGGATAAAATCTTTCACTCCATTTATTATGCAAGCAAAACTATGAATCCAGCTCAGATGAATTATACAGTGACTGAAAAGGAGTTGCTTGCAGTGGTGTGGGCGTTTGACAAGTTCAGATCCTATCTAGTGGGAACCAAAGTCATCGTCTACACAGATCATTCAGCTATCAGATACTTATTTGAAAAGAAAGACGCCAAGCCGAGGCTGATTCGTTGGGTCCTCCTCTTGCAAGAATTTGACTTAGAGATCCGAGATCGAAAAGGGACAGAAAATCAAGTGGCCGATCATTTGTCCAGATTAGAAAGTCGGGACCATGTAGCTGAAGGAGGGTCAATTAAAGAAACATTTCCGGATGAGCAAATATTAGCAGTCACCTCAGGTGAAGCCCCATGGTATGCAGATTATGTGAATTTTATCGCAAGTGGGGTGACGCCACTAGAATGGACAGCTGACAATAGAAGAAGATTCCTACATGATGTAAGGTTCTACGTGTGGGATGAGCCATTCCTATATAGGCAGTGTGCAGATCAGTTGGTGAGAAGGTGTGTTCCTGAGGAAGAGATGAAGGCTATACTACATGACTGCCATGCGTCACCATATGGAGGTCATCACGGCGGGGATAGAACCGCCCAAAAAGTGCTACAATCAGGTTTTTATTGGCCAAAATTGTTTAAGGATGCACATGCCTTCGTTAAAAATTGTGATAGATGCCAAAGAACTGGAACTATCACGAGGAAGCACGAGATGCCCTTGCAAAATATTCTGGCGGTAGAACTTTTTGATGTTTGGGGGATTGATTTTATGGGACCATTCCCATATTCTAACGGGCACAGATACATCTTGGTGGCGGTCGACTATGTTTCTAAGTGGGTAGAGGCCATTGCTCTTCCTACTAACGACGCAAAGGTTGTGGTAGGCTTTGTAAAGAAGCACATCTTCACACGTTTTGGGACTCCAAGAGTGTTGATAAGCGACGGGGGAACTCACTTTTGTAACAAACTGCTGAATAATATTCTTGCAAAATACGGAGTCAAGCACAAAGTTTCCACTGCCTATCATCCCCAAACAAGTGGTCAAGTAGAAGTTTCCAACAGAGAGGTCAAGCAGATTTTGGAAAAGACAGTAAGTATGAATAGAAAGGACTGGGTCGGGAAGCTGGATGACGCATTATGGGCATATCGCACTGCGTACAAGACCCCAATAGGCACTTCTCCGTATAGGTTGGTTTATGGGAAGGCCTGCCATCTGCCCGTCGAGCTTGAACACAAAGCATATTGGGCGATTAAAAAGCTAAATATGGAGATGGACTTGGCCGGTGAGAAGAGATTGCTACAACTCAACGAGCTTGATGAGTTTCGATTGCATGCGTATGAAAATGCCAAATTGTATAAAGAGAAGACCAAAAGATGGCATGATAAGCATATCCAACATCGTGAGTTTGAACCAGGTCAAGAAATTCTACTGTTTAATTCAAGGCTAAAGCTTTTTCCAGGAAAGCTTAAATCTCGATGGTCGGGTCCGTTTGAAGTGGTTAGTGTGAAACCTCATGGTGCGATAGAATTGTGTGATAAGGGGTCCAATACGACATTCTTGGTAAATGGCCAAAGAGTAAAACACTATTGGGGTGGTGACATTGCACGTCACAAGACCACAATGGATTTAGTGGAGGCATGAAGAACATGTTGCGTCGTGCCGCGACGTTAAATCAGGCGCTTCTTGGGAGGCCACCCAAGTTAGTTAGTTTATTTTTATTTTTTATTTTTTTTGTAGGATGTAGAAGAAATAAAAAAAAAGTTCCCCAGATATGAGAAAACGAGGCGGATGCGTCGCATCCCCCTCAGCAAAAAAAAAATTTTGACGGGCCAATTGCTCAAGGCAGTGAAGTCTGCCTATCGCGTCTGTGTCGCGTCCGAAAATTTTTTGAAGGAAGACAAGGGGATGCGTCGCGTCAAAGCTCGCACGCACAGGTAAGTACTATATATTTTAACACATCTTAAGATAACGAATTCGTTAAAAACTCTTCTTGCGACGCATCCACTCGTCTCTTTTTGCGACGCCTACGAACGCAGAACGGATTTCTTTAATCGAAATTGCAACGCATACAAATGCGACAGGTACGCATCATCCTCTTCGTTCTTCCGTTGGCTTCTCTCCTAATTCTTCTCTCTTCCCTCCCTCAATGGTAGCAACAAGTAGGTTTTGCAATTTCAAAATTTTTTAGGGCTGTCGTTCTTGGTCGTTGTAATGGTTGCGAGATGATAAACTATAATTCCCTTCATCTCGTCAAACTTTGGGAGGGTAGTTGCATTGCTCAACTGATAGAATGAACTAGGCACACTTGTTGCATACCACATGTTCGACGAATTGTCCCTGAGGAAAATTTAGGCGTCGGTGAAGTCTGAGTAACCGAGCAACATTGGTGTATGCTTGAGAATAAGTGTGGGGTCGAGTGAGGGCTATGTGAAATTGAATTTTTGAAGAGAGTTATCACATACTTGCTGAAAGTCATGAGCTACAATTCCATGAAGTAGTGAATGGCATGACTTTACGAATAATTTGAAGTCTGCAAGCTGTTGCAATTGCTTTCAAGCTGAACTTCGCTGTTTCATCTGCTAATTGTTGAATTCTTTGCATTGCAGGTACTTAGATTCGTAAAATGACAGCAGTGAGTAAACCATCCAAGCAACAAGACAAAGATGGTAACAAGCAACCGCCCAAAAAGCCTACCGGAAGGGCAGCGGGCGGTCCAAATCCACAGAAAAAAAGGAAGCGGACGGAGAAGGAAATGGAACTGCTGCCTAGGCAGTTAAGTGATGATTCAGAGCAAGAGGAGGAGGAAACATTAGTCAGGAGGACAGTGAAGAAGGGTATTACACCAAGCAAAGGAATAGAGATAAGAGAGCCTGTGACATACCAAAGAAAAGCTTCGAAAATGAGTGATCCGACTGATAAAGGGAAGGAGAAGATTACTACAGAATCTGAATCCGATTCCGATTCGGACAATGACCACCTACATGTCAACATGAGTGATGAAGACGAGGGTGAACCCATAGACCGAGTTGATTGGGAGAAATACTTTGTTAATGAGAAGGCATTCCGAGCCTATAAGAAGATACTGGTTTCAAAGAAGTATATTCCGGAAAAGCCGATAAACATCGGACCACTTAAGACAAAGTACTCAGAGTTTCTAAAGTCAATTCGAGAGGTGCAAAAATGGGGACCCATCTTGAAAGGTCACGGCAAAGCCAACCTCACCATTGTTAGAGAGCTCTACGCCAATTGGCGTCACGCCAGGGGAAACATTGTGCGAGTAAGAGGGGTAGATATTAATGTGTCAGCTGAAGCTCTGAATAACTTCTTAAGGGTGCCACACACACTTACAGATAGGTTTGACTCCATATGCAAAACACCAGATTATGCACACATTAAGTCTGTCCTATGCCCTACCAGGAAGGATGCAGAATGGAAGCATGGGAGTATGGAGTACCACTCTATAGCCAAGGAATTCATGAGTGCGTTAGCACGTGTGGCTCTAAATTTCATATGTAACCGCCTGATGCCATGCCAACATAAAACTGATGTCCCTCGTTACCGCGCACTCGTATTATATGCTTTATTAGAGGGGATACCACTCAACTTAGGAGCCATCATGCATGATCAAATGCAGCGAACCAGGATGAATTACAAGTGGAGGCTGTTCTTTGCTAATACCCTAACGGCTTTTTTGACAGAGATGGGAGTACTATGGGACAAGGAGAATGACGACATTGAGGCTAAAGCTCCAGGACCATATGATGTCACTCATGTTCTAGAGCCGAACAAGGGAAGGTCTTCTAAGCTCACCATTCAACAATTATTTGAGCAAATGCAAGCAGATATGCAAGAGAACAGGGCTGAGCTGATAGCGACTCGTGTCGAGTTGAGTGCCACCAGGGATGAGTTGAGACAGACTCGTGCGGATCTAAGCCGAGTTCAGACCGAGCAGGCCACGATGATGAAGGAGATATCATTACTCCTCAGAGCTCTGGTTCAATGTGCAGGTACAGACATCTCCCAGCTGATTGCATCATCCACTGCCGGACCATCCACTCCTGTTCCTCCCATAGTCACTGAGGCTCCACTCAACAGGCCTACTGAGGTCGCTGTAACACCTGCTACAGAATCAGCAACAGTTGTTGATGATAGGAATGCTATGGATGCAGATGCTCCTCCACAGACTGCAGATGAGCCCTCCACCTTGACTTGAGGGAGTTCTTCTCACCCTACTTTACCTTGTTTGTGTGCGTTGGGGACAACGCACAGTCCTAAGTGTGGGGTGGGGGGTGATTCATGTTTTGATGTATGGATGAATGTACTAAAATATTCACTGGATTAATGGCATAAAATAGCAGTAAATTCATCTATATGGAGTAACTATCAGTTTATCATTATTTTAAAAAATAAAATAATAATAATAATATATATATATATATATATATATATATATATATATATATATATATATATATATATATATATAGTATCTTTGTAGATAGTAATAATCCCCTGTGGTTTTTCTTTGTGCCTCGGTTCTTTTCCGTGGGATGTAGTTTGAACCGGGTAATTTTGTTTTCTTTTTAGAGTAGAGTAGGAATGTAGGGAATAAAAGGAGGAAGAATGATGAACCTAGGTGACCTTGACTTGGTTGATAATGGCATATTTAGGCTTTTACATATGTAATATCTTCCCTTCTCACTCTGAAATTATTGATGATGCCTTGTTAAAATGGATAGCATGTTTTGTGGCGCCTATTTCTCATTTTCTTGACTTGTGTTCACTTTGCGCTTAATGCTTAATATCTCGTTGCTCCGTGAATACTTGCATTGTTTGAGAGTCGGAATGTGACCGTCCTTAATGAGTCATGTGCCATGTGTGGTAAGGTTTTTGTGTAGTCCATGTAGTGTACTTGTGTCTAGAACTTGCCCGGTATGTGAGTTGAAGCGAAATTTTAGGTGATGCTCGGTTTGAAAAATGATTTTAGGCTTTCTTTGATCTTTTTGAGCTTATTGCTTATCACAAATAAAATCTATCCCTAGTTAACCCTTTTGAGCCTATTGACTTTTGTTTGGTACCCGCATTACAAGCCTACACCCTTTTTATTCTTAATTGACATTGTTTTGATCCTTTTACCTCTTAAGGCACTTTAATTGTTAGATGAGCGCTAAAAGAAGTAAGAAGGGACTAAGTGTGGGGTGACTTTTGAGTGGAACCAATGAAAGAAAAAAAAAAGGTGCACTTATTTTGTAAAAATTGAAAAGAAAAAAAAAAAGAAAAAAAAGAAAAGAAAAATATAGATGAATAAATTGTTGTCTTGTTCTTGCTAGTGGGTATGAATTAAAGTAGTGCTTAAAGAAAGAGGAAATATTGTTTGGAGTGATATTATTGGTGAAATTGAAAGGGTGTTGAAGAATTCGCGCTTAAGTTATTTGATGATGTGTTAAAGTGCTTAGGAGGGTGAGTCACTATTCCTTAAATATATCCTACCCGTCCCTTAGCCCACATTACAACCATGAAAAAGTCCTAATTGATTTTAGATCGAGCGAGCTTACATTAGTAGAGATTTACATTAAGGGCAAGCCTATGGTACCAATTACATGCATGTGACTTCTTTTGTGAGAGTGAGCAATTTTCTTTGTGAGCATGAGATTCGAATGTGTGGATTGATTTTACTCTCTCTGCTTTTGTTGTGAGGGCACATGGTTTCACGAGGGATAGGTAACGTTATTAGACTTCTCTATGATGTTGGTTGTTCAAGCCATGAGTGCATTGTGACATTGAGTCGGTTTTTGAGGTTAGGATTATTGTGAGCATGTTGTCTTTGTTCGAATATGTTTAAAGAAGGGCATAAGAAAAGGGAAGTGTGTTGATGCATAGTCTAGAGCCTAATTGTAGCAAATAACCATGGGCATAGATGTAGTGTGCTTTGAATGATAAGAGCTTAATTTTATTTTGTTTACTATAGTGATGGTTTGTTCGAGGACGAACAAAGGTTTAAGTGTGGGGTAGTGATGTTTGGCATATTTCGATATGTGTTGATGTTACTTTACCCATGTTTTAACCACTTCTTGATGTTATTTAATCTTTAAAACTCCCAACATGGTGTAATTATTGGTTTGATGACTAATTAAGTTATGTGTGACGATTTAAGGTGTTCGGAGTGCAAAATATGAAGAAAAGGTGGTTTAGCCAGAGGAAGAAGGGTTGGATGCGTCGCATCCAACCTAGGAAAACATCATCCTGCGTGCAACCTTAGCAGTGAAGTTGGGCCATAGCGTTCGCCATCGCGTGCGAAACTGGGAAGTAGAAGAGAAGGCTGGATGCGTCGCGTCTACCCTCACATGCAAAGTTAAGAAATGGAGGACGAGGTGGATGCGTCGCATCCGCCTTAGCATCAACCCCTGAAGCCGATTTGGACTAGAGTTAGGAGAACTCTAGATTACAACTTTTGGACGCAATATATAAGCTTTAAAACGCCTCTTGTAGAGGAGGGAGACGGGGGAAGAGAAGAAAAAAGGCTATAACCAAGTTCAAAGACCACGGAATTCGTCTGGAGTTTTATCCTTTCTTTCTTTTATTGATTTTTATGCAATCTTATGAAATTTGGGATGATTGCCTGAATATGAGTGGCTAAGAACCCTATTATTCTAGGGTCATGGGTATACATGAATGTTGATGTTTGAAGTTTAATTTGACGACGTTGGGTTTATCATATTGGGTTGTTTATTTAATTCTGTTTCTAATTATTTTGCTGAGTAATTAACAGTGAAATACTATCTACGAATCTAGAGTTGAACTCGAAAGTGGGAACCCTAGACTGCATATAGAAGTAAATAGAGTAAGTTTTCAAAACCCGGGCATCGGGGAAAGGATTCGCGATTAGGATAGACATATACCTAATTGCCTTACTCGGTTAAAATACAGGAATTGTAAATGAGTTCTTGTTAAACTTAATTCCATAGACATATAGGTATTAAGTTAACTTGAGCATGCGAGTAAGAACTCGACAGATTCTTACGAGTGAAATTAACCCTGTGAATCAACAATTCAGATAAATCAATTAGCTATTTTAAAATACGAATGCAACATGAATGTTAGATGACCCGTGACCCTGGAATATTATATCCTATTGATTGTTGAACAAAACTATTTAAGTGTTGTGTTGAATTCTTAGCGATTCATTATTTGATCGTCCGTAGGTAGTAAGTTAGAAAATTATATATTTTGTTAGAAATATCTTGAATCAATAAGCTATTCGAGTTTGAATTAGTCAAAGTTAATCATAAGTCTTCGTGGGAACGATACTTTATTCACTACTTTATTACTTGACGACCATGTATACTTGCGTGAGTGTGTTTGGCCGTAACATCTTGCTTCATCTTATTCATTCTTTCTGTTTATCATTCCCATTCTCATAATCAAAATACTCATATCGTTATCTTTATATCAAAGGGTATTACGTATCCTTAGAACCATACATAAGTTTAACATTATCCGATTTTTCGGGTAAACAGTTTGGCGTCCACCGTGGGGCTAAGGATAACAGTGATTGTTTGATATAAATCTACAGTACGCACCAGCTTACAACTTCAAATCAGCAATAGCTTTACCTATCGACCACGAAGCCGGCCTTCAAGATGAAACCAATAACTTGGCACCCGGGGCCGGAAGACCACTCGATAATGACACTGAGGCTCGAATCGAAGCACCCAAAATTCGAGCCGAAGTACCATTGGATGTCAATTCACAAATAGCTCTAGAGGCGCATCAGCGTTTCGAACCGGAAAGAAGCATTCAGGGCGGTACTCGATCCGTAGCCCGAGACACCCATAACGCGGGGGAAATCGAGGCCAGCTTGCGTATGATCTTTGAGATGTTACAAGCCCAACAAGTAGCGATAGCTCAGTTACAGAGCCAAACGCATATACAGAGCAGGCCGGATTCCAATCCGCTTCGAGAAATCACCCCCAGAACGGAGCTCGCCGTAGTGAAATCGAACGAGCAAGAATCGGGGACCACTCCCAAAATTACTAAATTGCTCGAGGAACTCACAAAATGAGTCGAAGCCAACGATAGGAGAGTGGAAACATATAATACCAGGGTCGATCAAATATCGGGGGCTCCACCAATAATAAAAGGGCTGGATTCAAAAAAAAATCATACAAAAGCCTTTTCCCTCGAGTGCGGTCCCAAAATCAATCCCCAAAAAATTTCGTATGCCCAAAATTCCCAAATATAATGGTACGACCGATCCTAATGAACATGTCACCTCTTACATATGTGCCATCAAAGGTAATGATTTGGAGGACGATGAGATCGAATCAGTGTTGTTGAAAAGTTCGGGGAGACCCTCTCGAAGGGCGCAATGATCTGGTATCACAATTTACCACCAAATTCCATCGATTCTTTTGCCATGTTAGCAGATTCGTTCGTAAAGGCACATGCTAGTGCCATAAAGGTTGCAACAAGGAAATCAGACCTCTTCAAAGTAAAAGCAAAGGGGTAATGAAATGCTGAGGGAATTTGTATCCTGATTTCAAATGGAACGCATGGAATTGCTACCGGTCACAAACGATTGGGCCGTACAAGCTTTCACCCAAGGGTTGAACGAACTAAGTTCGACAGCATCACGTCGGCTGAAACAAAATTTGATCGAGTATCCAACAATAACTTGGGCAGATATACACAACCGATATCAATCGAAAATTAGGGTTAAGGACAATCAGTTGGGAGCTCCGTATGGATCCGTGCATCAGAGCAAGACAGCTACTAAAAGCCAAAGGGAGATCGACAGAGAACAAAGGTCGAACAGAGACCGATACCAACCGTACGTCGCAGATCGGATGAACAATGGTTCGGCACGCAATACAGTTCGGAACAATTGAAGGATTGATCGAGGGAAAAGTTTTTGGGGACTTATGAGCAAGAGAGGATTTGATAAATAATCTGATCCTATAGAAGCACCTCGATTATCATAGTATAACTTCAACGTTGATGCATCCGCCATCATGTCGGCTATCGGACGCATCAAAGACACTAAATGGCCTCCACTCATGCAGACCGATCTTGCCCAAAGGAATCCCAATCAAATGTGCGAATATCATGGCACCCATGGCTATAAAATGGAAGATTGCAGGCAATTAAGAGAAGAAGTAGCCCGCTTATTTAACAAAGGGAACCTTCGGGAATTTCTAAGTGGGCGAAGAATCACTTTAAAAATAGGGATTTCGGCAAGAAAAACGAGCAAGAGGAACTGCAGCACGTCATTCACATGATAATCGGTGGTGTCGATACCCCTCAGGGACCGGTTCTTAAATGCACTAAAACATCGATTGTGAGGGAAAAGCGATCTCGGACTCAAGATTACGCACCCGTAGGGACTTTGTCCTTCGATGATGAAGATGTAGAAGAAGTCATCCAACCTCATAACGATGCACTGGTAATATCTGTACTCATGAATAAAACTAAAATTAAGCGTGTGTTAATCGATCCAGGTAGCTCGACCAGCATCATCAGATTGAAGGTCGTGGAACAGCTCGGTCTGCACGACCAGATCATACCCGCGACTCTGGTTCTAAACAGATTCAATATGGCATGTGAAACCACCAAAGGCGAGATAATCCTACCAATAAATGTGGCCGGAACCATCCAGGAAATAAAGTTTCATGTGACCGAAGGCGATATGAGATACAACGCCCTTTTTGGAAGACCATGGATCCACAACATGAGAGTTGTACCTTCGACCCTACACCAGGTCCTCAAATTTCCAACATCGAGAGGTGTCAAAACAGTATATGGAGAACAACCGTCCGCAAAAGAAATGTTCGTCGTCGAGGAAGCAAAATCAATATCCTCGCCTTCGCCGATAAAGGGATGGGGCTCAGAAAGGGAACAGAACACCAAATAGCAATCACAGATGTCGGTTTTGACCTAGCCAGATAACTAGAAGATCGAAGATGATGATGATCAGAGGATCCCCCGATCCTTCGTGATCCCCGATGATTCTGACACCACCAAATCAACAATTGAGGAACTGGAGCAAGTCATACTAATCGAGCATTGGCCCGAACGAAAGGTATACCTGGGAACGGGGTTGAGCCCCGAACTCAGGAAGAAACTTGTCCGATTTCTTATCGATAACATTGATTATTTTGTCTGGTCCCATTTAGATATAACAGGGATCCCACCGGACATAACGACGCATCGGTTAAGCTTGGACCCTAGGTTCAGACAGGTGAAGCAAAAAAGAAGACCCCAGTCCGAGGCAAAGCATGCATTCATAAAGGACGAGATAACCAAACTTCTCAAGATAGGGTCCATTCGGGAGGTGAAATATCCCGAATGGTTAGCCAATGTAGTTGTAGTGCCTAAAAAAGGGAGCAAACTTAGAATGTGTGTGGACTATAAGGATTTGAACAAAGCATGCCCCAAAGATTCCTTTCCACTACCCAATATCGATCGCATGATCGATGCCATGGCTGGCCACGAGATCCTTACTTTTCTCGATGCCTATTCCGGGTATAATCAAATCCAGATGAACCCGGAGGACCAGGAAAAGACTTCGTTTGTCACCAAATATGGAACATATTATTATAATGTGATGCCCTTCGGACTAAAAAATGTAGGGGCTACTTACCAACGCCTAGTAAATAAAATATTCGAAGAACAAATAGGTAAATAAATAGAAATTTATATTGATGACATGCTAGTTAAGTCCCTGCGCGCAGAGGACCATTTGACCCATTTGCAGGAAACGTTCGAGATTTTGAGGAAATACAACATGAAGCTCAACCCCGAAAAATGTGCTTTCGGGGTCGGCTCAGGCAAGTTCCTCGGCTTCATGGTGTCAAATCGGAGAATCGAGATTAACCCCGAAAAAATCAAGGCCATCGAAGACATCGCCATCGTGGACAGCGTGAAAGCTGTACAAAAGCTAACGGGGCGGATTGCAGCCTTAGGCCGATTCATTTCGAGATCATCAGATAGAAGTCATAGATTTTTCTCTCTACTCGAAAAGAAGAACGATTTCGCTTGGACACCGGAATGCCAACAAGCATTAGAGGAACTAAAACGATATCTATCGAGCCCCCCACTACTTCACACTCCAAAAACAGACGAAAAACTTTGCTTGTACTTGGCAGTATCGGAAGTCGCCGTAAGCAGTGTCCTAGTTCGAGAAGAGCAAGGTACGCAATTTTTTGTTTATTATATAAGTCGGACCTTAGGAGAAGCGGAAACCAGGTATCCACACCTAGAAAAATTGGCGCTTGCACTGATAAGCGCTTCTAGAAAGTTAAGACCATACTTTCAATGTCACCCCATATGCGTATTAACCACCTACCCACTTCGTAATATTTTGTACAAGCCCGAACTATCATGCCGATTGGCCAAATGGACCGTCGAACTCAGTGGGCACGATATCGAATATCAACCCCGTACGGCCATCAAGTCTCAAATTTTAGAAGACTTCATGGCCGATTTCACGCCAACCCTCGTACCCGAAGTCGAAAAAGAACTCCTGTTGAAATCGGGTACATCATCGGGGGTATAGACCCTTTTTACGGATGGAGCTTCGAACGTAAAGGGGTCCGGACTAGGCATAGTTTTGAAATCACCCACGGGTAATACTATTAGGCAATCTATTAAAACTACCAAGTTGACTAACAACGAGGCCGAGTATGAAGCCATGATTGCAGGTCTCGAGCTAGCTAGAAACTTGGGAGCAGAAGTCATTGAAGCCAATTGTGACTCTTTGCTGGTGATGAGTCAAGTAAACAAAACCTTCGAAGTCCGAGAAGGTAGAATGCAAAGGTATTTAGACAAACTGCTTGTGACTTTGCACCATTTCAAACAATGGACTATACGGTATGTTCCACGACAACAAAATAATGAGGCCGATGCGCTTGCGAATTTGGGATCGTCGGTCGAGGTAGATAACTTGAGCTCGGGGACTGTCGTTCAACTTTCGAGATCGGTAATCGAAGACGGTCACACCGAAATAAATTCTACAAGCTTAACTTCGGATTGGAGAAACAAGTATATTGAATACTTAAAGAGCGAAAAACTCCCATCAGACCCTAAAGATTCCAGGGCCCTACGGACTAAAGCTGCTCGATTCACGTTGGCTTCGGACGGAACGCTATATCGAAGGACACTCGATGGACCGCTGGCAGTATGCTTAGGCCCGGGAGATACCGATTACATCCTGCGGGAAGTGCACGAGGGCACTTGTGGGAATCACTCTGGTGCCGATACATTAGTTCGAAAAATAATTAGAGTAGGGTATTATTGGATCAATATGGACAAAGATGCGAAGGAATTTGTTCGAAAATGTGACAAATGTCAAAGGTTTGCGCCAATGATCCATCAACCCGGAGAACAACTTCACTCAGTCATATCCCCATGGTCGTTCATGAAATGGGGAATGGATATCGTCGGCCCTCTGCCATCGACCCCAGGTAAAGCCAAATTCATTTTATTTATGACTAACTATTTTTCTAAATGGGTTGAAGCGCAGGCGTTCGAGAAAATAAGAGAGAAAGAAGTTATAGACTTTATTTGGGATCATATCGTATGCCGATTCGGGATACCCGCCGAAATAGTATGTGATAATGGGAAATAATTCGTTGGCAGCAAATAACAAAATTCTTCGAAGATCACAAAATAAGAAAGATACTATCAACGCCATACCACCCCAGAGGGAATGGACAGGCCGAATCAACGAACAAAACTATCATTCAAAACCTAAAGAAGAGGTTGAACGACGCTAAAGGAAAATGGAGAGAAATCGTGCCCGAAGTCCTTTGGGCATATCGGACGACGTCAAAATCTAATACGGGGGCGACCCCATCCTCCTTAGTATATGGGTCTGAAGCATTGATACCAGTCGAAGTTGGTGAACCCAGTACCAGATTTTCAATTCACGATGGAAGAATCAAATAACAAGGCTATGAAAACCAGCCTCGAATTATCGGACGAAAAACGAGAACTGCTCTCGTCCAATTGGCCGCCCAAAAGTAGCGAATCGAAAGATATTATAATCGAAGAACCAAGCTCCGCCATTTCAAGCCCGGGGACTTAGTGTTAAGAAAAGTCACCATCAATACCAGAAATCCGAACGAAAGAAAACTAGGACCAAATTGGGAAGGACCATATCAGGTGCTCGAGAACATCGGAAAGGGATCAGACATGCTCGGCATTATAAACGGCAAACAGCTATCAAGCAGCTGGAATGTATCACATCTAAAACGGTACGACTGCTAAGGTACGACCTTTTCATATTCATTTAGATTTCAAAACTGACCCCTGCAGAAGTCCGAACAAGAGCTAAGATGGATCTTTCGCTTGAAAGCACGCGTTGCACTCTTTTTCCCTTAGACCGTTTTTATCCCAAATGGGTTTTTCGGCAAGGTTTTTAATGAGGCAACCATTGATCGTGCTGTACTTACAACAATATCCGACACTTATTTACAATCGACCTCGAATACTGGGGGGGGAGGGGGCATTAGGCACTCAAATACATCGAGTTCAGATCAAATACATCGAGTTCAGATGCAAGAAAGTTATTTCACAACAACAGGGTTCCAATAGGAAAACTTGTAAGAGCCAAATGGTCGAAACGAACCATGCTCATGTAGATTGACCCGAACCCAGGCGCAAAACACGAACACATGTATAATGACTTGCAAGGAAAGTCCTCCTTTTTACCAACGCCCAAGAAAATTCCTCTATTTTGAGATTTACTGTACAATAAGAATTAAGATAAACTCGACGACTAATAAGCCTACGGGCTACTTTAATTTCGAGTTCGAGCAAGCACTCACTCGACCACTACGCCTACGGGCTACATTACTTCGAGTTCGAAACATTCACTCGACTAATAAGCCTACGGGCTACTTTCATTTCGAGTTCGAGCAAGCACTCACTCGACCACTATGCCTACGGGCTAATTACTTCGAGTTCGAAATATTCACTCGACTAATAAGCCTACAGGGCTACTTTCATTTCGAGTTCGAGCAAGCACTCACTCGATCATTACGCCTACGGGCTACATTACTTCGAGTTCAAAACATTCACTCGACTAATAAGCCTACGGGCTACTTTCATTTCAAGTTCGAGCAAGCACTCACTCGACCATTACACCTACAGGCTATATTACTTCGAGTTCGAAATATTCACTCGACTAATAAGCCTACGGGCTACTTTCATTTTGAGTTCGAGCAAGCACTCACTCGACCATTATGCCTACGGGCTACATTACTCCGAGTTTGAAACATTCACTCGACTAATTAGCCTACGGGCTACTTTCATTTCGAGTTCGAGCAAGCACTCACTCGACCATTACGCCTACGGGCTACATTACTTCGAGTTCAAAACATTCACTCGACTAATAAGCCTACGGGCTACTTTCAGTTCGAGTTCGAGCAAGCACTCACTCGACCATTACGCCTACGGGCTACATTACTTCGAGTTCGAAACATTCACTCGACTAATTAGCCTACGGGCTACTTTCATTTCGAGTTCGAGCAAGCACTCACTCGACCATTACGTCTACGGGCTACATTACTTCGAGTTCGAAACATTTACTCGACTAATAAGCCTACGGGCTACTTTCATTTCGAGTTCGAGCAAGCACTCACTCGACCATTACGCCTACGGGCTACATTACTTCGAGTTTGAAACATTCACCCGACTAATAAGCCTACGGGCTACTTTGATTTCGAGTTCGAGCAAGCACTCACTCGACCATTACGCCTACGGGCTACATTACTCCGAGTTCAAAGCATTCACTCAACTAATAAGCCTACGGGCTACTTTCATTTAGAGTTCGAGCAAGCACTCACTCGACCATTACGCCTACGGGCTACATTACTTCAAAATAGAAACATTCGCTCAGCCATTACGCCCACGGGCTATATTACGTCGAGTTCGAATCATTCACTTGACGACTAATAAGCCTATAAGCCGCTTTCATTTTAAGTTTGAGCGAGCACTCACTCGACCGTCACGCCTACTGGTTATATTTCTTCAAGTTCGAATCATTGACTCAACTAGCAAGCCTAAGGGCTACATCACTTCAAGTCTGAAAAAACAATCGATCGATCATAGAGACTACGAAGTCAAAATTTGATTAAAAGTCTTCACAAAAACAAGTCGACCAAGTTGTATATATACAAAATTGTCTGCATGATTGATTACAAACGTAAAAAAATAATAATTAAGAACTAAGCTTCCTGGTCATCCTCAGGGGCGTTCGCTTCTCTGTCGCGATCTTCCCCGTCCTCGGATCTGCTCTTGCTACCGCCATCATCATCATCATCAGAAGCCAAGGCTTCAGCTTAAGCTTCGAGCTCTTTAGCCTTTTTTATCTCTTCGGTAAGGTTGAAACCTCGAGCGTGTATCTCCTCGAGGGTCTCCCTCCGCGACCTACATTTAGCAAGTTGGGCAATCCAATGAGCTCGAGCGTCAGTAGTATCTGCCGCCTACCGTGCCTCCATCTGAGCAGCCTCGGCTTCAGCCCGATACACAGCAATGGACTTATCCGCCATGACTTTCGACGACTCAACCTCCGCCTTGGCCTCAGCAAGACGTGTTTCAAGCTTCTCGATCCTCTTAGCTTGAGCCAACCCATTTTGCTTGACGCTTCGAAGCTAAATATCGGCCGATAGTAATTTGGTCAAAATGGTTTCTTTTTCCGCAGCCAGGCGGTTGATAGTCTCCTTCCACTGATTACATTCAGCATTGATTTGATCAACTTTTTCCCGAAGTAACCCGATCTTTTCAACCTTTTGCTGCAGCTGAGACAACGAAGGGTTAACTTCCACAGTTGAGTCAGACCCATACTTTAACAGAACGAGGCTCACCTGCTTGTCGAGTTCGGCCTCTTCTTCACGAACCTTAGCCAAATCCGCTTGGAGGTCCTTTATCATCCTTTTGGATGCAAAGAAGCCGCAGGGCGTCTCTCTCACCCGAAACCTTCTGAAGCTCGGCCTCACACTGACTAAAATCGACTCGAAACCTACTAATGGCCTGCACAGTAGGGAAAAAACACAAGTCAAGTATGGAAAAGAACAAAGAAACCAAGTGTAGAAAAATCATTACCCGAGTTGCATTTCTGAACGAACACCTTTACATTTTGTTCCATCCGGGGCTAGTAGTATCCTGTCCTAACGAGCTGCACTAGAATGGTTCTCGCATATTCCTTCATAAACCTCTCTCGTCACGTAGTCCGCTTTCGAGGCTCCCAAATATCGGGCCTTGGAATGATCTCCTATATAATTGTCCATCCAAGAGGCTGTAGCGAGCCGCCTTGGTGCGTAATGTCCGGGACGCCTTCGAGTCTTCGGGCAGCTTACCATGCTGAAGGTAATCAATGACTCATTCCTCCGGGCATAGACCAGGTTGGTTGTATTTACTTCACAATAGCCATCCACATCTAACACCGAATGCATAAGTTGAATGATAATACTGGAGTCAGATCCTTTTATCTCCGTGGATGATCCCAAATTGGCCAATGCATCTGCTTTTACGTTCTCTTCTCCGGGCCTCCTCTAGCAGAAGAGAAACGTCACCAATATCGGAAGCATCATCGACTCCAGTGAAGCAATCCCGAAAAGGGTCCCCTACACTAGAGCCTTCCCCCTATATCGGGGGTCTTCAATTCTCGAGCTTCCTTTAACGCCTCCTCAGAAAAGGTTGGAAGAGAAGGCGAATGACCCACTGTCATAGCCCCAAGCAAATCACTCGGGGTGCTCCGATCAAGACTCGGGATTTCAGGACCGACCCCGACCGGTACAGCCGCCATCGGCTCAGGAGCTCTAGCAACCTCGATAGCTTTCGCAGATCGGATCACCAAAGCCGAGGCGTTATCTTCTTCTTCTTCTTCTTCTTCTTCTTCTTCTTCTCTCAGTCGTTGGACCGAGTCAATCGGAAGGGCAATTGTCTTCCTCCTCACCTTCCGAGTTTTGGGCTTGGGGCCCTCTGACCGAGAGGTAGCTTTTCGCTTCTTATCTTTCCCCGGTTTCGGGACCGGGGACTTATTTCCTTCTTCACCGCTCGAAGGCCTCAAAGCGGCGTCCTTGGTAACACCTGCATGAAAGGAAATCGGTAACGAATGGAGCACAAAGAACACTTCGAAGGAAACGAGAAGTAAACCCTTACCATGGTTCTTGGCCTCCCATCTGCCTTTTGCCAAATCACGCCAAGCGTGTTCGGCATAAGAGGAAGTCGAGGCTAACTTCCGAACCCAATCCTCGACGTCGGGCACCGCTTGTGGCATCCAAGGGGCAGCTGTATATCCGGAAGAGACATCAAAAAAAATCGGGAAAGGATACGGAAAGCAACGTCTTATGAGAACCACTTACGGTCGAAATTTCATTCCTCGGGGAACGACATCTTCTCTTCCGAAATAAGGTCACGGGTCCTCACCCGAATATAACGCGCCATCCAACCCCGGTCTTTGTCTTCGTCGATGCTCGGCATCAAAGCCTTCGATGCCCGACGATGAAGTCTGATTAATCCTCGAAAGATTTGAGGCCCATACAATCATATGAGGTGATTCAGGAAAAAATCCAGCCCCCGACTTTGATGGAGAAGAAGCGAAGTAGGATTACTATACGCCATAGAGAGGGATGAATTTGACCGGGGGTGACATGATATCTTTTGCAAAAATCAATGATCACTGGGTCGACCGGACCCAATGTGAAGGGATAAGTGTAAACACTTAAAAACCCCTCCACGTGGGTGATGACGCTCTCTTCGGGGGATGGAATTTGCAACACAACCTCGGAACCCCAGTTGCAGTCTTTTCTAACGGCCTCGAGATGATCCTCTGTTATAGAGCACATATACATCGACACGTGCTCGCATCGACCCGGGACGGATGAAGGATTCTCAACCTTGAAATCGATCTTCAGAGTACACGGGCCGGGAACGTAGTCATAGGTGGACGGCTCCACCGGCGCCTTGTCGCCGGACGACTGTGAAGAAGAAACTTTCTCCTTCTGAGGTACAGTTTTCGAAGTTTTGGCCATTGATATGAGAGGAAGAAAGACAAAGGAAAGTGAAAAATTGACGACACCAAAACTCTGGTAGCGACGAGATAGAAAGAAAAGATGAGAGAATTTGGGGGAGTGAATGCGTAAAAGTGGTAAATGTTAGATGAAAGAGTTATTTATAGGCTCGCATCATGACAGTTCAATATCAGAGGTAGTCGATCGCCATCTGACAAGCATTAAATACATTGAAAGGCTAAATCGATGGGACATCTATCACACGATCACATACGTCATAATCGATCCCTGTTAAAACGTCGGCTTATGACCCGATCGAACCACCGAAAATCACATCGATTCTCACTGCATCCTTCGTGAGAAACAAGGGGACTATTTGTATACGGTCGAAATAGATTTCGGCCTTCCTACGTTCGATCGAGTTCAAGTGGTAAGAAGTCGGAGTGAGATTTTGGAAGTGAACTCTGAAGTTAGTACTAACGAGCCTCGAGTCCAAAGGTTGCTCGAGGCATCGGCTCGATAACCTTATCGAGCCCGTGACCGAATCGATCCGCAAGGCACTGCTTCGAGGTCGGAAATACGCGACGCCCATCCCGAAGGTCGAACTCGAGCCAAGACCGAAGGGCTCGAGCCAGTATCGAGCTCACAGACAAGAGCTGTTGCAACCGCACCATGAGAGAGAATATTGGCGGGAATCGAGGAAGAGACAAATCATCATGGGTCCTCCACTATATGCTTTATTTTATTATTTTTTGTAATGACCCTTTACTATAAAGGGGGGAATCCTTGTAAGCTACAGGGGCACTGAACATATTGAATATATTGGAACAAAAGATCTTTTCTTATATACAAAGATATCTCTTTGTGCTTGTCTTGCTTTATCTAATTCATTCTTTCTGTTTATCATTCCCATTCTCATAATCAAAATACTTGTATCGTTATCTTTATATCAAAGGGTATTACGTATCCTTAAAACCATACATAAATTTAACATTATCCGATTTTTCGGGTAAACAACATTGCACTCAGAATTGGTGGCAAGCGTTTAAAACGAATTGGGCATTTTCAACAATTTGACAGCAAAATGTTTTTTACATTTTGTATTTTTTTATTAAAAAAAAAAAGACAAACAGAAATTGAGGTCAACAATTGCTTACATTTTCGTGGAGATTATCTAAATACTAATGGAGATTATCTTATACTAAGGTGAATTCATGGATATCTGCATGACTAATGAGTTCAATACTGCAACAGCCAGATCAAAGGAATTAACTGCTAACTAAAACTGATGGAGTAAATTTAAGGAACACCAGTCTGGAAAGACACAATCCCCATCTCAAATTCTCAATGATTTTCAATAGCTAGAAAATACAACAAAGACTAATCTATTCTAAGGAAAATTTACCAAATTGCTAATTCTGTATGACCATCTTCAGTTGCACAAGCTCTAAACATGCCGGTTGTATTAAATGGCATGGTAACTTCCCCGGTGGCAGATACAGCAATCAGGCCAGTGGTTCCTTTTGGGGCTGATTCCTCTACAACGTAGTCTGCTGCCTCCTTCAGAGAAAGCCCTTTATACTCCATTAGAGCAGCCACATCTCTCGCAACAGTTGCACGGATTATAGCATCACCTTGGCCTGTAGCGGAAACTGCACATATTTTATTTGCGTATGTACCTGCACCAATAATGGGAGTATCTCCTATCCTTCCAACCATCTTGTTTACTAGTCCTCCAGTAGAGGTAGCAGCAGCTAAATGTCCATAGCTGTCAACAGCTACGCATCCAACTGTTCCTAGCTGGCTATCCCCATTAGGACCCGGTGGTTTTTCATCTTTTGGTATAGGTCGTGTATTATAATCTACCTGTAAATTGGTAGCAGCGACATTAGACAGTAACACTTAAGGAGAAAGCTTATCAAAGTTAGGATAACAGGAAAGTTTAGTCGTAAATCACGAGAGTTGAGTTGCCAAGAAGGGAAAAGAACAAGAAAGCTCTGTTAGAGGCATATCTGCATAGCTACACTTAAGCGATTAAGGCTGGACACTGTAATTAGACTCACTTGGAGGCAACAAAAAGTGGACCAAGTGCATATGAATAACATGTGCCAGTGTTTGCAAAAAATGAACACTAAAGCTCTTAGAAAATCTCAACCAAAAGACTAGATAAAAACATATACATATAAGAAAGCAGAGGACTTCAATCAATGTCAAGGTCAAAGGCACAAATATACAATCTTGCAGCAAATATGATAAAGAAGGAGAAGAGTTGCATACCTGGACTCTGTTTGCTTCTTTTGCTTGCTTTAATCTCTCAATATTTCTTGGAGTGATAAAGTGGCTTGGATCCATGGTTTCAACCCCCTTGATAACAGAATCATCACAGTTCATCAAATAGATTGAATATAAAAAAGGGCCAACTTGAATGTAATAAAAACATACAACCAGGGGTTATTATCAGAGATACCATTCATCAGCAGTAAGTAGTTAAATAACTTTCTTATGGCTTTCTGCAGGAGTGTCTAAATTGATGTGGCAATAATTAACCAAGGACTTGAACCAAAATAGATTTCGACAAGCCAATTTCACAAACTCACACCAAACCATTTAAAGCAAAAAACTGCCAAAGAATTAACTATGCCACTGGACCCTGTCTCAGATTCCGTGGAATGTTCATCAGAGAGAATAACATTAGAAAGTTTTACGAACCTGCTCCCTAGCAAATGCTTCCGCTCCCTCAAACGCAAGATATATATGTGGAGTTTTTTCCATGACCAACCTAGCCAGAGATATAGCATTCACAACTGTGGTTAGGCCGGAAACAGCTCCACAGTTTTTCGTATTACCATCCATGATGCATGCTTCCATTTCTACTGTACCATTGCTGGTTAGAACAGACCCTTTACCAGCATTGAAGTATGGGTTATTTTCCAGTTCCCGCACCTGCTTGATTCAAGCCAGTTAAAAGCTATCATAACATCAATAAAAAGTAAATTACCCATTATACAGAAACCACAAGTTTTCAGAAGATCCAAGTTTTTCAAGTTTCTCAGGAGCATTTCCACAACGCATTTACAGAATAGTAACATTTTTCCCTTGCACGAATTAAAGTAATGAGAGTATGTATTAGCTAGAAAAACTGAAGCAGGGGGTAAGAGCACTTTAAATAATTCTTTCATAAGTCAAAGAGAAAAAATAATTCAACCTAAGTATCAAACATAGTTAAGTAACATATCTTTAGTCTCATCCTAACATAGTAAAAAACAAGAAATAGAGATCACATGCTCCTAAAAAAGAAGAAAATACAGAAAGTTAGAAACAGATGGAAAATGAATAAAAAACACACTTTTTTCCATTTCTCATGTGAATAAAATATAAAAAAGAAAAAAGAAGTTATATTTAACTGAAAAGGAAGAATATAACAGGTGATACCCATCACTAAACAGAGTAAAGAACAACTTTTGATGAGAAATTGAACAGATGCAAAATCGCTAGGAAGAAGGCAGCTACACTGACAAGCATAAATACAACCGATTAAAAAAGTACTAATATCAAATCCTTAGCAAAACCAGAAGTAAGGTAGAAAAAGAGAAATTAGAACTTTATAGTAAGGTAAAATTGGTATGTATACCACGAGTTCAACAACATCCAAAGGGGATTTGTGGGCCTTGAGAGCATCGACCCCCATCTGTAAGCAATAGCGGAGGCAGACTTCTCTGGGCTCACGAAGCTCCGGCGGCAGATCCTTTGGTATGTCACCAGCTCCGCCGTGCAACGCTATAGCCCAACCCATAATTAGCTTAGCACACCAATTGTCACTCGAGATTGTCGCTCTCGTTTACTCCGTACTTGCACTACCAAAGGTGTGTTCGGTTTGTAATCCTTTTAATTGGAAGGAAAATGGAAACCACTACTCAGATGACCAATAGTGTTTGGGCTCCCACGTAGACACCACTGAATGACCCATTGTTTTAATACAGTGACGATGACATGAATCGGTTCGTCAACATTTCTTCTTTTCAATTTTCAACGAGGCAATGATAAGCCTTTAGGAGATCAAAAGGGATAAAAACAATTTAGTAGTGTATAAGTCAAAAATATGCCCTTGAAATATTTAGCATAAAATGACATTAATGAATGTCATCGGTCGAGCTCGTCTAAGCCATAGCGAGATTAATGATCGCGGTGTCGATATAAGTCGTGGTCGAAATATCAATAGAGATCGCGGTCAAAATGTCAACAAGGGTCGAAATCGAGATCGATTATTAGTGATAAGACTTGTAATGGCTAATTTGTGAGAATAAGGTATTAAAAAGGGGAATATTCTAGTGAATATTTCTAGTGTTTGTACTATTAGAGTTTTCTAAGAAAATGGGCTCATATATAGAGAAAGAAGAGACAATGATAAGGAAATGTAATATTTTTCTGATAAGAAGACTTTGGAGAAGAAGGCTCCCTTTCGGATAAAAACACAAAGGCTACCTTTTTATAAAGATTCTCGTTCATATTATTTCTCACTCTTCCACCAGATCCAAGGATTGTTCATGCAAATCTTGGATCTATCTGTCATTCACGATTGTCAGACAAAAGATTCACCTTGTTCATTCGTTATCGGGTGAACCATTCTTTTTATTTAGATAAATACCATTTATTAACATTTATTGCTAGATATATCTCATTTAATGTTCTTGTTGCAAGAGTATTTCATATTTATTGTTATCAATCATATACGAACTCAGTCCCATCTATCGTGCATCCTTACGCTTAATATCTAGAGTTATTATCCTTAACTAGATTTGACCCTTCATTATATAAATTAAATAGTTTAACCGGAGATTATATTTCTTGGTCAAATAATTTGGCGCCGTCTGTGGGGATTTTCTAACTAAGCTTTTTAGTTTCTTCTAGATCTACAATCGGTATGGATTGCTGACGTAAAAAAAAAGAACCTTTTTCCTCTCCGCTTGCACAGATCTAACATGGCAGGTAACATAGAAGAAAGAGTAAGAATTATGAGTAACCTCCCAACCAACCTCATGGACATCATCCACGAGATCTCAGAAGCAGTGGACGAGGTCACAACGCCCAATGCCTCTCCTAGGCAAGGTGGATCACCCCCTCCCACTACAACATCACGAAATCCCTTGGCAAGACAGCCTCCACATCCGTAGGAGAGGAGGCACCGTCAGTGATAAAGAAGCTCCTTGAAGCTTGGCTAACTAATACACTGACCAGCGTACTCCATAAGTCCGTTCAGGGCGCGGCCGTAGCGACTGCGAGAACCTGTGCTACGCCACCAGAGAACAAGCAACATGATCAACTGCCCCCCTCCCCGCGCCCGCAACAATAGGTATCACTCACAATGTTATTAATAATGCAGGTAATGACGCACTCACAACCATTCTGAAAAGGATGGAAGGAATGAAAAACGAGAACAAGGCACTTCTGGACCAAATGAGAGAGCACCAAGAAAGGGTCGATAAAATACCGGGCGCTCCTAAGTTATTACCGAAAAGATATGTCGGTCGGTTCGTCGAGCAACCGTACAGCGACGGCGCGCTGCCCCGCACGCCATATCGAAGACTTTTAAAATACCGCCCTACTTGAAAATATACAATGGCACAACTGACCCCGAAGATCATGTGACCCACTACGTCACCACCGTGAAAGGCAACGACCTCACAAAGGAGCAAGTATCCTCTATTCT
This sequence comes from Nicotiana tomentosiformis, assembly GCF_000390325.3. Classification (NCBI taxonomy): domain Eukaryota; kingdom Viridiplantae; phylum Streptophyta; class Magnoliopsida; order Solanales; family Solanaceae; genus Nicotiana; species Nicotiana tomentosiformis. Next base: position 124,744,569 of record NC_090814.1, on the reverse strand, counting down.
GCTAAAGAAGTTCGGCAAAACCCTCACGGGAGGAGCACTAACCTGGTACTCACAACTACTAGCCCATTCCATCGAAACTTTCGAGGAAATGGCCGATAAATTCGTGACGGCCCACGCCGGAGCCAAAAAGGCTGAGGCGAGAGTGGATGATATCTTTGCTATCAAATAGTCGCCAGGAGAAGGACTTAGGGATTTTCTCGCCCGTTTCAACCGAGTGAGAATGACTTTGGCCAATGTATCAGAAGTAATGGCGGTGGCCGCTTTTCAAAATGGACTGAACATAAATGGTTCGAGAGCGACAAGAAAATTACTGAGTCGGCTTATGAAATGCCCCCCAACAATTTGGGACGAAATACATAATGTATATTATGCCAAATTTCAAGCAGACGAAGACGATCTCAATGGGCCAACTCATCGACTGACCTCAATACAAGCAGATTCCAGAAAAGATTGGAGAAGTGATATCAGAAGAGATCCGGTAACCTCACGGCCAAACCGGGACCGACATCTCCCATATGTCAGAACTATCGCTATACCATCATCCCACCATGAAGAAGGACCACCCCGGTCAAGGACAGGGACTTACCAGAATGAAAGAGGTATGCCCCTTTATTATCCACTCACAATTTTTGCGTGTCACCTACAGAGATTGTTTACGCCCTGAAGAAGCTCGGGTAAAAGGTGAAGTGGCCGCAAAATATGAGGTCAGACTCGAATGCCAGAAAATCAAACGCCCTCTGCGAGTTCCATCAAGAGCGAGGACACAAAATCAAAGATTGCATCGCCCTAAGATAGGAGGTCGTGAATATGCTGCGACAGGGGCACCTCAAAGAACTCCTGAGCGATCAGGGAAGAACTAACTTTTCTAGGGGGCGCAAACAACATCAAGGACCGCAGAAGCCGCCCGCACCATCCACATGATCATCGGTGGTGAAGACGATACTTCCATCAATAGCGTAAAGTTAACCATGACCCACAAGCTCAAACGGTAGATCACCCACGAACGATATGACGAACTTGAAGAAACTCGAGGACAAGATAGTACCACACTCACTATGACGCTCTTGTTATTATTTTACAAATTTTAGACACCGATGTAAGACAGATTATGGTAGATGACAAAAGCGGCGCATGTATTATCCATCCCCGAGTACTCACACAAATGAAACTAGAGGACAAGATAGTACCACGCTGCATCACACTAACGGGTTTTAACAATGCAGTTAAACGAACATCTGGCGAGATCACACTCCCCTTCCTGACGGGTGGCGTCAGCAAACATCAGCCTAGACTCACGACCACTCAACAAATGATAGACAAAGAGAAGGAAGCATAGCAATCAACAGGGTCGAGGTCGGTAAACGACGACATCAAAGACGTCATCAAAGACCCCGATATGGCCGAGGCCTCAAGATCGACTATAGAGGACCTCGACCTCGTTCAGCTAGATTTCAGCAATCTCAGCAAGAAAGCTTACATAGGTTGCAAACTCCAAGAACCAAGTAAGTTTCGCAAATTCCTAATTGCTAACGCGGACCTGTTTGCTTTTAGCCATGCAGATATGCTAGGTATCCCAAAAGAGATATAAACGTCGATCCACTCTATCCCCCGGTAAGGCAGGTTCGACGTGTCACGACCCAAATCGATGGGCTGCGACGGGCACCCGGTACTGTACTCAACCGAGTACCAATGTAATGTATCTTTCTTATTACATCATCATAGATAAGTGGTCCACAAGGGGCGTCATGAGATAATCAGAGTAAACATGAGGGAATACCCGACATAGAACGACCCAACCTGATATAGAAACTCATATTTGTGACATACGGGCCTATAAGGCCAAAGTGATCCATTATATACTTAACATATAGGCCGACAAGGCCATACAAGTATCTGTATACATGACATCTGTCTACAAGACTCTAAGAGTACATACTTATCATAAAGGTCGGGACAGAGGCCCGCCATACCAAACAATACACGTCTAAATCATACTGACCAAACAAGCAATTCCAGAGTAAATGTAGCGCAACAACATCTTCCGCTGAGCTGATAGCCTACTTAGAGGACTCTTGACCTGTCTATCGGGACTTGCGGGCATGAAACGCAGCGTCCCCAGGCAAAAGGGACGTTAGTACAAATAATGTACCAAGTATGTGAGGAATAAAAATCAGTAAATAATAGACAATAGACATGAGAGACACATGGAGTAAAAGACTCGACATATATATCTTAAAATCTCTGTGAATCATTTAATATTATAATGTCATGCATATGTGTATAATTGTCATACAATGCATGGGTATATGCGTTCATAACATCATCAAGCCTCTGAGGGCATCCCATCATATCATCTCGGCCACTGTGGGCAATTCATCAACGTCTACCATCATCAGGTAGTGGTGCATATATAACGATGTAACATTTTCCATATCCCATACACACACACACACACACACACACATATATATATATATATATATATATATATATATATATATATATATATATATAACGCCATCTGGTCATGGGTCAATGTGCATGTATAAATGCATGAAATGCATATGAAACACGTTAATACGATTTCTCGGAATGTCATAAAAATAATATGCCCGTCGGATAAACTTTATCAAATACGTATTTTTCTCAGACCCATGAACAGAAGATATAATAATAATTCACATGGTGAATCAAGAATATAGACACTCCTAGTATTTCTATGAATAGAGTTATTTATGGAAGTTGTGCATTTGCTCGTTTCGTTCGTCATATAGACCATGCCAAAAAGAAAGAAGGGATAACCTCAACATACCTGTAAGACCAATTTTCTACTTGTATCCATGAACAATCCCCTCCACGCCTCAATCTTATATGCCAAAACTAGTCTTCTTCCACGTTACTTCACTATAAGGAAGTCTCCAATTTACTATTATCCGGAGGAAACCGATGTGTGTATAATATCTATGTCGTTTTCTGCATTTGCCTCAATCATAGAACTTAGTATCCAAGAAACGAAATCCTTTGCCAAATATCATGTTGCTGAAGGCATAACTAACGCTACATTTGTTCTTGAAATCAATAGGCAAGTAGAGGAAATCATATGTATTCTTATAAGTCTCGTCAATATTTGCGGTGAGTAGCATCTTTTAAGTATACTTGTTTGGGATGTTTTTAAGTATTAAAGTAGTCCTACTATATTCTTCAAGACTCATTTTATTCATGCCACCTATTTAACTAGATTTATGAGTCATTTAGTTAATCCTATATAGCTGCCACGTTAGGGGGGGAGGGGGGGGCTCAAGACTTATCCAAAATTTTATAATTAACTATCTAATCTTCCACAAAAATTATTAATTATCCACATAATTCCCTAATTAATTAGGTAATATCTCATTACCCAATAATTAAGAATTATCTCAAATTACTTAAAATACTACTCACTTTTAACACACTTTATACACCGTACTATCATGGTCATGTGGTACCTTGTATGACACTAGTCCATAAATACCGAGTATTTTAGCTCAGGCCGTATTTTATCCCAAAATGTTAAACTTCGACGAAATTCATTTTCTTCGATTCACTTACCCTCTCACCTTCACGAATTAACTTATCACTTGTTTGAAATAGCGTAATACTTATAATCCCAAAATAAATCTCATTCCCGAACTTACGTCGATTAACTCACGACGAAGCTTTAACGTACGAAAATGCAGAATGTAACATCTTATTTCCAAGCTTAAATTAATTTACTTATAGCGTACTTCCACGTACGAAAACATAGGGTGTAACATCATTCCCCCCTTTGGAACATTCGTCCTCGAATGTTGACTGATGCACTTATCATTTTCATAAATTATATCTTCCAAATACTTTAATATTCTCCTTGCCATTTAGGCAACTGTTCTTTGAATAAATCCAAAGGCCAGGGCATTCCCCCATTTAGGACTCTTTCTCACACCACGGTCTGTGGTCGGAATTCTTCCAATCTCGTAACTCTTGCTACCTTCTGCCATGTAGCCTGTAGGACTTTTTCCTTGCATGTGCTCCTATGCGACTCTCCCCTTCAGCTTTTAGCCAATCTTTAGGCCTCACTTTGGGAACATATACAGAACTTGATAAGATGTCCCTCTGGGCATCTATAGGTGTATTGAAGTTCTTCGGTCGGTACTTTGTCGAACTTACGAATATTGCCATATCTCCTTTCATACTTTGTAACTTCTATCCATCTATTGTTGATTTACCTCAATGTTGATCTACAATCTACCACTGATATCTTGAAACTTCTTACGTAAAACATTGCCACTAGGGCTTACGTTGCATCTCTTTTAAATGTTATTAGTCTTAGACTCCTTTGAGTTTATTCAGGCTATACTGAGCTTTCTATAACTTAGAGAAACCATCAACTCTCTTGTTTTCATGGGCTTAATCCTAAGGACTTATCCATTCTCATCACCTTCACACTCGCACTTTCTTATCCTTACTCCTGTCTTCCTAAAACCTTGTTGCTTTACCATACTTTCGCTTGCGACCTACACATATCTATTTATATTACTCACAACCTTTCAACTTGCTTGCATCATAGATTTCCTTATGTCATTCTGGAATATCAAGCGAGATATCATATCAAGCCTAATTACTCTCTTAATCAAGCTTCTCGATACCTAGAAACCATAGGCTGAAAGATATGCCACTGACGACGCCGCTATCATTCCTGGATACTAAATCCCAGCACTTTTAGCCTTCTATCCGAAGCATGGATCATTTACGACCTTCTGCATTTGAGTATCTCGTGCGTTATTCACTTTTACCTTACTTACCTTAAAATCTCGCATCACATCTTTTATCTCTTTCGTGACCTCCCTTCCACATAGGTATAATTCACATCCATAACTTGAAGCTCTATTATAATGACTTGCACCTCTGGTGCATACATAATCTGGTAAGAGCTTCATATAGACTTCTTATGAGGCTAGTACTCTTTTAACTAGCTTTATCATAGAGCCGTTATAGAATATGACTACTGTACTATCTCTCTTGTACCTCTAATATTAAGAGTGATCCTGCAATGTTCTGAATCATGATTTCTATAATTTTCTAGGTCCAACCGTTCATTAGCCACAGTAGGTGGTTCATCTCGGCCCTGTCAAGGTTTATCTCGCGGACGGCCGTATATACTTCCCATTCATACTGAAGCTAACCGTCCATATCGCCGCCCTGTCAAGGTTCATCTCGCGATCCTCTGATAGGTGCCATAAATTCTTCGGCGTACTTAAAAAGGAAAATGACCTCTTATGGACCCCTGAATGCATCCAAGCATTGAAAGAGTTGAAGGTATACCTATCCTCGCCACCGTTGCTCTCAAAACCGAAACCAGGATAGCCTCTCCTCATCTATCTCGTCGTATCCGAAGTAGTTGTGACCGCATTCCTAGTCCAAGAAAGCAAAGGTACGTAATCTCCCATTTATTACATTAGCAAGACACTAGTCGACGCTGAGACGAGGTACCCCCACCTTGAAAATTTGGCTTTGACCCTAGTCGGAGCTTCACAGAAGCTTAGACCGTATTTCCAATGCCATCTTATCTGGGTCGTCACGACTTTTCCCTTAAGAAGCATTTTACACAAACCCAAATTTTTGGGCAGATTGGCCAAATGGACCATCGAACTAAGCGAGCACGATATCACATATCGACTGCGAACGACGATAAAGTCTCAGGTCCTCGTCAATTTTGTCGCCGACTTCAGTGCGCACATACTGCCAGAAGTCGAAAAGGAAGCCCTCCACACTTCTTAGACACACAACCTATGGGTCCTAAACACCGACAGCGCATCTAACGCATCAGGGTCCGGGCTGGGACTCGTACTCGAAGTCCCAACAGGCGAAGTGATTCGCAAGTCCATAAGGTGCCCGGACATGACTAACAACGAGGCCGAGTACGAAGCCGTAATTGCAGGTCTAAGACTAGCACTCAAATACAGGGCGAAGAGGCTAAGGCTGCGCTGTGATTCTCAACTCGTGGTCAACCAAGTCATAGGGACTTTCCAAATCAAGGAGCAAAGGTTACAAAAATACTAGATCAAAATCTGCAAACTACTACCCGAGTTCGACGAATGTCAGCTCGACCAGATTCCTCGAGCACAGAATATCGAGGCATATGGTCTCTCCAAATTAGTGGCAGCCACCAAAAATATCACAACTGGAGATCAAAGTGTGGTCCACCTTCTCAATTCGTCGATAGACCAAATAGAGGTAAGAACCGTAAACCTAACTTGGGACTGGCACAACCGTATTGCTATATATTTGCAGGACGGTATACTCCCTAATGATAAAAAAGAGGCCAAGAAACTGCGGATGCAAGCATCCAGGTATAGCATCGCTCACAACGATCTGTAAAAAGGACATATGGCGCCCCCCTAGCGAAATGCTTGGGCCCAAATCAGACGTGGCGCATCCTTGAAGAAGTGCACGAAGGCCACTGCGGAGCTCACTCCGGCAATCGAGCGTTGGTCAGGTGCCTCATACGAGCAGGATACTACTGGCCCACCATGAAAAAGGAAGCCGTAGATTTTGTGAAAAAATGCGAGCAATGCCAGAAGTATGCCCCAATGATCCACCAAGCGGGCGAACAACTATACTCAGTGACTTCCCCTTGGTCGTTTATCAAATAGGGAATGGATATCGTGGGCCCCTCCCAGCCGGACGAGGTAATGTACAATTTCTCTTGGTTTTACTGATTATTTCTCTAAATGGGTGGAAGCAGGAGCATTCGCACAGATAAGGGAACATGAAGTAATCACCTTCATATGGAAAAACATTTATGTCGCTTCGGTCTCCCCAAAGAAATCAGTTGCGACAACGGACCTCAAATTGCAGGAAAGAAGGTCGACAAATTTTTTGCAAAATGGCACATCAAAAGAATACTGTCAACGCCTTACCACCCCGTAGGTAACGGGCAAGCAGAATCCTCCAACAAGTCAATACTGAACATCATGAAAAAGAAACTCAAAGAACGGACTGTGGCCGGAGGTATTACCATAAGTACTCTGGGCCTACCGAACAACGCCAAAAGCGAGCACTGGGAAAACGCCATACTCGTTAGTCTATAGGACTGATGCAGTAATACCAGTCGAGGTCGGGGAACCCAATCTAAGGTACTTCCGCGACAGCGGATCCCAGAACGATGACAGTATAAGGCAACAACTCGACGAGGTCGAGGAACGAAGAGATATGGCTTACGTAAGAATGGTCGCCCAAAAACAACAAGCAGAATGCTACTATAACAAGAGGGCAAAGATCAGGCCACTTAAAGTCGGGCACTACGTGCTTAAAGCCAAAACACAAGCAAGCAAAGACCCGCGAGAAGGCAAACTGGGAACAAACTGAGATGGCCCCTACAAAATCACGGTAGCAGCAAGAAAAAGGGTCATTCACACTAGAAACAATGGAAGGAATGTGACTACCAAACAACTGGAATATTAAGCACCTCAAGTACTTCAACTTTTAAAAGGACGAGGTCCCCAAAGTCACACTCTTTTTCCCTCACTCGAGTTTTGTCCCAATTAGGTTTTCTCGAGGAGGTTTTTAACGAGGCGATGACGGGGATACTTCAGTATTGAATTGCATAGATGGAAAGCACCGGACGATCAGTTCATTGCTCAATCTCTCACTATCTTTCCAGCTCGGCCAATGAAGGTACTAGATAGACCGGGACTGGTACTGAACTACCAGCCAGCGCCCGGAAAATATGTAAATCTTAAGTACTTCAACTTTTAAAAGGACGAGGTCCCCAAAGTTACACTCTTTTTCCCTCGCTCGAGTTTTGTCCCAATTGGGTTTTCTCGAGGAGGTTTTTAACGAGGCAATGATGGGGATACTTCAGAATTGAAGTGCACAGATGGAAAGCACCGGACGATCAGTTCATTGCTCAATCTCTCACTATCTTTCCAGGTCGGCCAATGAAGGGACTAGATAGACCGAGACTGGGAGTTAACTACCAGCCAGCGCCCGGAAAATATGTAAATCTCTCCAAAAGTATGAATAAAGCACGAGTACATGAAAGTTTATCTCTACTCTCCAAGTAAAGGTTGCATTTGACCTCGTTCATATTAACACATATTCGGCCCACAACCTCAATTAATTAAAGGTTACATTCGACCTCGTTCGAATTAACACCTATTCGGCCCACAACCTCAATAATTAAATGTTACATTCGACCTCATTCGAGTAAATACCTATTCGGCCCACGTCCTCAATTAATTAAAGGTTATATTCGACCTCGTTCAAATTAATACCTATTTGTCCCACGGCCTCAATTAACTAAAGTACATTTGACCTCTTTTCGAATTACTACCTACTCGGCCCACAACTTTAACCAAATGAAGACTACCTTCAACACCGTTCAAACCACTCAAGTCTGTTACGACAAAGGCAATCAAGCAATAAAATCAGAAAAGCGTACAAATCCGAACAAAGAAAAGAAGTCAGGTACGAACAACAAATCCAACACTTTATTAATATTTTTTACAAAGGCTGCACGCCTACAAAAAGTTCACATGCCCGCGGCTAAGATAAAAAAGAACTAATCACCACCCGGCTCAGCAGCGTCACCCGCTTGATCATTAAGACCGTCTTCACCTACCTCATCGCCATCGCCAATGAGATATTCATCCTTGTACCACGCATCCTGGTCAATCTGGTCCACGCCCGCACCCTCCTCGTCATCGCCAGCTTCCGGTGTAGCGGGGTCATAGCCACAAGAAAACCGAGCTTTACGTACCTTAGCACGTGCATTCTCAAAGTCGGCTTATGAAATAGCCCCCACCACCATGAGATCCCTGAATATATCCAGCTCGGCCTCTGCGTGAATCCATTCCTCGTATAGATCCCGAGGAATATCAGGAAAAGCATAAGCATAGGATGGAGACGGTTGAGCCAATAACTGTGCCTTTTCAGCCTCGAGGGCAACAACTCGATCACTAAGGCCCGTAACCTCTTTTTATAAGTCCCATATCCGCTCATCAAGCCGCTCCTCTCTGAGCCTAGCCGTCTCCAAAGCGCAATCCCGCTCATAACGGAAAACACAGATCGTGTCTTCTTAATCTTCCATTTTTCTCGCAGCTGATAACTGGGCCGACTCCGCCTTCTCCAAACCCGCCACCTTCTTAGTGACCTCGCCACTCAAAGCGACCACTCGGAGTTGAAACTCCTCCAGCTCGACGCGCAATGAGACCACTTGGGCCTGAAGGTCGGCGCATTGGGCCTCGACTCCCCTGCTCACCTCAAGCTCCTTTTTTTTGTCCTTCAACGCCCCCTCGAGCTCACTACATTTTCTGATGACCTTCACCAATTCGTCGTCCAAGATCACGGTCTGAAAAGAAAGCCAGAGCGAGTAAGAAATTCGACACAAAAAATGAACATAAAAATAAAATACCAAACTTACCATAAAAGCAAGGTCGGCTATGCTCTTCGACAAAGTGGAGTCCTTCAGTTTCTCGAGGGTCTTACCCTCCACATCGGAACAGTGGGGACCAAGAAAAGGGACCACATCCTCCATACCAACTATCAGATCCCGGTCCAAAAGGGTCGCAATAGTCAGCGTGGTCCCCTCCAATATCACCTCGAGCCGGGTGAGTCCTTCTCACATCATCCTAATCTCCTCGGCGTCCATATCGGAGCCCGTCTCGTAACCCTCTTCGGATACACGTTTGCCCTTTGTGTCAACCCGATAGAAAGGATCCTCGACTGGTAACGAGGTCGATGGCTCACCCCCCTATAGGGCATCATGGACTCTCACCGACGGCCCTTAAAAATCCGTTTCGGCCTCAGGGAGCAACGTACATCCCTCGGCCCCCGACGACGGCGGAATTATGGGCAGTAGCTCGGCATCATCTTCGAGGTCTATGGTCGCCGTTTCTCTGACGACGAAATCCTCTATCGCCGAACTCCCCACACGGATAGCTCCCTCGTCGACATCTACAAATCACCTCTTGCGGGGAAGCAAATTATCATCATTTGGTGACGATCCTTCCTCGTCGTCTTCGTCGATTAGATCACGCAGAGGGGAAGTCGAAAGCCTCGCTGCATAAGTAGTCGATGACCGAGCAGGCCTCACCGCAGCAGAAAGAAAAGAAACGATTTTCCTCTTGCGGAATGTCGGAGCAGGAGCCTTCTGCCTCCTCGAAGACCCTCGGGCTGCAAAAGAGATTAGAACATCAACTCTTACTTAAGGTCGTAATGAGCAAGTGAACACAAGGTCAGAACATCATACGTAAAAGATTATTGTATAGATGAATACGGACAAACAAACTCACCGGTCGCTGAAAGCTTGGGCCCGAACTTCTTGATAAAGGCTGGCCATTCACGAATCCCCACTGTGTGAGGCAAGACCTGGCTAACCCAGTCGTGAATATACGCAACCAAAGGAGGGGGCGAAGTCTCAGCTGAATAAGGAAAAGGCAGAATGTTAGGCTATAGTCAAAGCGGGCAAATTAAGTGCTTAGCAAAAAATACTTACGGGCATAATTCCATGCCTTAGGAAATCCATTCGCGTTGGGCACAACGTCCTCGGTCTTGACGTAGAAGTAGCTGAGCCAGAATCGACGATTTGCTTTATCATCCATCTTCACTATCAAACTTTTAATTCCTCGATGGCGAAGATGCAACATCGTCCCTCTATTAGAAATTAGGTGCGAAGAGGTGCATTAGGTGGCGAAGAGAGATCCCACGGCCATCCAATTCCGCGTATTTTGTCAATATGCGGATAAGTTTGTAGATGTAAGGTGAAAGTTGGGCCGGACAGACGCCGTAGTAGCGGCAAAATTCCTCCACCAATGGGAGAAGAGGAAAAGAGTAGCCTACATAGAACGTATATGCGTAGAATGCGCAGTATCCGGGGCGATGAATCTGCACCACGTCGTGCCCCGCCGGGTCCAGATCGATGTGGGCCGGAATTTTGAACTTCGCCCTGAAATTAGCAAGAGCAACCATATTCATCACCGATTTCGAGGCCTTAGGATCGTCCTCGGGTAACTTCGAGAAATCATCTCTAGCCTTTTCACTACGAGAAATTATTTTCTCCACCGTAGGGAACCCTTCATCCTCGAGGATAGCAGAAGCGATGTAAGGAGGCACACTCACCGCCAGGGGAGCAGGATTAGACGTTGCACCAGAGATGGAAGTTGAGTTAACCATGGTCTTGTAGGAAGATGTCTAAAGCACATAAGTTAGAAGCAACGATCATTAGAACCAGAGGAATGGGCACGCACCGACGAAGCAGAATAGAGACTAGGGTTCAATATGGAAAACGCAAGAGAGAGACGCAGGGGATTCGATATAAGATGAAAGCAAAACAAACACAAATGACCTCATATCCCTATTTATAAGAGTTCGAGCACCAAAACCAAGAAATCAAGCCATCATTATCCAACGCATATATTGAAACGACGCATAGCGTCGGGAAAACGCGTCATGATGACGCATGATGTCATGACGTCATTCTGAAAAGACGCAGCCCCAAAGCTTGAAACTTATGAAAAGTCAGGTTGCCACCTCGCCTAATGCACCTCTACCCAACTTGCTCGCCTGATTTCATCAACAACGACAAACAGAGTCCGCTCACCAAGGCTGCCCGACCTCGGCCTTAATAAGCGGAGGGACTAAATGTATAGGCCAAAAATTTGCCCTTGGAATATTTAGCATAAAATGGCATTAATGAATGTCATCGGTCGAGCTCGCCTAAGCCATAGCGAGATTAATGGTCGCGATATCGATATAAGTCGTGGTCGAGATATCAATAGAGATCGCAGTCAAAATGTCAACAAGGGTCGAGGTCGAGATCGATTATTAGTGATAAGACTTGTAACGGCTAATTTGTGAGAATAAGGTATTAAAAAGGGGAATATTCTAGTGAATATTCCTGGTGTTTGTACTATTAGAGTTTTCTAATAAAATGGCCCATATACAGAGAAAGAAGAGAAAATGATAAGGGCATGTAATATTTTTCTGATAAGAAGACTTTGGAAAAGAAGACTCCCTTTCGGATAAAAACACAAAGGCTGCCTTTTTATAAAGATTCTTGTTCATATTATTCCTCACTCTTCCACCAGATCCAAGGATTGTTCATGCAAATCTTGGATCTATCTGTCATTCACCGTTGTCAGACAAAAGATTCACCTTGTCCATTCGTTATCGGGTGAACCATTCTTTTTATTTAGATAAATGCCATTTATTGACATTTATTGCTAGATATATCTCATTTAATATTTTTGTTGCAAGAGTATTTCATATTTATTGTTATCAATCATATGCGAACTCAGTCTCATCTATCATGCATCCTTACGCTTAATATCTAGAGTCATTATCCTTAACTAGATTTGACCCTTCATTATATAAATTAAATAGTTTAATCGGAGATTATATTTATTGGTCAAACAAGGAGGGAATTATTGATGGAAGGAACACGGCAGCACAGACACACACACACTGAACGGTGTGCTGTGTGAAAAGCGGGATACACGTGAGAGTTGAGAGTTGAGACCCATGTTAGTATGTCCTTCGACACTTCCAGTAGGCAGACCGCATACATATATGTGCTACACAAAACACACAAATATACTTATAAATCACATTCGGAGATTGCGATTTATAAGTTACGTACTCCAACTGCGACTTATAAGTGCCGTAGTACGTCAACCTTATAAGTTGCATTTCGGCAATACTATTATAAAAATGCTTTTTTAGCAGGCAACTTAAGCTAACGATATTTAGAACCATGTAAATCGCATTTCACATGTATGTTTTACATATTTTTGAAATTCTTACAAGCACATTTTAAAACAAAAACCCAAAATAAGGGAGGTATACGTAATTAGTGCTATAGACAAAAAATTACGGAGGTATAAAATTATCTTGTTATAGAAGTTGTAAATTAACTACTTTTAGTATTTTAATTGTATTCCGTAGAATTAATTAGTTATATTAAAGAAAATGCACACGCAATCAAAACAAATTACCCAAAATACTTATTTTTGGAATTATTATAATTTACACCCATTTCAAAAAATATTTACAAAATGCTCAACAGATATGTATGTTGTTTGCTGTCAGGATATATTCACATGTTGTATACTTTAAGGGGTCCTTTGGCTTAGATACAAGTTATGCGGGAATTAAACAGAGAGTATCTATGTAGGAATTAGTAAGGTAGAAAATTATGATGCAGGGGTTAGTTATGCCGGAATTATAATGTGAGAATTATTTCTTATTGATGTTTAGTTTGATTATATTACAAATTAGTATACAACGTAAAATTTAAAATAATTTAATGTGAGAATTATTTTTATCATTTGGTAAAATTATTAACTTTGTTTAGTCAAATGAAATTATCTACGGAGAAAAATTAATATCCAAATAATGGAACAACAAAAAGAAGTATTGATAGTCATTTACAAGATTTTCATATTTCCCCACAATATTTCAAAGCAATTTAAAAATAAAAAATTTAAAAGTTTTAATCCATCCACACTATTTGAAGGTGATTTCAGACTGAAATTTTTCATATTTAAAAGTACTTTTAAAATTATGGTTTGTTAAACCTCAAAAGTTAATTTAGTGATGAGATTTTTTCATATTGTACTAGGAGGCTCTCTTTTATATGCTTAGCCGATACAAATACTAAATTTATATGGTTTGAACTTCATTCTTCTATGATAAATTTTCAATTGTCAATAAATTGTCTTAACATTATCTGTTGTAACTTTTATACTGTTTCATTATGAAAATTAACATATGATAAATTTATAGAAAAATGAAAACAATCCTCTTATCTCCTTAATTGACAAAAAAATTAAATCCGTGTAATTTATATAGACTTCTACTCAAATGTTTATTATCTTATCACCAATTAACACCAATATATTAATTACTATAATTTATATCATGTTAATATTTATTTAGTGTCTTTTGATTCTCTTTGTTTGAAGTAGTAAATTGTCTCATTGGGGATGCAAATCCCCGTGGAAGTTTTCTTTGCTTGCTTTTACTAAAATTTTCTCTTGATGTATACAAGATATGAATTAAGGGTTTTTTCATCTTTTATTGTTGTAAAGAATAATGTTGTTCGTTTAAGTTTCATCAAGTAACTGATTATTTCTACTGTTGACACACTTGTAAAACCAATTTGGATGTATTCAAGATTAGGTTACCCATAGATTAGTATGCTTTTTACTCGAGAAATTTGTTAATATAGATGACACTTGTAGTTTTAATGTTTTCTCTTGTAAAATATTCAAATACAGTGTGGAAATAGCCATTGAAATCAGTTTTTCAATTTGATGTCTATGTTTGGCATTGACTGGATGTTAAAATGTGTATTATAGCACGTAACCTTTTAATTTTAATTGGAGCACCTTAAGCAAGTTATAATTTATAGTTTAATTTAATATAAATTATTAAAAAAATTAATTGTAAACTGTGATCCCCAATATCATTCTCTATCCGTGATTAAATAGATATAATGATGATTGTTTTATTTATCAAAAAGTTAAGGAATCTTTACGCAATAACCGTCTGAATTTATTATTTATTTTTCGTAGCCAATATATTTAAATTATAGATCGATTATATCAGGTTATATAGATATTACATATGAGATATATATTTATTATACATTTACTAGTTATTTTTACTTTAAACGGTTGATTGAGGCTACTTAGGTTAATTTTTCAAAAAGTAACTTAACACCTACAAACAACAATTTTAAGATAGAGATTTTTTCCTTCCTATACAACATTAGAAACTTATTCACTAAAATTATCCTAATTTTATATATTATTCGCCCTAAACAAGAGTTACTTACAAATTATATACAATGCATTATTAGTGTCTTAAATTAGAGAATTTAGTTACACCATTTTTTCCTTTTTTTGTTCTCCTCTCCTCTTTATAAAGAGAGAAGGGATGGGAATATAACTATTCCTTATTCAATTCCTAATATAAAGAGATACTCATTTAAGACTACTTTGTATATAATTGATAAATTGTATATGACCATATAATTAAGTTAATACTTGATTAGGAATGGTAAATAAGTTTCCTATGTAGTATAGATAGGTAAAAATCCCTTTTAATTGCAATGTTGGGGCAGTATACGAGCCTTTCCTCATCTAGTTGTAAAACAAGTCTGAAATATTTATTGAGGTCTACTTGCTTTTAATTTTCCCAAACAAGTATGGCAGTAGCAGATTAGCAGCACCGCAAACAAAATGAACACAAAATGACAAGAATGGGTTTTTTCTGGGATTTACAGAGAGGAGGTGGGTAGTAGAGAGGAGAAAAATACTGAACAATTAAAGTTATATAGGTAATTACGTACTCTGTAGAATGACGTATAAATATACTGCTTAAAAGGAGAGAGACTACTACAAGAAGCAATGGTGACTCCTACTTTTGCGGCGAAAGCAAAGGCACAAGCAAAACACCTAAGACAACTCTGAGATATCCCTGAAGAAGGATTCTTCCTCCTCCAATACACCCTGCATAAACAACAAAGCTCGGTATTAGCAGGTGTAAAGAATGTTTCTATGCTTCTTTAACTTCAAACAATTTTTCTATTGTCAAACCTTAATTATAATTATGGCGGCATCCTTGTGCAAAACCTCATTGTACTCATGACAAGAAATATTCTGCAATACTTAAAAAGTATGACTTTCGATCTTTCATAAACAGGGAGGACGAAAGCATAAAATAATTGGCAATTAAGTACTAACTTGTACACAGTTAGGGCAGCCAGTATCGCCAGAGCAACGACATGATGCAAGGAGTTCTAAAGCAGCAGTCAGCAGCTCACTGAATAAAGGTTGCACCTGTCCAGATCAAATAATTTTGGAAAGAAGTTGTGACAATATTGTATTTCCCAATTTCATGGGATAGACCATTAGATCACTTTTCTCCATGGTTTAAGCTAAATCACAGACAAGGTGGCTGCTTAGCATTTCCATACTACTAATAGCCTTTGGTTTTTTCCTTTCAATACCACATCTATTATACCAAGTAGTACCCTAAGTTAGAATTACTCTCTTCATGGTGTTGAAGCTGTTCCATGACTTACATTTATTACAGTTTGAATTTGGTCCAAACAGGTAAGATAACCTTCTTTTCATTTGCTAACCCCGGTTCAACCACAATAGTACTCAAGAATTTCAATTGCTTTTACTCAGGCATTCTGCTCATTTTAGCTTTATTCTACTTAAAGTCGCTGCAGAGACACAACAGAGGAGAGGAATTAAACGTTCTTTAACATCGGATTGCAAAATTACTAGGTTTTCATAAGTTGCTAAATGATAAATAAATGACCAACTTTTCTTCTATTCTAGACAAATATGCCTTTGAAGCAAATAAAGTATATGTAGGTCAAGTGTGGGATCTTTATAAATATTTGTAAATATTCTCTATGATGAAAATTCACCTCCTAAACTTTAACAAAAGCAGTTTTCCAAATGCTTTACATTTTTTGGGCAGTCAAAGTTGTTCCATGACTACAAGTTCCAACCACGTCATCAAGTAGACACGTCATCTACTTGATGATTAAATATAGCAAAAGCCGTTCCAGCTTATAATTAGAAATTTCTTTAATTCATCACTTCAGTGTCTTGATCCGAGGGCCTATCGGAAACGACATCTCTACCTCACACAAGGTAGGGGTAAGGTATGCGTACACCCCACCCTCCCCAGACCCCACTTGTGGGGGGTCATACCGGATATGTTGTTGTTGTAATTCATCACTTCAGTAAATAACGTCCTACTGATATTCTGAATCTATTTCAAAACCTAACCAATTAAATTAAGGTCCCTTTTCGTAAGTTTCCTGGTGTTCCTCGGAATCTTGACAAAATGGTACAACCATCCATAAAGCTAGTAAAACAACATAATTTGAATAAAATCATGATAGGAAAAGGAATAAAAAGCAGAGATCGTTAACCTGTGCTGAAATGCCAGTTCCTCCAGGATGTGGATCATAAAGCAGAATTCTTTCTGGAACATTACGGGTATCATAAGGGTTTACACACTCTGAAGCTAAATCAGATGAATTGCAAATTATGTACCTTCAGCACAAGTTTCAGGAGACAATGAGAGAACAATTCTAATGTATGTTAACACAGACAGAGAACATGTTGAGCCAGATCTAAAAACTCATGTGCTTGAAACTTACATAGGAACGACATTAAGAAGAGCATGACCAGCAGCATGCAAACCTCCTCGGAATGAATAATTTAAGGTCTCTACAGCTGTCTTTATGGTCTGAGGGACTTGAATCCAGACAGCCTGCATGTTCATTACAGCTACAAATTACAAAGAAGAAAGAGTACTAAAACAGTGATGAACGAATATCACACAGAGGAACTCCAGAAAACACATTTCAAACTGGTATTCACCTGAGTTTCATATGTGTAATTAGGAAGTGATAGTTCAACAGTGTCAAAGACCTGGTTGCTCTTTTTCCATATTTTGCGGAAACCAAACCACGTAGTCGTTACTCTGCAACTGTGTGCTTGGGCAGTTGTTCTTGGAAGAGACAGACTAGTCGTTATTGCTGGGTAAGCCTACATAGTGGTAAAATATTATCATGTCCATCCAATATTAACTGGGATGTAACAGCTGAATTTTACAAATGACATGGTATACACAGAGTTATTTCACAAGTAGCACGCAATAAGCAATATGATAACTTTTTTCCCCTTAAATAAGACCAATAAAGCATTTGCATTTCAAGGCTAGCCAGTTAATCGACGATCTCTTGTGATGCAGTGCATTCTACGAGTTCCTCAAATGAAAGCAGGAACATTTACCTATCAGCAATAAACATGATATGAAAAGACTATGCTTCTTTAAATATCTACCGAACCTTTGATGACTCGAAGTTCAGGGTTTTCCTTGACTAATGGAGCCATTAGCTCAGCATAATATGAGAAGGGTGCATCACATGCTCTAACCACACCTTATTTGTCGAGGATGACATAACAGTAGCATAGAGATTCCTCTTTGGAGGACAGAAACTAAGGTTTTTTTCTTTCGTCACTTATTTGGGATAATGTATGTCATACCCTAACTATCTCCATACCAGATTTCCGGAGAGACACTTGACAGAAGAGTTCTGGCAGGTAGTAGAGATTACACAAACTTTAAATAGACAGAGACCAAAAAACACCCATCACGAATAATAGAGGCTAAGAGCTTTAAATAAGCAAGCAATTTTGTTAGCTTTTTGCTCGAGCAAATATCTCTACGATGAGATTAAGCAAAATGGTCACCACTTAAAGAAGACTGAGGCAGTCCTTGAAAAACATATAGGAAAGTGAACAGGACTACTTGAGATCTTCACATACAAAGTTGGCACCAGTGACATGGACATCAGTAAAGTCACGAGTTTTGGTGTAATATTTCAAGTCCGCTCGTTGGCACCAAGCAATTCTGTTTGCCACATCAAGCTCCTTCACAAGATACGTCTTCCCTTGGTTCATATAATTGGCCCCTTCATAAACCTGTAAATTATTCGGGCTTAAACTCATTAACTTTACAAGGTAACTTCAAAAGAAGCCAAAAGAAAACCTCAAGAATTTAAGAGTTCTCTTGCACTAAAATAATACACACACATGAATATAGGCATCGTAATAATGATCTCCCTCTCCCTCTCCTTTTCCTATTAGTGTTTTCGTTCTTCCCCTTTCTCACAATAGGAAAACATTATAATCACAAGAACTTCCAAATGTAGTTGCTACTATTTTACCTGAAAGAAAGCCTTGCTTTCTTCAATTTCTTCCAGGACTTCATTCTTTTGCATGTCAATCACTTTGTACCGCTCAGTTTCTATGGCCCGAATACTAATTGCACTTGAGGGGATCTTCTGGTAACAGCATAGAATGGATTAGAAAAGCTAACCACACCCAGCTTACAAACACATTATCGTCAATTAACACTACACTCAAAGGATCATACCTCCAGCCCGATGTAGCTCCATATTCTGGCAGCAGCACTACGTGATATATCTGTACTCAGAATTCCCTTGTTTTTAAGTGCCATTATGAGACTCTCCAAACCAGGGCCAAAGTATTTCTCGTCATCAGACAAGCTCAGTGGATATTCAAAAGCAGCAGCAGCCAGATGCTGTTCAAGAACCTGTCAAATGCTTTTCGAATGTTAAGTGAATTCCCTACTAAAAACATGGTTCAATCACTAAATTTGAAAATGATGGAAAAGTCAAGAAAAGAAGAAATCAAAACAACCTGCCGGTTTCTTGCATCTATATGACAACATTCAATTGGGCCCCTGAAAAGTTTCTGGGGAAACTTCATGAAATACTGATCCAAAGGCCCTTCAAAGGCAACATAAATTGCAAGTGATGCATTTCCTCGTCTGCCTGACCTTCCTGCTTGTTGCCACAGACTTGATGAAAAAATTTGGAACAATATCAGTTTGAGAATAAAAAGTGTGAAATCGTCGGAGGGATACAAACAAACAGTTACTACCTAGCTATGCTGCCTGGAAATCCTAGATGTAGGGTTGCATCAATATGTCCTACATCAATACCCAATTCAAGAGCACTTGTAGCAGCAATACCGCATATACTGCCATTGAAAAAGTCATGCTCAATTCTTCTGCGATCCTGTTCCATGAAGAACTAAGGTCAAACTATCTTTTTGCCAATATGCAAATTATACCCTACTTATCTATGCTAAAACAATAAGCATAAGTGCCAAATATAAACTATGGAAGCGAGAATTAGCTATAATAAGTACTGAATTTCCATATACGATAAAGAAAAAAAAGTGACAGAAGATTAGATTTGAGCCAACAAAACTGATGGGTAGTAACACAACGTAATATTGAATCAGCAAATCCAAAGCTCTGAAATGCTTAGTAAAGATAACTTTTCCTTTTTTGATAGGCAACAGTACTTTAAACCTTTGCTTATAAGAAAGTTATCCTAACAAGTACAGTTTGTCTGCATGGGCAAGACAGTGTTGTGTTTTTTCTTTTGGTTGTATCCTGAGAACATCAGCTCTTCATTGGTCGCTTATATCTAACGAGAACTAACTCTTGTGAGGGTACAGTACCATGGAATAATCTGGAGTAAACACATCCAAAGCTCTGAATGATTTAGTAGTAATACATCATTTATTTTGAGAGGTGAAAGTACTTTAAACCCTTGCTTACAAGAAAGTATTCCTTACAAATACAGTTTGTCTGCATACAGAACTAGTGTAGTGCTTTCTTTTGGTTGTATCCTGAGAAGGTTATCTCTAAATGAAGTCTTATGTCTAACAAGAAAAAAGTAATCTCGTTATAAATCTCTTTCCACTCATTCATTTCCAAAGAATCCAAGGCAGAAATCATTTGGCAAATTTGCAGACTAGCTTGAAGTATACTATTGGCAGCCCGGTGCACTAAGCTCCCGCTATGCACGGGGTCCGGGGAAAGGCCGGACCACAAGGGTCTAACGTCGCAGCCTTAACCTGCATTTCTACAAGAGGTTGTTTCCACGGCTCGAACCTGTGACCTCCTGGTCACATTAGCGACAAATTATTTTATTATGAAGAGCATCAGTCATAAGTATAAGGTATGAATCATGCTATTTTGCAAGCGCATAAAAATTGAACAAGTGGGAATATGGATGCTTTACAACGGATCAAAATAAATAAAATTGAATAAATTATACAAGCCAATTGCAGGCAAGTTTAGAGCAACATGAAAAACAATTGTCTAAGTAAATTTCCTAGGGAAAGATTAACTATAAAGAGGATGAGCAAACTCTCCTGAACCAAGTTATAGATGCTAACCTCAGCAACATAACCAGCTCGGTAAGCGCATATAGTATCAACTAAATGAGGTGATGTTTCCTGAAGAATCTCACGCCTTAGGACAAAAAGTTATTCCGGCACAACTATTAATAGAAGATAAGATGAGAACGAACCATTTGATTCTATAATGCAATTTCACTTACGTGTAACATAAAACAAGCTCACAAAGTTTGCGTGTTTTGCAAAATGCAATACAACGAAGACCATGCTGCATCATTTCTGCAAAAAGGCAAGAAACCTCCAAAATGGGACTGTGACAGAAACAGAGACAAAATGCTGTTAGAAATTAAGATACTTCTCTGTGATCATGAAATAACGAAGAAAAGGGGAAAAAGGAAAAGAGGAAAGAAAATGCATGGGGCAATAAGGTAAGAGCATTCCTGTTAGGGCTAACTTCTAAGAATCTAACATTTTCTCAAGCATCCAACTTATGGAGTGTTAAGGTGGATCACGTGCATAATAAGAAACAAAAAATGGGAGATATAAGGAACAAAGGAAAAAACCAAGGTGCAAGGTGATAGTAAGGCACCTGGCACTAACTAATAATCTAACACAAGCCTCTTAGTAAGGCAGGATAAAAGTTTGTTTATGCTACTTCGGATACTACATATCTTTAGCAATGAAGCCAATAGCATTCCTACATGTTTAGCAGTAAAAATGATCATATCAACATACGTCAGATTATTTGTCAGTAAATCAAGTGCCATCACAAATTAAATGCAGTAGCCTTATCCAGTTTACACTTTTTTGTTTCGTAAGTAAAATCTTTACCATAAGTTATGGATAGCATTCGTACTATTATCCTGCTTAAAATGCATGACGACTACACAATGCCACCAGTCTCTACCAACAAGTTATCAAGGTCTCCTATGTGTGCTATATCCAAAAAAAAAAAAAAAAAAACAGATATGGGGATATCGTGCAAGTCTTGCCTTTAGTTATCCTCGTTGTAAGACTTGTCGTGCATTCATTACAGTGAGCTTCTGTAAATTACAAAGGAGAACTGATGACCTAAGCTCTACCCTAATTTCTTCAGAATTCTTACATGATCATTGCTTAAGCTTATAGATGTATTCTCTCCACATAACCTATTTGACTCGTAATCTACTCAGCCGATATCTTCTCATTCAACTTTCTTTATAGATAAAATAATTATTCATTCAATACGTCCAAATAGGCATGTTGGTAGGGTTGGCCTAGTGGCAATTGACTTGAGCCTTGGGGTTTGCTCCCTTTCAAGGTCTCAAGTTCGAAACCCACTGGGTGCAAACAATTTCTGAGGGCCATCGGACTGGGTAAAACCTGAATTAACCGTGGTGCACTTGCGGGAAACTCCTTGCCGAGGGCCTGTGCACCCCCGGGATTAGTCGGGGCTCAAAGAGACTCGGACACCCGGTGCAAAATAAATAAAAAAAATAGGCATGTTGGTAGTGTCATGTTATATATTGTCTCCTACGCCTACATCTTTTTCTTCCGATACCTTAACAAATTTGTCACGCTTTGAAGAATATATCCTGGTATATATTCCTGTATATTGAGAAATGAAACAGCACTTCCTTCCTTCCTGATGTAGCGAGGATGGCCCAGTTTGTGTGTGGGGTGGGGGTGGGGGGGGGGGGGAATACAGGCTCTATATAATATGTATTCAGATAACACGAGGTGCGATCTATATCCAATTCTCAATAGACAGAAAGCAGGACAAGCTTTAAACCTTGATCTTCTAGCAATCAGATGTTTGTCAACAGAGTCATCATCAATGCCACTCTTAATTCTCTTTGAGATCTGCAAGATAGAAGTACCTCAGATGAACGAAAAGTCGAAAACAGCTTCCCATTGAATACACGGGAGCTATAGGACTTTACGACGGAACATACCATTTTCAGGCGTAAAGGAGGATTCCATAACACAAAAAGCTTTGAGCCAGATGGGCTGCCATCATTCTGAATCAACTCCATTGTTGGTAGATTTGAGAGCTCCTACATTACCTCAAGGCGAGAAGATGAGATATTTATAAAATCACCAAGTAGTAACTAGTCTAAAATGATAGAGTGTATACACAACCCTCTATTTGAAGTCTTATAACATGCAAGCATTTGCGAAGTTCATCCTAGACTTCAGCTTTAGATGAATTCCACACATAGAGGTGGGAACATCTGCTAACGAAGAATAAGAATGTTGTAAAGTTTTGAGCATTCAAGGTTTCTATGTGAATGACTAGCTTATAAAGAAACTATAGAAATGTGATCCTCCATGGTACCAGGGAAAAGTAATAGGCGACAATTAACATGATATTATCAGATTATTTTAAAAAATAAGAGAAATATGAATGCAAAAACACAACAAAGCTATCAAGAGCACAGAAAGGAGGCTGAATAAGAGTCAACATCAACATAATATCTGTGTATAAGAAGAATTCCAATGAAAAAATATCTCTTGATAAGAAGAAAGAATTAAATCATGAATTTTAGAGGATGTCTATTCTCCAAAAGATTAAACGAATCATCATTCGGAGTCTCCTACTGTAAGATGTGGTCAATCTATTTGAGGTATGTTAAGGTGGCTGGGAAATGAGTTGCCAATTTCACCATTAACACTTCATATTTTGGTGAAGAAATTCCCGTTTTAAAGTATTTTTAAATAGAACTTAGGTTGGATTTCAAAGATTATAACCCGATTCCATGTCTACTTTATTCCAGTAGAGTAGATTTAGATTTTATAGTGCAAAGTAATATGTCGGTAGACGTAGTGGGTGAGCTTTGTTTAAAATTCTCAGCCTAGAGATGAAGGGTTGATCCATCACAAAAACTATCTCCAAGCATGTAGGAGATAGTTTTTGTGATTGAATTTTATGAGTGTCTTAGCTATTCAGAAGAAGGGTTTCTTCTACTTTTAACTCTCAGCTCTTTTGGCATATTCCTCAAGGTGGCGAGTTCATTCCTCTTTTGGGTGTATTCTGGTAGAAAGTCATCTCTCTTTCACTTATCTTCTTCATTTCTCGTGTCATAATGTAAACCATACAGATAAAACTTTAAGCACTACCTAAGTTAGTTAAAGATTCAATACAGTGAAACTATCCATGTTATTGATACCTTTGAGTGCTCCACGGGATTTCCAGAAGTCGCCGTAGAAAATATAAATGAAGGATTACTGCCATACACTGCATGAGAAATCAATTAAAAGCTAATTTTCAACACAAGGAACAAACAAGACATAGAAAAAGATAGAAAAAGTCTTGTAGTAGCAGTAGACAACAAGGAAAAGAGTACCATGAGAACAAAGTCGGCAAAGCCTCCTCAAAATAAGAGCAGTATGACATCCAAATGCCCCCTTATAAGAATGAGCTTCATCAACAATGACAAACCTGAGACATGCAAATAAGATTAAGGCGTCAAAAAATCAATCTTTTTTTTTTATTTAAAAAAGAGTACTTCCAGGACACTAAGAGAAAGAACGAACCAGGAAAGGTTCAAGCACATTAGTAATGTAAAACAAAAAGGACTAAAGGATCAGGAAAATTTACCTAAGATTTGATAAAATTCGACTGAATTGTCTATGACATGGCAAGATTGAAACATGCAACATATCAGGATTTGTGATCAACTGTATAAGCAGATGAAATTTCAGTACTTGCATAAGAGAAGCGAAACGAGAGGTAGAGAAATAGACTAACAGAGAAAAGGGCAAGAACAGAAATGCTCAGCCTATCTAAACATTAAAACTTACTGAATACCAGTCTAGCATTATCACGCAGCCACCTCCTATCCGTCTGAGAAGTGTCCCCATCATATACGCCAATCCTAAAGCCAGCACTAAACTCGTTTGTCATGGTTAATAAAGACCTTAGTTGATCTTGCGCTAAAGCCTGCATTGACAACTCAAATGATGTAGAAGCTGCTGCAAAGTTGCTAATAAAGATTTGTTAAGACTACAACAGAATTGAAGCAAATCTTAACAGACGCAAAGCCCATCCAACAAACTAAGCAAAAAATGTAAAGGCAAAAGATTTCTGTGAGACTACCTTTCCAAAAGACTGAATTTTCAACAATTAAGCTTGGAAAAATAAAGTTACGAACCTTCGTAGGAAAGAGGTATAACGCGCATGCTGACAAATTCTGGGATAATACTTCCAAAACTGGCACATTGTAGCAAAGAGATTTCCCACTGGATGTCAAGGTAGCTACAACAACATTTTTTCCCCCAAGAGAAGCCTGAATAGACTCAGCCTGTAGAAAAATGCTTAGAAAGTTTTAGAGAAAAGTTTTGTTTTAAGGGGAAACCACAATTAGATAGACCAGTACCTTACCTGATGGCTATATAATCTGGTAACTCCAACATTTTTCAATGCCAACATTGTGCTTTCTGAAAGTGAACTTGGGATCTCAACGTAGGTGGCATTGCGGGCACTGATCTTTTCGACATGAACAACCTGCAGCAGGAACAGAAATAATGGTGGACAACCTTTGCTTGCCTCTAACAGTAATACTTGGGTCATATAGTAGCCATTTTGAAGTCATTCACAATTGAAGCACATGCCCACTGAAGTAAATGAGGACTTCAATTTTCTCTGACAGCATAGCAATAAAACGCACTCCCGGAGTAACTCACCCATAAGAAAAGAAAATGGAATATATGCAGTTGTCAAGAGGGGAGAAGCACAATGTAAAAGTGAATAAAAGCAACAAGGTAAAAACCTGTCCATCAGATCCAAACCCCCTTCTCAGATGTTCCACCATTTCCAAAGGTGTCAAAGGATTTGTATCCTGCATGTCAAAAGCTTATCAAAATTGCAGCACTCTTTTTCGGGTATTCAACTTAAATCATTTATAATTCTTTGTCATTTATCAAAAGAAAAAAAGGACCACAAAAACCAAGGGAATCTGGCATTGATAAAAGGTCATTCAAGACACAGCAATTAGCTGTACCACTGAAAAAGGCCACTGCTAGTCTTTCTTTTGTACCCTTCATCTACCCACTTCATTGAAAATTGAAATTGCCCCTTTCTAGAATTAACAATTACTAAAATATCTGATTGGCATTTGTCCTAGCAAAAGAGGATATTTATCACTAGCATCTTAAAAGGTGAAAGAATTTTAGAGCAAAATGAGCAGATGTGTTCTGCTAAGTTCCCATTATTTCTGTGCCTATTAACAATGAATAATTACTTTATAAGTTTGGGTGACCTCTGAAAAAACAAAGATAAAGATAATTCTAGTACTCATGCAAGCACTAGTAATGAAGAAGAAGAATTACAACGTAAAACTCAGATGCAGAGGAAGGTGTGAATTGGAGTCTCACAACTGCAATTGTGCAATCAAGATGCAAAGATTGTGGAAAGATGTGCATCAGTGTTATCAAAGGCGAAAAGCGCAAAAAAGCTCTAAGGTCCGTTGGGGCTTTAAGCGCAAATAAAGCGTGGGCTTAATGAAAAAAAAGAA
Source organism: Nicotiana tomentosiformis (assembly GCF_000390325.3). Lineage (NCBI taxonomy): Eukaryota > Viridiplantae > Streptophyta > Magnoliopsida > Solanales > Solanaceae > Nicotiana > Nicotiana tomentosiformis. Next base: position 124,718,279 of record NC_090814.1, on the reverse strand, counting down.
AAAGTAAAACTATGCATGTAGTCCAAGACTAATCATTATAAGCATGAATAACAAATATATGGACAAAGAAATTGAAAAACAATTCACGATAAAGTGAAATATCAATTGTTTAAGGTCGCCTTCTCAAGATTACTCTCATTGGCAAGGAAAAGTATGCCTTAGAGCTTTGATGCAACACTAAAGCGCCCACAAAGCGAGGCGAAGCGCTCAACGTGTTTTGAGCCTCGCTTCAAGGCTCAAGCGCGCTTTAAGTGCGCCTTTGACAACACTGATGTGCATAAATGTAGCATGTTATGATGGATTAAAAGAGCATCAATTACAAGAGACTTGTGCAGGGTTTTAAGACTTACACAACAGTTTGCTTCAAAAGAATGAGAACCTGCTCGCTTTGTGTCAATGCCTGTTGCACCAACACCACCTTGCTTCACAAAGGTAATGAAATCTTCCAGGGAAATTTTAGTGAACTCGTTTCCATTTTCACGCTGCATTACAATATTCATAATTTAATAATTTAAATCTTACTGAATTGTGGTTTATGAAACAAATAACTGGCACAATGAGTCAGTCAATATCAATCAACTCCCACTTATGTGAAAGAATAGCTGGTTCCAAGCCCGGATTAAAGAGAAGGGATAATGATAAACTGGTGGCCGGCATAAAAACTATGAAGGAAACCTCAGAACATTGAACGATCACAACGAGCAACGGATATAGAAGGATCAACAACTTAATAGAAAATAAAAACAATAAAACACTTGCTTGAGCCCATCCGCTCTAACGGTGAACACTTGCTTGAACCCATGCGCTCTAGCGTTGCTGAGCAGGAACACCTAACCTGTGCTTGTGGGTCAGACATGCTACCCGGTGGATTAGTCGAGATGCTAGACACCACTGACTTTTTTTTAAAGCAGCATTAAAAAGAGACGCTTATGTTTGTCACAGTCCATCTATAACATTAAGTTAAACCAGAACTTCAGAATACCACCCAAGTACCTGTGTAATTTCCAATAGAAAGAACTTGAGATCACAAAATGCCAAACAATTTTACTTGCTAGATATTATATTTCTTTCAAAAGTTTCTTTCCTTTAAGATAGCTGCAACTTACTACATTAGTGAAGGACTTTAGCATAAACACAAATAAATGAAACTAAACCAAAAATCGACTGGGCTAGACATTTAAATGCAGTATAAAAAAAAGGGATGAGAAAACCAACTTTTTAAATTGGTCATGATGCACATCATCAGAGAAGAGTCCTGTAGTCTGACTACCAAGTAGATAAGCCAACACAACAGTAATGTGACGTTGAACTTACAAGATAAAAAGTCAACACATCATAAAAATACATGCCATAAGTCATAATAACACAGGCATAAATAAAAAGTTTCATGACTGAGATTCTGCATCTTAACTGCCTGATATTTCTAAACTTTGGAAACTCACAACACCAAAATGAACTTTAAAATTAAAAAATAAGAGTCAAGACAGGTTTATAGGTTTGATAAGTAAATCATACCTTTAACAACTTGACAAACTTCAAAAGACTTGTTCGGAATGCATATTCCCTTTTCTTCATTGTGTGTAAAACACTTGATATGGGCACACCTTTTTGGGCTACTCAGCAGAAAAGGAGAAAAACAGACTTATTCAGTGATCAAGCAGCCATTTTCCTTGATCAAAGAGTTAAATATGACTAAACATACTCGCATGCTGGTCTCCCTTTGTTGTTGAGTTTCTGAAAATGACAATACCATCCTTGAAGTTTTTAACCTCTGTATCAGCATCAACAATGTGTACAACCTAAAAGAAAATAACACGTAAGTGCTTGATAATAAAAGTTCAATGATCAATGGTTTAGCTAGATCTCAAGGTTGGATTGGGGTGGTTCAGTAGCCGCGAGAAGGAGGGGGGCAAAGCCATTTCTAACTGATATGACAAAATATTTAGCAATTTAAAAGGGAAAAAATATAACTTCAAGAGACTGTGGGGGCTGCAACCACCTGACTCCCGTAAAATCCATTTGGTTATGATGATAGATAAAAATAACTATATGAGGTAAAGGGATTATAAGTGTAGACGAGGAGGAGAAGAGGGCGAATAGGGAGCATTATAAGTTGGCTAAGAAAGAGGCTAAGCTAGCAGTTACGGCGGCCAAGACTGCAGCTTTTAGTCGTTTGTATAAGGAACTCGAGGGCCGAGGAGGAGATAAAGGTTGTTCAGGTTAGCCAAGGCGCGAGAAAGGAAGGCGCGTGACTTGGACCAAGTGAAGTGCATCAAGAACGAAGAAGGTAGAGTTTTGTTAGATGAGGGGCTTATCCGTCGGAGATGGCAGACCTACTTCCATAGTCTCTTGAACGAGGAGGGGGACAGGAGCATTGTACTAGGTGATTTGGAGCTCTCCGAGAGTAGTTGTGACTTTGGGTATTGTAGGCAGATTAGAGTTGATGGTTGAGGGGGCTATGCGTAAGATGAGCAGGGGCAAAGCGACCGGGCCGGATGAAATCCCGGTGGAGTTTTGGAAGAGGGTGGGCAAGGCAGGCTTGGAGTGGCTCACTAGGTTATTTAATGTCATTTTTAGAACGAACAAGATGCCCGAAGAGTGGAGGTGGAGCACGATGGTTCCTGTGTACAAGAACAAGGGTGATATCCAAAATTGCAAGAATAATCGGAGTATCAAGCTGCTTAGCCATACTATGAAAGTCTGGGAGAGAGTGGTAGAGCTAAGGGTGAGAAGGAGTGTGACTATTTCCGAGAACCAATTTGGGTTTGTGCCGGGTCGTTCGACTACAGAAGCCATCCACCTGTTAGGAGATTAATGGAGCAGCATAGCGAGAGAAAGAAGGACTTGCATATGGTGTTCATCAACTTAGAAAAGGCGTACAATAAAGTTCTGAGGGAGGTTTTGTGGAGATATTTGGAGGCTAGAGGTGTACATGTTGCCTACGTTAAGTTGATTAAGGACATGTATGATGGAGTAAAAGACCTGAGTGAGGACGGTGGGTGGAGACTCGGACCATTTTCCGATTATGATGGGGTTGCATCAGGGGTCGGCACTCAGCCCGTTTTTGTGTGCTCTGGTGATGGACGTACTGACACGCCACATCCAAGGGGAGGTGTCGTGGTGCATGCTATTTGCAGATGATATTGTATTGATTGACGAGACGCAAGACGGTGTGAACGCGCAATTAGAGGTATGGAGGCAGACCCTGGAATCTAAAGGTTTCAAGTTGAGCAGGACCAAAACAGAATACTTGGAGTGTAAGTTCAGAGACTCTAGGAGGGGAAGGGGAGGTGAGGCTGGACTCGCAGGTCATCCCTAGGAGAGGGAGTTTTAAGTACCTCGAGTCTATTATTCAGGGGATGGGGAGATTGATGAAGATGTCGCACATCGTATTGGGGCGGGATGGATGAAATTGAGACTCGCTTCCGGTGTTTTGTGTGACAAGAAGGTCTCACCGAAACTTAAGGGTAAGTTCTACAGAGTGGTGGTCAGACCGACGATGTTGTATGGGGCTGAGTGTTGGCCAGTTAATTATTGTAAGTTAGTCGACCTAGGTTTTAGGGGAAGTCGCTATACTTGGACTAATAAACAACGTCATGGTCACACTATCCTAGAAAGGCTAGATCGGCTTCTAGCAAACTATGATTGGCTAACTTTATTTCCTGAAACAGTCGTGCAACACCTCCCTCGTACATATTCGGACCATTGTCCATTACTTGTAACACTACAACCAAACAGAACCCCTAGGCAACCAATTTTCCGTTTTGAAAAATTTTGGACAACACATCCGACTTTTAAAACTGTTATCCAACAATCCTGGCAAAATGCCTCCACATTAATTGAAGCTACCAATAACTTCCAAAATAATGTTACATATTGGAATAAACATACTTTTGGCGACCTATTTACAAAAAAACGTAAACTACTTGCAAGAATTAATGGAATTCAAGCTTCCATACACTACCCCACTAGTAGTTTCCTTCAAAACTTAGAAATTCAACTAGCACATGAATTTAGTGGCCTACTAAAACAGGAGGAAGACTTTTGGAAATTAAAATCACGAATCCTTTGGTTAAACGAGGGCGATGCCAACACTAAATTTTTCCACATGACTACTCTACAGAGGCGTAGACGTAATCGCATTAACGCTCTCAAGGATAGTGTAGGAAACTGGACATTTGATCCTACACAAATTAAACAACAAATCTATTTATATTACAATCAATTATTTCAAACGACTCAATCCTCGAGCACCAATGTTCACCTTGGTTCAGCCACAAAAGCATCATTAACCATTGCTGACCAACAACAATTAGCAACTTCATTAACCATGTCAGAAATACGACAAGCCCTCTTTTCTTTTCAACCATTCAAGGCGCCTGGCACAAATGGGTTACACCCATATTTCTTCCAAAAATATTGGAAAGAAGTGGGCCACTCAGTTGTACATCTCTGTCACAAAGCTTTCAATCAAAATCAAATTCCACCAGAGATCAACAAAACCTACATGTGCCTAATACCAAACATAAAAAATGCGACTTCTATTACCCAATATCGCCCTATCAGTCTTTGCAACACAATATACAAATTGATCACCAAAATAATAGTGATTCGTCTCAAGCCATTCCTACATAAAATCATAGGACCCACACAATTTAGTTTCCAACAAGGGAAGCGAGCAACTGACAATGCAATCCTTGTACAGGAAATTCTCAATCACTTCAACAAAAAAAAAAAAAGGCAACACTGGCCAAATGCTACTCAAATTAGACTTGGAAAAAGCTTTTGATAAATTAGAATGGTCTTTTATCAAAAATACGCTTCATTACTTCAACCTCCCAAACACACTCATCTCCTTGATAATGTCATGTATTACAACGTCTTCAATCTCTATCTTGATCAACAACATGCGTACAAACTATTTTCAACCATCAAGGAGTATACGACAAGGGGATCCACTATCACCTTATATCTTTGTTATGTGCCTGGAACGTCTCTCCCGCAATATCTTCCAGTCAGTTGACTACCTACTATGGAAACCCATTCAATTATCTCACAATGGCCCGCAATTATCACACCTCTTCTTTGCAGACGATATCATCCTAATTTCTAAAGTAACTAATACCAGTTGTCACAATATCATTGACACTCTTAATACCTTTACGACTCTATCAGGCCAAACTATAAATTTCCAAAAATCAAAGATCTTTTTCTCAAGGAATGGCACTATTGAAGCCAAAAACTACATCCTCTCTTGCTTTAGCATGAATGAAGGCACCACTTTTGGCAAATACTTGGGTTTCCCAATGTTTCAAAAACGACCTACTAAATCCGATTTTCAATTCCTCCTAGACAACTTCAAAGCCAGACTTGCGGGATGGAAAACAAATTTCCTCTCATTGGCAGTAAGAACAACCCTTATTAAATCAACCCTTACTAGTCTGCCCAACTATATCATGTAATATATTGCAATTCCTAAATCTATTATAAAGAAAATGGAGCAATACATGCGCAATTTTCTTTGGGGCACTACTCCTCTCAAGAGGAAAATACATTTAGTCAACTGGAAACAAATAACAACACCAAGATTATTGGGAGGATTAGGCATACAGAGACTGGAACTAAAAAATAATGCTCTATTAGCAGGCCTATCCTGGCGACTCTTTCACTCACCCAATCAACTTTGGGCACACACTCTTTTACAAAAGTATAAGAATAATCCTAAAAAAGGGGGATTTTCTAATACATGGAAAAATATCATGTTGAGTTGGATGCACTGCCAACATGGAATCCAGTGGCAAATTGGTAGCAATTCTAACATAAGATTCTGGACGGACACATGGCTTGCTCCAAACACCACAATCAGATCACTCATAGCTGGTCCTATGCCTTCGAACCACCTTAGCAGGACTATAGCTACCTAACATATCTCACAATGGTTGGGATTGGGAAGAACTTCCCTTTCATTTTACGGATCACCTAAAAACATTATCAATAGGATACATGTGCCTACCTACGCCACTAATTTTGATACTCTATACTGGGGTTTAACACATCAAGGGAAATTTACTGTGCAATCAATTTATAATAAACTACTCCACCACTGCCTACCAACAGTATCCCAAACATCAACACCCCAATATGCTTGGATTTGGAAAATTCCGGTTACCTCTAAAATTAAAACGTTCTTATGGCTTATAATGCACAACCGTCTACCTACGAGACAATATTTGCATCATATAGGTATACTTTTAGACGATCGTTGCAAAATTTGTAATAGCGCACAAGAATCAATTAATCATATATTTCTAAACTGTCCAAACGTACATTCCATGTGGGCACAACTAGGGTTGACTGATGTTGTCAACCACATTAACAGATTATCACAACCTTCGGAATGGTTAATGCCTTTGATGAAGGCTAAAACCAATGCCATGCCTTACCGCATTAACAATCAAATTGTTCTTTCGTATACGCTATGGCACATTTGGCTTACTCGTAATGACAATAATTTTAATCATACCCAACACGAGCTATCTATCAAATTTGTCACTAACCAAGCCCTGGAATTTACTTACTTGGCCACCAAACTGAAATCAAAACCAAACACCATTACTACAGCCTATAAAATGGATCCCTCCGAAACCAAATTACTTCAAGCTAAATACTGATGGAGCAGCTTCCTTAGCAACTAACAAAGCAGGTATAGGGGGGCTCATTCGTGATTCAGAAGGAAATTGGATTATTGGATTTACAGGTAACATCAACATCACAACCAGCATTCATGCAGAATTACAAGCCCTCTTTCATGGGTTGGAATTGGCAACCACTCACCGTTTGGTTCCACTGGAAGTAAACGTTGATGCGTCAGAGGTACTAACACTGCTAAAAAACAATAACATGCATTACACTAATCTTATCTCTGACTGCAGGCACCTCCTGGACCAGCTGCATAGTGTCACAATTGCACATATCTACAGAGAGGAAAATGAGGTGGCCGATCGATTAGCTAAAGAAGGTTGCAGCATGGCACCAACTACAAAACCTAGTGTTTTTGACGTGCCACCAGATTTTGTCAGCATCACATTACAACTGGATCGAGCAGGAGCCATACGCTATAGGAAGAAAACATGCATAACCACTGAACAGGCCCCGGATATGGAAACAGACATTTTTGTTGACCACGATGACGGACATGCAATCACAACTACCAATGGCGTTACTATAGTAGAGAACTTCATTGGGTCAACTGATCAGACCTTTTTTGGAAAAAACTTATGTCATCATCCTCAGTGTAATAGCCAACTATGTAGCGCTACTAATACGATGCACACCATGCATCACCCTCTCTGTAGTAACTCTTTTTAGTTTAATGCAATATTATCTTTCGTACCCAAAAAAAAAAAGAATTACGTACGTTTAAATTTTATTTTCATATTTTACTTAAATAAAATGAAAAGATATAATTTTTCCTGTAATGACAAATTTTTAAGATTATTTATTTACTTATATTATTAACTGTTAAGTAAATTTATTCATGTCCTTATTCGTAATTTGATACTTAAAAGCACTTTTTGAAAAACTTGGCCAAACACAAATTATTGCTCAAAAGTGCTTTTCAAAGTGATTAGCCAAACACAAACTGTTTCTCTCCAAAAGTACTTTTTTCAAAAGCACTTCTCAAAATAAGTTTTAGATATAAGGATAAAGAAGGTGATTGGCTATTTGTTAATATTTTATCCCCTTCTATGTACTAGTACTAAATTATTGTTCATTAACTTAGAAAAGATAAAGAAAAAAAAACAAGTTGACCACTAAATACAGGATATTACACTATGTTGAATTCAAAGAGAAAAAAAAAATAAAATGAAAAAAGAGAACTGGTGTTGGGTCTCGAACCCAGGTCTTCTAGTGAGGGAGGACATTATGCAACTTATTAAACCAACGGAGCAGTTCAGCTTTTCTGCTTGAGGGCGCCACATCAAAATTATTTGAGGGGTATACGGTTTTTGCCGAGACTAGCGGGATCGGGTGACCCCTCTCATCTCCATGTAGGTCCGCCTCTGTTTACCCGGAGGCACTTATGCTAGGCCCTCCAACAATTATCCATTGCCAAAAATGAATGAGTGAGACCAAAGCTCAAAGTCAGCATGTGATGATAGTATGGGATACTACTGGACAAAAATGTTGAAAAATATCAAAGAAAGTAGGAGATAAAACTGTCAAAATAGTCAGAGCTCCAAACAAAGTACCTTAGGACAAAGTAGAGAAAGTTGCTCGATATCTGCCACACTGGCTTGAAATCCAAACGGACATAGATGATCAAGTGCTCCCTTCAGACTAGAGTAGGTAACTTGTACCTGCTGAAGTTGCAAGGAAGCAGAATAAACGTTTAAAAAAGAAAACACTTTACTTATACTCTTCAACCACGTTGGGCACCCACACGAATCACTAAAACTTGAACATGGATCAACCGCATTGTCCTTTCTGTTGGCTTCCTTACAAGCGCAGTCACCTGAACCAGGGTTGGTAAAACAATTTATAGACGCTAAAACCTGAACAAATATCTTAGCTTTCTCGTCATCCATGTCATTGGTAGATGATTTTAGTATGCTCAAGACTAGCTCATCTGCATATCCTTCCATCTTGTCATTCTTGACGCTTCTCTTGCGCTTTACCTGTGAAGAACAATTTGCCGGAACACTGCTATTGTGTGTTGCATCCAACCGAAGTTCGGTCTGATTGTCGTCCGCAGAGATGCCGCTCAAGTAAGACAAGTCTTGCATCATGTCAGACCATGCTGCCTCCGCCTGTTTCAGAGTTGAGCCACCAACTAGGATAGTTGAACTTGTAGGTGTCTCGGTTTTCTTGTTCTGTTGTCTGTCTTTCTTTGTATAGGGAACAAGTACCAGAAATTCCCCACTTACAACTGAATGGTCACTTACCTTACTCTCTAAACCCAATTTCACACCCTGATTATAAAGTATACCGCACAAGATCAACATCAAAAAATAATACTAAAATTTTGCTTTCTGCTAGAAACTAAATTTTTGTATTTCAATAATTCTCAGGCAAATAGGAGAGGAATGGAAGAAATTACCTTGAGAAAAAGATGGAAATTTGGGGAATTTGAAGCGGGAGGGAAAGTTTGCTTGAGGAGTTGCTTGAGTTCTTGAATGGTTTTGTCCGGTGAAACGGAGACGATTACGGATTCGCCCATTAGGCTACGCACTTCCAAACTTGTCTCTGATTCTTCCATTTGCTCCGCTCTTGAAATAGACTGATATTGGGCGATGGCCGTTGAGAGGGAGTAGCAAAGACCTAATATTTGGCGGGGGAGTTGATGCTCACGTGCGATCTCCGGCTCATGCACGTGATCTCTTCCTGTCTCGCCGACTTCTGCCACTCGTAATTTTCCTCAATTCTCTTTTTTATCCCTTTCTTTTCACCAAACGAATTAGAAACAAGGGCGATTTGACTTAAAATCAAAAAATATAAAAGGTATTATTACTTTTAGCACGCGCCAAAAATTATTTATATTCGATAGCCAAAAATTGTATAAAATTTATATAATTTTTATATATAATGTATATATATATACAAATATATATATTTTTTCGATAAATATTTTGAGAGTGGCTATATAATATTATTTTTCCATTATAAAGGGATAGAAAAAAAATGAAAGAAATATATAAGACGGTAACCTAAAAAAATAAAATTACTAGTCGTTCCAAGATCATCAAATTTCCCCAAAGAGACAAATTTGATTGTGAAAAAAATTCCAACTACAACTGTGTAAAATTACTTTGTAGAAATGTCTACCTATTCATTGGAAAATTATTTTTCCCCTTTAACTTTGTTTAAAAAATAGAACTTGCCAATTTTCATCTCAATTCAGTTTGTAAATGTCTATTTTACCCTACAAATTATACTAGCACTCTTTCGATTCAGAAATTGTTATGTAATGGTATTCTTACTTTTGAATTTATCTTATTTAGCTCACCTATATGAAAAATTATTTCTGTACTGAAAAGAGTAAATAAGTATTAATCAAAAACTATTAAATTTGAATAATGAAAGAGTTCAGAGAAACAGAATAAAGGTTAGAAATATAAAATTGCATGTATTGATAACTTTACAATGATAATCAAAACTCAAAAATCTATTGACGAAACTTAAATATAAAAGAGATGGAACAACTAAAATACTTGGTACACATAACATTAAAATTACTATATTGAAGAAAACAGTGGATCAGAATTTACGACAAATTTACAAGAAGACTTAAGACTTCTTGGTAACGTAAAGAGCAGAATAGAAACGATAGAAGGGAAAATTTTCTATAGCTTAAAGTTGGTTGAGCATTTAATTTTTCGTGTGAAGCTGGAGGGAAAAACAACCCATTCGAAACCACGTAGTATTAAGTAGGTGTTTGGACATAAAAATTATAATTTTTGAACAAAAGTAGCACTTAAAGTTAAGTTGAAAAATGGTATTTGAATTTGAAATTATGTTTGGACATGCATTTTACTTGAAAAAATATTGCAGTTTTGTGAGTAGGGAATTTTTATTTTTATTTTTTTGAAAATTTTGATTTGAAAAACTCATTTTCGAAAAAAATTCAAAAACTTGTAAATTTTTATGGACAAACACATTTCTAGAAAAAAAAATCAAAAAAAGAGAAAATTTGTTTTATGGACAAATGGGTCCTAAAAAGTGTGATACACTTGCATGGATAAGTCTTAAATGAGAGTGAAAAAATTATTTTAGAAATGTCCGTCGAAACAAGAAATATAAATAAATAAAAAGAAGAGACAATTAATAACCAATTAAAGGTAGGGATTAAATTGTAGAGACTTCCCTATTGTAGGAAGAACTTAACATATACATACAATTTACCAATTACGGACAGGGGCGTATCTGAGTCTTAGGGTATGGGTTTACGCGAAGTCATACTTCTCTCCCTGAACTATGTATAATAATGTTATATTTTTTGAAAATTGTTTAATTATATGTGTGTGAACCCATGCTCAAAGACTCTTATGGTGCAATAATCATTGGGTGCACCTCTACGAGTGAAATTGGTGGTTCAAATCTCACTCCGGATGGTCTTGTTTTCAGTATAGAGTATAGATATATACGTGAAAATCACTAAAAATTTTAAAAGATTATAATTTTGAACCTATAATTTCAAAAATGTAGTAGGTACATGGTAGATACTAAAGTTAAACTCGTCAAATATAAATTCTAAATCTGCATCTTCACAATAGTGCACACATGCTCTTGAAATCCTGGATCCGCCTCTGATTACGGACCAAATTAAAAGAAGATTTTACAAATCTAGCAATGGACATTTTTAAAACAGTAGGAATATAAAGCGCACACACTTTTTTTGAACTTTTGAAATAGCTCGACTCAATACCATCGAGAAGTATAGAGTTCACGAGAATATGGTGATCCAAACACTGTAGCATTAAAAGCAGTATTTTTTTTTTCTTTTCTTCTATATTTGGATTTGGATTTGGATTCTATTATCTCTTTTGGGCTGACAAACAAAGTGTAGGAAAAAAATTAAAAGTGAGTGTGAGACGTTGTGTTCTTGAAAGTTACCATATATATCTCCACGTTTTTACTCCCATTATAGCATGTTAGAGGAAATCATAACCGACTCTATTAATTAATCATTATGGGATGGGATATATACAACTGTAATTCCCACTCTTCATGCTCCCATGTCTTCATTCTCCTTTAATTCTTTTTTCAAATTCAAAAATCCCATAATTCCCTCTCCTTAACATTCTCTCTTTAAGGAAAAAACTTCGAATAACAGCTCCAAGAAAGAATGAGCAGTCCATTCACAATAACCAGGCTTGTAAGGTGGCGAATTAAAGATTGGGTGTCTTGTTTCTATGCTTGCAGGTTCCCCTTAGGTAATTACCTAACTCTAAAGCTTCAATATTTTTTTCTGCTCTTGTTATTTTTTCTTTTACTTTAATTGATATATATATAGTACATTTTTGGTAGAGGAAGAAAAAGATATGTTTTGTGCTATGTCGCCTCAAAAACCGAGTAGAAACATGGTTTTCGACCCTATTGGTGATCATAGCAGAAAGAAGAACAGGAAAAAGTTGAAAAAGAAAACGGAGAAGAGGAAAGAATTTGTTGAAATTTCAGCAGAAGGGAAGGCTGAAGAGGGAGGCAATGACTCAAGCTGGCCTCGTTTCTCAGAAGAGGATTACATAGTATTTTGCTTTGAAGATGATGGAGGAATACATATAGTGGAAGATAAAAAGTCGGAGAAATTACAACAGAAAGTTGATCATGTTAACTTAAGCCCAAGGCCTGTTTGTAGGAAGGTTGGTGATTAACTCTTCTAATTTACTTTCATTTTATAATAATTTTCTGTGGGTTGAATTTGGAATATCATTATTAACGGTATAGATAATAATACATAATTCGATTGAGACTAGTAATGTCTAAGCATGGTCTAACTTTTTAATATGACTTAAAATTGCGAGAATAAGTATTAATAAGACACTTTTTTTTGAACTCTTGTAAAAGCAGCTTAATTATGTAGAGAATGGACAAGAGTTCCATGATCACCGTCAAAAGAACAAGGTCAGTCCAGATGGAGAAGATAGTTATGGTACAACTGAAGAAGATAATGATGAAAAGGTAAAGTCCTTAAGACAAGTTCCGTTATTTTTTGTATCTTTTTTTACTCCGCTTAATCAACAATATAATGTTCTCACTTATTCTTTACCAAAACCTTCAACCTGTCAGTTGGTAATGAAAATTACTGTAGCACTTAAAAAAATCTCACTTTCTTTCTATTTAGAATAGAAAACTACTGATAAAATCTGTCAATAGTAGCATAATCACACTACTCCGCTGTCACAACTTTAGAAATAACATTATGTTGTTATTGGCAGGGTGAGGGAAAAGGGAGCAACGATATGGAAGAGGAATGGCCACCGGCTGTGGTCGATAAAGAGATCAGTCACATAGGTGATGTTAGTGAAAGCAAGACGACTCCATCTGCGGAATCAAGTGAGTCTAATGATCACTCTAATGGCAGCACTGGTTCCTTTGCCTTCCCTGTGTAAGCATCCCTTTTTTTTCTTCTTATTTTACTCTTATGTATGTTGTAAAAAAATTTGCATTATAGTTGTTACTTATTAATTTGTTTTAGCAAAATATGGCTAAAATTGCAGTTTGGGCTGGGAATGGATGGGCAGTCCAGCTCAAATGCCGAAACCAGAGGAAGACCCACGTTACGGGAAGCATAAGTCTTGGACATGTGTGCGTCATCCCTGTTGCAGATTTTGATACCTTTTCCTCCCCCTTTTCCCCCCTACGAGATTTTCCTGTTGGATTCTCAAACTGTTAAGAATATACATTGATCAACCTTTTGTCCTTGTTATTACATTTTTCTTATTTCCAGCAACAAAACCGAGTAATGGGAAGGTCGAGAGATTTTTTTTTTTTTTTTTAATAAGTAACGTCCGACAACACTATTCTGAATTCGAGCACATTACTCAAAAAAAGAACATTCCATAGCAACAGAGAGCTTCTGTATATTGGTAATCAATCGTGGACATATTTCTTGTACAATTAATGGAGAAGTTTACTGTGACCATAAATTATTTAAACAGCATCAATTTGCACAGTAATAGAACAAACTAAAGCAGTCAATTTCCCAAGCAGAATCCATGTTTATGTTCTCAGAACAAGTGACTGCAGATATAATCTTGCTTTGGCAGCTGCAGAAAAAGATGCTTCATCTTGATTTTCTTTAGCAGCAGCAATTGCTGCAACATATGCTTCTCTTGCCACCTCCAGTTCCTGCATTCCTGTTTCGTGCGGGTGATCCTGTACAAAACGAATTTCAGATTTACAAATCCGAAATAAACTAGTAGAAGCTGAGAAGATAAATATATCAAGTAAATTCCTTTATAGCTTGACCTAGCAAGAGATTGCGCAAGGGGCGGGGGGGCAAGAGACCCTTGACAAAATAAAACGAAGTTTTAATAGCATTCAAGAAAACAGGTGTGGAAGGTTAGCTTACTGTTTCAATGTTCTTGTCGCATAAGTAAGGGATGACATCATAATCTTCAGCTAAAGACCTGGAACCATTCTTTGTCAATTTTTTAACAAACTGCATGAACCATGCTACTTCTTGCCGAACCACCTCTAGATCGTTCTGGAGTTTCTCCACTTTCTTGCTGGAAGTCATCGCTTCCCATTCCAACTTCTCCACAGCTGCTTGCTTGTCAGCTAACTTAACCTAAGGAGAGCAAAAAGGAAGACATCATGTTGGGGGTTTACCCCTGAAAATCTGCATACAAACTAAGCAGTGATCTAGTAATAGAGGAGCCAGTCTCAAAGTGCAGTAATGTGAAATTTTACAGCCTCAGGAAAATTAACCAGAACGTATTGATTGAAACTTCTGGTTGGCATTTACTTCCTGATACCCAACAGAAAGCAAAGGATATGAAAATATAACTAGTCCTAAGTGATCTCTGTTTCTTAGTCTGTCTAAAACAGCCAAAGTAGAGCCAAATGTTTAAGAGGGTAATTTAGTGACCTTTAAGTTAAGCCATGCAACACACTTCTAGAAAAAATTGCATTTCAATTTGGGGGTTGGGGTTGGAAAGGGCGTAAGCTGACATTATATATTCACCTTTGCATCAGAGAGTTGCACTTGAGTCGATTTGAGTAAAGAGTCCTTTTCAGCATATTCCTTCTTCATTTCATCTAGTTTAGCACAAATAGAAGCCATTTCATTCTTTGAGATCTCAACTTCCTTCAAAAGTTCATCTTTCTCCAATAATTTCTTTTGCAGATCTTCCACTTGGTCCCTCAAAGCCATCAATTCTTCTCTATCTTTTTCTAAAAAAGATGACCTTGAGGAAATCATTGAGAAGTTCTCAGTGCATCCATCTTGGTTACCGCCAACATTTTTATTTTGGTCCCTATGCTTTTTTGTCGCAGTTGATTGAGCTGCATTCCTTCCTTTTGCTTCAGACGTCTGCAGCAGTCATCAGTGTTAGCATCTCTAATGGACCAAAAGAAAGCATGCTCGTTCTCATACAATTAGGGTATAAACAAACAAACAAACTTGTTTAGCACGGACAACCTTACAGAGAAGAATATGCAAGCAATCAGAAGTTAATTTCACATACACAACTAATACAAGTATCATATTTGGTCAGCTCTCAGCTAGGACGAAGTTGACTGCTTATTTATAGTAGCAAATTGATGGAAATGGCTTCACCTACTACCTGAGACAAGATATCGAGCGGAAGGAGAGAAATAGTACATTAAAGAAATTGTTATAGAGTAAGATAAACTTCCTTTTAACTCTTTTTTATTTTATTTTTTATGAGTAAAATTGTAGATATTGATGTAGTATGAGTTATAACCTCAAATAAAACATTACTATTAGAGGCTAATACATCATGCCACTTTTCTCTTGCATCAGCATATCCAAGTTTCATGGCAACTGTAGCCACCAAAGTTGGATGCATATAGGATGCTTTCCTTTTAATGCAAACTCTAATTTAGTCTGTGTAGAGGAATCCCCAATTTTGATTCGTGCTGGCCTGTCATGAACCTGAACAATGCCTGCCGTTATTGTTCCATACAAATAGTTATTACTCCTCAAATCAATGTGAAGAATTTTTATATTATATTAATTTTCTAGGCTCTCTCAACCTTCGGATTGCCATTGAAATGGTAACTAACATGTTGAGCCTTGTACTCCAGCCTCTAATTTGCCCATCTTTTAACTATAGCCTAATTGCAGATCCCAAAAGAAGGATGTCCCCTACAATATTATCAGTCAATTGAGCATTCAGTACAAGCTGAAAAACGCGATAAATATAACAAGGAAGACTGAAACATCTATAAAAACAACCCAATTGAAAGACGCAATCACAATAAAAAGTACTCAAGCGAATACCGGAATCGACAAACTGACTTATATCGCATTATTTGTAATCGAGAACCACCCTAATATACTTTATCTAAAAACAAGCACCCTGCATAGTATATAATAATTTACGTTCTTAGTCTTTTGAAGAAACTACTTCCCAGATGGAAGCAGCTTTTCACTACAGTTGCAAGAATATAGAGAAGACGGATTGTAAGGAATCGCATAAGTAATTTGCAATACTGCAATTTGTGGTCACTTGTTTGAACTTTTTCATGTTTTGCTTGATTTGTGACAACTTCTATCTCCCAACGGATTTCTCTATCTCGATATGACGAAGAAGCCTGCAGATTAACTCAAATTGTTTTGATGGAATGCAAATCTTATGACTTCTATGAACTATATTAGTTACTCCTATACGATTACCTGAATAGAGTGTTTGCAATGGCCTGTGAGGCACTCGTGAGAAATTCTATTGCACCTCTTCTATCTAAATTGATTCCCCCATCGCACCGGGAAAAAAAATGTGAATTTATCTCTTAGTATCATTCCTCTATATCAGGGTTATCCTTATTCGTGGTAATTAGACTGAGGTGGCACGAAAGCAGGATGGTGAATTTAGTAGAAAAGGAATATACTTGCAATCATCATGTGCCATTGCACCCCTATCTTGTCTAACCCAATTTATATTCTTGAAAAGTCTCATGCTAAAACTTGACTGACTTTGCCCAACATCAAATTCAACCTGATGTCAACCAAGCCTCTCGTTTATAAATGAGCCCTATCCTACCCAAGAGATCAACTTATGTTAGTTATTGTTTGTCTCCGCCTAGCTGAAACATAAAACTTACTTTCCTTAACTCATTAGAAACCAACAGAAGATTCTCTCCAGTTTGGTTTCTGGAGCATGTCCAAACCAGCCGGAAGCACTGATTTCAAA
Source organism: Nicotiana tomentosiformis (assembly GCF_000390325.3). Classification (NCBI taxonomy): domain Eukaryota; kingdom Viridiplantae; phylum Streptophyta; class Magnoliopsida; order Solanales; family Solanaceae; genus Nicotiana; species Nicotiana tomentosiformis. The sequence continues at coordinate 124,701,402 of NC_090814.1, read as the reverse complement.
GTAGCAACACTGTAACATTTCTAACATTTCTAGTATCTCACTTTCTCTCATGGAGACACACGAAGAGACAAAGAATGGACCCAAATAAATGATATTTGGTGAAATCCAGAGAGTTTGACTTTCAAAGAGTCTATCACAATTAGAAAGCAGGGCAGAACCATAAAACCAAAGGTGCCATGTGTTCAAAAATATATCTGGATCCATATTGCCATCGAACCAGGAAATAGCTTGGTGAAAGTACTCTTAACAATACTTGAATAGACATTCAATCACTAGTTCAAGGAGACCTAAGTGAAAACTGGGTCTGAGAACCAAGAAAAACTTAAATTTCAGTTGGGTTTAGACAGCTTATTGGACTTAAAGCAAATCGCATCCTACCTTATACTTTGAAGCTACTGAAGAGATGGCAGTAAAGTAAGGCACTTCACAGAACATGTTCAGTATAGAATTTGAAGCATTCGTTGGAAAAATGGACAATGTACTTAATATTCTTTACTTTTCTGATACGACACTATTATCAACTTGAAATCCTGAAAAAAGATATATGCATACAAGAATTGAATTACTACTCCTATTAGCCATAAAAAAAAATTACAGCTCAAGGTAAGTCAAAATTCAGTCCACCAGCACTTTACTTTGCTGTATCTTTAAACCTAATTGCCAAAGTCCTAATCTACCAAAAGCTGCAATTTCTTACCTAAAATGTTGCCAGGAAGGTAAAGCATTAATTAAGTTTCATCAACTCAAGCCTCATAATGTTCTAGGAAATGAAGAAGGAAAATTCGTTCCAATAAAGGAAGAGTTTCCAGGGAACTGGGGTTTATTAAACATTGCTTCTATTTCTATATACAAACACTAAAAAAGAAATTTACACACGGAAGACTATAATTACCAAGCAATTTGAAACTCAGACAGCAGATAATTTTAATACAAATACACGAAAGATCACAGTAGAATCATACCATTTCTAGATTTAAGACTAAAAAAGATGCCCGGTTTTGGGGAGCGAGGGGGGAAGGGGGGTGTAGGGGGGAGGAACTACCTTCTTGTAAAGCGACTCTTTTGAAGGCGTTTTAGTGTAGGTCATTGATCCCCTTCTAGTAAATGAACTCTTCGCCTTTCGATCCTGTAAGAAATCACATGAAAATTTCAAAATTTACATCCCGATAAGAATAACTTGGCGCAAGTAAAAAAAACAATAGGTTCAAGAGAGGGAAAAAGTTACAATGAGGGACTGAACAAGAGGAACGATCTCGACGAGGTCATTGAAGAGCATGCGGTCAACATTTCCAGCAGCCGAATTAGAGAGAGAAGAATCAGTTCGCCGGAGAGTGGGGGAGCGGTCTTCGCCGGAAAGCCAAGACCTGGAGTCAGCTCCGCCACCGAAACCGCCATTGTTGTTGTCCTGCAAATCCAACAACTGCTGGGCCTCATACATTATCGGAGATGAATATCAGTAGACAGATTTGTGATTTTTGAGAATTTTGAAAATTGAAATGCCTTTGATTTTGCTGTGACTTTAAAAAGAAAGTTTTGCTCACTTTTTGCCCTTTTTTAAAATTCCTTGCTCTTTCCAGGCTACATTTTCAATCTGCGTTAAGGGACGTTACAACTAAAAAAAAAAGAAAGGTAAAATTACTAAAGTACCCATTGATTTCTAAGTAATTACGGTTCAAACTCTCGATCAGGGCCAAACGCTGACCATACTATATGCCGGCCGGCCTCTTTTCTCCAAATATAATTTTAGCTCTTCGTTTAAATAAATATGGCCTTTAAATGGAACAAAAAATGAAACAAATCAATTATAAGATCTTCAAAGGAAAGAAAATTGATGAATCACCATGTTATAAATAGGTAAATGCAAAACATGCTGGCATGTTATTAGAATCACCAAACCTATACTTAATTAGGCTACCTTTTCAATTTTTATTCTTGTCGGCTCCTAATGTAGGTTTTACTTCTAACTTCTACCTAGCTTAGGTGCTACTCCCTCCGTGTCATAATATGTGTCGTGGTTACTAAAAATATTTATCTCAAATTATTTGTCATTTTAGAAGTTCAAGACAAAATATATTATATTTTTCCTTTTTTATCCTTAATAATTAATTATCTTAGAAGACTACAAACACATTACTTATGGATAATTTTATTCAAATACCAAGAATATACCTTGTAATCTTAAACACTTTAATCATGTTTATACTAATGCAATCAATATTTTAAATACCAAAGTTCTTTATAAAGTATATTCAAACTTTTGAAGTTCTGCTAGAGTACACGTAATGAAAGAATATAAAGAAAATGGAGATGAAGTGAAAACTCAATTGATCATTGAAGATTCAATACATTGTGAAGTTGAAGCCAATGTTAAGAATACTTGGCTCTGTATTTAAATTCAAAAACAATTGATTCACAGAAGACGTTCTAACTCTTTGATGGGTAAATTCAATATTTTGGTCAGGAATAGTTTCTATAGTAATATTTAGATCAGGAATTTGTGGTCTAACACCATTAGCAACATGAAGTTCACCTGGCATATTTAGATATATTTGGATCAATGGAAATTGATAACTTTGTGTTGGATCCATGTTCATTTTAACAATTTAGTGAAGCATTCTTTTTTATAGAAATTTTTAGGTGGGGAATGTTAAATTTTCGAATGGGACTAAAGTAACTTTCAAGTTGAATTTTTTGGCTCCACAATAGTTTTAGTTGGAAATTTTTTGTTCGAAGGAAAAATGAATGCCATTTAGCTGTTGGAAGAGTTTGCACTACTAATTTGTTAATTATCCTAGATGTCTCTTCATATATTTATAAAGCAAATCAATTGCATTCACATTTAGTAAAAATATGGATAATGTCATTGATGGAGATGACACATAAATTAAGAAAATATTTAATAAGGGTAAAGTAGTCAAAAACTATTCTTTCTTAAGGGGCGTGCACAAGAGATTCACGACACATATTATGAGACGGAGGGAGTACATCATTAGACGCTTCCAACTTCAGTTTAGTAAAATTTACTAGGAAGTCGCATTTATGTAATCATTTATATGTCGTCTTTGAGTAAGTACGGTTCATAAGATACATTTCGTAAATGCGACTAAATCGAATTCTTAAATACGACTTATAAATTGTATTCCTACAATGCGACTTATAAATCATATTATTCAAATGAGATTAAAGCCTTGTAATACGTGAGTTTAACTTCTGTGTTGATAGTAAATTGTGTGTTGATAGTAAATGAATTTTATACAATATCAATTTAAAACTGTAACGACCCGGCCGGTCGTTTCGAGAGTTGTAACCCTGTTTTTCCCATTCCTACTTCTTTTTGTGTTATTCAACTATATTATGTTATATCGGGTTAGTTGGTTCGAGTCCGGAAGGAACTCGGAGTGAAATGAGACACTTAGTCTCATAATTGAAAATTTTAAGTTAGAAAAGTGGATCGAATATGGACCTATATGTAAACGACCTCGGATTTGAATTTTGATGATTCCAATAACTCCGTATGGTGATTTTGGGCTTAGAAGCGTGTCCGGAATATTATTTGGGAGTCCGTAGAAGAATTAGGCTTGAAATGCCGAAAGTTTTATTTTTGAGAAGTTTGACCGGGGGTTGACTTTATGATATCGGGGTCGGAATCCGATTCTAAAAATTAAAATACCTCTATTATGTCATTTAGGACTTGTGTGCAAAATTTGAGGTCAATCGGATGTGATTTGATAGGTTCCGGAATTGTTTGTAGAAATTAGAAATTTCAAAGTTCATTAGGCTTGAATTGGGATGTAATTCATGGTTTTTTGCGTTGTTTGAGGTGATTTGAGGATGCGACTAAGTTCGTATGATATTTTAGGACTTGTTGGTATATTTGGTTGAGGTCCCGAGGGCCTCGGGTGAGTTTCGGATGGTTAACGGATCAAAAATTGAACTAGAACAACTGCTGTAATTTCCTTCTGTTGGAAATTGCTTCTGCCTAGAAATCGAGCCCAGATGTAAGCCCAGATCGAGCCCAGGGTCGAGGGTCACAGTCGAAGGCATGATCGAGTCCAGGGTCGAGGGTCACGGTCGAAGGCATGATCGAGCCCAGGGTCGAGGGTCACGGTCGAAGGCATGATCGAGCCCAGGGTCGAGGGTCACGGTCGAAGGCATGATCGAGCCCGGGTCGAAGGTCACGGTCGAAGACATGATCCAGCCCAGGGTCGAGGGTCACGGTCGAAGGCATGATCCAGCCCAGGGTCGAGGGTCACGGTCGAAGGCTGGGAAGAAGACATAATCGAGGGCCAGGACCGAGAACCAGGATCGAGGACCTCGATCGAAGGCCAAGATCGTGGCAGAACCGAGGATGTCTGGGCAGAATTATAAAAACGGGGGTTTCGTCCCATTTGCCATTTTTGACAAATTGGAGCTTGAGGAGAGGCGATTTTTGGATATATTTTCAAAAAAAACTTGAGGTAAGTCCCTTGTAATCATTTCTACTCCATAATATTGAATTATCCTCGAATAATCCGACTAGATTACATGATTTTGAGGTGTAAATCGGAGATTGGAACTTAGAAATTTGGAAATAAGATTTATAGATTTGAGGGTCGAGTTGAGGTCGGATTTTGATAAAATTTATATGGGTAGACTCGTGGTTGAATGGGCTTTCGGATTTTGTAACTTTTGTCGGGTTCCGAGACGTAGGCCCCACAGGTAATTTTTGAGCCAATTTCAGGTTTTGGTCTAATTTTGAAGCTTTTCTTGTGAAATTCATTCCATTAGCGTATATTGATGGTATTATATTGATTGTGAATAGATTTGGAGCATTTGGAGGCAGAGTCCAGAGTCAAGAGCATTGCGGGGTAGAGATTTGACCGGTTTGAGGTAAGTAACGATTGTAAATCTAGTCCTGAGGGTATGAAACCCCGGATTTTGTATCATTCTACTATTTTTAGTGACGCATATTCTAGGTGACGGGCGTGTGGGCGTGCATTGTTGGGGATTTATGACTTGATCCGTCCCGTAGTAACTGTAAAGTTGCATACTTTGTTGAAACCATTGATACTTATATGATTTAGAAAGATTTTATGTAAATTTGGCTGAATGTCATGTTTGGGCCTTGCGCCAATACTGTTTGGACCCTCAGGGGCTGTTTCGTATCATCCTCTCACTGTTTTCGATTGAAAATCTATACTCAGTCATGTTTATATTTGTTTACCGCATAACTCAGTTTTATGACTCTATTTTGATGCATATAAATGTTTTGGGCCGAATGCCCTATTTTACTGGAATGCCCGAGGGCTTGATTTGTGAGGATGAGTGTGGATCGGGGCTGCCCGCCTGCAGCATACTTGTGACTGAGTGAGGCCGAGGGCCTGATTGGTGAGGATGAGTGTGGATCGGGGCTGCCCGCCTGCAACATACTTTATTATTATCGCACGTGAGTTGTCCGTGCAGATTATAGCGCTTGGGCTGAAGGAGCCCCTCCGGAGTCTGTACACACCCCCAGTGAGCGCAGGTACCTACTGAGTGCGAGTGCCGAGTGCTGAGTGACTGGGAGGCATGAGTGATTGTGAGGTATGCCCGAGTGACAAGAGTAATTGTGAGGTATGCCCGAGTGGCACGAGTGATTGTGAGATTTGCCCGATGGGCTGTTTATGATTTTATCATTTTGCTCACCTTTGCATTGAGTCTTTGTTTGAAAAACTGTTGGAAAAATATCTTTAAATGATTTTTACTGGAACTGGGTTTAAACGAGATGTTTGATTCAAATCCTGATTTTTAAAATCATGTGGTATTTTACTAAGATTTCCTGATATGAACGTTATATGTTTTACTTCTCGTCACTACTGCTTAGTCTTTATTTATTGTTGTTACTTACTGAGTTGGCATACTCACGTTACTCCCTGCACCTTGTGTGCAGATTCAGGTATAGCTAGACACGGTAGCGGTTATTGAGTGTTATAGTTGCAAATTTTCTTGGAGATAGTAAGGTAGCTGTTTTGCGATCGCAGTCCCTGTTCTTCTCCCTCTTATCTTTCTCTATTAGTATTTAGCTATTTTTCAGGCTGAGTTAGCCTTGATATTGTTAGACAGATTATAGTAGAAGCTCATAACTAGTGACACCCCGATGTCGGGCTTTTCTTTTCCGCACTTCTGTTTTTCTTTGATTTGAACTCTTTAAATGGAGGTTTTTACCTTGAAATTATCTTTGAAATGAAAATATCGTTTTGTTTTGGAAATGAGTCGGCTTGCCTAGTTCCACGATAGGCGCCATCACGACAGGGGATTAGTTTTGGGTCTTGACAGATTGGTATCAGAGCCTAGGTTACATAGGTCTCACGAGTCATGATCGGGTTTAGTAGAGTCTTGCGGATCGGTACAGAGACGTATGTACTTATCTTTAGGAGGCTGCAGAACCTTTAGGAAACTCCATATTCTTGAATTCTTGTCGTGCAAATCTGTTGATTCTAGTAACTAAACATATGTTGTTTCATTCTCTCACAGATGGTGAGGACTCGTGCTACCGGTCAGGAGGGCCAGCTACCAGTACCACCAGCCAAGGCCGCGAGAGGCCGAGGCCGCGGTAGAGGCCGTGGTAGGGGCAGAGGTGCAGCCCGTACAACAATTGGGGCAGTACCTACAGATCCACCGGTTGTCCCAGATCAGGACCAAGTTCCAGTTGTTGATGCACCAGCTCAGGCACCACATGTGCTTATTATGATTCCAGGCCTTCAGGAGGCCTTAGCTCAGATTCTGACAGCGTGTACTGGCCTTGCTCAGGCGGTCTCTATTTCGACGGCCGCAACCACTTCTCAGGCCAGGGGAGGCACTCAGACTCCCGTCGCTCGCACACCTGAGCAGGTTATTCAGGGACTTCAGACACCAGAGGCACCACCAGCCTATCCGGTTGCTGTTGCTCAGGAATATGTGTTTCCTGCTATGCCTGAGGATGATCAGCGCAGGTTGGAGAGGTTTGGGAGACTTAAGCCACCACCTTTCAGTGGCAGAGAGAGAGAGAGGACGCTCAGGACTTTTTGGATAGGTGTTAGAGGATACTCTGTACTGCTGGTATTATGGAGACTTGTGGGGCCTCATTCACTACCTTTCAGTTTTCTGGGGCTGCACTCATATGGTGGGAGACTTACGAGAGGCGTAAGCCTGTTGGCGCAACACCCCTTACTTGGCAGTAGTTCTCCGTGGTCTTTTTGGAGAAGTTCGTGCCTCGATCCCGCAGAGAGAAGCTGCGTAGACAGTTTGAGCGGCTACGCCAGGGTGATATGTCTGTGATGCAGTATGAGATGCGGTTCTCCGAGTTGGCCCGTCATGCTATCTGGTTGGTTCCCACGGACAGAGAGAGGATCATGAGGTTTATTGATGGCCTCACTTATCAGCTACAGTTACTCATGAACAGAGAGCGAGTTTCGGGTGCTACCTTTGATGAGGTTGTCGACATTGCTTGGCAGATTGAGATGGTTCGCGGTCAGGAGAGGGTTAAGCGGGAGGCCAAGAGGCCTCGTGGTCAGGGTGGATTCAGCGGTGCTCTTTTTGGGGGTTAGTTCCAGCACGGTAGAGGTCGTCATTTCAGACAGGCTCAGTCAGCTCGGTCATTTCATCGGGGTGCATCATCTGGCTATGGTTCTCACAGTTCTCATCAGGTCCACTCATCACTTAGTGCCCTTCCAGTTCAGAGTTCGTCCCGTGCTCCACCTGTTCAGGGCTCTTCCATGCCAGGTTCTTCTACCAGTTATCCCGGTGCCATGGGTTCCCTTCAGTTTCCGCCGCCAGCACCAGGGAGTTATTTTGAGTGTGGGAAGCTTGGGCATATGTGGAGGCAGTGTCCTCGTCATCATGGAGGTCTATCTCAGTAGAGGAGTCAGCCTCCGACTACAGCACTAGCTACCTCACCACCCGCTCAGTCAGCTCGGGGTGGAGGTCAGTCAGCTAGGGGTCGCCCTAGAGGGGGAGACAGATCAGGGGGTGGTCAGGCTCGTTTCTATGCTCTCCCTGCCAGACCATATGCTATTGCTTCAGATGTTGTGATTACATGTATTGTCTCAGTTTGCTACAAAGATGCCTCAGTATTATTTGACCCTGATTCCACGTATTCATATGTTTCCTCGTATTTTGCCCATTTTCTGGATATGCCCCGTGAGTCCTTAGTTTCATCTGTACATGTATCTACTCCTGTGGGCGATACTATTATTGTGGACCGCATATATCGGTCATGTGGGGTGACTATTGGGGGTCTGGAGACCCGAGTGGATCTATTGTTGCTCAGTATGGTTGACTTTGATGTGATATTGGGTAAGGATTGGTTATCTCCATGTCATGCTATTCAAGATTGTCGCGCTAAGACAGTGACGTTGGCTATGCCGGGAATTCCGAGGGTTGAGTGGAGTGGTTCTATAGATTATGTACCAAGTAGGGTGATTTCATATTTGAAGGCTCAGCGCATGGTTGAGAAGGGTTGCCTATCTTATTTGGCTTTTGTGAGGGATGTTAGTGCAGAGACTCCTGTCATTTATTCTGTTCCGGTGGTACGTGATTTTTCGGATATGTTTCCTGCAGACCTACCGGGCACTCAGCCCATTTCTATTCCACCGTATCGTATGGCACCGGCGGAGTTGAAGGAATTGAAAGAACAACTTCAGGAACTCCTTGATAAGGGGTTTATTCGGCCTAGTGTGTCACCTTGGGGTGCACCGGTTCTATTTGTGAAAAAGAAGGATGGTTCCATGAGAATATGTATTGATTACAGGCAGTTGAATAAGGTCACAGTCAAGAACAAGTATCCTTTGCCTCGTATTGATGATTTATTCGACCAGCTTCAGGGAGCGAGGGTGTTCTCCAAGATTGATTTGAGGTCCGGTTATCACTAACTGAAGATTCGGGATTCAGATATTCTCAAGACAGCTTTCAAAACCCGATATGGCCATTATGAGTTTATGGTGATGTCTTTTGGGCTGACCAATGCCCCAGCAGCGTTCATGCATCTGATGAACAGTGTATTCCAACCCTATTTAGACCCATTCATCGTTGTATTCATTGACGACATCCTGGTGTACTCTCGTAGCCAGGAAGAGCACTCTCAGCATTTGAATGCTGTATTGCAGAGATTGAAGGAGGAGAAGCTTTATGCAAAGTTCTCTAAATGGGAGTTTTGGCTCAGTTCAGTAGCATTCTTGGGGCACGCGGTGTCCAGTAAGGGTATTCAGGTGGATCATAAGAAGATAGAGGCGGTGTAGAGTTGGCCCAGACCGTCCTCAGCCATGGAGATTAGGAGCTTTCTTGGTTTGGCGGGTTACTACCGTCGCTTTGTGGAGGGATTTTCATCTATTGCATCGCCCTTGACCAAATTGACCCAAAAGGGTGCTCCATTCAGGTGGTCGGATGAATGTGAGGAGAGCTTTCAGAAGCTCAAGACTGCTTTGACCACAACTCCAGTGTTAGTTTTGCCATCAGCTTCAGGTTCTTACACCGTGTATTGTGATGCCTCGAGGATAGGCATTGGTTGTGTTTTGATGCAGGAGGGTAGGGTGATTGCCTATGCCTCGCGCCAGTTAAAGACCCATGAAAAGAACTATCATATCCATGATCTTGAGTTAGCAGCCATTATTCATGCCTTGAAAATTTGGCGTCATTATTTGTATGGGGTTCATTGTGAGATCTATACTAATCACCGGAGTCTGCAGTATCTGTTAAAGCAGAAGGATCTTAATTTGCGTCAGCGGAGATGGTTGGAACTTCTTAAGGACTATGATATCACTATCTTGTACCATCCGGGGAAGGACAATATGGTGGCCGATGCTTTGAGTCGCCGGGCAGAGAGTTTGGGGAGTTTAGCCTATCTTCCAGCAGCAGAGAGACCTTTGGCATTAGATGTTCAGACCTTGGCAGGCCAGCTTGTCAGATTGGATATTTCGGAGCCTAGTCGGGTATTGGCTTGTATGGTCTCCAGGTCTTCTCTTTATGACCGTATCAGGGAGCGTCAGTATGATGACCCTCACTTGCTCGTTCTTCAGGACGGGGTTCGGAGAGGTGATTCTAGGGATGTGACTATTGGTGATGACGGGGTGCTGAGAATACAGGGCCGGATATGTGTGCCTAATGTAGATGGGCTTCGAGAGCTGATTCTTGAGGAGGCCCACAGCTTGCGGTATTCCATCAATCCAGGTGCCGCGAAGATGTACCAGGATTTGAGGCAGCACTATTGGTGGAGGCGGATGAAGAAGGATATAGTTGGGTTTGTGGCTCAGTGTCTAAACTGTCAGTAGGTTAAGTATGAGCATCAGAGACCGGGTGGCTTTCTTTAGAGGTTAGAGATCCCAGAGTGGAAGTGGGAGCGGATCACTATGGACTTTGTAGTTGGGCTCCCACGGACTTCGAGGAAGTTCGACGCTATTTGGGTTATTGTGGATCGGCTGACCAAGTCCGCGCACTTCATTCCAATTGGTACTACTTACTCTTCAGAGCGGTTGGCTGAAATTTACATCCGAGAGATTGTTCGCCTGCATGGTGTCCCAGTTTCCATCATTTCAGATAGGGGTACTCAGTTCACATCGCAGTTTTGGAGGGCCGTGCAACGAGAGTTGGGTACTCAGGTTGAGTTAAGCACAGCTTTTCACCCTCAGACGGACGAGCAGTCCGAGCGCACTATTCAGATATTGAGGGACATGTTGCGTGCTTGTGTCGTTGATTTTGGGGGTTCATGAGACCAGTTTCTGCCACTCGCGGAGTTTGCATATAACAACAGTTATCAGTCGAGTATTCAGATGGCTCCGTACGAGGCTTTGTATGGGAGGAGGTGTAGATCTCCGGTTGGATGGTTTGAGCCGGGTGAGGCTAGGCTCTTAGGTACAGACTTGGTCCAGGACGCATTAGATAAGGTTAAATTGATTCAGGAGCGGCTTCGCACGACACAGTCTAGGCAGAAGAGCTACGCGGATAGGAAGGTCTGTGATGTGTCTTTTATGGTTGGGGAGAAGGTTTTGCTGAAGGTATCACCCATGAAGGGTGTTATGAGGTTTGGGAAGAGGGGCAAGTTGAGCCCCCGGTTCATTGGGCCTTTTGAGGTGCTTCAGAGGATAGGAAAGGTGGCTTATAAGCTTGCCTTGCCACCCAGCTTGTCGAGTGTGCATTCAGTGTTTCATGTTTCCATGCTCCGGAAGTATATTGGAGATCCATCCCATATTTTGGATTTCAGCACGGTTCAGTTAGAGGGTGATATGACTTATGATGTGGAGCCGGTGGCTATTTTGGATTGGCAGGTTCGAAGGTTGAGGTCAAAGGATATAACTTTAATAAAAGTGCAATGGAGAGGTCAGCCTGTGGAGGAGGCCACTTGGGAGACCGAGCGGGAGATGCGGAGCAGATATCCACGCCTATTCGAGACTCCAGGTATGTTTCTAGACCCGTTCGAGGACGAACGGATGTTTAAGAGGGGGAGGATGTAACGACCCGGCCGGTCGTTTTGAGAGTTGTAACCCTGTTTTCCCCATTCCTACTTCTTTTTGTGTTATTCAACTATATTATATTATATCGAGTTGGTTGGTTCGAGTCCGGAAGGAACTCGGAGTGAAATGAGACACTTAGTCTCATAATTGAAAATTTTAAGTTAGAAAAGTGGACCGGATATGGACCTATATGTAAACGACCTCGGATTTGAATTTTGATGATTCCAATAGCTCCGTATGGTGATTTTGGGCTTAGGAGCGTGTTCGGAATATTATTTGGGAGTCCGTAGAGGAATTAGGCTTGAAATGCCGAAAGTTTTATTTTTGAGAAGTTTGACCGGGGGTTAACTTTGTGATATCGGGGTCGGAATCCGATTCTAAAAATTGGAATACCTCCGTTATGTCATTTAGGACTTGTGTGCAAAATTTGAGGTCAATCGGACGTGATATGATAGGTTCCGGAGTTGTTTGTAGAAATTAGAAATTTCAAAGTTCATTAGGCTTGAATTGGGGTGTAATTCATGATTTTTAGCGTTGTTTGAGGTGATTTGAGGATGCGACTAAGTTTGTATGATATTTTAGGACTTGTTGGTATATTTGGTTGAGGTCCCGAGGGCCTCGGGTGAGTTTCGGATGGTTAACGGATCAAAAATTGAACTAGAATAGCTGCTGCAATTTCCTTCTGTTGGAAATTGCTTCTGCCCAGAAATCGAGCCCAGATGTAAGCCCAGATCGAGCCCAGGGTCGAGGGTCACGGTCGAAGGCATGATTGAGCCCAGGGTCGAGGGTCACGGTCGAAGGCATGATCGAGCCCAGGGTCGAGGGTCACGGTCGAAGGTATGATCGAGCCTAGGGTTGAGGGTCACGGTCGAAGGCATGATCGAGCCCAGGGTTGAGGGTCACGGTCGAAGGCATGATCGAGCCCAGGGTCGAGGGTCACGGTCGAAGGCATGATCTAGCCCAGGGTTGAGGGTCACGATTGAAGGCTGGGAAGAAGACATAATCGAGGGCCAGGACTGAGAACCAGGATCGAGGACCTCGATCGAAGGCCAAGATCGTGGCAGAACCGAGGATGTCTGGGCAGAATTATAAAAACGGGGGTTTCGTCCCATTTGCCATTTTTGGCAAATTGGAACTTGAGGAGAGGCGATTTTTGGATATATTTTCAAAAAAAACTTGAGGTAAGTCCCTTGTAATCATTTCTACTCTATAATATTGAATTATCCTCGAATAATCCGACTAGATTACATGATTTTGAGGTGTAAATCGGAGATTGGAACTTAGAAATTTGGAAATAAGATTTATAGATTTGAGGGTCGAGTTGAGGTCGGATTTTGATAAAATTTATATGGGTAGACTCGTGGTTGAATGGGCTTTCAGATTTTGTAACTTTTGTCGGGTTCCGAGACGTAGGCCCCACAGGTAATTTTTGAGCCAATTTCAGGTTTTGGTCTAATTTTGAAGCTTTTCTTGTGGAATTCATTCCATTAGCGTATATTGATAGTATTATACTGATTGTGAATAGATTTGGAGCATTTAGAGGCAGAGTCCAGAGGCAAGAGCATTGTGGGGTAGATATTTGACCGGTTTTAGGTAAGTAACGATTGTAAATCTAGTCCTGAGGGTATGAAACCCCGGATTTTGTATCATTCTACTATTTTTAGTGACGCACATGCTAGGTGACGGGCGTGTGGGCGTGTATTGTTGGGGATTTGTGACTTGGTCCATCCCGTAGTAACTGTAAAGTTGCATACTTTGTTGAAACCATTGATACTTATATGATTTAGAAAGATTTTATGTAAATTGGGCTGAATGCCATGTTTGGGCCTTGTGCCAATGCTGTTTGGACCCTCAGGGGCTGTTTCGTGTCATCCTCTCACTGTTTTCGATTGAAAATCTATACTCAGTCATGTTTATATTTGTTTACCGAACTTAGTTTTATGACTCTATTTTGATGCATATAAATGTTTTGGGCCGAATGCCCTGTTTTACTGGAATGCCTGAGGGCTTGATTTGTGAGGATGAGTGTGGATCGGGGCTGCCCGCCTGCAGCATACTTGTGACTGAGTGAGGCCGAGGGCCTGATTGGTGAGGATGAGTGTGGATCGGGGCTGCCCGCCTGCAACATACTTTATTATTATCGCACGTGAGTTGTCCGTGCAGATTATAGCGCTTGGGCTGAAGGAGCCCTTCCGGAGTCTGTACATACCCCCAATGAGCGCAGGTACCTACTGAGTGCGAGTACCGAGTGCTGAGTGCTGAGTGACTGGGAGGCAAGAGTGATTGTGAGGTATGCCCGAGTGGCAAGAGTAATTGTGAGGTATGCCCGAGTGGCACGAGTGATTGTGAGGTTTGCCCGAGGGGCTGTTTATGATTTCATTATTTTGCTCACCTTTGCATTGAGCCTTTGTTTGAAAAACTGTTGAAAAAATGTCTTTAAATAATTTTTACTGGAATTGGGTTTAAACGAGATGTTTGATTAAAATCTTGATTTTTAAAAGCATGTGGTATTTTATTGAGATTTTCTGATATGAACGTTATATGCTTTACTTCTCGTCACTACTGCTTAGTCTTTATTTATTGTTGTTACTTACTGAGTTGGCGTACTCACGTTACTCCCTGCACTTTGTGTGCAGATTCAGGTATAGCTGGACACGGTAGCGGTTATTGAGTGTTATGGTTGCAGATTTTCTTGGAGATAGTAAGGTAGCTGTTTGGCGATCGCAGCCCCTGCTCTTCTCCCTCTTATCTTTCTCTATTAGTGTTTAGCTATTTTCCAGGCTGAGTTAGCCTTGATATTATTAGACAGATTATAGTAGAAGCTCATAACTAGTAACACCCCGATGTCGGGCTTTTCTTTTCCGCACTTCTGTTTTTCTTTTGATTTGAACTCTTTAAATGGAGGTTTTTATCTTGAAATTATCTTTGAAATGAAAATATCGTTTTGTTTTTGAAATGAGTCGGCTTGCCTAGTTCCACGATAGGCGCCATCACGAAAGGGGCCATCACGAAAGGGGGTTAGTTTTGAGTCGTGACAAAAACGTACAATGGAACATAAATATTTTTGACAAGTCTAACATGGTTACCTAGAAATTGAATAAATGGTGTACTTTATTAGTTAAACTATATTAATAGTGTAAAAGAATTATTATCAATGAATATAATTTAAATCTAAAATAATCTCTCACTTCTTCCAAATTTATATCACATTTTCCCATTTTGAGGCATCTCATATATTCAACATCCAGCAAGTTTATACATGATAGAATATAAGAATTAGGTGTAACTGTCGAGGAGAAGATCTATATATCTCAACGTCATATCTTTTAGATATCGCCCATCTAAGGTATATTTCCCAACTTAGAAAGCTAAAAGTTGAGATTATTGGATTGTGTATCAACAATTAATTTATTTTTTTTCTCGTTCACTGCCACTAGCATGAAATATAAGTTAAATTAATATCTTTAGCAATATGCCCAGTAAAACTCTATCATAAAAATTGGTGAAATTTATATTTAAAAAAAATATATGTCTATAAGCATCCTCGTGACACTAAAATTCGATAAAATGTTAGATTTTGTGATTGCTTATTTATTACGTACATAATTTATAAATGATAGGCAAGATTCAACTAGACAGTATAATTTGATCAATAAAATTTGTTCTCCCGATATTACCATTTGAATTGCATCTCGCCACTTAGTTTGTCCCTTTGGACATATTAGAGTTGCTAATTGAGGTAAAATGACCAAATATATGGTCCCTAGTTCACCAAACCAAAGGACCTATACAATAATTTATATTTTAGAGTACTCAAATATTAATTATACGATAAAAGAGTTGCAGTTCTAATTAATGAAAACTGCTTTAGTCGGCTAATTAATTTAAGCATTCCCCACGCAAAGTATTGTCCAAAACAGAAAATGAGAGACTTCCTACTGTAACAATACGAAGGAAAATTAAACCAACCTTTTATTTGATTATAGTAACAAATCACCATCACTATCACTAAATAAGGAAGTGAGTAATCCAGTTCATGGATTAACTTGAGAATTCCCTATAAATGCACTTTTTTCTTTTCCTAATATATGTGAAACTGATATTAAGAATTAGAAGATCTTCTCTATGCAGTGACCAATATTCTTGGGCAGATTAAAACAATTAGTTTTCGTTTTGCTTCTTTCTCAGAATTCAATTTCATCTTCAGTCTTCTTGTACATATATCTTCTCCGCCAACTCATGACTTTCTGTGTATGTATATGGCTGTTTGCAGGTTACAATCAGCTGTTGATTGAAAAAGGTACTTTACTTCATTAATCAAATGTCCATTTCCATAGTCTTAGTCTAAATAAATTATCTAAGTAGTAGTTGTTGTTTTGTTTCCCACCCCCTTTTTATTTATCGTTGGATTAGTGGGACTTTTAGTTTTTGTATAGTTTTTGGCTACCTGAGTGATTTTGCCGTCGGGAAAAATTATGTATTTAGGAGATGTAGTTAGTCGCGAAAGCATAGAAGAATATAAAGAATTTGTTGAACTATCATTTTTAGAAATGGCACAATTATATATCCGTAACTATTGCCTTTGATCATATCGTGTGCTATTACTCAAATGGCACAAAATTAGGAACAGTTGAGACCTTGCAATCTGAGGTCATCTACTATCCCTCATTAGTTGGCTTTCCACTTTCACTGGTTTGGTTAGATGTTTTGGCTTGTTTATTGGTATCATATTTTTCTTCTCTTTGCAATTCAATACTTCTCCATGCTTTAATTTTTTGCAATCTTCAATCTTTATTACTTCCATTCTTGGCTTCTTGTTTATAGGAAGTGTTTACAAACAACAACAACCTAATAAAATACCATAAGTGAGACATGTGGTGGGTAATGTTTACGCAGACCTTATTCTTACCCGGAGGAGTAGAGAGGTTGTTTCCCATTCTTGGCTTCTTGTTTATAGGAAATGTTTGAATTTAGTAAATTCATATAAAAATAGTGCCACAGTGAAAATTGGTGAAGCTGTACTACTAGGATATTATTTCTTTCCATTGAGCAAGTATCCCTTGTTCACTTTCTCGTTATGCAGATATCACACAATTCCTAATAGCATGTTACATTGTTACCTATGATCTATGTATTAAAATAGATTTCGTTTGTGATTGAATGCTGAGAACATGAAATTTCCTTTATCCGCTGCAGAGAAAGATGCAATCTTCCTTAGCAGAAGGAAGAGAAAAGATTAGTAGAAAAATAGAGCATACGAAAGGGTACTGAATTTGTAAGATCTGAATTATATGGAGTGCAGATTACCCGAATCAGTCGTTTTTCTTCAAGACAGCAATCATAAAGATTTCAGGGACATCTGTATGGATGAGGAAGAATGTTCTTTGGAAAATTGTGAGCTGAACCATGATAATATTTATTACATGCTTAAGTATGAGCTGGATCATAATGCAGAATTAGAGAACAGAGTGTTGCATGTTTCTGAATCCAAGCCTGAATCGTACGAGGGAACTGTTAAGCACTTTGACGACTCTAAGAAGCTGTTGATGAAAGGTAAAGCTGATACTGGTGCTGAAGTTGAGATTGCTGGTGCCATTTCTATTAGCCATACTTTGCCAAAAGACCAGAGTTTGGATGGAGAGCTGGTTGATAATAAATATAATCAGGTATATTCTCTATACTTAGCAATTCTTGTCTTGTTCTGATTCAGTTTCTGTTTTACTTCTTTTTCTTTTTCTTTTTCTTTCTCTTATCGCGTAAATGTTATGTATTCTGTGTTCGAAACCAGAAAATCGGAGGAAAAAAAAATGTTAGTTCCGTAAAATAATTCCGAGCCCACAAGTATCCTTAAGGAATTTAATCTCCTCACTGTTGCCCAAGGTTATGGATTACTTCCTCCCAGAATAGAACGGAAAAACTATTCTGTAATACTGGCAATCGAAATTACACAACTTCATCGAATTCAACAAACTGAGCAAATCACACTTGATACTTTATTTATTTGAAAAACAATGCAACAATGTAGAAAAGAGGGGAGAAGTTTTCAGAGATTTTCCATGGCTGAAAAATGAGGCCAAACCTCTAAATTTATAGACAATGAAAGGGTGAGATGAAGAGATGCAATTCATAAGGTGCCTCTTTCATTTCTCATTCAGGCTCATTCACGAAACCTAACAGTAAATTGTCAAGAAGATATGATGCAGCAGAAGTTTCTTATTATTGCTCAATTACTATTGACATGATCTTCTCACCTTTTAACTTCTTTTTTATAGGATCAAGAGATGAACAAGGAAGCATGTAGTGACAAAAGCAATATACCAGATTCAACTTTTAGAGAAGGATCAAAACCAAATTCAAAGGAGAAAAAAGGCTCCAGCATTGAAGATGGAACGCCAATGAGAAGTTTAGCGTCATTGTTTGCAAGTCAGAATACTGAAAAGCTTCCAGATTTTGAAGACTCGACTGTTTTAGTGGTCTCAGCATCGAAGCAATGCAATGATAACATCTCTGTTCGTTCGAGTAGCACCAACAGCACAAAATCTTTTGCATTTCCTGTGTAAGTTTCTGCAAAACTATTTCTCACGCGTGACCTCAATCGCAACTCTTTACTAAGGTAATTCTTTATCAAGCAGATTAACCTCAGAGTGGACCGGCAGCCCTGCAAAGATGGTGGAAGCAGGTACAAGAGATTTTAAAAAGCGAAGCTGTTGCTGGAGAATGTGCTTTTGACTTCTGTAGATTTGATTTTTACTGAGTTATAGCTGCTTCTGCAACTTGTCTTCATATCACTCTTTCTGGTGTATCGACCATAGATAGACATTATTGAGCTCCTTTTTTGGCAATGAAAACTTTGCCCTTTTTAGTCAAATCATAGTTTTTACACATCGCACATAGCAAGCATAGATTAAGCAAATCTAATGTAGCAATAAATTGCACTTCGTCAATTAATTGAGGATTGGATTATTGCAAATTCTGGGGGTATCTTGGCAATAGAGCAAATGCATTTTGAATAATATTCAACAATTAATCGTCCTGATAAACCTGCTGGCCTCCATTAGTGAACGGTCTCCGATCTTTCTTTCGTCAAATTTGGCTGTAGCTTATAGTCCTTTTTTTTCTTTCATGTCTTACTTTTTAAAAAACTCAAAAATCAAAACACACATGCTCTATGTGCAGAAAAGATCTTTAAAATTCAAACTCACGGGTTTAGCCGTTTATTGCTTAATCATAGTGAATATGAAGGTTGACCTCCATGGTAGACAAATGACTTAACGTCAGTGTTTTTACCTTATCAGATCACCCTAAGGATTTCTATAGGTAAGCCTCCTTAAAATATGAGATTCGTAACCTTGAAAATACGCCAACAACACCAAATGTGACATGATTCAGTAAAAATTTAGATAGGAGATTTTAAGTTTCAACTCATGCGTCAATGTTGCAAAATGTACTGGTGGGAAACATTGTAGTGTTGCAGCTATGCAGATATCTACAGAAATAACTTGGATATCGTATTTGCATTCATCAAGTGCAAAATTCCAACCCTTTCAAGGAAACTACCCAACTCTTCATAAAATCCATCCAAAGGAACAAAACAGATGGACTGTACCAGATCTAACTTTCTTAGAAAAACAAAATAGGAAACCCACAGAGAGGAGAAAAAGAACTTGAAACTTCAAGATGATTCATCGCTCATCTCAATCGCCTCCATGCAGTAATAATTTCCTGTCACAAGCAGCAGATGATCAAAAAAGGGCAAAACAAACATGCAAAATAATCTAGCAGAAACAAAAATACAAACGGATAGAAACTAAGAGTCCAGCAAATGAAGTTCCCACAGTAAGCAACATACTGTAAAACCAAACAGTATAGGGAACCGGGTTCTCTATCTGTTCCCACAATAAATCGGCAGTAAATAAAGAACACGCGATATTTACGTGGAAAACTCCTTGCTCAAAGGATTAAAAATTACGACCTATCCTAGTAGGATTTCGACTCTACTAAACCGAGCAAACTTCAGTTTACAACCTATTGCAATCTAGGAATTAAACTCTCCCTCACCCCTTACAATAACTCTATTGCAAGCCCTTTGCAATAACTCTATCACAAAGTAACAAACTTGACTAACTCTAGTCAAGAAACTAAACCAAACAGTGGTTTAAATCTGTCCTACAAAGACACTTCTTGAAAGTAGTGTAGGATTACAAATGAAGAACAAAATAACAAAGACTCAACAAACCTAAGTACTTAAGATATCTTCAATCTTTGGATCTGGTCCTTGATGTTGCAACAACTTTGTTCTTGAGAGAGGTGTTGGCTAGCACTTGAGAGAATATTATCTCTTGATTTGCAAGTGTTAGGGCCATGGAATCCCTTGCCTCATGTTGATAATATGTGTGTGTGAGGTCATTGGGATGATGTTAGTAAATTTATGATACAAGGCATGCTCCATAAAGTGACTGATGCACTATTGCGTGTGCAGTGCAACGACTTTAACAGCGGTAAGGAGTTGACCTGTACTGTGACCGGAGGAACTGATCTCTATTTGTTTCCTCTGATATTTCCTTATCTGATTTCATTGAGAATTGAACCAGATATCTGACTAGTTACTCTGAATGCAAGGGAACTAATTGTATTAAGTTCCTTATCTGGTTCTCTCATGAAGTTTGTCAAATCATCAAAACAAAAGATGCATAACTTATCAATTTCCCCCTTTTTGATGATGACAAACTTAGAATTGATATTCTCCCTGAGAATCAGATCTCCACATTGTTCCCCTTACAAATCAGCCATATTCCCCTCGAGAACCAGAACAAAGGAATTGATCACAACCGGTTCCTCGAGACTGTTTGGCAAATCATCAAAACACAAAATAGTATAACTTATTAATTTCCCCATTTTTGATGATGACAAACCCAAAATTGATGTTCCCCTTGAGAACCAGATTCCTCACATGTTCCCCTGCGGATCAGACCTATAATCAACATGTTATCAGCAACATTCCTCCTGCGAAGCAGAGCTATCTTTCATGCACAACACATTATATCAATTCAATTTTGTTTCTCCCCCTGTTGACATCTATGTAACTTCCCCTTTTGGCATCATTGAAAAGAATAACAGAAGAAGCACAACCAAAATGAAGTTCAACAACATTAACTCATGTCACTTGGGCAACACAACATAAATAATAACACGGACAACAAGTGAATGTCATTGCACAAAATAGAGTAATTGCCCATAGTAGAGTAATTATAACAAAAGCATAGTAGTTTCAATAATATAGAATATGACAATTTAAACAACTAAAGTACCAATGTCATCAAACATAGGGATCAAAATAAGATACAGATTCGAGGGAATTTGGAAGGAGTGAAAGACATTGATCACTAGGCAGGAAGAAAAGTAAGGGGCTAAGGCCTTGATGAGCACGTCCATTCGTTTATTCACAATCCTTTGATCAATGATCATCTGCTCTCTCAGGTCCTCCACCTGTTTCCTCAATCTTTCGTTCTCACCCTTCAACTTAGAATTCTATTCAGCGAAGGGTCCACGGGGACCTGGTTCTCTACCTATCTGAGCAGGCTGAACCATCAATCAGATCACCAAGAATCTCCCCAAACTTCTCCTCATCAAGAACAAACTCAGTCCCATGCACATATAACATCAGAGTATCACATACAACATAGAAGTTTTTACTTCTTCTTCATAAACGTTAGGACATGGAGGCACAAAGAGGTGATTCTATTTTTGGAACTCAACAATGTCAAGAAGTTCCTCCATTTTTCAACAATATCATAATCAACACTCTGCCTAACAACACTTTTTGAGACTTCAGAGTCTTCTACCTCTCCAAACCCGATAACTCAACCTTTTGCTACTGTAAGGAACCAAGTTCCTCACTCACACTACCCTTTCTTTCCCTGAGCGGCCATGTCTCCCTATTCTTCTTCTTCTTCTTAATCTGTTCACCCTTATCATCTGTTGCATCTTTCTCAGCCAACTTTCTTTTCTCTATTTGTTTTTGGAATTCTTTCTCACAAGTAAAGATTTTTCCACTTCATTCTCTCTTCCACAATCACCACATCAGCCGGTCACACCACTTCATCATCAATCAACCTACTTTTCATCAATCCTTTTTACTGGATCGGAGGATCTTTTAAGCACAGAACTCAAGAGAAAAAGATCATCACCAGAATTAGTATCCTAAGAAGATTTAGGGACCAGGTCCCTCACTCAGTTCCCCCTTTTCCAGCACATTGACCAATTTCCCCATCCTTCAAGGCTTCTACAAACCCAACAACAATTTCAGCCTCACTCTCTAGAATATTAGATCTACCCCGTTCCTTTTAAGTTACAGTCGCATCAAAATCTACCAAAGACTTCTTGAGTTTCGATTAAGATGGAGTTAGGATTTTGGAAAGTGACAGAGTTGGGTTCACTTCTGGCATATTTGGAGAGAAGGATTCTTTTTGAGATAAGGTTGATTTGGTTTTGAAGAAAAGAATTGGTTTTGGTTGGGTGTGAGAGAAGGATTTTTTTTTGGGGCAACAGGTCAGTTCAGAAAGGTTTAACATTTTGGACTTCAAAAATTAAAAGGGAGGCGGGAATAAATTAATGACATGATACTTCAACAGTTTAAAAAGGCATATACGTATTGAAGAGACTACTAACATGAGTCACAAGAACCAGGTTCCTTGATGGTTTTTGAAAATTTGAGCAAAAACTCCTAGAATTGCAATGTCACTCATACTTGTTTTCTCCTAAAACTGCTATGTGTGTATACCCGTAACGGTATAGAATTGAGTTAGATGCCACCAGAAAAACACTTTTTGCATTATACCTTTCCTTCTTTACATAGCCAATCATCGAGGAACTGGGTCCTTAGTTGAGCTTGATCAACCCTAACTCTAGACGACCTCTTTCAAAGTGTTCTCTGCTCAGTTCTTTGGTGAAGATATATGCTACCTGATCCTCTGTCTTGCAGACCTTCATACAAATAAGCCCTTTTTCAACATTGTCCCTCAAAAAGTAATATCTCATATCAATATGCTTTGTTCCTTTGTGTTGTTCCGGGTTTTTTGCAATGTTTAGAGCACTTGTATTATCACACAACAATGGCATATAATATGTAAACACACCCAAATCTTCTAGTTGTTGCTTGATCTACATCAGTTGAGCACAACAAGAGGCAACATCCACATATTCAACTTCAATAGTAGAAAGAGCCACATGGTTTTGTTTCTTTGTACCCTTTGAGATCAAGCATGACCCCAGAAAATGTGCCATTCCAGATGTTCTCTTTTTGATCCACTAGATATCCAACATGATAAGCGATATTCGCTGGGCCAAGAGCACCCCCTCGAGTAAAAGCTTCCACGATCGGTTGACCAAAATGATGATCCCAAATTACATGAGCAATAGGTCTTACATGTAAAGGGTCTTGTACCCACGACTCAAAATTTCCTTGCCAAGCTATATGAAACAGATTTCCGGAAGTCCACTGAAATATTATTGCTAGTTGACCGAAGTGAGAAGCAAAAATATTCTGATAAAGACGTTCCTCTTCCCCCTCATGTAGTCATCGGCCTTCCCCATCTCCCCCTCCTCCTTGTCGCTTCTGGAGAAGCTGCGAGTTCATGAGCAAGTGAATGAAGGAGCCATGTTCCTAAAAAAAAGACCCTCTTTGTTTTCTTTTCTTCCCCTATCCCCAGCATCAACATATCCAATCAAGTCAAAATTATCTCCTGAAGGATAGAAGAGGACCAGAACCTACGTTCTCAACAAAATTTGGCAGCTTCAAGTGAGATTCTTTTGGGCTTAATTGGAACCCAGAACACAACCCAACACTAAAAACAATATCGGGTTTGCTAACAGTCAAGTGCAGAAGAGATCCAATGATACGCCTATACATAGTTTCATTGACAGGAGAACCAGGTTCGTCTATGTCTAAACGAGTAGTAGTGGCAATAGCTGTATCTATGGTCTTAGCATTCTCCATCTCAAATCTTTTCAACAGCTCCATGAAGTACTTAAAACTTCTGAATTTGAAGCACCATGTTCCTCCATATTTGAAACATCATTGACATCAACAGAATTATGACTTCAACTTATTTGGTTTGCATCAAGGGTACCTAATGCAACATCAGAAACACTATGTTCAGCTTCAGTCAAGGTGATAGATAGACCAGGTTTCTTTGTGCCTTTTGGAGATTCTGCTGCATCTTCTTCATCGCTCTGCTTGACTTGACACATCGAATCAGTTTTTCCATTTGCAATATCTATAGCCTCACCAGAAGCATTTGTAAATTCTCCATCTTCATCTTCTTTGTTATGTGACCCTTTGCCACCACTGTTGAGAACAAAACATTTTGCATCCAAATGCTCTTAGGTAAGTCAGCTTGGGTTTTCTCCCATTGAGCAGTTCACAGAGAGACTTCTCAAGAAGGGACCTGATCATGCACTTGTTAATCAAGTAGCATGCGGTGTTGACTGCTTCAGCCTACGAGCCAGGTCCTCCATAACCAACTTGTTCAGCAAATAAAAACTCGCATGCCCCAGTCGTCTATGTAATAACTCAGCATCATCATCAATAACACTTAGGCATATTAGATCACCACTATTCAGTAAATCATGGTCTGCAACATAGATGTTCTTGAACCTTTTGGCTATCAAACCACTTCACCAGTTTTGAGATTGGTGACAGTGCAAGATTTGGATAAGAACTTCACTTCATTTTTCCTTATCACAGATTTGAGACACACTCAACAAGATCTATTTCAAGCTACTCACATGGTAATTTTTAATTGCATGGGAGAGTTTTGCCAATTTTGCCAAAACAAAAAATATACCCCTTCTTGTCGTTTCCAAAGGACACACTCCCACCTTGGAAAGCCCAGAGTGAGAGGAAATCACTCATTCTTCCAGTCATGTGCTTAGAGCAGCCGTTGTCCATATACCCTTTTTTGACTGCTACCTCTCACTTCAGCCTGCACACGAAATCACTGATTAGACTTAGGAACCCAATCTAGTTTGGGTCTCTTACAATGATAGAACAGGCGAATCAAACTTCTTTTGCCCATGCAGGCAACACATATTTTCTTTTCAGGGAACCAGGTTCCTCAACAGTATGTCTCTTTTCAACAAAAACTTTATTTTTCTGCAAAGACTGAATTTTAGTTTTACAAGAGTCCTTGTAATAACCCGTTTGACCACAGTGAGTGCACAACCAATTATCAGCCACAGTTACATACTTTCTATGGGGATTATAGGAGGTTTTAGCCTTTTGGAACTCGATTCCTTGCTTGTTTCCACCATTACTCTTGTACATAGACGCTATTACATCAGAGAACCAGGTACATTTAAGTGACTTATCAAGATCATTTTTAACCCTTTTCAAATCCTCCTGAAATTGTCTATTCTTTTCAAGCTCAGCAACAAGACTTGTTTTAACTTTCTTAAGCTCAAGTTGAGCCTCACTAGTCACTTCTTTACCCTTATTGTTGTCCATCCATTTTTTCGTTTGTTTTTTCAACAAGTTATTTTCTCTAGTTACTTCTTCCACTTGTTCCTTCAAGTCTACAATGGAAACTACCATATCATCCCTCTCTTGTTTTGTGCCACCAATTTCTTCTATTAAAGCATTTTTATCATTAATGAGGCTATGATATGCATCAATCAACATATTTGCTAAGGACATCAAATTTTTCTTAGAGTAAGTTTTCAAATTTCTTTGAACATCAAGAAAACTTACCTCATCATCATCATATTTGGCCATGAGTGCAAAGATTGACTCATATTCTGAAGATCCATTGTCAGCAACCATCGTAGATGTATCTCTTTGGTCATCTTCACCTTCAGATTCACTGAAGGAATCTCCCCAGTCAGCCAAAGCTTGCTTCACCATGTTGTTAGTCGTATCTCTTCTTTTGAACTTCCTGTCAGGGACCTAGTTCCTCTTAGCCGCCTTATCAGTGTTGGTTTTGTAATGATCCTTCTTATGAAGAGGACAGTCTTTAATGAAGTGTCCAGACTTTCCACACTTATGACAACAATCATTTCCTTTGAAATTCCTGCTGTAACTTCCTTTCTTTGGAATCCCACCATTTTTTCGAATCATCTTTTGGAATCTTCGAGTGAGATACTCCATGTCAGATTCATCACTACTTGAATCCTTGTTGGCAGCCTTGAGAACCAGGTTCTTCTCCTTTCTGGGCCCTCTTCTTTCAAGATCCTTCTTTCTCTTCATCTCATAAGTTTTGAGATTTCCAATAAGCTCGTCAATATTCAGCTTCTGCAGGTCTTTGGCTTCAGTGATGACATTAACCTTGCTCTCCCAGGAACCTGGTAGAACACTGAGTATCTTTTGGACCAGCTTGTTGGTTGGAATGATTTCACCAAGTAAATGAAGCTCATTGATTATGGAGGTGAAACGGGTATGCATCTCTTGAATGGTCTTATCCTCTTTTATTTTAAAGAGTTCATACTCAGTTGTACGCATATCTATTTTGGGCTGCTTTATCTGAGTAGTCCCTTCGTGAGCAGTTTGAAGAGCTTCCCAGATTTCCTTGACAGATTCACATGCCGAGATACGATTATACTCGTCTGGTTCAATACTACACACAAGAATCTTCTTCGCCTTGAAGTTCTTCCCAACAACTTTTCGGTCAACACCATTGTATTCTTTTCTTGTCTTTGGAACAGTCTTTGTTCCCTCTTCAACAGCCTTCATAGGGACAAAGGGACCATCACAAATCATGTCCCAAAGCTCGGAGTCTTCAACCATAATGAAGTCATGCATTCTTGTTTTCCACCAACCATAGTATTGGCCGTTGAATCTTGGGGGTCTATAAGTTGATTGTCCTTCCTCGAAGTTTGGTGGAGCATCCATGATGAGGATCCTTTTTAGGTGTTAACCTTTTATAAAGAACCTGCTCTAATACCAATTGATAGAAACTAAGAGTCCACCAAACTGTATAGAGAACCAGGTTCTCTATCAGTTCCCACAATAAGCAATAGATTGTAAAACCAAATAGTATAGGGAACCGGGTTCTCTATCTGTTCCCACAATTCGGCAATAAATAAATAACACGCGATATTTACATGGAAAACTCCTTGCTCAAGGGATTAAAAACCACGACCTACCCTAGTAGGATTTCAACTCCACTAAACCTAGCAAACTTCATATTACAACCTATTGTAATCTAGGAATTAAACTCTTAATCTCTCTCCCCTTACAATAACTCTATTGTAAGCCATTTGCAATAATTCTATCACAAAGCAACAAACCTTGACTAACTCTAGTCAAGAAACTAAACCAAAAAATGGTTTAAATCTGTCATACAAAGACACTTCTTGAAAGTAGTGTAAGATTACAAATGAAGAACAAAATAGCAAAGACTCAACGAACCTAAGGACTTAAGATATCTTCAATCTTTGGATTTGTTCCTTGAGGTTGTAACAACTTTGTTCTTGAGAGAAGTGGTGGCTAGCACTTGAGAGAATATTTTCTTTTGATTTGCAAGTGTTAGGGACATGGAATCCCTTGCCCCATGTTGATAATGTGTGTGAGAGGTCATTAGGATGATGTAAACAAATATATGGTACAAGGGTGTAGTGCAGCGACTTTAACAAGATCATCGACAGATACCAAGTCATCCACAATGGTAAGCATGATTTGCAGCTTCTTTATACCATATGCAACTGGGACAAGTTTTGCAGCAATCAAATGTCATAGTGGGTTAGGTGATTGTGCTACATAGTAAAATGCTTCAACAGTTTATAATGCAGTTCTTGAAATTCTGGCTAGACGAATGGTACTAAAAGATAGGATCCACATGCACTGGAGAGTGAAATGCTCAAAGATGCTGGAATTATGAAACGCACACATGCCCCTCCCCTCCCCCAGTAAAAAAAACTTTCTAGTGAGTAGTGAAACAGTAAAAGAAATACTCCTACAACATAACAATATGAATTAATATAAAACATACATGCTCCCCAAAACAATCCTTCCATCTGAACAGTTCTTCAAGCTTCTTCATATCAGTCTCATCATCCCATGGCTTTACATCCAAAAGAACTGAGGACTTGCCAGCTTAAGTCAAACAAGTTTAAGAGAAAATGTCAGTTTTTACAAATTGGGTCGCTTCTTATATTATTTAAAACTCTGTTCTTACTGGCTTTAAAATCCTATTAAATCGTACCAGTGTGTTTCTTTAAACAAACACCAGAAACTCTTCATCCCTATCCAGTAAACAGGGCAGCCCAGTGCACTAAGCTCCCGCTATGCGGGGGGGTCCGGGGAAGGGCCCGGATCACAAGGGTGTATCGTACGCAGTGTTACCCTACATTTCTGCAAGAAGCTATTTTCACGGCTCGAACCCGTGACCTTCTGGTCACATGGCAGCAACTTTACCAGTTACGCCAAGGCTCCCCTTCTCATCCCTATCCACTAGATGATACAAATACAAAAAGAAACTATTTGGATATACTGGTAATAACTTACATTCTTTATTCTTTCCAGAAGCCTTCAAAGCTGCAGCACGCTCTTCAGCAACTATTTTTTCCTCTTCAGTTTCCTCACTAAATAGGTCTACATCATCGTCATCCTCTACAACTGTGGTCTGGAATAACATTCACAATTACATCCAAACTAAAAAATAAGGAACCTTAGGTGGATCAAGTCAATCCAACATTTAACATGTTAGACCTTATTATACTAAAAAACAATTAAGAATATCTAAACCGATCACCAAAGAAAATAGAATAAACAAAGTTGTGGAACTTACGGGATTCTCAGAAGAGCATCGATGTGCGTATACCACCTAGATGCGTTTACGTATTCAGATGGTGGTGGTTTTGCTAGTGATGAATACTTGATATCATCCTTGGAAGCTTGGTACCTGAGCGTGGAACAAACAAAACAAATGCTTAAGGCATATAAAAAGACATAATCGATCATCAAACAGGATTTGGAGAACAATCACGCACCCAGTGATATAACTGCGGGTTAAGAGGTACTCATCAAGCTTCTTCAGACCAGAATCTGAGTTAAGATTGCAGAATGCAACAACCATTGCCGGACGATAATCTAAGTCTTTCTTCAATTATATAAGAAGATAACATTGCTACTTCATGACCGCCGAATGTAAAAATTCTTTCTTTACCCTAATTCTTATCTCTGCCTAAACTAACATTGCTTATTCGAAAATTGAGCTATGTTAACTCATCTATTTTCTTGAATATTTAATTATAGTAATTATTATGAAATGCAATTTATCATCCCAAATCATCCGTCTTATGAAACAGAGAAATAGAAATAATAACAATGTAAGATCTTTGAGAAAGAGATCGAGAGAACACTAACCACGATCCGACGATCAGGGGAGCTGCTATGCTATGGAGTCAAAGCTTAACCACCTAGGGATTCAGAATGTTTAGTGTGATAATGGGCTACAATTTTCATTGAACGATCTTGAGTTTTATGCTCAAATAGTCCCTTAAGTTTGAGAATATTTCTATTTGCGTTCCCATCCTATTATCATTAGTACATATGGTCCATTAACTTTGCAAAAATTCGTTCCTATATAATATTTGAAACTTATTTACCAAAATTATTTTAATTTTGTATATTACCCTCCCCAAATAAGGATTACTTACAAATTATATACATTCCACATTAAAGGGCTCTCAATCCATTATTAGTGCCTTCAATCAAGGGATTTAGTTACATCCTTTTCTTTTTTTCTCTCCTCTCTCCCCTCTTCTCTCCGGAACGAACTTATATTTAATTATGGAAACGGTCTAGTTGGATGAGAAGATTCGTCATTTGGTCCCAGCTCCCAATGGTCCCCAGTTATTGCCATGAAAGTACTATCCATTAGGCAACAATTCAGTTAAAGTTGGAAGACAATGTTTTTCGTACCAGCTGGTTAAGTTTTCATCCAAAATATTTAGCAATCAAATCCAATAGCAGCTTTCATCACAAAAATTCAAGGATTACAACACAACAACTGGGTTAGCAACAATTAACTTTAAAAAAGATAGGAATTTTCAGCCCAAAAATTTTAAAGGGGAGAAATAATTCAATCATTAAAGTCGATTACTTCAATTGTCTCAGCATTTAAAGTCATTTTATTGGTGAAGTCGAGAAAGGAAACTAAAATTTGCAAAGTTTCAATTAAAAAATCTCAGAATATTCAACTTCAACTTTGAAATCTGCAATTTGTTAGTTGTTTTTGAGTGGGTGTAGTTGAAATTTATCGAAAATACTTGGACAAAGTCATATACAAAAGTTGAAAAAAATTTGAAAGTGATTTGGATTGGTTTGAATCAAAATTCGTAACTGAAATTGGTTGAAAAATGTCTTTACGACACATGTATCTCAATTGATATCCATGTATATCTCATTTACGAATATAAATATATTATATATTATACAACTTATCTACAACGTTCATACATTATTTCTACCCAGATAAATACAACTACAACATCATATAACTTAAATATAATTTTTATACAATATGTATTTTGTAAATATTTTGTATCTGATTTGTATATATTTTATTTGTGGTGTGTGCTTCTTCCTCTCTAAAATTCCAATCAAAGCTTACTCTCTTAATATAATTTTGATGCATATCAACAACTTTATGTAAAAAGATAGTATTGATAACTTAAATACAAATTTTATATAATGATTCATACATTATACAACTATTTTTCAACTTTCATACAATAACAACTCAGTATAATCCCACTAGTGGGGTCTGGGGAGGGTAGTGTGTACGCAGACCTTACCCCTACCCTGAGGTAGAGAGGCTGTTTCCAATAGACCCTCGGCATCCTTCCCTCCAAGAACTCCCCACCTTGCTCTTGGGGTGACTCGAACTCACAACCTCTTGGTTGGAAGTGGAGGGTGCTTACCATCAGAGCAACCCACCTTGTATTTCATACAACATTCAAATAAAAAACAAAATGTAACTTCAACATAATACAATTTATATACAATTATAATACAACTTTACTACAATTTCGTAAGTATATTGTGTCACGACCCAATTTCATCATAGGCCGTGATGGCATTCAACACCGTTGTTAGGCAAGCCAACACTGATAAATCTAGTGGTTTTCACTTTTAATATGTTTGCAAAGTGAATAACTTTCCTCATTGATAAAATTCTTAGAAATTTACTGATGTGAAGTAATTAAACAAAGGCAACTGAGTGCAAATCGAAGTCATAACAATAAATTCAAAATCATAAGTCTACTAGTGCATGCCAAGACCTGGTATCACAAGTGTGTGAGTTACTAGTAGAATATACAAAAGAATACTAGTTTACTGTCTCAAGGAAATAGACAGAAATATAAATCCAAAAGAGAGACTCCAGCTACTGTTGAACGGCTCAGAAGGGCAGCTCACCGTATAGTCTCGAGCTAGAAGTCAAGTGTGCGCGCCGGACTGGTAACCAGATGCACTTTCCTTAAATCCTGCACATAAAGTGCAGAAGTGTAGTGTGAGTACATAAACAACATGTACCCAGTAAGTATCTAGTCTAACCTCGAAGAAGTAGTGACGAGGTGTCAACTTCGACACTTACTAAGGATCAACAACATAATAATGTGAAGTTCTACTTAAGCATGTAATATACAATGATAATAGCGCTCAAAAATAGGAAGTAAGTAAGCAAATCCTTCTTTCAAGTGAGAATCAAACCATTTCTCTCATCTATTCCTTTCACCTTTCAAGTCCGTGAAGCATTATTAAATATAAAAAATAGATTTCGGTATCACTACGCACGAGTTATGCCGAGGACGTACGGCCCGATCTAAATATACATAATAATATACTGTGCACTGTCGAGGGTCGAGCAGCCCGAACAATCTAATATATCAATAAATCCTGCCGAGGCGAACGACCCGCTCCCATGAGAGTAGTGGAAGTTTACCCCGCTCGTGGAATATATTTGCGAAGCGGTTGAACATATAATTTCTCAATTCATCGTAGTATTTCTTAACTCCTTTCTAAAAATAAGAAATTCAACTTGGAGCTTTAAAAATTGAAACCCTCAACTTCCGCTGTAATCCAACAACTAGTAAGCATAAACAAGCAACAGTAACAATAAAGCATGGCGTAAGCCTAAATCTACCCGGACATAAGCATGAATAGTAGCTAAGCACGGACTCTCTTCACATCGTGCGTACGTAGCTCCCCTCCCCCCCCCCACACATACACACACAATTAGAAGTACATATTGATTAAGTTCACTTATGGGGTTAATTCCCTCTCACAAGGTTAGAAAAGAGACTTACCTCGTCTCAAAGCCTACTTCCCAAGAATGCGCTCATACCCTCAAGTCGGTGCCGAATCAATCCAAACTAATCAAATAATATACAAACTAATCAATATGTGCTCAAGAAGTCGTACTCCAATTATTAAAGAGGTTACCCAACCCTAAATGCAAGATTCTAAAATTTTACCCCTAGGCCCACCTGCCCGGATTCCGAAAATTTTTGAAGAAAGTTGTTACCCATAACCTTAGAAACATAAATATATGATTTTTCACTAAGTTCCATAACCATTTTCGTGGTAAAATCTTATTTTTATCAAAACCTAGATTTTTCATCTTAACCCACAACTTCTACAAATTTTCATGTTAAAATCTACCTATAATCTATGTATTAAACTCACATTAGGTAGAAATTACTTATCTTGAAAATCTAGGTCGAAATCCCCTCCTTAAAATCTCTCAAATCGCCCAAGAGTGAAAAATAATGTGCTAGAAATGGCCTAAGTCTCGCATTAAATGAACCCTTCTGCCTAGCGATTTCCGCACCTGCGGCAAAATCCCCGCAGGTGCGTATTCCTCTCACCTGGCCAGGCTCCGCATCTGCGGACCATTGGGGCCACTTCTGCGAGCCCATCCGCTCCTCCGATCAGGTCCCTCGCACTTGCGGTCACGCAGGTGCGCCAAATGTTCTGCATCTGCGGTGGCTGGGATGCCCTTAATGGTTCGCTTCTGCGACTCTTGGCTCGCACCTGCGGTTAGCCAAGCGCAGGTGCGATTATGACAGAATTGGAGCTTCAGCAGCTGCTCCAAACTTCCAACTTGGTCCGAGCCTCGTCCGATTGACACTCGTGGCCCCGCCCGAACATACCAACAAGTTTGGAATCATAAAACGGACTCGCTCGAACTCTCGGAACGCCTGGAACAACATTAAAACTAAGAATTGCACCCCAAAACCAATTGAATTAAACTTATGAACTTCAAGTTCTTCAATTTACTCCCAATGCGCCGAAACATACTTAAACTACTCGGATTGACACCAAAATTTGCGTGCAAGTCTTAAATGAAATTACAGAGCCATCCCCACTCTCGAAATTCCATTTGAATCTCGATATCACCAAAACCCGCTCCAAACCAAATTGAAAGAACTTCTAAACCTTCAATGAACCAACCTTCACTATTAGGCGCTGAAACGCTCCCGGTTCATCCAAAACCCGATCCGAGCATACGCCCAAGTCCGATATCATCATACGAACCTATTGGGATCGTCAAATACTGATTTCGAGGTCGTTTACTCAAAATATTTATCGAAGTCAAACTTAGCCTTTTAAGGCCAACTTAAGGAACCAATTATCCCGATTTCAACCCGAACCCTTCCAAATCTCAAACTAACTACCCCCGCAAGTCATAAAACAGTAAAAGCATATACATGGAGTCTTATTTAGGGGGAATGAGGATATAGAAAGAAAAATGACTGGTCGGGTCGTTACATTCTCTACCTCTTAAACAAACATTCGTCCTCGAATGGGTCTAGAATCATACTTGGAGTGCTGAACAAGTGAGAATTTCTGCTCCGCATATCCTCCTCGGACTCCCAGGTCGCCTCCTCGACTAGTTGGCCCCTCCACTGAACCTTTACCATGAAAATCCTCTTGGATCTCAACTGGCGATCCTGCCTATCAATAATGGCAACTGGCTCCTCTTCATAACCCAAACTCTTATCTAGCTGAATCGTGTTGAAGTCTAACATATGTGACAAGTCAGGATGATACCTCCGGAGCATAGACACGTGGAAAACCGGATGAACTCCTGATAGACTGGGAGGCAAAGCAAGCTCATAAGCAACCTCCCCAACTCGCTTTAACACCTCAAATAAGCCTATAAACCTTGGGCTCAACTTGTCCTTCTTCCCAAACCGCATGGTTCCCTTCATCGGTGAGACTTTCAAGAGAACCTTCTCGCCTACCATGAATGATAAGTCACGCGCCTTCTCATCCGCGTAACTCTTCTGTCGGGACTTGGCTATGCGAAGTCTCTCCTGAATCAACTTTACCTTTTCCAAGGCATCCTTCACCAAATCAGTACCATACAACCTAGCCTCGCCAGGCTCAAACCACCCAATGGGAGAACGACACCGCCGACCATATAAAGCCTCGAATGGAGCCATCTCTATGCTAGACTGGTAACTATTATTGTAAGCAAACTCGGCCAAGGACAAGAACCGATCCTACTATCCTCCAAAGTCAATCACACATGCTCTGATCATATCCTCCAATATCTGAACTGTCCGCTCCGACTGTCTGTCGGTCTGTGGATGAAATGCTTGTGCTGAGCTCTACACGGGTCCCCAATTCACTATGTATTGCTCTCCATAAATATGAAGTTAACTGAGGACCTCTGTCTTAAATGATGGAAATAGACACACCATGCATCCGAACTATCTCCTGGATATAAATCTGGGCCAATCTCTCTAAAGTATATGTAGTCATCACATGAATGAAGTGTGCTGACTTGGTCAATCTGTCTACAATGACCCAAACTGCATCAAACTTCCGCAAAGTTTGTGGCAACCCAACTACGAAGTCCATAGTAATTTGCTCCTACTTCCACTTAGGTATAATGATCTACTGGTTCAGACCTCCAGGCCTCTGGTGCTCATACTTAACCTGCTGGCAATTTAGGCATCCATCTACATACTCAACTATGTCTTTCTTCATCGCCACAAATAGTGTTGCCTCAGGTCACGATACATCTTCGTAGCACCTGGATGAATGAAATATCGAGAACTGTGCGCCTCTTCTAGAATCCTTTCCTTCAAGCCATCGACATTAGGAACACATAGACGACCCTGAAGTCGCAGGTCACCATTCTCGCCAATAGAAACCTCCTTGGCACTACCCTGTAGTACCGTCTCTTTGAGAACCAACAGGTGCGGATCATCAAACTGTCGAGCCTTGATTTGCTCCAATAGTGAAGACTGGGCAACGACGCAAGCAAGAACTCGCCTGGGCTCTAAAATATCTAACCTCACAAGTCTGTTATCCAAGGACTAAATGTCCAAGGCTAGTGGCCTCTCCTCTGCTGAAATGAATGCCAAGCTACCCATACTCTCTGCCTTCCTGCTCAAGACATCCGCGACTACATTCGCCTTGCCTGGATGATAAAGAATGGTGATGTCATAATCCTTCAGTAACTCAAGCCATCTATGATGCCTCAAATTGAGATCCCTTTGCTTGAAACAAATACTACAAACTGTGATGATCAGTGTAGACCCCACAAGACACCCCATATAGATAATGCCTCCAGATCTTAAGAGCATGAATAATCGCGGCCAACTCCAAATCGTGCACAGGATAATTCTTCTCATGGGGCTTCAGCTGACGTGAAGCATATACAATAACTCGCCCCTCCTGCATCAATACACAACCCAAGCCAACATGTGAAGCATCGCAATACATAATATACATCCCAGAACCGGAAGTCAACACAAGGACGGGTGTTATGGTCAAAGCTGTCTTGAGCTTCTAGAAGCCCGCCTCACAATCATTGGACCAATGAAATTGAGCACCCTTCTGGGTCAATCTAGTCAAAGATGCTACAATAGATGAGTAGCCCTCCACGAACCGGTGATAATAATCTGCTAACCCCAAGAATCTTCTTATCTCAGTCGCCGAAGTAGAACGAGGTCAACCCTGATCTGCCTCAATCTTCTTGGGTCTTGATACCACATGCCCCAAGAATGCCACAGAATCTAGCCAAAACTTGCACTTGGAGAACTTAGCATATAGCTTCTGTTCCCGTAAGGTCTGAAGCACCACTCTCAGATGCTACTCGTGCTCCTCCATGCTACGTGAGTAAATCAAAATATCATCAATGAAGACAATGACAAACGAATTAATATAAGGCATGAACACCCTGTTCATCAAGTCCATAAACGCCGCTGGGGCATTAGTCAAGCCGAAGGACATCACTAGAAACTCATAATAGCCATATCTAGTACGGAAAGCAGTCTTCGGAACATCGAAGTCCCGAATCTTCAACTGATGGTACCCTGATCTCAAGTTGATCTTGGAGAACACCCTAGCACCTTACAACTGGTCAAACAAATCATCAATATGTGGCAACAGGTACTTGTTCTTAATGGTGACCTTGTTCAATTGACGGTAATCAATGCATATCCGCATAGTCCTATCTTTCTTATTCACAAATAATACTGGTGCACCTCAAGGTGATACACTCGGTCTGACGAACCCCTTGGCTAGTAACTTCTCAAGCTGTTCCTTCAACTCCTTTAGTTCTTTCAGAGCCATATGGTACGGTGGGATAGATATAGGTTGGATACCTGGAGCCAAGTCAATACAAAAGTCGATATCACGATCCGGTGGCATGCCTGGAAGATCAGAAGGAAATACATTGGAGAACTCCAGACTACCGACACTGAATCAATCATTGAAGACTCTGTGGTGGTATCTCGAACATAGGCTAGATAATCCAAAACAACCGTTCTCGACCATATGTCGAGCCTTCAGAAAAGAGATGACCTGACTAGATGTGCTGATAGATGAACCCTTCCACTCCAACCTCAGCAACTCTGGCATCATTAAGGTAACAGACTTGGCATGGCAATCAAGGATGGTGTGATATGGAGATAGACAGTCCATGCCCAGGATGACCTCTAAATCAGTCATATCAAGCAACAGAAGATCTGTTCTAGTCTCGTAACCACAGAATATGACCACACAGGAGTACCCAAGGACTCACGAGGAATATCCAGAAGGTGAACAAACAGAGATGGCAGATACGAATAGGTAGATCCTAGATCAAATAATACTGAAGCGTCCCTACCGCAGACAATGATAATACATGTGATCACGGTATCTGAGGCCACTGCATCTGGTCTGGTTGGAAGAGCATAAAATCTGGTTGGAGTTCTATCTGGCTGGCCTCCGCCTGCCTGACCTCCACCTCTGGGATGGCCCCTACCCACATGCCCTCCGCCTCTAGGCGGCCGGATGGCCGGTGCAGTTACTGGAGTTGTGATCATGGGCTGCTAACCCTGCTGCACTGCCTTGCCCCGAAATCTGGAGCAATGCCTCTTCATGTGACTAGGATCCCCGCACTCATAACAACCTCTCGGAGCGGTGTACTGCTGCCCTGAAGTATGACCCTGATGGCCTGAATACCCACCGGAAGAACCCTGGATAGATGGTGAGCGATATGAACTCTCTGGTATGGCACTAAAGTAGGCACTGGAAGAACCCTGATCACCGGAGTACCCATTGGAAGAACCTGAATAGCCGGTGGCTGGTAAGAACTCTCCGGCATAGCACTGAAATAGGGTCGTGCTGGAACACCTCGAGGAGGTGGTGGTGCTGAATATGGGGGCCTGCTGGGCTGATCCTTCCCAAAATGACCTCTGCCCCCACCTGGGGCACCTCTGAACTCTCCAGAAAAATGAGACCTCTTGTCCCACTGCATCTTCTCTCTACCCCTCTGACGGTAACCCTCAATCCTGCGAGCAATCTCCACCACTAACTGATAGGGAGTCCCCATCTCAACCTCCCGAGCCATGCTAGCCTGAGTACTAGAGTGCAGCCCCGTAACGAACCTCCGTACTCGCTCCGCCTCAGTATGAAGTATCATAAGTGCATGGCGAGACAACTCAAAAAATCTCGCCTCATACTCGGTCACTGACATCTGACCCTGCTCGAGCCGCTCAAACTGACACCGCAACTCTTCCCTCTAGGAGGGTAGGATATACCTATTGTAATGACCCGACTTGTCATTTTAAGAATTTACGTTCCATTCGGTGACTTAAGGTTTCGAGCAGCTTTGAAATGTGTATTATGACTTGCGAGGGTGGTCAAGTTTGATTTTCGGATGATTTAGGATTTAATTGAAAGAACAATTCTTATTTTGGAAGCTTAAGTTGAAATAATTGACCGGATAGTGAATTATGTGTAAACGACTCCGAAATAGAGTTTTGATGGTTCCAATAGCTCCGTATGGTAATTTTGGACTTAGGAGCGTGTCCAGAAATTTTTTTGGAAGTCCGTAGTGGAATTTTGCTTGAAATGGCAAAAGTTAAATTTTTGGAAAGTTTGACCGGGGAATTGACTTTTTTATAACGGAGTCGGAATCTAGTTCTGAAAATTTTCTTAGATTTATTATGTCATTTATGACTTGTGTGCAAAATTTGAGGTCAATCGGAATTGATTTGATACGTTACGGTGCAAAATATAGAAGTTGGAAGATTTGAAAACTCATAATTCGATTCGATGCGCGATTCATAATTTCGGCATTGTTTGGCATGGTTTAAAGCCTCAACTAAGTTCGCATTGTATTTTAGGACATGCTCGTATATTTGGTTAAGGTCCCGAGGGCCTCGGGTGGATTTCGGAAAGTTAACGGAATGGATTTCGGACAAAAGGAGCTGCTGGAATATTTCTGCTGCAGAAGTTGTTTTTGGACATCAACTGGTACAATCATAGAGCTAAATTTGGAAGCTTATATCTCGAAATTTATAAGGAATATAAAAATTTTCAAAACATGAAAGTTGTAGACCTTTGATTCTAGTTTCCAGAAAGTTAAACCATTTATCATTTGGATATTTGTACATAAAGTTATGGTCAACTGAATGAAGATTAGTAAAGCAATTTCGCTAGAAATTTCGGATGCGTGGAACCTATTTTGGAAGCTTATATCTCAAAATCTATAAGGAATCTGGAAATTTTCAAAACATGAAGATTATAGCCCTTTGATTCTAGTTTCCAGAATGATAAACCATTTATCATTTGGACATATTTACAAAAAGTTATGATTGCTTGACTAAAGCTGGTACTGCAGTTTTTGGCTACAGCAATGTGCATCGCCAGAAATTTCTTCTGCACAGGGCTGAATTTGGGAGCTTATATCTCACAATTTATAAGGAGTTGGGCGATGGGAAGAATATAAAAGTTGTATCCCTTTGTATCTAGTTTCCAGAAATTTAAACCGTTTGGCAGTTAGAGTTGAGTACAAGAAGTTATGGTTGATATACTACAGGCTGTCGGGGAAGAGTTTTGGAAGAGTTTGATGTTTTCAGCATAAGAATGTAATGATCCAAAGGTTAATTTTTAGTTCTAGAGATCAAAATTTGATTTTGAGACTTTCGAAATTTTTAAAATGAATTATAGGAGTGATCTGGAAAGTTTGGTCTAATTTCATCAAGTCGCGATTGGATTTTTAGCGCAAAATATGAGTTAATTGTTTAACGAGTGAAATTGGTATCGCATTGAGCAAATAAGCTCCAAATTGAGTTTCCATTGAACGACTAGGTTCATATTATTATTTGTGACTCATAGGAACAAGAATCGTCGAATTTCGAGTTCGTATGATGGAGTTAGAACCTTTTTAGTGAAAAAATAACTGTTTGTGCAAGCAAGTTCTGGTGTGAACTTCTAGTGACGAAAAATAGAATTTTAGTGACGGAAAATTGACTTTTAGTGACGGATGGGCAGAATCTTAAGGACCAAAAATGGTCATTTCCTTCATTTCGTTTTTGGATTTTTGGAGCACGGTTCTTGGGCGATTTTGAGGATTTCTTCACGACCTCGACTTGGGTAAGTGTCCTATATCCAAAAGTGATTATATTTCATAAATCCATGGTTATATTCATCATTTATTTCGTATTTAAATTGAAGAAATCAAGATTTTTGCAAAACCTTTCAAGAACGAAAATTTTAGATTTGGAGGTTGAGTTGTTATCGGAATTTGATAAAATTAGTATGGGTGGACTCGTAATTGAATGTGTTATCGGATTTTGTGAGTTTCGTCAGATTCCGATATGTGGGCCCCACGGGCGAGTTTTGACTAAAATTTCGAATTTTGTTGGAAAATTAGTATTTTCATATGGAATTAATTCCTATAATTAGTATTCAGTTAATTGAATTAATTTGGTTAGATTTGAGCTGTCCGGAGTTCAATTCAAGCAAGAATGCGATTTTGAAATATCGGCCTAACTTCAAAAAGGTAAGTATATTGCCTAACCTTGAGTGGGGAAAATTCCCCTTAGGCATTGAGTCTTATGTGCAATTTGTGTGATTGAAAATCATGTACGCGAGGTGACGAGTACGTACTTGGTTTATATGTGCAGATTACATTGGTTAAAATCCTTAGACTCTTTTATGTATTAAATTGGAAATTATTGGCACTTATTAAATCCTTTAATTGTCTTACCTAAATCCTTGTTTTGTTCGATTTATTTTTATATGATGATTTGGTGTGATTGCCACCTTGATTTTTATATGAAATATTATTTTGTTGGCTTGTTCACTCCCAGATATATATGTTAAGATTTTGTGCACATTATGGTCGAGCCATGAGCTTCTTATTGTGAAAAAATAATGTATTATTGATTTCTGTGGAAAGTTGTAATATTTAATACTTTATGTGTAATTTGTGATATGTTGTAATATTTGAGCACTTTATGTGCAATTTGTGATATGTTGTAATATTTGAGCACTTGATGTACAATTTGTGATATGTTATAATATTTGAGAACTTGATGTGCAATTTGTGATATGTTGTAATATTTGAGCACTTGATGTGCAATTTGTGATATGTTGTGATATGTGAGCACTTGAGGTGCAAGTTGTATTATGTTGTGATATTTGGGCACTTGGGGTGCGGTTTGTGAAATATTGTGATATTGATACGCATGCGGTGATATAAGGTCGGGGTGTTGAAACGCATGCGGTGAGATAAGGGTGGCTTGAAACGCGTGGCTAGTAGGGGAACTACTAGAAGTCATGCGGTGTGATTAGGGTGGCTAAAACGCGGGATGCTATTTCGGAAAAAATAATTTCTTTAAAATTAAATGTGAAGGCTCCCGCGGTGATATAAGGAAATGAGATATTGTCAATTTATTTATGATTTGGGACTACGAGGCGGTACGAGTGCCATGTTGATATTTCTTTATTTATGTTCTTGTCTTGGGTGATTTTATTTCATTTAATATGTAAATTCTTGTCTTCTTCCGTAGTGTACTAGTTGACTTTATTATTATGTATTTTGTGCTCCTAGTTATATTGTGTTGGCTTTGGCTTTTTAGCACGAGACTCTGAAGAAGTATATTTCTGTTTTTTCTTACTGATTTTCGATGATTGAGTTAATTTAAATAAAAGAAATTATTATTATGTTTTAAATTAAATAGTTTTACATCCAAATCAGTAGTTTATCTGATGCTTTAACCTAAGTGCAATGTTATTTTCTTCACCCAAATGATTTCTAAAATAAATTTATTTCTTTGTTGATTTAAAAATTGTAAACTCACTTTAGTGAAAATAAATTGATCATGTGGATCTTATATACATTGATATTATTGGCACGTGAGTT
Organism: Nicotiana tomentosiformis; assembly: GCF_000390325.3. Lineage (NCBI taxonomy): Eukaryota > Viridiplantae > Streptophyta > Magnoliopsida > Solanales > Solanaceae > Nicotiana > Nicotiana tomentosiformis. The sequence continues at coordinate 124,660,307 of NC_090814.1, read as the reverse complement.
GTCCGTGCAGTTGTGATAGAAATATGGGCACGAGGTGCTGTGAAAATATGGAAGTGGGTTGAGACCCGTATTTTTATGATTATGAAATGAGGTGTCACAAGGTAACTTTTATTTGAAGGAATTATATTCCAAAAATATTATTTGAAAGAATTATAGTTGAAAGAAATTTATTTGAAGGGAGTATATTCGAAATATATATTTATTTGACAAGGTTATATTCTAAAGATTTTTATTGAAAAATTTATATTTGAAAGATTTATACTTAAAGTACTTACATTGGAAAGACGTATATTTGAGGGACTTGATTGATTGGTTGTATTTGTGTTCCTTATTCGTTTGAACAATATTTATGGTGTTCTTGTTGTTATTATACACTGCACAAGTTAATTGATTAGTGAGTGTCTTGACTGTACCTCATCACTACTCCACCGAGGTTAGTCTTGATAATTACTGGGTACCGACCGTGGTGTACTCATACTACACTTCTACGCATTTTGGTGTAGAGCCAGGTATTGGAGATATCGGACTCGGGCAGAGTTAGTGTGTTGATCGCAAGGATTCAAGGTAGAGCTGCTTGGTTATCGCAGTCCCTTGGAGTCTTTCCATTTTATTGTACTGTTAATTATTATTCGAACAATATTGTATATTCAATCATTGAGATCATTTCATAAATTCAGTTAGAGTTTGTGACTCAGTATTATCAGTCTTGGGAGGTTTTTAAAATTATTTTCGTTGTTGGTTTCGACACGTGTATTAAATTATATCTTTATCAAAAAAAAGGGCTTGAATTGTAATTGTAATCGGCTTACCTAATCTTAGAGACTAAGTACCATCACGACGCCTGTGGTGGGATTTTGGGTCATGTCACCTGTCCAGGAATAGGCATGTGAACTGATCCCAAGTCATAGGAGGAGAATCTGCTAGTCTGCCAAGAAGATAAGTCTTCCACCACCTACGTGCACTGCCCCCTAACTGAAAGGTAGTGAAATCCACCCCGTGAGACTCCAATATGTTCATGTTGTGCAGTTTATCCCTGCACCTATCAATAAAGTCCTGGGGATCCTCATGTCGCTCACCCCCAAAGACCGGAGGGTGAAGCCTAGTCCATCTGTCTAAAAGCTTCTGCGGCTCACCGACCGCAGCTGGTCTAGGCTCAGGTACGGCCGTTGCAACTGGTTGGGCCCCGCCTACGGGTAGTGTACTCGGGGTCTGATATACGACAGCTGCATGCCCAGGTGCCTGAGCAGTAGGGGTCTGTGCTCCCCCTCCCGCCTGAGATGTGGCTGGGTCTGCTGGAAATAAACCAGCCTAGGTCATAGAATCCATGAACCGCAACATACAGCCCATGACCTCCTGAAAACCCGGTGCTAACGTGAAATCTACGGCGGCTGGCTCTGCTGCGGGCACCTCGCCCTGCTTCTCCATAATGGGATCCTCCACTGGCTCCGCTGGCGGTGTAACTGGGGCAACTCTAGGACGTTCTCGCCCCCTACCTCGGGCTGGTGCCCTCCCCCGGCCTCTGCCTCGGCCTTTAGCCACAAGGGGAGCAGCCCCTCCCTGGTCTGGAACGTCTGCTGCGTGCGTTCTCACCATCTGTGAGAGAATTAAAGGAAGAAACGTAGTACACCATCAATTGCATGATAAGAGATGAACAAAGAGTAGTTTCCTAACACCCTATAGCCTCTCGAAGATAAATACGGACGTCTCCGCACCGATCCGCAAGACTCTATTAGGCGTTCCCATAACTTGTGAGACCTACGTGAACCTAGTTCTCTCATACCATGTTGTCACGACCCAATTTCATCATAGGTCGTGATGGCGCCCAACATCGTTGTTAGGCAAGCCAACACTGATAAATCTAGTAGTTTCCACTTTTAATATATTTGCAAAGTGAATAACTTTCCTCATTCATAAAATTTTTAGAAATTTACTGTTGTGAAGTAATTAAACAAAAGCAATTGAATGCAAATCGAAGTCATAACAATAAATCCAAAATCATAGGTCTACTAGTGCATGCCAAGACCTAGTGTCACAAGTGTGTGTGCTACAAGTAGAATATACAAAAGAATACTAGTCTATTATCTCAAGGAAATAGACAGAAATATAAATCCAAAAGAGAGACTCCGGCTGCTGCTGAACGGCTCGGAAGGGCAGCTCACCGTGTAGTCTCGAGCTAGAAGTCAAGTGTGCGCACCAGACTGGTAACCAGATGCACCTGCCTCAGATCATGCACATCAAGTGCAGAAGTATAGCGTGAGTACGTAAACAATATGTACCTAATAAGTATCTAGTCTAACCTCGAAGAAGTAGTGACGAGAGGTCGACTTCGACACTTACTAAGAGTCAACAATATAATAATGTGAAGTTCTACTTAAGCATGTAATATACAATGATAATAGCGCTCAAAACATAAAGTAAGTAAGCAAATCCTTCTTTCAAGTGAGAATCAAACCATTTCTCTCATCTATTCCTTTCACCCTTCAAGTCCGTGAAATATTATTAAATATAAAAAGGGATTTTGGTATCACTATGTACGAGTTATGCCGAGGACGTACGGCCCGATCCAAATATACATAATAATATACTGTGCACTGCCGATGGTCGAATGGCCAGAACCATCTAATATATCAATAAATTCTGCCGAGGCGAACGACCCGCTCCCATGAGAGTAGTGGAAGTTTACCCCGCTCGCGGAATATATTTGCGAAGCGGTTGAATATATAATTTCTCAATTCCTTTCTAAAAATAAGAAATTCAACTTGGAGCTTTAAATGATGAAACCCTCAACTTCTGCTTTAATCCAACAACTAGTAAGCATAAACAAGCAACGGTATCAACAAAGCATGGCGTAAGCCTAAATCTATTCGGACATAAGCATGAATAGTAGCTACGCACAGACTCTCGTCACATCGTGCGTATGTAGCCCCCCCTCCCCCCCACAATTAGAAGTACATATTCATTAAGTTTACCTATGGGGTTAATTCCCTCTTACAAGGTTAGAAAAGAGACTTACCTCGTCTCAAAACCTACTTTCCGGTTCAAGAATGCGTTCACACCCTCAAGTCGGTGCCGAATCAATCCAAACTAATCAAATAATATACAAATTAATCAATACGTTCTCAAGAGTACGGATTTCAATTATTAAAGAGGTTACCCAACCCTAAATGCAAGATTCTAAAAATTCACCCCCGGGCCCACGTACCCGGATTTCGAAAATTTTTGAAGAAAGTTATTACCCATAACCTTAGAAACATAAATATATGATTTTTCACTAAGTTCCATAACCATTTTCGTGGTAAAATTCTATTTTTATCAAAATCTAAGTTTTTCATCTAAACCTACGATTTTCACAAATTTTTCATGTTAAAATCTACCCATAATCTATGTATTAAACTCACATTAGGTAGAAATTACTTACCTTCAAAAGCTAGGTCGAAATCCCCTCCTTAAAAGCTTTCAAATCGCCCAAGAGTGAAAGAAAATATGCTAGAAATGGCCTAAGTCCCGCATTAAATGAACCCTTCTGCCCAGCTATTTCCGCACCTGCGGTGCCTTGGCTACATCTGTGGTCCCGCACCTGCGGCAAAATCCCCGCAGGTGTGCATTCCTCTCACCTAGCCAGGCTCCGCATCTGCGGACCATTGGGGCCGCTTCTGCGATTCCATCCGCTCCTGTGATCAAGTCCCTCACGCCAAATGTTCCGCATCTGCGGTGACGGGGTTGCCCTTAATGGTTCGCTTTTGCGGCTCTTGGCTCGCACCTGCGGCTGGCCAATCGCATGTGCGATTATGACAGAACTGGAGCTTCAACAGCTACTCCAAACTTCCAACTTGGTCCGAGCCTCGTCCGATTGATACTCGGGGCACCCAGGGCCCCACACGAACATATCAACAAGTTTGGAATCATAAAAACGGTCTCGCTCGAGCTCTCGGAACGCCCAGAACAACATTAAAACTAAGAATCGCACCCCAAAACCAATTGAATCAAACTTATGAACTTCAAGTTCTTCAATTTACTCCCAATGCGCCGAAACATACTTACACTACTCAGATTGACACTAAATTTTGCGTGCAAGTCTTAAATGACATTACGGAGCCATCCTCTCTCTCGAAATTCCGTTTGAACCTCGATATTACCAAAACCCGCTCCAAACCAAATTTAAAGAACTTCTAAACCTAAAATGAACCAACCTTCACTATTAGGCATCGAAACGTTCCCGGGTCATCCAAAACCCGATTCAAGCATACGCCCAAGTCCGAAATCATCATACGAACCTATTGGGATTGTCAGATCCCGATTTCGGGATCGTTTACTCAAAATATTGACAGAAGTCAAATTTAGCCTTTTAAGGCCAACTTAAGGAATCAATTGTCCCGATTTCAACCCGAACCCTTTCAAATCTCAAACTAACCACCCCCGTAAGTCATAAAACAGTAAAAGCACATATGGGGAGTCTTATTTAAGGAAGGGGGTTCTAGAAAGCAAAATGACCGGTCGGGTCATTACATATTGTATGCCATGTGTTCTTCTTCTTCTTCTTCTTCTTCTTCTTCTTCTTCTTCGAGTTTCAATATGAAATTCAGCCAAAATTAAGTCTAATCTTCACCAAAACACCCTCAAAATTGAGATATAAACTCCAAATAGTATTCTTAATTGTTTGCAAGAACACTCATTTCAAACAAATAATGGTTTTTGAAAACCCAAATTCGATTTCAAAGTTTCAAAACTTATTAATGGTTGTCAATGGTGGAGAGTCAAATACCTTCAAAATTTATTGATTGACAATTTCAATTTGAACATCAATTGTGCAACATAAAAGAAAATTGCTAAGTTAATACGATTGAAATCCATTGATGAATTCCATTAAAACTCTATACAACAAGAAAGCTTAAAAAACAGAGAACATCAAATGAAGAAAAATTGGGGAAAAAATAAAGAAGGAGAGTAGAGAGAGAGAGAGAGAGAGAGAGAGAGAGAGAGAGAGAGAGAGAGAGAGAGAGAGAGAGAGAGCAAGTATAAAGGGATAAGGAAATAACTGATATTCCTTATTTAATTCCTAATATAAAGGGATACTCATTGAAAACTTATTTGTATATAATTGGTAAATTGTATATGACCATGTAGTTAAATTGAATCTTGAGTAGGGAGGGTAATAAGGTTTCAAATAATGTATAGGAAGGTAAAAATCCCAAATAAAAATAGTGTTATGAAATATTAAATTATGATGGATGTCCATAACTCCTAAATGAATAACACCAACTACTCTTCTCATTTATCTCCATAACTCTCACTACTCCAATACTTATGGTTGTAACTCTCATACCTCCATAATCTCCCTCATGATCTTCCTACATGATCTCAAATACTTAATGCCATGCTTATGGTATTCTTTTGTATACCTCTATGTAATATAATAAATATAGGATGAGAAGTGATATTGTACACACTTGAATATGGAAGAAATAAGAATCTCTCATCTCTTTCCCCTCTATATCTCTTGTCTATTTTATTATTTTGTATTGTTACCTTGAGCATAGTTTCTTAATACGTTATCCGTACGACCTCTAACCAAAGTGAGAAGATAACCCATTTCATGATGGAACTATGAAAAACCAAAAACCTTGAATCAATTTGGTTGAGCCAATGAATACCTCGATTTTCGTATGCCATATCAATGTTAAGTTTGCTTCGTATTGTACAGAAAGTAAAATAGGTTCACGTCTCTGTGTGGGAAAGAGCCTGTACGTAAGAGGTATCCATATGTTTGAAATACTATTCAGATGAGGTACGCATACCTAACATATGTAGACATTAAATTTAATAATTAAATATTGGTCTTTTATATAATGCTATCGTCCTTCTAAACTTTTGTCTTAGTTGCTTTTTGATATACAGATGGAAAATGCCTTATGATATGGATAAATTAACTAGCCTTTGTATTAAGTTAGGCTCTTATTGAATACCAAGATACTACAGGGTTCTCACCATAAATGAATAAATAAACTATAGATATGCACACTCAAGGAACCAAAATAGTATGCTAGTAAGTGGAATACAGCCGTAAGCACAAGCAGGGGCGGCTCAATAAATATGAAGACCTAAAGTAAAAATTTAATGAGAGACCCTTTTTTATATAAAAGAAAAAATTCATATATAATTTCATTTAAATTTTGTATTTCTAGTTTTTCATATGCAAAGTTATTAATAATTTTATCTAATCCATTTAATTTCTCTTGAGATATATACGTTGAGGGACTGTATTAAAATTTTAACCTTTTTTGAGTTATGAATTAATAATCGAATTCTTTCTCAATTTATGATCTAGAGAGTGATTCCCCAAAAGATATTTTTTCTCAATTTATGATCAACAATTTAATCCTACTTTTTTACAATGAAAATTTGTACTTTCTCATTTAAAGAACTAAATATTCTTCTAAATAAATTAATATATAACCTATTAAAAATATTTGGGATACCAAAAATTATGAGGCCCAAAGCAGCTGCTTTAGCAACCTTACCCTTGGGCCGGCACTGAGTACAAGGCGAGTCTACAATGTTAAAATTTACATTATGATGTACTAATGAGTTGGTGATTCAAATAAAATATTTTAATGCACAATATATTATTTCTATTGCCCACGCTAATGGAATTTGGAGAGTAACTCTTTTCTGGAATTGAAGATATTGGTAACTAGGTACCGGTAGCTCACTAACTTATCCAATACCGAGAGATTAAGATAGTATGCATTTCTGATGCAGGTAACATATATTGCTCTATATATCATTAATTATTTTGTGCAATTATTCAGGATCTTTACAACTTGGAGGCCTTTTCTGATTGCTAAGACTTGCAAACGTACTTCCGAAAGGTGGGTTAATGTTTTCTATAATTTGTGGTTGATATCATTGAATAATGTTTGAGGTTTTGCAAAGAAACAATCGATCACTAGAAATGGTAAATGTTAATATTTTAAAGGCTTTAAGGGTGAGTCCACTTTGGATTATTATGCCATTGACTGAGGGTAAGACGGTGGGTTCAAGTCCAACGCATCACGAGAGTAAAACATCGGGTTTGAGTCCTAGTGCACCATGATAATAAGAGTTGGGTTCGAGTCCCAACGCATTATAGCCTTACGCGCCTTTATATGGGTAAAATATCGGGTTTGAGTCTCAATGCACCATATTGATGATATAATTATGACTAAAGAAAATGTATTTTTCATGAAAAAGTATGAAGTTTGTCCTACTTGATTTGCTCCATTCTTGAAGTGAATGTGATAGCAATGCATAATAAGTTTAAATAAAAATAAGTGGTTGACCAATGAACGTGGCGTGCTAAAGATCAAAATAATAATAGTCATCATTATGGTAATTGTAAAAAGGAGAACAATAAGGGTTCTCAAAATAAGGGTGCTAAAGATAAAGGCGTTTTTGGTGCGCCTCGCCCCGAAAACGCCTTTTAAAACACTGGCGATAATTTGACAAACTTCTTCACAAGGCATTGTCGACCTCAACAATTGAGAAGTTGTTATACAAGATTGGAATTCATCATCTCTGAGATATCAAGTGATATTTTTGTCAGGGGGAGTATAGCACGCGCGGCACTTTTTTTCCTTTAGCTAAGGTTTTATCCCACTGGGTTTTCCTGGCAAATTTTTTTAATGAGGCAGCAAATAATGTGTATTACATGATATGTATACTCTTTTTCCTTCACTGAGATTTTTTTCCCAAATGATTTTTTCTTAGTAAGGTTTTAACGAGGCACATTATCTATGGACATACAAGGGGGAGTGTTATGAAATATTAGATTATGATGGATGTCCATAACTCCTAAATGAAACACCTACTACTCTTCCACTATTAAAAAAAATAGGTTTTAGCGACGGACAAATTCTGTAGCTAAACAGAAAAATCCGTCACTAATCTCATTTAGCGACGTATTAGCAACAGATTATCAAGAAATTCTGCTAGCTACGAGCTTTTTATCAACAAACTAACGATGTCGTTCGTAGCTAATTCCAGTTTTTTTGTAGTGTTCTCCATTATCTCCATAACTCCCACTACTCTAATACTTATAGTTGTAACTCTCATACCTCCATAATCTCTCCTCCCCCCCCCTCCCCCTCCCCCCTCATGATTTTCCTACGTGATCTCAAATACTTAATGCCATGTTTATGGTATTCTTTTGTATACCTCTATGTAATACTATAAATAAAGGATGAGAAGTGATATTGTACACACTTGAATATGGAAGAAATAATAATCTGACGTGGCTGCACCTCGTTACACGCTTCAACATTCAATAGTGTAGACTTCACTCCAGTCTATCATATCGCAGTAATAGTGAATCTGGTAAAATATCCCAAAATTAGAATAATTGGATTTCACTGTGCTACTGTTGTATATATATACTCCCGATCAGGCCCTTTGTAAGCAGCAAAGCGATCGCAGGAGTTCACTAAAGAAGCCGTTAAGCGTTCACAGGAGCTCACCATTGACGTCGTTTCCGAGGCTTCCAAGCGTTCCAAGGAGATTGCCGCCGAAGCTTCTAAGCGGTCTAAGGAGATCGTTGTGGAAGCTTCCAGACGCGCCGACCAGATCAAGGCTGCCTCCCTCTCTCAACTCGTGGACTCCTCCTCATCTACTTCCCCTCAATCTGCTTTGGATGCTCCTTCGGTTGCTGAACTCGACAAGTTTGGAGTTACTAATGAATTGAGAGAGTTCGTCAAGGGCATCAGTATGAACACATTCCCGGAATTTCCACTTCAAGCTACTTGCTCTGCTTCTCTTTAATGCATGCATTGCTTACAAGTTAAACAACAACTCTGATTGTATTTGGAAAATTGTTATTTTAATTTGGATGTTTATTCAATTTGTTGACACGGAAACTTGTGAGGGACTGAGAATATTGTAACTCTACTAGACACATTAGGTATTTTTTGAAGCTCAGGGTAGCTTTTCACTTTCTACGATTCTGTGAAGTAATCAGAATATATGAATTTGCTAACATGGCATTTCCTTTAGATTTCTGAAATCATTCCATGCTTAAATCACGCGTACCTTCTTTCAATTGCTTGAGTCACCTATCGTGAGGAGAGACGGGCTTAAATGAAATCTCTCTTGATATGCAGATGAGTCACAGATGTCTGATATTCCTACAGTCTCAAATGTTCGGCAAGATCTTACAGAATTTCAGGAAAACACATGCAAAACTTGTTCTTTCATCTGTCAAGGTATGACTCTCGTTGTCATTACCTGGTCAAAATCATTATAGAAAAAAAATTTCTAGTCACTCCCATGCTCAATCGAGCTTAAATCTCAAGGCATCTTGACTGCCACTTCTCTTATGGTCTATTGAGTTTAACACTCACCTAGTGTTGGTCATACTTTTTTGGTCCTTAGTGCTAAACTGGCTTGTTACGTCAATGTGGATCATAATTGTGTTGAGGCTACGCCCTTATAAGAAAAAAAAGTCCTCAAAAGTTGTGTTGAGGGCTAGTATGTTTCAGTGGACCTGCACTGTGGAAGAGTTTATATACTGGTTTGAATAGTTTATAGCTCTCTTTCTGTTTTTTCCGTTATAACCTTTTTGATGAGGAATAGTTGACAGGGGTCAAGCTGTTGAGAATTATGGTGTCTCTAAGAGCATTTACATCTTGGTTTCTTTTCTTCTTTTCTCTGTGTGTGTATGCAGGAAATCTCAAAGTTGAGGCATGAGTGTTTACCCGAAAAATCGGATGAAGTTGAATTTATGTATGGTTTTAAGGGCAAGTAGATTCCTATAATATGAAAATAACAATACACGTATTTATAGTGCAAAAAAATAGAAGATGATGAACAAAGATATTAAGTGAGCTTTAGAAAGATAAACACAATGAATTCTTAATCCCAGTGAAAAAGTGTCTTCTATTACAAACTCTCCTGGCTTTTATAGCCAAGGATTGCTACTTTATCTATAGCAACATGATGGAATAAATATTACTAGTGGAGGACCCATGATGGTATGTCTCCTCCTTAATTCCCGCACAGATTATCTCCTTTGGTGCGGTTGTAACAGCTTTTGTCTATGAACTCGATACCGACTCGAGCTCGGTACCGGATCTGAACCTCGGCCTTGATTTCGAGCTAGGTGATCACTTTCGGGCATCGATGTTCGGGACCTGTATCGACCGATGTTTTCTCGGTCGATTCGAACGCCCGGGCTCGACGCCCCCATCTCGAAATTTGCTCGGGGTCTCCATGAAGGTACCCCTCGATTGAAATGCCATCCTCGATCGATCTTCAAGGCCGAGGATCGGTTTTAACTGTATACAGATAGCCCCCTTGTTTCTCGGAAAGGAGATGACGAGGAACGATGTGATTTCCCTAAGGTTCGACCGAATCGACAATGACGTTTCTATCGGCTTTGACTATGACGTGCGTGATAGCTGTCCCATCGATTTGGTTTTGTCGAGGCATTTAATGCACGTCAGTCGGTGGTCGGCCACCGCTAGATGAATCGCTGTGCCTTATAAATAATTTTCGCATACAATGTTTTCCACTTTTGTGCTTCCTCTTTTCCCAAATTCTCTTTGATTAGTTTCTCTTATTTCGTCGTTTTAGTGCCGCTTGTACCAGAGTTTCGGTGCCGTCCCCTCTTTCACCTTTCTTTGCGACTTTTTCTTCTCGTATTAATGGCGAAAACTTCAAAAATCGTACCTCACAAGGAGAAAGCTTTTTCCTCACGGCCGTGTGACAATAAGGTGCCGACCGAGCCGTCCGTTCAAGATTATATTCCCGGCCCGTGTATTTTAAAAGCTGATTTTAAAGTGGAGAATCCTTCGTCCGTTCCGGGTCGGTGTGAGCACATATCGATGTATATGTGCTCTATAGCGGAGGTTAACCTCGAGGCCGTCAGGAAAGATTGCGGCTGGGGTTATGAGGTTGTGATACAAATCCCCTCCTCTGATGAGAGCGTCACTACCTATGTGGAGGGATTTCTGAGTGTTTACACCTACCCCTTTACGTTGGGAGCTGTCGATCCCGTGATTTTTGATTTCTGTAGGAGATATCAGGTCACCCTCGGCCAAATTCATCCTTCCTTATGGCGTATAGTCATCTTATTGCGTTTCTTCTCTATCAAAGCTGGAGGGTTGGATTTTTCTCTGAGCCACCTTATACGACTGTATCGACCTCAGATTTATCGTGGACTTATTAGGCTATATCGTCGGGCATCGAAGGCTTTGATGTCGAGCATCGATGAAGATAAGGATCGAGGCTGGATGGGTCGATATGTTCGGGTGAGGACTCGTGATCTTATCCCGGAGGAAAAGATGCCGTTTCCTGAAAAATGGAACTTCGACCGTAAGTGATCCGTGTTTGCTTTTCGTGTCTTTTTCCGTGTTTGCTAATATTATTTTCTGATGTTCAGCTGCACCTTGGATGCCACAAGCTGTGCCTGATCTCGAGGATTGGGTTCGAAAGTTAGCCTCGACTTCATCCTATGCCGAGCGCGCTTGGCGTGATTTGGCTAAAGGTAGATGGGAGGCCAAGAATCATGGTGAGGTTCGGTTCCTGTTTCCCTCGAGGTATATTCTGCGTTCATTTCGTTATTGATTTTTCTCTTGTATATAGGTGTAACTAGGGATGCCGTGTTGCGGCCTTTGAGCGTTGATGAAGGCAACAAGCCCCCGGTCCTAGAACAGGGGAAAGAAAAGAAACGAAGGGCTTCCTCTTGGCTGGAGGACCCTAAGCCCAAAACTCGAACGGTGAGGAGAAAAATCATTGCCCTTTCGATCGACTCGGTTCATCGACTGAGGGAGGAAGAAGAAGAAGAAGATAGCTCCTCGGCTTTGGTAGTCCGACCTGCGGAGGCAGTCGAGGTTGTTAGAGCTGCTGAGCCGATGGCGGCCGTGCCCATCGGGGTTGGTTCCGAAGACCTAGGTCTCGATCGAAGTACTCCGAGTGATTTGCTCGGGGCAATGGCAATGGGTCATTCACCTTCCCTTCCGTCTTTTTCTGAGGAGGCGTTGAAGGAGGCTCGAGAGCTGAAGACTCCCGATATTGGTGCTGGCTCAGGTGCAGCGGATCCTTTTAAGGATTGTTTTACCGGTGTTGATGACAGTTCCGATATCGGTGATGCCTCTCTTTTGTTAGAGGAAGCTCAGCGTTTTATTACTCGGGTAATGATTCTTTCGTACTTGGCTTCTTTGTTTTTTTCCATACTTGGCGGTTCCGATATTGGTGATCCCCCTTTTTTTTCTTTTTTCTTTTGCTTTGTTGGTGTTGATGACAGTTCCTAACTGTGCAGGCCATCGGTAGGTTTCGAGTTGATCTTAGCCAGTGTGAGGCCGAACTCCGGAAGGTCTTAGGTGAGAGGGATGACCTTCGGCTTCTTTGTAGCAAGAAGGAGGAGGCTATCAAGGATCTTCAAGCGGATTTGGCTAAGGTCCGTGAAGAAAGGGTCGAGCTCGATCAGCAGGTGAGCCTTGTTCTATTAAAGTATGGATTCGACTCGACTGTGGAAGTTAACCATCCGTTGTCTCAGTTGCAGCAAAAGATCGAGAATATCGGGCTACTTCGAGAGGAGGTCGATCAAATCCGGGCCGAATGCAACCAGTGGAAGGAAACTATTGACCGCCTGGCAGCGGAGAAAGAAACCATCTTAACAAAGATACTATCAGCCGACGTTCAGCTTCAAAACGTCAAGCAAAAGGTGTTGGCTCAGACTAAGAAAATCGATGAGCTTGAGATACGACTTGCTGAGGCTAAGGCGGAGGTTGAGTCGTCGAAAGTTTTGGCGGATAAGTCTATCGCTGTATATCGAGCTGATGCTGAGGCCGCTCAGGTGGAGGCCCGGGAAGCGGCGAAGATTGCCGATGCTCGAGCTCATTGGGTTGCCGAACTTGTTAAGTGTAGATCTCGGAGGGAGACCCTCGAGGAGATTCATGCTCGAGGTTTCGATCTTACCGAAGAGGTAAGAAAGGCAAAAGAGCTTGAAGCGGAAGCTGAAGCCTTGGCTTCTGATGATGATGACGATGATAACGATGATGGTAGCAAAAGCGGGTTCGAGGGTGGGGAAGAACTCGACCCAGAAGCTTAGAGTCTAATTCTCATTACCTGTAAATTAATTACATAGGCAATTTTGTATATATATGACAAGGTTGATTTTGCTTGTTGAGTTGGTGATGATACGAATATTAACGTAAACTCTGAGTAAACGTAGCTTTTTCAATGTTTCAAATTCGATTGGGTCCTTGTTCGAACTTGGCAGCCCGTAGGCTCAACGGTCGACTGAGTATTTCGAATATGATATAGGGGTAGCCCGTAGGCTTAATGTTCGAGTGTTTTTTTCGAACTCGAGATTATGTGGCAGCCCGTAGACTTAATATTCGAGTGATTATTTCGAACTCGAGATAATGTGGAAGCCCGTAGGCTTAATATTCGAGTGATTATTTCGAACTCGATGTTGAAGTAACCCGTAGGCTCAATGGTCGGCCGAATATATCGAACATGATATAGGAGTAGCCCGTAGGCTTAATGTTCGAGTGTTTTTTTTCGAACTCGAGATTATGTGGTAGCCTAGACTTAACATTCGAGTGATTATTTCGAACTCAAGATAATGTGGAAGCCCGTAGGCTTAATATTCGAGTGATTATTTCGAACTCGATGTTGAAGTAACCCGTAGGCTCAATGGTCGGCCGAATATATCGAACATGATATAGGAGTAGCCCGTAGGCTTAATGTTCGAGTTTTTTTTTCGAACTCGAGATTATGTGGTAGCCCATAGACTTAATATTCGAGTGAATATTTCGAACTCGAGATAATGTGGAAGCCCGTAGGCTTAATATTCGAGTGATTATTAATTCTGGTTGCATAATAAATCTCAAGCCATTGTACATATGTTTTGGGGCAATCAAATATGAGCATGGTTTATTTTGACCATTTTGGCTCTTACAATTTTTTCTCTATTGTTGTGAGAAGACTTTGTTGCATCTGAACTCGATGTATTTGAGGGCCTGGTGCCCCTGGTATTCGAGGCCGTTCGAGCTAAGGGTCGAAAGCTTCGGATACTATTTTGTCAGCGCAGCACGATCGATGGTTGCCTCATTAAAAACCTTGCCGCAAAAAAACCCATTTGGGAAAAGGCCGGTCTAAGAAAAAAAGAGTGCAACACGTGCTTTTGAGTAAAAAAATACTTTTGTTCTTTGTTCGAACTTCTGTACGGGACAGATGAATAAGGTCGGACCTTAGCAGTAGTACCGTTTTAGATGTGATACATTCCAACTGCTTGATAGCTGTTTGCCGTTTATGATGCCGAGCCTGTACGATCATTTCCCAAAGTGCTCGAGCACTTGGTACGGTCCTTCCCAATTTGGTCTTGGGTTCCGAGTATTGATAGTGACTTTCCTTAACACCAAGTCTCCTGGCTTGAAGTGGCGAAGTTTAGTTCTTCGATTGTAATGCCTTTCGACTCGTTGCTTTTGTGCGGCCAACCGGATGAGGGCAGCTTCTCGTCCTTTGTCCAATAATTCAAGGCTGGTGTTCATAGCCTCGTTATTTGATTCTTCCGTCATGAATCGAAACCTGGGGCTAGGTTCTCCGACTTCGACTGGTATCAATGCTTCAGAGCCATATACTAAGGAGAATAGGGTCGCCCCTGTACTGGATTTCGATGTTGTTCGGTACGCCCAAAAGACTTCGGGCAGGATTTCTCTCCATTTTCCCTTAGCGTCGCTCAATCTATTTTTCAGATTTTGAAGAATAGTTTTATTTGTTGATTCGGCTTGTCCGTTCCTACTGGGGTGGTATGGGGTTGCTAGTATCCTTCTTATTTTGTGATCTTCGAAGAATTTTGTGATTTTGCTGCCAATGAATTGCTTCCCATTATCACATACTATTTCGGATGGTATTCCGAATCGGCATATGATATGATCCCACAGAAAGTCGATAACCTCTTTTTCTCTTACTTTCTCGAACGCCTGCGCTTCAATCCATTTAGAAAAATAGTCAGTCACAAATAAAATAAATCTGGCTTTACCTGGGGCCGATGGTAGGGGGCCGACGATGTCCATTCCCCATTTCATGAATGGCCATGGTGATAGGACCGAGTGAAGTTGTTCTCCGGGCTGATGGATCATCGGAGCAAACCTTTGACATTTATCGCATTTACGAACAATTTCTTTTTCGTCTTTGCCCATATCGATCCAATAATACCCTGCTCTGATCACTTTTCGAACTAATATGTCGGTACCGGAGTGATTGCCACAAGTGCCCTTGTGTACTTCCCGGAGGATGTAATTGGTATCTCCCGGACCTATGCATACCGCCATCGGTCCATCGAATGTTCTTCGATATAACGTTCCGTCCGCAGTCAAGATGAATCGAGCAGCTTTAGTTCTAAGGGTCCTGGACTCTTTGTGGTCTGAAGGGAGCTTTCCGTCTTTTAAATATTCGATATACTTGTTTCTCCAATCCCAGGTTAAGCTAGTAGAATTTATTTCGGCGTGCCCTTCCTCGATTATAGATCTTGAAAGTTGAACGACAGTTTCCGAGTTAAAATCATTCGCCTCGACCGATGATCCCAAATTAGCAAGCGCATCGGCCTCGTTATTCTGTTCTCGTGGAACATGTCGTAGACTCCATTGTTTGAAACGGTTCAAAGTGATGAGCAGTTTGTCCAAATACCTTTGCATTCTGCCTTCTTGGACTTCGAAGGTTTTGTTTACTTGACTCACCACTAGCAAAGAGTCACAATTGGCCTCAACGACCTCCGCTCCCAGATTCCTAGCTAGCTCGAGACCTGCAATTATGGCTTCATACTCGGCTTTGTTGTTAGTTAACCTGATAGTTTTAATAGCTTGCCTAATAATGTTACCCCCGGGAGATTTTAAAACTATGCCTAGCCCGGATCCCTTTACGTTCGAAGCTCCGTCCGTAAATTGGATCCATGCCCTTGTTGATAAATTTGATTTTAACAGTAGTTCTTTTTCGACTTCGGGTACGAGGGTCGGCGTGAAATCGGCCACGAAGTCTGCTAAAATTTGAGACTTGATGGCTGTTCGAGGTCGATATTCGATATCGTACCCGCTGAGTTTGATGGCCCATTTG
This sequence comes from Nicotiana tomentosiformis, assembly GCF_000390325.3. Classification (NCBI taxonomy): domain Eukaryota; kingdom Viridiplantae; phylum Streptophyta; class Magnoliopsida; order Solanales; family Solanaceae; genus Nicotiana; species Nicotiana tomentosiformis. The sequence goes on along the minus strand of NC_090814.1, from coordinate 124,644,218 downwards.
GCCAATCGGCCCGATAGTTCGGGCCTATGCAAAATATTACGAAGCGGGCAGGTGGTTAATACGCTTATGGGGTGGCATTGGAAGTATAGTCGTAATTTCGAAGAGGCGCTAACCAGCGCAAGCGCCAATTTTTCCAAGTGCGGGTATCTAGTTTCCGCTTCCCCTAAAGTCTGACTTACATAGTAAACTGGAAATTGCGTACCTTCCTCTTCTCGAACTAGGACACTGCTTATGGAGACTTCTGATACTGCCAAGTATAGGTAAAGTTTTTCGTCGGTTTTTGGAGTGTGCAGCAGTGGTGGGTTCGATAGATATCGTTTCAGTTCTTGTAATGCTAGTTGATATTCCGGTGTCCAAGCGAAGTCGTTCTTCTTTTTGAGTAGAGAGAAAAATTTGTGGCTTCGATCTGATAATCTCGAAATGAATTGGCCTAGGGCTGCTATTCTTCCTGTTAACCTTTGTACAACTTTCACGCTGTTCACGATGGTGATGTCTTCAATGGCCTTGATTTTGTCTAGGTTAATCTCAATTCCCCGATTTGACACAATGAAGCCGAGGAACTTACCCGAGCCGACTCCGAAAGCACATTTTTCGGGGTTGAGCCTCATGTTGTATTTCCTCAGAATATCGAACGTTTCCTGCAAATGGGTCAAATGGTCCTCTGCGCGCAGGGACTTGACTAGCATGTCATCAATATAGACTTCCATTGATTTACCTATTTGTTCTTCGAACATTCTATTTACTAGGTGTTGATAAGTAGCTCCTGCATTTTTTTAGCCCGAAGGGCATTACGTTATAACAATATGTTCCGCATCTGGTCACAAACGAAGTCTTTTCCTGGTCTTCCGGGTTCATCTGGATTTGATTATACCCGGAATAGGCATCGAGAAAAGTAAGGATCTCGTGGCCGGCCATGGAATCGATCAAGTGATCGATGTTGGGCAGTGGATAAGAATCTTTGGTGCATGCTTTGTTCAAGTCCTTGTAATCTATACACATTCTAAGTTTGTTTCCCTTTTTAGGCACTACGACCACATTGGACAACCATTCGGGGTATTTTACCTCTCTAATGGATCCTATTTTGAGCAGTTTAGTTACCTCATCTTTTATGAATGCGTGCTTCACCTCCGATTGGGGTCTTCTTTTTTGCTTCACCGGTCTGAATCTAGGGGACACTTAGTCGATGTGTCGTTATATCTGGCGAGATTCCTGTTATATCTAAATGGGACCAAGCAAAGCAATCGATGTTATCGATAAGAAATTAAATGATTTTCTTCTTGAGTTCGGGTCTCAAACCCCTTCCCAGGTATACCTTTCGTTCGGGCCAGTGATCGTTCAAAATGATCTACTCCAATTCCTCAATAGTTGATTCGGTGGCATCGGAGTCATCGGGGGTCACGAAGGATCGAGGGATCCACTGATCACTATCTTCTTCGATGCTCTGCTTATCTGGCTGGGTCGGGGCCGATGTCTTTGGTTGCTATTTGGCGTTCCGGTCTTCGACTGTGCCTCCTTTTGAACCCGATCCATTCACTGGCGAAGACGAAGATGTTGGTTTTGCTTCTTCGATGGAGAACATTTCTTTCGCGGCTGGTTGTTCTCCGTACACTATTTTGATACCTGTCGGTGTTGGGAATTTGAGGACCTGGTGTAGGGTCGAAGGTACAACTCTCATGTTGTGGATCCACGGCCTTCCGAAAAGGGCGTTATATCTCATATCGCCTTCGATCACGTGAAACTTTGTTTCATGAATTATTCCGGCGACGTTTATCGGTAGGATTATCTCGCCTTTGGTGGTTTCGCATGCCATATTGAATCCGTTTAAAACCAAAGTTGCGGATACGACCCGGTTTTGTAGGCCGAGCTGTTTTACAACCTTCGATCTGATGATATTGGCCGAGCTACCTGGATCAATTAACACACGCTTAATCTTAATTTTATTCATGAGTACGGATATTACCAGTGCATCGTTATGGGGTTGGATGATTCCCTCTGCATCTTCATCATTGAACGATAAAGTCCCTGGGGGAGTGTAATCTTGAAATTCGAGATTGCTTTTCCCTCACAATCGACATTTTAGCGCGTTTGAGTATAGGTCCCTGAGGGGTGTCGACGCCGCCGATGATCATGTGAATGATGTGCTGTGGCTCTTCTTCTTCGTTTTGCTTGCCGAAGTCCCTGTTTTTAAAATGGTTCTTCGCCCTATCACTCAAAAATTCCCTAAGGTGCCCTTTGTTAAACAAGCGGGCTACTTCCTCTCTTAATTGTCTGCATTCTTCCGTTTTGTGACCATGGGTGCCATGATACTCGCACATTTGATTGGGATTCCTTTGGGCCGGATCGGTCTGCATGGGTCGAGGCCATCGGGTATCTTTGATGCGTCCGATGGCCGATACGATGGCTGATGCATCGATATTGAAATTATATTCCGATAATCGAGGAACTTCTATAGGATCGGCATGTTTATCAAAACCTCTCTTGCTCATAAGTCCCCGAGAAATTTGCCCCCGATTATATCTGTGGTTATTCCTGACTGTCTCATGCGCCGAACTGTGGTTCACCCGATCTGTGATGTATGACTGATATCGGTCTTTGCTTGACCTTTGTTCTCTGTTGGTTTCCTTCAGAATTTTAGTGGTTGCGCGGTTCTGACGCGTGGGTTCATACAGAAATCCCAATTGATCATCTTTGACCCTGATTTTCGATTGGTACCGATTGTGTATATTCGCCCAAGTTATTGCAGGGTATTCGATCAAGCTTTGTTTCAGCCGACGTGATGCTGTCGAACTCAGTCCGTTCAACCCTTGGGTGAAAGCTTGTACGGCCCAGTCGTCTGTGACTAGTGGCAAATCTATGCGTTCCATTTGAAACCGGGACACGAATTCCCTCAGTATTTCGTCGCCCCTTTGTGTTACTTTGAATAGATCCGATTTCCTCGTTGCGACCTTTACGGCACCAGCATGTGCTTTTACGAACGAATCTGCTAACATGGCAAAAGAATCGATAGAATTCGGTGGCAAGTTGTGATACCAGATCATTGCTCCTTTAGCGAGGGTCTCTCCGAACTTTTTCAATAATACGGACTCGATCTCATCGTCTTCCAAATCGTTGCCTTTGATGGCACATGTATAGGAGGTGAGATGTTCGTTAGGATCGGTCGTACCGTTATATTTGGGAATTACGGGCATACGAAACTTTTTTGGGATCGGTTTTGGGGCCGCGCTCGATGGAAAAGGCTTTTGTATGAATTTCTTCGAATCCAGCCCTTTCATCATGAGCGGAGCCCCCGGGATCTGATCGATCCTAGCATCATATGTTTCGAATTTTTTGTCGTTGGCTTCAACTCGCTTTGTGAGCTCCTCGAGCAGTTTAGCAATTTCAGGAGCGGTTCCTGATTTTCGCTTGTTTGGTTTCACTGTGTCGGGCTCCGTTCTGGGGGTTACTTCTTGAAGAAGCGGATTGGAGTTTGGATTACTTCGCATATGAGTTTGGCTCTGCAACTGAGCTATCGCTACTTGTTGGGCTTATAGCATTTCGAAAATCATGCGCAAGCTGACCCCGATTTTCCCCGTGCTGTGGGTGTCTCGGGCTATGGGTCGAGCGCCACCCTGAACGCTTCTTTCCTGCTCGGAACGTTGATTCGCTTCTAGAGCTATTCGTGAATTGATATCTACTGGTACTTCGGCTCGAATTTCGGGTTCCTCGATTCGAGCCTCGTTGACGTTATTGGGTAGCCTTTCGGCCACGGGCACCAAGTTGTTGGTTTCATCCTGAAGGCCGGCTTCGAGGTCGATTGGCAGAGCCATTGCTGACATGAAGTTGTAAGTTGGAGTGTGCTGTATATTTGTATCAAATAATCACTTGTTATCCTTAGCCCCACGGTGGGCGCCAAACTGTTTACCCAAAAAATTGGATGAAGTTGAATTTATGTATGGTTCTAAGGGCAAGTAGATTCCTCTGATATGAAAATAACAATACACGTATGTATAGTGCAAAAAAAATAGAAGATGATGAACAAAGATATTAAGTGAGCTTTAGAAAGATAAACACAATGAATTCTTAATCCCAGTGAAAAAGTGTCTTCTATTACAAACTCTCCTGGCTTTTATAGCCAAGGATTGCTACTTTATCTATAGCAACATGATGGAATAAATATTACTAGTGGAGGACCCATGATGGTATGTCTCCTCCTTAATTCCCGCAGAGATTCTCTCCTTTGGCGCGGTTGTAACAGCTTTTGTCTGTGAACTCGATACCGACTCGAGCTCGGTACCGGATCTGAACCTCGGCCTTGATTTTGAGCTAGGTGATCACTTTCGGGCATCGATGTTCGGGACCTGTATCGACCGATGTTTCCTCGGTCGATTCGAACGCCCGGGCTTGACGCCCCCATCTCGGAATTTGCTCGGGGTCTCCATGAAGGTACCCCTCGATTGAAATGCCATCCTCGATCGATCTTCAAGACCGGGGATCGGTTTTAACCGTATACAATGAGATATGCCCACGCATAATGAAAGAGAGAAAGTTCTGGAGAATCTACTTCATTCTAGTTAACAGTCATGTGGCACCGTAAGTACCTTTCAGGAAATAATAATCTCTTCTTCCTTGCACCAAGCTGAATGTGTTGCTTATTCTGTATTGTTGGAATATATTGCAATAACGTGCACGATTATTAAATATCTAATTTTCTGCATTGGTGTGTAGTTTTAGGTAAAGACTTCTTTATAAGAAAGCTGTAATATCATCTAGTCAGGGGTATAAGATGAGGCTTTTGACAATATATTAAGAATAGAATAAAGCCATTTTTAGACCTTCAATCTTAGAAATGGAGATACGAACTGGACCAGTCATTTGAAGATTACAGGTTTCTGGTCATTCTCATTCCTATGAAACTGTCAAATTGTGTGTGCTGAGCTAATAATCTTTCTTCTCAGTTTCATAAAACTGATGACTATTTACGTGTGCTGATGTTTCCCGTTAGTTCAGTGGTGAACAGGGAAAGTTTGTAAGAAGATAGCTGTAATTATAGCGAACATGCTGATCTCAATGAAATCAAATTCTACTAATGATATTTTCAAATGAAACTTCCTATTTCCTTGGCAAATCTCAAGAAGCATTTTCAGGAAAACCCCCAACTCCCTTGCACCATTTGAAGTCATATATATCAATATACCGGCTCAATATCCAGTCATTGATGATGAGTCTATTCACTTTTTAAACACCCATTACCTTGAGGCTTGAGCTTAACCGCATTTTAAAAGTTGTTGCTATTCAAATGCATAAGAGGACCTTCCACATTCTCTGATTACATTCCAAAATTGAAAAGGAATCATCATCCGTGACTTCGGAAAAATAGGACCTTCCAACGTGCAAGTGCCATGAAAACGAAATCCGGTTTGCATGCTCCACAATGGAGGGTGGAGGGTCGTTCATCTTCAAAGCTGACTGCTAAAAATATGTGCAGCAGTTATTGAAGAAACACAACACCAAACTGAAAACACTAGGGTTTGAAGTACCGCTACACCAGTGTGTGATTCGTTCTATCCTAGGAGGAAATAATCCATAACCTTGGGTACTAGGAGGGGATTAAATTCCTTAAGGAAACACTGTGAATTCAGTGGGCTCGAATTAATTACTGTTTTATTATGATAACTTATATTTCCCAAAATTATTATTTATAAATATAGCAATATTGGCGGGACTAACAATCTTAAGAAATTTAATATTTATTTCTGTATTTGTGTTATTCTTATTATTCTGCAAACTAAAACCTTTGTGGTTTTGTGTACTCCCGTTTTGGAGAGTAAAGCCTTCGTGGCGTTTTGTTGGAGATTAAAATCTATGTGATTTTTACTCCAGTTTGAAAACGTGTATTAAACATTTGTTTGTGTCATTCTTTTATAGAAAAAAATGACGACTGAAAGCGAAAACCAAGCTGTTCCGACAGTGACTGCCAACGCATCGACAAGCCGAACACCGACGTTGGCACCGGCAGAAAAACCCGAAGAATTTTTCGGGATTGATTTCAAGCGCTGGCAGCAGAAGATGTTCTTCTACTTAACTACGTTATGTCTACAGAAGTTCATCAAGGAAGATGTTCCTGATCTGCCAGATAAAACTCCAGAGAATGAACGCTTTATCGTGATTGAAGCGTGGAAGCATTCTGATTTTTTATGCAAGAATTATATTCTTAGCGGACTGGATGATAATCTGTATAATGTATACAGTAGCGTGGAGACGTCAAAAGAATTGTGGAATGCGCTTGAAAAGAAATATAAAACTGAAGATGCCGGGATGAAGAAATTCGTTGCCGCAAAATTTTTGGACTACAAAATGGTAGATAGCAAGTCTGTTATTACCCAAGTCCAGGAATTGCAAGTGATTATTCATGATCTACTTGCTGAAGGTCTTGTCATCAATGAAGCATTCCAAGTAGCAGCAATGATTGAGAAGTTGCCTCCGTTGTGGAAGGACTTCAAAAATTATTTGAAACACAAACGAAAGGAAATGTCCCTTGAAGATCTCATTGTTCGGTTGAGAATCGAAGAGGACAATAAAGCTGCTGAAAGGAGAGGCCGTGGAAATTCAACAATAATGGGAGCAAATATTGTTGAAGATAACAAAAAGAGGAAGAAGGCTTCTGGTCCGAAATACAACCCAAGCAAGAAGCGGTTCAGTGGAAACTGCTACAACTGTGGGAAAATCGGACACAAATCTACGGAGTGTCGTGCTCCGAAGAAAGATAAGAAAATGGGTCAAGCAAACATGGTAGTAAAGCATGATGATGTTGATAACTTGTGTGCCATGCTTTCTGAATGTAATTTGGTGGGAAATCCTAAACTGTGGTGGTTTGATTCAGGAGCCACTCGCCATGTTTATGCAGTTAGAGAAGCTTTTGCTACTTATGCTCTTGCTGGACCCGGAGAGAGTTTATATGGGAAATGCTTCAACAGCAAAAGTTGAAGGATATGGGAAGATATTTCTGAAAATGACTTCTGGCAAGGTCATGACTTTGAACAATGTCCTTCATGTTCCCGAAATGAGAAAGAATTTAGTCTCTATTGGACTTCTTGTTAAGCACGGTTTTAAGTACGTTTTTGTGCCCAACAAGCTTGTCATAAGTAAGAATAAAATATTTGTAGGAAAAAGGTTACCTCACCGAGGGCCTTTTCAATCTAAATGTAATGGTTGTGGAAAACAATAATAATATTTCAGCTTCTTCTTACTTACTTGAGTCAAATGATTTATGGCATGTACGTTTGGGTCATCTCAATTATAAAACCTTGCGAAAAATGATTAACTTGAAAGTACTGCCTAAGTTTGAATGCGAAAAATCAAAATGTCAAACATGTGTGGAATCTAAGTATGTTAAACATCCTTATAAGTCAGTTGAAAGGAATTCAAATCCTTTAGACTTAATTCACACAAATATTTGTGACATGAAGTCAATACCATCTCGTGGTGGAAAGAAGTATTTCATAACTTTTATTGACGATAGTACTCGATATTGCTATGTTTACTTACTGAATAGTAAAGATGAAGCAATAGACGCATTCAGGCAATACAAAAATGAAGTTGAAACGCAACTTAACAAGAAAGTAAAAATGATAAGAAGTGATAGGGGTGGTGAATATGAATCTCCTTTTGAAGAAATATGTTTAGAATATGGAATTATTCATCAAACAACAGCCCCTTACATGCCCCAATCTAATGGGATTGCGGAAAGAAAGAATCGCACATTAAAGGAGATGATGAATGCGTTGTTGATAAGTTCTGGTTTGCCACAGAACTTGTGGGGGGAAGCCATTCTTACGGCTAATCGAATATTAAATCGAGTGCCCCATAGCAAAACACAATCCATTCCATATGAAAAATGGAAAGGAAGGAAGCCCAACTTGAATTATTTTAAAGTGTGGGGGTGTTTGGCAAAAGTGCAAGTTCCTAAACCCAAAAGGGTAAAGATAGGACCGAAAACCGTTGATTGTGTTTTCATAGGATATGCGACAAATAGTAAAGCATATCGATTTCTCATTCATAAATCAGAAAATTCTGACATTCATAATAATACGGTTATAGAATCAGGTAATGCTGAGTTCTTTGAAAATATATATCCGTATAAAAAGAAATGTGAGTCGTTTGGTGAAGGATCTAAACGACCTCGGGAAGAAACAAAAGAAAGTACATGTAATCAGGAGGATCCAAGACGTAGTAAACGTCAAAGAACTTCTACTTCATTTGGACCAGATTTTGTGACTTTCTTATTGGAGAATGAGCCTCAAACATTTAAAGAAGCTATGACTTCTTCCGAATCATTGTTTTGGAAAGAGGCAGTCAATAGTGAAATAGAATCCATATTGAACAACCATACATGAGAATTGGTTGATCTTCCTCCTGGAAATAAACCTTTGGGTTCTAAATGGATTTTTAAGAGAAAAATCAAAGATGATGGCACTATTGATAAATTCAAGGCAAGACTCGTAGTCAAAGGGTATAGACAACGAGAAGGTCTAGACTACTTTGATACATACTCTCCAGTTACAAGAATTACGTCCATACGGATGTTAGTAGCATTAGCTGCAGTGTATGATCTTGAAATTCATCAAATGGATGTTAAGACGGCCTTCTTAAATGGAGAGTTGGAGGAAGAAATTTACATGGAACAACCTGAAGGGTTTGTGGTTCCAGGTAAAGAAAAGAAGGTATGTAGACTTGTTAAGTCTCTTTACGGACTAAAACAAGCACCCAAACAATGGCATGCGAAATTTGACCAAACAATGTTGTCAAATGGTTTTAAGATAAATGAATGTGATAAATGTGTGTACATTAAAAATGTTCCAAATCACATAGTCATTGTTTGCCTATATGTGGATGATATGCTGATAATGAGTAATGACATTGCCAACATAAATGCTACTAAGCGTATGCTCAATAGCAAGTTTGATATGAAAGACTTGGGAGTTGCTGATTTAATTCTGGGAATTAAGATCCATAAGACTCCTCAAGGTCTGGCATTGTCACAATCTCATTATATTAAGACAATACTTGAAAAATTCAAGCACTTGGGCTTTAAAGTTGCAAAGACTCCAATTGACGTGAATCTTGCATTAGCAAAGAATAAAGGCCAAAGCATATCACAATTGGATTATGCTCGTGTGTTGGGATGCTTAATGTATATCATGAATTATACACGACCAGATATAGCTTGTGCTATAAGTAAACTGAGTCGATATACGAGCAATCCAGGCCAATCTCATTGGATGGCAATGAAACGAGTTTTGGGATATTTAGAACATACCCAGAACTTTGACTTGCACTACAGTAAATTCCTTGCGGTGATTGAGGGATACTGTGATGCAAATTGGATCACCGGTTCAAGTGATTCTAAGTCCATGAGTGGATATGTATTCACTATTGGTAGAGGAGCGGTATCTTGGAAGTCGTCCAAACAAACATGTATTGCCCGCTCTACAATGGAGGCTGAATTCATAGCCTTAGATAAAGCCGGTGAAGAAGCTGAATGGCTCCGGAATTTCTTGGAAGACATTCTATTTTAGCCCAAACCGTTGGCACCAATATGCATACATTGTGATAGTCAAGCGGCAATTGGAAGGGCTGGGAGCGTTATGTATAACGGTAAATCTCGTCATATACGACGAAGACATAAAATCGTTAGGCAATTACTCTCTAGAGGAATCATCACGATTGACTATGTAAAGTCAAATGATAATGTGTCGGATCCACTTACGAAAGGCCTAACTAGAGAGGTAGTTGAGAAATCATCAAGGGGAATGGGGCTATGGCCGAGAACAAGTCATTGTGGCGGTAACTCTACCTAGAAGACTGGAGATCCCAAGATCTAGGTTCAAGGAGATCAAACAAAGTCATTAATGACGGTTCAACATTGTCAAATAAAATTTTAGTCCGTTCTCGTGATGAGACAATGTTCAGTACCAAGGATAAAGCATTAAGGCTTTTTAATGATTTCTAAATTTGATACGGGGTATATCAAATAGTGTATCTACAGGATGACACATTTAGGAATCACCTATGTAAGTGTGAAGTGCTAGCCGCTTCAAGGAGAACTTTGTAAGGCCAGTTCTCTACGCACTTATGAAACCAGGCGGTGTTCATGGCTGAAACGAACACAACAATGAGAACCAAAGACGGTTAAGGGTTGATTGTGTTACTTATGGTTGTCTAGGTATACACCAAAGATCGACGGTTCAAAGATATCAAATCTACCGATTGACCGAGTATATCCGACATAAGTTCACTACGGAAAGTTCAAAGGGAAACCTACTTATCCAGATGCGATTAATCATTGCTTGCAAATCACACAGTTTTTTCATGCATACTTCTGTGATATAGCCATTCCCCATTCATGTGGGGGATTGTTTTTTTTTTTTTTTTTTTTATCTAAGATGAAATAGTCTTAAAATGAGGGTGAATGGGAAATGGAGGGAAAATGAAATTTTTGAGTAAAATTTTAAGTTTCCCCTCTTGACAATGAGACATTGTCCCATATTGGAAGAGGAAAAGATTTTTGGTGGGTGTATATATAATTGCTCTTCTTGTAGCTCTTAAAGAGTTAACAAGAAAGCAAGCCTCGCGCCGTCGTCGTCGTCGCTCGCTCGGCTCGGCTTCGGATTCGGATTCGGATTTGGATTTGGTCAAATGATCGATTGATTGATTAATTTTTTGGACCAAATTTATTTGTTAATAGTAAATATTAACGTAAGATTATCCGCATTTGTAACGGATATATTCCAATCCGTGTATTGACCACCACCTGCAATAGCAGCCGCCTAATGCTCTTCCCACCATGGCCAAGTGCTTGCTCCACAAACAAGCTAGTGCATGCTCCACAATGGAGGGTGGATGGTCGTTCATCTTCAAAGCTGACTGCTATAAATATGTGCAGCAGCTGTTGAAGAAACACAACACAAAACTGAAAACGCTCAACTTTGGCTATACATTGCACTCCTTTCTCTCAGCATTTCCATACGATTTTCTGAGTTTCTACTCCTTTGTCCTGCATTGTTTTAACTTCAAACAAAGCAACTGTAAGTGTGATTTGCTACCGAACTTTGTGTTCGCTGAAACACTGGGGTTTGAAGTACCGCTACACCAGTGTGTGATTCGTTCTATCCCGGGAGGAAATAATCCATTACCTTGGGTACTAGGAGGGATTAAATTCCTTAAGGAAACACTGTGAATTCAGTGGGCTCGAATTAATTACTGTTTCATTACGATAACTTATATTTTCCAGAATTATTATTTACAAATACAGCAATATTGGCGGGACTAACATTCAGATGTATGTACACATGGTTGCTTGTCTTGCATCCGCAATTGGTCTTGTGTATTTTCCCTTTCAGTCGTTTAGCTTTTGTTCTCCAAGCAGCATTGACTTGGGTCTGCATATTACAAATGGTCGCATGAGATGTGTCTATTTTATCTCTCAGATGCTAAATATTTATGATCTGATTACCATCAATAAGAAGTCTCAGTTTTTGGTCTTGAAGAATAATGAGACGGTCAAAGCTTAGTAAGTCCACATTTGCCAAGCCTATCCTTCTTCAATTTATCAGTTGTCTAAACTGGTTAACTCAAAAGTTGTTTCTGTTTTTACAACAACAACGACCACAGTGAAGTTCCATTAGTGGAGTATGGGGAGGGTAGTGTGTACGCAGACCTTAGCTCTACCCCAAGGGTAGAAAGACTGTTTCCGAAAGACCCTCGGATCAAGAGGACGAATTTTTTTCTTCTGTTTTTTTTTTTTTTAAATAATTTTTGTTTTTTGCCTTTTTCGTGTCATTCCCTAATCGCTTGTCTTTGGTTCTTCTTCGTGATAGAGAGTATGGGGTCATTTCTAGATATACCCTTTGTGTTGCTGTTATTAATATGTATTGTCTTCAGATTCAAGGAGAATGATCAGCATCTATGCACTGACAATCTTTTCCTTTTTCCGGATGATAGGGACGATGCTTTTGATGATGATTTTGACAAGATATAGATAGGTAAGCATGGGATTATTCTTCACTATAAATCAGTATTTTACCACTTAGATATCTGTATATCTCCAATCGCAGGAAATGCTAAAACCATAACTATGTTCAGAAATTTGACTTTCTGGAATAGTTATGTGAACCGTGTCATGATGTATATGTTCCACTTTTTTAATGAGAGGACTCCTTCATTATGTAACTTATTTGAACATCCCAAGTACAATGTATATGGTGGATATTTCATTCATCTGTCTTCGTAACCTTTTCTTTCCGCAGGGAAGAGGGGGGGGGGGGGAGGGGGGTAACGGGGCGGGGAATGATATGCTCCAATGTTGGAACTTGTGGGTTGCTGCTATATTCTTGCTACCTTTGAATTTTTTCTCCAGCTCCACGAATGAATTGTACTTTGTGCATTATGTATGTCATATCAATTGAAGTATGATGTTAAATATCCATGTTCCATGCTTAAAGTAATAGATCTCACTTGTAGTTATTCCCAATTCCTTGAGAACTTTTAAGAGTAGTTTAACTAAGTATGATCTGAATAGTTCAGCTCGAGTCTAAATGTTATGGTATTTGGAGTTAGTTCTAGGTTAGCTCTCACGCTTTGATAGTTTTTGCTAACTTTTTGTGAAGCCTGCAGAAAGGTGAAATATTGGAAACTAAGATCATACATTGGCTACTTGCTGCTCGGAGAAGTTGGGGTTGAAATACATCTGTATGTACTCATATGGGTAATGCACGATAATCCAGCTCATATGAAATAGACAACTACTCAAAAAATTGCCACCTTCCTCGGCTCTTTCATCTTGTCCATTTCTTCGTTCTTTTTCTTTCTTTCAACTTTTATTTTCGCTGGAGTTGCAGAAGATAAGGTAGGTGGCCAAGGAGGACAGTTGATATATAATGTTCATTTCAAAGGTGTAAAGTTGAAATTCATTTAGTGGCCTTATCATTCACCTTTTGTTTAGAGATGGATGAGTAAAAATTGGAAGAGTGAAATTTAGTGGGCATTTGGACATAAAGAATTGTAAAATTCCGGAAAAAAGTAAAAAAAAAAATTAAGTGAAAATGGTATTTGAAAATTAGAGTTGTATTTGGACATAAATATAATTTGGGTTGTTTTTGAAGTTTTGTGAGTGATCTGAGCGAAAATTTTGAAAAATAGTTTTTTGGAATTTTTTAAATTTTCAAAAAATTCCAAAATTCATCTTCAAATGAAAATTTATGTCCAAACACTGATTTCGAAAAAAAATTAAAATTTTTTGAAAAAAAAGTAAAATTTTTCTTATGTCCAACCGGGCTCTTAGTGCTAAGATAATGAATCATGTAAATCTAGCTCTGCGATGTCTAAATCTAAAGTCAGAAGACGGAACACTTCGACGAATGTGTGTGGGTTTAAAAACACTTGGAGAAGAGACGGAAGTAGTAAATCTAAGCACAACAAAAACAACTTAAACGCATACACATATAGGATGGAAAAAAAAACTCATACACATATAAACATATCTTAGATATTATTTGGTTGGCTTGGGTGTGTAACGGACTAACTTCGAAGAAAGCTAGTACGTTTATTGAATCGACATCTTGTGGACCACTGTCGCTTATCTTGTACGAAATTGCCAGAATTACATTGGATAGTACTTCGGTTTGTCATGCAGTGTTAGTTCCTTTAAATCATCGAAGTACTTCAGTATATACTGATTATGATTCATCCTTCTTAGGATTACAAGATTAAAATTAGTATGATAATAGACCTAGTTTGTTTGGCAACATCTTTTACCATGTCAACAAAATATTGTACTTCATGCATTTTAATTAGATATGACACATTTTCCAAAAATGTTTATGCAAAGAAAAACATAAAACTTACTCCCTCCGTTTCAATTTAGATGAGGTAGTTTGACTCGGCACAGCTTAAGAAAAGAAAAGAAAACTTTTGAAATTTGTGGTCTTAAAAGCTTTAAAAGCTTTGTGGGGCCATGACATTTGTGTGGTTATAAAAGCTTCTCATTAAGGGTAAAATGAGTAAAATGAAGAGTTTAAAGTTGAATTATTTTCAAATTTAGAAATGTGTTATTTATTTTGGAACATACTAAAAAAGAAAGTACCTCATCTAATTTGAAACAGAGGGAGTAACTTTTATTGTCGTTGTTAAGTATATATATTTTATAAAAGAGAACTTTACATAACTGCCACAGTTTAAAAGAAATATAACAAATTCTTAGCATGAAACTCAATATTACAGTTGTGGCGGGAAAATATTTATATTTGTAGCACACAGTTCCATTAAAATAGGAATATTAATTATTAATCCCTAAACATAAGCAATTTAAATGGAAAGTCAATAATTCTTTATACAAAAATCATACCCTTTTTTTTCTCTTTATCTATTAGCTTTCCTTCTTTTTCTTCATCTTCTTAATTATGTTTTCTGTCGAAGCCAATATATTTTCTAAATTTGTTCCATTCGTTTTCTTTTTAGTTATCTTTCTTAAGTTTGTCTCTTCCTTCCTTCTTCATTTCTTAACATAAAGATCTTACTCCGATAATAATATATGTTAATATCTACAAAACGTATATATAAAAAAATATACATTGAATTAAAACATAAAAAATATACATAAAAAATACATCTTAAATTAAGATGATACTTAGACATGTGAAATATACATAAAAAATATATTTTAAATTTAATTAAGATGGCATATAAATATACAAAAAAATATACATATAAAATACATCCTGAATTAAAATGGCACTTGACATATAAAATATATTTGAAATATACATTAAAAATACATCTTAAAATAAAGATAGCACTTCACAAATAAATATACAACAATTGTATACATAAAAATATATTTTGAATTAAAGTGATACTTGATATACAAAATATAAAAGACGTATAAATCAATACATCTTGAATTTAGGTGGCATTCACATATAAATCAAATTTTCAAAAATGGAGTGAAGAAGATGAATGTTGGAAAGGGAGAATGGAGATGGACAAAAAAAGTACTTCATGTGATTAGTGAGTCAATTAACTTATTAAATGTTGATTTTTATTTTTTTAATATGCTTAATAATGAAAAAAGTGATCTTTATGAAATAAACAATAAATGATGATATTTTTTTTAAATAATAGTTAAAAAAGGATCAAGCGGGTAAAAAAGCCTTTATAAAATGGTGTCAGAGGCAGCTTGCATGTTCCTTGACTATTTTATCGGGTATCTCTATCTCTCACTTGTATAGGTACCAAATAACTTAGTTCATTGAAGCTTAGGGGCATCTAGTTTTTTTTGAATATTTGTGAGAATTTCACAAGTGTAAGAAGGATTCTCAATGAAATAGTACCTTATGTGTAATTTTTAAATTCGAAAAAAATTCAAGAAAAGTTAAACAAACAAGACCAAATTTAAAGGAAAATTTCATTTTTTTTCCAGAAAACATCTTAAAAACAAACGCCATAACGGTAGAGCTTGTACTCCTGTGTACAATCCGCTCAATAATCACACATGTTCATATAGGGCGGCGGACGCCTAATTCTCTTAGATCGATTCTTGGTTTTTATTTGAACTGCAAACGTGAGCTTTAGACTTTTAGTATAATGTTAGTATAGAATTTTGAAGCAAATCGGATTTGTCATTACATATATAGCAAGCTGCATTATGACTCTATAACCCAACATTTCGTCTCAACAATGAGACATATTCTAGTTTGGAACTTTGGTTGGTATTATTAGCAGATATAGTTGTCGGATGAATTGTCTCTATTCTGGCATTGTATGACGTGTTTCCCCCGAAGCAACTTATTTTTTCCTTCCTTCTATATTATGGAGTAATTATTTGAACTTTCTATTATTGATACTTCTTCCTTCAATAATACTAGCATATACTCCTCACAAACGTACATGTGAAATGATTAAATAATTAACAGGTTTATATCGACTAATAATTTTGGCTCCAGTTAATTGATGTTCATGTTTGGTGAAATGTACATTTTGTCCATAACCTATGCACTCTTTTTTATTTCTTTAATTGCTGTTCATGTTTGGTGAAATGTACATTTTGTCCATAACCTATGCACTCTTTTTTATTTCTTTACTTTTCACTAAGAAACAGTTGCATTACTTATTTGGACCCACTGTTTAAAGATTCTGCACCATGAGCAGGGTAATAAACTAATAGTAGTACAATGATATGCAAAAGAACTTAAATTGTCAAGTTAAAGTTGTCAGAAATGATAGTTGAAACCTTAAATATTATGCTAGCTAATTTGAGTTTTTTTTTTTTTACAAGGAGAAATAGTGTGTGTGGTGGTGGTGATGGTTGTGGGGGGGGGGGGGGGGGGGTTTACAATGAAGAAGTGCCTTATTGCCATTCTTCAATTAAAAATATAGCTAAATAAAATAATAAAAATAGAAACTTCCTACAAACAAACGCGTAAGTTTAGTTCTCTTAAAATCTTGGCCTTTATTTGAACTGCAAGCGTGGGTTTTAGTAGATGTTAGAATACTATTTTGGTGCAAAGCAGATTTAATTTGTCATTTCATATGCAAGTTGCTGACTAGAGACTTTAATATGCAAGATTTCGTCTCAACCATGTAATATATTTTAGTTTGGTTTGGTATTATTAGCAGAGTTGTCGAATTGTCTCTATTCTGTCATTCTAGTATGTGTTTCCTCCCAAGCCACTACTAATTTTTTTCTTCCTTGTATTTTAATAATTAGATTTTTTAATGTTTGATATTTCTTCCTAAAATAATTCCAGGCTTTACAGCATATCCTCTCTCAAATAATTCTGTGATTTCAATGTGCACCTATAATGATTAAATCCGATATTTCTTGCTGATTTTGGCTCCAACTGATTGTTGTCCATGTCATGATCTGTAAATTCTCTCCCTTAAACTACGTATTACTTTTATTTCTTCGTTGTTTATAAGAAACTGTTGCATTATTAATTTGTACCAACTGCAAAAATTCACCGCACTATGCTAAGGTCAGTACAATCATATACGTACAAAAGAACATGAATTGTCAATTTAAAAGTTGTCAGAAATGATAGTTGAAATAATAAATGTTATGCTAGGAATTGGTATACATTGTTTTCTACAGTGAGAAAGGATTACTGATTACAGTTTAGAATTGCTGACTCTTCACGTGGTGGAATTTACCTTCACTTTTTCCCCGTTTAGAAGGGAATGAGTTTAGGGATGAAGCAGTATAAAGTAACTTCGAGTCAATCACGAAAAAGGAAAGTAATAAATTAGAAAGACTAATATGGAGAATGCTTCCGTTGCTCTACAAAAGTGAACTTGAAGTAAAAACATGTCTACGTACTGCATTTTTATCTTGACAATCATTAAAAATGACTTTCGATCTTTCATTTCTTGTAGTTGTAGCTGACCAAATGAGTTTGGTGAAAGAAGAAGAAGATGCAAGACAGGTGTCGTTGAGCCATCTTGGGATGCATTCCTCTTACCCCCCCCCTCCCCCCCCCCAAAAAAAAAGTAAAATAATTTTATTCTATACACTGATATATTATAGTAAATATTTTTTGACTTCACATAAAAGGTAATTGTAAATAATTATTTATAATAATTGGAATTAGTAAACTTAAACTGAAAAACAAGAAAAGTAACCTCTATAGTAGGTTTACATTGCACGGCAGTATACAAATTATTACTCAATTACGAGTTAATATAAGTTAAATCCAAATGGAAAATGGAGGCTGACTTATCTAATTATAAGGACATTAATTTGATGTTCCGTAAAAGGAAAAATGCTTTAGTTTTCTTAGAAGACAGCTCATTAAATTAAAGTAAAGAAAACTGCTCTTAATTATTTCGATCCTATCTGGTAATAGTCTGAGATTAATTATCAGTCAGAGGCTTCAAATTCGAGTGCCCCTACCTATAGCGTTGCATCGTTATTATGTGTTCAGAGTTTGAAGGTGTGCAAATTAAATCATATAAGACCAATTATGAGGTGGAATTTATTTGTATAGTACTAATATAGTAATATAATTGTATCAATTTACGGATGATTTAATTTACTTCACCTGCTCGTCATTCATAAATACTACTCCTATTAATCACGGTTTGGATAGATTAGGGTGGGAAATAATAATGGACTAAAAAGGAACAAATTAATAAGGTTTGGATGTACAAACAAATCTAGGCAAATTAACTTGAAACAGTTACTACATGATAAAGGTAAACGAACTTCCAATTAATTAGAGAAAATGTATGACAGATTGCAGTTTAATTAGACTTATTACTTCAGTTATTTTGTTAATGTCACGAGATTTTCTATTTCTATTTTTTAATATAGGAAATTGATGTTGCAAGAATTCACCCACATAATCTCATATTGACGTATATCTTCACGTGCCCTATATATATTCAATTCCTAATCTCACTTTTTGACATGTTTGTTGATCCATTACATGTTAGTTTGCTTGTGCAAGTCAGCTTGCTTACAAGTGTTATATAAAACGGATTTGAATTCTTCGAAGGAAATTTATAAAGGTAAGCAAAATCATTATCTTAAAACAATATGATAATAATGGTGTGCTTAATTTGCGATACAGACACCCCTTACGCGCGATTCACTTGTTAGATGGTATCCTCGTTATTGGCGAGTAAGTGTCAAAGTAATCAAGGCCTTCCTTTTGTCTATAATCTTTGACAACAAGTATTGTCTTATATTTGTTAATAGTGCCATCAACTTTCATTTTTCGTTTAAAGATCCATTTCGAACCTAAATGCTTATTTCCTAAATGCTTATTTCCCAGAGGAAGATCAACCAATTCCCATGTATGGTTATCCAAAATTGATTGAATCTCACTATTGACTGACTCTTTCCAAAATGCTGAATCAGAAGATGACATAGCTGCTTTGAAAGTTTGAGGCTTATTTTCAAGCAAGAATGTCACAAAATATGGACCTAAGGAAGTAGATGTTCTTTGACATTTACTACGCTTTGGATCTTCTTTACTTGGAGTATTTTCCTTTGGTTCTTCCCGTAGTCGTTTAGGTCTTTCACTTAACGACTCGCATTCAGTTTTATACGGATAAATGCTTTCAAAAAATTCAGCATTATCTGATTCAATTACCGTATTAACATGAATTTCGGGATTATCATATTTATGAACCAAAAACTGATATACTTTACTGTTTGTAGCATATCCAATGAAAACGCAATCCACAGTTTTTGATCCGATTTTCACCCTCTTGGGTAAAGTACTTGTACCTTTGCTAAACACCCCCACACTTTAAAATATTTCAAGTTGGGTTTTCTTCCTTTTCATTTTTTATATGGAATAAATTGCATTTAGTTGTGGGGTACTCTATTGAGTATTCGGTTAGCTGTAAGGATAGCTTTCTCCCACAAACTCTGCGGTAACCCGGAACTTATTAATAAAGAATTCATCATTTCCTTTAATGTCCGATTTTTCCTTTTCGCAATTCTATTATATTGAGGTGTGTAGGGGGTAGTAGTTTGATGGATAATTCCATATTCCGAATATATTTCTGCAAACAGAGATTCATATTCTCCACCCCTATCACTTCTAATTATTTTGATCTTTTTATTCAATTGATTCTCCATTTCATTCTTATATTGCTTAAATGCTTCAATTGCTTCATCCTTACTTTTAAGCAAATAAATATAACAATATCGAGTACAATCGTCAATAAAAGTTATAAAATACTTTTTTCCACCTCGAGATGGTATCGACTTCATATCACAAATGTCAGTATGAATTAAGTCTAAATGATTTGAATTCCTTTCAACAGACTTATAAGGATATTTTACAAACTTAGATTCAACACATATTTAATATTTTAATTTATTACACTCGAATTTAGGCAATACCTCTAAATTAATTAACTTCCGCAAGGTTTTGTAATTGACATGTCCTAAACGAATATGCCATAAATCATTTGACTCCAATAAATAAGAAGAAGCTAAAATTTTATTAATACTGTCAACAACCATTACATTGAGTTTAAAAAGGCCCTCTGCGAGGTAGCCCTTTCCAACATAAATTTCATTCTTGCTTACAACAATTTTGTCATATACAAATTCACATTTGAATCCATTCTTAACAAGTAAAGAAGTTGAAACTAAATTCTTCCTAATAGTAGGAACATGAAGAACGTTGTTGAGCGTTAACACCTTGCCGGAAGTCATCTTCAGGAATATCTTCCCATAACCCTCAATCTTGGCTGTTGCAGTATTTCCCATTGAAAGCTCTTCTTCGGGACCAGCAGTAGAGTAAGTCGCAAATGCTTCTTTGACAGCACAAATATGTCGAGTGGCTCTAGAGTCAATCCACCACTCATTCGGATTTTCAACTAGGTTGCATTGCGAAAGCATTGCACACAGATCATTGATGTCATCATTCTTCTCCACTATGTTGGCTTGTCCCTTTTTCGGGAGATGACAATCAGGGGCTTTGTGACCAGCTTTTCCACAATTGTAGCAGTTGCCCTTGAATTTTTTCTTGTTGTGCTCCTTAGTCTGTCCAGAAGACCTCTTCCTCTTTTTACTTTTTGGAGCGGTCACCTCGACGATATTAGCTCCCATAATCATTGAATTTCCACGAGACTTCTTCTCGGCTGTTTTGTTGTCTTCCTCAATCTTGAGACGAATCACAAGATCTTCCAACTTCATTTTTTTGTGCTTGTGCTTAAGATAGTTTTTGAAATCTCTCCACGAAGGAAGCAATTTTTCAATTATTGCAACCACTTGAAATGCTTCGACAATACAATCACCAATAAGGTTGTGAAAAATAAGTTGAAGCTCTTGAACTTGCGTTCCAACTGTTTTGTTGTCTATCATTTTATAGTCTAGAAACTTGCCAATCATAAACTTCTTCAAGCATGCATCTTCAGTCTTGTACTTCTTCTCAAGTGCGCACCATAATTCTTTAGAAGTATTCATAGCATTGTAGACATTGTACAAGTCATCCTCCAAAGCACTTAGGATATAGCCTTTGCAAAGAAAATCTGCATGTTTTCACGCCTCAACGATCATAAATTTCTCTTTGTCTGGCATGTCCGCGGCAAGCACTGGTGGTTCTTCACTGGTGAACTTCTGCATACCAAGCGTGATAAGCCAGAAAAACACCCTTTGCTGCCATCCTTTGAAGTTGGCTCCAGAAAATTTTTTCGGTTTCTCGGCCGGTGGAACAACAGTTCGGCTTGTTGTCGCAACAGTCGCAGAAGAATTTCCATTATCAATTGCCATTTCTCACTGTCAACAACAGAAGAATTCAATTAATGGCAAAAAAATAGAATATTAAATAGTACTGTAATTAACGATAAACAGTACGTTTAATAAATAAAAATCGAGGTTTTTATATACCGTTTCCTAGAAAACTATGAAGTTTTTATGTTCTTCAAATCGTTTCTAAATTTTAATACTCCGATGAAGTTTTTATATCTTCAAATCAGAATAGAAAAATTCAGAAGGAGTAGAAAACCACACAGGTTTTAATCTCCAAAAATAAAATACAGATTACAATAAATAATTTTCTTAAGATTGTTAGTCAATCTGCGTTAGTATAATAAATAACAAAACAATAATCTTTCTGAAACAGAAAACAGAAAGTTAGCAGCAACAGAATGTCAAAGTAATATCTAAAAAAAATAATTTCGGAATAAATCGAGCCCACTGAATGCACAATGTGTCCTTAAGAAAATTATTCCCCTCAAGTACCCGAAGTGCTAGAATATTATCCTCCCAGGATAGAACGATTTAACTCATCGGGGTATTGGTACCAAAAATCACAGTGTGAGTGAACCACTCAATGGTAGTAAATCACACTGGAATAGATTTGTGCAGAAGAAGAAGAAGCCTTGAAGTTCCGAAAATTCGTAAGTAAAAATCTTAGGAATCAAAGGAATTTATAGCCAATGGAAGTACTGTTTCTGAAAATTTACAACCCTTTAGAACAGTCACTTAAAAACGGGAGAAAAATTTAAATAAAAATCTGGGAAGAAAGTGAATTGGGCCGAAGCCGAAGCCGAGCGACGACGACGACGACGCGAGACTTACTTACTTTCCAACACATTTAACACCAAGAGAAGTGCTTTCTCAATACAAGCACATTCACTTTTCTTTCCACCACCCATGAGGGACACTTGCTCTTTTCAAAGCAAAAGGGAGCTCATTTTTCCTCCACTTTTCTTCCCTCCGTTTTCCATTCACCAATCTTTAATCCCAACAACTGACGGCTTAAATTTTAACCAATGTTTAATCGTATTATATATGGTGATTGACTTCTTTAAAATATGTTCGGGGAGTAAGCAGAGTCAAATAGAAAGGAAGAAAATATAAAGAGTGATTAAAGTGTTATGTCGTAATATGATGTGAAGTATAGACAAAGTCACAAAACATGGTCTAAATTCAATTGTATATAACAATGTACCTGTATAACAAGTTTGTATTATATTTATTGCCATAACGACAATAAATGATATATAATATATAGGATAATGACCTATATATAGTACTAGAACCTTTCAAATTGAAATAAGGAAGAAATTGTGCATTGTATCAATTAATGGTCTAATTCAGTTTAATGAAGATAATTGACATGATTAGGATTGAGGTAATATGTATTTCAACTCTCACAAGGGGAAAAGTTTTTGTATACTAGATGGAGTAATAGACAGTAGCAATAGATTAGAATATATATTAGCACGTCTCATTCATGGAGTAAAAAATGGTCGATTTTTCTTTGATGAGTAACTGCTAATTGATTTAAACTACTAATTCACTTTTACTTATAAAATAAAATTATTACCCTTCAGCTTTTATGAAACAAACATGGTGTAGGCTGTAGTCGTAGTTAAAAGTTAAATTTCACTTCCGCAAGTGCTGCCAAACTAATGGAGCCTTAGGTTTCTCCTTTTTAGGCTAATTTAGAAGGTACGAAATCGTGTGCCTTCGTTTGCTTATCAGTTGAAAGAGAAAAGTGAAAATGAAATTTCCCAAATATAGAGAAAATTCAAGATATAAATGAATGTAAGAGTTATGTTTATATACACTTTTTAATACTTAACCATAATTAACTAAAATGTATTTTTACTTTAATTTATTAGATTTTAAACTTAATAATTCAGTTAAATGTAAAATACTCGATACAAATAAGTATTTACCCTAAGGAAACCGTGGTCCAAGCAGCTAAATTAACCAGTGCCAATAATTTAAGAAGCCAACGAATGAAAGTAAACAAATTTGACGAAGACAGCTATTATACTTTCGCGTGATTGGTGCGTGAAATTATCTGTTTGACTTTGACAACATGTTTCTCTGATTTTCCCTGCATTTTGAACCCTATACCGTAGAATTGGTAAATTTATCGATTACAGCTATCATTGTAGAATTTAAGAATAAAGAATAGTATGTTTAAGAATTAAGATACAAGATGCAATTCTATCAATCTTAATCAGATAGAAATTAAAGTAGTTTGCTAAAGGATTAGTATCATTTGATATGTATATATCGTGGACCTCTTAGGTGTAGGATATCAATTATGCTAATATCCTTTCTTTTTATATATTTTAATCCTCAACTATTCATGACTTCACTCATTCTTTTAATTCTCAATTTGACATTCCAAAATATTAAAAATGTAAATTAGGTGGCACAACACAAGCAAAAATTGAAAGCAATCAAGCATGCCACATCCCATTTGAAGTCAATTTATTCCAAATTGCTCTTATCATTAAACTTTATTAAGTGTCGCTGTTGTGCGTAGTCTGCATTGCATACTATTTCAGTTCTTGATTCTTAAGAGATCATAACAGGAAAAAGTTTTCCGATGAATTATATAATTAATATTAAAAGGGTTATATCTGATATTTTTATTTCCAAAGTCAAAAAATAAAACTTGTTATTTTACATCAAAGTGAAAAATATTAAACGCGAGGCACGGTATATAAATGATTGAGAAATGGATGAAAGTGACGTCTACAGAAGTGGACCAGAGAATCTGACACGACCCACATTCACACTCATACTTTGCCCCACCAAATATGAATCGGGTTGTGGGCCACACCATAGGCTGAGCCCAAAGGGCCTCTGTTCATTTAACCCGTGACACCACTTGACCGTTCTGACACAGTCTTCTCACCTACTCGTCTTTTCCCCTTCGTTATAAACTTGCCGTTATAACGGCGGTACCGACACTCCTCACGGTACGGGCCTATAGTAATAGCATCAACGAAAGATCCAGTTGTCATTTCTTGTTCCTTTTCAATTTATCGCCCAGCGTAAGCGTACTTCTCGCTTACGATACTACTAATTTTTACGCAATACTACTCGTCTGCCGCTATAAAATTATTCCGAAAATGGAGTTTCATGATCTGTGGAATCTTGCATAGGTTTTAACTACTACTTCCTTATGTCGGGGATAATTTCTACCATTTTAAGAAATCACAAATTCACCCTATTGCTTGACAATAAAAATCTCTGGCCTTAAAGATTAAATCAATTTTCCTGTTGACCTTCATTTGTATTTTAGAAGCCTGCTTGCTTTAAGTATGCATACTTTGCTTTTCTTTCTTGCCATATTATATCTGGTATACGACAAGTACATTAACAAGGTTGAGAATTCTGTAGTATTATATCATTAAAAATGTCTTTCCATGCTTTAATATCAACTAGATATAAAATAAACTCTAACTTATGACGCGTTTATTTGAATATGTGATTGCTCAAGATATCAGTTTCCCGCCTTATGCAGAAATTATTGATAATATACAATATATAGTTAGTTTAATAGAACCAATTACTTATTGTATTGAATTACAAATAGATGAAAATCGGGAAAATCTCATGGTTTGGCATAGAGCTGTCAAAACGTCAGCCCAGCCCTCGTGTGCTTTTAAATTTAGTGTGCTAGGATGGGCCGCCCGCCATATAAATGAGTCTTAAAATGGCTATCCCAACCTAGCCCTAAGAGGGTCGCAGGCTAGGGCGGACCGATCCTTCAATTGTTTTTTAGAAAAAAGAATTTCTTTAAATTCTTAAATATTTTTTCGTGACATAATCGATTAATCATGTACACAACTTTTGTTTGCTTAGAACGTATAAAAAGCTTGATATTTGACGAGGAATCTCGTAACTGAAATGTAAATTTTTTACATCTCTAACTCTTCTTTTTTAAAATTACATGAATATTTTCTTAGTACTTTTCTTTCATTTTTCTCAGATTCAGGGATTGCTTCAATAAGTTTATATGTTGAGGTTTTTAATTTAGGATTAACATTATTTGCTTATTTCATCATTATAGTCTATTAAATTTTTAAAATTCCTGAATTTTGCTAGTGGTCAATTTTTATTTTTTTGTGTATTCAAAATTGATCTTTTTCTATACTGAAGAGCAATTTAAATATTAATAATATATTAAAGTAATCCAAACTGATCATTGGCCACTTAAAGTAATATTTTTTTTTGAAAAAAGATTATTATTGACCACCTAAAACTTTTCGAATTCGTTATTAATTAGCCAAAAGAAAAACTAATTTTGTCATATTACATGCACGTCAAAAATCTAAATTCTAGTTGATATAGAAATGTAAATGAGCAATCTAGGGTTGAGGAATGTGGATTATAGTTAATAGTTGTTACTTTTTTAAATATTAAATATTTAATAGTTAATTAATTTGAATTTAATTAATTTTTGGCCCATGGGCCGGCCCAGACCCAATCTCGATCAAGCCTCAAGGGCCAGCGGGTTGATTTGTGCCGGGCTTATAAGCTTAAGTTTTAAATGAACAAAAAAAATCCTAGCCCAACCCTACCCAAATAGCGGGCTGGGTTGAACTGGCCTCACGGGCCAAGCTCATTTTGACGGCTCTAGTTTAACATATGAATCTCTAAAGTAACAGCCAGGTTATCAATTACTTTTGACATATCTATCTAAATATAAGATACCTGAAAGAAGAAGAAGAAAAGATAAACCTTATTGTAAATGGTGATATGTTTGAGACACCAAAATTAAGATATGCGCTTTGCTTTGTTGGATAAGTTAATTATCTATGCTATATTTACTATTTCTTGGGCAAAAACTTACCCACTTGGAAGTGTTTATACCAAACAAATATATACCTAATATGTGTCTTGCAAATAAACTTCAAGCACTCAACCATAGTAAATTTACGCTATTTCTTGAGTCTAAAACCCTCAACCGTTGTATTCTTGGTCTCTTAAATCAATGATCACATTTAAATCTGTCCCGAGGCTCCTGGCTGAATTCCACACATGGCGCCAAATTGGCCCCTATTGCAACTTTTTTATCTTATTTTGAAGTCGATCATTTTCTATTTCCTTTATTTTGCATGAGGCTAAGATGGTTCGGACATGTTAAAAGGAAGTGCACAAATATCCCAGTCAGGAGGTGTGAGAGGTTGTCCTTGAGGGTTAAGAGGAAGGGTAGAGGTAGGCCAAAGAAGTCTTGGGGAGAAGTGCTCAGGCGGGACATGGCGCAACTTAAGCTAACCAAGGATATGACCCTTGATAGGAGAGTCTGAAGGTTGACAATTAGGGTAGAAGGTTAGTAGGTAGTCGAACGTTTCTTTTTGTCTTCCTTAGTTCAATAGTATTAGTGTTAGTATGGTATATGTTTTATCCTAAGCTTGCTATTACCATTTATCTTGTACTGTTATTACTTGCCATCAGTACTCCCTTAGTTTGCTATCAATACATATCTTGTATTGTTATTACTTGTTATCAATACTTCTTTCATATTCTCTTTTGCTATCTTGGATTTAGTTTTCTAATATCCTGTATTGCTATTTCTTGCTATCAGTGCTTCTTTCATCTTTTCTTTAACCGAGGGTCTATCGAAAACAGTCAAGCTCTTCCAGGGTAAGGGTAAGACTGTGTACATCATACCATTCCCAAACCCCATTAAGATGCTACTTTGAAATAGTTTTAATAATAGCATAGAAATTATTATTTTAATTAGTTGTTATAAAATCAGAAAACTACCTGTCGTGATCTAAATAAACTGGCTCTTATTATTAGACACAATGCAAGCTAATCATTCCTTGAGTAATGAGGTATCAAGTTTCCCTTTATTCTTCGAAGAATAAAAAAGGACTGTATTACAACTATCTCCAACTAGATAGTTGTCTCATGTTTTTTTTTTCTTAAAGTTTTCCTGTTCATTATTATATTAGAAATTTTGTAATTTAAATTTTATATTAGATTTAATATTTCGAAATTGTACAATAATTTCTAAAAAATTGATTGAATAGTAATGAAAAGTAAATCTGAGCTGAAAAACTACATCCAAACTTTTATCTCAATTAATAATCAAGAAACACAAAATTTAAAGACTAACAATTCTTGATATTTTTAGAATTACTAATGATATTAAACTTTCACCTTATGCGACGAAAATGTTTTTACTCAGCAATTGAATCAGTAAGAGTGTGATTTAGATGTATTAACAAAGGCAAAGATAAATTAGGGATCAGTTCCCTCTTCAGCTGCACTTTCATGTCGTAGCGAATAAAGCCAAAAAAGTAAAACAGGAAGAGCTAACTAAGACTCTAAGAGTCCGTTTGGACATAAAAAAAAAATTCTCTTTTTTTTTTTTAAAAAATCATTTTTTTTTTACTAAATCATCATTTGTTTATAAAATTTTCAGTTTTTACTTGAAAATACATTTTGAAAATTTTGAAAATTTTAAAAACTCCAAAAAAATTGTTTTTCAAAAATTTTCACTCAAATCACTCGCAAAACTTTAAAAACAACCCAAAATTATATTTATATACAAACACAACTCTAAATTTCAAATACTATTTTCAATTAAAAAATTTTTTTCCCTATTTTAGAATTTTATAATTCTTATGTCCAAACACTCACTAAGTCGTGATAAGAATGTCAAAAGAATTGGGGATAAAAGGTAGCATGAGATAGTAAAAACTAAAAAGCCAAAAATAAAGGTTTTTTCTAAATGCAGCCACAGAAATATCGCGAGATATTGTCGGTGTCTCTATGTCCATTATAATTCGGGCGATACGAAGATTGTTGTACGGCCATCTCACGGCGCCACGTGTGACGTTAATGTGGCTCGATCTTTGACATGTCTGACTGGACTTTTATTGAAATGGGCCCTAACCGATAACAATTTAGCTGGCTCTCATTTATTGGTTGTATTTCCATATTTGCCGTGGTTCTCAATTCATAAAACTCTGTTCTAACATGCCGAGGAGGAATCTGGTGTACCCGGTTTCATACTCCAATGGTTGCTCTTGCTCCCCCTTTTATCTTTCGTCTCACTGTTTTGTTTCTATTGATTATTCATTTATTTTTAAGCATATATAAATGTTTTATTTTTATCCTGTCCCCTGCACATTGAAAAAGATTGACACCCAATGGCTTAATTTGGCAGTAAAATGTCCAATCAAAGCTTTGATCAAGTTTCAATTCGTCAATTTGTTTTGCAATAAACACGTTTGATTCATGTGAAGAGAAAAATATACTGATGAAAAATAATGATATTATTCTTTTAATACTGATTGGACATTTTTAATTGCTACATTTTACGTAATAAAAAAAGGTTTATATATTTAACTTATAACTAATTGCACAATACTTGGCTCTTTCTTATTCAAAGAGTTAAATTAGACTTACGATTTTATATGATTGATAAATATGATTGATTTTCACGACGAACAAATTGATCTAAGCATATTATACATTATATTACTCACATTATAGTGACATGATTCATAAGGGTTGTCATTTGTTCAAATGGTTTGTATATTAGGAGTTGATATGACATAATCAAACAAGATATCCTCCAACCAATTTAAAACCAAAAAATAAAAATAAAAATAAAAGTCAAATACACAATTTATTTAGTTTAGAAACTGAACCCAAAGGAGAATGAATATAAAAAAAATAACCATTGCTATGAAAAAAAGACTATATTAGTGATACACGAAAGTAGAAAAAGAAAAAAACAAAACATAAAAAATACATAAAAGGGGAAATGGAAAAATAACAGGAAGAGAACTGTGGAAGTTGCCGCATGTGATAACCGCTATAACCACACCCCAAATCACTCCCCTAAACTCACCACGCGGTGCGTTTTCGTCTCTCTCTCTCTCTCCTCTTTCTTTTTTTCGTCTCTCTCTCTCTCTCTCCTCTTCACATTCACAGTCTCTTTCCCTCCCTCTCTCGTCGCCCACCGACGGCGGCACCAGATTCCGGCGAACGTCACCGTCTCGCCGGAAAATATTCTCAAATATCCGCCACATTTCACATTCATTCTTTTTAATTGTTTTTCTTCCCTTAGAAAAGATAAAACTGAATAATCAGTTAGGGTTCGCTTCCGTTATCACTCAAAGATCGAACTTTTGGTCGATTTTTCCCTTACTATGCGAGAAATTTAGTGTTTCTGGTGCTGCTCCAAAAAATAACAGTCTTTTGAGATCTAATAATCCAAGTTTTCTTCACGTTTCTGAAGGATCAAATTCTGTCCTCTTTTCTCTTGCTGCTCGGATTTGATCCGCTCACGTAATCTGTTAAGCTTTTTTTTAAAAAAAAAAAAATCCTTTCGTTTCTGAGTGATTTTGGATACTACATTATCAAAAAGGCGTGAACTTGTTCAGAGTAAATAGATAAGAATTTTGAGTAGAGGGGAGTTTGTATGGGTGGGATATGTGCAGAATAGAAGGGGAAAAGAGTGAATTGGAGGACAGAGAGGAGAGGAAGAAGATAATGGGTTTCAAAGCAGTGGCTTTAGGTGATAGTCGTGTGGAGAAACTGAAAAGTTCAATGATGTCACGATCTAGAATGAAGTTATGGATGATAAGGGCAACAACGTCGATACTGTTGTGGACTTGTGTGGTTCAATTGATGACTTTAGGGGAGACTTGGGGTCCTAGGGTTTTGAAAGGCTGGCCTTCTTGTTTTTCACAGGAGTCTGCTGCTTCATTTGTTGTCAATTCGTCGCCTGAGGTCCCTGCTAGAGTTCTTCCACCTAAGAGTGAGTAGCTTTTTAACATATTCTGTCACAGAGTAGAGCATAGATGAGCTATTTTTAGTGAAATTGTGAAATAACCGCTGGTTGTTACTTCATACATTGTGGTGACATGTAAAGAGTGTTTTCTGATCACCAGTCTTTTGTGGCATGGTGCTAATTATAAATTGAGATATTTGTAAAATATGTGGTAGAATTGTTTGAATATATTGCTTGTGAATCTTAGTTGAAGTCACGAAAGGTTTATGGTCCTATTTAGGCTGTTCTAGCTTTTTGTGCAACGCTAATGGTCCAAATAAAACAGCAAAGGAGCTTGTTGCTTTCTTGGATATTTATTTTCTCACGAGTATCCAAGTCCTGACTGTTGTCATAATTATTTTTGAATCCAGGGGTTTATAAAAATAATGGTTACCTTATGGTTTCATGCAATGGAGGGCTGAATCAAATGCGTTCTGCGGTGAGTGGCTTTACTTAAGATAAATATCAGTTTAGTGGCACGAGTTGATGTAATCCGATAAGAGTAATGGTTGTGAGTTTAGGTTTCTTTAATTCTCCCACTCATTCCTCTGTATTTGTTGTTGCAGATATGTGATATGGTTACTATTGCAAGATATTTGAATGTGACTCTCATAGTTCCTGAGCTGGATAAAACCTCATTTTGGGCTGATCCAAGGTGTGTCTCCTTGAGTATGTTGATTCTAATTATAGATTGGTTCCTTAAAAAACAAAGGGTAATGATCTGTGGTACACTAACAATACTGTTGAACTTGCAGTGAATTCCAAGATATTTTTGATGTTGATCATTTTATATCATCCTTGAGAGATGAAGTTCGAATATTGAGAGAGCTACCCCCAAGATTGAAGAGGAGAGTAGAGCTAGGAATGATTTACACCATGCCTCCTATCAGTTGGTCTGATATTTCTTACTACCAAAATCAGGTTTGTAGGGTTAGGCCATGCTTCTTTGATGGTGTTGTTAACTCACGTAATCTTCTGTGAGTAATAACTGTCACATTTGCTGATTACAGATTCTTCCCCTAATTCGGAAGTACAAAGTTGTTCACTTAAACAGAACCGACGCTCGGCTTGCCAATAATGGTCAACCCATGGAAATTCAAAAACTGCGTTGTCGAGTAAATTTTAGTGCCTTGAAATTCACCCCTCAGATAGAAGAGCTGGGCAGAAAGGTTGTTCGACTTCTCAGGCAAAAGGGTCCTTTTATGGTACTGCACCTGAGATATGAAATGGATATGCTGGCCTTCTCTGGCTGTTCTCAGGGATGTAATAAGGATGAGATTGACGAGTTGACAAGAATGAGGTAAACTTATATCCTTGTATTAAGTGGTGATCTTTAGTTGTCTTGTCACTCTTGGGCTGATTTAATCCTTTTGCAGATACGCTTATCCATGGTGGAAAGAAAAAATCATAAATTCAGATTTGAAAAGGAGAGATGGTCTCTGTCCGTTGACACCTGAAGAAACTGCCCTGACTTTAAGGGCATTGGACATTGATCCCAGCATACAAGTTTACATTGCCGCTGGAGAGATATATGGCGGAAAAAGGAGAATGGCTAGTCTTACAGCAGCTTATCCTAATCTGGTAGTTAGAAAGTGCAATCTAGTTTTTAAGCTGCTTGTGTTACCTGAATTTGTGGACTCACAGTTTAAGCTATTTTATGTTGAGCAGGTGAGGAAGGAGACACTACTTGAACCTTCTGACCTTATGTTCTTTCAAAATCACTCTTCTCAAATGGCTGCATTGGACTATCTTGTTTCATTGGAGAGTGATATCTTTGTTCCTACATATGATGGAAACATGGCCAAAGTTGTTGAAGGACATCGCAGGTATTTCCATCTGATGAACTTTTTTATATGCTCAAATGCTTAAGATAAATGATATCCTTTTGTTTTGCGTTACCTGGCATGCTTTTGATTGTTAGTACTGCCCAGTATGTATTCAGTACAATTTTAGCTACATATGGTGTCTTCTTATTGGTTTGCTGGTCTTAGTACATAGTAAAGATTTGGTTGCAGCGTTATCTGTTACTTCTTCTATATAAATCTCTACCATTCTATGCAGATATCTTGGGTACAGGAAAACGATCTTGTTGGATAGAAAGCTTCTAGTGGATTTGATAGACCAACATAATGCTGGATCATTGACATGGGATGAGTTTTCTAACTCAGTTAAGGAAGCTCATGCTGAACGTATGGGCAATCCTATGAAGAGGTTGGTTATTCCAGACCGACCCAAAGAAGAAGATTATTTCTACTCAAACCCATGGGAATGTTTAGGACCATCTAATGAGGATGAAACACTAAGTAGCAGCATTTAAATCGAGGTGGCGGTTACAGTTGGTGAAGAAAAGAAAACAGCCATGCAGTTGTGTGACAGATCTAGAGAAAATAGTTCTCTCAATACCTTGAGACAAGAGTGAGAAAGCAGGATTTTGCTTTGAAGTGGCTCTTGAAGTTCAGTGGGAGGTGCACTTCGACGGGCTTAGATGACTCGAGAGCATGCTGGAGAGTACATTGAAAAGTTTTTTACATAAATTAATAATCAAATTTCCTGTATAGAAGCTTCCTTGCCATTGCAGGGTTACATCAACTCTACGGCAGTGTACACAGAGGGGTGAAATATAGAATTTCTTTTACTTGGCAGTACGGACCCAACAATTTTAAGATTCCATCTCATACCTTAGTTTAGGCTTCATTCTTTTCTGCCTCAACGCTCCCTTACAAATTTTTTTTTCTCCTCGTTTGTGTTTCTAGTAGTATCTTTTACTACCATTTATCTCGTTTGCCAACTGCTCTTGTACGAATTTTTGTGCCCCCAGCATTATATTATAGATATAGTTACTTAGGCAGCTCTCTTATAGAGAATACCAACTTTTATTTGCTTCATTGATTACTGGTTTACGTGCTAAAAGAGTTGATGTGAGCAGAACGGTTCTTATGTAGATATTTTTAGATCATGTTTGTCCAAGCGTAAGTACTTTTTGGAAAATTTAAGGTGTTTTGGCCAAAATAAAAAAATACTTTTGGGCAGCAAATTCTAACTTCTTCCAATAAACAGAAGCAACAAATTAATTTGTTCAAGATAAAACTAACCTTACAATAAATTTATATTTTTTAAATTATCCCTCATTAATTTAATATTTTTCTTTTCCTTTTTCCTTTTTTCTTTTTTATTTCTACTATACATTTCTTCTTTTTTTATTGTAACTGTACTTTTATTCTCTTTCTCCTATTCCTAAGAATAGTTTTTATATTTATATTGAATGATGCCTTTTGACATAATTTAAATTAACATTTAAATAATAAGTAATACCAAACACTCAATGTTATTGCTTTGGAATAACTATAATTTAAATTAATTAGAATTTTAATTTATATTTTTAATTTACGTTTTATATTTTAACTGAATTATTTTCTAATAAATGTTTAAATTTAATTATCTTTTCTAAATAATACTAATAGAAAATTGAACCTTTATTGTCCTTTTTCGTAATTTTATAATTAAAAGTGCTTTTTTAGAAGATTGGCCAAAGACAATAGCCATTTACCCTAGACATTGAGTCTTATGTGAAAATTGTGTAATTGAAAACCATGTACGCGAGGTGACAAGTGCGTACTTGGTTTATATGTGTAAATTATATCGGTTGAAATTAAACCGCTATTTTCCAAAATTACTAATAAAAGTGAAGATAAGTAGTTTTTGGCAGCTTGGCCAAACAGGCTCTTAATTCTCATTTGGCCATAACATTTGGGAGCTTTTTTTTAAAACTTTATTTTTAAATATCTGTTTATTTATTTTTTGGCATATTTTGGAAACAAAATCTTTAAATCGCTAAAACAACTCTAGAGCAGTTTTTGAAATTTTCTACTCACAAAACTTCAAATTCTTTTCGAGTAAAAATGCATGTCCAAATGCAATTTTAATTTTCAAAAATTATTTTTTATTTTATTTTCAAAAATTTGTTTTTTCAAGTTTCAATGTCCAAACGCTACCTTAGAGTGCTTAAAGAGATAAACTTCAGTAATGATTTTTTGGCCCAAGAGGTTTTGGATGTATACGAAGAGACAGGGGGACAATTATATTTCCATGTATATGCGGTTGGTAAGATGTGACTAGTGGGGGAAGACGAGGCAAATTATTTTGTAGTCAATATTGGGTATATGTCATGTAAAATTGAAGGTTACACATACGTCTATCATTCCTGAAAGATACAATATATTTAAAAAATGAAAAGCATATGAAAGTGATTGCTTTCGGGCTTTCGGCACATTCTTCTGATGTAAGAGTATTTGATTAATATTCCGAACTATTAATCTAACCACTATTTTTAGTAGCATCAACCAACGAACTCAACTATAAGCCTCCAACAGCTTAGGGGAGCATAGGAAGTTAGTCTAGTGCATGCAGCTTCTTGAACTACAAATTAATTATACTGAAATATGTTACTTTTAGAGAAACTATTACTTTTAGACTATCCACGTATAAACTGTTAATATTATATACGGTCGAAATAGATTTCGGCATTCATATGTCTGATCGAGTTCGAAAGATAAGCGATCGAGGTGAGACTTCAAGATGGGTTCCGAATATAGTACAAACAAGCTTCGAATCCGAGGGACCGATCAATGTCGAGTTCGATATCATTATCAAGCTCGAATCCAAATCAAACTATGATGCAAAGTAAAGCTATCAAGCTTACGATCCAGAGACCGACCAACATTGACTCCGAATCAATTCAAGGGTCCGAGTCAGAATCGAGCTTAAGCCAAGATCGAGAGCTCGAGTCAAAATCGAGCTCACGGACAAAAGCCATTGCAATCCCACTAGAGGAGAGAATTTTGGTAGGAATTCACTACTAAAAATTCGCTAAAAACCAACCAAAAAAACGACCAACGTTGGTCGGTTATGGAAAATTACCGACCAAAACGCGACCATTTCGGTGTGGACGGTGTTTTGATGGTCGGAATGGCTTACCGACCAAAGTTGGTCGGAAATTACCGACCAACTTTGGTCGGTAGCTTAAAACGACCATCTGACAAGTTTAATTACTTACCGACCAACTTTGGTCGGAAATATATTTTATTAATTTAATTTTACCGACCAAAGTTGGTCGGTTTAACTAAATTATATTTTTTTATTAATTATTAAAATTAAAAAAAAACCGACCAACTTTGGTCGGTAATTAAAAATATATATATTTTGAAAATAATTAAAATTAAACATTACCGACCAACTATGGTCGGTAATCTCAACAGTACAAGCAAAATACCGACCAAAGTTGGTTGGTAATGTTGAATTCTGAGAATTCAATGTTCATTAACCGACCAACTTTGGTCGGTATTTTAGAATAATTTATTTTTTTAATTAAAAACCGACCAACTTTGGTCGGTTTTTCTGGGTTTAATTTTGGCATAAAATGCCTGTTTTGACAGCTACATCACCTGCCAGCATACCAATACAACAGCACAACAACAACAACAACAACAACAACAACAACAACAACACAACAACACAACAATAACAACAACAACACAACAACAACAACAACAACAACAACAACACAACAACAACAACAACAACAACAACAACAACAATAACAACAACAACAACAACACAACAACAACAACAACACAACAACAACAACACAACAACAACAACCAAAACATTCAATAAATACTTTAAAACTAACAAATTAAAGTTCAATTGAACATAAAAATCCAAAATTAAGTTAAAACTAATTACAACTAGTTCAAAACTGGTTCTATTTGTCTAGTTCAAAGTATATAAAAGTCAAGGGGTATTTTCTACAACATCATCATCACCGTCTGATGAACTTTCATTTACAAGACGATATAGAGAACGGTCTTGTGGAGGACAGGAAGCACGATCACGGGGAGGACGGGAGGAACGATCACGAGCATGACGGGAGGAACGATCACGTGGAGGTCCACCCTCTGGAGATGACTCACGAGATCAGGGCAACGGAAAAGCTCCACTAGATAGGAGAGTTCTGATCAGAGCTTGCATGCCAAGGAATTGAGCATCTCTAAGCCTTTCTCTTTCCTTGGCCGCTTCTAGCTCTGATGTGAGCTTTGTCACTGTCGCCCGCATAGCGGAGAGGCTCTCCCTATTAAGTTGCTCGCCTTGCGAGGAATTCCCTATTCCTCGCATTCCACACTTATAGCGATGGAAGTTTTTAGTAGGAAGCCCGTATACCTTCCCCCATTTTGGACCGCCAACAGACTCCAACCATATTCTTTCAGCATCCTCGTCCGAAGATTGGGTTGGCTCACCCGATTCACCAGCTAGATGACTACGGATAAATTCCTTCACGTTACTTTGGTAGCGACCCTATATTATTTTAAATTAAATCAGTATTTCAAAATTTTTATAAAAGTAAATTATAATACTTAAAGAAAATTGAAAGCTTACATATGCAGTCGAGGCCCGGTCCTCGACCCACCTATCTTGATCCCCCTCTTTCTTCTTCTTCACAATATGTGTCTCCTTGAATAGCTCATCATGACTCATTGGACGCCCATACTTCTTTTCCTGAAAATAAATTAATTTAGTTAATAAACAGAATAGATATACTTAGAAAAGTAAAATAATTTAAACAATTACGTACCAATCTTCTTTTTATTGTTCCTAGGCTGATCGCACCTCCAGTGTGCAAGGAGCCTCCCTTCTCGGATGCGCGAGCTTTCTTTCCTTTTTTGCTCCTCTCTAAGAACTCCGCGGTAAGCCATTGCCTTTGCAAATCATTCCACAAATTCTCTAGTAACCAGCCAGGCCTCTTGTTCTTCTTTCTAGCATCCGAGAAAGCATCCGCCAATCTCTTGCGAGCTTTATGATGAAAATTTGTAGCCACTTTCGCGCTATAGAGGTCTTCCCATACACACTTGCTCTGTATTTTAAAAGTTAAATATTATATGGAAACATCATAAATATAAATTATTAAACTATTTAAAAGAACATTTATACCTTAAATTGATTGAAAATTTGCTCCTTCAGTGAGAATGGGCAATCAGTCCAAGTCGCATAAGGGCCATCATAAAGTTTTATGATGGCATTGGTGATCCTCGTAGTCTTATTACCCGGCCTGAACCTGTAATTTAACAATAAAAATACATTAATATCTTAGTAAAAATGTTACAAATCAATAGACGCAAAAATAATGAATAACACTTACCCATCACCCTCAGGGACTATGATGATCCCGCCATATCGATCATAATGCACTACCTCGTCATCACCATCCGAAGCATATGTATCAGAGGCATGTGAAGACGGTGTAGGCGGGTCAGAGCTAATGCCTCGCAGGCGAAGGCCTGTAATAGATGGAGTCGATGACTGCGACATAGCTGGATGCAACCCAAGTGGATGTGATACCGATGGCTGTGACCCGAGTGGCTGTGACATGGATGGATGCGATCCATGTGGCTGTGATATGTAGGGATGTGATCCATGTGGATGTGATGCAGATGGCTGTGAGGCAGCTGGACTGTATGTCAGACGTATAGTCTTATGGCCCTGTGATGGAAGACTGGGTGTCTGAATGAAGGTGTACGGCTCGTGATGCAGTGACAGCTCAGTATAGCCGTGTGGTGGAGGATAAGACATAGGCATCTCTGAAAAGGGTGGACAAGAGGGAGTATTATTTTCTACCCTCCTTTTTCCCTTCCTACCCTTTTCTCGACCCTGAGAACTAGTAGGGTCATTGTTACCTTGACCCTTGCCTACCATCTGCATAATATAATACACATTTAGATTGAAACATATAAGAAACTAGCTATAAAACGAGAGTGCTTTAAAAAACCAACTTTTTAATCCTCATCGACGTATTGTTCCTCGTCCGAGAATTCTTCGTCCTCACTTGTTTGAGCTTCATCAGTTGATTCTTCGTCCTTATTTTCTATAATTGTTACTTCATTTATATCAACTTCTTCCAATATACGTTCAGGATGTTCCAAATCATTTTCTAACTGATCGTCCACTATTTGGTGAACATTGGAGATATCGTTTTGATATGCAACATCTAACACATTCTCGACTTCCACCCTACCTACAAGCTTAGTTTTTATTACAACCCACCAATCGGACTTATTCCGCCGCAATGGATAAGGAGCATAATACACTTTCCCTAACGTTATGTGCAATTATGAAAGGATCATCTTTATAATATAACATGCAACCATCTTCATAACAATCAATTCTCATTGACGAAGGTCCTAACTTAGAAACCAATCTCTTTGCCTTATAGAAATCACCAGGTAAGTTGATATTAGGGTCAACTAGTTCACTCATAAGGTCAGTGAAAGAGTCAATGGCTGCTTGAGAAATATTTCAATTAGATTTGATACTTAGTAATCTAACTGCAACAGACAGCTCAGAGTGCGGACTTCCTTCACGTAGTGGACGACTAGCTTCCTCTAACTGTTCATAAAAACGTTTTGCGTCATCATTAGGAGTTTGTTCAATATTTTCATTGGGCTCACCCCCAAAAGCATCCGCAATCATATCCTGAATTCTAGAATCAAGATTTGTATTCTCCACCGACCTACTACTTTCACCAACAACCATGTTATGAAATATCCCACGGCTACCATCGATCTCTCCATGATTAGTCCACACAAAGTAATTCTCTATAAAGCCCTTCCTATAAAGATGAAGCTTAACTTCCTCCGATTTTTTATACTTCATACAATCGCACCTGACACAAGGGCACCTAATTACTCCTTCACTTTGGTATGGTAGAAGTGACATTGCATGTCTAATAAAGTCATCAACCCCTTCTATAAAATCCTCCCGCAATCCCCGCCGATTAGGATAATTTCTATTGTACATCCAAGTTCGATGTTCCATCTATACAAATAAAACAAGAACAAATTAATTTATTCTATAATTATAAATTATTTATATCTTTTTTAGTTAATTCAAGATAATTATTTTTTTCTAATTACACCAATTTATATCCTAAAAGTTCAATTCATATCCAAAAAGTCCAATTCATATCTTAAAAGTTCAATTCATATCCTAAACGTTCAATTCACAAGAACAAATCCTAAAAACTAAAATTTCAATTCATATCCTACGAGTTTAAACGTAAACTAACTAAACTAAAGAAATTCAACCCATACCCTAAAAGTTCGATTCACAAGAACAAATTAATTTATTCTACAATTATAAATTAATTATATCTTTTTTAGTTAATTCAAGATAATTATTTTTTCCTAATTACACCAATTTATATCCTAAAAGTTCAATTCATATCCAAAAGGTCCAATTCATATCTTAAAAGTTCAATTCATATCCTAAAAGTTCAATTCACAAGAACAAATCCTAAAAACTAAAATTTCAATTCATATCCTACAAGTTTAAACATAAACTAACTAAACTAAAGAAATTCAACCCATACCCTAAACTAAACTAATTCATAACTAATTGACTAATTAACAAAACTAATTAGTTAATAAAACTAATTAATAAAACCAATTAAAACAAGACCTAAACTCTAATCCTCAATAAAATGCAATGTTCAAATAATTGAAATACTAATCAATTGAAACTAATTCATAACTAATTAACAAAACCTAGAAATAATAAATAAATGGGTTGTAATTCAAACCTAAAATTTTTAGGAGATGGAGAAGGAGAGGGGCGGCAGTGGCAGTGGCAGGTGCGACGGCGAGGGCTGGGCGGTGGCAACGCGGGGTGGGGAATGAGATTTATGTGAGGGAAATAGAGAAGGAGATGGGGAGATTTTGAGTGAAGAGGGGAAAATTTCAGAGAAATGGGGGTTTCCCCCGTTTTTCAATTCTCTGATTTCAGAATTACCGACCAAAGTTGGTCGGTAATTTCGGTCGGTACATTAAGTGTTGACCGTTGTTTTTTTTAAAAAAAAAAAAATTAATTTTTTTTTTGTGTTTTTTTTCTTAAAATATTATAAACTATAAAAAAATATTATAAACTACAAGCATTTATTTTATTTAACTATGCAATTATTATAAATAATTATAAACTATAAGCATAATCTTTATAAATAATTATATTAACTATTTAATTTTAATAAATTATAATAACATCTATCTAAGTAAATTTTCTAAGTTATAATTAAGTATGTGAGTAATTTCTCACACACACACATACACTATATTGTAATTGATGCTAATAACTTCTTTTTTCATTCGTTCATCACTAATAATGCATGACATAGATTAATCGATATATAGGTCGAGACGTTTTGATGAATCATCGATTAATATTCATCGATACATCTAAGTAAGTTATAAGTCGATGAATCAATTTACAAATAGATATATTTGATGATAAAGTATATATACTAATTAGTATCTTCCCAAGTCTAACCCTAAAAGAACCCGACCCTGTGGTCCTAGTGCTTCATGTTCTTATATATATATATACACACACACAAACACACTTCACTGTAATACTTTAACTATATATATAGCTTGTTATAGTATATGTTAGTGTGTATATATATAGCTTGTTAAAGTTTGACCATGTTTGACCTATTAATTTAACTCGTTTACTTAATACTAATAGCTTCTTTCGTTTATTTAATTTGTGATCCATATATATATATATATATATATATATATATATATATATATATATATATATATATATATATATGTGTCAAAGATGTTTAGTATTAATTCTTTTATTTTTCATTCATTCATCACTAATAATGCATGGCATAGCTAGATTAATCGATATAAGTCGAGACGTTTTATTTTTATTATTAGTCGATATAGGTCAAACGTTTTGTTTTTAATATTCATCGATGCATCTAAGTGAGTTATAAGTCGATGAATCAATTTACAAATAGCATGTTATATATAGTATATGTTAGTGTATTCATTATTTGTATTACAAAAGTGTTAACGAATTATATTTATATTATTTAGATAGTAAATATAAAAGTAATTCGAAAGTTTGATCAATGTTGATGTAATAACCGACCAACTTTGGTCGGTTATTTTGCAGAAAATAACAATTACCGATCAAAGTTGGTCGGTAAATGCTTCCCCTACATTAACCGACCAACGTTGGTCGGTAATTTTAAATATAAATTCTTAAATATTATAAAACATTTTAAATAATAAAATAATTATTAAAATTTAAAAAATTGGATCCAGATTCCCGACCAACGTTGGTCGGTAATCCAAAATTTTCTTGTCTGACCAGCTGGGTCAATTTGTTGACCAATTTACCGACAAACGTTGGTCGGTATTTAGTTATAAAAAAATATAAATTTTTTTCCCCAGTTTCCATCCAACCTGGACGGTTTTTGGTCGCTTTTTTTGACCGACCAACGTTGGTCGGAAATAGTTGGTCGGTTTTTAGCAGATTTTTAGTAGTGATTGTGGAAAAGTTGATCTATCATAGACTTCCCACTGAGTATTTTTAATTATATTTAAAGTAAGATCCCTCTACTATAAAGGTGGAAGGGCAGTTTTTAGATAGAGCTCACATTGTAATTCAA
This sequence comes from Nicotiana tomentosiformis, assembly GCF_000390325.3. NCBI lineage: Eukaryota > Viridiplantae > Streptophyta > Magnoliopsida > Solanales > Solanaceae > Nicotiana > Nicotiana tomentosiformis. The sequence continues at coordinate 124,602,665 of NC_090814.1, read as the reverse complement.
GCACCATATCCTCTTATATTCAAAAGTTACTCTTTTAAGCCTAAAAAACTGATCCATCTTGCTTAGTCCTAAAAATTGTCTTCCTTACAACTTTGTTTATTTTACATTCTTTGCAGTTCATATTTGATATTTCCTTTTATCCTTACGATTTGTATTAAGCTATATCACATATCCTTAGAACTACGCATAAATTCAACTCTATCCGTTTTTCGGGTAAACAGTTTGGCTCACACCGTGGGGCTAAGGATAACAGTGGTTATTTGATACGAATCTGAAAAAATACGCTATTGTGTTTTGCGCTTGTTTCCGAAAATATCTTGAATTTTGGATTAGCTACGACAAACCACCAATCAAATGGCTTCACCAATCGACAACGGAGCCGGCCTTCAAGATAAAAACAACAACTTGACACCCAGTACTGAAAGACCACTTGTAAACGCCATTGGAGCTCGAATCGGAGCGCCAATAGATATCAATTCGCATGTAACCATTGAGGCGAACCTACATGCTGAACCCGAGAATAACATCAATGGTGGTACTCGGTCTGCAGCTCGAGATACCCATAACATCGAGAAAAACGGCATTAGCTTGCGTATGATTTTCGAAATATTGCAAGCCCAACAGGCAGCAATAGCTCAGTTGTAGAGCCAAACCCAGCTACAAAGCAGGCCGGAGCTCAATCCACCTCGAGAAATCACCCATAGAACGGGGCTAGCCATAGTTAAGTCAAATGAGCAAGAATCGGGGACTACTCCCGAAATTACTAAATTGCTCGAGGAACTCACAAAGCGAGTCGAAGCCAACGATAAAAAAGTAAAAACTTATAACTCTAGGGTCGATCAGATCCCGGGAGCTCCACCAATGATAAAAAGATTGGATTCGAAAAAATGCGTGCTAAAAACTTTTCCCTCGAGCGCAGCCCCGAAACCAATCCCCAAAAAATTCAGTATGCCCGAAATTCCCAAATATAACGGAACGACCGATCCCAACGAGCATGTGACTTCTTACACATGTGCCATCAAGGGCAATGATTTAGAAGACGATGAAATCGAATTTGTGTTGTTAAACAAATTCTGAGAGACCCTCTCGAAAGGGGCGATGATTTAGTATCACAACCTACCACCAAATTCCATCGACTCGTTCGCCATGTTAGCAGATTCTTTTGTGAAAACACATGCCGGCGCCATAAAAGTCGCAACAAGGAAATTGGACCTCTTCAAGGTAAGACAAAAAGATAACGAGATGCTGAGGGAGTTCGTATCTCGTTTTCAAATGGAACGAATGGACTTGCCACCAGTCACAGACGATTGGGCTATTCAGGCTTTCACTCAAGGTTTGAACGAACAAAGTTCGACGGCTTCACGTCGATTAAAGCATAACCTGATCGAATACCCAGCCATCACATGGGCCGACGTGCACAATCGATACCAATCAAAAATTAGGGTCGAAGATGATCAATTGGGGGTCTGAACCCACTTTTCGAAGGGGTACTAATCGATAACGAGGCCCGATCGGGTATCGATACCAACCGTACAACAGAAGCCACGGAGTCAGTGAATCGAGACATAACCTCGGGAAAATAACAAAAGAAGTGATCGAGGTCAAGGGTCCCGGGGGCTGATGAACAGAAGTAGGTTCGATAGGCCTGCCGGATCTAAGGAAGCACCTCGGCTATCGGAATATAACTTCAGCATTGATGCATCAGCCATCGTTTCGGCTATCAAACGCATCAAAGATACTAAATGGCCTCAACCCATGAAGACCGATCCTGCCCAGAGGAATCCCAATCAAATGTGCGAATATCATGGCACCCATGGCCACAGAACAGAAGATTGCAGGCAACTAAGAGAGGAAGTAGCCCGGTTATTCAACAAAGGGCACCTTCAAGAATTTTTTAGCGATAGGGCGAAGAACCATTTTAAAAATAGGGATTTCGGCAAGCAAAACGAACAAGAAGAACCACAGCACGTCATTCACATGATCATCGGACGGCGCCAATATCCCTCAGGGACCAGTGCTTAAACGCACTAAGACATTGATTGTGAGAGAAAAGCGATCTCGAACTCAAGATTACACACCCATAGAAACTTTGTCCTTCAATGATGAAGATGCAGAAGGAATCATACAACCTCATAACGATGCAATGGTAATATCCGTACTCATGAATAAAACTAAAGTTAAGCGTGTGTTGATTGATCCAGGTAGCTCGACCACCATCATCAGATTGATGGTCGTAGAACAACTCGGCCTGCAGGACCAGATCGTACCCGCAACCCTAGTTCTAAACGGATTCAATATGGCATGTGAAACCACCAAAGGCGAGATAATTCTACCAATAAACGTGGCCGAAACCATCCAGGAAACAAAGTTCCACGTGATCGAAGGCGACATGAGATACAACGCCCTTTTCGGAAGGCCATGGATTCACAACATGAGAGTTGTACCTACACCAGGTCCTCAAATTCCCAACATCGAGAGGAGTCGAAATAGTGTACGGAGAACAACCAGCCACAAGAGAAGTGTTCGCTGTCGAGGAAGCGAAACCAATATCCTCACCTTTGCCAGTAAAGGGATCGGGCTCAGAAGGGGAACGAGATACCAAATAGCAATCACAGACATCGGCCTTGACCCAACCAGATAACCAGAAGATCGAAGAAGATGATGATCAGAGGATCCCTCGATCCTTCGTGATTCCCGATGACTCTGATGACACCAAATCAACAATTGAGGAACTGGAGCAAGTCACACTAATCGAGCACTGGCCCGAACGGAAGGTATACCTGGGAATGGGGTTGAGCCCCGAACTCAGGAAGAAACTTATTCAATTTCTTATCGATAACATCAAATGCTTTTCCTAGTCCCATTTAGATATAACAGGGATTCCACCGGACATAACGACGCATCGGCTAAGCTTGGGCCCTAGGTTCAGACCGGTGAAGCAAAAGAGAAGACCCCAGTCCGAGGTAAAGCACGCGTTCATAAAGGACGAGGTAACCAAACTTCTCAAGATAGGGTCCATTGGGGAGGTGAAATATCCCGAATGGTTAGCCAATATAGTTGTAGTACCTAAAAAGGGAGCAAACTTAGAATGTGCGTGGACTATAAGGATTTGAACAAAGCATGCCCCAAAGATTCCTTTCCGCTGCCCAACATTGATCGCATGATCGATGCCACGTCGGCCACGAGATCCTCATTTTTCTCGATGCCTATTCCGGGTATAATCAAATCCAGATGAACCTGGAGGACCAGGAAAAGACTTCATTTGTCACCAAATATGGAACATATTGTTATAATGTGATGCCCTTCGGGCTAAAAAATGCAAGGGCTACTTACCAACACTAGTAAATAAAATGTTCGAAGAACAAATAGGTAAATAAATGGAAGTTTATATTGATGACATGCTAGTTAAGTCCCTGCACGCAGAGGACCATTTGACCCATTTGCAGGAAACGTTCGAGATTTTGAGGAAATACAACATGAAGCTCAACCCTTAAAAATGTGATTTCGGGGTCGGTTCGGGCAAGTTCCTCGGCTTCATGGTGTCAAATCGGGGAATCGAGATTAACCCCGACAAAATTAAGACCATCAAAGACATCACCATTGTGGACATCGTGAAAGCTATACAAAGGTTAACGGGACGGATTGCAGCCTTAGGCCGATTCATTTCAAGATCATCAGATCGAAGTCATAAATTTTTCTCCCTACTCAAAAAGAAGAACGATTTCGCTTGGACCCCGGAATGCCAACAGGCATTAGAGAAACTAAAACGATATCTAAACTTTGCTTGTACTTGGCAGTATCAAAAATCGCAGTAAGCGGTGTCTTAGTTCAAGAAGAGCAAGGTACGCAATTTCCCGTTTATTATATAAGTCGGACCTTGGGTGAAGCAGAAACTAGATATCCACACCTAGAAAAATTGGCATTTACACTAATAAGCGTCTCTAGAAAGTTAAGACCGTACTTTCAATGTCACCCCATATGCGTATTAACCACTTACTCGCTTTGAAATATTTTGCACAAGCCCGAACTATCAGGCTGATTGGCCAAATGGGCCGTCGAACTCAGTGGGTACGATATCGAATATCAACCTTGTACGGCCATCAAGTCTCAAATTTTAGCAAACTTCGTGGCCGATTTCATGCCAACCCTCGTACCCAAAGTCGAAAAAGAATTCCTCTTGAAATCGGGTACGTCATCGGGGGTATGGACCCTTTTTACGGACGAGGCTTCGAACGTGAAGGGGTCCGGGCTAGGCATAGTTTTAAGCCACCCACGGGCAACACTATTAGGCAATCTATTAAAACTACCAGGTTGACTAACAACGAGGCCGAGTATGAGGCCATGATTGCAGGTCTCGAGCTAGCTAAAACCTTGGGAGCAGAAGTCATTGAAGCCAAATATTACTCTTTGCTGGTGGTAAGTCAAGTAAACAAAACCTTCGAAGTTCAAGAAGATAGAATGCAAAGGTATTTGGACAAACTACATGTCACTTTGCACCATTTCAAACAATGGACTTTACAGCATATTCCACGAGAGGAAAACAGTGAGGCCGATGCACTTACGAATTTGGGTTCATCGGTCGAGGAAGGTGACTTGAGCTCGGGGACTGTCGTTCAACTCTCGAGATCCGCGATTGAAAAAGGTCATGCCGAGATAAATTCTACGAGCTTAACTTGGGATTGGAGAAATAAGTATATTGAATACTTAAAGAACCGAAAGCTCCCATCGGACCCTAAAGATTCAAGGGCACTATGGACTAAAGCTGCTCGATTCACATTGGCCTCAGATGGAATGTTATTCCGAAGGACATTCGATGGACCATTGGAAGTATGCTTGGGTCCAGGTGATACCGATTACATCCTACGTGAGGTACACGAGGGCACTTGTGGGAATCACTTCAGTGCAGATCCACTAGTCCAAAAAATAATCAGGGCAGGGTATTATTGGGTCGATATGGGCAAAGATGCGAAGGAATTTGTTCGAAAATATGACAAATGTCAAAGGTTTGCACCAATGATCCATCAACCCGGGGAGAAACTTCACTCAGTCCTATCCCCATGGCCATTCATGAGATGGAGAATGGATATCGTCGGCCCTCTGCCATCGACCCCGGGTAAAGCTAAATTCATTTTATTTATGACTGACTATTTCTCCAAATGGGTTGAAGCACAAGCATTCGAGAAAGTAAGAGAGAGAGAGAGAGAGAGAGAGGTTATAGACTTTATCTGGGATCATATCGTATGTCGATTCGGGATACCCGCTGAAATAGTATGTGACAATGGGAAATAATTTGTTGGCAGCAAAGTGACGAAATACTTCGAAGATCACAAAATAAGAAGGATATTATCAACACCATATCACCCCAGTGGGAACGGACAGGCCAAATCAACGAACAAAACTATCATTCAAAACCTAAAGAAGAGGCCGAACGACGCCAAAGGAAAATGGAGAGAAATCCTACCCGAAGTCCTTTGGGCATATCGAACAACGTCAAAATCTAGTACAGGGGCAACCCCGTTCTCCTTAGTATATGGGTCCGAAGCCTTGATACCCGTCGAAGTCGGCGAACCCAGTGCCAGATTTCGATACACAACAGAACTGCAAAATTACGAGGCTATGAACACTAGCCTCGAATTATCGGACAAAAAACGAGAAGCTGCTCTCGTCCAATTGGCCGCCCAAAAGCAAGGAATCGAAAGATACTATAATCAAAGAACCAAGCTCCGCCATTTTAAGCCCGGGGACTTAGTGCTAAGAAAAGTCACCCTCAATACCCGAAATCCTAACGAAGGAAAACTAGGACCGAACTGGGAAGGACCATATCAGGTTCTCAAGAACGTCAGAAAGGGATCATACAAGCTCGGCATTATAAACGGAAAACAACTATCAAGCAATTGGAATGTGTCATATCTAAAACGATACTACTGTTAAGGTACGACCCTCTCATATTCATTTACATTTCAAAACTAACCCCTGCAGAAGTCCAATCAGGAGCTAAGATGGATCCTTCAATACGAAGCCTTAGGTCTGAAAGCACGCGTTGCACTCTTTTTCCCTTAGACCAGTTTTATCCCAAATGGGTTTTTCGGCAAGGTTTTTAATGAGGCAACCAATGATCGTGCTGCACTTACAACAGTATCCGAAGCCTCTTTACAATTGACCTCGAATACTGGGGGGGCATTAGCCCCTCAAATATATCAAGTTCTGATGCAAGAAAGTTATTTCGCAACAACAGAGTTCCAATAAGAAAAGTTATAAGAGCCAAATGGTCAAAACGAACCATGCTCATATAGTTGGCCCGAACCGAGACGCAAAACATGAACACATGTATAATGACTTGCAAAGAAAGTTCTCCTCTTTACCGATATCTTATATCTAAGAAATATTACTCTATTTGGGGATTTATTATGCAAACAGAATTAAGATAAACTCGACCACTAAGCCTACGGGCTACTTTTATTTCGAGTTCGAGTAAGCACTCACTCGACCATTACGCCTATGGGCTACATTACTTCGAGTTCGAATCATTCACTCGACGACTAAGCCTACGTGCTACTTTTATTTCGAGTTCGAGCAAGCACTCACTCGACCATTATGCCTACGGGCTACATTACTTCGAGTTCGAATCATTCACTCGACTACTAAGCCTACGGGCTACTTTTATTTCAAATTCGAGCAAATAATCACTCGACCATTACGCCTACGGGCTACATTACTTCGAGTTCGAAATATTCACTCGACTAATAAGCCTACGGGCTACTTTCATTTCGAGTTCGAGCAAGCACTCACTCGACCATTACGCCTACGGGCTACATTACTTTGAGTTCGAAACATTCACTCAACTAATAAGCCTACGGGCTAGTTTTATTTCGAGTTCGAGCAAGCACTCACTCGACCATTACGACTACGGGCTACATTACTCCGAGTTCGAAACATTCACTCGACTGATAAGCCTCGGGCTACTTTCATTTCGAGTTCGAGCAAGCACTCACTCGACCATTACGCCCACGGGCTACATTACTTCGAGTTCGAATCATTCACTCGACTACTAAGCCTACGGGCTACTCATATTTTGAGTTTGAGAAAGCACTAACTTGACCATTAAGCCTACGGGCTACATTACTTCGAGTTCGAATCATTCACTCGACTACTAAGCCTACAGGCCACTTTTACTTCGAGTTCGAGTAAGCACTCACTCGACCATTACGCCTACGGGCCACTTTTATTTTGAGTTCGAGCAAGCACTCACTCGACCATTACGCCTACAGGCTATATTTCTTCGAGCTCGAATCATTAACTCAACTAATAAGCCTAAAGGCTACATCACTTCAAGTTTGAGCAAGCGCTCCCTCGGTTATAAAGGCTACGACGTCCAAATTTGATCCTTGTGAAAACATTCATAAGACGTGAATAAAGTCTTCACAAGACAGGAAACAAAACAGAAGCAAATCGGCAAAAAAAGGGATATTTTTATATACAAAATTGTTTACATGATTGATTACAATGTAAACATTAAGGACTAAGCTTCCTGATCATCCCCAGGAGCGGTCTCTTCTCTATCGGGCTCCCCCACGTTCTCGGATCCACTCTTACTCCTATCGTCATCATCATTGTCATCATCATCGTCATCGAAAACCAAGGCTTCAACATCGGCTTCGAGTTCTTTGGCCCTTTTTATCTCTTTAGCGAGGTCGAAACCACGAGCATGGATCTCCTCGAGGGTTTCCCTCCGAGATCGGCACTTAGGAAGTTCAGCGACCCAATGTGCTCGAGTATCGGCAGTCTCGTCTACCTTTTTTGCTTGGACCTGGGTAGCTTTAGCATCGGCCCGATAGACGGCCACGAGTGCATCCGCATCGGCCTTTGCTTTTTCGGCATCAAATTCGACCTTGGCAAGTACAGAGGCCAACCGAGCCTCGAGCTCCTCTATTCTTCTTGCTTGAACCATGCCTTTTTCCTTCATTCTCTGAAGTTGGGTTTCGGCCGATGATAACTGGGCTCGAGCAGTTTTTTTCTCTACAGCAAAGCGGTCCATACCTTTTTTCCACTGCAAAGACTCCGCTTTTATCATGTCGACCACCTCACGAAGCTTCCCGATCATCTCAATTTTTTGCTACAACTGTGAGACCGATAAATTAGCCATCGTTCCGGTATCAAGCCCATAGGCTTTTAAAAGTATCATTACCTACTCAGACAGATCGGTCTGATCTCGGTAAGCCTTGGCCAACTCAGCTCAGAGGTTTTTTTATTTCCTCTTCCCTTTGCCCTAAGAGAAGTTTTAGGGAGTTCCTCTCCTCAGTAACCCATTGAAGGTCGGCCTCGTATCGACGTAGTTCATTTTGGGACTGAGAACATGCTTCTCGATGAACTGCCGCTGCCTGCAAAGAAACAAGAAACGAAGTTAGAAACGAAAAATAAACATAAAGGTAGTACCGACAAAATAATCTTAGGGCTTACCTGATTCAAAGCCTGATGCACCCCGTGAAAAAGATCTGATTCATCACTAGTACCGGCAACGTCCTCGATACCAGTTAACAGGTCACGAAAGGGATCCTCTCCATCATGAGGCCTGTCTAGATCGAGGGCCCCCAAATCTTGGGCTTCCCGAATCACCCCTGCGTAAAAAATGGGGAAAGGTGGGCGAATCTCCGATTGTTACTTCCCCAAATGAATCACTTGGAGCATTCTCTTCGGTTCGAAGGGATTCAAGAGGGCCCCCTTCAGACATATCCCTCATCCGTTGGCTAAGATGGGATGCGTCTTCGATCTCCTTCAGGGATTCCGCCCGAATCTTTCTCCGATATATCCTCAGTTGGAGGCGGAGCCTCATGAAGCATCATTGATCTAGCTGCCGATGGGGCATCGGTGATTCTCTTCGTTCGGGCCACCAGCGCGGACCCATCATTTTCTTTTTCTTCTTCGTCTTCATCCCTTAGACGCAGAACTGATTCCACAGTCAAAGGAATGGCATTCTTGTTCGGCTTACGAGCCGTCCTCTTCTTCGGTTTTGGATCTTCGGGAACAAAGGCTCTTTTTCTTTTATTTTCCTTCACCGGCTTTGGGACGGAGGCCAAAGTTTCTTCCTCGTTGGACAAGGGCCTCAAAACCGCATCTTTGCCCAAACCTGCATATGGAAAATTTTATTAAAATATTTGGAAAGCATCTCGTCCGAATTATCAAAGAGTACGAGAAAGGGGCTTACCATGAATTTTGGCCTCTCACCGACCCTTTGACAAATCACGCCATGAGCGCTCGGCGTATGTGGAGATCGAAACAAGAGCTCGTACCCAGTTCTTGAGATCGGGAACTGCTCCGGGCATCCAGGGAACCGATGCATCACAAAAAGAAGAGTATCGATGAGAAAATAAATGAAAGAACAAAATAGAAGGAAGTAACAGCAGGATCATACTTACGTTTCATATTTCACTCCTCGGAAAAGGGCATCTTTTCTGTCGGAATCAGGTCCGAAGTCCTCACTCGAACGAATATGCCCATCCAGCCCCGATCCCTGTCCTCATTAATGCTCGAGAGCAAAGCCTTGGTAGCCCGACACTAAAGTTTTATTAACCCTCCTCGAAAAAATCGAGGACGGTACAATAGGATAAGATGGTCGAGGGTGAACGGCATCCCCTCGATTTTGTTCACAAAGTATCGGATCAAGATAACGATCCGCCAAAAATAAGAATGGACCTGGCCTAGGGTTATTTGGTATTGATGACAGAAGTCAATAAGAAACGGAATCGAGGAGACCTAACGTAAAAGGGTAAGTATACACATTCAAAAACCCTTTCACGTAAGTGGTGATATCTTCGTCAGAAGTAGGAATTATTATTTCTTTTTTATCCCAATTACAATCTTTCTTTAGCTGTTTGAGGTGCTTCTTAGTTATCGAACACATGTACCTCGATACTGGCTCACATCGGCCAGGGACCGATGAGCTTTTATCGACCTTAAAATCAGAAGTAAGAACACACACCCCGGGAACGCACTTCTCGGGTCGTGGTTCTGTCGGTGTCTTATCGGCGGCACACTGTGAAGACAAAGCCTTCTCTTTTTGAGGAATGGTTTGTGATGTTTTCGCCATTTTCGAATTCAAAGGTGAGGAATACAAGAAAGTGACGAAGATTTGATAAAATTGAAGAGGGGCTTTTTGCAAAGAGAAATCACATATTTGCGGGCAAGTTAGAGAATACGAAAAGGAACTTGGGAAATTTGAAAGATTGGAGATGTAAAAGTGATAAATAATGAAAGGAAGGGTTATTTATAGGTTTAAGCGATGGCGGTTCAGTATCAGCGGTGGCCGACCACCGTCTGACATGCATTAAATGCCTTGAAAGACTAAATCGACGGGACAGCTATCACGTGCGTCATGATCGAGCCTGATGGAAATATTAGTTTATAATCTGATCGAGCCATTGAAAAATCATATCGTTTCTCACCACATTCTTCTTGAGAAACGAGGGGACTATCTGTATACGGTCGAAATAAATTTCGGTTTTCGTACGTCTGATCGAGTTCGAAAGATAAGCGATCGAGGTGAGACTTCGAGATGGGTTCCGAAGATGGTACAAACAAGCTTCGAAATCGAGAGGCCGATCAATGTCGAGTTCGATATCATTATCAAGCTCGAATCCAAATCAAACTATGATGCAAAGTAAAGCTATCAAGCTTACGATCCAGAGACCGACCAACATTGACTCCGAATCAATTCAAGAGTCCGAGTCAGAATCGAGCTTAAGCCAAGATCGAGAGCTCGAGTCTGGATCGAGCTCAAGCCAAGATCGAGAGCTCGAGTCAAGATCGAGCTCACAGACAAAAGCCGTTAGAATCCCACTAGAGGAGAGAATCTTGGCAGGAATTTTGGAAAATCTGATCTATCATGGACTTCCCACTGAGTATTTTTAATTATATTTAAAGTAAGATCCCTCTATAGTATAAAGGTGGAGGGTTATCATTTCTGGAAGGGCAGTTTTTAGATAGAGCTCACATTGTAATTCAAGCAACATATCCTCTTATATTCAAGAGTTACTCTTTTAAGCCTAAAAAACTGATCCATCTTGCTTAGTCTTAAAAATCGTCTTCCTTACAACTTTGTTTATTTTATATTCTTTACCGTTCATATTTGATATTTTCTTTTATCCTTACGATCTGTATTAACCTATATCACATATCCTTAGAACTACGTATAAATTCAAACGGCCTTAAAGATGTACAAGTCTTTCTTTTCTTTTTGCGTTTCAAGTATTGACATCAAACTTGTTTATAAACTAATTCGTCGCGTGAAAAATATTGCATATCTTATTGTGGAAATCTGCGATTATATGGTTGTTGGCGAGAAGGTGTGAATCATCATTCTGATCAATAATTCACGTGTAGGTCGGCTAATACTTGAATTTTATGGAAAAGAATAAATTATAATATTATATTTTATATTCATATAATAAGAGGAGACGACTAAAATGGGGAAAAGCCCAAAGATAAGCCACTTTCAGCACTTAAATAAATAATAAATAAAACTCCAATAAGATAATCTTGTGGTAGTACTCATTCCTTCAATCACTAGTGCTTTAGTGCGTCCATTCTAGTTGGAAGGATCATTATTCAGCCTTGTATTATTCTTACATTATTATTCACTGGCAGTGGCCTTATTCAACCAATTTTTAAATGACAATAGAACAATCCAAATTTACTGGCCCCTAATCCTCCTTTCTTTTCAAACCATTCACTTTAATTTCCACTGGAGAAACCAAAACACAAAAAACGAAGAATTGGCAAACTAATAAAGTCATAAATCATAAATGGGATAATTCATTGCTTTGAATTTTTTGGACTTGGGAATCGTCGCAAATCAGAAATCCAAGATAGGCAATCCCAAGAAACTATAGGTATTTTATCAACTTTGAATGATCCGAGAAAGGCCAATTCTCGAGGGAAGAATTAGGTGCTGCAATCCATTCAATTTTATATTCAAGTGCATTTCTGGCTCTATGCAACTCTCTCCAAGTTTGTTTTTTCGGTTCCCATTAATCCGAAATTTAGTCGAGAACACTTCAAGTTCTTTATTTTTATTTTTTTTGTTTAGACCAGGTATTCAATATCCATTTTGGGACCTAACTAATTCAAATTCGTGTTAAATTTATTTTGGGATTAAACTCTTCCTACCAAAGCAGAACCGACGACTTCTAATTTAAACTGAAGAATTACTTGCCATTCCACCAAAATCTTTAATGTCCTATTTCGCGATTCTATAACTTGCCACTATAATATATTTTATTGCATGTAGAAGTCCATCTAGCTACCGTTGCTTTCGTTACACATCACAGTCGGCTAAAGGGTACTTACTTCAATATATAGGTCAGTATTCTACAGCTTTTGACTTCTCCTGGAATATTCTACTCCATAGTGTAAGTAGTGCCATTTCTTGAGTTCTAAGGAATTGAACTCACCAACTCCTCTATACATTCATAATATTAAGGTAGCAAGATTTATCGATAGTGATGTTTGGTGAGACTAGAGCTTCGCTTAATTAACTTGCAAAAAAGAGAGATTGTCGCCCGATTAGTATCTTAATTAAACTATTACTCTTAGTTTTTAGTTAATAATTTTCCAGATCAATAGGATATATATGGTAGTGATTGGTGGATGAATAAGGAAACATATATACCTTGAGGAAAATAAGGTTGATTGAATTGATAACGATTCCTCGTCCGATTGTTATTCGCACTATTACGTTTGAGTGTAACGAAAAAATTACCACGAATTAATGCATGCATGCATATAGTAAGGAGACCATATATGTTAGCTTTTCCAGTAAGATATAAACATGAAATAGAATGAACAATGTAAACTTGATTAACTCCCGAATGTATAGGTCATGTAGGATGAAATTGCAAGCTTTAGATTGTTAATATATTTATATTTGGTATGAAGAAATTCTTTTTTCAATGAAATAATATTTTCCTTGAAAATGTTTCAGATTGCAGAATTATTTTCTGGATCATTTTTCAGTGTTTGAATATATATAAAAATTAGTGAGATATTATAATTGTACAAGGTGCATAATGTATGAGCATAGACTTAATAGTGACTGAAATCACATATATAAGACTTTAATATCGGTAAAGGAAAATGGCTTTCACTTATAAATTAGCGAAATACTTTCTCCATTTCATGAGAACTGTTATGTTTGGAGATAATTTTTTCACCATTCAAGGCAGCCAAACGTTGAAAAATAGTTGTCTTTTTCAAGGGAAATGTTATTCCAAAAAAGCATTCTCAATCAAAGCAAAGACACCTCTCGTTAAAAGGTTTTCTTTTCTTGGTTACAACATTAAGTGGGGTATATGAATATTTTTTTATTATTGCTATTTGTCTAAATTGAACTAAAGTAGTAAGTATTTTTTAAGCAATGGAACTTCCTTCAAGCTTTTGTCTAAAACCGTACAATTTTCTTTTTTAAAAATACATAGTTTATCAACTCCTCTTTTTTTTTTTTTTTTTTCCTTTTTCTTATGGGATTGATACACAAATAGCCGATCAGATTTATAGTTTACTTTTTCTAATCGGTATACATAAATTATATATTTATTATACACATTTATATATATATATATATATATATAGAGTGGCTATTTGAGCTAATTCTTTTTTTTCTTTTCAGCTTGAATATAATGGGTAAGCGGGTCTAACTGCGTAGCACCACAAAGTGGGCTAAGAGTTTAAGGAGAAATGGCCCGCCTGTTTAATTTAGGCCTGAAAGTGCAGAATGGGCAATTACGAATGATTTTCCTGTCAGAGCCTCGAAATTATAGTCTTTGCAGTATAGTAGAAATGATACCATGTAGCAGCTCCAAAGGGTTGCTATTTAGCAATTAATCAGTGCATCCTGAATTTCAGTTTTTCAGTTTAAATTTTCAGGACAAAAGTATCATGAGTTGTCTTGAAGATGAGATTTTAAGTTTAAAATTACAGGACAAAATAAGTACTGGCTAATCTCTAAATAGCATCCCTAAAAATGGCTATATGTACACTTGCCCCCGCAGTATATGCCCACCATACCATAGGCTTCTTTACACTCACTAATTCAATTCCGTTTTGTTAGAGAATTATACAAAGAAAGTAGATTGAATAATTGAACCTGGAACATAGTCCCTCTACTTTTTCAATGACTTTTAATTTCAAAGGTTTAGAGGAAGATTTCTATTAAATTTCCAGTGTAATGGGCATGAGGCAAAGAGCTGTAGCAAAATATCATATAGTTGATTTAGAAACATATGTCAGGACGGTTGGGTAAAGAGTCAGCTCAGGCTTCATAATAAATTAGACAATTGACGATAAGCTAGTGTTTGTTTGAAAGTATAATCATAAATTATTAAAGTGTATTGTTTACTATATATATATATATATATATATATATGAAATATTCAAGAAGAGCTGCTCCCATATAAGGATCAAGTATTGTAATGTAGCGAGGAATTTAGTCTGATAGAGATGATAAACTTAAATGAGTGAATATTACTACAGGAAGAGATGTAATCTAATAGAGGAGATGATGAAATTCAGTGAATGAATATTACTTCTTGATGATCTTGAATTACATCAATTCAATGTAGTGACTCACAATATCTGATACAGCACATAAACATCTTTTCTATTACACTTCAAAATTTATAGAGAATTTCAACTTCAAAATGAAAAAAAATTATTGCAGGCAAAAAAATTGTTTCCAAACACAATTCATTTCAAATCCTCTACTTCAATGAAGTAATAATTTAAATAATAGTTACAATATAATGTCCAGACTTCTACTACTGATGGTCGATACAAGCAGCATGATGAATCTGTCGCTGCTCTTTATATCTGAATAACGTTTCAATCAGAAAAGCATGTCGAGTGCTTAGCATTAATCAAGTTTACTCTGGGAATCAGAGAAAATAGCAATGCTAATATAAGCCATATTCCTTTTCAGGATCCTGCAATACTCCAACGCTGTTCCCTCTACTGCAAACTAAACCCATATATGGGCCAAGAGCCACTGTTTTCTTTTTCTTTTGGAAATTCATCATGTTTTTATATATAAAATAGACTAGAACAATGTCCTTGAGCCATCCAATGAAAATGAATGGAAGCCTTAAACTTGAAAATGCTGCTTCTCATCATCAGAACGGGAAGCCTTAATAATGATACAATAGTTTACTACAAGTAATAAATATCACACTCTAGGCAAGGAAATCTGTGCAGCCCAACAAATTCAATAGGGAAAATGAGGGGCAGAAAAATAGTACATTGCATATACAGTGGCTTGTGAAACTCTCATTTGGGAAATTTCTGTACCAGGTGTGGACGTCAATATCGCTCGAGAAGGGGAAGCGGAAGAGAAAAACAATTAAATTTAACCAATTGCAAAAAAAAAAAAAAAAAAAAAAAAAAAAAAAACACTAGTGTGTTAAATTAGCATTAACTAGTCTTCAGCCTTTTGAAGGCACGGTCAGACTCCTCCCTTGCGCTTGTACCTATGGATTTTGGAATTGGTTGCTTGTTTGTGGAAACATCGTCACCCTGTTGGAATTTTTTGAAAGTTACTATTAATTAAGGCTTCAACCCCAGTTGTTAAGTATGAGAATAATAACATCTAGAACTGTATAAAGTATCTGGAATTAAAAAGGGCTCAGGTACCTTAACAGTGGAAGCTGAAGAATGTAGTATGCCATTTGCTCTCTTCCCAAGATCAATTTGCACAGATATATTGGCTTGCGACAAATCTACTCCAGAATTCTGCAGCGCTAGTGTCAAGGTGTTCAACAACCTGGCAGGTACCAGTATATACTTTAGTCGAGCATCCGGTATATTCAGCAGAAATCATATAGAATAGTCTACTTAGGAAGAGGGAGATTTCATCAGAGTGCAACACCATGTATAACAAAGCAATGCAATAAACAACAGAACTTTCTACAGTGCACTATCTTAACAGAAAACAGCAAAAGATTGATGCAGAACCTGATTCAAACATATATAGTAATTCAATCCCAGCCTAAAGTGTAGTAAAATGACTTCTTCTCTGTCAAAGTATATTAACTGCCATGTTTTTGGATGCCTTTTTTTGTTGCAACTGCGTCTAGTTTTAAATCCTTAGGACCCAGTTACTAGAGTTTATACGATGTTTTTAGATATGCATGTGGAAGTAGAACATCAATGTTTCTTTCAAGAAGGTAAATTTCCAGAATCTTTTAAGTATTAAAAGAATTCTTACCCTTGAGAATAGGCACTAGAAATGCTGATGGTACCACTTTCTATAGACAGATATTGGCCTTTAGGACAAGCATTAGGTTACTTGAGTTTATATGATGTTTTTAGATATGTGTGTGGAAGTAGAACATCAATGTTTCTTTCAAAAAGATAAATTTCCAGAATCTTTTAAGCACTAAAAGAACTCTTACCCTTGAGAATAGGCACTAGAAATGCTGATGGTACCCCTTTCTATAGACAGATCCTGGCCTTTTGAATTAGCATTTGGAATAGCATAGTCAGTCATATGTGATCTGCTAACCGAAAATTGAGGATGAGACTTTGACTCCAACTTAGCAGTATCAGCTGTCAGCTTTGATGAATATAGAGCTGCTGTGCTACTAGCCCCACAAAATGAAAATGTATTTGGGTGCATAGAAGTTGTTGTCGCCTTATTTGTTAAACCAGGCCGCTGACTGCTTTCTTTTAAACTTGCGGTGCTTATGTTTGGTTCCACTTTTTGCCCATTAAAAGGATTAGTAGAAGAAATCCCCATTATGTTCTCATCGAACTTTCCTGCATACGTTGGTGCAGCACCTGATGTATTGATAGTGCCTTGAGGATGATTGCTTACACCTCCAGTCGTCCTATGGCACTTGCTCTGTTTAAGGATGAAGGTCTGTTAACTTTTTTTGCCAATGAGTGTACTATGAGTATAGGTATCTAGATTTTAGCTAATATACGGATTACAAGGAAATAAGTTGTTGCCTTTTAAGATTGAATGTTATTGCACTATAAACTGCATCCAAAATCGATCCACTATATTTCAGAGCCAAAAACCATTAGTATCTTGATATACTCGGAAAAGATAGTGATGGAAATAAGCAAGCATGTCAAGACTTCAATTCATTTCACCATCTAGGCATCTTAATTATACGTGGGGTATTGGACCAACTCCTTCCCATATGATACATTCTTAACGTAAAATTCTTAGGCTTCAGTTCTTAATACCACACGATGAGCCAATTTTTGAAAAAAATTGAGCATGACATAGCTGTGACCTAAGAAAGGAGGTAAACATTGAGAAAGAGTGAAAGACCAAGAGTTGGATCTACCAATGGTAACTTCAAAGGTTCATTCTCCCAGCCTTGGTATGATTCCTCATACTTGTGCACTTTCTCTTGTAGAAAATGAATATATTCAATAACCTGCAAACAATATTTTAATTTTTATTAGATATATCTTATTCATAAAGAGAGACTTAACAAAGTATGCAATTCAAGTACCTCCAGTAAGAATGATGCTTTATCTCTTTTCTGATCACTGTTAGGGATGATCCCTCTCAACATCTGAAATCTGAAAAGAGAGTTAAAAAGAATATTTAAATGTTCAGCTAGATATCACTTTATTTCGATTAAAATGCAATCGAAGTAGCAGCAGATAAATAAAGTCTGAAGAGATGGAAACATAAATCCTATATAGGAAATTATAACAAATAGGACACTCGAGCAACCTTCTTTCTACAGAGAGAAGACTACTTGATATATTTCAAAGGAGAAATGGTACTAAAGTGAAAATTAAAAACATCTGACTAAGCATCCAAATCCTTCCCTAGAGATAATATTGCTATAAGAAAAGGATTGTATATCAAAAAGATTTCTATGTTTAAACTATCAACTGTGTCGTAGACATGCCTGTCATTGATCTTGCTTCTTCTCCGTTGCTCTGTTGCTGAATGCTTTGAACGTGGGGTGTTTGGCTTTTTATCATTACCTTCTCCATCAACTTTTACGGACAAATTACCTGTAAAAGGTAGCTATCTGTATGTTATAAAAAGACAACTGCGTGTAGACAGTGAGTAGGAATCATCAGACTTACACAAGACAAACCTCTGGGGTGCGACTGTGGTTCTTTCTTAATCACAAAATCTTCATCATCATCGTCGTCGTCATCTTGTGCATTCTTAGCTGATGTTATCATGTGTACAAAACTCTGGGTCTTAAGAGGCGATGATTGTCTGCAAGGTGATCATAGAGTGAGAAAGTGTAATTAAAAGTATTAGCATCAAGGGAAAATGGGCAATTCATATGGAGCAAAAGAGTCACTGACCGAGCGGATGAGAGCGAACTTATGGCCGTAGTGTTGTGTTTGTGATTTGACGACGATTGTGATTGCCATTCTAATGATGTCGTAGGTTGACCGCCTCCAGTGTTCAGACCTGCTTCTGCCAAGCAAATAGCAGGTTTTAATTGGAGCTGAATTTCAAGGTTAACACCAGAGCAAAAACTAGAGAACCAATATCAGTGGTTGGCCAAATTTAATCTTGTTACGTGTAAGAAGCTAAATTAACTTAGGTTCTCTAGTGCAATCAAGTGTTATTCACCATAACTAATAGCGCATGGAATGCACTGCTTCAGATAACAAACAGTTGTTGTATATATACTCTCTAACTTTTCAGTCTTTCACAAGTATGCCTTGCATAAAGATTGATTGTGGATGCAGATTTCAGTTTTCAAGAAAGACGCAAAGCAAGTAGAAGACAAAATAAAGCTTTTACCTCTTAGGACGTGTCTATCACCCCCAGAATTCTCCTTCCCTGTCTTTCCCTTCTTGACTGCAGATTCATCCCACAGTGTGAAACCACTCCCTCCTGTGTAAGAACTGCAGTTTGAGTTTTCATCATTTCTGTCGGTACTACTTGCCTGTGCTACAGCAAACAAGCTTGCTTCTGGCTTTGGTACCCTTTGGTGCAAATAAGAAATGCTATAGGTGCCTATGCCACCAGGAAGAATATGCTCCACTGAAGGAGGACCTACTGGTGCTTGAGGCTTCTCTACAGCCACAACCTCAACTTTGGTTTCGTCCTTCCTTAATGCCTTCTCTGCTTGCTCCAGTGGTTGCAAGAAGTCATGTGTTTTTAGGAATCCACCAGCTTTAGTATGCAGAATAACCATAGAGAAAGGAATTATTCAATACAAGGCATGTTATAGAGGACATAGTTATCTATGTGATATACATTAAAGAAGTGTCGAGCACAATAATGTAAATGAAAGATAGCATGGGAGCGTAGAAGAATCTGGCAAGATTATTATAGTATTTCATAAATGCTAAGTACTTTAAAAAATAAAATTTTATTAGCTAAAATCAGATACATGAATAAATGAATCACCAGAATATGAGTCTGATAGAAGCGTCACAACAAGATGAGCTCTTATATGAAGAGAAGCTTGTGTTTTGTTGTGATTTTCAAATTTTAAATAATGTAGTAAGTTTCAGATTACAGTACTTTATACTCCTTCGTAGATTTAATTATTAGTGTTAATTAAATCACTTCCAACTTGAAAATCTCTTAAATTGGCTTTTGAAACAAATCAATTCAAAATCTCATGATAATTATTTCACAATTTAAGAGCAGATACGTGTTAAAGCAAGGATCAGATACCAATTTCTGGGTCCCTAAACGTACCACAGAGAATAATCAAGCCCAAAAATCGTACGGATCAAATTACTCGATGTGAGTGGGGAGTCATTTAGTCCAAGCCCCAACCTTTTTCAGGATCCAGTAATATCAGCCCTATCCAAGTGGATGGCCCGCCAGGGAGAAGATGACCCAGATCCACATACGCATTCAGATCAGGAATCAGCTCTTTGGGGTCACGGGCGCATTAATTGCAACACTCGTGGGTGACTGTTATTTCCCCCTTCTATCCCAAACCACATTTTACATCAGAACACATTTTCTCTACTGTTCCCAATTCCCCATTTATCTACAACTTACCCCCCATGATTTTTTTTAAAATAAAACCCAGATTCTTACAATTCTTTTGGGGACAAACCAGCCCAAATTTCTGCATCTTACATTGGAAATTGAAGATCAGAAAATTAAAAAAAGAAATAAAGTTTTTAAAATAAGTAAAACAAAGCCGGGTTGAGTTCTTTGCTATGACACTGCAAAATGTATTCACATAATCAGATCATGTAAAATCCAGTTGAATGAATATCTCCATAATGATCATGGTATGCAACCGAACGAAATATAAAAGTTCTTTACACTAAAGTGTAAATAACTTAAATCAAATCTAATAACTCTCGATTCCAGTAGAGTTTTTATTTATTAAAAAAACAATAAAGGCTTGCACCTTCCCTAAAAATGATAACACAACATGCACACCAAACACAAACCTAAAGAATCCAATATCCTCAAAATTATATTATTGGCAAAACTTTCTCATAAGTAAAACTGAATACAAAGAAAAAACACTCTTAACTCCATTAAAAATAAAAATCTAAACCAAAAAAAAAAAAACACTTCTGTTTGAAAAGACAATCCTGCATGCACGAAAGTTTACCTTGCGGAGGTATTGGATCTTGTTGAACAGGTGAATACAGTGAAAGAAAGTCATGCGTCGTCTTCCTCCCTGCAACAATCACGTAATTAGACAGAATTCTCTAAGATTATCACATTCAAAATAGTGAACCTAAAGTAAGTATTACCTTCTGTTCCAAACGGTCTGGGCTGAGGCAGCTCCATCACAGTACTTGAATTGTGTGTTCGCCAGATCAAAGTAATTACACACAATTCAACTGAATTTCGCTAAGCCGTTCCGTAACTCGAAAATTCTATTTACTCAAACACTCTTTCAATTTCAGATCCGCCTCCAACGAAAATTGGAGGCGCATTAAGAGCAATCTTCTGTAAAACTAACTTCAATACGTGTAGATTATTTCCCGAGAAAATTCACTTCACTTCTCTCCTCAGGAAATTCGGTCTGCTGGAAATTCAGCTCCAAAAAGAAGTTCCGGTGAGAAACAAATAGTCGACCAAACCTGCATATAAATCATAATTCAACTGAAAAACATACGCAAGGAAGTAAAGAATTGCAGAATATGAGAGATCCAGAAGGAAAGATACGTACTTTAGATGAGAATTGGCGATGAATAATGCATAATTCAGACGGGATTCCTTTGACAGAAATGAACACAATTAGTTCTCAATTCCCCAAAGCGTAATAAGGAAGTGATCCAAACAGTGACTTTTGAGAGATTGTTAGTAGGCCCTCGTCGTCTTGTCTAACGAAAACTCAATTGCCTAACACCCCCCCTGAAAATATATATTGCTTTCTTACTACATCAATACCCAGAAAAAGAAAAAAGAAAATTAAATGGGTTTGATAGATCAGAGAAGTCTCTCTCTATCTCTCTCTTTGTCTCTACTTTTCTCCCTTAAGGGGCTTTAGTGAGAGGTTGTTTTAAAGGCAGCGTACTTCATTTTCGTTTTCGTTTGTCCAAGCGCTTTGCTCTCCGTGCTAACTCCGTTTTAAGTTAAAACGCCGTTTATGTAACGTCGTTACGGCAGATTAACGGCGTTTGGCTCATTGTTAACGGTTTTTCAGGAAAAGGTTCAAGTGACCGTTTACTAGACTGTGTATGTCGGATCGGATCATCGTGTTTATGGAATTTAGTTCACTGCTAGTGGTATAAATATTTGATAATCTAGTAGATCGAATTTTTTATATTTTTGCCGATCCCGAGTAATAATATTAATCTATTTAGCGACTAAATCTTTTAGTATAGATAAAAATTACTACTTCATGTTTCTAGTTAAACAAATAGTGATGCATTAATCTGTCCCGTTTTTCGAAAATAAACGGCTCCTACACATGATCATAAAGATAATTTATTGAATGACTTCCAATGTGAGGCATAGTGAGTATCAAATTCCAGCATTCTTCTTAACCGATTCAAAAATTATACTATTCTACATAATTTTTTTAAAATTTATTCTGTCAGTCGCGTAAAACTCTGACAGTTTAATTTACAATGATTTTAAGTGACAAATTATTTTGCCTTTGTTATGAACTAGAACAAAGGCATGAAAGTTAGACAAAGGCATTTATCTTTTGAAGGTGATGTACTAATCTAATATATGTACCGATTTATCGTAAATTAAAAAGCCCTAAAAAGTTCAACTCCTGTTTATTACATGTAACACATACTTATCTCGTAAGGGGTAGGGGTAGTGGTATTGACTATTTTGTCAGTGAACAATTTAATGTGGCGCTAAATAAAATTGGAAGGTAAGAACAGTGACTCTAGCTCCCCTAACTATAACAACAAAGGTTTCCCGGGAAAACTTTAAATTTACGTTTCCATCCTTTATTACGTGTTTGACATACTTTCAAAAAGTTAAGCTTACGAAATATCCGCAAAGCAAATCTTGAGACTGACACACTTCGATTATTAGTTTATTTACCCATAGTTTCATCTCAAGCTTTATATATTTATCAAAAAAATTCATTAAATATATATAAATTTTAAATCTTAAATCTTTTAAATTAGATAAAATATAATATAATTGTGAGTTTAAACCCATAAAAATTAAATTTTAAATTTGTTATAGAACTACGGTGATATTTGATCCATGATCCAGAGGCAAGTTTGTGAAAACGAGCAATGTCTTTTCAACCAACAATTAAATAATAATAAAAAAGAGAGAACTTATGGATCTATTGGAGTGTTCCGAGGTGCGCACCTAAAAGTTAATCAATCTCTTTGAACTTGAGTGGGGTAAGCAGTAAGCTCGTCTTTTTCTCACAAGTAAAAAAGATAGAAATTTGGTTTTACAGATCTCAATAGTGTAATAGTAGATCAGTACAAAGAATGATAGAGGAAGCATGTCACGTGAGAGGCCTCATAGCTCAAACTCACACACAAAAATACAATACTCAAGAGTTAAGAAGTTGGCGTTGACCCCCAGACACAGAGATTAACTTGTTAAAGATATTAATGACGATGATTAGCGCACAAATCCCAAGTAAGTAAATTATCTTATTCTACTGCAGTAATTTGAATTTGGTTGCAGAGTGAAGTACAGAAATAAAGAAAGAAAAGGAGATTGACTGAGTAGATGGAGAGAGAGGGGATGTTGGTAACGGAGGAGGAAAAGTCACGTGATGGAACCACTTTTTCACTTCTCTCTTTCTCTCTCTGTGGGGAGTGGCCTTTCAATTGCACCGGGGAACGCGGGACCTTCTCTCTCTCTTT
The DNA here is from genome assembly GCF_000390325.3 of Nicotiana tomentosiformis. Lineage (NCBI taxonomy): Eukaryota > Viridiplantae > Streptophyta > Magnoliopsida > Solanales > Solanaceae > Nicotiana > Nicotiana tomentosiformis. The sequence goes on along the minus strand of NC_090814.1, from coordinate 124,579,397 downwards.
TTATTTTTTTCCTTCCCATGTGCGACGCAGATTCTCTCTCTCCCCTCTCCCTCTCCGCACGCACCCAAAGATGTTTTGTCCTGTGCCTCTCTATTTATTTATTTATTCGTAGAATAAAAAGAATTAGATACTTCCTTTTATTGGCCAAGAAAAGATTAGTTTAGGTATTGTGATAAGTACTCTTTTATTTCGTTCCTTAGCAACAAAAAAAAAAAGAACTCTTTTATTCACAATCGTATGTTTTGAATTTGAGGCTTCGATATAAAGTCGTTTTTATTAGAATATGAAAATTTTCAGCGTGAATTCAAATTTAATACGAGTATCAAATATTAAGTTGAAACCAAAAAAAAGAAGAGGCTAATTACTCCTACTAAATTGAGACGAAAGTACTGATAATTTGATACTCCCTTCGTCCTACTTCCTCCGTTCACTTTTACTTTGCATGTTTTGATTTTTCACGCCCCTTAAAAATAATAAATGAAATGCATAATTTACCATGATTCTCATATTAATTAATGCATATTTTGTTGGATTTAAAAAAATAATTTAAAATAAGTAATAAATATTATGGGTATAACAGAAAAATAATTTTGTCATTCTCTTGATATGCGTAAAGTGACAAGTAAAAATAAAAATATATATTTAGTATATATGCCAAGTAAAAATAAACGGGAGAGTATATTACTAGTTAGGGTTACTAAAAATATTTGTCCTGAACTACTTGTTAATTTATAAAATTAAGATATAACTAATTAATTTTTTCCTCATTTTATTATTAATATTAATTGCTCTTGAAAGCAAACAATGTTAGTTTGCATAACATAAAAAAAAAATTTTAGGGCGTACAAAAAGGTGACAATTGGCTCAGCTCAAACCTCAATAAGATTAGCATTGTTCTTCTGAAAAGTCAGGTTTTAAACTTTGAAACATTTAATTGCTTAAATTTTAACTACTCGTGCCATTGCAATCTCTTATAAAATTATTCTTAGGGTAATCTGATGAATATATTTATGAAAACGATGGAGACAGAGCGGAAAAACTCATTTTGGCTCCAAGAATATTTCAAGATGAAAATTTTCAAATATCATTTTCAATATATTTCGAATCGGAGGAGAAGATTTGTTACTGCAATGAAAATCCAATTCAGGAGAAACTTTGGATAGTGATTGTAGCTTCTTTTTTTTTTTTTTTGGTGCGAATGATTGTAGCTTATTTCTATGTGTCTCTATATATACTTTCTCCGTTGATTTTTACTTATCCACAATAGACTTTACACGCACCTTATAAAATAATAGATGAAATGCATATTTTATCATAATACCTATAATATATGTTATTTATTATTCCATAAGGAGGGTGTAAAATGAAAAACTAACAAATAATATGGGACGGAGGGAGTATCAATAAGTTTTAGGGCCTGTTTGGAAAGCCACCCTATAATTGAATTTGGATGTAATTGGGTGCAATTACACGGTTTCGACATGTTTATCTAACCAAGTACAATATATAATTGGGTGTAATTACACTCTGCAAGGGAGCTGAGACTTGCTAGTAATTACATTATTTTTCCAAATATTTAAAATTCTTTTTCTCAATTTTTTTTTTACATTATTTTTTTAAATTTTGTATTTCTCATTTCCTAACCTTTACTTCACGTGTTTTTACATAATTTCTCATATTTTGTTTCTTTTTTAATAATTTTTCTTTATTTTTTTATTACACTTAGCTATGTTATTATCTAATTTTTCTAAATAATTATAACTCGTAATCTTAGAAAGAATAAGTCATCTACAAACTTGACTTATAATGAGTGATGCCATTAAAGTTGAAATTTGTTATTGGATGAGGTTATACACAAACTTAACTATGTTAAAAAGATAGGTTACTTTTTAATATTTAAATAATACTTTCATTTTCCAAACTTTATTTTTTGTGATTTCATGTAGTTGCTCATGTTTTTTCTCTCTCTCCATTTAGCATAATTGTGCTATTATTCTAGTTTTAAAAATACACCACCTAATATTGAAAATAATGAATCATTAATAAACTTAACATATAATGAGTGATGCCATTAAAGTAGAATCTCATTATTGAATGAGGTTATAGACTTATGTTTCCTTTCCTTTTGAATTATATTTACTTATATTATGTTGAAATTTATTTTATGTTATTTTGTAATTTTACATAAGAGTATTATATTTAAAAAAAATTGAATTTTGATTTTATGTTATATTTTCGCTTCTAAATTTGCTTTAGTAGTATTCACTTAATAAATCAAGATTGCATGCTACTTATTTTTCAAGTAGAATTAATAGATTATTTTTTAGTAAAATATTTGAGTAATATTATGCCATTATATTTATAAATATTAATCATATTATCAAGCATGGAGTCCGTGATGTTCTTATAAAATATGTACTTTTAGTGTTTATAATTGATGAAAGTAAAATATTATTAATTTGAAAAATATATATTAAGTATTTTTATAATATTATTTACAAATATATGCTTATTAATTAATATATTTTCATGAAAAAATATCTATTTTAAATGTCAAATTTAATATTATTTATAAAGGAATATATTTGTTAAATCGTAACTTTTAATCTTTGGTAATTAAATTTATATTTAAAATTTAATTTAAATGTGTAATTATACTTGAGCCACCAAATAATATACTTGTAATTAATTACACTATAATTACATTATGACAAACAATCATGTTGTCGTAATTACAGTACTGTATAATTCTTAGGCTGTGTAATTACAACACCAGTAATTATATCAATTTTAATTACCTAGTGGCTTTCCAAACAGACCTTAAGTTAATCTGGATTAACTTGTAGTATCCAATTCATGTCAAATTAAGTATTTTCACATAATATAAAACGTGAGGACTGCTCGATAAAAGGTATAGAAAGGAAGCTTTTAAGTATTAAAACTACTCACGAGTATTCACTCTGATTTGTATTATCTATCACGAGTCAATTTAACTAATATTTCAAATAAAAACATATATTTAAATATTTGACGATTACATGAAATTCAACAATTCTAGGTATACTAGAGTACACCAACTAATACATCAGTTTAAAAGAAGCTGTTTGCTTGTATATTTGAGATTGGGGATGGAATCATTAAGTTTAAAAAATTAATCATAGATACTTTAAAATTGGTTTTTTGGCTCCGACAACCAAGGCAAGCATTCACATTAAGGTGCACACCTACAACCGAACAGCTTGTCATTATCATACTACTAATTATATACTAACTAATCCAATTAATTTAAGCTGTATCTCTTTTTGCATCTTAATTTATTAATTATTAATTAATTACCCTTTTGAAAAAGTTGCAGAACATGGCTTCTTCCTTCTTAAACTCGAACTAGCTTTAATTAGTTTCCATGGCTCACAGGTTGTATGGTGCCACTATGTATATTCTTCTCCAATTTGGACGTATATAAATCTTTTAACTAATTAATCAATTTTAATACACAATCCATTACAAAAATATTTGTGTCCGACTGTCCGTAATCCAAATATGTTATTCATTTCTTTTTCTATGATAATATATAAGTTCAGTATTATCTTCTCATTTCAAGGAGGCAAACACCCTTTCGATCTATAACCTAGGGTAACATGCAGCGCTCCTAGGTGCTTAAAGTGTAATGCCTCTTATATATTGTAGACATCGAAATTTTCATAGATTAGGCCTAAATTTGGGCTAAATTTTAAATTCAAGACACTACTCTTAAAATTCTTGGAGTCTATTAAGGTTTATTGGAGGCTACGCTATCAAAACCCTAACTTTGAGGTTACTCTACCCTAACCTTAGGTTACTCCCGTAAAAAGGATTGCATATTCTCTTTTAAAAGTATCTCCAAAAATGGAGATCATCTCGAATATCCCATAAACTCACGGGATACTCACAAAGAGATCAAGATGTGGCCGGATAATTCTTGATAATCAATTACTTCTAGAAGATTCACAACATCCTTTCATGAAAATCAAATACATCCCAAGGAAGTGTGTATCATCCTAAGTTCGAGAAACATGATGCGCCAACCCTCAGAATCATGGAGATAATCAGGAGAAAAGAATCAAACAAAATTGTACCCATATTGTTTATGAATAAAATTATGTTTCTTCATATTTATATTGTGATTACAATTTGTTTTTCATATTGCAAAAATATGTTGTAAACATATGTCTTAAGAATGAAAAGCAGAGGATTATACTAGTCCTAGTATAAGCCCATGTCGAAACAAATCATGTGATCTCAACAGTAACTTATGGGCTGGCAATTGGCCATTACGACTAAGCTAGAATAGACCTTACCTTCGAATGTGCTTCATTTCTTTTAGATAACTCCCTAGACTCCACATATTGTGTGCCTCAATGTTTTTCTTTTAATAATCATGTTGTTCGGGTCGTACATAATCAAGTAATTCCAGCAGAAGTGGCTCAATCCTAACGCCATTAAAGTAGTGGCTTTAGGCCCTAAAAATTAATAACTAAAATTAACTATGAAACTAAAATAATTAACAATTGATTACAGAAAGACAAGAGTTGAGCAACACCGAAATATCAATGGGAGAGAGAAATAAGGATCATAACAAGATAGGTGCAAGATAGCTATTTGAGATCCAACTCTAGTTCAGTTCACTCTAAAGTTCTAATGATTCTCACAAATTCACTAGATGATTAGTTCAAACGTGTAGTCAAGACTCCTCTCTCGATTAAATCTTAACTCTACAAGGTGAACTAATATAAGCACTATGAACATATGCAAGCATGCGTTAACGGATTAGTCTTCAGGAAAACGTCTCTCGAAAGTTCTCCTAACTTGATTTAATCAACAATTCAACAAACTCTTTCGATTACTTAAAATAATGACTGAATTAAATCAAATAAAATAATACAAATATAATCACCAAAATATTCCTCTTTTGATTAAATAAACTGGCGAATAAAGTTGCAATCAATTCAAATCTCCATAAACGAATTCAAGCAAAGAAATAGAGTTGAAATCCATAAATATCAATCAAAACACAATATCGTTCAAACCCTAAGGTAAACTACTCCATATTTATGGAGAAATTCATCACAAATAAAGTTGAATAATCAAAAAATATGAACTCAATCCAAACTCGAGTATTGAGTTGAGGAAAGAATGATGAATCCTTGTGCTTTGAGTCTCTAATGCTCTTCCAATCTTCCGTAGGTAAAAAGCACCTTCAAAAAATGTGTTTCCAGTGTATTTATACCAAGTAGGAACGAACCCGGACGAAACTACCCTCTTTGAACCGAAGTGAAAAAACCTGCAAATTTTTTACACTTCATTTGTCGCACAGTGCAACAAAGGGTTCGTTGCATTAGTGCATTTTGCTCGTTTGTAAACTCTCTGAACTTAGCTTATCTGACAAACTTTTATACTAATGCGCCGCACTATGCAACGCGCTATGCATCGCATTAGTGTATTTTTCTGTCAGACTCAAAAACTACAAGTCTTTGAACTTCTCAAATTTCTAACGAACGTTTTTACTAATGCGTCACTCCATGTCACACCTTATGCGATGCACTAGTACATTTTGCTCTAGCCCTTGCGCTTTCTTCCAACTTTTGTATGCAACGCCGGTCCACGAGCCCCGGACGCGATCCCGGTTTAATTCCTTGGCCTTTTACTTAGACTTTAAAGCTTGAAATTATTCGATTAAGCTCCAAAATAACTTTTTAACTTGGAATCATCTCTTACAAAGCATAAAACACGAAATAAGTGTAAATCGCCATCATTTACGCTCAAACATGCTCAAAATACAGTAATTACAGTGCGAAATGCGGCTAAAACATGTGTTCCTAGCTTACTATCAATACCCCACACTTCAACCATTTCTCATCCTCGGGCAATCAAACTACACTTCACATAGAGACGACCTTCTCATCAGACAACTTCCCTAACGCATCATGCCAAGAATATTTAAAGCAGACTAAGTACCATATCATAACATCCTAGCCTCAAGACTTGACTCACACCTATCACGTATTTCAAAATCTTACTCGCTTACTCTAACTCAAAGGCCAAAGATATTAATTTTCCTTCGCAAATCATGTGCCCTCACACCACAGATAGAGAGTAGTTCCACACACAATAAAATTCAAGAACAAGTAGGAACTCAAGATAAAAAGAGTTTACTCACTCTCAGAATTAAAATTCATGTGCCACAGAAGACGCACCATATGGTTGCCCATAGTGTCATACTCTACTAATTGGTTATAGAGTAGGTTGTGGGACGAGTAAGATACATTTGGTTATAGTGACTACACCTCCCTAAGCACTTTAATATATATACATAAATAATTTAAACTTCAAACTTGTGTTAAACCAAACCCCAACCTTCACACATAATAATATTAAGCTCCCAATTTCTTTAAGTACAGACAAGGTGAGAACTACCACTAGCAAGGAATCAATTATTTTTCTTTTCTAAGTTCTGATTTTTTTCATTTCAAGCAAACTCATTTTTTTTTTCAATTCTCTACAAGTGGCTCTCATATATTTTCAAATAATGCACCTTTCTTTTTTTTTTTAATAGTTCCACTCAAAAACCTGCGCATTGACGAGCGCAAAACACACACTTAAATTATGTTCGCTAGTCAAAGATAGTATAGTATAATTATCCTCTCCACAGAGATTGAATTTAAACAGTATTCTCGAAGTTCGTAGCTCGATTGCTATCCAGGAGGATCAACAATGGAGATTTATACAATTAAGAATTGAAACTAAATAAGAACCTAAACTATTTACTAATGACAATCTCAACAATGGTAAGCAAGGAAGTTATCAATGGGAGAAAATATGGGTTGATAGGATAGGTGCAAGATAATTGTTCGGAATCTAACTCTAGATAATTCACTTCTAATGTTCAAGTGAGTCTCTCGAATTCACTTAATTATCAGTACAAATATTTAGTAGAAACTCCTCTCTCGATTAAGTCTCAACCTCACAATATGAACTAATTTAAGTTTGGTGAAGATATGCAAGAATTCGTAATGGATTGGTATTTAGTAGAACCTCTTTCGATTATCCTCCTAACTAGGTTTAATCAAGGATTCAACTATACTCTTTCGATTACTTAGAAGAATCTATGAACTCAATCAATAATATAGTACAAATATATCACAGTTATACCTCTTTCGATTACAAGAACAAGTGAACATAGATGCAACAATTAAATTTTCCAAAAACGATTCAAATACATAAAAATAGAGTTATAATCCACAAACAACCATCAATACATCAAATCCATCAAAACCCAAAAGGTTCTACTCCATGGACATGGAGAAGTTCTTCACAAATGAAATAAAAGTATAGAAAAACAAAAATACAATCCAAACTCGGATCTTGAGTGAGAAAGGAAGGATGAAATCCTTGTGTTATAGCTTCTCCCTTTTCTCCTTAGCTTTTTTAGGTCTTGGTATGTCAAAAGTGTGTCAAAAATGGTATTTTGGGGTATTTAATCCACCCCCAAAATAATCCCGAATGAAACTACCTTTTCTTAGCGAAATAGGGCTTTTCCCGGACAGGACATGCGTGACCGCGCAACTGGTCGCGCACTTTGCACACCATTTTGCCCCAAGTGCGTGATCGCGCACTTGGTCGCGCACCTGGGTTGTATAAGTTGGGCATTTGGGAAAGTGTAAAACATGAAAGTTTTAGCTCTTTTAAATATCTTTCCAACGATATATTGTAGAGCCTAAACGGAGTTCCGAGGGAAAGGTTATGTGTATTTTACTGGATACTGCATAATATGCCTGCTCGATTCTTCTTTTCGTTCCACTATCATCCGTTGATCTCCGAACTCGATCCTAACTTAATCCTTGGGCTTTTACTCATATTTCAAAACTCAAAAATAGCATGAATTCATGTCATAATATCTACATAGCTCGGAATCACTCCTACATGGCATAAAATACACAATAAGTGCAAAACATGCCTAATTAAAGCTCAACATAAATAAAGTGCAGTGAATTAGAGTACAATAAGCAACTAAAACACGTGATTATAGCCTACCATGAACACTCCACACTTAAACTATTGCTCGTCCTCGAGCAATCAAACTACACTTCACTTAGACATGACCTTTTTAAGCAAGTCTCCTAACTCATCACACCAAGAATATTAGAACAAATTAAGCACAAGACCGTAACATCCTCGCCTCAAGAGTTGACTCAATAACACCACACATTTTTCACAACCTGCTCACTTACTCTAACACAGAGGTCAATGACATTACCATTCCTTCATGAATCAAGTGCCCTCACACAAGAATAGAGAGTAGTTCCACAAATAATAAAATTTAAGAACAATTAGGAGCTCAAGATAGGAAGAATCCGCTCACTCTCAGAACAACATTCATGTGCAACAAAAGATGTACCATAAGCTTGTCCGTAATGTACTACTCTACTAATTGAGCTTATTCAGTCAAGGATCAAGTAGGACTTTAATTGGTTGTAATGTAGGCTGTGGGATGGGTAGGAAACATTTGGATATATTGACTACACCTCCCTAAGCACTTTAATACATACAATTGACCATTCAAAATCCCACACTTATGTCAAACCATAACTCCACCTTCACATCAATATATATTAACTCCCTACTTCTTTAAGCACAATTACATCCACTAATCACTATCAAGGAATATTTTTCACAATCATACACTTATTTTTTTTTCAATTCAAGTGGCTCTTTCTTTTTCAAAATAGTGCACCTTTCTCCTTAGTTCAATAGTTCCACTCAAAAGCCAAACCAACCATCGCACACTTTAACTTTTACAAAGTTCATACAATTTCAAGTGCTCATGAGAGGTAATAGTTCAAATAGATGGTCAATTCATACAGATGGGTAAGGCTTGTAACGTGGTTGCCAAAGAAACAAGATTATAGGCTCAAAGGGGGTTAACTAAGATACATTACAATTTGGTGGGTAAACACATATATCTGGCTCAACAAAGAAACGCCTATATCACTTCCAAGTGGTTAAGCAAAGTTAAGATCGTACAATGCACAGAATATATGAATGCAGTACACAGAATACACGAAACCTCACACACACATGGCACATAACCCACTCAGAATCGGACTCATCAAGACACTCTAATCAAAGTTGTTAAGCAAAGTTAAGATTATACAATTTAAGGTGTTTATACAAGAGTCAAAAATTGAGCCTAAACGTCACAACTAAAGCACTTATTATTCTCAAGGCATAATAAAGTCAAGAGATATTGCTTTCATTTAAAATCACAACACAAGGTTTCCTATTCCTAAAAAAAAACTAACTACACCCAGTTCAAACAAAATCCTTGGAAAAGAATCGCATCACAAAGAAAAACCAAGGGTAATTCATTATACTACCTAAAGAATATAATATAATATATATATATATATATATATATATATATATATATATATATATATATATATATATAATTCGACTTTAAAAATTTCAATCAAAAGCAACGACACACACAAAAAACAAAAACAAACATTTATTTACATATTTACATCCCCACCTCATACTTTAAATTGTGGCATATCCCCATGACACACAAATAAAAAGCAAGAGGTAAAGAAAACTTCTATGGACTTTTTCCGTTTCCGAGAACTTGTGAACTCCACCCCTAATTCTGAATGCATTTTTCGATTTCGCTCCTCGAGATTCTTTATGGAGCTCATTAGGCCAATGTCCTTTAGGGATATTTGAAATGCCCGCTCTTTTCTTTCTTTCTTGGCCTCATTTTGAGCGTGGATTGTTCTTGTATGATTGTCTTCAACTTGTTTATGTATTCATTCACAAGATTAATCCACGCATATTCCTGTAAATCCCCAAAAACAAAATTCATATGATCAAGGTTAGAATAAGAAAATGAAGAAGAAAGATCATCTGAGTATTCTTCTGGTATGTCTAAAACCATTTGTTCCTCATTCTCTTATATTAAAAATTATAAATGTGGATTGGAGGAAGGGGATTTGAACTCTTCTTTTATTGATGCACAATCAACCAAAGCCTCATCTTCAATCATCTCAGTTGAGACAGAGTCCTCTTGCAGAGTGAAAAACTCTCTATGTAGATGTTCATCATTTCGGGTAGGCTCATTCTCATTGGGTATCTCCTCCATGTATTCACCATCACAATGCAATGACCTTTTTGAAATTGTACTTATTAGTTGATCCACATGCATTATCAGGTTGTTAGAGGCTTCAACATCATGTGTGAACCTCTCTTCCTTTAACCTCTCATCCACCTTATTAATGAACTTATACATAAGCTCTTCTAAACTGACATTTTCCTCTTAAGGTGGGTTCCTCACTTCGCTTGCATTCCAATCATAATAAGGGTTTTCATCCCAACTAGAGTCAGAATTGTACATATATGAATCCTCATACCTGTACGAACTAGAGACAAAGTGAGAGTGTTCAAAAGATGAACCAGAGGAAGAATACCTACCTGCTTGACAATCAACCCATAGATGATTTCCACCATATTTAAAACATGTATCACACCACTGATAATATTCAGTTGCTAACTCTTCAACCATTTTCTCAGGCTGGTTGTACTCCATCTTCACATCTTTTAGAGTTTAATCTAAAGAATATGCTCTTCAAGGTTTCTTCAACAGAAGAAATCTTGAAGAGAAGTTAACCAAACAAAACTAAAAATAAAAGAAAAAATTAAAAGCTAATTCCTGAATTAGCAATACAAACTACTTCAAACACCATTGATTGCCAATCCCCGGCAACGACGCCAAAATTTGACGAGCGCAAAACACACACTTAAATTGTGCTCGCTAGTCAAAGATAGTATAGTATAATTATCGTCTCTACAAGGATTGAATTTAAACAGTATTCTCGTAGTTCATAGCTCGATTACTATCCACGAGGATCAACAATGGAGATTTATACAATTAAGAATTGAAACTAAATAAGAACCTAAACTATTGACTAATGACAATATCAATAAAGGTAAGCAAGGAAGTTATCAATGGGAGAACATGTGGGTTGATAGGATAGGTGCAAGATAATTGTTCGGAATCTAACTCTAGATAATTCACTTCTAATGTTTAAGTGAGTCTATCGAATTCACCTAATTATCAGTACAAATATTTAGTAGAAACTCCTCTCTCGATTAAGTCTCAACCTCACAATATGAACCAATTTAATCTCGGTGAAGATATGCAAGAATTCGTAATGGATTGATCTTTAGGAGAACCCCTTTCGATTATCCTCCTAACTAGGTTTAATCAAGGATTAAACTAGCCTCTTTCGATTACTTAAAAGAATTTATGAACTCAAACCAACAATATAGTACAAATATATCACAAGTTATGCCTCTTTCGATTACAAGAACAAGTGAACATATATGCAACAATTAAATCTTCCAAAAACGACTCAAATACATAAAAATAGAGTTATAATACACAAACAACCATCAATACACCAAATCCATCAAAGCCCAAAAGGTTCTACTCCATAGACATGGAGAAGTTCTTCACAAATGAAATAAAAGTATAGAAAAACAAAAATACAATCCAAAACCGGATCTTGAGTGAGAAAGGAAGGATGAAATCCTTGTGCTATAGCTTCTCTCTCTTCTCCTTAGCTTTCGTAGGTCTTGGTATGTCAAAAATAGTTTTTTAGGGTATTTAATCCACCCCCAAAATAAATCCAGGATGAAACTACCCTTTCTTAACGAAATAGGGCTTTTCCCGGACAGGACATGCGTGATTGTGCACCTGGTCACGCACTTTGCACAGCATTCTGCCCTAAGTGCGCATCGAGTGCGCGATCGCGCACTTGGTCGCGCACCTGGGTTATATAAGTTGGAAATATGGGAAAGTGTAAAACATAAAAGTTGTAGCCCTTTTAAATAGCTTTTCAACGATATATTGTGAAGCCCAAACAGAGTTCCGAGCGAAATGTTATGTACAATTTACTGGATACTGTGCAATATGCCTGCTCAATTCTTCATTTCATTTTACTATCATCCGTTGATCCCCGAACTCGATCCCGACTTAATCTTTGGGATTTTACTCAAATTTCAAAACTCAAAAATAGCATGAATTCATGCCACAACATCTACATAGCTCGAAAACACTCCGACAGAGCATAAAACACACAATAAGTGCAAGACATGCCTAATTAAAGCTCAACATAAATAAAGTGTAGTGAATTAGAGTGCAATAAGTGACTAAAATACGGGATTATAGCCTACCATCACGCATACCTCAACTTAGTTTTTACAAGTTTCTAACAAATTCAAGTGCTCAAAAGAGGTAAAAGATTCAAACAGATAGTCAATTCAAACAAAATGGATCAGGCTTGTAGTGTGGTTGCCAAAGAAATAGGATTACATGCTCAAAGGGGCTACTAGGATATACAACAGCTAGGCGGGTCATAAACATATAATTGGCTCAACAATGAAATGCCTATATCACTTCTTAGACTAAATAAGACTACTATTTTGCTTTGCAAATATACGGGGCAAGATTTAGACATCAACTGACATGCACAAAATATCAACAAAATCTCAACACACACATTGGCACATAACTCACTTAGGACCAAATCTATTACGACTCTCTGGTCAAAGCAGTTAAGTAACATCAAACCCATCAAATTCAGGCACTTATACATGAGTTAAGAACTGAGCCTAGACGTCACAACCAAGGTACTCACTCCTCTCAAGGCATAACAAATTCATGAAAAGGCATCTCCATTTAATACCATAGCACAAGACTTCACTATTTCTAATAAAAGAAAAACTAACTACACCCGGTTAAAAAAAAACCTTAGAAAAAAATCGCGGTACAAAGAAAAATCAAAGGGGAATTCTTACACTACCTAAGAAAAACAAAAATATTTTTTTCTTTAACTTTGATCCCTCAGGAAGACCGTCGAGGAAATCCATCGTCGGGAAAAGTCAAAAAAAAATTTCAAATAAAACACAAGAAAACAAACATACATGTACGTATTTATATCTCTCACCCCACACTTTAAATTGTGGCATGTCCCCATGACACACAAATAAAAAGCAAGAGGTAAAGGAAACTTCCTTGATTCATCTAGTCGGGGTCTGAATCGAAGTCAGGATCTCCTTTGCATGCTTGACCCAGTGCACACATCCATGATGAGAGCTTCATTTCTATCTTCTTTGGGTACACCCCACACTTATCATTCTTGCTCTCTCCAGCTAGTTTTTTTAGGGGCCCCATTGATCCTTCCATCTTAAAGACCACCATTTCTTCCCCAACTCTTAGCATGAGCTGCCTTGCTTGAATGTACAGAATCACTCCGCCAGTAGCCAAGAAGGGTCTCCCTAGAATCCAAGGGACTTCCTTATTCTCTTCCCTGTTCACCACAATGAAGTCCACGGGGAACACAAATTTGTCCACCCGAACTAGCACATCTTCCATTATTCCTTCAGGTATGATTGTGGTCTGATCCGCCAGCTGCAAGGGCACAAGTATCAATCGAATTTCTCCAATTTCCCCCTCCAATTTCCTGTAAATAGAGCAAGGTATAGTAAAATTCCCTGGATCTCCACACTTTTTAGGGAGCTTATTTTGCAGAATAGTACTACAATGCTCTGTGAACTTGACTACCGATGTCTTCTCTACTTTTCGCTTGTTGGACAATATCTCCTTTAAGAACTTGTCATATGGCGGCATCTGTGAAAGCACCTCTGTGAAAGGTACATTAACATGCACCTGCTTGAGCACTTCTAGAAAATACCCAAATTGTTTGTACATCTACTCTCTTCTTTGCTTCTAAGGGAAATGTAGAGCATGCATATATTTACCATATTCGATATCATCGTTACTTCTTTATTTGTCTTTCTTCTTCTTTGTTGGAACTGAAGAGTTGTTGTTGTTGTTGTTGTTGTTCTTCTTCTTCTTCTTCTTCTTCTTCTTCTTCTTCTTCTTCTTCTTCTTCTTCTTCTTCTTCTTCTTCTTCAGATCATCCTCTTGCTCTGCCCTCACTGCATTCCTACTATGCACATCACTTTTTTGCTCTCCTTCATTCATAACTTGATTTCACGTCAACTCATTCTTCTGTGCTACCAACGGATCTTGCAATACGTTGTCATTCCTCAAAGACACTACATTTATTATTTCCTTTAGATTCCTTTCGATTGTCCGTAGACCTCTCGGATAACAGACTAGCAATCTACCCCACTTGCCTTTCTAAGTTTCGAATAGCTGCATCATGAGTTTCAAATCTCTCATCCGTCTTAATAATAAAAGCCTTCATTAGATCTACCATGCTGACTGATTAGAATGTGGAGGCTGGTATTGCCGCCTCTACTGATTCTGAAATCCTGGAGCTCCTTGTTTCTGGGTCTCGGATTATTCTGCTGCCATGAGTTCAGACTACCACTTGGTGAACTCCAAGAAAAGTTTTGGTACCTCTGCCCCATAGAGTTAAAATTATTACCACTTTGATAGTTGCCTCAGTCAAAACTTCCCATAGCATTTACCACTTCATCTGTAGCTGAGGCCTGACACTCATGCATTGGATGACCCATTTCACAAAAATCACAAATCGTAGATGACTGGCTCTGGACCTTGGCTAAGGTTAAATTTCTTATCTCTCTGGCCATGGTGTCTAGCTAGGCTTGTACTGATGTGTTAGAATCCACTTGATGTACCCCAACCTTTTTCCTTCTCTCGTTATCATCTGCATGCCATTGATTTGTATCTTCAAATAATTCATTTAGAATTGCAACAATCTTCTCAGGAGTTTTCTTCATTAGAGGACCTCCAACTGCGTTGTTTTGTGTCCTCCTGCCAGAGGGTGTCAGCCCATCTTAGAAATCTTGGAGTTGCATCCACAAGCCCATCCTTAAATATTTTTCATGCTTTAAACACCGTTTTTGTATCTTTCTGCTCAAAGTTGTGGATCTCTCTTCGTATTTTCCCTGTTTTTGCAGCTGAAAAATATTTTTCAAGGAACTTCTTTGTCATGTCTTCCCAAGTTTGAATTGACCCAGTCGGCAAACTCCGCAACTTGTGCTTAGCATCTTCCCTCAGTGAAAAAGGAAATGTCCTTAAGTAGATAGCATCTTTCGATACCCCATTGTGCTGGAAGGTATTCATAATCTCATCAATATCCATCAAATGAGTATTAGGATCTTCGTTGGGTTTGCCTCGGAAGGCACAATTGTTCTGAATGGTCTGAAGTAGCCCTTACTTGATCTCAAAATTATTGGTCGCGATTGGAGGAGGTCGCAGACTAGATACACCTTGGTTGTAGACTGGCCTGGCGTAGTCTCCCAGTGATCGTCCAGGCCTAGGCTTATTATTTTCAAATTCGTCTTCAACTAGAGGTCATTTCAGGTTGAATCTTCGTCCTTCATTCCCGTATATCGTTTCATCAGCTCCGAGTTGGGGTGTTCATGATTCGGTTTGGGTCGGTTTTTATCGAATATTGGAACCAAACCAAACCAATTAAGTCGGTTTTTATCGATTCGGATTTTGTCGGTTTTTTGGCTTTTTCTGTTATTTATCGATTGTTTCTTAAATATGAGACATACAATACCAAACGCATATTCCGGCGACTACATTTTCAACGTAACGCTAAAAACTAATTGCTCTTTGAGAAATCTATCATTTACCAAGATATATTGATGATAATTGACTCAAATAGTGATGAATAATTTAAGTACTCAAAAATCGATTATTTTTAACATGAAATAAATTCTTGTACTTAGCAAAAGAAAACTACCAATCAAACTAGAAGGCAAAGAATTAGATTATTATAATAGCAAAGAACTAGACTAAAAATACAAATGACTAGTATTTATCATAAAATTTTAGAAACTTTATATAAAAATATACATATATATAGGTGTAATAATAAATTTAAATAGCTACTTTTATAGTTGGTTTGGTTCGATTTTTCGGTTATTTTTTATTAAAACCAAAATCAAACCAAATTTGATCGGTTTTTATAATTTAAAACCAAAACCAAACCAAACCTAAAAAGTATCGGATTTTTTTAGTCGGTTTGGTTCGGTTTTTTATGAACACCCCTAGCTCCGAGAGCTGCTTCAGCAGCTGCCTGTGCAGCTGCTTCCTGTTGGGCTGCTTCCCGTGTAGCCGAATCAACTATCTCCTCACCGTTCTTAGCCATGTTCTCTTGCGTTGAAGATTGCCCAAGATTTTTCTGGTGAATTATTTCTCTTTCCTCAGCTGTCGCAGATGCTTTTCCACCTCTGGATCAGATGGGATCACTTCTTTTGAAGAAGATCGAGTCATACACCAAAGAACTTAACCTGTTGCCTGCACACGGAAGAGAAAAACCGTGAAGAATAAAATAAAATTGGCTCCTGAATTAACACCAAAAACTATTTTGAACACTATTGATTGCCAATCCTCGGCAACGACGTCAAAATTCGACGAGCGTAAAACACAATACGAAATTGATACTCGCTAGATAGTATAGTTTAATTATCGTCTCCACAGAGATTGGATTTAAACAATGGTCAAGTAATTTATAGCTTAATGTTATTCAGCATTATTAACACTTTGATTGGATTGATTAATAACTAAAATTAACTACCTTCCTCATACTTCAATGGTGGAATTTAACTAAGTGGTCGTTGTTACTATACGTGTTAACTTTCTTCTTTGTTTTATTCCCTATTCACAGAAATAAAACGAATTTGGAAGAGGAAAGTGGGGCAGTACTTCCATAGTCGAATACGTACGTAAACTATGGTCAAGTATAAAAGAAAAGGGTGGGGGGCAGGTGAGTTAAACACTGCAACTCACGTGCTATTGCACAACACGACAAAAGTAGCTACTTGTTCAAAATGGTACTCTGCCATTTCTACAGTTCTACTGCTCGGGAGTTAGGACATATATAGGACACTCCAACTAACCACAGATCTTCTCTCACTACGCTCCCACTGGACCCCATGTACACTTTTCCGTTGGACCTTCCCTTAGCTGGTTAGCTTGACTTTTCCCAACAAATTAAACAAAGTACGTAATATATCTCATTTATCTTAACTACCGATATTTTAACTAGTCTTATTTTTTGTTTTTTATGGTGTCTTAGGTTTCGATTGATTCGAATTCGTATGCATAAAGCTCATTAAAAAGATTTTTTTGAGAAATTTACCTAGCTATGGGAATAGAAAATTTTTTCATAGTCATAACACAATCATATATCTGGATTTATATCGAGTGATCATGTACCTGCTTGTTATTTATTCTTGCAAGAAAGAGGAAATGGGCTATCCTGCAAACACCCCCTCTCCCTTTAATCTCCTTTAATTTAAGAGTTAAGACTGACCAACGATTAGACTTTTTTTGTTAGTCAATGAAAATACACTAAGTTAACATGATTTAACTAAGTAATGTAGAGGCGATGCTTACAATGTTAGATTAATAAAAAAGAGAAGATTCCAGCATTTCTCAAAGACCGCATACAAGGTTCATGAACACAGCTTCAATTGCTTTATTTTTTTATTTTTTTTAAAATTTGGCGTTGCTTGTCAAGGAACAAATAAGATAACAGTACTTTTTTACGTAGGTCCTATATATAACATACTTTAGTCCTCTATACGTATGCTGTTGTTGTTTGTTGTCCTCTCTCAAATAATTAAAAGTGTCCTAAAATTAGATCTACAGGCAATTTATAGTGTCATTAGGATATTAAAACGAAAATACCCAACAAGAATTGATGAATTATTTGTTATAGTAACACAAGGTTAATGATTTCAGAAAACAAACTGTGCAGACATCAAGATAGAAAATGAAAAGAATAAAAATCGCTAATTTTATGCATTTTCTAGTTTTAATTCTAGGGGAAAGATATCTTATTTATTAATATTGTATTGGAAGAAAAATGTGAATGTAGAGAAGGGGGAACAAAGCAGAAAGATTCAAGATTCAATCATTAGTTTTACCATTAATTCTTCCAAAATAAAGTAAAACTAAATTAATTAGTAATTAAAGTGATTGTAAAGAAGAAGCTTCCCTGTAGCGTGGACATTCTCTACTTAAAGGTATCATTATAGGGATCAGTTAAATATGATTTTATTGTGTCGGAGGATTAGGATAATGTATATGTAACTTTCTGCTTTTCTTTATTCTCCATTTGTTTTTAATTATTTGTGGGATTTTGAATAAAACTTAGCTCCGGGATAATTACAAAATATAAAAGTTGGCCATTACACGACATGTGGCAGTCTTACCTTGAATTCCGGTAGAGTCACGTGATTATAAAATGTCTAGTTGCTGCATCGTCCGCCTCCCAAATCACGTGGCCAACTCACGCGGTGATGTGGTGGTCCCCGCCCGTTATACTCGAATCTAATTTTCTTTTCATTATTGTACTAGTTTTAATACAAGGAGTATAAGATAATCCGGACTAATTTATTTAATATTATATTGACTTTTTTACTTCTTTCATTTTGAACCATAATTCAAAACACTTTTCTGAATAACACTGTATTGATTTTTTTCTTAATTGTAGCATGTTTATATTTAATTCTAACTTATGGAGAGGGGGTTCCTTCGCCTGTTTGTTTGAATTTTAATTGATGTTTCTACTTTTTTATGAATTTAAGTTGTATGCACTAATGGTGAACAAAATATTTAATTAATTTATTCATTTATTAAATAATTACAGATATATTTTATGAAGTACTAATTGATAATTTGATTAAACGATTATAACACTTTTATAAATTGTTTAAATTTATCGGTATTATTAAGGGATATTTATAATGTTATTGTGTATAAGTTAAATCGTTTTCTCATCCAACTTATGAATACAAACCAATCAGGGGAAAGAAATGCTTCCAAACTTGCTTCGCTCACATTTTGCGGTAAGTTTATTTACAACAAAAAAACACAAATATGCGAGTAATTGTCAGATAGTAATTTGTTTGCATAGGCAGAGGACAAAAGATTAATGCAGTAGTTTGTTATGATTCTAAGCTTACACCTTTTAAAAGAAGAATTTAAATCTTATTATAATTTTTCCTTAAATATCTTTCCTTCTATCATTCACGAGTCTATTTCTCTCAAAAGAAAAGGTTTTTATTAATTAAAAAAGGATGATAACAACTAACAAGTGCTCAAAAAAATGAAATTGCGTGACAACAAATACTTTTTTTTATTTGTATAGTTGAATTTAACTCTCTACTTGACAAGATTAATATAATTTAAACAAACGCATTACGTTGATAACTTGATATTCATGGAAAAATATGCTGTCAAATGTATTACACATTCTTCTCTAGTTTTTGCTCAAAAGAGCAAGAAAAAATATGATTACCCAACTTTCTAACGACAGTATTACTGATATATTAATTAGCATGGTTGGCGTAATTTCTTTTTTATATGAATTCAAAAGTTTTTTCTTATTTAACAGACTCAACGGCACCAATATAAAAGACTAAGAAATGTAAATATGATGTAATATACGTGCTAGGTTTATATCTAGCCAACATTATAACGTGGGAGAAATACATTTTGTGTAGCAACAAGAAGAAAAAACAAAACCTAACAGATTAAGGGTGTGTTACGTAATGAATGAAATTAATACCCGAAAACTATTTTCCAAAAGATACTTTGTCTCTTTATTCAACAGTTTCTATAATTTAAGATCTATTTCCAATAGATCCCTATTAGAGAAAAACAATGAGAACCTCTTTGAAATTTGAATGCATAAGCAAAATATCCCTTTAACTGAAAATTATTTTTCAAACAAAATATTTCATAATATTTGGTTACCAAAAAATAACTTTTTTTCGGAATTTCTACCTTCATATACCAAGCACACCCTATTAAGTAATCCATTTTTTTCAGATGTAAATGTCTTTTCTTCAGATTAGTTTGGATGGGGATGAATCGGATGATGAATGACTAATGAGTAGGAGATAGGGAAATAGACTTTTGTTGGACACATTCAAATAAAGACTGGACTGAAGGAGATGGGCCCATAAAGATGAAGTGGGCCCAGTACCAAAAAGGGAAGAGCCGAAATTGTGATGTAGAATTAATTAAGGTGAATACGTGGGATGGTAAAATATCACACGTGAGCTGAGATAGAGTCCAGCCTCTCACGTGCGCCCATACCTTGCCGTGCTTCGCAACTCGCGTGCGGTGGGGACCACCTCTTTTCTTTCTCAACGGAACGGCGTTAAGTTAAACGTGACTGCTACGGATTTTGGTGAAGTCGTTATGGTTCGTTTAGATGTCTTAGTTCTCCCTTACAGAAGGTTACTCTTTTGAATACAATGTGAAAACTTGAATATGAAAAAAGATTATATCCTTTTAAATAGCAACAAAAATTGCACTTGAAAAAATAAAAATAATAGAAAGTGACGAGGGTGTTTGGATTGACTTATTTTAAGTGCTTATTGACTTTTAAGTACTTTTCTAATTTGTGTGGTGTTTGACAATGATAGAAAAATAAGCCAAAAGTCAAAAGTTGTGTATTACTAACTTATGTCTTTTGGCTTTTAGCTTAAAAGCTACTTTCTTCGGTCCACAATAAGTGATTTTTTGGATGTTTTCACACAGATTAATAAATTCACTTTTTAACATTAATTAACAATGAAATTGATTATATTAACATTTACTATCTCTTCACATAAACACCCCTAACACATACTCCAACATTATTTACTCCAAGGCCAATATAGGAAAAAAATAATTAATTCATTCTTGAAATTCAAAAAAATTACTTATTTTGGACCACAAAAAAAAATTAAAAAATCATTTATTATGAATCGAATGGAGTACTTTTTAAAAGCCAATACAAACATCCTGTGACCGTAAATAAATCACCCTTTTCCTGAATGAAGGAAATAATTAAGTTACTATTTTGAGTAAATCTTTTGAGAAGCTCATAATTGTTAGTACCTCAAATTTCTAATTGTTGGAGCTAGTGGCAACTTGCAAGCGGTAAGCCCACCAAACCTTTCACAAATTGAATTAAAGGACAACCTTCCAAGGGTCTTTCCCTCTTTATTTCTCATTAATAATTCAGAGGTCAATTGTTATCCACTACCAACATATTTAAAAAATGTATCTAATTATTGCAGCAATAATACGAGATTCATGTGTTTCTTTAAAGTAGTAATTATATTTAATTTGACCTAATAGTTTTCGGATGAGTTTAAAGGTACCCATTCTCAAATCCAAAATTTGTAAGTCCTATTATTGTTTACCCGTATCCCTTTTTAATAATAAATTTTCATTTGCAGTAAGCTGAACATTTGCCAATACGCTTTCGAAGTTTTAGTGAATATCTTATTACGCAATATCTTTTGAGAAAAATATCAATTTAAATTTAAAATATTAAATATTATACCTACTCCATACAAAATGAAATGTTATGTTTCACTTCATAATGATCAAAACATAAGTATATTTACACATAACCTTTTGAAAATGAAAAATATAACATCTTCTTGTAATTTTAGCGTATTATTTTCATATCTATAAATTCCATTCTAAAAAAATCTGATTGCCAATTGATTTTCATTTCTTAAAATGCGGCCGAATTTCTCAACCAAAAAAAAAAAAGAAAAAACTTTTTGGTGTAATGTAGATCAGCAGAAGTCTTGGTTATTTTATTTAATTACGTGATTATCACATGATTATTTCTTTCTGGCTAACCAACGGTAACTATATTTACCTCATCTCAAGTGTAATTAAGGAAGCTTTATACTGTCTTCCAGCTAGAGTAGGATTGTCAATGGCAGTGAACTTCGAATAAATTTTATGGGCGGTCATTCAATTTTGTGTTCATTATCCAAAAGTTACTTTTTTTCTTTCGTTACGTAAAAGTCATTCAACTTTGTATTCATTACCCAAAAATTATTTTTCTTTCTTTTGTTACACAAAAATTATTTTATTATGTTCTAGCTATCACAATAATCACTTTGACCAAATTTTACAAACCTTTTCACCTGAAAAGTCTATTATGTCCTTGACATTATAAATCCTCTCATTTATGTTATACCTTCTATATTATATGTTATATAATATACTTTTACCCAAGTATTTTACTTATAATTAAAATAACTTAATATTATTTTATTTATTATTTTTATAATACATTCGTACATTTGATTTTTTCTTAATATTAATTTTCAAGATATATAAGTAGCATTATTAAATTTGTTAGTAACATTACCGTGAACAAATCTCAAATTCACGTTCTTAATCATGCTTAATGAAATATGTTTAATAAAAATTTAAAAAATCAAAGCTCATTGATTTATCAGCCAAGCCATACTAATTAATTTAATAAATAAAATACTCACATTTAGCAATTTGACACATGAGATTAATACTTTTAAATAAATAATATTAATAGATAAAGCATTAAAAACTTAATATTAAACACAAATATCGTTGAAACTTTTTTTAAAATTTTTATTGACTATAAAAAACTATAATTTGTTAAACAAATTTGTTTTTATTATTTTAAATAAATATTAAAAAATAAATTTTTAATCATTTTTATATGTAAAATATGTTCATGTTTGAATATGATTAAATAAATTGAGTGCCATGGAAAAATTAAATGTATGGATATATTACAAAAATAATAAATAAAATAATTTAAAGTTATTTTAATTATAAGTAAAATACCTAGGTAAAAATATATTATATAGTATATAATATAGAAGGTATTACATAAATGAAATGATTTATAATGTCAAGTACATATATTATAAAATTTGGCCAATGTGACTTTTGTGATAAATAGAGTGAAGTAAAATAATTTTTGTGTTACAAAAAAAAAGAAGTGATTTTTGTGTAATGAACACAAAGTTAGAATGATTTTTACGTAACAAAAAGAAGAAAAATTACTTTTTTTTAATGAACACAAAGTTGAATGAACAATTTTGAAATTTATTCATGAACTTTAATCCATGTAACCGTCTTTTTAGAGATGACCAAAAAAAAAGTTTATAAATAAATAAAGAGGAGAAAATAACGCCAAACAATGGTGCCTAGTCAATGGATGAAAGGATCATGTAACATATGAAGTGAAGTAATAGCTTAGGTACTAGTGTACAACAGTAGCGGCATTGTCACTCATGAGTCATGACCTCAGGTGTATGTCCTCTGATGGTAGGGTTACTTTTGGAATCACACATAAACTTATGTGGAAGATAGAAGAACAAAGGAGAAGGGCATGCGAACCACCAATATGGTGAGATAATTGGAACTTCTTAATTCTTAATTAATTTTTTTTAAATTCAAATTTTGAGATTAGAGAATTGAAAGATATAATTTATTAAAAATATTATATTATTTTAATTATTTCTTTTACGGGAGATCGCTGAATAAAACATAAGAAGTATATTTCATATTTCTTTACATTGTAACATGATCATAGTATAGACGGTTAGTAGATAGTCAAGCTATTTATTTCCCATAACAACAATATTAGTATTAACTTTATATTTTTCTATTCTTAATTTTTTTTTCGTATATATTATTTTTTTCGTTTCAATTATCTTGTTACCGCTTCTTTCTTCTGTTTTTGAGCCAATGATCTATTAAAAATAGCTTTTTTATCTTCGTAAGGTCTGCATACAACTATCTTTTTTAGATTCTAATTGTGACTAAATATATTATTGTCATTAACATGATTGTAGGAGATCATTTCTAACAATTAAATATTTAATAATTAAAATATAAAAGAAAACAATGTGAGGGGCATGAGGGAGAATGGTAAGGAGGAGTATTATGGGCATAATTTGGGGGATACATGTAAAACAACATAACACCATCAAACTACCCAATTAGCGTACGTGATAGCACGTGCTTCTACTACTCCCTTTTGCGGTGCGTCGCTCTCATTCTCGTGACGCTGTCACGTGGGCGTGAGATTAGGATTGCGGGTCCCCCTTTTCTCCCCACCCACTCACCAAGAAAATGGAAAAGCAAAAGTAACCATTTGTTTTTTTATTTTTGGGTGTAATAAAAGTTTCTTTACAAAAGTGGGGGCATGTGCATTTCTTTCCGAAGTGACCTGTCGTTCATGGGGTCCACATTTGATATTCTTGCTGACGTGTCTCTCTCACGTGCTCGATATCTCGTGCTTTTCCCCTGGTCCTTATTGCACTAACGTAGCCCAACAATTCTTCCAACGTCTGTCTCTCTTTTTTCCGATTTCACTCAGTACTAAGTTTTGGATCTTTACCCATATACTTGATCGGATACTTTTCATTCTTTGGGCTTCTTTCTAACTGGCCCATATTCCAGGCCTGAAATTGACACCGTACCGAAATTAGCCTGATTTACTCCCTTTACTTTTATTTATTTACTATACTATAAATTTTACTTGTTCACTTTACTAAATTTTAAACCTTTTTTTTTTCTTTCTGTTTTTACCTTATTATTAATTACTCATTTTTTAAATCATTCCCCAAGACTTTTGGAAACGCTATCATTATTATTAGTAATTATAAATTACATACTTCTATTTTTTTTAAAGGGAGTGCAAATTCAAAAATGGATAACTAAAATTCGAGTAAGACCCAAAAAAATTGTAGCATAATATGTTGGATTATGAGACTTTCGCGATTAAAACTACAAAAAAATATGTACAAAAAGACTGCATATTACGTTGGATTATAAGACTCCTGCATATGAAATTCTAATATATTATATTAAAATTGCAGCACATTATAATCTAGTAATTTGTAAATATTTTCTCAATTATTTTATAATTGTCAATGTTATGACTTTTGACATAGAATATCAGGTTTGGGCTTGTAAAAGCTCACTATCCAGCAACATGACCCAAATCTAAAACCCAATAAGACAAAAGAAAGTTTTCTCTCACTTCCCAAAGAATCGAAACTCTTCTCCTCACTCTCACTGGAACTCACCGGTCGCTACTTGCTAAGTTTTGTTTACAACTCGTCGGTCGCTACTGCTGCAAGTACCAATCTCACTGCTCAAATACAGTCTGGTAGGCCAAAGTGTTTGATTAAAGCCATTTATTATGTTCTTTTGTCCCTTTCAATGTTGGTAGAAATGTAGTACTAATTTCTTTTTTGCCGTTTAATGAACCAACAATGTCGTAAGAAATGTATTGCCTACTGTTGTGGAAAGTTATACCTTTTTTTTGGTATCCACTTAATGATTTTTTAGTGCAAAAATTCTGTCACTGTTATTTTTTCTTGTTTTAATCTTGTCCTGTTAAAATGATCAAATATTCCCTACTCCATTGTGTGCAGGGACTCCCTTAATAGATGGAAACTTCAACCGGAATAAAGGTGGAGATGATTATCAACAATCCTCCGACTATGCCGGTGGTACATCAAAAGAAAGGTAAAAACAGTCATCATACAGGCCCTCCTCCTAAAAAGCAAAAAAGAGCTGGTAATACTAGAAGAGAAACGTCTGAAATTTGGGATCACTTTACCAAATTTATTGATATAGGAGGTAAACATAGAACAAAATGCAATTATTGCATAAAACACTTTGCTTTTGATACCAAGACTAATGGAACTTCTGCATTTTGGAAACATTTAGATGAGAAATGTCCTAAATCTCCCTTTAGATTTATTTATAGGAAGCAAACAACACCGAAACTTACGCCTATCAAACAAGAGGGACAAGAAACTGATACAAGTTCTATTGAAAGAGTGGTGTATAATGTGGAGGATATTAGGAGGGCAATTGCGGAATTTGTTATAATTGATGGGCAACCATTTAAAGTTGTTGAGGGGGAAAGATTTAAGAAATTAATAGCTAAAGCCTTGCCTAACTTTGAATTACCTTCCCCTGTAACTGTGGCTAGACATTGTTTGAAGATTTATCAAGAGGAGAAAAAAAAGCTTAAAAATCTCGTCAAGAACCAACGTGTATGTCTTACTAGTGATACATGGACATCACAACATAACTTGACTTATATGGTTGTAATTGCTCATTGGATTGATGATGATTGGAATTTACAAAAGAAGATTCTTAACTTTTTCCAAACCCCGGATCACAAGGGTGAGACTATTGCTAAGGGTATTGAGGCATGCTTGTTAGATTGGGGGATTGAGAACTTGTTTACAGTGACCCTGGATAATGCTAGTGCTAATGATGATGCCGTAAAGCATTTGAAGGCATATATTGATGATTGGAAAGGGGTGATATTGGGAAATGAGTTTTTACATGTTAGATGTAGTGCTCATATTTTGAACTTGATCGTAAAAGATGAGTTAGATGAACAAATTGAGCCCATTTCTCATATAAGGAATACAGTAAAATATGTCAAGTCTTTGCCTTCAAGGTTTGCTTCTTTCAAGTCATATGTTGAGAAAGTTAAGATAGATACTCATGGTCTTTTGAGTCTTGATGTTGAGAATATGTGGAACTCGACATATACCATGTTAGATAATGCTGTGAAATTTGAAAAGGCATTTTCAAGAATGCACATGGATAACTATATGTACCAACAATATTTTCGAGAGATGAGTGGGATCAGAGGACATCCATCTGAAGATGATTGGAAGATTGTGAAAGTTCTTATCAAGTTCCTTAATATTTTCTACCAGACCACTTTGAAGTTTTCAGGAAGCTTATATACCACTTCAAATTCATTCTTCCATGAATTTTTTAATGTTCAAAATGCTATTATTAAGTATTCTCATAGTGAAGTTCTTATTTGATTGATATGGCTGAAAGGATGAACAGTAAGTTCGATAAATATTGGGGTATGTTTGAGAATTTGAATATGCTATTGGTTATTGCCGTTGTGTTGGATCCCAGATATAAGATGAAGTATGTGAACTTCATTCTTGGCAAATCATATGATTCTTTGTCGGGAAGATTGAAGTCGGATCTGGTGGTAGGTGTTTTGAATCACTTATATGATCGCTATGATTCGTTGTTGGAAGCTTCTAATGATGATATTGGGGGTGATACTAGTACGATGAGTGAAGCTGGTGATGCATGGCAATCTCAATGGGAGAAACATTTGGAAGAATAGGAAAATATTGAAAAAAAATTTGAGCTGGAGAAATACTTGATGGATAATGTAGAGAAGACCAAGGATTTAAATATCTTGGCTTGGTGGAAAGCTTCATCTAATAGATATCCAATTGTTTCAAAAATGGCAAGGGATATTCTTTCTATTCCTATTTCTACCGTTGCATCTGAGTCAGCTTTCAGTACCAGTGGTCGAATTCTCGATTCTTATTGGAGCTCTTTATCACCAAAGACGGTAGAAGCTTTTATTTGCACTCAACAATGGATACGGTCACCTTCCGAAGAATGCAAGTTTCAAGACCTTTTAGAGGAAGTTCAGAAAATTGAGCAAGTTGAAGAAGGTATTTACATAGTTTATCCTTAATGAATTTGATTCTCTTTTTATATTGTTTGATATGTTAATTTTTTTTTCTTTTAGAATATCCTGGAGCGCCTTTGAGTATTGACTAGTTCGGATGAACTTGGTGCTTATTTCTGACTCTTGTCAGCTAGAACTATTGGCATGTTAGATGGGATGTAGTTTTTGGGTTACCAAGTCTATGAATTAGTGTCCTTTTTATTTTGGTCGAACTTCAAAATTGTTGGACTAAGCTCAGACAACTCTGTACCAATTCTCTTCTTTTGTTTTGTGCTCATTTTGACTGCAACCTTCAATCTGGTAAATTTAGCAGATTGAACTTGGATGTTTCAATGGAAGTCTTTTGTACTCATGTAAGTTTCAGTCTTTGCTTGAGATTATTTTAGATCTTCGTTTCTTTATTCTTTCTATACTGAGTTCATTTTCTTATTTCCGCAAGTTGTTGATTTTTCTATTTACATGTGATTGGGAAGTTCACTGTACTTAGGCTAGCGGGTTTAATTTCACACGCTAGAATCTAGATATAGCTGTGGTGGTGACAACTGTGTGTAGAACTGAGAGTCTCAAAGCAATTGTCTGTGAAGCGGGTGGGAATGTGTGAAAAATGTGAGGGAAATCTATGCTGCATTACTAGTTTACTGTTAAATATAATGATGTGATCCATGCATCTGCTAACTATAGCTCAAAATAACAATCATACTTAGATTGAATATCAGTCTTGGATTCATAGTCTACCTCAACTCTGCTCTTACACCACTCTTTTAAACATTGAGCTCTCCTGAGGATATACCAACCTGCACATTAGTTGAGTCTGATCTGATAGAAGAAATCAAACATGTGGATGCACCACATAAGTTTCTTGTTCTTTAGCTGTCCTCTGCTCCAATGACAGACATCTAATTAATATATAATGGTCTAGCTAGATGCTGTCAAAAATCTTCCATCTACACCACAAGCAACTTCTGCAGTTACACTCTCCAGCTTAACAGCATATAAATGCAATGATCTTTGGTCCAATCTTCATTAAGATCTTGAGCTTGTTTAACCGGCTACTTATAGCCTGTTTGGCCAAGCTGAAAAAATCAGCTTATTTTGAGGAGAGAAGCAGTTTGTGTTTGGCTAATCACTCTGAAAAGCACTTTTGAGCAATAATTTGTGTTTGACCAAGCTTTTCAAAAAGTGCTTTTAAGTATCAAATTACGAATAAGGACATGAATAGATTTACTTATTAGTTAATATTATAAGTAAATAAATAATCTCAAAAAATTATTATTACAGGCCATAATTAAATCTTTTCATTTTATTTAAGTAAAATATGAAAATAAAATTAAAAAGTACTTTAATTCTTTTAATATTATTATATTAAAAATCATTCAACAAATATATAAGCATTCACCCCTAAAATCACTATTTATTAGAAAACTATCCTAAAAATAAGAAGAAATACTTATACATTAATATCCTAAGTATTATATTTAACGGTTATTTTGGTATATACTATATTTTGTTAAGTGTATTTTTGGTAAGAAGAAAATTCAAAAATACTTCTGCTTTTGGGAAGAAGCTACTTTTTTCTGTTTCTCAGAAACTGCTTCTGCTTCTTCCCGAAAACACTTTTTCCCCCCAAAAAAGCTTGGTCAAACACTAAGTTAAAAAAAAAAAAAAAACTTTTGGGGAAAAAAGCACCTTTGGCCTTTGGGGAGAAGCTTGGCCAAAGTCTCAATCCCATACTATCTCTCTTGCCATTCCATCATTTCCCAATCTTATTTTTCTATATTAGTCATTTAAATTTATTTTGATCTAACCATAGAGATCTCAGCATTTACCTCATTGCTGATACTAGATTTGGTTGAGCAAACTTACTACTTCTGAGAGAAGGAAATGTCCACTTAGAAAATCATACTAATCAAAGCTCTTTTGGCAAGTATAGTATATCATTGCTGTATCAGCAGGAGATGAATTTCAATTAAACGAATAGCCAGTGAGACAGCTCTTAAAATCATTAATATAAGGTTCTCATACAATAACATATACAGTCAGACCTCTCTATAACATCCTTATATAATAGTCATTCATTATAAAAGCCGAGTTTTTCTTAGAACCGATATTTTAAGTTATATTTTACCTCTCTATAATAGTTTTTACCCATAACATCAACAACCATATTTATAGCAGAACGCTCTTTGTAAAATTACCCCTCTATATCAGCCATATAGAATCTTTAAGAATACTAATAATAATTCTAAAAATACGTACACAATCTTTTTCATTAAACAAAGTTTCTATCTTGCATAAGATATAAGATTTGAAAATTTACACATGGTATCTTTTTCATTGGACAAATCGCAAAAAATATTTAGATAGAAAATTTAACTTTTAAGCTCTTAGATTGTCTTCAAGAAAAAGTTATTAGATACTTTTTTGCTGAAAAGTTGGACACGAATCTCCACCAATTCAAGCGTTATATCGCTAGTAAGAGAATAAAATCTACGAAACAAGCTACAATTACAAAGTTCTTCTATCAATCTTGAAAAAAATATATTTTTTAGGTAGCTTTAAAATGTCTGTCTTAGAGTTTAAATCTTTATACTTTTAGTTATGAATGTATTAATAATGTATTAGCTTTCTTCAATAATTAACTAGTAAAAATATGAATATTTTTTGAGATTTTAAATTTGAATAATTTTGTTATCTTTTATACGTAACATTAAAAGGGGTAAAATAATTATTTTTTGGATGACGGCCAAAAAAATATTTAAACGTCAAATGTTATTATAGGTGTATAACAATCATTCACTATAAAAGCCAAAAAATATCAAAACAAACGAGGTTGTACCGACAACAGTGGGAGATTTAATTAGGCCATGTTGTGCCATGCGTTACATTGCACTTGTGAATACAGAACTAGTTAAATAATTGCATTTACAAGTTACTCTAAATAACCTGAATATTTATATTCATCAAAATAGCGTGCGCGCGAGAGAGAGAGAGTTAAGTGAATATACCTGGTCTAGGTACCGGTGACCAATTCAATCTTATATAGGCAGTCAGATGCATAAGGCATCTCGTATTCCCGCAGGATCCAAGAAAGGGCTATATTTTAAAGGGTGTGATATAGACAGTTTACTCTAAAGCAATCATTAGTGACTGCTTGCACATCTAAACCCGTGATCTAAGGGGCACACGACCACAACTTTACCGTTGATCCAAAGCTCCCATCAATTTAAAAACAGATATGCTAAGTAATATGAAGATCACTTCCTACTTCAGCCCTTGAAACAATTAGTTACTTTAATAACAGGTTTTTCATGCATATTCCACAAAGTTTCATTACACCTATGTTGTCAATGAACTAAAGATAGTAGATGATAGCAGGCAACCAAGTTTCTGACACATATTAATGTATACGGTCGAAATAGATTTCGGCCTTTCTACGTTCGATCGAGTTCGAATGATAAGCAATCGGAGTGGGATTTTGGGATGAGTTCCGAAGGCAGTACAAACGTGCCTCGAGTCCGGAGGTTGATCGAGGAGTCGGCTCGATACTTTTATCGAGCCCGTGACCAAATCGATCCGCAAGGCATTGCTTCGAGGTCAGAAATGCGCTACGCCCACCCCGGAGGTCGAACTCAAGCCAAAACCGAGGGCTCGACCCAATAACGAGTTCGAGCCAGTGTCGAGCTCCCAGACAAAGAGCTGATACAACCGCAGTAAGAGAGAAAATCTTGGCGGGAATCGAGGAAGAGACAATTCATCATGGGTCATCCATTATATGATTTATTTTATTGTATATAAAGTAGGTTCCCTCTATTATAAAAGAGAGAATCCTTGTAAGCATACGACCACGGAGAATATACTGTAACAAAAGATCACTTCTCATATTGAAAGATATCTCCTCATTCTTGTTTTATTTTAGCTTATTCATTCTTTTGCTCACTATTCCCATTCTCATAACCAAGAACACACATATTTCTATTTCTCTATACGATTTGTATCAAATTATATCACATATCCTTAAAACCATACACAAATTTAACGTTATCTGATTTTTTAGGTAAATAATTAGGCGTCCACCGTGGGACTAAGGATAACAGTGATTGTTTGATATAAATCTGTAGTACACACCAGTTTACAACTTCGAATCAGCAATGGCTTTACCTATCGACCACGAAGCCGGTCTTCAAGATGAGACCAACAACTTGGTATCCGGGGCCGGAAGGCCGCTTGACGATGGCACCGAGGCTCGAATCGAAGTACTTGAAATTCGAGTCGAAGTATCGTTAGATGTTAATTCGCAAGTGGCTCTTGAAGCGAACCAACGTTCCGAACCGAAAAAAAGCATTCAGGGCGGTACTCGATCCGTAGCTCGAGACACCCATACCGTGGGGGAAATCGGAGTCAGCTTGCACATGATCTTCGAGATGTTACAAGCCCAACAAGTAGCGATAGCTCAGTTGCAGAGCCAAACTCATATACAAAGCAGGCCAGATCCCAGTCCGCTTTGAGAAATCACCCCCAGAACGGAGCCCGACATAGTGAAATCAAACGAGCAAGAATCGGGGACCACTCCCGAAATTACTAAATTGCTCGAGGAACTCACAAAATGAGTCGAAGCCAATGACAAGAAAGTGAAAACATACAATGCCAGAGTCGATCAGATCCCGGGAGCTCCACCAATGATAAAAGGGCTGGATTCGAAAAAATTCATACAAAAGCTTTTTTCCTCGAGTGCGGCCCCAAAACCAATCCCCAAAAAATTCTGTATGCCCGAAATTCCCAAATATAACGGTACAACCGATCCTAACGAACACGTCACCTCTTACACATGTGCCATCAAGGGTAACAATTTGGAAGACGATGAGATCGAATCCGTGTTGTTGAAAAAGTTCGGAGAGACCCTCTCGAAGGGAGAGATGATTTGGTATCACAATCTGCCGCCAAATTCCATCGATTCGTTTGCCATGTTAGCAGATTCGTTTGTAAAGGCACATGCTGGTGCCATAAAGGTTGCAACAAGGAAATTATACCTCTTCAAAGTAAAGCAAAGGGGTAATGAAATGCTAAGGAAATTCGTATCCCGATTTCAAATGGAATTGCCACCGGTCACAGACGATTGGGCCGTCCAAGCTTTCACCCAAGGGTTCAACGAGCAAAGTTCGATAGCATCGCGTCGGCTGAAGCAAAATTTGATCGAGTATCCAGCAATAACTTGGGCAGATATACACAACCGATATCAGTCGAAAATTAGGGTCGAAGATGACCAGTTGGGAGCTCCGTCTGGATCCATGCATCAGAACAGGACAACTACTAAAAACCAAAGGGAGATCGACAGAGAACAAAGGTCGAACAGAGACCGATATCAACCGTACGTCGTAGATCGGATGAACAACGATTCAACACGTAACACCGCTCGGAACAATCGAAGGATTGATCGAGGGCAAAATTCTCGGGAACTTATGAGCAAGAGCGGCTTTGATAAATATGCTGATCCTATAGAAGCACCTCGGTTATCGGAATATAACTTCAGCGTTGATGAATCCATCATCGTGTCTGCTATCAAACGCATCAAAGACACTAGATGGCCTCGACCCATGCAGACCGATCCTGCCCAAAGGAATCCCAATCAAATGTGCGAATATCATGGCACCCATGGCCACAGAACGGAAGATTGCAGGAAACTAAGAGAGGAAGTAGCCCGGTTATTTAACAAAGGCCACATTCGGGAATTTTTGAGCGATAGGGCGAGGAACCATTTTAAAAACAGGGATTTCGACAAGCAAAACGAGCAGGAAGAGCCGCAGCATGTCATTCACATGATCATCAGCGGTGCTGATACCCCTCAGGGACCAGTGCTTAAACGCACTAAAACATCGATTGTGAGAGAAAAGCGATCTCGAACTCAGGATTACACACCCATAGGAACTTTGTCCTTCAATGATGAAGATGCAGAAGGGGTCGTACAACCTTATACCAATGCACTGGTAATATCCGTACTCATGAATAAAACTAAAGTTAAGCGTGTGCTGATTGATCTAGGTAGCTCGGCCAACATCATCAGATTGAAGGTTGTAGAGCAGCTCGGCCTGTAGGACCAGATCGTACCCGCAACCCTGGTTCTAAATGGATTCAATATGGCATGTGAAACCACCAAAGGCGAGATAATTCTACCAATAAACATGGCTGGAACCATCCAGGAAATGAAGTTTCACGTGATCGAAGGTGACATGAGGTACAACGCCCTTTTCGGAAGGCCATGGATCCACAACATGAGAGCTGTACCTTCGACCCTACACCAGGTCCTCAAATTCTTAACATCGAGAGGAGTCAAAATAGTGTACAGAGAACAACCAGCCGCAAAAGAAATGTTCGCCGTCGAGGAAGCCAAAACAATATCCTCGCCTTCGTCAGTAAAGGGATCGGCCTCAGAAGGAGAACGAGATACCAAATAGCAATCACAGACATCGGCTTCGACCCAAGCAGATAACCAGATGATCGAAGGACATGATGATTAGAGGGTCCCTCGGTCCTTCTTGATCCCCGATGACTCCGACGCCACCAAATCAACAATTGAGGAATTGGAGCAAGTCACACTAATCGAGCACTGGCCCGAACGAAAGGTATACCTGGGAACGGGGTTGAGCCCCGAACTCAGGAAGAAACTTGTTCAATTTCTTATCGATAACATTGATTGTTTTGCCTGGTCCCATTTAGATATAACAGGGATTCCACCGGACATAATGACGCATCAGCTAAGCTTGGACCTTATGTTTAGACCGATAAAGCAAAAGAGAAGACCCCTGTCCGAGGTAAAACACGCATTCGTCAAAGACGAGTTAACCAAACTTCTCAAGATAGGGTCCATTCGGGAGGTGAAATATCCCGAATGGTTAGCCAATATAGTTGTAGTGCCTAAAAAAGGAAACAAACTTAGAATGTGCATGGACTATAAGGATTTAAACAAAGCATGCCCCAAAGATTCTTTTCCACTACCCAACATCGATCGCATGATCGATGCCACGGCCGCTCACGAGATCCTCACTTTTTTTTATGCCTATTCCGGGTATAATCAAATCCGGATGAACCCGGAGGACCAGGAAAAGACTTCATGTGTCACCAAATATGGAACATATTGTTATAATGTGATGCCCTTCAGGCTAAAAAATGCGGGGGCTTCTTACGAACGCCTAGTAAATAAAATATTCGAAGAACAAATAGGTAAATCAATGGAAGTTTATATTGATGACATGCTAGTTAAATCCCTGCGCGCAGAGGACCATCTGACCCATTTGCAGGAAACGTTCGAGATTTTGAGAAAATATAACATGAAGCTCAACCCCGAAAAATATGCTTTCGGGGTCGGTTCGGGCAAGTTCCTCGGCTTCATAGTGTCAAACCGGGGAATCAAGATTAATCCCGATAAAATCAAGGCCATCGAAGACATTACCATTGTGGACAACATAAAAGCTATACAAAGGCTAACAGGACGAATTGCGGCCTTAAGCCGATTCATTTCGAGATCATCAGATCGAAGTCACAAATTTTTCTCCCTACTCAAAAAGAAGAACGATTTCGCTTGGACCCCGGAATGCCAACATGCATTGAAGGAACTGAAATAATATCTGTCGAGACCACCGCTACTTCACACTCCAAAAGCAGACGAAAAACTTTGCTTATACTTAGCAGTATCAGAAATCGCAGTAAGCGGTGTCCTAGTTTGGGAAGAGCAAGGTACGCAATTTCCCATTTATTATATAAGTCGAACCGTAGGAGAAGCAGAAGCTAGATATTCACACCTAGAAAAATTGGCACTCGCACTAATAAGCGCCTCTAGAAAGTTACGACCATACTTTCAATGTCACCCCATATGCGTATTAACAACTTACCCACTTCGTAATATTTTGCACAAGCCGAACTATCAGGCCGATTGGCCAAATGGGTCGTCGAACTCAGTGGGTACGATATCGAATCTCAACCCCGTACTGCCATCAAGTCTCAAATTCTAGCAGACTTCGTGGCCGATTTCACGCCGACCCTCATACCCGAAGTCAAAAAAGAATTCCTGCTGAAATCGGGTACGTCCTCGAGGGTATGGACCTTTTTTACGGACGGGGCCTCGAACGTAAAAGGGTCCGGGTTGGGCATAGTGTTAAAGCCACCCACAGGTAACACTATTAGACAATCTATTAAAACTACCAGGTTGACTAACAACGAGGCCGAGTATGAGGTCATGATAGCAGGTCTCGAGCTAGCTAAAAACTTGGGAGCAGAAGTCATCGAAGCCAAGTGTGACTCTTTACTGGTGGTAAATCAAGTAAACAAAACCTTCGAAGTTCAAGAAGATAGAATGCAAAGGTATTTGGACAAACTACAGGTCACTTTGCACCATTTCATAGAATGGACCTTACAGCATATTCCACGAGAGCAAAACAGTGAGGCTGATGCACTAGCGAATTTGGGATCATCGGTCGAGGAAGGTGACTTGAGCTCGGGGACTGTCGTTCAGCTCTCGAGATCCGTGATCGAAGTAGGTCAGGCCGAGATAAATTCTACAAGCTTAACATGGGATTGGAGAAATAAGTATATTGAATACTTAAAGGACGGAAAGCTCCCATCGGACCCTAAAGATTCAAGAGCCCTACGGACTAAAGCTGCTCGATTCGCGGTGACTTCGGATGGAACGTTATACCGAATGGCATTCGATGGACCATTGGCAGTATGCTTGGGTCCAGGAGATACCGATTACATCTCACGTGAGGTGCACGAAGGTACTTGTGAAAATCACTCCGGTGCCGATCCATTAGTCCAAAAAATAATCAGGGCAGGGTATTATTGGATCGATATGGGCAAAGATGCGAAGGAATTTGTTCGAAAATGTGATAAATGCCAAAGGTTTGCGCCAGTGATCCATCAACCCGGAGAGCAACTTCACTCGGTCCTATCCCCATGGCCGTTCATGAAATGGGGAATGAAAATTGTCGGCCCTCTGCCATCTACCCCAGGTAAAGCTAAATTCATCTTATTTATGACTGACTATTTCTCTAAATGGGTTGAAGCACAGGCGTTCGAGAAAGTAAGAGAGAGAGAAGTTATAGATTTTATCTGGGATCATATCATATGCCGATTCGGGATACCCGCAGAAATAGTATGTGACAATGGGAAACAATTTGTGGGCAGCAAAGTGACGAAATTCTTCGAAGACCACAAAATAAGAAGGATATTATCAACACCGTATCACCCCAGTGGGAACGGATAGGCCGAATCAAAGAACAAAACCACCATTCAGAAACTAAAGAAGAGACTGAACGACGCTAAAGGAAAGTGGAGAGAAATTCTACCCGAAGTCCTTTGGGCATATCGAACGAGGTCAAAATCCAGTCCGGGGGCGACCCGATTCTCCTTAGTATATGGGTCCGAAGCATTGATACCAGTCGAAGTCGGTGAACCCAGTACCAGATTTCGATACACAGCAGAAGAATCAAATAACGAGGCTATGAACACCAACCTCGAATTATCAGATGAAAGACGAGAAGCTGCTCTCGTCTAATTACCCGCCCAAAAGCAACGAATCGAAAGATATTATAATCGAAGAACCAAGCTCCGCCATTTCAAGCCCGGGGACTTAGTGCTAAGGAAAGTCACCATCGATACCCGAAATCCGAACGAAGGAAAACTAGGACCGAATTGGGAAGGACCATATCAGGTTCTTGAGAATGTCGGAAAAGGATCGTACAAGCTCGGTATTATAAACGGCAAACAATTATCAAACAATTGGAATGTGTCACATCTAAAGTGATATTACTGCTAAGGTACGACTCTCCCATATTCATTTATATTTCAAAACCGACCCCTGCAGAAGTTCGATTAGGAGCTAAGATGGATCCCTCAATACGGAGCCATAAGATCCGAAAGCACGCGTTGCACTCTTTTTCCCTTAGACTGGTTTTTATCCCAAATGGGTTTTCTCGACAAGGTTTTTAATGAGGCAATCAATGATCGTGCTGCACTTACAACAGTATCCGAGGCCTCTTTACAATCGACCTCGAATACTGGGGGGGCATTAGCCTTCAAATATATCAAGTTTTGAAGCAAGAAAGTTATTTCGCAAACAACGGGCTTCCAATAGGAAAAGTTATAAGAGCCAAATGGTCAAAACGAACCATGCTCATGTAGTTGGCCCGAACCCAGGCGCAAAACACGAACACATGTATAGTGACTTGCAAAGAAAGTTCTATTCTTTACCGACATCTTATATCCAAGAAAAATTCCTCTATTTGGAGATTTATTACACAAACAGAATTAAGATAAATTCGACTACTAAGCCCACGGGCCTGCTTTATCTCGAGTCCGAGCAAGCACTCACTCGACCATTATGCCTACGGGCTACATTACTTCGAGTTCGAATCATTCACTCGACTATTAAGCCTACGGGCTACTTTTATTTCGAGTTCGAATCATTCACTCGACTACTAAGCCTACGAGCTACCTTCATTTCGAGTTCGAGCAAGCACTCACTCGACCATTACGCCTACGGGCCACTTTATCCGGAGTCGAATCATTCACTCGACTACTAAGCCCACGGGCTACTTTATTTCGAGTCCGAGCAAGCACTCACTCGACCATTATGCCTACGGGCTACATTACGTCGAGTTCGAATCATTCACTCGACTATTAAGCCTACGGGCTACTTTTATTTCGAGTTCGAATCATTCACTCGACTACTAAGCCTACAGGCTACTTTTATTTCGAGTCCGAGCAAGCACTCACTCGACCATTACGCCTACGGGCCACTTTATCCCGAGTCGAATCATTTTCTCGACTACTAAAGCCCACGAGCTACTTTATTTCTAGTCCGAGCAAGCACTCACTCGACCATTACGCCTACGGGCCACTTTATCCCAAGTCGAATCATTCACTCGACCACTAAGCCTACATACTACTTTATTTCTAGTCCGAGAAAGCACTCACTCGACCATTACACCTACGAGCTACATTACTTCGAGTTCGAATCATTCACTCGACTATTAAGCCTACGAGATACTTTTAAGTTTGAATCATTGACTACTTATAAGCCTAGGGGCTACATCACTTCAAATTTGAATAAGTACTCGCTCGATTATAGAGGCCACGAAATCCAGAATTTGATTAAGTTGAGTAAATCGTTGTGAAAACATTTATAAGGCATGTATAAAGTCTTCACAAAACAGAAGCAAGTCAGCAAAGTTTTCTATATACACAATCGTCTACATGATTGATTACAAACGTAAAAACTAAGGACTAAGCTTCCTGGTCATCCTCAGAAACGGTTTCTTCTCTATCGGGCTCCCCCACATTCTCGGATCCGCTCTTGCTACCATCATCATTATCATTATCTCCATCACAAGCCAAGGCTTCAGCTTCAGCTTCGAGATCTTTAGCCTTTTTTATCTCTTCAGCAAGGTCGAAGCCTCGAGTGTGTATCTCCTCGAGGGTCTCCCTCCGAGACTGACACTTAGCAAGTTCGGCAACCCAATGTGCTCGAGTATCGGCAGTATTTGCCGCCTCTCGTGCCTATATCTAAGCAGCCTCGACATCAGCCCGATACACGGCAATGGACTTATCCGCCATGACTTTCGATGACTCAACCGACGCCTTGGCTTCAGCAAGCTGTGTCTCAAGCTCCTCGATCCTCTTAGCCTGAGCCGAACCCTTTTGCTTGACGCTTCGAAGCTGAACATCAGCCGATAATAATTTGGCCAAGATGGTTTCTTTTTCCGCAGCCAGGCGGTCGATAGTCTCCTTCCACCGATTACATTCAGCCTTGATTTGATCGACTTCTTCTGGAAGTAACCCGATCTTTTCAACCTTTTGCTGCAGCTGAGATAACGAAGGATTAACTTCCACAGTTGAGTCAAACCAATACTCTAACAGAACGAGGCTTACCTGCTTATCTAGTTCGGCCTCTTCTTCACGAGCCTTAGCCAAATCTGCTTGAAGGTCTTTTATAGCCTCGTCCTTTTGGCTGCAAAGAAACCGCAGGGCATATCTCTCCCCCGAGACCTTCTGAAGCTCAGCCTCGCACTGGCTGAGGTCGACTCGAAACCTACTAATGGCCTGCATAGTAGGGAAAGAACACAAGTCGAGTTTGGAAAAGAATGAAGAAACCAAGCACAGTAAAATCATTACCCGAGAAATGAAACGTTGGGCCTCTTCTAGGAGAAGAGAAGCATCACCAATGTCGGAGGCATCATCGACTCCAGTAAAGCAATCCCGAAAAGGGTCCCCTACACTAGAGCCTCCGCCCATATCGGGGGTCTTCAATTCTCGAGCCTCCTTTAACGCCTCCTCAGAAAAGGTTGGAAGAGAAGGCAAATGACCCACTGTCATGGTCCCAAGCAAATCGCTCGGGATGCTCTGATCGAGACTCGGGGTACCGGAACTAACCCCGACCGGTACAGCCTCCATCGGCTCAGAAGCTCTGGCGACCTCGATAGCTTTCACAGATCGGATCACCAAAGCCGAGGCATCATCTTTTTCTTCTTTTTCTTCTTCTCTCAATCGTTGGACCGAGTCCATCGAAAGAGCGATTGCCTTCCTCCTCACCCTTCGAGTTTTGGGCTTGGGTCCTCTGACCGAGAGACAGCTTTTCGCTTCTTATCTTTCCCCGGTTCCGGGACCGGGGACTTGGTTTCTTCTTCACCACTCAAAGGCCTCAAAACGGCATCCTTGGTTACACCCGCATGAAAGGAAATCGGTGATGAATGGAGCATAAAAAATATTTCGAAGAACACGAGAAGTAACCTTTACCATGATTCTTGGCCTCCCATCTACCTTTTGCCAAATCACACCAAGCACGTTCGCCATAAGAGGAAGTCGAGGCTAACTTCCAAACCCAATCCTCGAGGTCGGGTACCGCTTGTGGCATCCAAGGGGCAGCTGTATATCGGAGAAAGACATAAGATAAAATCGGAAAAAGATACGAAAAGCAACGTCTTATGAAAACCACTTACGGTCAAAATTCCATTCCTCGGGGAACGACATCTTCTCTTCCGGAATGAGGTCATATGTCCTCACCCAGATATAACGGCCCATCCAACCCCGATTTTTGTCTTCGTCGATGCTCGACATCAAAGCCTTTGATGCCCAACGATGAAGCCTGATTAGTCCTAGGAAGATTTGAGGCCGATACAGTCGTATGAGGTGATTCAGGGAAAATTCCAGCCCCCCGGCCTTGTTGGAGAAGAAGCGAAGTAAGGTTACTATACAGCATAGAGAGGGATGAATTTGACCAAGGGTGACCTGATATCTTTTGCAAAAATCAATGATCACCGGGTCGACGGGACCCAACGTGAAGGGATAAGTGTAAACACTTAAAAACCTCTCCACATGAGTGGTGACGCTCTCTTCGGGGGAGGGAATTTGCAACACAACCTCAGAACCCCAGTTGTAGTCTTTCCTCACAGCCTCGAGATGACCCTCCGTTATCGAGCACATGTACATCGACACATGCTCACATCGACCCGGAACAGATGAAGGATTCTCAACCTTAAAATCGATCTTCAGAGTACACGGGCCGGGAACATACTCATAGGTAGGCGGCTCCGCCGATGCCTTATCGCCGGACGGCCGTGAAGAAGAAGCTTTCTCCTTCTGAGGTACAGTTTTTAAAGTTTTGGCCATTGATATGAGAGAAAGAAAGGCAAAGGAAGATGAAAAGTTGATGTAGATAGCTCTACAAACGGCGAAATAGAGAGAAAGGGTAAGAAAATTTGGAAGAGTGAAAGACGTAAAAGTGATAAATGTTAGATGGAGGGGTGCTTGCATCGTGACGGTTCAATATCAGAGGTGGCCGACCACCGTCTAACACACATTAAATACCTTGAAAAGACTAAATCGATGGGACAGCTATCACATACGTCATGACCGAGCCCTGTGAAAATGTCAGCTTATAACCCGATCGAACCGTCGAAGATCATATCGATTCTCACCACATCCTTCCTGAGAAATGAGGGGACTATCTGTATACGGTCGAAATAGATTTCGGCCTTCCTACGTTCGATCGAGTTCGAATGGTAAGCAACCGGAGTGGAATTTTGGGATGAGTTCCGAAGGCAGTACAAACGTGCCTCGAGTCCGGAGGCTGATCGAGGAGTCGACTCGATACTTTTATCGAGCCCGTGACCAAATCGATCCGCAGGGCATTGCTTCGAGGTCAGAAATGCGCTACGCCTACCCCGAAGGTCGAACTCAAGCCAAAACCGAGGGCTCGACCCAATAACGAGTTCGAGCCAGTGTCGAGCTCACAGACAAAGAGCCGTTACAACCGCACTAAGAGAGAGAATCTTGGCGGGAATCGAGGAAGAGACAATTCATCATGGGTCCTCCACTATATGCTTTATCTTATTGTAAATAAAGTAGGATCCCTCTATTATAAAAGGGGGAATCCTTGTAAGCATACGACCACGGAGAATATACTGTAACAAAAGATCACTTCTCATATTGAAAGATATCTCCTCATGCTTATTTTATTTTATCTTATTCATTCTTTTGCTCACTATTTCCATTCTCATAACCAAGAACACACATATTTCTATTTCTCTATACGATCTGTATCAAATTATATCACATATCCTTAGAACGATACACAAATTTAACGTTATCTGATTTTTCGGGTAAACAATTAATAAAATAAAATGTTAAATAATAGTAGTAACCTATTGTAATTAATGTTAATCTATAATCAATTTGGGTTTTGTTGTACATAAAAATAACTTTTTGAACTAAAGGCACTCGTACAGAATATTCGCGCAAATGCCTAAATGGTGGGTACAATACAAATAAGTGGGCGTTTGGACAAAAGAAATGTAAAATTCCAAAAAAAGTGATTTTTATTTTTCAAGTAAAAATGATATTTGAAAATTAGAGTTGTGTTTGGATATGAATATAATTTTGGATTGTTTTTGAATTTTTGTGAGTGAATTGAGTGAAAATTTTGAAAAACAGCCTTTTGGAGTTTTTTAAATTTTCGAAAAATTCTAAAATTGATCTTCAAGTGAAAATTGAAAATTTTATGGACAAACACTGATATCGAAAAAAAGTAATAAAATTTCGAAAAAAAGTAAAAAAAATTCATGGCCAAACGGGCTCTAAGTTTTGCTCCTTTCTCCATTGTTTTCTGTCCTCTACACTATGAAGATACTTTATTATTGTTGTGAGAGAGAGAGTTGCCGTGATTGATGGTTAAGGACTTAAATGACTTTATTGTTTGAATATTCATAACTAGATATTGAAATTCACCAAATAAAAAGAAATACGAAGAAAATTCTGAGTAAGCGTAGCAATTAAAACTTGATAGTGACAACATATGATGATAAAATTATTATTTTTTCCATTGGTATTTTAAGATATTTTACTTTTAGGAAGTTTACGTTTTCCCCCAAGTTGAGAATTAACGGATCTCAACCTAATTATTGTCCTTGGTGAAGCTAAGTTAACACTAGCACTTAACGGCATGATTTTTGCGTTTAACAAAAATGGTTGTAACAATACATTTCTGAACTTATTATAAAACAATAAGAGAAGAAGAATAATGCAGAGAAAAGTAGGAGAGAGAATTCTTATTGATTTGGGATGAATTACAATGGAATAGAACCCTCTATTTATAGGGGAAAAGTGACTTAGTCACCAAGTAACAAACCCTAAAATCCCTCTAAAATATAGACATTCACCTTAAATACAAGTCTATTTATAACACTCTCCCTTGAATGTCTATTCAACAGATAACGTGCCTCGTTAAAATCTTAACTAAAATAAAACTCAGTGGAAAAAAATTCTAGTGAAAGAAAAAGAGTACACATATTTAACAATACGCCTTTTAGTTGCCTCGTTAAAAACCTTGCAAGAAAAACCCAGTGGGACAAAATCTTGTAAGGAAAAAAGAGTACAATGTGTATTAACTCCCCCTCATGAGAGCATCAATTCACATATTTCAGCCTTCGCATTCCAATCTTGTGCACTATGTCACACCTCCTTTTTTCCGAGGGGATAGAGAGTTTTTTCAATTTAAGTGACATTATTCGAAATGAGATTATTTATTTATTCAGAGTCTCTACTTGGAATAATTTATGGTGTCCCAAGTCACCGATTTATTTTAGAATCCCAAATCGAAGAAATTTGACCCTTATTTATGGTCTGCGAACACAGAAGATTGGGTAAGGAATTCTGTTAACCTGAGAGAAGGTGTGAGGCACTCCCGAGTTCCGTGGTTTTAGCACGGTCGCTCAACTATTAATAATTGGCCTAATTATCTGATTTAATACATGTTTTAAACCTATATGTGCATTTTATTCCTTTTAACCGCTTTTAATTATTTATGGGTCTTATTTGAACAAGTCGCGATGTCGCAAACTCATTTATTTTTGTACATATTGCGAATCGCATCACGTGAAATGCACCCGCAATTTACAACATGTTTATTTTTATTGTTATTCGAAGTTGAAGTCAAGTCGCGTGAAACGCGCACTTGAGTTGGGGTTTACATATCGGGACCATGCCACGGGAACCATACCCATAATCACGATGATTTATTAATCGTGCCTAAAGCAACTAGCACGTGTTCATGATTTATTTTTCCTTACGG
Organism: Nicotiana tomentosiformis; assembly: GCF_000390325.3. Classification (NCBI taxonomy): domain Eukaryota; kingdom Viridiplantae; phylum Streptophyta; class Magnoliopsida; order Solanales; family Solanaceae; genus Nicotiana; species Nicotiana tomentosiformis. The sequence continues at coordinate 124,535,393 of NC_090814.1, read as the reverse complement.
GTTTGAGATCTGTGTAAGGTCAAGAGCTATGAAAATCAATTGTGGAAAATGGGTCAGCTTTTGCTCTTACTAAATTGGGCCTGACAGAAACTATTTTGGACCAGATATATTAAATTGGATCGTAGTACAATTGGCCATTTAAAGCCAATTAATGAGTATGCCCAGTTACTAGTTCATCAAGCTACTCCCCTATCAATTAGTCAATTGCAGTAGTACATGTTTCATTAAGCAAAGCCCAACCACCGGGCCCAATCATAATTTTTTTTAAGTCCAAACCTCATTTTTTAATTTCAACTAGCAGACATAGATTTTATCCCCAAAGTTCAAACATTCACTACGTGCCCAAAAATCATGTTTTTTATCAATCTTCATGTTAATCATCAAGAAAGTAGCAAAATTTAACAAAGCTAATGAGACCTAACAATTAATACAGAAAAAAAAAATATTTCAATCTTCATGAATCTAAATAAGATCAAATTATATATCCAAGCATAATATCTTAATAAAAAAATGATGAGAAAAATGTACCTTTACAAGACTGTTTTGAAGCTCGGACAATGGACAAGAATGTAAATGGAGCCTCGACCAAAATCGACAAATGAAGCTCGAACTCGACGACTCAACTTTGGAGCTGTTGTTTTCTATACAAAAAGGGGACTGTTTCGCTGGGTTTTCGGCTCGTTTTTGTGGTGCTTTTTAGCTTGGTTTCCAGTTGGTTCGGGGTTGGAGTTTAGGTGATGAATTGCTATATTTTTCGAAAGAAAGCCGAAGAAAGAATGACACGAGTAGAAATTCCCTTATCCTAGAAGAAGAAAAATAAATTTCTCTCAATTCCCTCCTCCCTCTTTTTTTTCTCCTTCTCCCCCTATTTATTTTCCTCACATTTCTCTTCTATTTATAGAAACAATTTTAGAATTTTCAGATTGTTTTTATTTATGTTTTATTTTTTTATTTTTTTAATTAAAAAGAATTTTCACTTCCTATTTTTCTTATTTTTTTTTAAAAATAATTCCCCACTTTTCTTTACTTTTATTTTTTAATTTCTCATTTTTTTAAATTTTAATATATTTAAAATCAATTTGTTTTACTTTTCTTTTTTTATTTCTCACTTATTTTACTTTTCTTTTTTTAAATTTTCACTTACTTTTACTTTTGTTAAAAAAAAATCAGATATCCTTACTTTTATTTTTTAATTCAAACTTTATTTTACTCTTTATTTTTTTAAATTTCCACTTTCTTTTACTTTTATTTTTTTAATTTTCTATTTTTTTATTAAATAATTTCTACCTACTTTTACTTTTACTTTTTAATTTTATATTTCTACTTTTACTATTTTTTTTAATTCCCATCCGCAATTGTAAAAAAACTAAAATAATAATAATTAATTTTTATTTATTTTTGGTTTTTTTTAATTCATTTTATTTAAGGAGTGAAGACCATATGTTGGAAAAGAGACTAGGGAGTGGAGACATTATGTTGAAAAAAAGACTAGGGAGTGGAGACCCTATGTCTAAAAATTATCAACTAGGGAGTGGATACCCTATGTTGGAAAAGCGACTAGGGAGTGGAGACCCTATGTCTAAAAATATCAACTAGGGAGTGAAGACCCTATGTTGGAAAAGCGACTAAGGAGTGGAGACCCTATGTCTAAAAATCATCAAATAGGGAGTGAAGACCCTATGTTGGAAAAGAGACTAGGGAGTGGAGACCCTATGTTGGAAAAGAGACTAGGGTGTAGAGACCCTATGTCTAAAATAATCATCAACTAGTGAATGGAGACCCTGTGTTGGAAAAGAGACTAGGGAGTGGAGACCCTATGTTGGAAAAGAGACTAAGGAGTGGAGACCCTATGTTTAAAATAATCATCAACTAGGGAGTGGAGACCCTATGTTGCAAAAGCAGACTAGGGAGTGGAGGCCCTATGTCTAAAATATCATCAACTAGGGAGTGGAGACCCTATGTTGGAAAGGGTGACTAGGGAATGGAGACCCTATGTTGAAAACGTTACTAGGGAGTGGAGACCCTATGTCTAAAAATAATTAACTAGGGAGTGGAAACCCTATGTTGGAAAAACGACTAGGGAGTGGAGACCCTATGTCTAAAAATCATCAACTAGGGAGTGAAGACCCTATGTTGGAAAAGCAACTAGGGAGTGGAGACCCTATGTCTAAAATAATCATCAACTAGGGAGTGGAGACCATATGTTGGAAAATCAAACTAGGGAGTGGAGACCCTATGTCTAAAAATATCAACTAGGGAGTGAAGACCCTTTGTTGGAAAAGTGACAAGGTAGTGGAGACCCTATGTCTAAATATCATCAACTAGGGAGTGGAGACCCTATGTTGGAAAATAGACTAGGGAGTGGAGACCCTATGTTGGAAAAGAGACTAGGGAGTGGAGACCCTATTTCTAAAATAATCATCAACTAGGGAGTGAAGACCCTTCACTAAATTGTTGAAATGAACATGGATCCAACACAAAGTCATCAATTTCCATTGATCCAAATATATCTAAATATGCCTGCTGAACTTCATATTGCTAATGGTGTTGGACCACAAATTTCTGATCTAAATATTACTACAGAAACTATTCCTGACCAAAATATTAAATTTACCCATCAAAGAGTTAGAACGTCTTCTGTGGATCAATTATTTTTGGATTTAAATACAGAGCCAAGTATTCTTAACATTGGCTTCAACTTCACAATGTATTGAATCTTCAATGATCAATTGAGTTTTCACTTCATCTCCATTTTCTTTATATTCTTTCATTATGTGTACTCTAGCAGAACTTCAAAAGTTTGAATATACTTTATAAAGAACTTTGGTATTTGAAATATTGATTGCATTAGTATAAACATGATTAAAGTGTTTAAGATTACAAGGTATATTCTTGGTATTTGAATAAAATTATCCATAAGTAATGTGTTTGTAGTCTTCTAAGATAATTAATTATTAAGAATAAAAAAGAAAAAATATAATATATTTTGTCTTGAACTTCTAAAATGACAAATAATTTGAGATAAATATTTTTAGTAATCACGACACATTATGAGACGAAGGGAGTAGCAGCTAAGCTAGGTAGAAGTTAGAAGTAAAACCTAAGCCGACAAGAATAAAAATTGAAAAGGTAGCCTAATTAAGTATAGGTTTGGTGATTCTAATAACATGTCAGCATGTTTTGCATTTACCTATTTACAACATGGTGATTCATCAATTTTCTTTCCTTTGAAGATCTTATAATTGATTTGTTTCATTTTTTGTTCCATTTAAAGGCCATATTTATTTAAACGAAGAGCTAAAATTATATTTGGAGAAAAGAGGCCGGCCGGCATATAGTATGGTCAGCGTTTGGCCCTCAGAAATCAATGGGTACTTTAGTAATTCTACCTTTCTTTTTAGTTGTTGCAAAAGTAGACTAGGAAGTGGAGGCCCTATGTCTAAAATATCATCAACTAGGGAGTGGAGACCCTATGTTGGAAATGAGACTAGGGAGTGGAGACCCTATGTCTAAAATAACATCAACTAGGGAGTGGAGACCCTATGTTGGAAAAGAGACTAGGGAGTGGAGACCCAATGTCAAAAATAACATCAACTAGGGAGTGAAGACCCTATGTTGGAAAAGAGACTACGGAGTGGAGACCCTATGTCTAAAATAAAATCAACTAGAGAGTGGAGACCCTATGTTGGAAATATCAACTAGGGAGTGGAGACCCTATGTTTGAAAGGAGACTAGGGAGTGGAAACCCTATGTCTATAATAAAATCAACTAGGGAGTGAAGACCCTATGTTGGAAAAGAGACTAGGGAGCAGAGACTCTATGTCTAAATATAAAATCAACTAGGGAGTGAAGACCCTATATTGAAAAGGAGACTAGGGAGTGGAGACCCTATGCCTAAAATAAAATCAACTAGGGAGTGGAGACCCTATGTTGGAAAAGCGACTAGGGAGTGGAGACCCTATGTCTAAAATAATCATCAACTAGGGAGTGGAGACCATATGTTGGAAAATAAAACTAAGGAGTGGAGACCCTATGTCTAAAAACATCAACTAGGGAGTGGAGACCCTATGTTGGAAAAGCGACTAGGGAGTGGAGACCCTATGTCTAAAACATCAACTAGGGAGTGGAGACCCTATGTCTAAAATAAAATCAACTAGTGAGTGGAGACCCTATGTTGGAAAGGAGACGAGGGAGTGGAGACATTATGTCTAAAATAAAATCAACTAGAGAGTGGAGACCCTATGCTTGAAAGGGTGACTAGGGAATGGAGACCCTATGTCTAATCAACTAGGGAGTGAAGACCCTATGTTGGAAAAGAGACTAGAGAGTGGAGACCCTATGTTGGAAAAGATACTAGGGAGTGGAGACCCTATCTCTAAAATAACATCAACTAGGGAGTGAAAACCATATTTTAGAAAAGAAACTAGGGAGTGGAAACCCAGTGTCTAAAATAACATTAACTACGGAGTGGAGACCCTATGCTGGAAAAGAGACTAGGGAGTGGAGACCCTATGTCAAAAAATCATCAACTAGGGAGTGAAGACCCTATGTTGGAAGAGTTACTAGGGAGTGGAGACCCTATGTCTAAAAATCATCAACTAGGGAGTGGAGACCCTAATTTGGAAAAACCACTAGGGAGTGGAGACCCTATGTCTAAAAAGCATCAACTAGGGAGTGGAGACCCTATGTTGGAAAAGCGACTAGGGAGTGGATACCCTATGTCTAAAAATATCAACTAGAGAGTGGAGACCTTATGTTGGAAAAACGACTAGGGAGTGCAGACCCTATGTCTAAAATATCAACTAGGGAGTGAAGACTCTATGTTGGAACAGCGACTAGGGAGTGGAGACCCTATATCTAAAAATCATCAACTAGGGAGTGGAGACCCTATGTTGGAAAAAGAGACTAGGGAGTGAAAATCCAGTGTCTAAAATAATACAACTAGGGAGTGGAGACCCTATGTTGGAAAAGATACTAGGGAGTTGAGACCCTATGTCTAAAATAACATTAACTAGGGAGTGGAGACCCTATTTTGGAAAAGAAACTATGGAGTGGAAACCCAGTGTCTAAGATAACATCAACTAGGGAGTGGAGACCCTATGTTGGAAAAGAGACTAGGGAGAGAGACCCTATGTCCAAAAATCATCAACTAGGGAGTGGAGACCCTATGTTGGAAAAGTTACTAGGGGGTGGAGACCCTATGTCTAAAAATCATCAACTAGGGAGTGGAGACCCTAATTTGAAAAAACGACTAGGGAGTGGAGACCCTATGTCTAAAACTCATCAACTAGGGAGTGGAGACCCTATGTTGGAAAAGCGACTAGGGAGTGGAGACCCTATGTCTAAAATAATCATCAACTAGGGAGTGAAGACCATATGTTGGAAAATCAAACTAGGGAGTGGAGACCCTATGTCTAAAAACATCATCTAGGGAGTGGAGTCCCTATGTTGGAAAAGCGACTAGGGAGTAGAGACCCTATGTCTAATCAACTAGGGAGTGAAGACCCTATATTAGAAAAGATACTAGGGAGTGGAGACCCTATGTTGGAAAAGATACTAGGGAGTGGAGACTCTACGTTGGAAAAGCGACTAGGGAGTGGAGACCTTATGTCTAAAAATATCAACTAGGGAGTGAAGACCCTATGTTGGAAAAGTGACTAGGGAGTGGAGACCCTATGTCTAAAAATCATCAAATAGGTAGTGGAGACCCAATGTCTAAAAACATCAACTAGGGAGTGAAGACCCTATGTTGGAAAAGAGACTAGGGAGTGGAGACCCTATGTCTAAAAATCATCAAATAGGGAGTGGAGACCCTAATTTGAAAAAACCACTAGGGAGTGGAGACCCTATGTCTAAAAAGCATCAACTAGGGAGTGGAGACCCTATGTTGGAAAAGCGACTAGGGAGTGGATACCCTATGTCTAAAAATATCAACTAGGGAGTGGAGACCTTACGTTGGAAACAAAGACTAGGGAGTGGAGACCTTATGTCTAAAATCATCAACTAGGGAGTGGTGACCCTATGTTGGAAAAGCGACTAGGGAGTGGAGACCCTATGTCTAAAAACATCAACTAGGGAGTGGAGACCCTATGTTGGAAAAGCGACTAGGGAGTGGAGACCCTATGTCTAAAATAATCATCAACTAGGGAGTGGAGACCCTATGTTCAAAAGCAGACTAGGGAGTGGAGGCCCTATGTTAGAAATGATACTAGGGAGTGGAAACCTTATGTCCAAAAATCATCAACTAGGGAGTGGAGACCCTTTGTTGGAAAGGTTACTGGGGAGTGGAGACCCTATGTCTAAAAATCATCAACTAGGGAGTGGAGAACCTATGTTGGAAAAATGACTAGGGAGTGGAGACCCTATGTCTAAAACTCATCAATTAGGGAGTAGAGACCCTATGTTGGAAAAGCGACTAGAGAGCGGAGACCCTATGTCTAAAAACATCAACTAGGGAGTGGAGACCCTAAGTTGGAAAAGCGACTAGGGAGTGGAGACCCTATGTCTAAAAATCATCAAATAGGGAGTGAAGACCCTATGTTGGAAAAGAGACTAGGGAGTGGAGACCCTATGTTGAAAAAGAGACTAGGGAGTGGAGACCCTATGTCTAAAATAATCATCAATTAGGGAGTGGAGACCCTATGTTGGGAAAGAGACAAGGGAGTGGAGACCCCATGTTGGAAAAGAGACTAGGGAGTGGAGACCCTATGTCTAAAATAATCATCAACTAGGGAGTGGAGACCCTATGTTGCAAAAGCAGACTAGGAAGTGGAGGCCCTATGTCTAAAATATCATCAACTAGGGAGTGGAGACCCTATGTCCTAAATATATCAAATAGGGAGTGGAGACCCTATGTTGGAAAGGTTACTTGGGAGTGGAGACCCTATGTCTAAAAATCATCAACTAGGGAGTGGAGACCCTATGTTGGAAAAACGACTAGGGAGTGGAGACCTTATGTCTAAAAATCATCAACAAGGGAGTGGAGACCCTATGTTGGAAAAGCGACTAGGGAGTGAAGACCCTATGTCTAAAAACATCAACTAGGGAGTGGAGACCTTATGTTGGAAAAACGACTAGGAAGTGGAGACCCTATGTCTAAAAACATCAACTAGGGAGTGAATACCATATGTTGGAAAAGCGACTAGGGAGTGGAGACCCTATGTCCAAAAATCATCAACTAGGGAGTGGAGACCCTATGTTGGAAACGTTACTAGGGAGTGGAGACCCTATGTCTAAAAATCATCAACTAGGGGGTGGAGACCCTATGTTGGAAAAGCGACTAGGGAGTGGAGACCCTATGTCTAAAAATATCAACTAGGGAGTGGAGACCCTATGTTGGAAAAACGACTAGGGAGTTGAGACCCTATGTGTAAAAATATCAACTAGGGAGTGAAGACCCTATGTTGGAAAAACGACTAGGGAGTGGAGACCCTATGTCTAAAAATCATCAAATAGGGAGTTAAGACCCTATGTCTAAAAACATCAACTAGGGAGTGAAGACCCTATGTTGGAAAAGAGATTAGGGAGTGAAGACCCTATGTCTAAAAATTATCAAATAGGGAGTGAAGACCCTATGTTAGAAAAGATACTATGGAGTGGAGACCCTATGTCTAAAATAATCATCAACTAGGGAGTGGAGACCCTATGTTGTAAAAGAGACTAGAGAGTGGAGACCCTATATCTAAAATAATCATCAACTAGGGAGTGAAGACCCTATGTTGCAAAAGCAGACTAGGGAGTGGAGTCCCTATGTCTAAAATATCATCAACTAGGTAGTGGAGACCCTATGTCCAAAAATCATCAACTAGGTAGTGGAGACCCTATGTTGGAAAGGTTACAAGGGAGTGGAGACCCTATGTCTAAAAATCATCAACTAGGGAGTGGAGACCGTACGTTGGAAAAACGACTAGGGAGTGGAGACTCTATGTCTAAAAAGTATCAACTAGGGAGTGGAGACCCTATGTTGGAAAAGCTACTAGGGAGTGAAGACCCTATGTCTAAAAATATCAACTAGGGAGTGGAGACCTTATGTTGGAAAAACGACTAGGGAGTGGAGACCCTATGTCTAGAAACATCAACTAGGGTGTGAAGATCCTATGTTGGAAAAACGACTAGGGAGTGGAGACCCTATGTCTAAAAATCATCAACTAGGGAGTGGAGACCCTATGTTGGAAAAGAGACTAGGGAGTGAAGACCCCATGTCTAAAATAATCATGAACTAGGGAGTGAAGACCCTATGTTGCTAAAGTAGACTAGGGAGTGGAGGCCCTATGTCTAAAATATCATCAACTAGGGAGTGGAGACCCTATGTTGGAAAAGAGACTAGGGAGTGGAGACCCTATGTTTAAAATAAAATCAACTAGGTAGTGGAGACCCTATGTTGGAAAGGGTGACTAGGGAATGGAGACCCTATATCTAAAATAAAATCAACTAGGGAGTGAAGACCCTATGTTGGAAAAGAGACAAGGGAGTGGAGACCCAATGTATAAAATAAAATCAACTAGGGAGTGGAGACCATATGTTGGGAAAGAGACTAGGGAGTGGAGACCCTATGTCCAAAATAACTTCAACTAGGGAGTGGAGACCCTATGTTGGAAACAAAGACTAGGGAGTGGAGACCTTATGTCTAAAATCATCAACTAGGGAGTGGTGACCCTATGTTGGAAAAGCGACTAGGGAGTGGAGACCCTATGTCTAAAAACATCAACTAGGGAGTGGAGACCCTATGTTGGAAAAGCGACTAGGGAGTGGAGACCCTATGTCTAAAATAATCATCAACTAGGGAGTGGAGACCCTATGTTGCAAAAGCAGACTAGGAGGTGGAGGCCCTATGTCTAAAATATCATCAACTAGGGAGTGGAGACCCTATGTTCTAAAAATATCAAATAGGGAGTGGAGACCCTATGTTCTAAAAATATCAAATAGGGAGTGGAGACCCTATGTTGGGAAGGTTACTAGGGAGTGGAGACCCTATGTCTAAAAATCATCAACTAGGGAGTGGAGACCCTATGTTGGAAAAATGACTAGGGAGTGGAGACCCTATGTCTAAAAATCATCAATAAGGGAGTGGAGACCCTATGTTGGAAAAGCGACTAGGGAGTGAAGACCCTATGTCTAAAAACATCAACTAGGGAGTGGAGACCCTATGTCTAAAAACATTAACTAGGGAGTGAAGACCATATGTTGGAAAAGCGACTAGGGAGTGGAGACCCTATGTTTAAAAATCATCAACTAGGGAGTGGAGACCCTATGTTTAAAAATCATCAACTAGGGAGTGGAGACCCTATGTTGGAAAAGAGACTAGGGAGTGGAGACCATATGCCAATACACAACCCACACTATGTCTACGGAGCTTCTATAGATAAAGAAAAGTACAATGATAATGCGGCAACAAGGCCCCAACTATACCTCAAATAGGATACACAAGTACAAAAGATTCATGACCCCGGAATAAATTGGGGCTCACCAAGTCAACTGGGAAGAAGGTGCACTGCTATCACTGATCAATATCTCCTGCTGTGGAACCACCTGCATCCATTGAAAGATGCAGCACCCCCGGCAAAAGGGACATTAGTACCGTCGAATAGTACTAGAATGTATAACTAAACACCCTCTCAATAGAATGACAATTAATACAAACAATATTATCATAATATCAATAAAAGCCTTAATCAACATCAAACCTCAATTTAGGATCAAGACAGTGTTCAAATTAATTTCCATATCTCACATTGGGAGATTTTTAGTATCGATATACCATTGTCCACAATACCAGTGTTCACAATACCAATGCCACCGTACTTTTAGCACGGAGTCCGATCACGACTCGACCAACTAGGCCATCCATTAGGGACATCAACCACAATTACTCTCAATATCAATATCACAGTTTTCAACACAGAGTCCGATCACGATCCGATCGGCTAGGCCATCTCATTAGAGACATCAACCACAATTACTCTCAATATCAATTTCCAGCACAATCACCACCATGTGTGTTGCATGGTGTCCGATCACGACCCGATCGGCTAGGCCGTCTTATTTGAGACATCAACCTTTTTATATCAATCATTGCATTTCATAATACTTTCACATATTTTCATTTCATTGGCACTAGTGACCATAATTATAAGATCATTCTTGGCACGTTGGCCATATTCAGTATTTCATGCTCACATTATCAATTTCAAATATAATTCTCATCATCAACAATAAACACAATTCAAATCAAAGCGTGTAGTACACATGTGAGAAATTTAGAGTCTAATGCACATAGAGATATTTTACAAAATTTGGCATAATAGCCTTCATTTGAACTTGACTTAAAGTCGAAACATTACTAATGCACAGCCTATATTTTAACACATCCTTAATTGGTAATATAACATGAATAGAGCATTTGGGATGCTTGTTGAACATATATCATTCAACCCAATCTTACTCGGAATAGCCAATTTCATAATGAATCACTCAGGACTTACATAATTTACATGAAAATCGTGGTATTCAATTCTAAGAGAAGAGTTTAGCCAACATACCTCACTTGAGCTTCCTTAAACTCTAAAATATTTCGGAATTCTTATCAATTTTAATCTATTATAGAAATATAACAAATTGAATCAAAATTAGGAAGATTATCATGGTTCTAGCTCATTATCAAACACTAGGTGTGCATAAGGTTTCAATGTCCTTTTTATAAAGGTTTCCATCATCCCACAACCCAATCTTTACCATTTTTAGCTCAAAAATATTCCTACACCCTTTGATATCACATGCATGTAAAATAATCAACTCTCATGCCCAAAAATTATCTTGCTAATTACCCATTTTCAGATGATTTCGAAATTAGGGTTTAGGGTAAAGAATCTTACCTCTAGGATGAAGACCTAGTGAGTTTCCCTTCTCAATCTTCCAAAACTTGGGCAAGAATTGAAGAACAATTATTGGAGAACACGTTCTCACTCTAGGGCACCCTCTATCACTCTAAATTGTTAGATAATAGCTCAAAAATGACCCAAAGAGTGTATTTAACGAAATAGGGTCGGGTTTTAAAAACCCAAAAAATGGAGCTCCGGAACAGGGTAATTATTTTGGAAACTTATAAATGGCGTAATTATTGGTAATTAATTTGGTGTTGTTCATATGATCTTCTCAGTCTAATTAATGAGAATATATCTTCTTTTTACTCATAGGTATGTTCGGGTAGAAGGCATTGCACATGCTTACTTGGCCAGGTTATCTCGATTGAGCGCCGGTCGCGCTCCCTGAGGTCGGGGCGTGACACAAGAATGTCATGATTAAAGTATTAAGTGAAGCTTATGTGCCTACCAGTATCACTAGCGGGGAGATGGCTAACATGGTAGGACAGGTACTGGAGAGTCACAAAACTACTTTCCACGAAGTGAGTTACCGCCGGAAGGGTTGAGTCACAACAAAGCGTTGCTCATCACTATGCAATTTGAAGACAAGTTCATTGCCAGTGTCCTGATAGATGGAGGTTCGTGCCTAAACATATGCTCACCAACTACTTTGAAAAGACTTGAAAAGGCCTGCATGAGAAACAGAAGGGAAGCATTAATGTGAAAGTGTTCGATGGATCTCAGAGAGCCAGTATTGGGGAAATCAATCTTGATCTTCAGATGGGCGCGACCTAGTTTGAAGTCGAATTCTAAGTGCTAGACATATCCGTCACCTACAACTTGTTATCGGTACGACCATGGATACACGTAGATGGGGCAGTCGCTTCTACTCTGTGCCAGGTTGTGAAGTTTGAGAGGATTCATCAAGAGGTAATTATTCACGGGGATGGAAGCAACCCTATCTACACCAACCATATCGTGCTTGTTATTGCGAACAGTAGGAAATTGGGAGGAGAAACATACAACCGCATTGAGCGGGTAAATGCATGAAAGTTAAGTTTCCTAGTAGTTCGGTAGACTTTCAAAGATAAGTACAGAATTCATCATACTGATCCGCAAGACTCTACTAAACCTGCTTATGACTCGTGAGACCTAAGCAACCTAGTGTTCCAATACTAACTTGTCACAAGCTAATCAACTAGGGAGTAAAGACCCTATGTTGGAAAAGAAGCTAGGGAGTGGAGACCCTATATCTAAAATAAAATCAACTAGGGAGTAGAGACCCTATGTTGAAAAAATGCAGCAAGGGATTGGAGACCCTACACTAGCATGATTTTGAACTTTTTCTTCTTTTTTCTTTCTTTTCATCATTTTTATTTTATTTAGGAGAATGAGTAAATGCGGGAAATAATTTTTTGGAGGAGACTTCCCTTTTGGAGTGGTTGCTGCAAACCTGTTTCTAGCCTTTGCGCAATGTTTTTTTGGTTGCACCTACTTCTTGCAAGGTTGATTTTGGATTGCACTTGTTTCCTTGGAGAACCTTTGGCTTTTCCAGACTTTGCCATGATGGTCAGTCACGTGGGACTTAACCTTTCCAACTTTATTTTGCCTTTATGGGCATTTGATTTTGAATTTCCTCTTTCAACAGTTTTTGATTTTGAAGCATCGGCCACCATGGCCAGTCGGAGTCGACTTGATGCCCCTGCTGAGGCTGGGTGCCTTTTTTGCATATCGGCTTATATCAAGTAAGAACCCTGTAAATCAGTCTTGCCATCCTTTCTTTGTCTTAGATTCGAAACAGAGTTAGGCCAAAAGAATTCAAAGAAAAGCAAACAATGGAATGGACAAATAAATTTAGACGAGAGGTATCCCTTTCGGAGAAAAGAAAGAAGGACTTATCTGGAGTGTATACGGACTTCAATGAACATAACATGCCTCTTGGACTAGATGCCTGATCTGTGTAAACCGTCCAACTCTCAGAAATTCATCACAACTCTTTCCTTGAGACTGAGAAACTTTGCCCAGGACTATGTCGATGCCAGTGACTGTGAGGATCCTCTTTTCGATCAGTGGCGCCCTCTGCGGGTTTTCACCAGCTGGCCTCTCTCATTTCTCTTCTCACCATCGCCTTATAGTGCTCTTTGCGAGTTTTCACTAACAAGACTCTCTCGTTTTCGTATTTCTCTGCTTACCATCGCCTTACGGTGCCCGTGAGGGTTTTCACCGATAAGACTCTCTCATTTTATTTCTCTCATTTTGTTGTATTAGATCCGGGTAACTGTATCCTCCCATTTTGAATCTCTTTGTCGATTGATCGGAAGGACTTGAAAAAGATTTGGGTAAAAAGGATTTTGATTGAATTACAACTTTGGAACCTTTCAGATTCGCCAAACCATTATAATTCTGCCCCATTTTCAACTTTTGGGGAATGTGAATTTTTATTTTGGTGTGACTGAACCCCAGAGAGAGGCTGCCTACGTATCCTTTCGGAATCAAGTCAAACGTAGTTCAAGGAACATGAAATTGTTTGGATTTTTGTTTTGTTTTCTTTTTCTTCTTCTTTCTCTTTTTTTTTATCTCTCTTTTTTTCCTTTTTTTTCATCTTTGTTTTGTTTTTCTTCTCTTTTTTCTTTCTTGTTTCTTTTTTTTTTAATAACATCTTCAGGTTCCAAAGAGAGTAATCAAAAAAAGGTAACCGATTCAAAGGGTTTGCAAGGGGTTTATAGTATTTGGGTATCAAGAATAAAAACCTCAGTCATCCCAATCAGAGAACATTAAATTTGCGTAAAAGGATCAAACATAATATCTTTTGACCGCGTCTGCACTGACAGTTGTCTCGAGGTCATTTCCTTCGACAGGTACAATGTTCCCTTTTGCAGTACTCTCGTTACAATGTATGAACTTTTTCAATTTGGAGCCAATTTTCCTTTAGCTTCTTCATGAGGTGGGAGGATACGTCTTAGAATGAGTTGTCCTTTTTACAAATTTCTTGGGCCACACTTTTTTGTTGTAGACACGAGCCATTCTTTGTTGGTACAACTGCCCGTGAAAAACTGCGACCAATCATTTTTTATCAATCAGTGTCAATTGTTCAAATCGGTTCTTGACCCAATCTTTATCCTCAATCTCGGCTTCAACAATGATCCGAAGAGAGGGAATCTCAACTTCGTTCCAATTTTCTATTTATTTTCTTATAAGCCTTGTCTTCAAAACATTCTGCTTCTTGTTTCATTATTTCGAGGTCTGAGAGCGTTTTAGGATCTGGGCATGAAGTCCGCAAGTATGTCGTGTTATTAAAATCTGCATTAACAGAATTGAAAAGAGAATAAGAAAAAGTGACAAAATTAAGAAAAGAGACATTCTTGGACAATGAAATATTAATTTTATTTGATTTGTTTTGATTTTTTTTTTTAATTTTAAAGATAGAAGGGTTTACATCGGAAAGTAAGACAATAAAATAAAACATCCGGATCACACCCTGAGATAATCCGGACGCAAAAAAGATAGCAAGACTGGCTACCGAAACTCCCGTCTCATGGGGAATGTTCAGGCTTGGCGACCGTTTTTCGGCTTTTCTTCTGTCTCGGCAATGGCTGCAATGACCTTCAGTGCCGGATCAAATTCCTCATCTCTCCAATTTCTGTTCATCAAACCCTCTGAACCACTCTGAACCGCTTGTGATGTGGCCTTAAAGGTAGCATGACTCAAGATTCGGCCCACTTTTAAATCATTTTCGACCATCTCCCCAATTTTGATAGCCTCGACGAACGGTCTACCCATAGCAGACATCATGTTTTGGAAGTAGTCTGCCTCTTGGGCCTGTAGGAAAACCGTAACCATTTATGCTTCGTCCATTGGAGGCTTTACCCTGGCGGCTTGCTCGCGCCATATGACAGCATATTCACAAAAGCATTCCGCGGTTTTCTTTGTCAAACTGGACACATAGTTCTTTTTTTTTTTTTGGATTTTTCACTCTTGCTTTCTCTTTTTATTTTTTCTTAGTTTTTTTTTCGCTCTTTTTTTTTTTTTTTTCACTCAGTTTATTTGATGTCAATGATCGAATCCGATGGGGATAGCCTACGTAGTTCAGAAAAGATCAGAAATAAAGTAAACAAACTAACACTTTTTTCCTTTATTTGTTTTTACTCAAACACAAAGCATACCACGAAAACTTCTAACAAGGAACATATTTTTGATATTTATTTTTTGGAGGGGAATTTTTGAAAGGAAAACTTCTTTAAGAGTAAAAAAAAATATTTTTGGATTTTAATTTTTTTTTTGTTATGTTTTTTTAAATATATTTCTTTTCTTTTGTTTTTGAGAATTTTTTAAAAGAACGACTTCTAAAGAAGAAATAATTTTTTTTTTGAATTTCGATTTTTATTTTATTTTTTCCGAAGAAAGACTTCTAAAGAAGAAAAAAATATTTTTTGGATTTTGATTTAATTTTTTTTTTCGAATGAAAGAATTCTAAAAAGAAAGAAAATATTTTTAGTTTTAATTTTTTTTATTTGGGATTTTCTAAGGAAAGACTTCTAAAGAAGGAATTAAATAAAAATATTTTTGAATTTTTGAAAATTGGGGCCGGAACCGATGAGGTTTGCCTACGTATCTCACATCCGGTGAGAATCAGACCCGCGTAGTTAGGTAAGTTTTGATGGAACAGGGGAAGAAGCATGACTTTTTAAAAATATTGGCTTATTTTCTTTCTCTCTTTTTTTTTTAAACTTTTGGTAGAGTTTTGGGATTTTCAAATACCTGGATTTTCAGAAATCGGATAAATTTCTCTCTTTCCTCACTCTTAGTTTTTCTTGATTTTCTTTTCCTATTATAGAAGACGGTCAACATGCAGGCCGAAACAAATAAATGTACAAGTAGCATGTAACAGTGCATCAGGATGGTCTTTTGATTTGGGTACACCTATCCTAGACGGACCCAACCCGTGTGTTGAGTCCCCAAAGTCAAATGCACGTGATGCAAACAAACGTACCTACTAGGGATCCTGCATGAGGTTATGTAATTCTAAGTTTAAATCCTGGGTGTATTGTTCTAGACCTGGCTTACCCGAGCGGACAACTCGAGCTGAGGGGGGCAGCGTACCGGGAATACAGAAGCTTCATCGGCTTTGCAACTTGTCCGTACCTCGTTCTAAAATTAGGATATGACTATAACAGAAAAGAAGCCACGCAAAGCGCACGCTTCCCAGAAGATTCAGAAGACTCGAAGAGAAGAGGGTTTCATAACAGTTTATATACAGTTGAATCAATATCAAAGCGGTAAAAAGCGGCATTTAGCACATTAGGCCCAAACATGTATTATCAGACAATCACAAGAAAGCCAAGCATAACATTTATTCTAAGCTCGAATTCTGAACCCTAAACTAGAGATTCTGGGTTCGATCCCCAGCAGAGTCGCCATAACTGTCACACCTCCTTTTTTCCGAGGGGATAGGGAGTTTTTCCAATTTAAGTGACATTATTCGAAATGGGTTTATTTATTTATTCAGAGTCGCCACTTGAAATAATTTATGGTGTCCCAAGTCACCGATTTATTTTAGAATCCCAAATCAAAGAAATTTGACTCTTATTTATGGTCTGCGAACACATAAGATCGGGTAAGGAATTCTGTTAACTCGAGAGAAGGTGTGAAGCACTCACGAGTTCCGTGGTTTTAGCACGGTCGCTCAACTATTAATAATTGGCCTAGTTATCTGATTTAATACATGTTTTAAACCTATATGTGCATTTTTATTCCTTTTAACCGCTTTTAATTATTTATGGAACTTATTTGAACAAGTCGCGATGTCGCAAACTCATTTATTTTTGTACATATTGTGAATCGCATCACGTGAAACGCACCCGCAATTTACAACATGTTTATTTTTATTATTATTCGAAGTTAAAGTCAAGTCGTGTGAAACGCGCACTTGAGTTGAAATTTACGTATCGTGACCATGTCACGGAAACCATACCCATAGTCACGATGATTTATTAATCGCGCCTAAAGCAACTAGCATGTGTTCATGATTTGTTTTTCCTAACGGGTTTGAGATCTGTGTAAGGTCAAGAGCTATGAAAATCAATTGTGGAAAATGGGTCAGTTTTTGCTCTTACTCAATTGGGCCTGACAGAAACTATTTTGGACCAGATAAATTAAATTGGATCGTAGTACAATTGGCCCTTTAAAGCCAATTAATGAGTATGCACAGTTACTAGTTCATCAAGCTACTCCCCTATCAATTAGTCAATTGCAGTAGTACATGTTTTATTAAGCAAAGCCCAACCACCAGGCTCAATCATTATTTTTTTTAAGTCCAAACCTCATTTTCCAATTTCAACTAGCAGACATAGATTTTATCTCCAAAGTTCAAACATTCACTACGTGCCCAAAAATCATATTTTTTATCAATCTTCATGTTAATAATCAAGAAAGTAGCAAAATTTAACAAAGCTAATGAGACCTAACAATTAATACAAAAAAAAAATTTCAATCTTCATGAATCTAAATAAGATCAAATTATATATTCAAGCATAATATCTTAATAAAACAATGATGAGAGAAATGGACCTTTACAAGACTGTTTTGAAGCTCGGACAATGGACAAGGATGTAAATGGAGCCTCGACCAAAATCAACAAATGGAGCTCGAACTCGACGACTCAACTTTGGAGCTATTATTTTTTATACAAAAGGGGATTGTTTCGCTGGGTTTTCGGCTTGTTTTTGTGGTGCTTTTTAGCTTGGTTTCCAGTTGGTTCGGGGTTGGAGTTTAGGTGATGAATTGCTGGATGTTTCGAAAGAAAGCCGAAGAAAGAATGACACGAGTAGAAATTCCATTATCCTAGAAGAAGAAAAATAAATTTCTCTCAATTCCCTCCTCCCTCTTTTTTTTCTCCTTCTCCCCCTATTTGTTTTTCCTCACATTTCTCTTCTATTTATAGAAAAAAATTCGGAATTTTCATATTGTTTTTATTTATTTTTAATTTTTTTAAATTTTTTAATTAAAAAGAATTTCCACTTCCCATTTTTCTTATTTTTTTAAAAAAATAATTCTCCACTTTTCTTTACTTTTATTTTTTAATTTCTCACTTTTTTAAAATTTTAATATATTTAAAATCCACTTTTTTTACTTTTCTTTTTTTATTTTTCACTTATTTTACTTTTTTTTTTATTTCCACTTAATTTTACTTTTATTAAAAAAAAATCAGATACCCTTACTTTTATTTTTTAATTCCAACTTTATTTTACTCTTCATTTTTTTAAATTTCCACATTCTTTTACTTTTATTATTTTAATTTTTCACTTTTTTTTAATTAAACAATTTCTACCTACTTTTACTTTTACTTTTTAATTTTATATTTCTACTTTTACTATTTTTTCTAATTCCCATCCGCAATTGTAAAAAAAATAAAATAATAATAATTAATTTTTATTTATTTTCGGGTTTTTTTAATTCATTTTATTTACAAATAAAGAAAAAACAATAATACTAATATTAATAATAATAATTGACCTTTTAAATTATTATTAATTTTTACCCTATATAAAAAAAATGTAACAAAGCTAAAAAAATATATATTAAATTTCTGAAAATATTTACATAGTTGAAGGTGATAAAAATTCAAATATAGTAAAAAATTAGGTGCTCACATACTACCTTCTTGAAGGTTGACGTCGGCAGAGATTTGATGAATAAATTAGCCATATTAATTCCAATGAATATGTTGCACCTTGAAAATCCTCGATATCACGTTATCATGCTTATAGTTATAGCAAGATACATATTTGCACCAATTGCACTTAGGATTGTATATGCTTTAAGCCAATTGAATCCTTCAGGGATTGTTATATAAGTCATATAATAGACTTTAGATGCATATCAAGTTTTCATGTCATGATAGACATCTAAGATAGATAAAAGTGATTGCACACACCATTGATTTTATACTTTCAAATGTTTGAACTAGAAGTCCAAAACTATACGACTTTCATATGAAATAAATTCTATTCGAATTCTGTCCCTTTCATTTGGCCAATACTTTTATGTCTGTACTCAACAGACTTAAGATCCCCATATATACTTAACGCTATCATAGATGTCGTCGACGAATATTTTATATCGGTTCCAATATTTTTTCATAAAGACATAACATAGAGATCTCTTCTTTCATTTCAGGTACCTAAACCTCTTTTGAGGGTTTATAAAATGTTAAATCATGTACTAGTCTAGAGCACTTGCCTCTTATTATGATCTTTTTGATCTTTTGCTCCTATTCTTTATCAAAAAATTTATTTGAAACCGATTTGTCTATACGCTTTAAGCGTACCATAGACTTCTATGACTCATTCTAATAGAAGCATGTGTAGTGAGAATATAGTTACTTTCTTTGGGTCAGCAAATGCGTCTGGCATGCTTTGCAATATATTGCAGATGAATTATCTTTTTATGAACTTCAAATTCATATTATCTTATTCAACGATCTAGATGTACAAACGATAATTCATTCCGTAACTTTTTCTCAACTGTTTATCATGTCTCCCCCTCATGTTAGAAAAACTAACTTGCTTTCTCAACTTTGAAAATCCATCTTCGTGTGTTATGGTGTTAATCAAAAAAATATACCGCACAACAGTAATAATAAGATGGAATTATTTAGTTCATGACCCCAAACCATTTGTGAGGGGAGAATATAATATACTTTCGTATATAATCTATATCAGTTTGATATAGAAAACTTTGTTATCATAAAAAATAGTTTAACTATTAAGTGGAGGCACTCAATAAATTATTTTGCTAAACCAGTTGTAATGTAAACCAACTTATCAAGATGAACTATCTTGAATAGAAAATATGGAAATTATGCTCGAAATTAAATTATTGAGCAAGTTACCTCGCAAACATCAGGTTGCGGATTAATAATAATCGCGCATATAACCATCTCATAGATGCATCTTATGTGGCATACATGGCAGGTGAATGGACCCATATTCACTTTTTATATTTTCAGTATTCATAGGATTCAATCCCAATTTAGTTGGTCTATTAATTAATGAGAACAAGCAACATAAGAGAATCTGTAAAGAACTTTCTAGTTCTTTAATATTTACTCATGTGAATTCTCTTTTATTTTTGCGCATCATATTTAAATTGATATGGCTAAACTAGTTATGTCAACTGGATAAATTATCAATATTGTTAAACTTTAGGTTTACACCATGACATGTGCTATTATCAATAAACTCCAAGTTTATTACGATATGGGTTTTTATATCAATAAACATCTAGTTTACTGCATCATGTAATTTTACCATATTATTTATTTGTGTAGTACAAATCAGGCAATAAAGCGGGTAGTTTTCATATGCATATTACCCCGCTACAGTTGTAGTAATATAAAGATATTAAATCTTCTGATTATTTATAGTCTCAATATAACCATCCGCTTTCGCGAATACTTTAGAAACTCAATAAGTTATTTGAGACTTACTACAACACAATCCCTTATTGATAATTAATTTTATTCCTCCAAAATAGTAATAATTGTCTATTCCAGAGCTCTCAATTAATTTGGTACTACCACATGCTCATCAACATCCATATGGCGAATATCTCTTTTAAAGAGAAAGTTATACCATTATGGTCATGGTCAAAATTATATGCAAGATTTATTTCTTGCATCACTATTATCCTTTAATAATTACATTACCAATATATTTTGGCGTAGAATAGGTACGTGACCAATGACCATTCATGCCATAATAATGATATTATTTTCTTACATCATCTCAAACCTCCTTCTAGAGGTGTGTGGTATATTCACTACCACGTTCATATTCTTTCAAGAATAAATATGTATTCATAAATCACATGCTGTCACATTCATAACATGAATGGACCATAATCATCTATATGTGCTTTACAAAATCTCATGTCAAATCGATGACAAATATTACTTTCACAGAGTGAAAGATTATTTTAAGAATCCTTATTATTCTCATTAACACAATGATGACGATTATAATTTCGTTTATTGCCACGTCCACGTCCATTGGTACTTTCACGTAATAATTTTGTTCTCTTTCAGACTTATTACATACTGCTATCACATTCTCTTAAGGGAACGAGAATAAAACAAATTCAATGGGACGTGTTTTCACTTCTTATGCTCAAAATCATACTTGAATTTGATCATGGCAAGACATAAAAATTTTATCACTTCGGATGGTTATAATTTCTTACAAACTTTATTGGAGTTACAATCAAAATTTATTGTCTTTGCTTATATTTAAAATCAAATTATAGAATTTCAAGAATTTAAAAGAGAAAAATAAAGTAAAATACTTACCTTAAATCCAGAATTTATTCCTCGTGGAATCATGGAACAATTGACAATTATTATACTCAATGTTATGTATAAGTTAGAGCACAATGCACGTATCCCAGAGCCTCTACTCAATTGGTTGGAGTCTCGTGTTAATAACGTATTATAAAATAATAAAAGAAGAAGAAGAAAAAGAAGATTGTAGAGAAAAGTAGGGAAAGAGAATTCTTATTTATTTGAGATGAATTACAATGGAATAGAACCATCTATTTATAGGAAAAAAGTGACTTAGTATGCGTTTGGACATAAGAATTGTAAAATTCCAAAAAATGGTGAAAAAAGTTTTCAAGTGAAAATGATATTTGAAATTTAGAGTTATGTTTGGACATAAATTTCAGTTTGGGTTGTTTTTGAAGTTTTGTGAGTGATTTGAGTGAAAATTTTGAAAAATAGTTTTTTGCAGTTTTTCAAATTTTCAAAATTTCCAAAATGTATCTTCAAGTGAAAATTGAAAATTTTATGAACAAACGCTGATTTCGAAAAAAAGTGAATTTTCTTTTTGGAAAAATCTTCCATCAAATTTTATGTCCAAACTGGCACTTAGTAACAAATTCTAAAATCTCTCTAAAATATAGACATTCACCTTAAATATAATTCTATTTATAATATTTTAAGTCCAATTTTTCGTATTTGTCCATAGGGGGAATTAAACCACTTGTTCTGAGTGATAGATTGATAGTTGAACCACTCAAGTAGTTACGTTAGATAAAAAAGTTAATAAAATGGAAATAAAATTAAAACTTGTGAGCAAAGTGCAAACTCTAGTATAGTTGTACCATAAGTGACAGCTATATCTAAACCATAACATATTTTGATTGATTGGCGATGTAATAATATAAAAAATAATCAAATACTTATGCATCAAATTTCTATATGCTAGGGTATTTTTTTTATAGACTAGTTATTGTTATCTACGTTATCATTCCTTTAAAAACTGAAATTGCTTAGCTGGATCGTTGTCTTATGAATAATATAGTAAAAACTTCACATAAATTTCAAAGTGATTTCAAACCGTAACTATTTTCAGTCAATCTGAAACTTACGAAGGATAATTTTGAGTTACAGACGCAATCCTATCGTTGTTCAAATTTAAGACTGTTGGTTCCAAAATTGTAAATTCCGTAACAATAACTCCTCAAAAGTACAAAACAAAAAAGACACGTTGGACTGATACAAAAAAGTGAAGAAACATTGCACACTTAACCTTGATACCAAATAATATAGTCATGGAAAAATATAGTAGTATATGTAATCTTCTCAGTTTTAGCATATGGCTATTGAATGGTGAGAATCTTTTTATGGAATGTGATCAGTAACTTTTTCATTTTAAACAATAATATCATTTTTTTCCTTATTAGAGAAAAAGATTATTGCAAAAGATTCACTTTCCTTTCGTCGTTCAAATTTTAGACAGTAGGTTCATATTTGTAAAATTCCATAATACTCCCTTCAAAATTTAAAAACAAAAAAGACACGTCAGATTGACACATGAAAGATTGCACACTTAACTTTGATACCAAATATAGACATGGAAAATATATATATAATCTCTTTAGTATTTAGAATATAGCTTGGAATGGTGAGAATCTTTTATGATATGCAATTAGTAAATTTTCCATTTTTAAGCATATTTTATTTTTTTTCCTTTTTGGAGAAAAAAAATTATTGCAAAAAGATTCACAAAATATACAGGTAAGTCAACAGTCAAGGGAATAGTTAGTTGAATTTAGTCGGTCAACTAATAAGTTATCAAGCCAAAAAATTCGAGACTTTGTTTCCCCTAGAAATGTATATAAAAAAGCACAAAGAAAAAATACCAGTAGGACAATTTTCCCCCACTTCATAGAGCAGAAAAAAGAATCTCAAAAGACCATACATTTGTTCTTGTCCTTGAAAGTTGAACCACTTTCCACTTTCCCCTTTCCTCCTCCTCCTCTTCTTCTTCTTCTTCTGCAACATAGAAAGATGTCTGAAAATCATCCTCATGTTCTCATCTTCCCTTATCCAGCACAAGGCCATATGCTACCCCTTTTAGACTTTACTCATCAGCTATTCATTCGTGATATAGCTATTACTATTTTGGTCACACCCAAAAATCTTCCTATTTTAAACCCACTTCTCTCTAGGCACCCATCAATTAATACTCTTATTTTGCCTTTCCCTTCACACCCTTCAATTCCCGACGGCGTTGAGAACGTCAAGGATCTTCCCGCCGATGGGTTCCGTTCTATGATGTATACTCTTGGTAAACTTCAAGATCCCATCTTGGACTGGTTCAACAACCACCCTTCGCCGCCGTCGGCCATAATTTCCGATATGTTTTTGGGGTTCACTCACGAAATTGCTACCCAGCTCGGTATTCGCCGGTACGTATTCTCCACCTCCGGCGCGTTGGCTTTATCAGTTGTTTATTCACTGTGGAGTGAAATGCCCCAAAGGAAAAATACCAACGATGAGAACGAGATTTTTGAACTCCCTAATATTCCGAATTGCCCAAAATTCCCTTGGTGGCAGTTATCTCCTATTTTTCGCAGCTATGTTAAAGGAGACCCAAATTCAGAATTCATTAGAGAAAGTTATCTTGCTGATATAGCGAGTCACGGACTCGTTGTCAACACGTTCACGGAGTTGGAAAGTGAGTATTTAGATCATCTGATGAAAGATTTGGGCCACGACAGGGTTTGGGCTGTGGGTCCAGTACTGCCTCCAGGCGAGGAAAATGATACCAATAATTCTGGTTCATCCAACAGAGGTGGTTCGAGCTCTGCTTTGGCTAGTGAAATATTAGCATGGCTCGACACGTGTGAAGATAACTCGGTTGTGTACGTTTGTTTTGGTAGTCAAGCTGTGTTAACAAACAAGCAAATGGAGGAGTTGGCAATTGCGTTGGAGAAAAGTGGTGTCAAGTTCATTTGGTCAGCTAAAAGGGCCACAAAAGGACACGTGTCGAACAATTACGGCGTGATTCCATCTTGGTTTGAGGAAAAAGTGGCTGGAAGGGGTTTGGTGATAAGAGATTGGGCCCCTCAAGTTTTGATCCTAAGGCACCGAGTCCTGGCTGCGTTCTTGACTCATTGCGGTTGGAACTCGACGCTCGAAGGCTTAGTTGCGGGTGTACCAATGTTAACGTGGCCAATGGGTGCTGACCAATTTGCAAATGCGAACCTTTTAGTGGACGAGCATAAGGTAGCAACTAGAGCTTGTGAAGGTGCAAAAACGATACCGAATTCGGATGAGTTGGCTAAGTTATTAGCAGAAGCTGTGCAAGGGAAAGGAGTTGAGCGAAGGGCACGAGCGTCGGAGCTGCGAAAAGCTGCATTGAATGGGATTAAAGAAAGTGGGAACTCATTTAAGGATTTGGAAACGTTCGTAAAGCATTTAAGGGAGGAGGCTACAAAAATCAAAAGGTAAAACAAACTTTTCGGCCTTGTCATGTCGATAGGCAAATAAAAATCCAAAAAGTTTGGTGCTTCACAACCCCACCATTTGAATCATCTTTAACCATGCCAATATGTAAGCATAGATTATCGATTAGATAAATTATAATGATATAGAGCCTATTTGACATAGATAAATATAAGTGTTGGAAAGTGTGTCTAAATGTTGAAATAAGTTGTTATGTATTGACTTCTTTGCATAAGTAGTTATTTATTGAATGGAAGTATTGAGCAGGCGTTTGGACATAAGAATTATAATATTTGGAAAAATGGTGGAAAATTTTTTAAAATGAAAATGCTATTTGAAATTTAGAGTTGTGTTTGGACATAAATTTCAATTTGGGTTGTTTTTGAAGTTTTGTGAGTGATTTGAGTGAAAATTTTGAAAAATAGCTTTTTGCAGTTTTTCAAAATTTTGAAAGTTTTCAAAATGTATCTTCAAATAAAATTGAAAATTTTATGAACAAACGCTGATTTTGAAAAAAAGTAATTTTTTTTAAAAAAAATCTTTCATTAAATTTTATGTCCAAACGGGCTCTAAATCTAATGTACTTAATAAGCAGTCAAAAAATTTCTTTAAACGACTAAATTGCTTATAAAGCTATTTACAAAAAATAAATAAATAATTAAATAAAAGATAGATGGACAAACGTTGAAAATGGAATGATAAAAAAATATAGGAGTGTTATTTTGGACATAAAATAATAAAAACATTGATCAAACTAACAATTCTTATAAGCTGTTAAGCTTTTTATTTATAAGCATTTTATATTTTTCAAATCCCTATAGAAGTCCAAAAGTTATGGTAAAGTTGCCCAAACTACCCTCATAGCGAATAGTGATCAACTTTACCTATTTTTCCTTGGTTATATCATTATCTCGGGTACTAGAAATATTTGGTCCCCTTATTACTTTCCATTAGAGTTGTGCATCTTCAATGACATACGTCTTACTTTCATATTACTATTTACTAGTATAATTTACTCTTCATCGTTGTCTTTTATTTTGAATGACGGGGATGGTCAAGGAAAAATTATTTATTTAATGAGTTAGAAAAATCATTGCAAAGTTAGTATAACATCTTGGCGGTGGTCGGAGAGTTGGTAGAGGCTGATCATAGACTGCTTACTTTATTGGGGATCTAGCAGAATAATCTTATTAGCTGACCTGATATTTCCGGGGTTTAAATTATAAATAAGACAGAATAATTTTAACCGGTTGTACTAAGTTATTTATTTTATGTTGTATGTTGTTAAATTTGGCTTACTATTGACAGTTACTTGTTGTAATACATCACCTTAACCTAATGATGTATAATTGAAAAATATACATACACTGAGTTGCATTGGAATTAACTCGATGTGTGTACTAATTCAAGTTTTGTCTCTCAAGGTGTTAAATTGAGAGTAGTAATTATCTATAGAAAATAGAAGGCGGGGAAGGACATCTGAAGAGAAATGTCAATGCTTTCAGCAATTAATTTTACATGCACACTTCACACGAAGTTCACAATAATGTAAGTACTACATACTAACCAATAAAAATGAAGTCTTAAAAGCAATTAATTCCGTCCAAAGTAAGCTAGTATAGCTTCTGACAGTTAAGTTCGAAGGCCGCAATTTTGGGAGGATACGAAGAAAGCTAGAGTCTATCTCATTATTGGATTTGATGAATTTCTCATACCTTGAGCGGACAAGCTAATGAGATCAGAATGAGTTAATAAGGTGGTAAGTTACCAATTCGATGAGGTCATGGGTAAACCATCTGCTAAATTTGTTACTGAGGAACTGATGATGAAGAATGACTTGGTAAAATTGGCATGAACAAGTTTTGACCTTATCTTTTCTGTTATTTTATTAATTCTAACACCTCTTCACCACCTATACCCTATGCCCATTTACAATTTGAATAGAAGAAAATGGCTTTGTAAAAATTTATGATGTGTTACTTTCAGTTCTATTATGTATACAAAGGAAAAATAAAAAAAAAATTACAAAAACAATTATAAACAACAACAACAATAACCCAGTAAAATCTCACTAATGGGGTTTGGAGAGGGTAGTGTGTACGCAGACCTTACTCCTACCCCCAAAGGAGTAGAGAGGTTGTTTCCGAAAGACTCTTGGCTCAAGAAAACATAAAGACAAAAGGACAAAAAGAGACAATATTAGTATCACCACAGCAATCATAGGAAAAATAGAAACACCATGAAATGCAGAAGAAAGATGCAAAGCAAAAGCGATAGCTAGTAAATAGGGCATGTACTGAAAAGTAAAGTAGTAAAACACAATATTGTCACTAGCTATCTTAGACAAAAACCCTACCTGGCTAGTCCCACAATGGTACGAAGTAAGTCAAGACTCAACTACATCCTAACCTACAACTCTAATACTCGACCTCCACATCTTACTATCAAGTGTCATGTCCTCAGAAATCTAGAGCCTCGCCATATCCTGTCTGATCACCTCTCCCTAATACTTCTTAGGCCGCCCTCTACCTCTTCTCGTGCTCTCCACAACTAGCCGCTCACACCTCCGTACCGGAGCATCTAGGCTTCTCCTTTGAATATGTCTGAACCATCTAAGCCTCGCTTCCCGCATCTTGTCATCAATGGGAGCCACATGCACCTTCTCCCGAATAATATCATTCATAATCTTATCTATCCTAGTGTGTCCCCACATCCACCGCAACATCCTTATTTCTGCTACTTTTATCTTCTGGATATGTGAGTTCTTAACGGGCTAATACTCAGCCCCATACATTATGGCCGGTCTAACCACCGCTTTATAGAACTTACCTTTGAGTATTGGTGGCACTTTCTTGTCACACAGGACTCCAGATGCTAACCTCCACTTCATCCATCCTACCCCAATACGGTGTGTGACATCCTCGTCGATCTCCCCTCCCCCTGGATAACCGAACCAAGTTACTTGAAGCTGCCTCTACTCGGGAAGACCTGTGATTCAAGCCTCATATCCACGCCCACTTCCCCCGGCTCAGCGCTGAACTTACACTCCAGGTATTCCGTCTTCGCCCTGCTCAGCTTGAAACCCTTAGAATCAAGAGCCTGTCTCCAAACCTCCAGCTTCTCGTTAACAGCGGCTCACAACTCATCAATCAGAACTATGTCATCGGCGAATAGTATGCACCATGGCACCTCCCCTTGAATATGGTGTGTTAACGAGTCGATCACCAGGGCGAATAAGAATGGACTGAGCGCATAACCTTGGTGTAACCCCATTACAACCGGAAATGCTCAGAGTCGCCTCCTACTGTCCTAACCCGAGTCTTATCCCCATCATACATGTCCTTAATCGCCATAATGTAGGGAATCGACACACCTTTTGCCTCCAGGCATCTCCAGAGAACTTCTCTAGGAACCTTGTCATATGCTTTAATCCTTTTTCCTCTCTTTGTACAGTTCCACCAACCTCCTAACAAGGTGTATAGCTTCTGTAGTCGAACGACCCGGCATGAACTCGAACTGGTTGTCGGATACAGACACTGTCATCCTCACCTTCGCTTCAACCACCCTCTCCCACACTTTCATGGTATGACTCAGTAATTTGATACCCCTATAATTGTTACAATTCTGGATATCACCTTTGTTCTTATACAATGGGACCACCGTACTCCACCTACACTCATCCGGCATCTTTTTCGCCTTATAAATAACATTAAACAACCTAGTTAACAACTCCAAACCTGCTCTCCCCACACACTTCCAAAATTTCACCGGAATCTCGTCTGGCCCGGTCGCTCTGCCCCTACTCATCTTACGCATATTCCCACGACCTCTCAACCTCGATACGCCTGCAGTACCCAAAGTCACGGTGACTCTCGGAATGCTCCAATTCGCCTAGCACAATATCCCGATCCCCTTCTTCATTCAGAAGTTTATGAAAGTAAGTCTGCCATCTCCTCTTAATATCGGCATCTTCCATCAATACTCTACCATCTTCATCCTTGATGCATCTCACTTGGTCCAAATCCCGAGCCTTCCTCTCTCTCAACTTGGCCAGCAGGAATAACTTCTTCTTCCCGCCTTTTTTACCCAGTTTCTCGTACATACGACCATAAGCCGCAGTCTTAGCCTCCGTGACCGCCAGCTTAGCCTCCTTCCTAGCTGTCTTATACCTCTCCATGCACGCTCGCCTCTCCTCCTCATCTATGCTCCCCACTAACTTTAGGTACGCCGCCTTCTTCGCTTCTACTTTACCTTGGACCACTTCATTCCACCACCAGTCTCCTTTGTGCCCACTAGAGACGCCCGCCGAGACTCCCAACACCTCTCTCGCAGCCTCCCTAATACAGTCTGCTGTCGCTGACCACAAAGTGCTCGTGTCACTACTGCTCCTCCAAGCTCCCATAGCCGACAACCGCCCCTCCAACTCTTGGGCTTTATCCTTAGTTAAGCTCCCCACCTGATTCTCGGTCTTCCTCGAGTAGACATTTTCTTCCTCTTTAACATAATACCAACGTCCATCACCAAGAGCCTATGCTGCGTCACGAGTATCTCACCCGGAATCACCTTGCAATCCTTGCACAGTCCTCTGTCACCCCTCCTGAGGAGGAGATAGTCAATTTGAGTCTTCGCCACCGCATTTTGAAAAGTAATCAAATGCCCCTCCCTCTTCGGAAAGCTAGAGTTCGCAATCACCAACCCAAAAGCCTTAGCGAAGTCCAACAGCGATGTACCTCATCCGTTCCACTCCCCAAAATCGAAGCCTCTATGCACCTTGCCATAACCACCTGCAGTCGACCCAATATGCCCATTGAAATCCCCTCATATGAATAGCTTCTCAGTAGGCGGAACCTGGCACACAATCTCATCTAACCCCTCCCAGAAGCGCCGTTTAACCTCCTCATCTAGGCCCACATGCGGCGCATAGGCGCTATCGACGTTTAAGG
Organism: Nicotiana tomentosiformis; assembly: GCF_000390325.3. Taxonomy (NCBI): domain Eukaryota; kingdom Viridiplantae; phylum Streptophyta; class Magnoliopsida; order Solanales; family Solanaceae; genus Nicotiana; species Nicotiana tomentosiformis. Next base: position 124,505,805 of record NC_090814.1, on the reverse strand, counting down.
TGCACTCTCCAACCACCAACTTAACAACCATCAATCTATCATTCACTCGTCTAACCTCGACCATAGACTCTCTAAGTTCCTTATCCACCAAGATGCCCACTCCATTCTTACCTTTCTGGACTCCTGAGTACCAAAGTTTATACCCGTCTGCGTCCTTCGCCCTCGACCCTACCCACCTAGTCTCCTGGACACACGCTATATTGACCCTCCTCTTCTGGAGGATCTTCGCCAACTCTATAGACTTACCCGTCAATGTACCTATGTTCCATGGCCCAATTCTCAACCTACAGACACCCTTGTTCCCTTTACCTTCATTGCCTCCCGCCCTACCCCCTAACCCCTGCCCTACCTCCTTCCTTACCCGTTTCCCCCGAGGACATGACCTCACTCGACCATCCCAGACCACAGCCACTATACCTACGGCAGAGTAAGGGGAGTCACTATCACACACTAGGCAACAGACCAAACCAGAAGAAGACAAGTTGTAACTACACGCACACTAATACGGTGAATCAACTAATACGAACTAAGATGACATCAATTTAACTAACACAACAAAGGAAAACAGGAAAACGGGAGGTACCAACTCACGCGAGTCCAATATTAACAAATAGCAAATTCTAAGCAAGAACAATAGAACCTGAAGTCACAATGAGTGCCGAGAAAGGTGTTGTCCACAGAAGCTATGTTTTGGAAGTTCCCGCCCGCTTCGCCCGAGGCTCGCTAGAAAATTATCTCAGCCTCCGCCGTCGCCAGGCTAGGTCAGTGCGCCAGAAAATAGGGGGCGGGGGTGAAAAAGACGAGGTATAGGGGAGAGAAACAAGGGAGAAGAAGAAAAGGGAAATATAAAGGGGGGGGGGAGGGCAGATCTGGAAAGCAAAAGGAGGGGAGAAGAAGACAAGAAAGAAAGGGAAGTAACGGGGAAGAAGAAGAAGAAAGCATGAGAGAGAAATAGAGGAAAAGAAGACAGGGGATGGGGTGGGGTGGGGGTCTTACCTGGTCCGGTAGTCGCCGTAGGTTCGGTGATAGGGATGATGGAGCGATCGGAGAAAGACGTTAGAGAGAGACGTTAAAGTTGGAAAGTCGAATGGTTTGAAAAAAATAATTATAAAACTAAATATAAATATGTGTAAAAGATTACAAAGCTATTTGTCTTTCCCCACTTTTACATACCGCACAAGGATTATCAATTCTTGGCCCTTTTAGTAGCCAGTGTTTGGGCTGCCTCACTTCTTAGACAAAAGCCTATTAGTGTAGTACTTTTATTTTTACAAAAATATTATTTGGGCCCAATTGTATAGTATCTGGCCCAGTCCAAAGGTGTAAACAACTACTTCCTCCGTTTCAATTGTAAAAATTACACGGGGCGTCCTATTTGGTCGCCCCCATTTAACTTATACCCACTTTTTAAATAATTTCAGGCCTCTTTCTCCTCCTTCTCTTTCTTCGTTTTCTTCTTCTCCTCCTACTCCTACTCCTCCTTCTCCCCCTTCTTCTTCTTCTTCTTCGGGTGATAATAATTTTATATGGTGGTTGTGAACATATTTTAATGTAGTTTATAATTTTTTACAATGGTGAGCTATTATGACGCTTTATTTTTTACTATTGCTTAGGGTTTCTTCTTCTTCATTTTCTTAATTGCAAAATGGGTTCATTAGATTTATTGTTATTTTGACAAATTGATGATTGGAGTTTGTTCGTGATGATATTTGGAGGTTATGTTTCAAATTTGAGCTCATTTGGAGTAGATTTAGGTATTAAATCGTATATTGAATTTTTATAATTCGAAGAACAAATTTCTGTTTCTAGGCAATTTGCACTTCAGGCCTATTTGGCCTTAAGTGCATAAAAACGTTGGTTGCACTACAGACCTTTTGGCCTTAAGTGCATCTGAAGTGCAATTTTTCACTTTAGACTTATTGGCCTTAAGTGTAGCAAAACGTTTGTGGCACTTCAGACATTTTGCCCTTAAGTGTATCTGAAGTACAATTTTTCACTTCAAACTTATTGGCCTTAAGTGTAGCAAAACGTTTGTTGCACTTCAGACCTTTTGGCCTTAAGTGCATCTGAAGTGCAATTTTTCACTTCAGACTTATTGGCCTTAAGTGCATGAAACCATCGGTTACACTTCATACCTATTTGGCCTTAAGTGCATGTGAAGTGCAAATTTTCACTTCAAACTTATTGGCCTTAAGTGAATGAAAATATTTGTTGCACTTTAGACTTTTTGCTCTTAAGTGCATCTGAAGTGCAATTTTTCACTTCATACTTATTGGCCTTAAGTGCATCTGAAGTGCAATTTTTCACTTCAAACTTATTAGCCTTAAGTGCATGAAACCATTGGTTACACTTCAGGCCTATTTGGCCTTAAGTGCATTTGAAGTGCAAATTTTTTATTTTAGACTAATTTTTTTTAACTTCAGACCCGATAAGTCTGAAGTTGATTGTAAAGTGGGTACGCTTGCAAACATTTTTGCAAAGTGGGTATAGGTTCAATTGTGACCCCAAAATCGGGTATAGATGCAAAATTCCCGTATCAATTTATGTGAAATTATTTTTTTATTAGTCTGTGCCAAAAAGAATGATTACATTCCTAATAAGGAAACTTTCCAATTTTCGGATTACATTAATGCCCTTACCATCTTCTCTTTTGAAGCACTAACTCTAAAAGTAACTAACTTTTGCATTTTTTGTTATGCTGAATAGTCAACATTTTTATACTTACAATTTCAAACCTCTTCCATGTCGGATTTGGCTTTTCTCTCAATCTTTCTTTTCTAACTTTTTCCTTATTCTTTTTTTTATCCTCACATTGCTTTTTCTCTTATTCTTCTTTGTTGACTTTTTCCCTTTTTTTTCTTTCTTATCCTCACATTTTTTGTTGCGATACCCATTTATTTTTATCCGAATTTGGTTAATTGCAAGCCATTTGTAATTTTTTTTAATTACTCCATTACACCAAAGTCATTAGATAACTAACGGCAAACACTCGCATATGATCCAAATCGTATAGCGGTGAACAACACCAATAAACTTTCAGAAATAGACGATTGCTTTAAAATTTGTTGTAGTCTTCAATTATAGAGGTCAAAATACAATCTTATTCCCAACAAAATGATTTTAATATTTCAAGACAAAATAAGCAACCCTAATGGGATTTTAATTTCTTTATCACAAGTCCTCTAGCTCAAGTGTTCCAATATGTCATAAAATTCCTTATAAATGCATGAGTCTTGACCATTTGGGGATTACAGAATTCCCACAAACATAAACTTATAAATGCACTAGACTTCCCACAAACATAAACTTAACATTTGCAGCTTCTCAAAAAAGCACGAGACTTTACAAGGAGAGAAACTATACAAAACCTACATATCAAACGTTCTGAGCTTCTTTAAATACATAGCCTTTACAAGAGAGGATTCCATAGAAACTACAGACTTGATGTTCATAACTTCTTTAAATACACAAGTCTATGCAAAAAGAGAGGTTATACAAAAACTACATGATGGTTAAGTTTACAAAATATCACATTTGAAGTAGAGCTACAGCTTCATTGACTACGCCAACGTCACAACGAACTTGAATAGGAAGATTTCCTTCTCGTTCTAATCTATCCCTTTTCATATCTTTCAGCACCTCAGCCATGCAAGACTGTAGAGTGAGAAACACATATTTGAGTTGGTGAACTTCCATCTCATTAAAAGATTTTTCAACTGCATTTATTAAGTCATCAATAGTTGAAGGAGTCATTTGTTACTGAAGTGATTGAATAGCTCTGAAGAATCCAAGGTTTAAAACATTTAGATCTGGACTATTAGGAGGTTGAAAGCATAACCTAATATCAAAACCATCCTGTTTGGCAGCTTCATTAAATTCTACGTCGTTGACGCTAAGATGCGGTCTTGCGTTATCTTGTTGGATAAAAATAGGAGCATTTGCATGTGGAAGTGGCCATTTTGATCGAATCGCTGGGAGAACCTTTTCAATTAAACAACTCCTAGTGACATCTTTAGTGACAGATAAAATAGGCTTTGTTTCCAAAGTTCCAGCCACTCGGATTTTGCTACTCCTTTTAGCTGGTTCCTTGACAACAAAAGGAAAGATTCATATTTTCCCTGAAAACAACTCTACTCCATCTTCATCAAACCTAGGGCGTGATACAACATCCATAAACATAACTTTCATTATAAAATTCTATTACGGCCATAAACATAACTTTCATTATAAAATTCTTACTTTGGCAAAACCTATAAGGGTTTGGTTCTTGTTCTTCGGGGAGAAGATAATACCTTTCCCTTTTTTTTGGCTAGAAAGAACCATTTTTCATCAATATGGACATAGTTAAACATGTCTAAAAATATAGGATTCGAATGAAGTGTACTTGATTCAATCATTGACAAACAGAATTCAAGCCTTGCTTTTTTGTTGTTCTCTGTCAAATGTGGTTTTATGGCATTGGTGTATGCCCTTATATCTCCTTCTTTGAAGCGCCGAAACATAGTTGATGCTGACATATCCACAGCACAAGCCAAAGATCCAATATTTGTTCGACGACCAAGAGGCACCTCCTTGACCATATCATTGTCGATTTCAAATCGTTTCCTACCAACTCTACCTGCAAGATTTGTAGATACATCTAACTGAGTACCATTATGAACACATTATTTTGTTTGTACCCAAATTCGTTGTACAATGCTTTTTGAAGCATGAAACAGAACATTAGCTCGTTTTAAAGACCCGTAATTAACAGACCCACTTTTGCTTTCCTTTAAAAGGAATTCCGCAATAGCTTGACGTTCCTCAATATTTAGTCGTTTCTTACTCCTAATTGAATCTGATTGACTCATCTATTTACATTAACTACAAACATAAAAGGTACAGAAAAACAGTGAAAGCAGAAAGAATATTCAACATCTCTGTACAAATACAAAAGCTCTTCACAAATTTAAAATTTAGTGTTGCCGCAAATAGAAGAGAGAAATATTTACCGCTCAACTATTACTAATTCAGAGATAGCGCCAAATTTCATTAAGTAAATATTTTGAAAAGAAAAACCTTCAGATCTCATTACAAACTTAGTAATATAGGAATAAAATAAATTTCAAATGAAGTTAGTTTAATATACCTGGGTTATTGAGAAATCCATAGGAAATGTTCTCAACAACTTGAATCTTGGTTCCTAGAGAGAGAATTCAACGAAGACTTTCTATTCAATTGGGTCTCCAATTTCTTTAATTATTGATATAGTATATGGTTGATAAGCATAAGTAATTGAAAGGAAATTGGGAGATTTGGACACGGTAATTGACAGGTTGTCATATGCAGTGAGGAGATGGACTTGTCAGATTTGTTTGACTTTCTATTCTTTAGAAGGTGGGTTGCTCTGATAGTAAGCACCCTCCATTTCCAACCAAGAAGTTGTGAGTTCGAGTCACCCCAAGAGCAAGGTGGAGAGTTCTTGGAGGGAAGGATGCCGAGGGTCTATTGAAAACAGCCTTTCTACCCTAGGGTAGGGGTAAGGTCTGCGTACACACTACCCTCCCCAAATCCCACTAGTGGGATTATACTGGGTTGTTGTTGTTTGTTGTTGTCTATTCTTTAGAAGAGCTTTTCGTTGAATATTAATAGTGGGCCCTTAAGGGTATTATTGTAACTTGCTACATTTTTAGCTTACATGGCAAAAGTCTTCCCTCATTTATTAAACTCCGTGCCCGTCAAATTGGTTCATATAAATTGAAACTCATGGAGTATAATAGATATATACACTTTAGAATTTTCTAGAAAGGAAGACATTATGAAATAATAAGAAAAAAATCTCTCTTTTCCCTCTCGATTTAGGGTTTCTTTGCTTTAATTTCTCTCAATTGACTCTAATAATGGAGTCTAACATGGTATCAGAGCTTTGCAATCGATCCGTCTTGCTCAGAGCTTTCGTTCGATGGTAACCGTCGAGTTTGATTTAGTGGTTTTGATTCGGAACGGAGATGTTCAGTCGGTACGATTTGGGGACTTCTTCGAGGTTTTCTTTTGTTTCTGCTCTTAGAAGACCTTAACTTCTTCAGGTGTAAGAAGGAGGGTAAAAACTCTGTCTTTGATCTGCATAGCAACATCTAAGTGTGATTTGGGTTTCTTATGTTCACTCTCGTGTGTGATGTAGTGATATCTGTATTATATTGTTCATCTGCGACTTGTTACTTTGCAAAATTGTTATTACATTTGAATATGGGGAGTCTTTCGTCTACTACTGATGGATTTGTTGAGTTCACTTTGGACTCATCTCACCCTTTCTATGTGCATCCATTTGATAGCCCTGGTAGTCAATTGGTTGTTATCCCTTTCAATAGGACTGGCTTTGTTCACTGACGTAGTAGAATACTCACTTTATTGTATGCTAAAAACAAACTAGGGTTAGATACTGGTAAAGTTTCATAACCTCCACCTAATTTTCCCTATTACCCTTTCTGGGAGCAATGTAATGATATGGTAAACGCTTGGATTACCAATTCATTAACTAGAGAGATAGCAGTGAGTGTTATGTGTCTCAACATTGCTAGGAAAGTGTGGAGTGATATAAATGAAAGATTTGGGCAATCTAATGGATCCAAATACATTCAAATCCAAAGGGAAATCAGTTCTACCTCACAAGGGTCTTCTGATATTGCCACCTATTTGACTAGAATAAGGGCCCTCTATGATGAATTGGATTTTGCCTATGTTGGTCCTACATGTTCTAGTAGGGCCTTACCCAAGTTTATTGAAGATCAATACCTCTTTCAATTCCTAAGTAGATTAAATGAGTCATACTCCACTGTGAAGAATAGTATCATGCTCATGTCTACACTCCCATCTGTTAATAAACCAAATTCTCTGCTCCAATATGATAAGAGTCAAAAGTAGAATCAGCCTCAAACCTTGGGTTTTTCTGTTAATTTAGCATCATTCTCTGCTACTCTATCTAATTCCAACCATCCAGTCAATCACCAACAAAATGCAAGATCTTTTAATCTAATGATCAACTTTATGTAACGACCTGGCCGGTCGTTTTGACTATTGCAATCTCGTTCCCCCATTTACTGCTCAAATTGTGAATTACAGTTGTTATTTGGCTTGCCGGAGTAATTGGTTTGGGTTCGGTGAGGTTTTGAAATGATTTGGAGCGCTTAGTTCCAAGGTTTAGAATTTAAGTTGAAAAGATTGACCGGATGTTAACTTATGTGTAACGACCCCGGAGAAATTTTGCTAAGGAAATTAAATTTTGGTGGTGCCGATGTAGATCAATTAGTACAAAGATTATAGGGCTCAGACTTTTTGGTTTGAACAATGCACCGATGTGTAAAGAAAATTTTTTTCGGAAATTGGTCATTTCTGCGACCAATATGCAGTCGCAGAATCACTCTGCGGACCGCATAATGGTCGCAAAGTGGATCAGGAGAGGGGCAAGATTGAGAAAAATCTGCGAGGCACTATGCGACCGCAGACCTGTTTTGCGGTGCATTATGCTACCGTAGAACAAGTATGCGGGACGCATAATGACCGCAGACCGAGTCAGTAACGCCCAGCTTTGGAGGCCAAATTATGCAGCCGGTATGCGGACCGCATACCTGTTATGGGATCGCATAACTGCGTCAGATCTTCCATTCTTTCTAATTTTTGATCCGACCCAACTTCGATTTATAGTCCTTGAAGCTCATTTTTTAGCCAAAAATCTGATATTTTAGAGAGATGTGAGAGCATTTTAGAGAGAGAAAGTGAAAACTTAGTGATTTATCCATCAATTCTTGTTCAAAGTTTGAAGATTTCACAAGGATCTTGCTAGGGCTTCAAAGAGATAAGAATTTCTTTCCCTAATTCTTCAATTTCGGATTTGGAGTAAAGATGATTGATTAATAGTATGATTCTTGGGTATAGAGTATCATATATACATACCAATAAGGTTATGGAAAGATTGTTAAGTTCAAATGGGTAAGGATTGGGTTGAAAATGATAGAAATCTTCATAGACTTTAATTGAAGATTTGAGGGTCGAGTTTGTGTCGGATTTTGGTAAAATTTATATGGTTGGACTCGTGGTTGGATGGACGTTTATATTCTATAACTTTTGTCGGGTTCCGAGACGTGGGCCCTACATGCGATTTTTGAGTTAATTTCGGATTTTATTGGAAAAATTAGTATTTTCTTATGGAATTAATTATAATAATTTGTATTGACTGATTCGAATTAATTGTGGCTAGATACGAGGTTTTCGGAGACCAATTCTCTTGGCAAGGGCTTAGCAGAATAAATAATTATACGGGTTGAGGTAAGTAACAATTATAAATCTGGTCCTGAGGGTATGAAACCCCAAATTTTGGTATCATGTGATTATTTTGGAGGTGGCACACATGATAGGTGACGGGCGTGTGAGCATGCACCGAAGGGATTGTGACTTGGTCCGTCCCGGGAAACTGTAAAGTTGAATAATTTATTGTTAGTTATATGATCTCTATGTATTGAAGAAATTTGACTATAAATCATGTTAGAAATCATGCTTAGGCTATATTATAGTACTGTTGAGACCCGTAGAGGTCGCGTACTTGTTGAATTATTTGCTAATTGATGTCTTTTACTCAGTCATGATTTTTTTGCGTATTATACCTCATTCTTTCTGGATATTTGTTGATATACTATGTTATCTTTGTTTGGGCTGATATTTGTGATTTCTGAGAGCCCGAGAGACTTGAGAGGTTGAGGACTGAGTAAGGCCGAGGGCCTGTCGGTAAGGTAAGGATATTATAGCACGTGAGTTGTTCGTGCAGGATATTATAGTACGTGAGTTGTCCATGTAGATTATGGCGCTTGGGCTGTAGGAGCCCCTCCGGAGTCTGTACACAGCCCCAGTGAGTGCGGGTACCCATTGAGTGTGAGTGCTAAAGGCTGAGAGCGAAGTGGTTGAGCTGTTGTGATAAGTTGAGTGACTGTTGTCTAAGAGGCTATACTTGCTTTACATTTATTGTTGCGCTTGGTTGCTATCTATCATTGTTGTAAAATCTCTAAAAGAATTTATATCCGGATTACTTGGAATTGAACTGTATAAAATTGATTTGACTTAAACTGCTAGATTTGAAAGCATGTCTATTCTCTGTTGGAACTACTGAAAGTGAACTATGACTGTGTAGCTCGTCATTATCTTCAGTTCCTTAGTTATTATTTTTACTTGCTGAGTTGGTTGTACTCATACTATACCATGTACTTCGTGTGCAGATCCAGGTGTTCCTGAACATAGCGGGTATTAATTATTTCGCGCGGTAGACTTTCAGGAGATTTTGAAATAGATGCCATGTTCCGCAGACCTTGTCTTTCCTTCTCTATCTCCTTGTTTACTGTATTTGGTCTCAGACTATTATAGACCGTATTTTCCAAACTTGTACTCACATTAGATGCTCATGTACTCAGTGACACCAGATTTTGGGAGTGGTGTATCAAAAATTGCTAGATCTTTGGTATTGTATTAAACGTTACATTTTGAAATTTAAAGAAAATCGTGGGTTATTGATGTTGTCGGCTTGCCTAGTACTGAGATAGGTGCCAACACGACAGGTTAGGATTTTGGGTCGTGACACTTTAACCCAAAAGGAACTCATCCTCTGTGTCCTGCAAATACTGGAAAACTCCTGGTCACACAGTAGATAAATGTTATAGGCTTCATGGTTTTCCTAGTGACTTCAAATTCACCAGAAACAAGAGATCTGCTTCTTGAGCTCAAGTAGAAGAAGCTACTGTTGATATGGGTCGTGCAATCAAATCTAGTGAATCCATAACCTATGATTTCACCAAAGAACAATATCAACACCTCATGTCTTTGTTTCAGCTGGCTCACATCTCTCATGGCATCCATTATTCAACCTCTGGTGACAATGTTGCTTATGCCAACTTTACAGAGGTATGTCATCTACCCATAGATGAATTCTCTATAGTTAATCTTGCAGTACATTGTTTGTCTACTCAGTTAGGAAAAATACCTTGGATACTAGATTCAGGTGCAACCAATCATATGACCTCTAATAAATAATTCTCACACAATTTACAATCTTTACCTAAACCTTACTTAATAACCCTACCAAATGGCTATAAAGTCAAATTAATATTTACTGGTTTATTACAACTTAGAACAAACATTGTTTTGCACAATACTCTTTTAGTTCCTTCATTTCAATTCAACCTTACCAACTTCTTTTTCAATTACAATGCTTAGCATTATTTAGCAGTCATTCTTGTTTTTATAGGGCCCTTCTCTCAAGAGATCATTGAAAATTGGTATGGCTTCTCATGGGTTGTACTTTCTGCTCCCTGGTATGGCTGAGTATTCACCTTTTGTTTCTGCTATTCCTTCTGGTAATGCATGTAATGTTTCTAATTTTGTTTCCCATTTTCCTAGTCCCTCTTGTACTTCTTTCACTAGTGTTAATAAAATAAAATTGTTTTGGCATCAAAGATTGGGTAACATGCCTTTTATCTGACATAGTTCCTTATAAGCAGTCTTTCTCCTGTCATATTTGCCCTATGGCTAGGTAACAGAGACTTCCTTTTCCGGAAACTCATATCAAGTCTACTTCTTTTTTCTAATTAGTTCACCTAGATCTCTGGGGGCCAATCACACCAAGACATACAATGGTTGTAGATACTTTCTCACCATTTTTTATGACTTTTCTAGAGTGACCTAGACCCATATTTTATCATGTAAAAGCAATGCCTTTCAATTATTACAGCTTTCACCAAAATGGTCCAAAATCATTTCCACTCTTCTGTTCAAACATTTAGAGCTGCAATGCTTTTGAACTAGGTGGTAGTTATGAAGCAAAGACATTCTTCTCTGAAAATGGGATACTTCACCAAACCACTATTTTTTATACCCCACAACAGAATGGGTTGGTGAGAGAAAACATAAACATTTATTGGAGACCTCTACAACCTTGCTTTATCAATCCCATCTTCCTGTCACATATTGGGGTGAATGTGCCTTGACTTCCACTTATATAATCAATAGAATGCCCTCTTCTGTCTTGGGCAATATTTCTCATTTTCAAAGATTACATGGTGTCTTCCCTTATTATGACCATCTTAAATATTTTGGATGCCTCTGCAATGCTACTACTCCTAAACCTGGCAGAGATAAATTCTAATCTAGGGCAATCATATGTGTTTTCCTAGGGTATCCATGTGGTAAAAAGGGTTACAAGTTTCTTAATCACACCAATCATTCTATTCTTTTCTCCAAATATATGGCCTTTCATGAGCGTATCTTTTCTTACTCTTCACCTTCTGTCCTTGACCATCCTTTTCCTCTTATTCCTTTTGTGGATAGTGTCTCCTCATCCCTCTCCCTCTGTACCTTCTCCTCCCTTTTCTGCACCTTCTCATGTTCCTCATATTTCTCCTTCTTCACACCCATCTGATTTACCTCCTTCTGACTCTCCTACTTCCTTATCTAAATCTCCTACCATTACCCTTTTCCATCTTCTCCTCCACTTAGAAAGTCTAGCATGGTCTGCCATATTCTACCTTATTTTAAGGACTATGTTTGCTCTTCTGCCCTTTCCAACCCTGTATCTGGGATCTCCACGGTTTCCCCTACTGAGCTGCAAATGTAAGAACCTTTTTTTACCAGCAGGTTGTCTCTCATCCTGTTTAGCAAGAGGCTGTGCTACAGAAATTTCAGGCCCTAGAGGTAAACCATACTTTGGAGATTATTCCCCTTCCTCCTTAAAAGAAGCCTATCCCCAGCAAATGGGTTTATAAGATTAAACAAAAGTCTGATGGCTCAATTAAAAGGTACAAAGCGAGGTTAGTTATTAGAGGTGACACTCAAAATGTGGGTATTTATTATAGTGAGACTTTCTCTCATGTTGTTAAGTTCACCACCATCAAGTGTCTTATTTCTCTTGCTGCCAAGAGGGATTGGACTGTGTATCAACTTGATATAAATAACGCTTTTCTTCATAGTGACCTTCATGAAGAGGTCTACATGAAACTTCCACCTGGTCTTCAGATTTCTGCTTTTGTGGCTTTTGTTTCTTCTCCCTTAGTTTGCAATTTCAACAAGTCTCTTTATGGCCTCAAATAGGCTTCCAGACAATGGTTTTCCAAATTGTCTGAAGCTCTGCTCTCAAGAGGCTACACTTCAAGTGAGAATGATTATTCCTTCTTTACCAGATCTTCTAATACTTCTTTGTGAGTCCTAGTTATATATGTTGATGATATATTACTTGCTGGGGATGATGTAGCTGAGCTTGAAAGTCTGAAGTCTTTCTTGGACTCTCAGTTCAAGATTAAAGACCTGGGGTCTGTCCATTATTTTTTGGGCCTGGAAGTTATCAAGAATAGTCAGAGATATTGGGTCAGTCAACACAAGCTTGCTTCTGACCTCTTGGATGAATTCAATTGCCATCATTTATCTCCTGTAGTGACTCATATTGAATCTTCTTCCAAGCTCACTTCTGACATGGACCAGCCCCTTACTGATCCCAGCCTCTACAGCAGACTTGTGCGGAAACTCAACTTTTTACAGCACACTAGACCAAACATTACCTTTTCTGTTCAACACTTGAGTCAATTCCCTCAGACTCCTCAGTTTCCCCATATGTTAGTTGTTATTCATGTTCTCAAGTATTTGTTGAATGATCCTGGCAAGGTATTCTATTATCCAGGTCCCCTGATACATCTCTTTTAGCATACTCTGATTATGATTGGGATGTGCACAGTCTCGCAAGCTAATCACTAGTTTTTCATTAGTTTTGGTGGGTTCCCTATTTCTTAGAAGTACAAGAAGTAGCCTACCATATCCCCTTCCTCTGTTGAAGTTGAGTACAGAGCTTTGAGGAAAGTTGTGGCTGAAATTTCCCAGTTGGTTCGTTTATTTGGTGACCTTGGTTTGACCTTCACTTCTCCTATTCAAGTGTTCTGTGACAGCTAGGCTACCCTACACATTACCAAAATCCTGTTTCCACGAGAGGACCAAGTATATTGACATTGACTGTCATTTTGTTAGAGATTGTTTGCAGTCTCGATTGATTTCTCTTCACCATATTCCTTCTGCCGACCAGCCTGCTGATATTTTGACTAAGTCTCTTGAGAGCCTCTTCAGTATCATTTGCTTAGCAAACTTGGAGTGGCTTCCCCCTCCAGCTTGAGGGGGGTGTTGGGCTGCCTCACTTCTTAGACAAAAGCCCATTAGTGTAGTAGTTTTATTTTTACAAAAATATTATTTGGGCCCAATTGTATAGTACCCGGCCCAATCCAAAGGTGTAAACAAGTATAATAAATATATACACTTTACAATTTTCTGGAAAGGCACACGTTATGAAATAATAAGAAAATATCTCTCTTCTTTCTTTTCCCTCCCGATTTGGGATTTCTCTGCTTTAATTTCTCTCAATCGACCCCAATAATGGAGTCTAACACCCTGCAGATATAACAGATGTAACATGAAACACACACATACCGATGTTCACTTATCCTCGCCAGGGGAATGTGCTATTCCTTTTAAAGTCATCACCATATAGTCATCACTCACGAATTAGTTGTAGACTCGTAAATAAGACGGCTGAGATTGCACAAGTTTACTTGGACTTTGTATCTACGGATTTGGGTCGAAAGAGAGTTTGGTCGTTCAACCCATTATATATTGTCTTTGGTGATAAAGGGCGAAGTTAACCAGTAGTCACTTTTATGTTTGCTATTAAAAATATATTTAAAGATTAGTTAATTTACCTAAACTTGAGGACTAAGTATCCTGAAAATTTGTATCATGAATTCTTGAGATGCTAATAAGAATTAAGGATTTAGTGTCCTAAATATTTTGAGCTGCTAATTTAAAATTCAGGTCAAACTGATAATTTAAAATTCAGCACATAAGATTCAAATTTTCGGACATAATTTTTGAACTTTAGGACACAATGTCCTAAAGTTTGGGCGAATTAGCTAATCACTAAATACGTTGTAAACTGTTAATATATATTGTAAATAACATACTTAAAAGTGGGTACCTTGTGACATTTGGTTTGAGCCTAATTACATTGTAGCAAGTGATACATTACCATGGTTTAACAAGTGTGATAGACGGGAGAAATTCAGAAATAGCCAGATTTATAAGTGGCCATTCAAAAATAGCCACAGTTTCAAAAGTAATCGAAATTTAGCCACTTTTCATGTAAAGATAAATCTGAATGAAAATACTGTTCAAAATCCGGAAAATACTCCAGCATAATATACTGGAACTCCAGTATAATATATTGGAGTTCCAGCAAAGTATACCAGTCCAGTATATTATGCTGGAAGTTCATACACAGGTGCTCGAATCTCCAGTATATTATGTTGGAACTTTCCGCGTGTTGGAGTTTCAGCATAATATGCTGGAAGTTCATACACGGGTGCACCGAACTCCAGTATATTATGCTGGACCGGTCTCTGTTGCAGTAAAATAGTGACTATTTTTCAATGACTTGGCTAACGCGGACTATTTTTGAATGACCAGTCCGAAAATTGGCTAGCCCGTGCTATTCTTACGTGATAGACGGTAGTGCATGTCCGTTTCGCGGTAAACTGAAGTGAAGGCGCTAAATGGAGTCAAAGGGCCCAAAAAGTTACATTTCATTTCCATGCTTGGATCCACTTAAATCTAAAAGTAATTTTAATTACTTCGCTGATAGTTGTATGTATGTAAAGTAATTGAGACACATACGAAAGAACAGAGAGAAGAATATATACTATAAGAAATAATGTTCAATTGTCTTATCTAAGAAGAAGAAAAAGAAACTTAAGATTACAATGATGTTCTCTGTTAATTGGCTGCTAACCCTCAAGAGTTGTTAATGGTATAACAGGAATATTATATCTTTTACTTTTTAGTTAATTATCTCTTACTATAAAAATTCACCAGGCTAAACTGTCTCGCGATAAAACAAAAATAACATTCAATTACTGTAATTTCAACCAAAAAGAAAAATATGCCGTGAACATCCATAAGGGATTGATCATGCATGAAGTTTGGCGGTAAAAAAACAAATCAGCGTTGAGACCATGTGATATTACAGTGTTTCATCAGCGCCATATTGAACTTTAATCATAAAATAATGTGACTGAGATTCTTACCAGTAGTATATAATTAAAAAGATGTGGTCTTCCTGTTTTGACCAGTGCAACTGATTAGAATATTAACGAATCAATACACTGATACTATAGCATTTTTTAACTTCATCTAACGAACTAGAAAAGACAAAACTATGGCAATATGACGGTGCTAATACAAGGCACAAGATAGAAAAGGCCTTATCTGAAGAGTCATCAAACAAAGCAAAACTGGGTTAGTGCTAGTTTCCTATAGCCAAAATTGTGGAGCTAAAACAAAAAATTTACATGGTTTTCATGGATTTGATCCGTGGAAAGTCTGGTAATTGTTGATTGGAGGTTTGTGACGGGGTTTGCTTCCTGATCCTGGACCTCCACTATAGTCTTTGTTCATCATGTTCAAAATCTCATTCGCATCTTCCAGAAGTTTCTCTGATTCAAGCTTCTGAAAAGACTCACTATTATCAGTTTGATCTGTTGAAGCTAACTTATTGAGTGAATTCCCCGAGTTGCTGCAGCCATTTGCTGGGTTTCTTGAATTTTTGTTCACAGTGCTCTCATCACATGACTGCGTCTCGAAATGAACTAGTCTCAAACAACTAAATATAAGTAGTATTATTACGCATAATTAACCTGAGGATTTAAAAGAATAACCTGATGATGTATTTTCTTTCGCGAATTACCAAGCCGACTGGCCGAACCATTGCTGTTTCCTGCATCGTAAACGAGGAAATACGCAAATTCAGAAGTCATTCCTTTTTTTCTTTACCCTTCCTTATTTCCAGCGAACTAACTAGTTTCACTCAAAGCAAATTAAATAGTCTGATTGAACAATTTAGACACTCTTTGAAACGAGGCAGGGGAGATGAGGAAATAAAGACCAAAAAAGAAAAGATATCTCCATTCACTTTGCTTGTAAAAAGAATAGATGCACTACAAAGAATTGCGATACTCTTGCACATGAGAATATGAAAATTCTTCTAAAATTTTCTTTGATTTTCTATTGGATACATACAAGTATACTAGCCATTTTCACAAGAAAATCTAATTAAAAAAGAAAAGAAAAAGACTAATTAGATCTAAAAAGGCCAAAAAAGTTTCTCTTATTGAGTTCTCTCTCACTCAGTTATTCTTAGGGGGATGCGGTTTTGCCATGTGATAATCAGCATTTAGAGCCACGAAACTTCCTGTATTGACCTTCACTGAGTGGCTAGTACTCATTTTACTTGACATCGCTCTCAACTTTCCCTGACTTTTTCGGTTTAAATTTCCAATAGAATGGGTTGCACTTGCACCTGAATTCTTTGAATCTTCCTCTGTCTTGATGCTAGCTTCCACTTGCTTCATGTTTTTCTTCATATTCCTTCTTTCTGCCATCATTTTTCTTCCATCCATTCTTCCATTAGTACTGAGTACAGCAGCTGCTGGTACACCATCCAAAACTTCCTGAATTTTCATTTCTAAATATGAAACTGACATAATTCGAGTGTGTTGTAAATAAATCTGAAATCAACTCAACTTAAAGAATTAGTACCTTCTCCACACTCTGATGACTCCTAGTTAGTTCCATGGTAAAACCATTTTCTGCTTCATGGACCACAACTAAGGTTTGCTTAGCTGCAGAAGAGTAGTCAACTTTTAATTAGATTTTCATAGGAAAAAGAAGGAACTAATCTGTTGATTTAGTAAAACTTAAAACATATTGATGACTGGGGAAAGAAAACATTACGTACCTTGGTCAGTATGAGCAATTGAAACCTTTAAGGTTAGGAAAATGAACAACAGAACAAGCATAAAAGAAGTTAAACTTAAGGACACCATTTTGACTCTTTCTTTTGGTTAAGGGTATATCTGCTGCTCTGCAACAAAGGAGAGGATTCACATGAAAGGAAAGTGGGAGATTTATAGAAAGCCCAAATTCCAAACCCAAATCAAAGATAGGGTTAGAAGTTAGAACAACTAGTTTTTTATCATTGCTTAAAAAAATGGTATACTGGGCAGAAAAAGTACCTGGGAAAACTCAAAAGACTTACTAATAGAAAAGGAGCAGTAAACAAAATAAAACAATTAAGAAGTGGAAGATGGTCTTTTCTTGGTAGATTAATTCACCGGGATGTTAGGGAAAAGGACTATGGTAGCGTGGAATGGAAGATACAATTGTTTTCCTCTTGTCTGCCGCCATGCATGCTACGAGGATTAGTTTGTTTTGTTGGCTTATATCTACGTCTAAAAAAAAATGTATTCACTAAACTAACCCTAATTAATTGTTAATTCGGCTCTATGTTCTTTGTTGCCTTCTTTCATAAAGTTAATAATTTTTCTTGGCTACTTGGTCATTTGGGAATGGGGCTTTTGAGAGTGTAATTTATACTACTAGGAGTTTTATTTATTACTTTATCCATCACTATATAATTAGTTGTTGGTAAAATTAACGGTGAGCCTAACTCTAGGATTTAGGAGCCTGTCGGTCCTGGTCAAATATTAAACGCACATGATTAGTGAAAATTCTCAGTTATCCTCCAGTGTAATTCACTAGTATAAAAGTATTCTATTATGGTGATTAGCGAGCAGAGTTCCCAAGGAGTCAGTCAGGGGGAGAACCAAAATATTGTTGAAGAGGAAGGAGAAGAACATGGGCAAGTGGTAAAATAAAACTGCCTTGAATCATGAATAATTACTACTATTATAATATAACCACTTTGTTAGCTTTACAGTTAGGTTTTAACAAACAAGTCCAGAACACGAGGGCTCGCCCTCCCATTTTTTATCAGCTTCGACTCTAATTCCAATCAAAGGTTTGAACCGAATTAGTCGTTTGTCTTTGAGGTGTAAACAAACAGTTCTCTGAAAAAGTAATTACCAAGTTCAACTCATAAAGTATTTTACTTAATCCACAGTCATTTACCTTGAGGTGTAAACACACAGTTTGTGAGGAAATCAAACCATCAATTTGTTGACTACTCTTGGAAATTGTTTTCGTGTCGAGGGTGAACCGACTAACTAAAAATTAATAAGCTACTCATCAATAGAAAAATGAGATTTAGCAGGTTGCTTTTTAACTCCTGTGTGAAACGGACACAAAATCAAATGTTTAAGTCTAACTTAAGGAATTACTATTTTGTTTAGGATGGCAAATTAAAGTTTCTTTTAATTCATTACGATTGGTGATTAATTTTACAGTTTAAAATAATACTAGGGGATCGACAAATAAAATGTGGTGATAAGAGTCAGACATTACAGCTGAAAATACTAGAACCGAGGATGATGGAGTTTTGAAACTAGTTGACCGTGGACTAAGTATGCTTAGAGAAAAGCTGTAAAGCAAATTTCGAACAAATTAAAGAAGACAGACAAAAGCGTTGAGACAAAGTGTGAAACTATGAAGGTAACTTTTGCTCTTTGCTTCACCATTCCTCGTTGACTAACTTCCATTGGAGATCCAATTGTTTAAATCACTAAAACTTGCTAGAAAGGTAATCCCAAATTTATTAATCTTTTCTTAAAATCTATAAAATTGACTACATAAGAACTTTCTATTGCTAAATTTTTGTTGGCCTATTAGTTTTTTCATATTAATATACTTAATTACTGATATAACTCCTACTTTTCAAAATATATAACACTTAACACCCTTGTAAAATAAAATATTATTCAAACTATATTTATGTGCGATTTTCGTTGTATACGAGGGTTAAGTGTATCATTCAAAAGTTCAAGGATTGTATCTACAACTGAATTATTTCGGGGAAGGGTTTATTGTTACCAAAAAAAAGAAAAAGCCTTTTAGTTTGCTTTAGGAAATTTCCTGAAAAAACAAAAAGGCAATGGAATCTAACTTCTCACGTCCTCTCCTTTTGATAATCTACTAAAATTACTTTGATTTCATTACACCTCTGTCTACTTATATATGTAATTAGGTCAGTTTGGAGTGTGAAACTTTTGGTGTTTCAAACTCTGGGATTTGGGAAAAGGGAAAATGATGTTTGTGTTTTCAAGACATGGGCACATGAAAGCCATTAGAGGAATGCTTATTAGGTTTGGCATGTCGCTGATCATTCCTCGATTTGGGACTTAAACTTGATGCCAAATCAAAGTTTTTGACAATAACAAAAAGCGTATTACCGGTTTGGAAACTTGCATTTACCTACAAAAAATAGGCTAAATCTTGCTTTGCTTGTACTTTTGAAAACCTTGCATTTTACAGTACTCCCAACCAAGGACCTGCACATTTTAGTTGTTTTAAGAGAAAATTTCGAACTAGCTCCTTCTAATTAAAGCACAGGAGCTATTTCAGTAATAACTGGAACGTTACTTTAATTTTCCTTTTCAAAATACAAAATAGAAGTATTACTAAGTCGTTAAATTCATATAATAGAGATGATAGTTTATAAATAAAATGTAATTTATATTTATTGTCTCCTAGAATGTTAATCGTCTACACCTATTGCCAAAATTTCCTTGGATGCAAATTTTCCAATTTGATATTTGGGATACAGCTACAATGTTTTCGACATCAAATTTCATTGTGTACATTTCATTTATGACTTTATGCGATTTCCACATATCACATGACTTATTTTAGCCATCAAATCTATCAATGGATAACTACATATACATATAGGTAGACGGAGTAATATGGAGTTTATGTTCGAATTTCGGGTAATTGGGTTTAACGTTTTTGATAGATTAGCTAGTAATTAACCACTTAAAAATGTTCTAGACATGAAAACTAAAATGATAGTAGTAGTAGTTTAGCTATGAAAATCGCGATGGTGCTTTTGACTTTGAACAAAATTAATGACTTTGGTCAGCTTTCCCATTTTCGTTTCATCCCCAAAAAAACGCTTTCCACCCATGCCGGCTCTCTCTTCCTCATGTTGATGATTTGAACATACAGCCTCACACGATTTCTTTCGTTTTAGAAAAACTAAGACTAGTGCTTCAAATGTTATAGTGTCATTAGTAGTTCACTTTAAGTGATATACTTATAGAACAAAAAGATGAACTTAAATTGATTTTATTTAACAATGATTAATTAGTTGATCGCTTGCATTTTTTCTTTAAAATTGAGTAGAATAAATGGCTTGAGCAAGTAAGCTAAGAGCGTTGGGTAATGAATTTGAATTTAAACTAATATTATGCGCAGATGAAATAAATTTAAAATCTTATTGAATTAGAACAATATATCATTTACTTACTTTATAGAATACTTTCTTAGTATATGGCTTTTCTATAAATATTCTCTATTTCCTTTTTTTTGGGTAGAAAAATGGGAGTTTTTGGAGCTTGGAAAAGAATTCATATTTCATATGTGAAAATCTTTTTTTCTTCTAATCTAAAACCTGAAATAATACGAAATTGGATGTCAAGTTTATAAGTATTAATTTGTTAAGGAATAGAAAATGCAGAAATGTCAATTAGTAGAAACACTTAAAATATGACTGCATCATAATACATGACATAAACAGTGGTTTTGGAAGTGTAATTTTCAGTTAGTTCAAAAAAAGTGTATCTAATACTTTAAGAAATTATTTATGTATTTAGCATAAAGAATTTTATTTGGAAAAATTACGTGACACGTCAAACATTTACATTATATTTATCATCGTAGCTATTCTCTCAGCAAATTTACTATTCGTAACTATATTTAAATTTTATAGCAAATCCATGAAATAAGAGATTAATTAGTTTGAACTAAGATAAGAGAGCAATAAGCTATCGTAGCTCAGTTAGTTACCGCACCTGCTTAGTTCACAAGGAGTAGCCACAATAGAGAATGCTAGTCATAATAAGAACAGCTCAACAAGAAAGGAAATACTATGTAACAACGGTCTACAATATACATTTCGACAACGAGAGAGCTAACACAAGTCGAATAATTCCAAATAAGGATAAGTCAACTAAATTATAGGATATCTAACTTCTTTTAAGGTTGCGCAATTAGGAAAGAGATACAACAAATTCAATAAGGATAAGCAGTAGAAAGATAATCATAGCCTCAATTAAGGATGAACAATTACAGAAGAGATAATTATAACTTCAAACAAAGATAAGCAGTTAGGAAAGGATAACATGGCAATAGAAAAGATAACAACTTCAGTTAAGGTACGGATGAATCAAATAAGCAACAAGAGTGGATCATGAAGCAATTAATTCTAATTAAAGCAGGTGGAGGTGAAACTAGTAATTAAGAGACGTATTCATAACATAACAGCTACATAATCAGTGAATACAAGGACCTAAGAACCCTAAAAGGCCAATTTTCCACAAATAAGTCCGAGCATGTGCTCGTCACCTCACGTACACGGACTACAATTAGCATAGAAGACTCAAATCCTAAGAGGTAGTTCTCCCCACAAGGTTAGGCAAGATACTTACCTCAAAGCAGACAGACCGATACTCTAAAATGAACTTCTCGGGTGAAATGACCTTCGGACGGCTCAAATCTAGCTAAAATAACTTCAAAGCACAAATAAAACTCATAGGAAACTATTCCGGATCATAAAGCCTCAATCTTTATCAACATCCAAAAATCAACCCAAAAGTCGACCCCCGGGCCCGCACCTCGGAACCCGACAAATTTTACAAAATCGGAACACCCATTCCGATACGAGCTCAACCGTACTAAAATTATCAAATTCCGATACCATTTGGTCCTTCAAATCATCATTTTTTTTCATTTTTGAAAGCTTTTACAATTTTTCCCAAATTTTCCTTTAGATTTTCATGAATGTGATGTTAAATCTAAGGTATAATCACAAAATATAATTTAAAATTGATTAGAGGTGCTTACCCAATGATTGTAGATGAAATTCCTCTCTCAAAATCGCCCATTCTCGGACCTAAGGTTCAAAATATGATAAAATGAAGCTAAAACTTGGAATGCCCAGCATTTAGGAGGCTGCAGATGTCGCATTTGCAACAGGGGGTTCGCAAATGCGACCTCTACAAATGCGAACGAAACATCGCAGATGCGACCCCTAATAAACCAGACGAAGATCGCCTTTGCGATCAAACATTCACAAATGCGAAACAACAGTTGCCGCAAAAGCGAACAATGTCTTCGCAAAAGCAGACAGATACACATCGCAAATGCGAGGGAATTCTTCGCAAAAGCGAATTCTTCCCCAGCAGCCTAGGTTCGCAAATGCGAGGCCTACCGCATTTGCGACCAAAACATTGCAATTGCAATAAAACCAGAACAGCAGTCAAAATTCCTAACAAAACACTCTAAAGCTAATCTGAAACTCACTCGAGCCCCCGAGGCTCAAAACCAAACATCCACACAAGTCTAAAAACATAACATGAACTCGCTCGTGCGATCAAAATACCAAAATAACCTCTAGAACTACGAATCGGATGTCAAAACACATAAAAATCATAATGAACTTCTAGAATCGCAACCAAGCGTCCGAACCATATCAAATCAACTCGGAATAACGTCAAATTTTGCAGGCAAGTTTCAAATAACATAACGGAGCTGTTCCAACTCTCGGAATCACATTCTGACCCCGATATCGCCAAAGTCAACTCTTGGTCAAACTTCTCAACCTTCAAAACTTCACATTTTCCAACTTTCACCGAAATGCTCCAAATTACCCTACGGACTTCCAAATCGATATCCGGATGCACGCCTAAGTCCAAAATCACCCTACGAAGTTGTTGAAATCATCCAAAACCCATTCCGGAGCCATTTACACAAAAGTCAAATTTCGGTCAACTCTTACTGCTTAAGCTTCCAAAACTTAAATCCTTCTTCCGATTTGACTCTAATTCATCCGGTAACTGAATTCGACGACGCACACAAGTCAATACTCATAATACGAAGCTGATCATGACCTTACGCCACCGAACGGAACTTAAATTCTTAAAACGACCGCCCGGGTTGTTACATTCTCCCCCTCTTAAACAAATGTTCGTCCTCAAACGTGCGGAGAATCGCCTCGAAGTCATCAAATCACTGAATACATACCTCTGACATACACCCGCGGGTGACTCCACGTCACCCCAATCCACATAAGCATGACGACACCATCTCAATTGTAATTTATCCCTTCTACCAACACCAATAAGCCTTAGAGTCAAAATTCTCACCTTTCGTTCGTCTCCAAAAGACCCGATTCTAAATCCACTCCCGATATCAGTCTCAACCAGCTGCAATAACCCATACCTACACCCATAAGGTACGACCACCCAACATAACATTCCTGATTACAATAATTGCCCGTAACCAAACCAGCACCGACAATTAGCCTCATATCCATTAGAAACCCTTTTCAAACCTCTACGCTGACAATGATGCAAGAAACACGAAGACCTTATAACTATACACACGGATCAACAAGTCACATCTAACGCCACTTGGCACATACCCCGTAAACTAAACTCAAATAAGCACAAGACGAAAAGGAATAAATATGAAAGAGAAACACATAATAGAAATATCAAATGAGCCCGACAGGCACAACTCTCTATCAGAACCATGCTACGAATCAATTTAAAAAGAAAGAATCAAGGTATATGAACGAACCACACGGATCTCATCATGATATAACTTCCACCGCGGCACGCAGCCCGGCTCAAACATATCAAATCACATGGAATCGCGAGGGTCTCGCCCTCACTCTAAATCACAAGCCGAATACACATCATATTAATTGAAATATTCCACTAACTTAATTATGCCAATAAAATCACAACACTTACTGAACTCTCACCCTAGTAGAGTATCAAATCACAAATCGTAACCAAATTACTTAGGAATCACATCAAACCTACCATAATGGACAACAAGAATTCACTTCTAGTCTCATAACTCTCAATAATGGATAAAAAGAAATGATAGACACAGGTTACCACTCATAGAATCTCCTAACAGTGGAAGACACATAAACAGAATACTAATTCATGAACTCACCCATAGGTGGGAGAACAATAGGGGAACTCGTCCCGATAAGCAGAACCGAATCAAAATACGAATGGTGCCCCTTTATAACAAATCAAAAGCATACTTGTATGATATAATCTGGCGCAGCGGTCTCCCGCCTACTATATGAACACATCAACGGGTCGGGCCTCCCCCTCTTGGGCACCCTCTACTCGCCTGAATACCCTACTGTGACACGTCTGTCCGGAGTCTGGGACAATCTCTCACTATGTGGCTGGTATATCCAAACTCAAAGCAACCTCTCTGCTGACATGGCTGTGGAAACTGTGCAGTACGGGTACCCTGAGATCCATGAGTACTTGAAACACTGTGCAAAGCCGGTAATTCAAATTAAACTGGCTGACCCACAAAACCTCTACCATGCCATACCCTGCCTCCAAAATAAAGACCAGTATATATCTCCGGCCTACGAGACCTCGTCGCCTCCCTGTGCTCTCTCTCTTGACCTCGCCCGACCTCTCTCTCATGGCCCCGCTTGTCCTCTCTCTCATGGCCCCGTTTGTCCTCTCTCTCCTGATCCCACATGTCCTCCACTCGACGAGCGATCCTTACCACCTGCTGAAATAAAACATCTGACTCTAACTCCCGAGCCATGCTGAACCGAATATCATGCCTGAGCCCCTCAATGAATCTACGGACACGCTCTCTAACTGTAACGACCAAAGCAGGTGCATGTCTGGACAAATCATTGAACCTAACGGCATACTTTGATACTGATATAGTGCCCTGGCGCAACTTCTTAAACTCCGTGCCCCATACATCCTGAAGGGACTAAGGTACAAACTCTCTCAGGAACATCTCTGAAAACTGAACCCGTGTAAGTGAAGCTGACTCAGCGGGGCTACCCAACTCATACGCCTGCCACCACTGATAAGCCGCTTCCCTGAGATGGAACATAGTAAAAGCAACTCCGCTCCTCTCCATAATACCCATAGTACGGAGAATGCAGTGACACTCCTCCAGAAAACCCTGGGCATTATCTGTCGACAATCCACTGAAGGTAGGAGGGTGGTATTTCTCGTACCTCTCAGGTCTAAGTTATTCTTCCTCAGATGTTGCTGCGTTAACCACGGGCTGAACTGGAACCACAGGTTGTGTCGCCATGACACCTGGAACCTGACCAATATGAACTCGCTGCTCTGGAGTTTGGGTGACGGGAGTCTAGGTTCCTCCCCCAGTCTGTAAAGTAGATGGTGCAACCGGAATCAACCCTGTCTGAGCCAATGTACCAAACATGCTCAAGAACTGTGCTAAGGTCTCTTGAAGTCCGGGGTAACAGCAGGCGCATCTGGTACCTGTCCCCCAACCGGAGCTACTGGTGGCTCCTCAACTATTGCTCGGGTAGATGCTTTAGCTGCGGAGCGTGCTCCTCTTCGGCCTCTGCTTTTGCCCCTAGCGACACCTGCTCCAAGGGCAGCGTCATCAGTAACTGCAGCTCGTGTCCTCACCATCTGTGAGAGAATGGAGTGATAAAAGCTTCAAACTTCGAGATCAATAAACTCGCACGATAGGAATGAAGTAAGTGAAACTATCCTAATAGTACTGTAGCCTCTCGAAAATAAGTATAGACGTCTCCGTACCGATCCGCAGGACTCTACTAAACTCGCTTATGACTCGTAGCACCTATAAACCTAGAGCTCTGGTACCAACTTGTCACGACCCAATTTTCCCTTCGTTGGGTATCGTGATGGCGCCTAGTCTTAGGGACTAAGTAAGCCTAATATTTATTAAATAACAACAATAATTAAATAACATCTAACAATTTTTGAAATAGAAATCTATATAAAATTTACAATTTCCAAAACTGATAATACAAGCCATAAGCTCTACAGAGTTTGCTAAAATTTTCTAAATACAACTGTTTGAAATAAAGTAAACATTGTGAATATAAATGAGAAGGTGACTCCGAAGCCTGCGAACGCAGCAACAGGTTTACCTTGAGTCTTCACAGCAACAGTCCGCATAGCTAGCTAATGATCAACTGACTTCGAAATACCTGGATCTGCACAAAAATGTGTAGAAGTGTAGTATGAGTACACCACAGCGGTACCCAACAAGTATGAAGACTAACCTTAGTGGAGTAGTGACGAGTAACAGTCAAGACACCTACTGGACTAAATAACCTGAACAAGTATAAGTATAGGAACAACATAGTATAATTCTACATAAAGACTACGCGAAGTGGCAAATAATACGGAAATTTCAGTAAGGAAGGAAAACAACAACTATCAGCGGAACACCATAATAATGACATAGAAGAATGAATGGAAATACAGCCTAAATCCGATAATCACAGATAAAGAAAGGACAAGTAACAACTCAATAAAACGACAGATTTCACACCAGGTTTTAGTTAATAGACTCCACGAGGTACCGAACCTCAGACTACTCACCACTCACGCGTCCCAATACCTGAACCCTAACACTTGGCATTATGTGCCCTCATTACACTTTATAACCGTATTGACGACTCACGTGCCAAATAGAGCCATTCTCACATAGAAGGCAAGTAAACAAGGGCGTGCATCTATACTCAGCAATATCAAGAAAACCTCTTAACCGATAAGAGTACTTAACTACGTGTATGCTTGTGCAAATGTCCTAACATAGTTCATGTTAGCTAGTAAGTATAGGAAAAGAAATGGACAACACGTACGATGTTTTCTCACAACTTTTCACAAGATAAAGCTCACACAGGTAAGTGTACCACTACACAATTATCAACAACAAGAATGCCCCCAGGCCATCACAAGTCATCACAAATCAATCCCTGACACAGCCCACCTTGTCTCGCCACGTGCATAACAATGTTCCAATTTTGTCTCGCCACGTGCATAACAATGTTCCAATTTTGTCTCGCCACGTGCACAACCCACATATATATATCCCGCCTTCTCACACCCATGTGCAAATATCAATAGTAACAATAGTACGGTAGACACCTCGTGCAACCCCATAACAATAACCACACGATAGAAACCTCGTGCATCACAATAACAACAACCGCACGATAGAAACCTCGTGCATCACCACAACAAGTACAACAACAACAATGACAATAATATAAGGGTACGACAAATAAGTCAACTCAGAAATTCCAAAACTCAAAGAAACGGAAGAACTAATTCACAAGGAGTAGCCACAATAGAGAATGCTAGTCATAATTAGAACAGCTTAACAAAAAAGGAAATACTATGTAACAACGGTCCAAAATATACAGTTCGACAACGAGGGAGCTAACACAAGTCGAATAATTTCAAATAAGGACAAGTCAACTAAATTATAGGATATCTAACTTCTTTTGAGGTTGGGCAATTAGGAAAGAGATACAACAAATTCAATAATGATAAGTAGAAGAAAGATAATCATAGCCTCAATTAAGGGTGAATAATTACATAAGAGATAATTATAACGTCAAACAAAGATAAGCAGTTAGGAAAGGATAACATGGCAATAGAAGAGATAACAATTTCAGTTAAGGCACAGATGAATCAAATAAGAAACAAGAGTGGATCATGAAGCAATTAATTCTAATTAAAGCAGGTAGAGATGAAACTAGTAATTAAGAGACATATTCATAACATAACAACTACATAATCAGTGAATACAAGGACCTAAGAACCCTAAAAGGGCAATTTTCCACAAATAAGTTCGAGCACGTGCTCGTCACCTCACGTACACGGACTACAATTAGCATAGAAGACTCAAATTCTAAGGGGTAGTTCTCCCACACAAGGTTAGGCAAGATATTTACCTCAAAGCAGACAGACCGATACTCTAGCCAAAATAACTTCAAAGCACAAATAAAACTCATAAGAAACTATTTCGGATCATAAAGCCTCAATCTTTATCAACCCAAAAGTCGATCACCGGGCCCGCACCTCGGAACCCGATAAATTTTATGAAACCGGAATACCCATTCCGATACGAAATCAACTGTACTAAAATTATCAAATTCCGATACCATTTGGTCCTTTAAATCATCATTTTTTATTTTTGAAAGTTTTTACAATTTTCCCCAAAATTTCCTTTAGATTCTCATGAATGTGATGTTAAATCTAAGGTATAATCACAAAATATAATTGAAAATTGATTAGAGGCGCTTACCCAATGATTGTGGATGAAATTCCTCTCTCAAAATCGCCCACTCTCGGACCTAGGGTTAAAAATATGACAAAATGAAGCTAAAACTCGGAATGCCCAGCATTTAGCAGGCTGCAGATGTCGTATTTGCGACAGGGGGTTCACAAATGCGACCTCTGCAAATACAAACAAAACATCGCAGATGCAACCCCTGACAGACCAGACGAAGATCAAATTTGCTATCAAACATTCGCAAATGCGAAACTACAATTGCCGCAAAAGTAAACAATATCTTCGCAAAAGCGGACATACACACATCGCAAATGCGAGGGAATTCTTCGCAAAAGTGAACTCTTCCCTAGTAACCCAGGTTCATAAATGCGAGGCTGCTTCGCAAATTCGGTAGTCGCATTTGCGACCAAAACATCGCAAATGCGATGAAACCAGAACAACACTCAAAATCCCTAACAAAACACTCCGAAGCTAATCTGGAACTCACCCGAGCCCCCGAGGCTCCAAACCAAACCAAACACTCACACAAGTCTAGAAACATAACACAAACTCGTTCGTGCGATCAAAATACCAAAATAACCTCTAGAACTACGAATCGGATGCCAAAACACATGAAAATCACAATGAACTTCAAGAACTTTTAGAATCGCAAACAAGCGTCTGAACCATATCAAATCAACCCAGAATGACGTCAAATTTTGCAGGCAAGTTCCAAATAACATAACGGAGCTGTTCTAACTCTCAAAATTTCATTCCAACCTTGATATCGCCAAAGTCAACTCTTGGTTAAACCTCTCAACCTTCAAATCTTCACCTTTTCTAACTTTCGCCGAAATGCTTCAAATTACCCTACGGACCTCCAAATCCAAATCCGGACGCACACCTAAGTCTAAAATCACCCTACGAAGTTGTTGAAATCATCCAAAACCTATTCCGGATTCGTTTACACAAAAGTCAAATTCTGACCAACTCTTATCGCTTAAGCTTCCAAAACTTGAATCCTTCTTTCGATTTGACTCTGAATTATTCGGTAACTGAATTCTACCATGCACGCAATTCAATACACATAATGCCAAGGTGCTCAGGACCTTACGCCACCGAACGGGACTTAAATTCTCAAAACAACTGGCCTGGTCATTACAGGTACATTTCGGTATATTATTGTAACGACTCGGCCGACTGTTTTAAGTATTACAACCCCGTTTCCCCGTTTACTGCATAATTTGTGCTTTACAGTTGTTATATGATGTTCAAAGGTAATTGGTTCGGGTCTAGTGAGGTCTTGGAATGAATTGGAACACTTAGTTTCAAAGTTTAAAACTTAAGTTGAAATAGTCGACCAGATGTTGACTTATGTGTAAATAATTCCGGAATAGAATTTTGATGATTCCAATAGCTCCACATGGTAATTTTGGATTTAGTAGCGTGTTCGTAAAATTATTTGGAAGCCCGTAGTTAAATTAGGCTTGAAATGGCTAAAATAGAAATTGATGTTTGGAAGTTTAACCGGAGAGTTGGCTTTTTGATATCGAGGTTGGAATCCAGTTCTAAAATTTTTCATAGATCCATTATGTCATTTATGACTTGTGTGCAAAATTTGAGGTTAATCGGGCTTGATTTGATAGGTCTCGACATCGAATGTAGAAGTTGGAATTTTTTAGTTTCATCGGATTTGAATTGGGATATGATTCGTGATTTTATCATTGTTTGAGGTTATTTGAGGTTTCAACTAAGTTTATATAATGTTTTAGAACTTGTTGGTGTATTTGGTTGAGGTCCCGGGGGCCTCGGGTGAGTTTCGGATGGTTAACGGATAAATTTAGACTTGGAGTGTTGCTAGAAATTTTTTGATATCTATACCTGGTTTCCTTATACGCGATCGCATGAACTTGTCCGCGATCGCATAGGCTTAGATGGACAATGGAGGTTTTGTGCTATGTGATCGTGTGGGGATATCCGCGATCGCGTAGGGTTTATTGGGGGGCTGCTGAGTTTTGATCTATGAGATCGCGTGAGGCGGGATGTGATTGCGTAGCTCTGGGATTTTGTGATCCGCGAATGCGTGGCTAAGTTCGTGTTCACGTAGAGGAAATAGAGCAGAAGTGGAGGTCACTAGTTTGTGCTTCGCGATCGCGTGGACAAGTCCGCGATTGCATAGGTCTGTGAAGTTTAGCTTCGCGATCGTGTGGACAGGTCCGCGATCGCCTAAGGTTAAAACTAGTCAGGGGCAACTGTGCTTCGCGATCACGTCAGATTGTCCTCGATCACGTTGAGAAAATGACTAGGCATAGATTTTAAGTTATGAAAATGGGACTTCGTCCTATTTTCCATTTTTTAACGATTTGGAGCTTGGGGAGAGGCGATTTTCGGGAGATTTTCAAGGAAAATAACGGGGTAAGTGTTCTTAGCTCAATTTTGATCAAATTACCCAAATCTATAGTTGTTTCTAGTGTTTAATTGGTGATTTAAGTTGGAAAATTTAGAAAACTCTCTTGGTTTAATTTGAAGATTTGGGGGTCGAGTTAATGTGAAAATTTAGTAAAATTAGTATGGTTGGACTCGTGGTTGAATGGACGTTCATATTTTGTAACTTTTGTCGATTTTTGAGTTAAATTTCGGATTTTGTTGGAAAATTAGTATTTTTATATGGAGTTAATTTCAATAAATTGTATTGGTTAAATCGAATTAATTATGACTAGATACGAGGCTTTCGTAGACCAATTCGCGAGGCAAAGGCATAGAGGAGTAAAGAAATTACACAGTTTGAGGTAAGTAACACTTCTAAACTTGGTACTGATCGCGTGGCTAAGTTCGCGTTCGCATAGAGGAAATAGAGCAGAAGTGGAGGTCACGCGTTTGCGCTTCGCGATCGCGTGGACGAGTCCGCGATCACGTAGGTCTGTGAAGTTGAGCTTCGCGATCACGTGGATAGGTCCGTGATCGCTTAAGGTTAAAACTAGTCAGAGGCAAACTGTGCTTCGCGGTCGCGTGAGATTGTCCACGATCGCGTAGAGCAAATGACTTGGCAGAGAGTTTAAGTTCTGAAAATGGGACGAAATTTCATTTTTTAACGATTTGGAGCTCGGGGAGAGGCGATTTTCAAGAAAAACAATGGGGTAAGTGTTCTTAGCTCAATTTTGGTCAAATTACCCGAATCTATAGTTGTTTTTAGTCTTTAATTGCTGATTTAAGCTGAATATTTTAGAAAACCCTCTTGGTTTAATTTGAAGATTTGGGGGTCGAGTTGATGTCGAAATTTAGTAAAATTGGTATGGTTGGACTCGTGGTTGAATGAGCATTCATATTTTATAACTTTTGTCGGGTTCTGAGACGTGGGCCCCACGGGCAATTGTTTAGTTAAATTTTGGATTTTGTTAGAAAATTAGTATTTTTATATTGAATTAATTCCAATAAATTGTATTGACTGAATCGAATTAATTATAACTAGATACGAGGCTTTCAGAGACTAATTCGCGAGGCAAAGGCATAGCGGAATAAAAAATTACACGGTTTGAGGTAAGTAACACTTCTAAACTTGGTTCTAATCGCATAGGCTTAGCTGGACAATGGAGGTTTTATGCTATGCGATCGTGTGGGGATATCCGCGATCACGTAGGGTTTATTGGGGGCTGTTGAGTTTTGATCTATGAGATCGCGTGAAGAGGTATGCGATTGCGTATCTCTGGGATTTTGTGATTCGCGAACGCGTGGCTAAGTTCGCGTTCGCGTAGAGGAAATGGAGCGGAAGTGGAGCTCACGCATTTGTGCTTCATGATCGCGTGGGCGAGTTCGTGATCAGGTAGGTCCTCAATTAACACATTGTTCGGCTGAATATCTAACAAAAAAGGTAAATTCCCGAGAACTCTCTTCACATGATTTTTGTCACTTGACGAGAGATTTTCCCACCAATCCAGCAACAAAGGTGGGATACTTTGAACCATGCCGAACCTGGGGACTTCGTGCCTCATTTCTGCAAAACAAATAAAGTTAGTCCTTTCCCCATCTGGATTCGACTATTTACACATTAATGATTAGCATATCGACACGTTTTCTCCAAATAATGAACATATCATGATTGTACCCATTAGGATTTAAGGAAATTCCGACGGGCTTTGGACAAGGCTTGCCTTAGAGAGTTATTACGCAGACAACGTTCTAACCCATACTAGGTTTAGACATGATGCATGCACAATTAATATTAGAGTGGGGGTTTCTAAAAGAGTCTAGACCGGTACCCTCAAGTGGACAACTTGAGAAGGGAAGGCACGGAACCGTCAATTGCACCGTTGATCGACTAGTTTTACCGCAAATAAGACTTTCCAATTTTAAAAGGGTGATTTAGGAAGAGCGCGGACACTCATCAAGCATCGCTATGGTACTAATTACGCACGAGTGGAATATGATGTGGAGCATGCTTTATGTAAATATAAAACAACACGTTGTCAAGTATTTTGCATGATGAAGACAATAAATGCAGTATTAAATAGAGCGTAAAGACATAAAAAGAAAGGAAAACATGAAAGAAGTTAGTTCGCGTAATATGAAAGAATTGTAATAAAGCAAGCAAAGGGGGGGTAGGGGTAGGGAGAGACATGATGTAGCAAATTTAAAAATGATTCGGAGCAAGTGAACATGACTATAAAATAAAATAAAACGCACATTGTAACCAAATTAAGCAAATATTTGCATATTAATACAAATTCAAAATAGAGGGAAATAGGGGAAAGGGTGTGCATGTAGCCATAAAAAGGGAAAGAACAAGGAAACACATTCATCAAAGAAGACTAATTCATATAGACCAAGTTCGCTATGGTAAGAGCCTAAAAATTTCCCCAGCAGAGTCGCCATGTTATTGCGCCCCTTCTTTCTCGCAAAATCGGGTTTCGACACATGACAACTCTTTTAAAGGAAGGGTGTTAAAAGAGAGAGTCGCCACCTAACGGGTTTGAGG
Organism: Nicotiana tomentosiformis; assembly: GCF_000390325.3. Taxonomy (NCBI): domain Eukaryota; kingdom Viridiplantae; phylum Streptophyta; class Magnoliopsida; order Solanales; family Solanaceae; genus Nicotiana; species Nicotiana tomentosiformis. The sequence goes on along the minus strand of NC_090814.1, from coordinate 124,472,708 downwards.
TGCGTTAGGGAACCTATTTGCAAATAACTATAGTTTAACCAGTTTGCACCACCAAATATTGGGTAAGGGCTCAAATTACCTCGAGGAGAAGGTGTTAGGCATTCCTCGAGGTCCACAACTATGGGTCCCGGCCGAACTCGAATTATATGAATTAGTCAAAAACAAGAGGGAAAGACAAGAAGTTTTGGCAATTATTATCAAAAGTCTACAAATAAACACAAATAATTGACTTTAAGACAAGATGGGGGGTCTTAATTTTTTAGCCTAAAGTATCATCCCGTGCAATATAAATAATACTTCGTAACTCCCTCGAGGTGGCTTGTTACTCGTATTATTCAGCGGGTACAAACTATCATCTCCTGCTACCCGATTACTATCTTTAAGTTTTTACCTAAAGCGCACAAGTTGATTCTAAACCGTGCCTTATGCGTGCACTACTCGTCCCATGCCTATGGTCCAGGAGGCGTTTGGACCTCTATTTTGGGTGGTTCGAGACTTAACTTAGGTTGCTCAAAATGATAAAACTAGGTGACATACAAAACAAGTTGGACTTCATGTGAAGGCAATTAAGGGCTCAAGTTAACCTCCACACTTAGACAATAAATGCACGCAAACAAATTAGGCGCTTGACAATTTCAGAATTGAGACAAGTTAAAGCCATTAAGCCCTATAGACATGGTTTCTATGTGACCTTGGGATTCAAGCGTGCAGGCAGTTTCAGAGCAAGATGCCATTTTCGAACGACTACTAAGTGACTACGCAGTTGCCTACTGATTATAGGTTATAAAAGGTTAAACCTATAGGCATGATATTTAGGTAATTTATGCAGTAATTAGCAATGATAATTGCGGGAAAATATTCAGAATTACTTAGTTGGATCCTATAAGCATGCTTTCTAATAGTGACAATGACACAGTGTTGAAAGTTCAACATTAGCACTTAAAGGAAACGAGCAAGAAAATCAATAATTAAGACTGATTTTAGATCCTACATGCATGATTTCTATAGACACAATTAAGGCTGATTTTAGATCATATAGGCATGATTTCTATAATAAATAATTAAGATTGATTTTAGATCCTATAGGCATGATTTCTATAATCAATAATTAAGATCTATAGGCAGGATTCTTAAATTGTAGATTAGGTAGCATGTAAATTAACAGAATCCTATAACGCCTAATGAGTATGCTGTAATGCACATTGAGACATTGGTCATTTAATTTCCTATATGCATGGTTTCTAGCATGTGGAAGCAAAATATGTCAAACAAATTAAATACCTATAGGCAGGTTATCTAACACACACAATAGCAGAACATATTTGAGCAAAGTAAACACCTATAGGCAAGTCATCTAACACACACAATAGCAAAATATATTTGAGCAAAGTAAAACACCTATAGGCAGGTCATCTAACACACACAATAGCAGAACATATTTGAGCAAAGTAAAATACCTATAGGCAGAATTTCTACCCATTTCAATGCAAGTATTAAGATAAACTCCCCTTTTTTCAATTTTACTAACACCCCAATTGTTATTACAACATTATTACAGACCCAATGAATGGCATAAATTACAGAGTAAAATAACTATAGTGAGCCTACAGCAGGCCTAAAGATATACCCAGCTAGGCCAGGCCTTCATTCTCAAGTCCACATAGTTCACAACAGTCCAGAATTCATATCTTCATTTACATAAGGCAACCAGAAACCAATTGATTCAGCCAGTAGGTGAAAATAGAGTTGAGCAATTAGAACCATGACCCTAGTGTGTCAGAGTTCCCAAGGGCCTCAAGAACCAAGGGCAGTGCTCACACTAGGGAGGTTGATAGAGGAAAATTAGAGAATGACTAGGGACCAAGTCCTAGTGTGTTAGAGTTCACAAGAGCCTCAATTGGACCCCGAGCAGTGCTTACACTAGGGAGGTCAAATGATAGAACCTAAGTGGCCTTGGCTTTTAGCCGGCTAAGAATAAGAAATAAAAAAAGAGCCTAGCTATCAAGTGAAAGAGAGTGGACCAAGGTTGAGAGACAGGGATTGGGGGACACTTATAATTTAAACAGACGTGACCAAATTGAGCATATAGAGCAGATAATCGAACAAGTCACAAACTTAGCAGGTTTAACACTTAGCACATTGGCAGTCACATATTGAAAGAGTTAGGGAAAGAACAAGTTTGCAGAATTGACAAAGATTGTTGTACACATATGCACGGTACTAAACAAGTTGGAAATTATGGTAAGTATACATCCTAGTATCATTATCGAGAAACAAGACATCATTTAGACATGATGGGGAATGTGCATTGTGATGAGCCAAGTAATCACAGAAGAAACAGGGCATCAAGTGGGTCTCATACTGAGGGATGTGTTATCAGAGAGGCAAGATCATAGTCAATAGAAAAGGTCTCAACACAAATTAGGACACATAACATATGCAAGACTATCATTACAGAGATTCAGAATAGAGTGGAAAGTAAATTCATGTCAAATAGTAGATGTAGGCATTCGGACATTGACATAGTAGACTAATTAACTAAAGAAGGTCCAATTGTATCAAAGATTCATCCTAATATCAGAAAACAACAATTCAAACAGGCTGAGATAACTTTTCTAAGTCACAAGCAAACACTAAAGGGGTATGGGATCGAGTGAGCATGCTGAGTGACACAATAACAGAGAAGCAAATTATAATTAACAATGAAAGTCTTAACACAGATTACTACAAATGTGAGGTATTTATTACAGAGATTTAGAACAAAGCAAGTAAACAGATTCATGAACATTTAGGCGTCAATACACTAGCTAAACAATCTTAGGAAGATTCAGATTACCCAGTTAGGCGTAGATAATCTCAGAACTAGCAGCATTAGGAGTAGTTAAATGCTAAAGAGACTTAAAGCGCGTGTAAAGTTAACATAGTGGTGCTTAAAAGTAACCGAGAAACATATTAAGCCATGGATTTCAGAAGTAAGAACACATGCAAATCAGAGACACATAAGGATGAAATTGCAAAGGTCAAGTAACTTACCAGTTAAACGAAAAATACAAGAAAGAACAAAAGTCCACAGTATTCTGAACATCAACGATAAGCAAGAACCCAGAATTTCTGGCCTTGGCTTTCAGCCGGCTAGGAACCAGAATATAGAGCAAGAGTATTAGATAACAAAGAGCACGCTACTTTAATTTTTCTTTTTAGTAAATTTCTTAATGATTCCCTCCTCCAAAGGGGAATGGAGAGGGGTTTATATAGCAGTAGAAATAGAACACCCAAACAAGGAAAATTATCAATCAAACACTAGAAAGGAAACAACATCACATGCAATCGAAATCAGTAAGGAAAAGAGAAATTTCAAAACCCTAATTTTAGGGAAAGTACAGAAATCGGCTGAATCTATAAATAAAAAATCAAATGTTGCACATAATAAGATGAATATAGACAGGAACATCGCTTAAAATCAAAGAATCTAGCCAAATTTGGTTCGATATAAAGAGATCTGAAACCCTAATTTTTAGGGTAAGTAAGAATCAACAGAGATACACATAGATTCATACCCATGATAGAATAAGAATGAACATAGACGGAATAGTAGAAAGGTCAAGAAGTTGAACCGACTTTGGTTCGATTCTGATGAGATCTCTTGCCATATTTAGGCAAACGGTATAGAGAAGGATCCACTACCAAATAGAGGCCATATATGGCATAAGGTAGCCACATAATCCCCATATCGTATGGGATTAAGAGAGATTTTAGAGGAGGCGGCAACTAGGGTTCTTAGGAGGAGAAGAGAAGAGAGGATTTAGGGGGGAAGGGGGTGAGAATGATTAGGGTTAGGGGGTTTGGGTGGTAATTAAAATAGAGGGAGTAATGTGGACCCTTGATCTCAGAGATCTACGGCCACGATTTAAAAGGGGTCTTGGGTCAGGTGGTTAAACGGGTTGCGATCGGGTTGTGGGGTTGGGTTAATTGGTTTGGGCAGGGGGTTATTTGGGCTAGGGGGGTAGGTTTGGGCCAGCAATTGGTCTGAAAATTGGTAGGCTTTTAGGCTAGTTTTTAAATACATAATATTTAATAAAAATAATTTATAAAAATAATTAATAAATAGCAAAAATATCATTTATACCCTAAAATGATTAAAATAATTACTTAACATTATAAAAATATAAAAAGTCATTTTCGGCATGAATAATATAATTATATATTAATATAGGCTATTATTGCAAAAATATGTCGTTAGCCCTAAAATGCAAAGGTAATTATAAATAATGCACTGAAAAATATTTAAAATATAATGTTGGTATAAATGATAAGTTTAGATGATTAAATCATCATAAAAATAATTTGGAGGATAATTACTGGATATTTATATAATAAAATGCAGAATTAAATTTGTTTAAAGTCTTTAAAAATTATGGAAAATTATGAAAAATACTTGTGTATGCTTATAAATCAAAATGATGATGTATATGCACTATTTTGAAAGTAAGTGTATATATATATATATATATATATATATATATATATATATATATATATGTGTGTGTGTGTGGGGAAAATTGGGTATCAATATCACATCTATCATTTGCATATCATATCTAAGTCTCTATTGTCATTTATTGATACATCATATTATCATGTCGGGTTGATTTTTATGGTATTGAGAGCCCGAGAAACTGGATATTTTGAGTGATATTTATGGGATCGGGTTGTATGTCGCAACATGTTTATTTATTTATGCCTGAATCTGGCTATTATAGCGCTTGGGCTGAAGGAGCCCCTCCGGAGTCTGCACCCCTACAGTTAGCGCGGTTGATTTATATTGAGGGATGGATCTTCCCTGGGCATGGATCTTGGACGATGCATTTATATTTAGGAATGGATCTTCCCTAGACATGGATCTTGTCCAAATCATTTATGAATTGGGGATGAATTTTCCCCTGGGCTGGATTGGCCTTATACAGTAATGAGTGACTGACTGTCAGTTAATGGGGTGTGTGTGTGTGTGTGTGTATATATATATATATATATATATATATATATATATATATATATATATATATGGGATGGATCTTCCCTAGGATGTATTGGCCATACACAGTACTGAGTGATTGAGTATTTTGAGAGTGTGAGTACACAAGGTTTCCATTGTGGTACATCACATACAACATATATTTTGCCATGTAGATGTAGAGATGTCATATTCCTCATTGTCACGACCCAAAATCCCACCACAGGCGTCGTGATGGAACTTAGTCTCTAAGACTAAGTAAGCCGATCATAATAACAATTCAAGCCTTTTTTTATACAATACAAGTGTCAAACCAAAGAACGGAAATATTCAAACAACCTGCCAAGACTAGTAATACTGAGTCACGAGCTCTAACTGAATACATGGAATGATCTCGAGGACCGAATACACAATACTGTTCGAATAAGAAATTAACAGTACAATAAAAATGAAAAGACTCCAAGGTACTGCGACGACCAAGCAGCTCTACCTTAAGTCCTTGCGATCACACTCTAACTTTGTCCGAGTATGATATCTCCAATACCTGGCTCTGCACAAAAATATACAGAAGTATATTATGAGTACACCATAGTCGTTACCCAGAAAATATCAAGACTAACCTCTGTGGAGTAGTGACGAAGTACAGTTAATACACTCACTTGTCAAATAACATGTGCAATATAGCATACAAAAATAATATAAAACAAATAACAGTGATGGCAACAATAATCAATTTGTGACATAAACAATAGGGTAACAAGAACACCATAAATATTGCTCAACAAATAATGAATACAAGTACAACTAATTAATCAAGTCCTTCAAATATAAATCTTTTGCCTATAAGTTTTTCAAATAATAATAATCTTTAGGATGTAACATTTTCCAATGAATATACTTCCTTCAAATAAATATCTTTCAAACATAATTCTTTCAAATAAACATCTTTCGAATATAATTTTTTCAAATAAAAGTCACCACGTGACACCTCATTTCATAATCATAAAATACGGGTCTCATCCCACTTTCATATTTCCACGACACCTCGTGCCAATTTCTCTATCACAACCGCACGGACAACTCACATGCCAATATCATCATCATTTACTTACGGCACCTCGTGCCCACATTTCATATCACAACTGCACGGATAACTCACGTACCAATATCATCATCATTATATAACCACGGCACCTCGTGCCCATATTTTATATCATAACTGTACGGACAATTCACATGCCAATAATAAATTCATCATATTTTTCGGGTACCTCGTGCCCATATCATAATCTGCCCTGCAATATCCACAGGCTCATAATTTCAACATATATTTGACTATTATCAAATTTACTGAATTTATAAAATAAATTGCACAATATATAAAAGAAGTCACAAGGAAATCATAACATCACATAAAAATCACCAACACATTAATCTCACATTATCATATATCACCCACGATAATAGCCACCCTTATCCCTCCTCCCTGACAATATCAATAGCCACCCTTATCACTCCTATAATAGCCACCCTTATCTCTCCGATAATAGCCGCCCTTATCCCTCTTATAATAGCCTCCCTTGTCACTCTTATAATAGCCTCCCTTGTCGCTCTGTTTAATATCCACCCTTATCGCTCCGTCCAGACAATATCCCAACACACATAACCACAGTGAAATGCCACCCTTATACCCACATAATATCAACAGTGGAATGCCGCCCTTATCCGCCGCATAATAGTAACCCAAATCACACAACAATTTACACGGATATTACCATGACAACACAAAATAACAGTTCATATTGTAAATTGCCCATAGGCCACAACCAATTCCAAAGATACAACAAAATTAATTAATTTCACAGCAAATAGCCCAAGGCTCCACACAACGTATATAAAATCTCGAAAACAACAACAAGGAAGGAAAATTAACTCAGCATAAGACAACGCCTTCTTTAGTCCAAGTTTTTGATAAATATATTAATACCTCAATTTAAACTTATTTAATTAATTATTTGCATACGGAAAAATTCATAATATAATTATTTCCAGGAAATATCAAATCAACAAACACACAAAATTCACATAAAATTCCAAGTCGTAATAACACCAAATTATCACATAAATACAAACTCAACAAATCAAGGATTTACTAAGTTTTCACAATTTTCCAATTTAATACATAAGGGTGTCTACGAATTTTTAACCGATATAGTTTGCACATATAAACCAAGTACGTACTCGTCACCTCACGTACATGGTTCTCCAATCACACAATTTCAACATAAGACTCAATGCCTATAGGAAATTCCCCCACACAAGGTTAGGCAAGATACCTACCTTTTGAAGTTAGGCCTATATTCCAAAATGGCCTTCTCACGTGAATTGACCTCCGGGCGGCTCCAATCTTTCTTGAGCTTTTCTTACATTACTACGATATTTCGAAAATCCTAGAAATTTCAATCTATTTATAAACATAACAAAAGTGAACCATAATTAGGAAAATATTCGTGGGTTCACCTCATTTAAGCATTTCATCAAACACTATGTGTGAAAATTTGATTTCAAGGGTCTTCCATAAGATTTTCTTCACTCCACAACCCACTCTTGGCCCATTTGAGCTCAACAATCTTCTCACAAACCTTATTGGTACATGCATGTATAAACAATACTCTCATACCCAAGAATCATACTCCCAATCACCCATCTTCTACCCAAACTCCAAATTAAAGACTAGGGTTAGAACCTTACCTCTTGGGTGAAGATCTTGTGAGCTTTCTTGTTGAAGTTCAAGGGTTGAGCAACATTTTGATGAATAATTAGCTTAGAAATTTCTCCTCTCACTTTAGGGAACTTTCTCTCTCTAAAAATATCAAATATTCCCTATTTAACGAGATAGGGTCGGGTTACAAAGATAGAAGAATGGACCCTCCAAATTCCGGACCGGGCTACAGAGCAGGCTAGGCACGCTCTATAGCGAGATACAAACCACGCTAGACACGCTCTGTAGCGAGCTGTAGACCAGGATTCACGAGCTCTATAGCGATCTAAATACCAGGCTTCGCGAAGGATATAGCACGGTCTAGCGCGCTATAGACCTGGCTTCGCTAGTTTGAAATGATTCAACTTCCCAACACGTTGTTCAATCCAAAAAGTCCGAAAATACAATACATTAGCCCACCTTGGCACTACAAAATCTTAAATATCTTGGCAAAATTTACGGGGCATTACACTCATATCATGCAGATTTTATCTATTTTTCCTGTACTGAGTTTAACTGTTGAACTGGAAAGCATGCCTACATTTATATACTAGATTGTACTTGTTGAGCTTGTCACTACTTTCAGCCCAGAGGTTAGTCTTGTTACTTATCGAGTTGGTTGTACTCATACTACACTCTGCAACTCGTGTGCAGATCCAGGTACTTCCGGATACGGTGGTTGCCAGATTTGAGGATTTATATGTTGGAGAATATCAAGGTAGTTGCTTGGCGTCTGCAGACCTTGACTCTCTTTCCTTTCAGTTATTGTACTGTTCTGGATTTTCAGACAGTGTTCTTATCAGTCAGACTTTGTTATTATTTATATGCTCATGTATTCAGTGACACCGATTTTTGGGAGTGTTTTATATCAGTATTTGTGAGGTTTTTATATTGAATTTAAATATTATGTTTTCAAACTTAAGAGGTTATTGTGATTTATTGAGATTATCGGCTTGCCTAGTATTGAGATAGACGCCATCACGGCAAGCAGATTTCGTGTCGTAACAATTATGGCTATGGAGAATTTCCATTGCAGGATGAAGTTGGTTCATTGTTTGATTCTTTCTCGTGTATTCACCAATGATCGAAATTCCATTAGTTTCAAGAATTTTGGTCGTGATGTGTCGTTTAGCCTTGAAGACTTTCACATTATGTGCGGTTTGAGGATCAGAACACATAATGTTAAAAAACTAATTAAATGAGAGAGCAAGATTCTGAAGCGTTATTATGGGAAGTCTAAGGGTGTGACCTTGAAGGACATTCGAGATTATATGATACAGAATAAAATTAAAAAAGATGATGTGAATTTCAAGCACGTATGCGAGAGTGATGAAGATGTTGTGAAGCTTATGGAATTTCTTGTTGTGGAGTCTATTTTGTTCGGAAGAAAGAACGAATCAACTATGTTGGAGGAGTATACAACTATTGTTGAAGACGATCAGGCTTGTCCTGATTATACTTGGGGTAATGCGTCTTATGAGAAGCTTATTACCTCAATGAAACATGCTTTGGACAATCAGGACAAAAATAATCCAACTAAGTATATTGTAGGCGGATTTCCATATCCATTATGTGTTTAGTTCTTTGAGTTCTTCCTAGATATTCGGGACAAGTATTTAAAAGTTAACGACTTACTTGATGCCACTCAGGTTCCCAGGATGTTACGTTATACATTTTTAGGAGAGCTGAAATTTAAAGAACTTCATGAAGATTACTTCAGTAATCATGGTGTAAGTTAATGCTCTTTATTTTTCATTTTTTCTGTAGTTTTGTTAATATGTTGCCGTATCGATTTTATTTTATTTTTCATAATATACTTTTTTGTATTAAACAGAAATACCAAACATTTAGGATATTGGATATAATTCCTACCGAAGAGGAATTGAATTCAATGCCTTTAATTGGACAATTATCAAGCAATCGCATTCGTTCAAAGGTATTTAATCTGGTTCCTTCAACTGGTGAATCACCATGTAGTCGGAGTCGATCAAAAGAAACTGATCGAACTCTTGTAATTAGAGAATCACCTCATACCCAGAGTCGTTCTAACTGTTCTACAACGGCGTTTGACGATGAATTACTTAACACAATATGTCATGTAAGTTATTTTTTGTGTTTATTCTGAAGTTTTTCATACTATTATTTCCTTAATTATAGGATGTTTTATGTGATATTTTTGTTCTGTATTTTTCTGAACTTCAGCATTGTTTTTTGAGTTGAAATTTTTGTTATGTGTTTTGTAAAACTACAACATGTTTTGTCTGCAGTTTTTGTTTTGTTTGTGATGAACTTCAGCATTACAGGGAGCTGAAGTTTTGTTCTGTGTTTTGTAAAGTAAAGTATATTTTAGCTGCGGTTTTTTGTTTTGTTTTTTATGAACTTCGGTATTCTTGGAGTTTTGAAGTTGTGTTCTATATTTGTAAAACTATACCATATTTTGGCTGAAGTTTTGTTCTGTATTTGTTGAACTTCAGTATTCTTAGAGCTGAAGTTTTATTTTGTATTTGCTGAATTTCAGCATTCTTAGAACTGAAATTTTGTTCTGTATTTGCTGAACTTCAGCATTGTTTTTTGAGTTGAAGTTTTTGTTCTGTGTTTTGTAAAACTACAACATATTTTGTCTGCAGTTTTTGTTCTACTTGTGATGAACTTCAGCATTATAGGGAGCTGAAGTTTTGTTCTGTGTATTGTAAAGTAAAGTATGTTTTAGCTGCAGTTTGTTGTTTTATTTTTTATGAACTTCAGCATTCTTGGAGTTTTGAAGTTGTGTTCTGTATTTGTAAAACTACATCATATTTTAGCTTAAGTTTTGTTCTGTATTTGCTGAACCTCAATATTCTTAGAGCTGAAATTTTGTTCTGTATTTGCTGAACTTCAACATTCTTAGAGCTGAAGTTTTGTTCTGTATTTGCTGAACTTCAGCATTCTTAGAGCTGAAGTTTGTTCTGTATTTTCTTAACTTTAGCATTAGTAGAGCTGAAGTTTTGTTCTGTGTTTCTATTTTCTGAAATTATTGTGTTGTTTCTATTTCTATACTAGAGGGTAGCGAGGGAGGTTAAAAAGCCATGCAAAAGAAGAAAGGCGCATGATCGCGAAAGAAGTTGTTCGAGAGTTTCGACGGGAGGAGCGATCTGCTATTGTGGATGAGGTTGTGAAAAAAGTCAAGGTAAGCTTATTTATATAAAAGTCATTTTTTCCTGCTAATGTAATTCATTTATTCAGATTAATCATTGTTAGTCATTTTTATAGGAATATTTTGATGATAAGTTTTAAAAGTTGTTTAAGATTGTCGACAAATCAAAAGGAATATATAATGGCGATGCAGATTTTGAATTGATGAACTATCGACAATATGATAGGATAAATGACTCTTTCGAATCTCCATCGAATATTAATGCTGCTCATGATGCACTGCATAGAGTTGCAGATGAAAATGTAAGAGGTGAGGAAGCAGCTCATGAAGCGACGTTCAAGTATTCGAGGAAGTTCAATGTGTTGAACAACAATTTGAAGCGGAATGTTTTAGTGTTGATAGACTGAGCAAAGTTGTTGGATATGATGAACAGTTATCAACCGAGAATGTAGGAAGCAAGAAAGGTGCAGATGATATAGTTGTCGGTACTGAAGAACATGTACCGACCTGTGCTTTGGGTAGTCCTATTGCAAAAGCCAATGTGTTTGCGGATGCAGATCATGAACATATTAATACTGAAGAACACATACCGAGTGATGTGGGTACTCCTATTGGGAAAGGCAATACGTTTGCGGAAGCATTAGTTATTTGCCAATAACTTTTACATGCAAAGACACAGGAAGTTGTCACTGCATGTATAAATATTTTCTCTGTTATTATTATTATTATTATTATTATATATATATATATATATATATATATATATATATATATATATATATATATATATAAATAAATAAATTGACCCCTCCCCCCTCTATGACTATGCAGTGGAAGTTAAAAATAGTGGTGCTTCAATTGATACAACTCAACAACTCTCTGATGATGCTGCATTGCATAAAGATAGAGTCAAGAAAATCCTTCCGCATAATACTCCAATGCTTCCCGACAATGCCACACCATTGAATGAAGCTCGAGTTGTTGAGATCGACAAAGGTATGCAGTCTGGCGATAGCACAGTGGAAGGCAAATATCAAGGTATTTTATACATTACGAATTGATTACATTTGATCCAAGTATTTATTTTCAGTTTGAAATTTTACATAGTTTCTTTTCTTTTTTTGTGCTTTTTGATGATTATTCGGAAAGACTCAATACGGCCGAAAAAGAAATTAGTGAGCTCATTCGGCTATATGAAAAAAGAGAAATACATCTATTCACACTTGTTGGCTCACAGGTAGGTATGAAGTGTATTTGTTGTATTTTCAAATTTTAGTCAGTATTATTTAATTTATTTTTTTTGCATTAATATATAGGCATATTTGAGGGTAATGCAAGTGGATCCGTTGGTATGCACACACCATCTGTGTCGCAACACTTAGACCGGGTAGTTATTTGCTGCAATTCGATTACAAGGTTTTTTTTTGGCTAATGTATGTTTGTATCAGTTGTATTTTATGCATATGTTTTCCTTATTTTTTGCAGATCTCATCTGATGCATCACAACTTCTTCCAAACCCTAAGAGAAGGAAGGTGTCCAGTTCTCCGAATGTTTTTGGTGACACCAGTGATATCCCCAAGTTCAATTTATGTTCATTTTCGCTAGGTAGTACACAAGAGACTGGTTCAGAAGGTAATTTTGCTGGTGTTGTTGTTGGTGGTGAAGAGAGACAAAAATATCATGAACAACAGGGAGTTGGTCAAGTATCTGCCCCTATGGCTATTGATTTTTCCCTTATTGCTGAAACGCAACAGTTAGTTGTGACTGAGCAGCAGGAACATCAAGCAAAAAGAAAATCAGCTAAAGTGGGGAAAAGGATTCATATGGAGAGTATTTGGTTGAAATCTCCTTACGTCATTCCTAAACAAAAGGCAATGGGGGCAAGACTGGAAAGCAGGAAAGAATACACAAAGGTGTCCCTTCCATTATGTCAATCAAGACAGTGGAATGATGCAGAGATTTACAGGCTGGTTGAAGACGAATGCCAGGGAATATAATTCCAAGCCATTTAGATTAGCTGGAATCGATATACCAAAGTCGTTCTTTACAGAGCTTGTGGACCCTACCTCTGATCTTGCGGATGAAGTAAGTTATTAAGTTTGTTTTTTGAATTGGTTTTGAACTGTATTTCCTAAAACTTTAGCCTTATGTTTGTTTTAAATGTTTTTGTACTGTAATTTAGTAAACTTCAGACTTATGCATGGTTAAGTTTTTTAGTTCATTTGCTAAAAGTTCATACTAAAAGATGCTGAAGTTTTTTTCCTGTAGTCTGTAGTTTAGCAATGAGTTTTTCCCTAAAAACTTTAGACTAACATTGCAGAAGTTGTTTAGCTCATTTGCTAGATCTTCAGACTAAACATGCTGAAGATTTTGTCGTGCAGTCTCTAGTTTTGTAATGAGTTTTTTCTGAACTTTAAATCAAATATACTGAAGATTTTTAGTTTATTTCCTAACACTTCATACTGAACATGCTTAAGTTTTTTATCATGCAATTTGTAGTTTTGTAATTACTTTTTTCTAAACTTCATACTTATGCATGCTGAATTTTTTTAATTCATTAGCTAAACTTATTTTTTACTATGAATTATATTGTGGTTAAGTTCTGTCACGACCCAAATACCTAACCCGTCGTGATGGCGCCTATCGTGGAACTAGGCAAGCCGAAATTCTCAATATGCTTTCAATATATGACAGAAAGGAGCTAAAGCAATTAAATTAACTAAAGATTTACATAATAACGGGATAAAAACCCAAAAATACCAGTGCGGAAATGATAGCCCGACATCAGAGTGTCACTAAATCATGAGCATCTAACAACCAATATAGAAACAGAGTCTACTACAGTTTTTGTCAATTGCCAATACAAGAGAGAAAAGATAATAAGAAAGGAGAAACAAGGACTGTGAACACCGGTAGCTACCTCGTAAGTCTTTGATAATCAGCTCGCACACGAACTCAGCGACCGTCAGAACCGTACACACCTGGATCTGCACATAAAGTGCAGGGTGTAGTATGAATACAACCAACTCAGCAAGTAATAGAATTAAATAGGGAACTAAGAAGCAGTGACGAGCTAAAAAATATACAGATCATTTCAAAAGTTTTCAGTAAAGAGTGAACATGCTTTCAAATCTGGTGGAATAAGTCAAATCAGTTCGAGCTCAAGTAAAGCAAATATGAATCTTCCAGAAATTTCACAACAACAACAGATAACAACATAAGTGCATCAATAAATTAAAAAAAGCAAGTACAACCTCTCAAGGCACCAATCACTCAGCTCAATCTCAACAGCTCATACTCTCTGCTCTCAACCCTCAATACACACTCTCAATAGGTACATGCGCTTACTAGTGGTATATAGACTCCGGAGGGGCTCTTTCCAGCCAAAGCGCCATAATCAGCACGGATAACTCACATGCTATCGTATCATATCAAAATACGCACAGACAGCTCAAGTGCTACACTATCATATCTGAATCCGCACGGATAACTCACGTGCTAAGTATCAACATCATGATTCACAAGAACAACTCACGTGCTACGGCATCTATACCTCACAACCAGGCCCTCGGCCTTACTCAGTCATGTACCTCTCTAGTCTCACGACCCTCATAAATAATAAAGATCATCCCAAACCGAGAATACAACAAGTATCAACAAGAAATGAAAGGAAACAGAGATATAACACACAAGTGAGACTATGACTGAGTGCAAGACAACAATTAGCAGTCAATTCAACAAGTATACGACCGCCGCGGGTCCCAACAGTGAGATCATAAGGCCTAAGCATTGTTTCTAATATGAAAGGCAATCAATTGCTCAAAGGCAAGGAAAAATAAGTAATAACAATGGCTATTCGACTTTATAGTCTCACGGGACAGACCAAGTCACAATACCTCACGGTGCATGCTTATACGCATGTTACCTAGCATGTGCGTCACTTCCAAACACTCACATCATACCAATCCTCAAGGTTTCATACCCTCAAAACCAGATTTAAAACTGTTACTTACCTCAAACGCGCAAACAATCCTACTACGCAATGCTTTTGCCCCGCGAATCAATCTCTAAATGCCCCGATTCTAGCCACAAGCAGTACGATATAACTAATGTAGGCTAAAAGTATCAATTCCACAAGAGAAACACGAAATTATAAGTCAAAAATCAGAAATAGGCTCAAACCCGAGCCCCCGGGCCCACGTCTCGAAATCCGACAAAAGTCACAAAACTCAAAAGCCAATTCACTCACGAGTCTAACCATACCAAATTTACTCCAATCCGATAACAAAATCCCATTCAAAATCCCAAAAATCTAGCTCAAGAACACTTCATCTTCTTCCCTAATTTTTCACCGCAAATCACAAAATTAGATAATAAAATTAAAGATATAATCATGAATTTTAACCAAAACTAAGTAAGAATCACTTACCCCATTCAACTCCACAAAAATCCCTTCAAGAATCGCCCAATTCAGTGTTCTCTAACTCAAAATATGCAAAATGGGTTCAAACCCTCGTTTTTGAAATTAATACTGTCTGCCTAGATTTCCTTCTTCGCGAACGCGACCGTCCTCTCGCGTTCGCGTAGACCAACTCAGACTGCCTCTCAACTTAACTCTTCGCGAACGCGACCTACGCTTTGCGAACGTGAACCTTTGCAACTCAGACCTTCAGGAACGCAACCCTCACCTCGCGGACGCGTAGAACAAAAGATTGGGGGTCCCCAACTGCCTCACTTCCCTTCGCGAACGCAACGCCACTCACTCGTTCGCGATGCACACACTACCATACCTTCGCGTTAACTTAGGGCAAAATCTCACCAAATCAGAAACACTCTTCGCGAACGCGAGGCTCCTTTCGCAAATGCATATGAGAAAACTAGAAAAAATGCAACAGCACATATCAGTTATCTCACCAAGACCAAAAATGATCTGTTAAACACCCGAAATCGCCCGAGGCCCTCGGAACCTCAACGAAACATACGATCAAGTCCCAAAACACTATACGAACTTAGTCGAATCCTCAAACCACCTCAAATAACATTAAAACACGAATCACCCTCTGATTCAAACTTAATGAACTTGAAATTTCCAATTTCTACAACTGATGTCGAAAACTATCAAACCACATCTGATTGACCCCAAATTGTTTACACAAGTCATATTCAACATTACGGACCTACTCCTACTTTCGAATCGGAATCTGACCCTGATATCAAAAATTCATCCCCCGGTCAAACTTCCCAAAAATTCGACTTTTGCCATTTCAAGCCTAATTTAGCTACATGCCTCAAATTCACAGTCCAGACACACTCCTAAGTCCAAAAATCACCCAACAGAGCTAACGTAACCGACGGAACTCCATTCCGAAGTCGTCTTCATACAATTCTGACTACGGTCAAAATCCTAAGACTTAAGGTTCTGTTTTAGGGACTAAGTGTCCCAAATCACTCCGAACCCAAAAACAAGACCTCCCGACTAGTCACGTAAGCAGAAACAGATACGAGGAAAATAGTAAATAGGGGATCGGGTCTAATACACTCAAAACAACCGGTCGGGTGGTTACAAGTTTACATATTTTCTTTTGTTGTTGTTCATTTGCAGCATATTGAAGTAGGCGTATATTTCTTACACAATAAATATTGGTATCACCTTCCAAGTTATCCAAAATCAAAATGTGCAGTAATAAATTTACTTTTTGATCAGTATATGACTAAGTTGGCTAGTGTTCATCCTTCAGATGAACAACAGGAGAAAATTAGAATAAGGAAGGAAAAGAGAATGGAGGAGAAAAAAATGGAAGAAAAAAAGAGCAAATCAAAGAGAAATCGGGCTGTCAAAAAAAAATAAGAAGAAGTGGAGATTGAGGAACTTACCAAGTTTACCTGGTTTATTGAAGAATC
The DNA here is from genome assembly GCF_000390325.3 of Nicotiana tomentosiformis. Lineage (NCBI taxonomy): Eukaryota > Viridiplantae > Streptophyta > Magnoliopsida > Solanales > Solanaceae > Nicotiana > Nicotiana tomentosiformis. The sequence continues at coordinate 124,455,901 of NC_090814.1, read as the reverse complement.
AACTGCTGAAAAGGTGGCCAACTACGTAAGAGTCATTGACCTTTCATGTGGTATCTCATGGGCATCTGTTGAAAAAGTATTCTTTCCATTTCGACTAAAGCCAAATGGTGGCCAGTCATCTACGCACTACTTTATTGGAATTATGCACTTTGAAATCAAAACTATATATGTGTATGATTCCTTGAGGAATTCACCATATGAGCATGCGGTTGAACATGTCCAAAATTATGCTTGTTTGATCCCACACTTGCTAAAATGCTTGAACTTTGCCACACACAATAAAAGTTATCGGGAAAATCCTGTGGAAAGTTTTGCGATTAAGTGGATGAAGACACCCCTACAGGAGAACAAGTACATGTTTGGCATATATTTACCATGCATCTTATCTTTCTCGTTTTTTCCTTTTTTGTGTTTGTGTTAACTAATCTTTAATTTTTTTTCATGTTCTTTTTGTAGTGTTGATTCTGGTATATTTGCTCTTAAGTTCCTTGAGACGCGGTTGAATCAAGATGATGTCTTCAAATTCAAGCAAAGTGATGTGTTGACAGTCATGAGAGAATTGGCTGTAGATCTTTGGGCTCATGAAAAGTGAAAAGAAGATAGCGGTTATGAAACTCCAGAAAAGCAACTAGGATATGACTATGGAGAATATGAAGACACTCTATGTAAATTTTTTCGATAGAGATTAACTTGTAAATGAAAAATAATTATTTTTTGTTATTTTTTCAATGATGTAAGTCAAAACAAAATTGTATTTGTGAATTATGTGATGTCTATCTTTTAATTTTTTGTTCTATTCGCGTTAATTAGTGTGAAGTTATTTTGGATTGTATCAAATACTTTTGTGTCTTTTATCACGAACTTAAGCATATTTTGTAAAAATTTAGCATATTTAGGGCGAAGTTTTAGCAAATGAATTAAAAAATTATGCTTGTTTAGGCTGAAGTTTCGTATAAAACTCATAACAAATCTGTTGACTGTAGGACAAAATTTCAACATGTTTTAGAAAATGAACTAAATAACTTCAACATCCACTAGCATCTAGTTTTAGCTTTAATGTGAAACAAGTTCAAGCTACATTAGCATGAAGTTTTTAGCTTCAGCATATTTAGTGTGAAGAGTTAGGAAATGAACAAAAAACTTTAGCATGGATAAGTTTGAAGTTAAGCAAAAACTCAATAGAAAATTATGTACTGTAGGAGAAAACTTTAGCATGTTCAGGCTAAAGCTTTAACAAATTAACTAAATAACTTCAGCATATTTAGTCTGAAGCTTTTAAGAAAAAATCATTGTTAAACTGCAGATTGCAGGGACAAAACTTCAACATGTTTTGGTATTTTTTAACCTGAAACTTATCTTTTCTGTATTTACGAGCTACTTTTGTCTTTTACCACCTACTTCATCTTATATTTAAATTTGTCTAACCATATAGTAAATGAGCTGAAAAGTTACTTTTATATTTATAAATAGTAAATGAAATCTTTTCAATTTGATTATGTGAAAACTTTACAAATTATGTACTGTAGGAAAAAACTTCAGCATGTTCAGACTGAAGTTTTAACAAATGAACTAAATAACTTCAGCATTTGTTGTCTCAAGTTTTTAGAGAAAACTCATTGCTAAACTGCAAATTGCAAACTTGAAACTTAACTTTTCTATATTATCAGCTACTTTTTGTCTTTTACCACATACTTCATCTTACATTTAAATTTGTCTGACCATATAGTAAATGATCTTGAAAAGTTACTTTTGCATTTACAAATTGTAAATGAAGCCTTTTCAATTTGATTATGTGAAAACTTTGGCTTTTCAGGCTGAAGTTATTTTTTACTATAGAAAAACTGTGGACTTATTAGGCCGAAGTGTCACGACCAAAAATCTCACCTGTCGTGATGGCGCCTATCTCAATACTAGGCAAGCCAAAAATCTCAATAAACCACCATATCTTTTAAGTTTGAAAACATAATATTTAAATTAAGCGGAAGAAATCTCGCAATTACATATATAAACATTCCCAAAATCCGGTGTCACTAGGTACATGAGCATGTAATATGAATACAAAGTCTGATTGACAAAACACTGTCTGAAAGTATAGAACAGTACAACAACTGAAAGAAAGGGAGTCAAGGTCATCGGACTGCGGACAACTACCTTGATAGTCTCCAATTGATAGCACTCTGAGATTTAACGGTCGCCGTGTCCGAAAGCACCTGTATCTACACACGAGGTGCAGAGTATAGTATGAGTACAACCAACTCAATAAGTAACAAGGCTAACCTTTGGGCTGAAAGTAGTGACGAGATCTGCATGTACAATACAGAAATGTAGGCATGCTTTCAAGTTCAACAGTTGCTTTCAGTACAAATAAAACAGATCAATTCTGAACAATACGAGGAATATGATATCTCTGTATCTACATGCCAATGTACATATTGCATGTGATTCACCTTAATGAAAACTATGTGTACTCACAATCTAAAATACTCAATCACTCAGTACTATATATGGCCAATCCAGCCCAGGGAATATCCATCCCAACTATATATGTATATCCATCAACTGACAGTCAGTCACTCAGTACTGTATAAGGCCAATCCAGCCAAGGGGAAGATCCCTCCCCAAATATCAATGATTTGGACAAGCTCCATGTCCAAGGAAAATCCATCCCTCAATATAAATGCTTCGGGCAAGATCCATCCCTCAATGTAAATCAACCATACCAATTTTATCAAATTCTACTAACAAATCGTCCTTCAAATCTTGAATTTTCGTTTTTGGAAGATTTTGCAAAAATCTTGATTTCTTCCATTTAAATCCGAATTAAACAATGAATATAACCATAGATTCAAGAAATATAATCACTTTAGGATATAGAACACTTTCCCAGTCGAAGTCATGAAGAAATCCTCAAAATCGCCAAAACCCGAGCTCCAAAAATCCCAATCGAAAATGAAAAAATGACAGATTTTCAATCCTTAAGTTTCTGCCAAGGTTCGCATTTGTGAATGAATAGTAACCTCCCATGAATAGTGTTCGCAATTGCGATGAACAGTGCCACACCAGAAACCAGCAAAACCTAAACTTTTCTGAAATGATCTGAAACTCATCTGAACCTTCCGGACACAAACCATATATGAATTTCAATCATAAAACACGCTACGGACCTGATCGCGCACTCAAAACATTGAAAAGAGGTCGTCTTGTCTCGATATTGACCATGGTCAAACTCTCAAATTTCTTAACTTTAATAATCTCTCAACTAATGATCCAAAAATATACCCAAACCCCTTGGGACCCCGTCAAATTATACCAACAAGTCTCAAAACATGATACAAACTTAGTCGAGACCTCAAATCACATCAAACAATGCAAAAACTATGAATCACGCCTCGAATCGAATTAAGAGTTATGAAATTTCCAAATTCTATAATTTGCGCCGAAACGTATTAAATCAATCCGGAATGACTTCAAATTTTGCACACGAGTCTTAAATGACATAATGGAGCTATTCCAATTTCCGGAATTGAAATCCAATCTCGTTATAAAAAATTCAACCTTCGGTCGAACTTTCCAAAAATCTTCTATTTTTTCAACTTTCGCCAAAATGCATCGAATTGTCCTGCGGGCTTCCAAATCCAAATCCGAACATACGCCTAAGTTCAAAATCATCATACGAAGTTGTTGACACCATCGAAATTCCATTCCGGGGTCGTTTCTCAAAAATTAACTCTCCGGTCAACTCTTTCCATTTAAGTTTCGAAATAAAAATTATTCTTTTAATTTAATTGTGAATCTTCCAAAAATCAAACTCGACCACACCCGCGGGTCATAATACATATTGCGAAGCTTCTCGAGACCTTTAGTCGCTGAATGAGGCGTTAATTCTTAAAATGACAAGTTGGGTCGTTACATTCTCCCCCTCTTAAACATACGTTCGTCCTCGAACGTGCCAAGAACTATTCCGATGATATTAGATTACTGAGTGCATTATTTCACACATACCACGGGTGCTTCTACGTCACCATAAATTTAATAGGGGTCCGACAACATCATCTCAGTAGAGATTATTTATTTTATTCACACTTATAAGCCTTTAAGCTAATTCCTTAGACTCTAAATAAATTTTGAATTCTTGACATCACTACACGGTATTAGTCTCAACCGGATGTAGCAATTCGTGCCTACGCACACATCATACGCATGTCCATAACCACATCTCTGGTCATAATAGCTGTTTATAATTAATTTCCAGCATCCTCAATTAATCTCATATTCACCAAAATCCCATTTCAACTTTTCGTAACACTGATAGCAACACGCGAGGCATGAATACCTCATAATTATTTACCCGAATTAACGAGTCACATTTAACGCCACCTAGGCACCCACCTTATAGGCTAAAACTCAATGTTTACAACATGAATATGGCTAAATATGCACAGAAAAATATACAAGAATTATCAAATAAGCCTAACAGGTGGTACAAATTTAATTTCGCAAAGGGAGAATTTAAACTCATAAAATTTTTACCGCAAGGACCTCGTCCTTACATAACTTCCACCGCGGCTCGTAACCCAGTTTAAATATTTCACCTCATATAAAAATGCGAGGATCTCGTCCTCAACTTTGAATCACAAGTATTTTGCACATTGTGCCAACTGAATTTTTTTTCCAATTTCCTTTCTTTCTTTTTTTTAAATAAATTCCGTAAATAATTTTCACAACAAATAATGAACCCTCATACCAATAGGGCATAAAATTCATAAAATTAAGACTAATTATTCCAAAATCGCATGAAATCCCACTATATAGAGTATTAGAAAGTCACTTTTGGACTTATAGTCCTCAATGGTGTACAAAATAAAAATGACAGACACGGGCTAACATCTTCAAATCTCCCAGTAGGGATAAACATATAAGTGGGTCACAAAATTACGAAGCTCACTCATAAGCGAAGCATAATAAGAGGACTCACCTCAATATTCAGAACCGAATCAAATTAAGGAAAAAGAATATCCTTTTATAACAAATCAGGATCATGCCTGCAACAACACTATCTGGTGTAGTGGCCTCAACCACACCATAGCAAATATATCAACGGGTTGGGACTCCCCCTCTAAGGCGCCCCCTACCCGCCTGTCCTCCACCCTAATTGGTTGTGCACATGGAGTATTAACTAGAATAACGCATGTAGCCTGAGTGTTATGATGAAACTTGTCACGATCCAAAATCTCACATGTCGTGATGGCGCATATCTCAATACTAAACAAGCCGACAATCTTAATAAACCACCATATCTTTTAAGTTTGAAAACATAATATTTAAATTCAGCGGAAGAAATCTCGCTATTACATATATAAACACTCCCAAAACCCGGTGTCACTGAGTACATGAGTATCTAATATGAATACAAAGTCTAATTGACAAAACATTGTCTGAAAGTATAGAACAATACAATAACTGAAAGAAAGAGAGTCAAGGTCAGCGGACTCCGGACAGCTACCTTGATAGTATCTAACTGATAGCACTCTGAGATCTAATGGTCGCCGTGTCCGAAAGCACCTGCATCTTCACACGAGGTCCAGAGCGTAGTATGAGTACAACCAACTCAATAAGTAACAAGACTAACCTTTGGGCTGAAAGTAGTGACGAGATCCGTAGGTACAGTTCAATATAAATAATAACAATACAGAAATGTAAGCATGCTTTCAAGTTCAATAGTTACTTTCAGTAAAAATAAAACAGATCAATTCTGAACAATACGAGGAATGTGACATCTTTGTATCTACATGCCAATGTACATACTGTATGTGATGCACCTTAGAGAAAACTCTGTGTACTCACAATCTAAAATACTCAATCACTCAGTAGTATATGGCCAATCCAGCCTAGGGAAGATCCATCCCAAATATATATGTATATCCATCAACTGGCAGTCAGTCACTCAGTACTGTATAAGGCCAATCCAGCACAGGGGAAGATCCATCCCCAAATATCAATGATTTGGACAAGATCCATGTCCAGGGAAAATCTATCCCTCAATATAAATGCTTCGGGCAAGATCCATGCTGAGGGAATATCCATCCCTCAATATAAATGCTTCGGGCAAGATCCATGCCCAGGAAAGATCCATCCCTCAATATAAATCAACCATACCAATTTTATCAAATTTCAATAACAAATCGTCCTCCAAATCTTGAGTTTTTGTTTTTGGAAGATTTTACAAAAAATCTTGATTTTTTCCATTTAAATCTGAATTAAACGATTAATATAACCATAGATTCATGAAATATAATCACTTTAGGATATAGAGCACTTACCCCAGTCGAATTCGTGAAGAAATTCTCAAAATCGTCCAAAAACCGAGCTCCAAAAATCCCAATCGAAAATGAAGAAATGATAGATTTTCGATCGTTAAGTTTCTGCCCAGGTTCGCATTTACGTACAAAAACTTTGCATTTGTGAATGAACAGTAACCTCCAATAAACAGCATTCGCAATTGCGATGAACAGTGCCACACCAGAAATCAGCAAAATCCAAACTTTTCCGAAATGATCTGAAACCACCCCGAAACTCATCCGGAACTTTCCGAACACAAACTATATATGAATTTCAATCATAAAACACGCTACGGACCTGCTCGCGCACTCAAAATACTGAAAAGAGGTCGTCTTGACCCGATATTGACCATGGTCAAACTCCCAAATTTCTTAACTTTACTAGTCTCTCAACCAATGATCCAAAAATACACCCAAGCCTCTTGGGACCCCATCAAATCATACCAATAAGTCCCAAAACATGATACAAACTTAGTCGAGGCCTCAAATCACATCAAACAATGCCGAAACTACGAATCATACCTCGAATCGAATTAAGAGTTATAAAATTTCCAAATTCTATAATTTGCGCCGAAACGTATTAAATCAATCCTGAATGACTTCAAATTTTGCACACTAGTCTTAAATGACGTAATGGAGATATTCCAATTTCCGAAATCTAAATCCGACCTCGTTAACTTTTCAAAAACTTTCTATTTTTTCAACTTGTCTCGCCACATGCGCAACCCATATATATATATATATATATATATATATATATATGTCCCGCCTTGTCACGCCACATGTGCAAATATCAATAGTAATAATAGCACGGCATAAACCTCGTGCAACCCCATAACAACAATCGCACAACAGAAACCTCATGCATCACAATAACCACAAGTGCACGGCAGAAACCTCGTGCATCATAATAACAACAATCGCTCGGCAGAAACCTCGTGCATCACCACAATAAGTACAATAGCAATAAATGACAATAATACAAGTTTACGACAATTACGTCAACTCAGAAATTTCAGAACTCAAGGAAACGGAAGAACTAATTCACAAGGAGTAGCCACAATAGAGAACACTAGTCATAATAAGAACATCTCAATAAGAAAGAAAATATTATGTAACAACGGTCCACAATGCACAGTTCGACAACGAGGGAGCTAACACAAGACGAATAGTTCCAAATAAGGACAAGTCAACTAAAATATAGGATATCTAACTTCTTTTAAGGTTGGGAAATTAAGAGAGAGATACAACAACTCCAATTAAGGATAAGTAGTATAAGGATAATCACTTACCTCAATTAAGGATGAATAATTACAGAAGAGATAATTATAATTTCAGATAAAGATAAGCAGTTAGGGAAAAGACAACATGGCAATAAAAGAGATACAATTTCAGTTAAGGCACATATAAATCAAATGAACAACAAAAGTGGATCATGAAGCAATTAATTCCAATTTAAGCAGGTAGAAGTGAAACTGAAAATTAAGAAACGTAATCATAATGAGAACAACTGCATATTCAGTGAATACAAGAACCTAAGAATCCCTAAAGGCCAATTTTCCACAAATAAGTCCGGGCACATACTCGTCACCTCGCGTACACGGACTACAATTAGCATAGAAGACTCAAATCCTAAGGAGTAGTTCCCCCACACGAAGTTAGGCAAGATACTTATCTCAAAAGAAGACAGACTGATACTCAAAAATGAACTTCTTGGGTGAAATGACCTACGGACGGCTCAAATCTAATCAAAATAACTTCAAAGCACAAATAAAACTCATAAGAGACTATTCTGGATCATAAAGCTTCAATCTTTATCAAAATTTAAAAATCGGTCCAAATTTCGACCCCCGGGCCCGCACCTCGGAACCCAACATATTTCACAAAACCCTAACACCCATTACGGTATGAGTCCAACTATACAAAAATTATCAAATTCCGATATCAATTCGTCCCTCAAATCATGATTTTTCATTTTGAAAATTTTCTTCAAAAACCATCATTTTCCTCAACTCAAAACACAAATTAAATGATAAAAATAAAGATAAAATCATGGATATATTAAATTCTATTTGAAGAACACTTACCCAATTGATTTGCTTGAAAAACCCACAAAGAATCGCTCAAAACCGATCTTTATAAGTCAAGGTATGATAAAAATGGCCTAACCCTTGATTTGAAGATCTTATATTTTGCCCAGGTGTTTATGCATCGCGAACGCGGAGAAAGGTTCGCGTTCGCGAAGAAGAAAAATGTAGGCTGCCAGGATAACCCTACGCGAACGCGATCTAAGGGGAGCAAACGCGAAGGGTAAGAAACAGAACTTACGCGAAGGCAGGAATAATGACGCGAACGCGAAGAAGAAATAGCCAACAACCCCCAACTCCCAATTTCTACTAAACGAATGCGAGGGAACAGATGCGAATGTGGAGAAGGAGAAAGCAAACGTTCGCGATCGCGAAAATGATCATGCAAACGCGAAGAACAATGAATTCTTCCTCCAAAATTGCTCTCCGCAAACGCTAAGGAAGGGGCGCGAACACGATTAAGGAAATCAGATGACAGAAAATAACAGATCAAAAATAGAAGGAAATGGCTCGTGGCCCATCCGAAACACATCCGAGGCCCTCGGGACCCCGTGTAAACACACAAACAAGTTTCATAACCTAACATGGACTCGCTCGGGGTCTCAAATCACTTCCAACAACGCTGAAAATACAAATCGCACCACGAATCGAACTTATGAACTTTCAAAACTTCCAACTTCGAAAACTCATGCCGAAACCAATCAAACCAACCCGAAATGACATTAAATTTTGCAGGCAAGTCCCAAATAACATAACAGAACTGTTCCAACTCTCGGAATCACATTCCGACCCCGATATCAAAAAGTCCACTTCCTGTCCAAATCTCCAAAAATTCGGCTTTTGTCATTTCAAGCCTAAATGAGCTACAGACCTCCAAAATACAATCCGGACACGCCGCTAAGTCCAAAATCACCCAAATGCGTCGAATTGTTCTACGGACTTCCAAATCCAAATTCGAACATACGCCTAAGTCCGAAATCATCTTACGGAGTTGTTGACACCATCGACATTCCATTCCGGGGTCGTTTGCTCAAAAGTCGACTCTCCGGTCAGCTCTTTCCATTTAAGCTTCTAAATAAGAATTGTTCTTTTAATTTAATTCTGAATCTTTCGAAAATCAAAATCGACCACACCCGCGGGTCATAATATATATTGCAAAATTTCTCGAGACCTTTAGTCGCTGAACGGAGCATTAATTCTTAAAACGATAAGTCAGGTCGTTACACGAAGTTACATTTTTTTTTTTGCATTTACCACCTACTTGTTGTCTTTTACCACCTACTTATCTTGTTACATTCAATTTATCTGAACGTAAAACAGTAAACATACCTGAAAAGTTACCTTTGCATTTATAGATATTAAATTGATTAGGTGTAATCTTTGGCTATATTAACAACCTCTTCACTTGAAAATTTCAGTCATCCATAGACTTCTATCATATTTCTTTAAATTTATATTCATCCTTAGCCTTTTTGATTTTTTTAAAGAAACAATATCTGATGCTAGCGGAAGTAGAAAACTTACAATGGATGAACTTATGTAGAGGTGAGAGAGTTTAAAGTTTTATTAGAATAGTAACGAACCAATGGCTAATCTTATGCAGACATGGGATCAAATAAAGGCTGATTGGGAGAGAATCAGACCACAAATTTTTGCCGATGAAACATTCCAGAACATGCTGAACCTCAAACGCAATTGTGAAGGCTATTCAACCTCGTTCGACAAGGTTGTCCAGCAGTTTGATTGTTTTAAGTTTTCCATCTGGGGACGACTATGCCAAGATGCAAAATAGATTGAAAAGTCTTCCTTGTCTTATGGACAAAGTAATAATTGAACAAAATCAGCTGCGTGATCAATTCAACAAGTTGAAGTATGGTCTCATTAGACTTAGTGGTCTTTTGCCCGAGTATCCTATAATTATTTCTAATTCGGATGATGATGAGATATATCGAGAAATTGAGGAGTACTGTTCTGATGATGGTGGTGATGCTTAGTTTTTGTAATCCCTTTTTTTATGTTTTTCTTCTGTGTTTTTGATAATATTTTTTATGGCTCTTCTTTTATTTTGTTAATGTTCTGATGATGGTGTTCTTTTGTTAATGTTTATGTTGATTAAGTTATATAAATAAAAATCTTGTTTCGTTTTTGTGTATAATTTTTTTCAATTTTGAAGGTTGCATTCTCATTTCAATGTAATAAAATATAGTACATCTCAACGTAAAACTCCATGCCTTATAAGCTGAAGTTAGCATATATAAGTTAGAAACTTGAACCTTTTTTATCTGAAGTTATCATCTATAGCTTTTGATAGTCACACTTTATAGGCTGAAGTTTTTTTGCAAACATTTACCATTAATAGGCATATATAAGGTTGTAACTGTATCTTTTAAGAGTCAAACTTATCCATGCGGAATTTTTTTTATTCATTTCTTAAAACTTCACACTAAACATGTTGAAGTTTTTGTCCATAAGTTTGCAATTTTTGTAATGAGTTTTTCAAAATTTTTAGAGAAAATATGTAGAAATTATTTAGTTCATTTGTTAAAACTTCAGACTAAACACGCTGAAGTTTTGTCCTGCAGTATGAATACTTCATGCAGAAAGGTGTAGTTTATATATATATATATATATATATATATATATATATATATATATATATATATATATATGTGTGTGTGTGTGTGTGTGTGTGTGTGTGTTTTCTGTGTTAAAGATATGTATTTCACTTACAGTTTTTTCTCGCTGAAGTAATTGCGTACTTTTTTAGAATGCAACCAAACCCATAAGCTGCCGACAAAAATGAATGGTTTGTACTTCCAGCAATATATAAACGAGTATTTTTCAATCCAAGAGCTAATTTTTCTTTATTTGTATGAAAATAATCACATTTCACATATATCATTTAATAATGAAAGTCTAAATTCAGCATATCTATCTTCCTTTGGAATGAATTTTTTTCCAAGGATTATTGAACGTTTGAGTATTTTTCAGCGTGCTTCTTGGAATATGGATGATGTGCTGGAGAAGACAAGCAAATTATTCTGTTATGCCCAATTTATTTACAACGACTGCATTTGGTAGATTACAATGATATTGATTCAGTCGCAGGGATATACCTCTTCTTTTGTCTTCTTCTTTGTCGAATCTCTACATCGGGAGGTTTTATGATTTCAGATTCTATATTTTGTGGTATATCCCATGAATTTTGATCTCCTACAGTATTCACATGTCATTCATATGTTTTGAACCATATTTCTCTTGAATACCATTTTGAGCAGTAATCAGATTTCTACAAATATCTCTTATTGATAGCAACAATTGCATGTGGGCAGGGCAATTCATCAAGTTAGAATTTCAATCAGTCACAAGTTCTCTTCTTTAAGTCCATAATGAATTCCATTCCTTCATTATTTATTCTAAACAACATCGAATCAAGGTTGAACACCTAAGAAGGAATAAAAAAGTAAAAAAACTAAATATTTTGCAACAGACATTAAAAGATGAAGTGATTATGCGTTGGTAAATTCTGAAGTTAATAAATATACTTACAAATATTTTGCAAGCCAACTCCATCTTCTTATTCATCTCTTCTTCTACCCACATTGATTGTTACTTTGTAAAAAGTTTCATGTGCTTTTTTTCTCCGTTCGTAAAATCACTCTCCCAACTTTTCTTGGATGAAATCTAACATTCTTAAAATAGGCATCTCTCTCATTTTTAGTAATACCGAATTCATTGATTCTACCATATTTGTTGTCAACATATCATAACGTCGCTGTGGGAACCACGATCGAGCACATCTCTCTGGCGGCTCTTCTATTATGTAATTGTATATTTTCTTGTCAACACTTTTGATTTGGGACATTAACTTATTAAAATCTTCACGTCTATATGACCTTGCAGCGCTTTGAAAAGATTTATTACCGTGCTTTTTGCATGTCTTTTCTTTAAATTCTTCTAAAAGTGATAGAGGCATATACCATGGTGAGCTTCAGGATAAATTTGTATAATCTCATTTGCGATCGATTAGTTTCTATCTGATAAAAAAACTAGTTCACGGCGGACTTCAATTGCTTTTCTCATTTCTCCGAATAACCAAATGTATGCATCATTGTTTTCTGAATCTTCTACACCAAAAGATAGAGGAAAGTTTGATTGTTTGCACCCTTTGATACAACAACAAATAGAACACCGCGATATTTTGACTTTAAAACGTTGCATCAACTGCAATCATGGATCTACAGTAACACCAACCAGCTATTGATGCCGCATGAGTAAATAACATATAAGCAAACCTGTACAGGCGAAACACAAAAAAACAAATCATAAGGTGCGAAGTTTTCAAATAGGAACATTTCAAACTTCACAGTGATGTTTACTATTTTTTTGCTTACCGATTATGCTCATCTCTCTTTATGCTGGTGTACGTCCCTGGGTTTCTATGCACCATCATGTATAGGTATGAAGGAATAATTTGGTAGCTCTCTTCCGGTGTTCCTCTTATGCAAGCAATGGCTTTTTAAATTGTGCATCATGCCTTGTGATATCCAATGTCAATTTTAAATTTCTTTTTCATTTCACTTTGTACAAAGGTTGGTGTAACATCAATCTTTTTATCCCGAACATATTCTAAAATTTGCTCACTTATAAAATTTGATGTAGCATGATTTTGATCTCATTTTCTTGCATCACCGAGCATTCTCATGGTTGTTATGAAATTTTATCACCCTAAAAAGTGTGGAATTTTTTTATTCTGCGTACATTTCAACCACATTTCTCCATGATGCATTTCAGCTCGTATCTCTTTGAACATGATCTAGCATCGGTGAATTCAAATTTTTGATTTATCTCCAAGCTGCAAAAAAATTTAGTCATGCTCTTCTTGTTCTCAAAAATTAATCCTACTTTTACTTCCTCAAGCAATACATTGTGCCTAAGTATTTTACACGGTGGAGATTCTTTCAGCTTTCTCCTCGCTCTTTTTTTTTATTTCTTAGAAGCAGTAGAAGTTTCAGCAATTTCTCCAATTGTATCTGATGTTATCAGTATAGTTTATGTATTTTCTTCATCTTCGTAGTTGCTTATCATTGCAGGAGATAACAAAAAACTTTGTTGGATTGTGTGTTGGTTATCTATTTACATTATTAGTTGTCCTTATTCTTCTTGGGCCTCACCAAAGTGGTATGAATTTATTGTAGCGGCAGGTAATTCTTGCAGCGTTCCATATTCTGAAGCAGCCGTAATGTTAGAAGGTTGTTGCTCATTGTCTACTTCTATTATTGGTTGCTCTAGTTCATGTTGATAATCAACAAGTTGTTCTGAATCTATTGTATGTGCAATAGATGGTTTGAATGTTGCAGATTCTGATGTAGCTATACTGTTAGAAAGTAGTTATATTTTTTCGACGACAAAATGGCAATTCCTGAAGGCTAAATCAGTTGTTAGCAAATGTATACAGGTTTTGAGTTCTTCATCTGAATTACAAGCATCCCTTTACTTGTATTTAGTTTGATATCAAACCATATATTTAGTGAATATTTGGTTGAATCAAAATCTGTAACTTCACTAATTCTCTTCAGGAAAGTATTGAATGATACTTGTTTATTAAGCAGAATAAGTTTTGTATCATGATCCAAGTATTTATAATCAAAAGTCCACCTCCAATTGAAAGTAATAACAAGGAAAATCGAACTAATCGTGCAAAATGAAAAGGCAAAATGACTTTCGGGCTACCTAAACTTGCACTCGTTTGTCATACCGGTATATAAACTTAGAATTTTTTCATTTAAACACTTCAACTCATACATTTGCATAATATTAAACCCTTTCGCCCATCCGACCATAGCGCGTGTATTACAAATATGCATACATGGCCATCTAATTAGCAAAAGACCACTAATATTACTACATATAAGGGGGCACCAACTCCCACTCCCCCCTTAATTTTCTAAGTCCTACTTTTTATTTCTTTCTCTTTCTTCTCACCATGGCTAGTTGAGATCTAATATTCTTCACTTATCTATAATACAACAAGAAGAGACTAGAATAAGCAAAAAATGAAAAGAAACAGCGAAAAATAACTCTCGCCGATGGCTCTAGAGGATTCGAACAATTGAATTTCTTGTAAATTTATATGTGGGTCATTGGGTGTAAGAATGTTGGAGATGGGTTTCCACTGATCTCTGCTTTTGAGTTCAAAAATCACACATTTTGAAATAAAGTAAAGAATTCTAGAAGAATTTGTAAAATTCAAGAAAGGAAAGTCTAAATTGACGAGGAGATTTAACCATCTTCTCCACTACCACAACAACACAAAGCAACTCACATTTCACCATTGACACCTACACGCAAGAAACCCTCAACTATTCGATCGCTTTCAACTTTCTCCACAATTATTTTTTACAATCATCACTTAACACCTACTTCCAACTACCTTAACCACCGGTCACAATCATAGAAAAATTGAAGCTTGCTATTACGCCATAATCACTAGCCATATAAAAAATTCTCTCTCGAAAACACCTTCAAGTTGTCCCCTAGAACAACTAGTAGTAACACATTTTCTCTAAAAAATTATATTAAAAAAAAGGCAATCACGAAGTGGGGGAAGAGGATTTGGAGGAGAGGAGGAGAAGGAAGCAGCGAAGTGAGGGATTGGAGAAGATGGAAGAGTTAGGGGGATTGAAGGGACAGAAGGAAGAAAGAGTGGAAGGGAGTGGTATTTGGCTAATTCTATTTTACATAAAGAGGGAAGGGTGAAGGAAGAAACGAGGGGTTTGGAATTTTCCATTTATTTTTTTTATCCTTTTGTTCTTTAAATCAACAAAAAGATCAAGAAAATTATATTTACGTGCCTTATAGCAGTGATGTGCATGCATTGTTGCCATGTCAGCTACCCCTCCTCCATATAGGCGTAGTCAACGGTCATAGTGGTTTATAATATTCATTTCAACAATTAGGAGTGCTAAAATGGAAAATTCCTAAGTTTATGTACCGGTATGACAAATGAGTGCAAGTTTAGGTGGGCTAAAGGCCATTTTTGCCAAATGAAAACTTCAGCATGTTTAGTGTCAAGTGTTAGAAAAATGAACAAAAAAATTAATTAGAAAATTAGATACTGCAAGACAAAAACTTAAGCATGTTTAGTCTGAAGTTATAGCAAATGAACTAAAAAACTTCAGCATACTACAAAACTTCATCATGTTTGGTATGAAGTCTAAAGTTTTAGCCTTCATAAATTAACATACTGCAGGACAAAAACTTCAGCATGTTTGTCTTGAAGTTTTAGCAAATGAACTAAAATACTTCAGCTTGTTTAGACTGAAGTTTAGGAAAAAACTAATGATAAAACTGTTAAATGCAGGACAAAACTTCAGCATGTTTTGGTATGAAGTTTTAGCAAATGAACTAAATATTTTCAGCATCCATTAGCAAAAATTCATTAGAAATTAACATACTATAGGACAAAACACTTAAGAGTGTTTATCCTGAAGTTTTAGAAAAATAACTAAAAATTTTCAGCTTGTTTGGACTGAAGTTTAGGAAAAATCTCATGACAAAACTGTTGAATGCAGGACAAATTTTTTTAGAAAATTACATACTACAAGCAAAAACTTAAGCATGTTTAGTCTCTAGTTTTAGCAACTGAACTAAAAAACTTCACCATAATATAAATGTGATGACCCAAAATGTCATCTTTAAATTTAATAAGTAATTCTGTATTTTAAGACCTCAAAAAGTATCATTTATCATTCCTCGACTTGCGTGCACAGTCCGTAAAATTTTCCGAAAAGTTTTCATGTGAAAAATGGATTAAAATATGAAATAAAGCCTTAAAACTTAACTGAGTATACTTTGGTCAACATTTTAAGCAAACGGATGCGGATTAGTATTTTGATAGTTTCGGTAGCTCCGTATCGTGAATTGAGACTTGGACGTATGCCAGAAAATTAATTTGGAGGTCCCTATCTCAAGTTATGACCATTTAACGGAAACTAGTAATTTAAAGGCTAAAGATTTTCAAGTTTGACCACGGGGTTGACTTTTTGATATCGGAGCCGGAATCTGATTCTGAAAATTTGAACAGCTCCGTTATATCATTTATGACTTGTGTGCCAAATTTGAAGTCATTCCGGATTCATTTAATATGTTTTGGCACGAGATTTGCAAATTGAAAAGTTTAAAACTCAAAGTTCGAATTGGGGTGTGAATTGTAATTCCAGCGTTGTTTAACGTGATACATGTAACAACCCGTTCGTTCGTTCTGAGAGTTATAGCCCTGTTTTCCCCATCTATCCTTATTTATGTGTTGTTCAGCTGTGTTGAGTTGTATCGGGTTAGTTGGTTCGGGTCCGAAAGGAACTCGGAGTGAAATAAGACACTTAGTCTCATAATTGAGAAATTTAAGTTAGAAAAGTGGATCGGATATGGATCTATGTGTAAATGACCTCGAAATTTAATTTTGATAATTCTAATAGCTCCGTATGATATCTTAGGACTTGTTGGTATATTTGGTTAAGGTCCCGAGGGGCTCGGGATGATTTTGAATAGTTAATGAGAAGTTTGGAAGTTGGAAATTTCATAAGATTAAAGTTTCAAGTGAGTTCGCATAAGACCTAAATTTCATTGAGCATAACACTCATTATACTAAGTGTTATATGGTTTATTACCTGTCAAATGAAACATCTTTGAGTCTAATTTCTAACGCTTCAAACCGTTCGTCATTTGGACATTCCTACAAGAAGTTATGACCAAATTACCAAAGGCTAGCGGAGGAGCCTGCGGATGCGAAGCATCCGAGGTCGCGTTCGAAAGAGAGGCTGGCAGTGAAGTGCTGCCATAGCGTCCAGGTCCGCATCCGACCTTCAAAGAGGAGTGAAGTGGCGAAGCATCTAGGTCCGCATCCGAAACCCAGAAATCTGGGCCTATAAATACAAGGTCGGGGAAGGGGGATATTTTGAGTATTTGGGGGTTAGGGTTCTTGAGGTGAAGGGACGATTTTGAGCTCAAATCAAGTCCAATCAACCAAGGTAAGCTGTTAATGATGTTTTGGGTTGATTATTACTCAATATACATGATTTCTAACATCATTCTTACATCCAAATACAAGATTTCATCATCAAATCCTCAAGAACACAAAAATCACCAAAGTTGTGATTTTTCAAGATTGATCTACTAGAGGTAATTCCAATGCTTCAAACTCGTTTATTATGAGTAGTTAGAAGTATTTGAAGCATTTGTTACAAGTTTTAATGGTTGAAAGATTGGATTATAAAACTCTAGTTCATGGCATGAATAGTACTTTTGAGAAAATAAGAGAGAAGGTGAATGGTAATCTTGGCAATGAAATTTATGAATACAATGAAACTATGGAATGGGTTACTAATGTTGGTCCCAATGGATGTTGATATTGTAGATTGAAGTTGCTTAGTAAAGTAGATCGTTGTATTATCACTAAGGGGTGAATTTCAGTTTCGGATCGTTGGCATTGAATTGAGGAGACAAGAAAGAATTCAGAGGTGGATACGCACGGAGTGGAAATTTCCTGAGTATTGATTAGCTTGCTCGATGTTGGGTTCATCTTGTTGAGGTAAGTAACGATTGTAAATATAGTCCTGAGGGTATGAAACCCCGAATTTTGTATCATTCTATTATTTTGAAGTGACGCACATGCTAGGTGACGGGCGTGTGTGGGCGTGCACTGTTGGGGATTTGTGACTTGGTCCGCCCCGTAGCAACTGTAAAGTTGCATACTTTGTTGAAACCGTTGATACTTATATGATTTAGAAAGAATTTCTGTAAATTGGGTTGAATGCCATGTTTGGGCATTGCGCCAATGCTGTTTGGACCCTTAGGGGCTGTTTTGTATCATCCTCTCACTGTTTTCGATTGAAAATCTATACTCAGTCATGGTTATACTTGTTTAATGCATAACTCAGTCTTATGACTCTATTTTGATGCATATAAATGTTTTGGACTGAATGCCTTGTTTTACTGAAATGCCCGAGTGGCTTGAGATATTTATGACTGAGTGAGGCCGAGGGCCTGATTTGTGAGGATGAGTGTGGATCGGGGTTGCCCGCCTGCAGCATACTTGTGACTGAGTGAGGCCGAGGGCCTGATTTGTGAGGATGAGTGTGGATCGGGGCTGCCCGCCTGCAGCATACTTGTGACTGAGTGAGGCCGAGGGCCTGATTTGTGAGGATGAGTGTGGATCGGAGCTGCCCGCCTGAGGCATACTTTATTATTATTATCGCACATGAGTTGTCCGTACAGATTATAGTGCTTGGGATGAAGGATCCCTTCCGGAGTCTGTACACACCCCCAGTGAGCACAGGTACCTACTGAGTGCGAGTGCCGAGTGCCGAGTGCTGAGTGATTGTGAGGTATGCCTGAGTGGCAAGAGTGATTGTGAAGTATGCCCGAGTGGCAAGAGTGATTGTGAGGTATGCCCGAGTGGCAAGAGTGACTGTGAGGTTTGCCCGAGGGGCTGTTTATGATTTCATCATTTTTACTCACATTTGTATTGAGCCTTTGTTTGAAAAAAACTGTTGAAAAATGTCTTTAAAATGATTTTTACTGGAACTGGGTTTAAACGAGATGTTTGATTCAAATCCTGATTTTTAAGAGCATGTGGTATTTTGCTGAGATTTCCTGATATGAACGTTACATGCTTTATTGCTCGTCACTACTGCTCAGTCTTTATTTATTGTTGTTACTTACTGAGTTGGCGTACTCACGTTACTCCATGCACCTTGTGTGCAGATTCAGGTGTAGCTGGACACGGTAGCGGTTATTGAGTGTTCTGGTTGCAGGTTTTTCTCGGAGATAGTAAGGTAGTTGTTTGGTGATCGTAGCCCCTGCTCTTCTCCCTCTTATCTTCCTCTAGTTGTATTTAGCTATTTTCCAGGCTAAGTTAGCCTTGATATTGTTAGACAGATTATAGTAGATGCTCATGACTAGTGACACCCCGATGTCGGGCTTTTCTTTTCTGCACTTCTGTTTTTCTTTGATTTGAACTCTTTAAATGGAGGTTTTTACCTTGAAATTATCTTTGAAATGAATATATCGGTTTGTTTTGGAAATGAGTCGGCTTGCCTAGTTCCACGATAGGCGCCATCACAGCAGGGTTAGTTTTGGGTCGTGACAAATTGGTATCAGAGCCTAGGTTACATAGGTCTCACGAGCCATGAGCGGGTTTTGTAGAGTCTTGCAGATCGGTACGGAGACGTCTGTACTTATCTTCGAGAGGCTGCAGAACTCTTAGGAAAATTTCACTTTTTTGTATTCTATCGTGCAAAATTTATTCAGTTTGAGACATAACTCTTTTAATTCCTTCCACGCATCTCGTATGCGCACATGAGCGCTCGATATCAGTTGTGCATCGTCGGTTTGTGATTCTATGAATGAGGTTCGAGATGTGTATTATGTGTTTTGGTGATGGGCTAGTCTGGAGGACTTGAGGCCAGGTTTAAATCGTAGTTTTGGCTCGGTAGCTTCAGTTGTAATCTATACATTTGGACTCATATGTCCGATAATGTCCCTACGAGTGGAATTGTGGCTCGATGAGCAGTGGAATGGCTTGTGGTGAGTATGACGTAACTGCGGGAAGTGTTAAGACTATGTGAATGTGACGAGAAGTGTTTTCTTGAAATGTAAAGGAAGGCCATTTGGTGCTTGGATTTTCATTTTGATGCGACGTACCGTCTCGAGTGTGAATGTTTTGAAGGATCTTTCACGTTGTTAAATTTTGGGGCAAATTAAACTCTCATGTATGTCAATGAGTTTGAACTCAAGAAGAGTAAATGGTTGTGTAGTAATGGTGGTTGCGAATGGGTATTTTGATGTTGATGGCTCGAGAAAGATAATATTTAAAGAGGCTTAGAGTCGGTAACATTTTATTGGTTTAGGTGCGAAAGAGATACATTTTGATTTGATGCAGCGGTTGGGTAGAAAAGTATAAGGGAAGACATGACGGGAAGTGTTTTACGGTGGTTGAAGCACTAGCAGGTCAAGTAGGAGAAGTAGAGGTTGAGAAGTTTCTTAAAGGAGATGATTTAACCGAAGTAAGAGTGGCAGATTAGCATATGAATTCACTAGTAGGGCAGTCGTGTGCCTTGAGAAAGTGTAGAATGGTTTGGAATCGTGTTAGTATGTGAATCGGCCTGTAAACTCTATTTGGAGTGATGGTTAGTGTACAAAGGAAAAATTTAATATGGCAGAAAGGAGTATGTTTGAAATGAATAGAGGCGTGGAGATCTGATTATCGTGTCAGGTGCAATATGACTTGAGTTCGGAAGGTATTGTTGACGTATAGTTGATGTCAATAGGGAAAGTGCAGACTTATACAAATAGTGGGCGAGCATGAACTCAGGAGAATTTACGGATTTAGTGGTCGTTGCACTCAGTGCAGTGTCATTGGGAAATGTCGGTAAGGAATTCCACATGTGGGTTATCTCCTGTGTGCAGCTAGCGGTGGCGTGATGTTGATGAAGCTTTGCGAGGAATATTACTTGCTACCCGGTAGGAGGTCGTGTGTGTGATTTTGGCTGGAGATTCAGAATGTTCATGAAAGGCTTAATAAAAGACTTCGAGAAGTCTGGCAGGTTAACGGTGTGAGACCTTGGTAACTGAGAAGGAGAAATCCTTACGGATTTTAATTTTATATAATTG
Source organism: Nicotiana tomentosiformis (assembly GCF_000390325.3). NCBI lineage: Eukaryota > Viridiplantae > Streptophyta > Magnoliopsida > Solanales > Solanaceae > Nicotiana > Nicotiana tomentosiformis. The sequence goes on along the minus strand of NC_090814.1, from coordinate 124,434,804 downwards.
CAGCTTAAGGCTAAGTGGGGGAGTCTTCTATTGACGAGTTGATTGCACGGTTATGGGTCGTATTAGTTTCGGTTCGGGGGTATACCAGTGAGTCAGTTATGAGTTGCAGAGGTCGAGATCGAGGATGACTCGGGTAAAGGAATTTCTGGACACAAGTTGTATTACACTCTATGGTTATAGGAGGACCATAAAATAATTGAGCGGTTATTCACAGAGAATATAGTGTACATGGAGTGAAAATTTGCTCGGTTGCGTAAGAGTGCGGGTTACTCTTTATTCCCTTATCTGTTGGTGTGCTAATGGGGCACATGTCGTTTCAGTCCGTTTGGTCGGTTAATTCAAGAATTGAGTAGAGTGGATGACTCTCGAGAATGGTTCCAATGGATTCAAGATTTATAAATATGGCTAGAAAATTGGGAGTTGCATTGAACGGTGTTGAGACTCATGGCATCTTATATCATTGTGAATTATGCATTTCAGTATCAAGAAGGCGAAGGAAACAGTTTTAGGTTCACATAAAGTCTTTGCAGAGTAAGCATTTTTGGTTGTAGAGCCTTTGGGATACAAAAAAAAAAAGAAAAAGAAATTTGGCGGCTTATAAGCCTTAGGACGACCTGATTCTATGCTAGAGTTCGTGGGGTAAGTTTTAGTTAAGGATAGTAGTGTTCTAACAAGGAAAAAGTAGCAATTTGAAGGCAATTTAGAAAGGACTTGGAGAAATAGGACAGCTTGGTAGTAGGTTGGGTTAGCACAATAATGGGTATGATCGGTTCTTTGGATACTTATGATGTGGCTAGTATCTACAGGTGTTTCGTGGCAATACTCTCGAATTTGGAAACCTGTGTGGCTTGGTGGAGTTAGAGGAATTCAGTTCAGATAGCTTGGTTATGTGCAAATGGATTTCAAAGTGTTCATGATGGGTTCTACCATGGTTTGAACCAGATATTTTCTACCGATGTACGGAACATGTTGTGTGTTATGGTTTCCTCCTAGAAAGAAGCAAGAAAGAGGTTTCTGACTAATAATGTATGTAATTTGCTAGTGACTCAGAGTTGATAATGAAATTCTTATGCTTGTCATATGATGGCATAACAGATATGGTGTGTTGTGCGGGAATAGGATTTACATGTACCAGGTCACAGTTCAGTTTTGAAGGGAAGGACATAAATTCTTAGGCAGCATGAATGGTTTCCGATGACTAGGTGGCACGAAAGAAGTTTCAAAGTATTTCTCGTGGAAGGATTGTGTATGAGAGAGGTTTTAGGCATTCGGGCGATGGAGGTGGAATCAAATAGGGTGATTCATGTATTCTATGGAATTGAAGATTGGGAGTTCTCATGAGCAGATTGTTTCATGGTGGTGGACTGTGAAGTTGTGGCCGGAGCTAGCCAGATGATGGAAGGTGTTATGATTCCGTCATTGTGGACGTTCGGAGGTTGTTTATCTATTGGTGGCTGACCATAGTTGATTCGGGGCCCATTGGTAGGCCCAATTAGGATGTGTATTCTACACCGAGCCGGATTGATTGGCTCCATACTAATATTGTTGAAGGATGTGCCATTCGGTTGATGTGAAGCTTATTCGTGTTCTGGAATGATCTGTGAGTTACTCTTCTATGCTACGAAGAGTTGTGATTCATTGGTTATATGCACATATGGTGCGGTTCTATTATGGCCTTATAGCGGAATTTGAGCGAGAATAGTATTGGATATTGCTTGGTTGATGACGTATTGGTCACGTTCTTTCAGATTTTATGTGGCATGGTGTCGTTTGCTTCTCTGTGGTTATAGTAATGTACTTTGGGTACTTGATGTCGAATTGCGCATGGTTATTGATTTTAGCAGGGTGGCTTGAGATGTTTTATATGGACCAATATTTGGATAGGGTCGCGTATTGCAGCAGGGTTATGTGGAAATATAATCCCTTATGTAAGATTCGTATATTATGGTTCTGCGGTGTGTAATGGGTTATTAGCATTGCGTTGGGGTGGTACTCGTCGAGCTTGCGGAATGGTTCTCCTGTTTGGGTCATTATTACGATTGGGTACATTTGGAATGTTGCTATCTGGTGCACGGATTGCACGGGTTGTGGCTTTAAATTGTATTGATGTGTCATGTCACTAAAGTGGCCGTGCTGGAGGAGACGAGGTCATTGGGCCTAGAATGGATGCTATCAGATTGATTGTGGTATAATTAGGAGGATAATATCGGAAGTCGGCTTTGAAATTTGCTATAGTTCTTGTAGAAGGAACGGGAGCTCCATGACATGTTGGTCTAATGAATGGTTATGAATTCGGTATGTTTCTTTTATCATCGGTAGTGTACGAAGGTTTTAGAATGAGGTTTTGTCTGATATGAGGTTTATTACCAGCACTTATTGATTTGAGTCGATACTGTGATTTGAAATCATTGCTTCGAGCATTCGAGCTATGCGGTATTTGAATTTGAGTATTTGAGTTATGGTTACGGCTTTTGGTACAGCTTGTTCAGACTTATACGGTATGTAGAAGCGAACTTCTAATCTTATAAGAAATTTCGGATGTCGTAAATTTGATTCGAAGGCTTGTGGGCTAGGTTGAATTGAGGAATTTCAGTTATGCTGTGCTATCGGACTTGTATGGGTTAGAGTGATGTGGTATCACCCCCGGGTATGTGCATGGGAAAGTTACACAGTGATTTGATGGCTTTTGGAACAACTCTGGGCATGTTCGAGGACGAACGTATGTTTAAGTGGGGGAGGATGTAACGACCCGGTCGTTATTTCTGAGAGTTATAGCCTCGTTTCCCCCATCTATCCTTATTTATGTGTTGTTCAGCTATGTTGAGTTGTATCGGGTTAGTTGGTTCGGGTCCGAAAGGAACTCGAAGTGAAATAAGACACTTAGTCTGATAATTGAGAAATTTAAGTTAGAAAAGTGGATCGGATATGGATCTATGTGTAAATGACCTCGGAATTTAATTTTGATGATTCCAATAGCTCCGTATGATATCTTAGGACTTGTTGGTATATTTGGTTAAGGTCCCGAGGGGCTCGGGATGATTTCGAATGGCTAATGAGAAGTTTGGAAGTTGGAAATTTCATAAGATTAAAGTTTCAAGTGAGTTCGCATAAGACCTAAATTTCATTGAGCATAACACTCATTATACTAAGTGTTATATGGTTTATTACCTATCAAATGAAAGATCTTTGAGTCTAGTTTCTAACGCTTGAAACCGTTTGTCATTTGGACATTCCTATAAGAAGTTATGACCAAATTACCAAAGGCTAGCGGAGGAACCTGCGGATGCGAAGCATCCGAGGTCGCGTCCGAAAGAGAGGCTGGCAGTGAAGTGCTGCCATAGCATCCAGGTCCGCATCCGACCTACAAATAGGAGTGAAGTGGGGATGCGAAGCATCCAGGTCCGCATCTGAAACCCAGAAATCTGGGCCTATAAATACAAGGTCGGGGAAGGGGGATATTTTGAGTATTTGGGGGTTAGGATTCTTGAGGTGAATGGACGATTTTGAGCTCAAATCAAGTTCAATCAACCAAGATAAACTGTTAATGATGTTTTGGGTTGATTATTACTCAATATACATGATTTCTAACATCATTCTTACATCCAAATACAAGATTTCATCATCAAATCCTCAAGAACACAAAAATCACCAAAGTTGTGATTTTTCAAGATTGATCTACTAGAGGTAATTCCAATGCTTCAAACTCATTTATTATGAGTAGTTAGAAGTATTTGAAGCATTTGTTACAAGTTTTAATGGTTGAAAGATTGGATTATAAAACTCTAGTTCATGGCATGAATAATACTTTTGAGAAAATAAGATAGAAGGTGAATGGTAATCTTGGCAATGAAATTTATGAATACAATGAAACTATGGAATGGGTTACTAATGTTGGTCCCAATGGATGTTGATATTGTAGATTGAAGTTGCTTAGTAAAGTAGATCGTTGTATTATCATTAAGGGGTGAATTTCAGTTTCGGATCGTTGGCATTGAATTGAGGAGACAAGAAAGCATTCAGAGGTGGATACGCACGGAGTGGAAATTTCCTGAGTATTGATTAGCTTGCTCGATGTTGGGTTCATCTTGTTGAGGTAAGTAACGATTGTAAATATAGTCCTGAGGGTATGAAATCCCGAATTTTGTATCATTCTATTATTTTGAAGTGACGCACATGCTAGGTGACGGGCGTGTGGGCGTGCACTGTTGGGGATTTGTGACTTGGTCCGCCCCGTAGCAACTGTAAAGTTGCATACTTTGTTGAAACCGTTGATACTTATATGATTTAGAAAGAATTTCTGTAAATTGGGTTGAATGCCATGTTTGGGCCCTTAGGGGCTGTTTTGAATCATCCTCTCACTGTTTTCGATTGAAAATCTATACTCAGTCATGGTTATACTTGTTTAATGCATAACTCAGTCTTATGACTCTATTTTGATGCATATAAATGTTTTGGACCGAATGCCCTGTTTTACTGAAATGCCCGAGTGGCTTGAGATATTTATGACTGAGTGAGGCCGAGGGCCTGATTTGTGAGGATGAGTGTGGATCGGGGTTGCCCGCCTGCAGCATACTTGTGACTGAGTGAGGCCGAGGGCCTGATTTGTGAGGATGAGTATGGATCGGGGCTGCCCGCCTGCAGCATACTTGTGACTGAGTGAGGCCGAGGGCCTGATTTGTGAGGATGAGTGTGGATCAGAGCTGCCCGCCTGCAGCATACTTTATTATTATTATCGCACGTGAGTTGTCCGTGCAGATTATAGCGCTTGGGATGAAGGATCCCTTCCGGAGTCTGTACACACTCCCAGTGAGCACAGGTACCTACTGAGTGCGAGTGCCGAGTGCCGAGTGCTGAGTGATTGTGAGGTATGCCTGAGTGGCAAGAGTGATTGTGAAGTATGCCCGAGTGGCAAGAGTGATTGTGAGGTATGCTCGAGTGGCAAGAGTGACTGTGAGGTTTGCCCGAGGGGCTGTTTATGATTTCATCATTTTTACTCACATTTGCATTGAGCCTTTGTTTGAAAAAAACTGTTGGAAAAATGTCTTTAAAATGATTTTTACTGGAACTGGGTTTAAACGAGATGTTTGATTCAAATCCTGATTTTTAAGAGCATGTGGTATTTTGCTGAGATTTCCTGATATGAACGTTACATGCTTTATTGCTCGTCACTACTGCTCAGTCTTTATTTATTGTTGTTACTTACTGAGTTGGCGTACTCACGTTACTCCCTGCACCTTGTGTGCAGATTCAGGTGTAGCTGGACATGGTAGCAGTTATTGAGTGTTCTGGTTGCAGGTTTTTCTCGGAGATAGTAAGGTAGCTGTTTGGCGATCGTAGCCTCTACTCTTCTCCCTCTTATCTTCCTCTAGTTGTACTTAGCTATTTTCCAGGCTAAGTTAGCCTTGATATTGTTAGACAGATTATAGTAGATGCTCATGACTAGTGACACCCCGAGGTCGGGCTTTTCTTTTCCGCACTTCTGTTTTTCTTTGATTTGAACTCTTTAAATGGAGGTTTTTACCTTGAAATTATCTTTGAAATGAATATATCGGTTTGTTTTGGAAATGAGTCGGCTTGCCTAGTTCCACGATAGGCGTCATCACGGCAGGGTTAGTTTTGGGTCGTGACAATACAAGACCCCGAGTAAGTCCGTATTATGTTATTGAACTTGTTGGTATATTCGTACGGGGTCCCTAGTACCCTGAGAGATATGGATTGAAATCGGATCAAGAATTGGACTTAAGCAAAATCTAAATTTTTGCCTTATGTTGTAATCGCACCTGCGGATTTTTGACCGCAGGTGCGAGCTCGCAGATGCGAGCCTTCCATCGCATATGCGCCCAGGCGTGTCAAGGCTTCGATCGCAGAAGTGGACAGCTTCTCGCAGAAGCGTGTCCGCAGATGTGCACCAATCACGCAGATGCGGGCCTGGCCTGACCTGGGGTCTTCGCAGGTGCGGCTATTTTGCGCAGAAGCGGATGTCGCAGGTGCGACAGGAGTGTCCGCAGATGCGGAACTTCACCTTGCAGCCTGGCATCGCAAATGCGAGCTTTGTCTCGCAAATGCGAGTCCGCAAATGCGGAACTTTTATCCGTAGATGCGAAAATGACTAGGCAGATCCCATAAATTCGAAAGTCGCCATTTTTACTCATTTTTTAGTTTCAAGACTCGAATTTAGGCGATTTCAAGGTGGATTTTCACGACTTTGAATTGGGTAAGTGTTCTTTAACCAAAAGTGATTATATTTTACAAATCCATGTTTATATTCATCATTTATTTCGGATTTAGATGGAAGAAATTGGACTTTTTTTATAAAATCTTTCAAAAACGAAAAGTTAAGATTTGAAGGCCTATTTGATATCGGAATTGGACAATTTTTATATGGTTGAACTCGTATCGGAACGGGTGTTCGGATTTCGCGAGTTTTTCCGAGATTTGAGACGTGGGTCCCACTGTCGAATATTTTAATGAATTTCAAAATTTTATCCGGAAAATTAGTAAATTATTATGAAATTAATTCATATGATTCGTATTGAGTATATTGAATTGTTTATGAATATATTTGAAGCTTTTGGAGATGAATTTAAAAGGAAAAGTTGTGGTTGAGTAATTGATTGGAATTTGCAAAGCGAGGTAAGTGTCGTGGTTAACTTTGACTTGAGCGAATAAAACCCTTAAATTATTTTTATGTGAATTGCATGTGAACGACGTATAGGCAAGGTAAAGAGTGTCTATACGTCGTCAAATTAATTGTTTGCCTGCTTACTTGAGAAATCATAAATTATTTTAAATCATAAATTAATTATTATAATAATTATTTATCTCCTATTCTTTGTCAAGTATTAATTCTTGAATTTCTGTATTAATTGTTACATGCTATTTGAATTGTGTGTTTTAATTGTTACTTGACATTTAGCATATTAAATATTAAACTACCTATTTTCTCTATTATTCTCATAATAAATTGTTATTTGTCATTGTTTGGTTCATAAATAAATTATAATTATTGTGTGCCTTGATGCTTAATAATTTTTCATTGGACGTGGTATTTATTGGAATAAGTTTTATTACATTTATGAGTTGTTTAAAATTATATTGGGGGAACGGGTTGCACGTCGCAACGAAAATGAAAGTATATATATATATATATTGGGGATCGGATTGCACGCCGCAATAGACTTATTTAAAAGTCAATATTGGGGGATCGGATTGCACGCCGCAATAGACTTATTTAAAAGTCTTTATATATACTTGATTGAAATAAATATATGACAGACTTGATTAAAAGGAATATATTGGGAGAGTGGGTTGCACGCTGCAGCAAAATTGAATGTGAATATATTGTGAGAGTGGGTTGCACGCTGCAACAGAATTGGTTGAAATAATAATAGATTATGACTGCTGAGTTGGCTTCAATTATTATAAATGAGTTACCTGATTTATTTCTATTATTTGTTGTTGTTATTAATATTGCGTACAGGTTAATGTAAGTGAACCGCCTTAGCCTCGTCACTACTTCGTCGAAGTTAGGCTCAACACTTATCAGTACATGGGGTCGATTGTACTAATACTACACTCTGCACTTCTTGTGCAGATTTCTGAGTTGGTCCCATCGGCGTACTATAGACTTGCTCGGATTTCAGCTACCAGAGGAGACTAGAGGTATAACTGCACGGCGTCCGCAGTTCTGAAGTCCCCGTCTATTTTACTTTAGCTGTGTGTTTATTTTCAGACATCTTTATTTTATTCAGACCTTTATTTGTATTTATTCTAGAAACTCGTGCATTTGTGACACCAATTCTGGGATGGTATTTAAACACCGTTGTTTTATGGATTAATCATTATATTTCAGACTTTACTTCCGCATTTATTTCTTTGTTATAAAGAAATTTAAAAATTATTTAAAAATGGCTAATATTATTCTAACGTTGGCTTACCTAGCAAGTGAAATGTTAGGCGCCATCACGGTCCGAGGGTGGGAGATTCGGGTCGTGACAACAAAACTTCAGCATGTTTGTCCTGAAATTTTAGCAAATGGACTAAAAAGATTCAGCTCGTTTATACTAAAGTTTAGGAAAAAGCTCATTACAAAACTGTTGAATGCAGGACAAAACTTCAGCATGTTTTGGTATGAAATTTTAGCAAATGAACTAAATAACTTCAGCATGCATTAGCAAAAATTCATTAGAAATTAACATACTGCAGGACAAAAACTTCAGCATGTGTGTTCTGAAGTTTTAGAAAATGAACTAAACACTTTCAGCTTATTTGGAACTAAAAAACTTCAACACAATACAAAACTTCAACATGTTTGTCCTGAAGTTTTAGCAAATGAATTAAAAAGTTTCAGCTTGTTTATATTGAAGTTTAGGAAAAAGCTCATGACAAAACTGTTGAATGCAGGACAAAACTTCAGCATGTTTTGGTATGAAGTTTTAGCAAATGAACTAAATAACTTCAGTATGCATTAGCTAAAATTCTTTAGAAAATTACATAATGTAGGACAAAAGTTTAAGCATGTTTAGTGTGAAATTTTAGCAAATGACCTAAAAAACTTTAGCATACTACAATACTTGAGTATGTTTTGGTATGAAATTTTAGCAAATGAACTAAATAACTTTAGCATGCATTAGCATGAATTTTTAGCTTGAACGTGAAACAATTTCACGCTATATTAGCATGAATTGTTTAGCTTGTATTTGATTAAAACTTCATAATTCAACGTGAAATAACTTTATTCTATATCCCCTATGCAAAGTTTTTTGAAGATCAATAAGTGAAAACTTCATGTTTTATCCGCCAAATAACTTCATGCAAGTGTGATTAAATGAGCATTAGTGAAAATATCTACAGGTGTTAATTGAATTCCGATTTTGTTTTTTAAGTTTAAAACTTAAACAACATGATGAATTACGAAAATAATTGCACATCAATTAGTTTCAAAAAACTAATTCGACTTCTGAAAATGGATTGCAATACTTATAATATAATTTTGAATTCGGAATTTGAATCTGGTTCAACACTTTCTGTTTTTTTGATAAAGTTGCTGAGAGGAGAGGAGATTTGAGGAGGGACAGAGTGATGAAGGAGAATGGTAACACGATTAATGCGTGATGCATCTTTATATCTTTTGTCAGGAGTATAATTATATTTTTATTACGTATTTTTTGTAAGTTGGCTACCAAATCAATAATTTTTAAAAATAGGGTACAAGTTAAAAGGTGATACAAATATAGATTACGGCTGCAAATGTCCGTAGGCACGAGACCCAAACATACAATTCCAATTATGTCTTCCTTTCCCGCTCTCTCAATCGCATTTCACAAACCCATTTCCCGCCAAATCCAAAACGTTTTACTACTTTTATCCAAACCCTAACAAATGGAAACCAAGTAAAAGTAACATCTAAATCAGAGGAAGGAAGAGAGCAACAAAACCTTGATCGACGATGAAGATCAGATCCATTAAGATGCGAGAAGCTCACAAGAGCAGCAATGGCGTTGGGTCGTTTTGCTCGGTTTTATGGGATCATCAAGGCGAACACATTGTCACTGCGTCTTCGTCTGATTCTTCAATTTGCATTCAAGATGCTTTTTTGCCAGCTAATCCCCCTAAAATTGTTCGACATCATAGAGATGGCGTCACCGCTTTGGCTCTCAGCCCTAATTTCACCTGTCTTGCCTCCGGATCTGTTGACCATTCCGTCAAACTCTACAAATTTCCTGGTATATGCTCGCTTTTCTCTCATCTCAAGTAGTTTGTGTCCACCGTCGAAATGGAAAGTAGAGTAATTTCAGTTAAGGGATAAGGAGTTTGTTTAATTCATTTAGTTTTCTGCTTCTCAGTTTCCTGTTGTAGGCAAAATGATTAATGAAGCTCTAAGTTGACCGAAAAAGGAATCTATCTGAATTGTTTGTCAAGTTATAATGAACTACTTAGGCGTGCATAATATTTCTGTTAAATTTTGTAATTTTTAATGTTTTTTTTTGTATCATATGTATACCTGAATTTTGTGTTGTTTTTTCATGATTTTATTTCCAGAAAATGAATGTTCTGGACAAAGTGGTCAATCGTAATATTTAAGGTTAATTGTTTGAACAGCCAGAGTTCTGGGAGTTGGGGGGAGGTGTGCTGTTATCCGAACATCTCAAATATTGCATTATTTACCTTGGAAAATAGTATTTTTGTCCTGTTGCTATTCTACCAAAAAATCGTCAATCTTGTCCCATATAAGTTGGTCCCTTCATAAGAATCCCTTGTGACCACTGGTTCATGAAACCGCTAACCATACAATAGTGTATACACAATTACTTGTGTTTCTCTCATAAGGATGGATTTTCTACTATAATTTAGTTAGGACACCCTTTCAGTTCACGATCTATATGAGACCACATTATTTGTTAGTGTCAACATCAAGCTGGACTAAGGTGTTAGTTTGAGAAGTTGAGCTGGTCCTTTGTTTTGTTTTCCAACATTTGCAGCTGCTAACTATGATGTGGAATTTTTAGATAGTATGATAAAAATAAAAAATAAAAGTGCAGGTAAGGTCTTCATTCATTTGGCTCATACAAAGCTTTTCCTTTTGAACTATTTTTCTTGACATCAATTTTAAGGGCTGAATACTTGAATCAAATGCCGCGAACTCCTGAACTAAGTTATGAGAGTTTGGCAGCTTCCCAGCAACCTTTCTTGTGCTGGTTGAAGTGAAAAGTTTGTCTGCATATCTTGCCCCATTCACACCTCTCCACCCCTTTACATAAACGCAGAAATAGGACATAGTTGGTAAATAGAGTTAGTGCCTACGCCGGTGAGAGATAGCTGGTACCCCGTGAATTTGTCAAGGTGCCCGCAAGCTGGTGCGGACACTACAATTATTAAAAAAGAGGAGAAAGAGGAAGAAAAGAAAAAAAGAAAATAGTAGAAATATACCTCAACCCTTTCATTTCTTCCTCATAATCTTAATCTTTTTTTGCCTTGTGAATTCTTTTCCTTGATTTGGTTCCTTTCATCCACTTGTCTGTGTCTAACAGCTCCAGGCATTGTCGCTAGCTAATTAACAGAACTGATCTGGAGATATAGTTCTTTAATGATGCCTTAACAATTACTAAATCCATTTTGTTTTATTTAATGATTTTTGGATTGTGTGGAGTTTAAGACATTGGTTTGACTTATTTATTATACTAGTGATAGTGGAAAAAAATAATAACATAATGGTTGAAAAGTTATTTTGATAGGGGAAACATCACATCAAAGTTTAAAAGGTTGAATAATTTAAGGAATTTGAATTCTTTAAAGTTGTAAAACTAGAATAAATATGGAACGGTGTCAAACATTTTGAGATGTCTCTAAATGGAAAGACTGCCATATAGATTGAAATGGAGGCATATACCAACTTGTCTTTTTATGTTAAATCTGGATTCTGGAATATCTGTTTGGTAGTCCAGCTGTTCATCAATTGCTGTTTACTGATTGCCATCTTGATTAGTTGGTTGTTTTGATTATTTGCATCAGGAGGGGAGTTTGAGACAAATATTACCAGATTTACATTGCCTATACGGACACTTGCTTTCAACAGATCTGGAACAATGCTGGCAGCTGCTGGTGATGATGAAGGCATCAAACTTATAAATACCATTGATGGCTCGATCGCAAGAGTTCTTAAAGGACATAGAGGGTCCATCACTGGCATAGCTTTTGATCCCAAAAGTGAATACCTGGCTTCAGTTGATTCAATAGGGACTGCCATGATCTGGGAACTCCAGTCAGGGAAAACAATTCACGTTTTAAAAGGAATAGCTCGTGTCATTGGTTCTGATTTTTCTTCTATGAACATAGTTAGCTGGAGTCCTGATGGGGAGCTATTAGCTGTTCCTAGCTTGAAAAATGATGTGGTGATGTATGACAGAGACACTGCAGAAAAACTGTTTTCACTTAGAGGTGATCATGTACAGCCCATTTGCTTTTTGTCGTGGTCACCAAATGGAAAGTATATGGCTACTTCTGGACTAGATAGACAAGTTTTGATATGGGATGTTGATAAGAAACAAGATATTGATCGGCAGAAATTTGATAATAGGGTAACTTGTATGGCGTGGAAACCAATTGGCAATGCATTGGCAGTAATTGACATCATGGGAAAGTATGGTGTCTGGGAATCAGCTGTACCTTCTTCAATGAGATCTCCGACGGCAAATGTTCCTGTTTTAGGTTCTAAAAATGGTCATGGTCTTCTTTTCTTTGATGAAGAGGAAGAAAACCCAAGTGCATCTGGCAGTTTAAGTGACCTTGGAGAAGATAGCCACGGTGAATCTGAACCATTTAGCAGAAAAAGATTACGCAAACAGCATAGTTATGATGATGATTGGGAAGAAGACGTTAAAGAAGAGTTTGAGTTGCTTCCAAAAGCTGAACTTCGTAAGAAGGCTCCTCACAGTCACAGGGATAGTTCAGATAATAAAAGAAATGAGCTCAAGAGTGTCCCAATTTCTGCAGGACAAAAAATGCAAGAAGCTTTTCAGCCAGGCACAACTCGGCAGCTGCTTGGCAAAAGACGCTTTCTATGTTACAGTATGCTTGGCAGTATAACCGTGATGGAGCATGATGGATACTCTCACATAGAGGTATTGCAGCTTGTTTGTTTTTGTATCTTTGTCTTTATATCTATTTGAAAACTTTTTATGTTATTTTTATTCTTACTATACAAAGTTGAACTTTGAACATGTTTCAACAATCATCTTTATTTCAAGTGATTGGCTTTTAATTGTTTCATGGCTAGAAACTGTGATCTTCAACTTGTCATCCAGAACTAACCAGGGAAAAAACAGCCTACCGATAATGCAAGCCATGTTGAGAGGGCAATTCATCTCATGTTTACCATCGACCTACGTATGAATGAGTTATTTAACTAACATGATAACTTCAATGCAGATTGATTTTCATGACACAAGCAGTGGTCCCCGAGTCCCTGCAATGACTGATTATTTTGGTTTCACAATGGCTTCTTTAAATGAAAATGGAAGTGTATTTGCAAATCCATGCAAGGGTGAGAAGAATATGAGTACGCTCATGTATCGTCCTTTCAGTAGCTGGGCTAATAACAGTGAGGTTAGTGATTTAATCTTTGATTCCAACTAATCCGTACATCAAAATGTTTCAGAAGTCTGGTGTTATGAAACTTGTTACTTCTGACATGGCTAACTCTGATTTAATTATGCAACATCAGTGGTCAATGCGATTTGAAGAGGAAGAAGTAAGAGCAGTTGCACTAGGAACTGGTTGGGTAGCTGCTGTTACAAGTTGTAATTTTCTTCGCATCTTCACTGAGGGTGGCCTGCAGGTATATATATTCAGATATTGTATGCTTAGGGTTTGTAAGTTGGTTCCGTTCGTGCCTTCAAAAATAATCTCCCTTAGTTTCAAATTGAATTTTTTTTTTCGACTTCATGTAATAGTAAGAAAATAACATTCACTAGTAATAGTTAATGGAGGTCATTCCCTTGTAATAGTTGATGGAGGTGCAGTTTGAATTTGTGTTACTTATTGACAAGGGTCTCTAGTTAATGATGGACTGGTTATTGGTTTATTTTATACCTTTGGTGTTTAAGATAGGTTGTGAAATTGGTCATTGTTTTAGCAGTATCCGAAATAAACCTATGACAATCAACTTGAGATAGATGGAGTATTTCAAATGTCGTGGTCAATCTTTTGATTATTCTGGAAATGATTCTGAGACAGTTCCTTTTCTTTTGTGGATTGAAATACAAGAGACACATTCTTTCCCTCGACGGACCAGTGGTTACTGCAGTAGGCTATAAGGATGAACTTGCAGTTGTCACACATGCATCTCCCCCTCTTCCCTCTAACGAACAGGTACAGTTCATTGTTACATCATGTGGTTAAATTCTTTTATTTCACGTTTTGATGCATTGTAAATCCCTGTGAGCAGTTATCAGAATATGAAGAATTAATTTCAATAAGGCTATACAGTGGCTGCTTAATAAAAGGAGATATTAGGTCAATTTTGACAATGTTTCACAGTAGATTACTTATCAAAAAGTTGTGTCACAGTAGATCTTCACAACTTATTATTTAAAATGTCCTTGTTCATGGTGTACACTGATCAGATTTCAATCTGTCTGAATGATCACTCAAAGCTCCACTGACCAATACTCCTTTCTTAAACAAAGAATTTAATAAATTCTAACCTTTGTCTAGGCTTATGCTTGTTACATGCATGTTAAGCTTGTCTTACCCTTCCATATGTTTTTGACTTGGTCTGAAGAAAATAAATTCATTTCAAATGAAATGGATGGAGCTCAGGACTAACAATTTAGGGCCTACTTAAACTTTGCTTATAACCAAGGCAGATCATAACTATTCATGTTGATTAGAGATAGCAGGATTTGCTATGATTTGGTGGAATATATAGTTGTTTTTCTTCAGTTCCCTGGACTCGGATTTTATATTTAAATTTAGATATATATAATTACTTTTTGGACTGATCGATTGATGATGATTGGAGAAGAGGTGGATTGGTGTATTGATCATAGAACTATTTGAAATTCCATACAGATTCTTGAATTTAGAGTCTTCAATACTTGTAATGGAACACAACCTCGCCGAGGAAGACTTCCATTGACTCCTGGTTCATGTTTATCATGGTTTGGTTTTAGTGAAGAAGGCCATCTTAGTTCTTTTGACTCTACGGTGAGAAATCATTGACCATTAAATCAGTGACCAGAGATTATTCTTAAGATTGCTAAATTTAAACTTGTTTTCTTAACTGCAAATATAGGGTGTGCTAAGGGTATTTACTAATCAATATGGCGGCAGTTGGCTTCCACTTTTCAGGTATAACTACCGCCCCACTTGTCCACTAGTAACTGTATAGATGTTACAAATACTTGTTCCTTTACAAATTAGAAATTTCAGTGCCAGCAAATTGAAGAAGCCAGAAGAAAACTATTGGGTTGTTGGGTTAAACACAAGCAAGTTGTTCTGTGTCATTTGCAAATCTCCGGACTCCTTCCCAGAGGTATGGTGCTTTGTTGCAGCGTGTTTCTTGTCATATATACTATCACACGTTTCTAATCCTCTGGCTGTATTTTCAGGCCACTCCAAAGCCTATTCTCACTCTGTTGGATCTTTCATTTCCTCTTGCTTCATCTGACCTTGGAGCAGAAAACCTGGAGAATGAATTTATAATGAATAACATGCATCTCCATCGGGTATGTATATGTTAAGATTTCCTTACAGTTGCAAAAAAATCAATGGGAATTCACGTTGATATATAGTTTTGCCGTTTGCTGGATTTGCATTCAGATTCAGAGCACAATTGAAGAAATGGAAGCTGCTGGTGAGGACACCAGTTTGCTTGACGATGAGGCTTTTAATACTGAAGCTGCTCTTGATAGATGCATCCTGAGGCTCATTGCATCCTGCTGCAATGGTTAGTTTTCTGTAAAGCTGGATGCAGCAAGCCTACAATACCTTAGTTTCCTACTTATCCACTATGTTTTCTTAAATTTTGATATTGGCTTTTTTCCCTTCTCTTATCAGGTGATAAGCTAGTGAGAGCTACTGAACTCGTAAAGCTTCTGGCTTTGGAAAAATCAGTCAAAGGTGCTATAAAGCTTGTTACAGCCCTGAAACTACCAAATTTGGCAGAGCGCTTTAATGCCATATTGGAGGTAGGGACAATACCTCAACGGAAGCATTTGATTGTCAGATATTAGTTACTTCGATTATTTGGGTTTCTTAGTCTTGTTAATTTGTATTTCTACAGGAAAGGTTGAATAAAGAAACAACTGGTAGCACAATTCCTGCATCCACTGAGTTGAAATGTGATACCTCCTTTAATGCTCAGGCTGCATTAACCAAGACCCATTTTACGGTTGAAAGCAGCAAAAAATTGGAACTAGTGAGTTCCCCCTCCCTAAATTTGTTAGCTCCTTCTCTCACGAAAAAACGGTCATTGGAGGAACCAACCAAGGATGTAGATGCAGATACAGAAAATGCTAGAGCCAGAAAACTGGAAATGGCAAGGGAGTTCAAAAATGCATTTGATTTGAAGAATGCTAAGAAATTGAAGGATGAAAAGGATAAGGTGGATGAAGTGAAAGATGCAAGAAAATTAGAGAATGCAAACAAACTGGAAGATGGAGAAGATAAGAATGGAGAAGCGAATAAGGTAACAACCCAACGCCCCTCTAATCCATTTGCAAAATCGTCTAACAACAAACAAAATACATCCTTGTTTGATTCCCTCAAGAAAAAGGTGAAAACTGACAGATGATGCATTTGTGACTGAAAAGAGTGGAGCGTTTTCCCAAAGTTGCTTGTAATAGAGGATGTTGTATATGATCGATATAGCATTAGGTTTTTAGGTAGCCCTTGTATCTATTTAAGCAATACAATGTGGAAGCAGTTGACAAGAGTTGAATTCGATAATCCGCAATAATGCTGAAATGAGTATCCACTTGTACCATTAGGTTGCTGGCATCCATTGATGTTGAAGAGTTCATGTGTTTTCAGTTTGTAGCGTTTATGCTTAAGTAATTATTTATATACATCACATTGCCTGTTATTCGTTGTCAAGGTGATTCTCTTGTTTTATTGGTGGGTTGTAGTTGGATGAATTAGTGAAGTCGAAGAACTCGAACGTGACTTTGTGAGAGATTTTGGGCTTTTGCAATATTATGTCTTCATGTTAGAAAATTAGGTGAAACTGGTGAAAAAATTCATAGAGGATGAATAATAGCGCATTGCGTTAAATTTAAAATAGGAAGAAGGATTACTAAAGGGAATAAAATAAAGTGGATATGTTATTTTTCTTATAGATTTCAAACTAAAAGGAAAGTAAATGTTCTATAATATTGTAGCATATATATTCTACAATTAAGTAGATCCTAAATTAGAAGGAAAGTGAATATTCTAGAATACTTTTAAATATATTTTTACACTTCAACCTTCTTAAATCTTAATTAGCATGTAGAAGACCATAGGATTCTAAGTATAGGCAAACAACTTGCTCACATATATTGGTTTCACCAAATTATATTAATTTATCATGGTTAAGTGGTAAATAAAGTAAAAATACATATCACTTAACAATAATTAGGTGATAAAAGTATTATGCAAAAAACATATAGTATTATCTATTTATTTCTTTGGTTAACTTAAAAAGTGACCGCAGGCATACGAGAGAAGGAATAAGGGACACATCACTGTCCGCCAAAATTTGACGAGGGTAAAATAGTCCAGAATAAAGGATGCCCAAGGACTCAATTTAAATTTCAAACACAGCTGGTCCAAACAGATATATTGATGTTTTAATAATTTCACACGCCAAGAAAATCAACTGCTTACACACACACACACACACACACCTACCAGAAAACCATCAATACAAGGAAACCCAAAGCCAAAAACGGAGTCCTCCATAAAAAATAGAGTATTTCCTCAGCTTCAGCAATGGCTCAGGTCTCAATCTCGCTGCTCAATTTCCTCAACGAAGGCGAAGACGACGTTAACGGACATCCAAACGCCTTTATTGAAGACCTCGACTCTTCTCCTTACTGGGCTCACGATTTCGGTGAAAACTTCGACGTTTTCACTGCCCCAGATCTCTCCGATTTCCCTACACGCCCCCAAATCTCTTTGACCCGTCAACGGCGCACGAATTTTCCCTTAAGCGACGACGTCTCAGAACCCGATTCGGTTATCACCACAATGGATCTTTTGGACCGGGAGAACCAAGTAAACTTCGTCATGGACCTGTTTCAGCAACGCGTAGAACAAGTCCAATCTTCTACCCGAGTGATTTCGGACCCTGATTTGCTTCATTTGTCGGAGCCGGAGTTAGAGGCCAGTTTCGGTGTGATTGAAGGGAATGACGTTATGGGCTTGAGTAGCTTAGACCTAGATTTTGGGCTAGGGTTAGGTTTTTGTGGGGACACCGATAATTCTGGGTTCCACGTTGAAGACTGTGATGGCCCAGAGCAGTTCGTTAGTGGGCTGCATGCTGTGGATATTAGATCGGATTCGGATCCCGATGAGAACTGCGTTATGGGCAGACTTTTCAATGTGGATGAAGGTGATGGTGATGACGATGAGGAAAATATTCGTGATAACGCCAGTGATGACCCGAGCCTTAGGCTCTGTTGGGATTCATTCCAGTTGGAGGATGATCATAGGGATGCGAATAATGACGACTTTGAGTGGGAAGAAATTGATGGCAGAGTTGATGAGAGAGAGATTCTTAGCATGTTTTTAGACGATGAGGAAATATCCGAATCTGCTCCTGCCCTAGAGGATAGGGCCAGAGAGTTGGAAAATTTGGAGTGGGAGTTTCTGTTGAATGTTCACAATTTGGAGCCTGACCCTGAAATTGGAAACGTGGAATTCGATTTAGCTCGTCATATTGATCAAGACGATTATAATTACACTGCTGAATATGAGCTGTTATTTGGACAGTTTGCAGAGGGTGAGAATGGTTTAGTTGGAAAACCACCAGCTTCTAAAACTGTTGTTAGAAACCTTCTGACTGTGGCTGTGAGTAAAGATGATATAGAGAAGAATGATGCTACTTGTGCCATCTGCAAGGACGAGATGATATTGGGAGAAAAGGCTAGACAGTTACCCTGTGCTCATAGGTATCATGGCGACTGTATTGTGCCTTGGCTTGGGATTAGGAATACCTGTCCAGTTTGTCGACATGAGTTGCCCACTGATGATCCTGATTATGAGAGGAGGAGAAGGGTCCCGACTCAGAGAGTTGGTCAACTTGATTGAAGGTATACTTTTTGCATTTGGGTTGATGGCTTGACAGCATCAACCCTTTGAGCAATGCATCTGCTCTTTGTTGATCTGCTGTTGGAATTAGTTGTTGGTTTCCTTGAATTAAGATTGTTAATATATTAGATGATTTTGATGTTAGTACTCTGTTGACGTCTTATTCCCTTGACTATTATATGTTGAAAACTTTGTATATAAAGCAAGTTCAGTAGAAGGAATGAATTGTCTATTTAATTTGAGTTTTCTTTGTAAATTTACTGTTACACCTTATAGATTGTATAAAGCTCACAGATTATTAGACTCATTGATATTCATCAATGAGTTCTCGATAGCTCTTATGTTGAATGCACCATGTGAACATAGTTTCAAGTTTGGAGGGAAAAAGTTTTCCACTTTTTTACAGATGTTTAAGATGGGATGTTCTTGCTTGTTTTGATCATGGACTCTTCCAATGTCATACAAGACTGAATATTTTGAAATTGAGGTCCAAGGAGTCATTGGCAGTGGGAATCTTTGCCTAAAAGTTGAGCATAAGTAAAACAGCATTCGCTTTGAAAGACAACAAAGTCAGATGCTTGTTAGGGAAATCGAATTTTGTCAAATATTTGAGAAGCAAGCACATTTTTATCATATTTGCAAAATAGTCCATCCTGCTAGACATATGCATAAACAGGTCCTTAATAGCAGCTGCAGTTAAGTGTGTTAGACCTGAGAGCATGTATGAGCAACCTCATCAATGTCATGATAATTTCTGAGCCGAGAATAGTATAATGAGGCCATAGATGGCCAAATCAGGATTGACACTAGCACTAGTTCAATTTAAGCATGTGTTCATGCTCTGTATATCTGTTTTATCCATGTTTTTATTTTGTTGCTATTGATACACCGGGTCCGGTTCATTGGACTATTCAAGTACTATTTCGGACCACATTTTACTGCAACCGGATGATATTTGAATGTGATCTGAAGATTTTATGTCATCATTGGTGCATGGAATTTAACTCATATTCCCTTTTCAGGGTATAGTAGGCCTGGTTCATCACGAATAGTTATCAGTCGCTTCACAACTTGGCAGGGCAAAAGCAGATTTCTCAGTGGGACTGTGACTCCTTGCAATTAGAGTGCACCTCCTCCCAATGCCATCAGGATGTAAATTGACTTAAGAGCGCTGGTAGATAGAGAGAGAGAGAGAGTGTGATGGGCTAGTCGGTCAAGGTTGGAGAGAGCGGAAATTTGTTTGGATAACTAAACTTTTGTTCTGAAGCCAAGGGAACCTTTATCCCATCCTCTGGTATCAAAACAACTAGTAAGAGTTTTCTGTTTGTTTATATTTTTAAGAGAGTGAATTTATTAAGTTGCAGATCATGGGGAAATTTTTTAGATGGAGCTTGGTAGTTGTAGGCTGAAACGTGGAGAAGTCAGAGTGTCGTGCAGTGTAAAGTGACAGTCTTGCCAGCTTGTACATTATCGTTCTTGAATTTCTACTTTGATGGTGAGAATTAATGATATTGCAATGTGTTATACCATGCATATTCACATCGACACCACATGTTTAACTTTCTCTTGGAAAAATACGAAGATGAACAAAGATGTCCATTTCCTCTATTTCCTACGTCAGTAAGGTTAAACCCCCTTAAGCGTCAAAAGGCACTTAACAAAATTGAGGTCGATGTGGCAAACGCATTACATTCGTTAAATGGTTAAAGGACTAATTCCTGAAGCAACTTCTCCGATTAATCAGACCGCTAGAACTTCACATACACATTCAACTAAGATGAAATAGGTACTTTTCAAAGTTCAGAAAGTTCTTCTCTTAAAAATGAGTTCAGAAAATTGCAAATGCAGCACTCGGTCTTGCAAGAGTTGAAATGAAATCAATTGTCAGTGGCCCTAAATCATTTATATATACTAGCATTTATTGAAGAATAAAGTTGATTTATTTGGAGAAAGAAATGCTAGAAGTAAAACCAATATGATCTCCAAAATCACATGAAAAAGTATGGAGAATCCATTGAATTAACAACAGGGATTAGATAATGCTGACAGTTCCAAAGAAAAACCTCTGAAGTGCTAAATAACTCCATTCATCTCTTTTTGCCACCGCTTTCTCTCAGAGAGAGAGTGAGTGTTTCCGCAGATGCAACATTATAGTATGCAAGAGACAAGTTGTCCTTGAGAAAACCTGCTTTTCCACTCAGCTTCTGTTTGTTTGCAGGAAGATGGATCTCCCCAGAGATCTTCTCTTTTAGACTGCTAACGGTTTCGGACAGAGATTGCACTGTGATTTCCAGAACCTGTCCTTTGAAATTCCCTTCCTCTGTATTCGCCACAGATACATTGATCCTTGCAGGTCCCGAGTTCTGAGCCAAAAACTGCTCTTCAGGAATGAGAACAGACTCATCAAGCTTTTGCCTCTTCGGCTCTGGCTCTTCAGGAAGAGGAGGGGCTTCCTCTACTGGAGGTGGTGGCGGCATTCCTTGGGACATAGGAGGAGGTGGCACCATATGTATTCCGAGCTGGGACATCGCGAGGGGAACAAAGGGTCGAGGTGCTCCCAAAGGCGTAAATTGTGATACATGAGATGGTGGAACAGGAAGATTATGTGAATTCATAGTCATTAATGGAGGCATTGGTGGACAGTTCACCATGAGATTTTGCTGACCGGGCATTTGTGGCATTGGAGGAGTTGGGGGCTGGACCTGAGGAATCATGTTGACCATAGGAGGTCGAGGTGGAGGTAGAGCAACGACTACAGCACTAGTGGGAGTGGAATACTTGATTGTATTAGGAGGCGTAGGATTATTCAGCTGCTTAGGCACTTCCTTCTTTTTCTTTATCTCTGCCTTGATTGCATTTGAAACTTCTTCCTCTGTAGTACCAAATATATAGGACGTGTTTGTGCAAGACCAACAATGTTCCTAGAAATCTCATCATCCTGAGCAAGAGTTGTCTCCCTAATCTTAGCAAACGTTCTCTCCTTCTGTTCCTTGTACTTGGGATCAATGAGAGATATCCTCATATGTTCAGACATCTCTTTAGTAGGTATTAACTCACCAGTTATAGGACAGACAACACACTTGATTGAGTCCCTTTCTGCCTGGATCCTCTCTTCAGGCCTCTTCCAGTTCTCCACAATTCGCATTGGTGGGTCCCCTTCTCTTGACATAAGCATTCTCTTCGACATTTGCGTCTCTAATACCTTTGATGGTAGGTTAGAAATCCGTGTTTTAGCAGTAGTATTGCACTATAATTATTGCATTTTACGTGTGTTTGAGCTTAATTGATAGTAAATTATACTTATTACGTATTTTATGCCTTATAGGAAATGATTTTGAACTATTTAGGTAATTTGGAGCGAAATCGAACAAGTTGGAGCTTTGAAGTCTGAGTAGAAGCCCAAGAAATTAAGCCGGGATCACGTTCGGGGGTCGAGGACCAAGTCCGGATATCAAAAAGTGAACATATGAATTTACTCTAAGAAAAAGCCACTACCGTGCCGCATGGGGCGCCACGAGGCGCGGCGCGACAGTGCAAAAGTTGTCTGACAAGCAAAGTGCAAGCTCTCTGGATTTCCTCACTAGCGCGCCGCATGAGGCGGCACAACGTGCTGCGCGACTGATCAAAATTGTCAGGGTGATTTCCAAGTTCGGCTAGGAAAGGGTAGTTTCGCCTGGGCTTGTTTTTACACGGTATAAATACACCAAAAATACGATTTTGAAGGGACTTTTGACCTACGGGAGATTGGAGAACCGACCAAGGCAAGAAGACTCAATAATTCATCAATACTACAACTTGCAATCGGTGCAATACGGGAGTTTGTATCGAATCATTAGAATTGATGTTTTCTTTGTTCTTAAATTTATTTGAGATATATTACTCAATTATTATGGAGTAATTTTCATTAGGGTATTGACAGATACGGTGTTTCGATAACTCGAGTAGGGATTCGATTCTTGATAATTGTTAGAATTAATAGATGGAGCTTTAATTTTTATTGTGAGTTATTTATTATTTTGCTTAATCAAAAGAGGAGTTTGATATTGAATTTCTTCACATCTTATGCTCTAGTTTAAAATTGTGATTCAAATATGTAATCGAAAGAGCCTTTTGAATTGTTAATCGAGCTAGAAAATAGAAAAATATTCGTGAGAAGTTTTAGATCATAACCATCATTTGATTGTTGCAATTATTTACCGTGCTTCAATTGGATTAATTATTGAATTAACGTTTAATCGAAAGAGGAACATTAACTTCAAGTGCAATCTGATTATCGGTTGAATTCATGAGAATTAACCGTATTATAGAATAAATTAACTCAAGAATTGGATCCCGAGTCAGTTATCTTTCATCTATATAGTCAAATACCCTTATCCCCCTCATTGATATTTCTTTGTTGTTCATCTGCTGTCTTTTGTGATCAATTATTATTTGCTTAATTTTTAGTAGTTACCCGTAGTAACAGTCATCAAATCAAGTGTTAAATTTCCTGGATAGTAATCAACTGGAGATTATTCGAACACTGTTTAAATCCAATCCCTGTGGAGATAATAATTAAACTATACTATCTTTGACTAGCGAGCAATAATTTTGTGTTGTGTTTTGCGCTCGTCAAATTTTGGCGTCGTTGCCGAGGATTGACAATCAATATTATTTAAAATAGTTTTTAGTACTAATTCAAGAACCAATTTGTACTTTAGTTATTCACGTTTCTTACTTGTGTGCAGGATACACGTTTGATTTCTCTGGTGTATGACTCAATCTTCTTCAAAGGAAGTGATACCCTATAAACCAGAGTTGGAGAAACACCCGCGACAACTGAGAAAAGAAAGAGAATTAACAGAAAATTTCTTGGGTCAAACTTCGACTCAAGATAACATGGCAAACAAAGAGAACGATGGAGTAGACTTAGCTGCCCAAGAGGCAACACAACAATAAGCAGCCTGGAAAATTGCTCATGAGACCGTCAATGATGATGGGGGTCGAAGATTCAATCTAAACCAACCCTTGGTTGAAGACCAGTTCGAGAATGCAACACCCAGGCATGTAAGATCATTAGGTGACTATGCTAGGCCAATATATAATCAAGGACTGTTAAGTGTCAGACCCCACTCATAGCAACAAACAACTTCGAATTGAAGTAAGGCTTGCTTCAAACTATCCAAAACAACTGCACTTTCATAGGGAAGGTGAATGAAGATCCTAATGTAACGACCCAACCGGTCGTTTTAACTTTTAGAACCCCGTTTCCCTAAATAAAACTCCCCGAATGTATTTTTAATGATTTATGACTTTCGGGGATGGTTGGTTCGGGATTTGGAAGTGTTTGGGTTGAAATCGGAACACTTGGTTCCTTAAGTTAGCCTTAAAAGGGCAAGTTTGACTTCGGTCAATATTTTGAGAAAACGACACCGGAATCGGAACTTGAAGGTTCCGGCAGGTTCGTATGTTAATAAGTGAACGAGTCATGTTATAAGTGATGTAGGGTCTAAGGAGAGCCCTAGGTCTTAATTAAGTTGGAAATTACTTGATAGACTAAAGTTCCAAATGAGTACAAACAAAAACCTAACTTTGGACGAGCATGCCTATATATATATATATATATATATACGAGCATGCCTACATATATATATATATATATATATATAAGGAGTTATATGGTGGACAACCTATCAAATGAAAGATCTTCGAGTCTAGTTTCTAACGCTTTTAACCGTTCGTCATTTGGATATTTCTACAAGGACTTATGGACGTTTTAGTAAAAAGTGTGCAGCAGGGCAAAACTTGTAATACGAGGTACAACCTGCAAAGCGCAAGGTACAACTCGCTGAAGCACCTGTGCCTTTATAAGGCAGTCACGGGCAGCAACCATTTTTGGGAATTTTCTTGAGCTAGGGATTGGTTCTTTCATGGTGGATTCGACCTTGGGGACTACTAAAGAATACAATGTGAGTTTTTTTTTTTGGATATTTTAAGTTAATAACATCCTATTAACACTAGTATTAACATCCTTCAACCTTTGAAATCCCTAGAAATCTTTCAAGTTGTTCAAGAACACCAAATTTTCCAAATATTGGAATTTCAAGGAAAAACTTCAAGAAGGTAATACTAATGCTTCAAACTCATTTCTTATGAGTCGGTGAGAGTATTTCTAATATTTGTTTCAAGTTGTTATGGTTGGATAATTGATTTCATAAACTCTAGTTCATGGCATGAATAGTGTTCTTGAGAAAATGAGGGAAAGATAAATAGTGTTCTTAGAAATGAAATTAAAGGATGCAATAAATCTATGGAATCATTTTCTAGCTTAGTTGGAAGTATTCAACTAAGTAATCACCAAATTGAATGTTTTGGAAATGTTGGTTAAGGAAGACGATGAATAGTAATTTGGCGGTGTTGGAGAATTTATGTAGTATCATTGATGACTTCAAATGGGTATTGAATGATAAGAGTGGAGCTGAATGTGCTAGTAAGTGAACCTATTAGATGATTTGAGCTGGAGGCTTGTAGCCAACTTGAGAGCCGTAAATGGATATTGATAAATATTTTTGAGTCATATTTTGATTGTAATTGGGATTGTAATTGTAGATACCAATTTGTTGGTGGCGTATGAGAATTTTACTCAATGTTGCGATGTCAGAGGAAGATTAAAAGCTTGTGAATGTTAATAAAGCGAAAGCGAGTTTTGGAGCGTTAGGCATCGGTCGAGTTATTTGAAAAGCTTGGGAGCCGGCTATGGAACTTCGGAGCGAGGTAAGTCTCTTGTCTAATCTTGTGAGGGGAAAATTACCCCATAGGGATTAAATTGAATAATTGTTGCTAATTGCAGGGGCTACGTACGCTCGAGGTGACGAGAGTCCATGCGTAGCTACTATTAATGTTAAAGTCCGGGTAGTTTAGGACTCAAAGCATGAATTACTTGTGTAAATTATATTTTTTATTTAATTAATATTAATTGATATACATATGAATATATTGTGAATTGTTAGATAAAGATATTATATATTATAAATTTTCAGATAAAGATATTAAAGGATGAAAACCTCATATGCTTGATTTTCTGTTTAAATTAATTAATTATTAAAAGAAATTATTTTTCCTCCCGAATTTATCTTATAATAAATATACTCTCCTTCCGGAGGTATATAAGAAAATGTCCTCCTTTCTTGTAGAGCGGGCCGAACCCCTCAGCAGGATAGATGCATCTATGGATCGTGCCGCACATCCCTCGGCAGTGTACACGAAACTCTGGATCGGGCCGTACGACCTCGGCAGAAATCGTGCTGAATAATAATAATTACACGATACTTGGACAGTTTATTACAGCTTGTAAAGCTATTTGATAAATTGAAATTTTTATTGAATTTGAAGGATTTAATTAATAGATTAGAAATTATTTGAATTGAAGGAATTTAATTAATATATTGAGAATTATTGGAATTGAAGGAATTTAATTACTTCTGCTAGTTCAATAAAATTATTGTTAATTATGTGAATCACGTCGATATAAATATTTCTATTTTCATGATTATTTAATATTATTGACCCATAGTGAGTATCATAGTCGGCCATCTCGTCTCTACCTTTTCGAGATTAGGCTTGATACTTACTGGGTACACATTATTTTCGTACTCATACTGCACTTGCTGCACATTTTATTGTGCAGGTACATATATGTATAGCGGCCTTATGGGCGCAGAGGTGTGGTTAATAATTGTGGGGACATAGGTGAGCTGTATTCTATATTATGATCCACAGCTAACAGAATCTCCGTCAGAGTTATTATACTTTCCTGTCTAATTTATATTCTGGACAGATGCTGTATTTTATTTTAATTCACTAGTAAATGCTCATGCTCTTGTGACACCGGATTTTGGGAATGGTTGTGAATTGTTTAGAAATTTAGTTTTTAAAAATATTTATCATTTACTCTATGAGTTTTATCTTTACTATTTCATTGAAGAAATTTTTATTTCAAAAATACTAAAATGGGTAATTAAGTTAATTGATTATGGTTGGCTTGCCTGACAGTGGCGTCCGGCGCCATCACGACCTTTTTGGATTTTGGGTCGTGACACCTAATACTCACTTGATCGACTTTGAAGATATCATGAACACCTTCTATTACAATGGAGTATCAAAGGATGCAGTCTACTTAAGGGCATTCCTCTTTTCATTGAAATATGACACGAAGCAATGGCTTCGTAGCTTACCTACAAGTTCTATCAGGACATGGAAAAATATTACCAAGAACTTTCTTGAGAAGTACTTCTCAGCTGCAAAAATAGGGAAGTTCAGAAGGGAAATCCACAATTTCTGCCAGAAGGAGACAGAAAAGGTTTTTGAAGATTGGGAACGATTCAAGGAGATAGTTAGAAAGTGTCAGCACAATGGAATCGATTTATGGATGCAACTCCAGGATTTTTGGGATGGACTGACACCATCCTCGTGACGAACTCTGAATACTGCATGCGGAGGTTCACTAATGAAGAAAATGCTGGAGGAGGCTGTCTTTATCCTTGATGAATTATCTGAGGATGCTAATCAGTGACCGGCTGAGAGTAATGACAAAAGAAAATCAGTTGGGCTTCACCAGGTGGACTCTAACACATCCATGCAAGCCCAGCTAGACACCATGGCCAAGGAGATAAAAAAGCTGACATTGGCCAAGGTATAGAATGAGCCGCAAATAGCATGTGACTTTTGTAGATTGGGACACCCTACACATGAGTGTCAAGCATCACCTGAGTAAGTCAACGCTGTGGGGAACTTTAATAGAGGATACTACCTAGGTGGGAACAACTATAATGCTATGGGTCAAAGACATCAAGGTTTTTCGTGGAGTTCACCTAGTGGGATCTTGAATTCATGGAAGCAAAATAATCTCAAACCCCAGGGTCAAGGACCACCAGGTTTTCAGAACCAGCAGAGGCAGCAATACCAGCCACAACTGTCAAATCAGTCTAGTATGGAAGATCTCATGAAAGCATTCATCAACAAATCAAATAAAAAATTTGAGACTCAGGGCACAGCCATTCGAGAGCAGGGCACAACCATTCGAGAGCAGGGCATGACCATCCGGAATTTAGAAATACAATTAGGATAGATTGCAAATTTGTTATCAGAGATGGCTCCTGGGACTTTGCCTTCTTACACTGAAAAGAACCCAAAAAGGAAACAATCAAAGATGTATCTCTGAGAAGTGGCAAAACATTTGCTGATCCAGTGGTGAAAGCTAGACCCGAGGCGGTGAACAAGCAGGCCGAGACACCAACGGAGAAAAAAGGTAAAGAGCAGAAAGGCAAGAGTAGTGGGGTACAAAAGGAGATTGGAGAAAGTAGACATATGCCAACTCTACCATTCCCTTAAAAGATGAAGCGGGAAAAACTTGACAAATATTTTGAGCTATTCTTGGAGATGCTCAAACAACTCTATGTGAACATTCCCTTCACAAAGGTACTCACTCAGATGCCTGCTTATGCAAAGTTCTTGAAGGAAATCTTGTCTAGCAAGAGAAAATTGGAGGAGATAACCGTGGTCAAGCTGAATGCCCACTGCAGTGCCATATTACAAAATAAAATTTCCCAAAAGTGTGGGGACCCAGGAAGCTTTACCACACCATGCTCGTTGGAGAGTAAAAAATTCGATAAAGCCCTCTGTGATTCTGGTGCGTCTATAAATCTAATGCCTCTGTTTGTATTCAAGAAACTGGAAGGTGATCTTGGAGTGATTTAATCAATACCAGTATCCCTACAACTGGCTGACCAGATTACCATTTTACCTAAGGGAATCATTGAGGATATTCTAGTACGGGTGGACAAGTTTGTGTTTCCCGTAGACTTTATTGTGGTGGATATGGAGGTGAACAAGGAGGTGCCTGTAATTTTAGGGAGGCCATTCTTATGTACAGGCAGAGCTATCCTTGATATCTATGAAGGACATCTTATGCTCAGAGTGGGCAACGAAAAAGTGGTGTTCCAGATGAAGAGGATGATGAAATACCCCAGTGATTAGGCGTCCGCCTACTCGTGTTTCAAGCTGGATGTTGTTGGAGAATTGGCTGAAAAATACAAGTATGACAAGCTTGTGGGGGATACTCTAGAGAGGTGTATTACTCAGTCTGGCACGGTGGATGATGAAGATCCTGAAATAAAGAAGGAGGCTAAAGCTCTTGAAACTGAGGATCAAGTGGTTGATGAGGAGGAACTAAAAGAGGAGGCTTCTAAGCCTAATGTGTAATTGAAAGTCCTCCCCACTCACTTAAAATATGTTTTTCTTGAAACTAACAATTTTTATGTGATTATTTCTGCTGACTTGACAGGTACACAAGAGCGACAACTGGTGGAGCTACTAAAGAAGCACAAGAAGGCCATTGGATGGAGTATAGCTGATATTCAAGGAATCAATCCAGCCATTTGCATGCACAAAATTCCGTTGGAAGAAAATAACAAACCAGTGGTGCATCCCTAACGCAAGTTGAACAAAAATTTGGAGGAGGTAATGCACAGGGAGATCATCAATTGCTAGATACTAGAGTGATTTTTTCCATCTCTGATAGTCAGTGGATTAGTCCAGTACAAGTTGTACCTAAGAAGGGGGACATGACAGTGGTGAAAAATGAAGATAATGAATTTATCCCCACAAGAACAGTCACTGGATGGAGAATGTGCATTGATTATAGAAGGTTGAATGATGCAACAAGGAAGGACCACTTCTCACTCCCCTTTATTGATCAAATGCTCGAGAAAGTAGCTGGACATGGATGTTACTGCTTCTTGGATGGGTACTCGGGCTACAATCAGATACCCATTACCCCAGAAGATGTTGAGAAGACCACATTCACTTGTCCGTCAGGTATTTTTGCTTACAGAAGGATGTCGTTTGTGTTGTGTAATGCACCTGCCACTTTTCAAAGGTACATGATGTCTATATTTTTTGATTTAAATGGGAAGTATCTAGAAGTATTCATGGATGATTTCACCCTCTTTGGTGATGACTTTGAGGACTGCTTGAAGAATTTGGAGCTTGTGCTTAAACATTGTGAAGCCACGCACCTGGTTCTTAATTGGGAGAAGTGTCACTTCATGGTGAAAGAGGGAATTGTTTGGGGCCACAAAGTAACTGCACATGGAATTGAAGTTGATAGAACCAAGGTGGATGTAATTGCTAGGCTCCCTCCACCAACTTCTGTCACGAGCATAAGGAGTTTCTTGATACATGTCGGGTTCTATAGGAGGTTCATCAAAAACTTCTCCAGCATTACCAAACCGTTGACTGCATTGCTAGCGAAAGATGTCAAGTTTGTTTTCAATGTGGAGTGCTTACGAGCATTCAAATTGATAAAGGAAAAGCTTGTAAGTACTCCTATTATTGTGACACCTGATTGGAGCCAACCATTTGAGATAATGTGTGATGCCAGTGATGTAGCTGTGGGGGAAGTTCTGGGGTAAAGAAAAGATAAAATGTTTAGGCCCATTTACTATACAGCAGGACGTTGAATGATGCTCAAGTCAACTATGCCACTACTAAGAAAGAGTTCTTTGCTGTGGTCTTTGCTTTTGACAAGTTTAGATCATACCTGATGGGGAGCAAAGTTATTGTACACACGGATCACTAAGCCTTGAAATATCTGTTAAGTAAGAATGAGTCCAAGCCGCGTCTGATGCGGTGGGTATTGTTTCTCCAAGAGTTTGACTTGGACATCAAAGATAGGAAGGGCATAGAAAATCAAGTCGCCGATAATCTATCTCGACTTGAGAGACCTCTGGTTGAAACAGTTGATGTAAGGGAGGAGTTCCCTGATGAGCAGATTTTTTCCATTGATGCAGTCTCTGAAAGGCCACCTTGGTATGCTGATTTAGCCAACTTTTTGGCTAGCGGATGGTTTCCGCGTGACCTCTTTCGTGATCAAAGAAGGAAGCTTCAAGGTGAGGTAAAAAGTTATTTTTGGAATAACCCTTTCTTGTTTAAACTGTGTGCATATGGTGTGATTCGAAGGTGTGTTCCTGAAGAAGAGATGGCAAGCATTCTTTCTCATTGCCATGATGGAGCAGCTGGAGGATACTATGGTGGAAATCACACTGCAACAAAGGTCATGGAAGCTGATTTCTATTGGACTACTTTGTACAAAGACACACGGGCGTATGTAGCTGCATGTGACAAGTGTCAAAGGGTAGGTAACATTAGCAAGAGGGATGAGATGATACTAAACTCCATTTTAGTA
Organism: Nicotiana tomentosiformis; assembly: GCF_000390325.3. Classification (NCBI taxonomy): domain Eukaryota; kingdom Viridiplantae; phylum Streptophyta; class Magnoliopsida; order Solanales; family Solanaceae; genus Nicotiana; species Nicotiana tomentosiformis. The sequence continues at coordinate 124,403,789 of NC_090814.1, read as the reverse complement.
TGTGAAATTTTTGACGTTTGGGGCATTGACTTCATGGGTTTGTTCCCATCGTCTTATTCATATGAGTATATCCTAGTAGCCATTGACTACGCCTCTAAATGGGTCGAAGCAATACCTACTAGGACCAATGATTCTCGGGTGGTGTGTGAGTTCCTATCGGAAGAATATCTTTACCCGCTTTGGGACACATCGAGTGATTATCAGTAACAATGGGTCGCACTTTGTGAACAAACAGTTCGATGCATTGTTATCTAAGTATAAGGTCACACATAAAACTTGAACCCCATACCATGCCCAAACTAGTGGGCAAGTTGAAATGGCTAACCGTGAACTTAACCGAATTCTTGAAAAGACGGTTAGTGCTTCTCGTAAGGATTGGTTTGCAAAGTTGGATGAAGCTCTATGGGCATAAAGAACTGCGTTAAAAACAATCATAGGGACTTCACCATTCAAATTAGTGTATGGAAAATCACGTCATCTACCTGTTGAGATAAAACATAAAGCTTATTGGGCAATTAACATGCTTAATCTTGATCTTAGTCTTGCAGGTAAACACAGGTTGGCGCAGATGAACGAATTGGAGGAGTTTAGACAGGATGCGTATGAAAATACGTGAATCTTTAAGGAAAAGACAAAGAGATGGCATGATCTTCTGATTAAGCGAAAGGAGTTTCATGAAGGGGACACAGTCTTACTATACAATAGTAGACTTAGATTGTTCCCCGAAAAATTCAAATCAAGATGGACAGGTTCGTATGTGGTGAAACACGTCTCACCGTATGGCGCCATTGAAATACAGGATGAAGAAGGGAATGAAAGTTTTAAGGTGAATGGGCACAGGTTAAAACAATACCTTGTTGGAGGATTTGACAAGCAATCCTCCAGCATCGTGATCAAATGAGCCTAAGTGACGGAATCAAGCTCACGACTATAACTCAGAACTACTTCTAACCCTCTTTATTGCTTTTGTAGACTAGATAGATAATAGTAATTTAGGATTATTAGAGTTAAGGAGTTTTGGTAATTGTTTTTGGTATGAGCATGAATCGAACACAAAATAAGTACAAAATAGAGTCGGGGTGCGACCTGTAAATTGGCCTACCGCGCCGCATGAGGTGCCACGCGCAGTGACGCGATAGTGTAAATTTTTTGGCCTTTAACATTTTAAAAAAAAATAAAATTAAAATCTGATTTTGAAAAAAACGGGACAGACTACTACTACCCCCACCCAGTTTTTTCCACACACACTTTTTTTTTTTTCACTTTCCATCATATCTCTAACTCACCCCTAAATCCCCCATTCTTCTTCTTTTTGTTCAAAGTTCTTCACCTCCAATTCTCCCACCTCCATCACTCATCAAAGTAAGTTCTTCCTCTCCTTCTTTTAGTATTTAATTGTAGATTTTAGTTAACTTTAGTTTAAGTTCTCTAACCCTAGGTATTTTATTTTGTGCTAATCTTTTAGCTAAATTTTCTTCTATTTTGGCCGAAATTCTTGCATAAACTTGTGGGGTTTTCATTGTTCTTATGATTATAGGTGATTTTTGGTGTATTTTTATGGTGTTGGAGTTAATTTATGTTGAAGCTTGGTGGGGGTGCCCAAGTGGCCGAAAATTGGTAAAGTTTTTTGTAAAATTATGCATTTTGTGCTATTAGGAAGATGTGGTGATGTTGTGATTATGGTGAGTGATGTTTTTGATGTGGTTGTACGATGATTCTAACCCACTTTGAATTTAAATAAGAACGTGAAAGGTATGCCCACAATGTGTTTGTTGAAATGTCTTAGTGATATAAAATTGTGTAGTGTTGCTAATGTTGAAGGGAAGTGCTTTGTGGGATGTGATGCTAGATGATAAGTGTGGGGTGAGAGGTCATGTTCGTATGTTGTGAAACTTTAATTTGTTAACTCCGAGTGCTAATTAATTGACCACCCCATATTAATGTGTTACTAGGTGTTAAATGGGGTGCCTGATTCATGCTAAGCACGTGTGTAGTGTTGTATTGTATCGTAAATTTTGTTAGTAGTGGATTAGACTAACTTCTTATGCTTCTTTTCTTAATTACTAGTTTAGCTTCTTAATTTTGTCTTTTACACTAGTATAGTCCGTGGTTATGTTGTTGTAAGGTTATGTTGGTGGTCGGATGGGTCGTGGATTACTCGTGGTGTACTTTCAATGGGGTAGTCTGAGTCCCCGATAGATATTGTACTTGTAAACATGCCAATAACATAAGTGTGGTGTGGTTACCCCGTTCGGTCTTGTTTTTTATTTTCAGTGTTGTGGTTAATGTTGTTCGTTTTGTGCAGGTACAATATCTCGTCGTCCTAACAAAGGTACCTCAGAGGTTGCCTCTAGTAGCCGTCGAGGAGGTAGGCGGGCACCTCCCTCCGCCCCAGTGGAGGAGGAAGAAGAGAGCATTGATCGTGATGCGGATGTAGTACTAGGCTGCAAGTATGGCATTCGGGTTGTGCCAACTCATGCTAGGATGTGGTACCGGACCTTTGTTTCGGCGGTGAGAGGAAGTTGGCATTGATGATGGTAAGCCAGTCAGGAAATACTCGGGGATTTACAATAACATCAAATACATGGGTTTTGAAAGCTTGTTCCGTCCCGGTGAGTCGGTGAATGTGAACATGGTTAAGGAGTTTTATGCTAACTGGCAACCCGATGCCAGTTTAGATGCAGTGTATGAAGTGGAGGTGCGAGGCAAGATGATTCCATTTTCTTCCCAAGTAATAAATCAGATCATGAGATTCACGAAGCATTCGCATAAGTTGTTCTTGAGGTTACTACTACTATTAAAAGTTAAAAGTTGTATTTGAAGGTGAATTTAATTTGAAAAGAAAATCCCATATATATACTTGACGTATAATAAGATTGTGTTATGGTAAAAGTTCCCCAAATTTTGCAGGAGCAAATTTCTCAATTCTACGTATTTTTATAAGCTTTGAGGGGCAATTGGATGTAAATTTTCATTGCAGAAGAGAAGTCAAAATAAAGTGAAACTTTTGCCCATAATGAAATTACTTGCTCTGTTAGTGTCAAACCAAGAGTTGTCGACAAGGTGGGTTGCTCTGATGGTAAGCACCCTCCACTTTCAATCAAGAGGTTGTGAGTTCGAGTCACCCCAAGAGCAAGATGGAGAGTTCTTGGAGGGAAGGATGCCGAGGGTCATTTGAAAACAGCTTCGTTGTTGTTGTTGTTAGAATCAAATCAAGAAAAACTTGTGCTCAAAATGTTTGAGTCCTCTTGGTTGTGCTATTTGTACAGAACGTCTGTTTACAATTTTAAAATTAAAAAAATAACCTTTTTAGATCTCTTGTGTATAAAAGATAAATCTCTTACGTGTAAAAGTAAATTTTTCGCGTGTAAAAATAAAGAGAGCAATTTGATTAATATTATACTCTGACTACTAAGCTTAGCTAATTTGATGTAACTGGAAGCTCGAAGACTCCAAATGTGCTTAATTAATGCAACTTCACAAAATAAATTGGGTAAATACATATGGTGGATTTTAACCGGTGATTCAACAAATCCTCGTGTGATATCCTTTTCTAATCCTGGTAAGGCGATTAACGTAATTGAGGTAGAGTGACAATATTCTCTATGTTCTTATAGTATCAAGGGTTTTAAAAGGACAACAATTTGTCAGTGGTACATCATACTATTCAAGCCGGAGCAACTAGGCACCACAGTTAGGGACAAGCAACCAACCAGCGGTCCAAATTCTTATCGTTGTCCTCAGAATACAACAACAATAACAATTATAACTACGCCTCAATTCCAAGCAAGTTAATATTTTTGTCCTCAGATATTGCTAAAAGTTATATAAGTTTCTCCGCATTGCTAGATGATCTACAAAAAATTTCAGATTTATTATAAGTGCAGGAGATTTCTACTGATTAAGAGGATGGTAAAGGAAAGAAATTCTAAGATTAGTAGCCTTTATTGGAAGGTTGCTGCCCATTAGCACTCAGTGGTGTAGTTTCCACTGTAGAAATTGTGTCGCTACTGCTATCATCATTAAAATTAGCAGGATCTGCATATGATTGGTACCCAGGAAATCTGGCAAAAGAAGAAGATGTTGAGGCAACAAAACATACAATTCAATCAACAAGCTGTATATAGCTGTTATACATACCTGCTTACTTTTACTTGCTCTCCGTTTATAGTCATTTTTACGTCAAAGATGTTTCCTGCAAACAATTGCCAGTGAAGTTATCATGACAACGAACTAATCACCTTGCTACTTCAGGAAAGCATAAAGTCAATGCTTTCCAGAGAAACGATTCTTAACCAACCAATGCCAACCTAAAACTAAAACACATTATGAAAACATTGAGTGCTATTGACCAAAATATGAAGTTTACTATATTCTCTTATAACTCAAAAGAGGTAACATATTCACAACTCGTACCTTCAACGAGAGGTCATCCAGACATGCCAGTTCTGAGTGCTCAATATCATTCATTTACAGAGGCCATAGGTCAGAAGAAGTTAAATTAAAAAAAAAAAAAAAGGGAACGGATTCAACTCTAATAATTAAGGGAGGTCGAGTCATTTGGTTCACCAGTGGCTAGTCTGTGTCCTGGTAACTGGTAGCTCTGCTATGCTAAAATAGATGCAAAGTGAAATGGCAGAACTAAAATAGTTGAAGAAGTACTGGTAAACCACTAGTCTTCCAACAATTTTGCTTTACATCTTATGAAAAGAAGAAACAGAAAGGAAGATGTCTAACATTGTCTCAAACCCCTTAAATCTTGTTTCGAATTATTTTAGAACAATTTCTTCTCAAGGCCAAATGCATTTAAATTTAAGCGCTGCAACTAAAATGAGAACGTAATGAGTTAAAAAAAAACACTTAGAATCCTTCTCTATCAAGATTATGTATCAGAAGCTAAGAGGTGTATTTCAAAAAATCCCCTGGAGGGAACTGTTTTGTAATAACCTTGGCTCTCCTAGGTGGTTATTCAATCTGAATATAGCAGCAAATGGCAAGCTTCCTACAAAGGATAGGATACATAAATGGTGTTTCGTGGGTGAACAGATTTGTGTCATGTGCAAAAATTAGTAAAGCAGGTGATACAAAAAGTGTATTACAGGGGGTCAGATGAAGGCAAAGCTAGCAAGAAGATTAGCACAGTTGAACTTTTTATCCTTAAGCTAGGTGTAGTCAGGTTGCTATGGTGTTAACTGGTGTTGGGGCCTTCTGTCCAATTCCAGTTAGTTGGTTTTTCTTAGTTTGGGTTTTTTGTAATGACTGTATATCTTTTCTATGGTAAATATAATTACTTAATTACGGAAAAAAGACACTTAAATTAGGCAAGGGAAGATGGGTGAACCAATAAACAGAAAAATTCCTAAAACATGTGAATGGTCATAGGAGTATCCCTCAAGTAAATGCAGTTCTCCGACATACAAAATAATAGTAAACCTCCACCTTCAACAAGAAAAGAATCATTGTGGTTAAATACTTAGTGAAATAACCTTACCAAAGTGTTCTGTGAGAATATTTACCTCCAAAAATTGTCTTGTCCGAGAAGTACTTGGACATTAAATATCTGCTGGACTCAACCTCATACCTCTTGAACTTCTCAATCTGTCGGCTCTCCATATCACTACATGATATCATGGAAACAGTTAGGTATCAGGACCTCCATCAAGTTCAGATTACATTTATATAGATAGAAGACTTGCGCAGAACTTGGAATTAAAGCTGTAGCAGGATCAGTACTACATAATTAAGATTAACCATCACGGAGAACTAACAACACTTGATATAAGCAAACCAAAACAAACCTTTTCTTTCAATATTACGATTTTTCATGCTCAGCCGCAGCAAATTTAAAAGCTCATTAGTTGATCAAATGTGCACTATTAAATTATGTCTCTTCGTGCGCTAGTACTTGCTGGGAGACTTCGAGGTAGCTGCTATGACGTCCGCAGACCTTGACTCTCTTTCCTTTTATTTTCTTCAGTACTGTTCTATTACTCACACACAATTAAATTGCAAGTAGGGGATTATATAACAAGAGACATGATTTATATTTTTGGGGCAAATAATCAGAGTCCTTCACTCTGTCAAAGATTTTGCATGTTTTGTCAGAAAATTTTAGGTAGATTGCCACTCCAACCCACCCGAAGAAAGTATCAATTGCTTGCTGGTTGAATGTTAAGCTTGATAAAAGATACTTCTATAAAAAAGTACAGAAACTTTATTATAGCCGCACAAAAATCAAAATTGGAATTGCAAGGAAACATTCACTAATACCCGCACAAAACATGCAGCCTTGTGCACAGGCAGATTGCAGATAACACATGTAAATCTATACGAGAATGACTAGTCTGCAAGAGCTAATCCATAATCACAGAATAAACCAGCAAACAAACATAGGAAAACTAAATGGAAAAGAGCAACCTCTCCAATCAATCAGACTACCAAAACTTCATAACACATTCAACAAAGATGATAGGTCGTTCTTGAAGTACAGAAAGTCTTTTTTTCTTAAAAATAGATTCAGAGAATTGCAAATGCTGCACTCACTGAGGTGTCCAAGAGTTCGGCAATATGAACATAGTACGGAAACCCATTCTCCCAGTCTTAAATGATTATGTACATGCTAGTGAATAATTGGAAAAGTACGATTAATTTAGTAGATTGTGATAATACTAAACCAAAGCCACAAATATGCAAAGACATTTAATATTTGAACATGTGGAACAACTAAGAGGAATCTATAAGTGAATTATGATTGGGCTCAACAATAGTTTCCAGTATATGGCCCAGCAAAGATACTTCTCCACTAGGCCCACCAAGAGCCCAGTCCAACAAGTAGAAATTTTAGGACACCAGGGATAGAGTGTTTAAGATGCTCAGACTAATGGTCATCTTGCAAGAGTGTACAAACTACTAGTGTTGACTGTTGAGCTTAGTTATCACCAAGACAGCTGTTTTCAAGATATTAACTGTAAAAGATGAAAACCACACTTTATTGCAAAAATAGCAGCAACCTGAGAAAATTAAGACTTTTTAATGAATAGGACGGACAAAATCCAACTAGCGATGGCTTAACATGAAAACTTACACATGTTGTGCAATAGTCGGCACCTATCACGTTTTAATTGTTTTCCTATACTCCACTCCAAAATAAAATATTTTTAGTTGATTAGGCATAGACATGAAGGGTACAGTTGAAATTATTGTAGTGGGAAAAGTGGGGTTCAAATAAGGTAGCTGTAACTTTATTATGGTTTTGAGATTTTTTGACCTTTGAAGTAGTACGGTATTATAGAGATAATGAATAGTGGATTAAGTATTCAATAAAAGGAAAGTTTATTATCTTTCATAATAGAAAAGAATGAAAGTAAGACGATCTTTTCCCGACATACAGAGTAAAAGACTATGACCTAGGAGATAAAAATAGTTTGTATCAAATTATAATCATAAGCAGTCGGTGTAACAATCTGGGCAGTTAGTAGTCTAAAGACTCTAAACCATGTGTTGGTTTCAGTTATTACTCACCTAAAGTTTAGGTTATGTTTTTAATTAGAAGAGAGGTCAAAATAAAGTGAAACTTCTGCCTGTGATGAAATTACTACTTCGATAATATGTCAATCCAAAGAAACTTCTTGAGCTCAAAATGTTCTACTCGTCTTGGTTCCTCCTTGTCTGTTTCTTGTTCTCTACCGTTTCATTAACTTTTGCAATGGAACAAGATTATACTCTTACTACAAAGCTTTGCTACTTTGACACAATTAGAACTTTGAATGCTCCTAGTTACGTAATGCAACTTAACAAGATAAATTGGGTAAATAAATATGGTAGATTGGTAACTGGTGGATCCCATAAATCCTCATGTGTTACCCTTTTTAGCCCTCGATTTTGGCCCTTAATGTTTCCCTTTTCCTCGTGGTTTTGATCCTTCTAAGTAGGTTTCAATGGAAAATTTGGACAAAAATTATTCCACCACAACCGACAACGATGCCTTAATCCCAAGCAAGTTGGGACAAAATTGTACCAACCTATGCATTATATATGGAGTGACACAAAAAGTCATCTCCAGGCCCTACAGATGTAGACTAGTGGAAATAATAGAACAGTTCATTCATTATTTGGTTCGTAACAGAGAGAGCATCTTTGTGCTTACCAATTTAAATGGATAATACGTGAGAATTTCTGATAAGCATGCACTTAACAGATACCATGACAAGCAGCTTTTGCTATTTCAGTCAAAGTGCTTAAGTCCTAAATTTCTGTCATTAAATACAGAGCATGTATTCTGAGGATTCACCTAACATCTTAGTTTCAAACTCCAAATTCAATTTGCACATATAGGGGGATATTAACTTTAGAGGAGATAACAGAGACCAGAGTAGCTAATGGACTTTGCTTTTCAATTACTTTACAAAAAAATCGGTTACGCGTCTTATGCTTTCAAATCCGATTGTGGCACATGATACCAGATATAATTATAGGCTATATTCACAAGAAAGTCAGTATAACTTCAGATGGGCTCCAAAGGATTCACAATGAACATCTACTAGCTGAATCCCAACTATCACGTAAATAATTCTCTTGTTTTATTTCATTAGGATTAATCTATTTGAACTTGGACTTCGTGGAGGAAAGGAGGAATTAACAGAAAAGGCTTCTTTCTCGCTAAGCTTTCCAGCAACGTCCATCTCAGTATTTTCCATAATGTTGTGGTAGATAAAAGGGCAACACTGATTAGTAGACTCACGAAAGAAAACAGATAGTTATTGGGAAAAAGAACTATCAGCCATGAGTAAATTCTACTTTCCCATAGGTAAAAGTAATTCCTAAAGAGTGTATCTCCACAAAGATGTTCTTATGAACAAATGAATAGCAAGAAATCTCTTAAATGCTTTCAAACTAAAATTGCACATAAGACCATGATTACACAAAGAGCTGCAGACCAAAAATAAAAGCAAAGGCTGACCCCTACACTTTCAGCTAAAATATCACAAGAAAATAGCAGTTATACAATAAAAGCCTAGTTATACACTTACTCAAGAGGATCTTTGACCACTTTCTCCTTTGACTCTTCAGGAACAGTGGGGCTTGAAACCTCCTACAGAAAAAGGAACAAAAATTGAGCAAGAAAAAAAGAGAGCAACTTAGGTTAAGCCGTAAGAAAATGAAGGAGGCAGTAAGGTAAGGGAGAGGGACCTGATGTTGTGGAGGGGGAGGAGAGTGAGCAGCGGAGGATATAGGGGAGTTTGTAACTGAATTTGAAGCTGAAGTTGCCATTTATCCAATGACAGTATCTTCTTGCAAATCTTGACTCGGCCAATTTTCAAACCGTAGCTATGGTTGAATCCCGCAGTGGTTAATTGATATTTACTGGCATTCGGCGTCAGTTACAAGAAACGTTGATTAACGAACCTACCACTTCGGAGTTGATGATATATACGGCCTAATTGAATTTGAACATGAAAAGAAGGGTTATGGGAGGTAAGGATCAGGCACTGTAAGCATTAAATAGAGCTTTGAGTTGTTGGATTCAGACTTGTAAAGCTAATAACAAGTAGTATATAGGGGAAAACAAGTGAAATAAATTGAAGAGGAAAGCATGCAGAGCGAAAGAGAGAGAATTTGATATAAAGTAGAACAGAGGGGATAATCCGCATGTATTAGCGGAGAGAACGAGCCGCTACTGAAAGTAGAGAGAAACAGGTGAAAGGTAAAGGGAAGTAATGATTCAGGGTGCGGAACTAGTAAGTAGTAATACTAACTGGGTTTAACTTGAAATCAACTGTTAGCTCATTTAAAACATAACTTAATATAATTGGGGATATTCAAGGAAAAAATAATTGCGGATATTTTGTTTTAATAACGCAGAATTTTATTTTTATTTAAATTCTAAGTGAGCATAATAATTATTCTCATATATTTAATCATCTATCTATAAAATTAGTATTTTTGTAATATGAAAGAAATTGCGACAATTACCTATTATAACATATTAAAATAAATTGATAGTATAAATATCATATACACTATCAAAATATATATATATATATATATATATATATATATATATATATATATATATATATATATATTATTATTATTAAATATCCATTAAATCCGGTAAACGTGTTAAGCTTTCGCGGCTCAAGACGCCACAATTGATCCCTATTAATGTGGAAGCATGTCTCATCTATTCCCAAACAATTAACAAATGATGCAGTTGTGGATAAACGAATCAAATAGTAATCACTTTTTATATGCATTGGAAGATCCTTTCTTAGTCTTATAGAAATAGAATTTACATAGTCAGAAAAAATTATATATTGAAACTTAGGAAAAAATGTTTTCACTCCATAATAAGTTACCCCAAGGATCGAAACCACTGTCAAAAACTTTGTTACATGTATTCTGATCAACAAGTACGCTTTGGCTAGCGTAAGTGACGGAGAATTGTTGCTCCGGAGATTCAATGGCACAAAAGAAATGTTGCATAGCATGGGGTCTTGCTTTTCTGTTTCTACATGAAGTTTAACTCAACCTCATTAATAACATATTAACTTAGCTAATACACATTAATTATGTTTAACTTCAAATAGTCAAGTAGTTACCAGTCAATATAAATTGATAAACGACAACCAAACTACTGTTATAGTAGTACTACTAATTATTCTGTAGTCATATGACCGTTAGACTAATTTTGTGTATGAGGTTACAGTCTTGTACTTGTAGTCGGTGGATTGGAGATTGAATCAAATAGAAATGAGATTAATGTGCAATTTATTTGCGAAATTTGAACATGTGGTTTGGTTTGCGCATTTTCACTCATGGAACTAGTTGACAAGTTATACCTTCACTCCTCCCATTGATGTCAAATGGACGGAGAATACTGTTGGATATTTGGACTACAAATTCTTGTAAAGGGAAGGGACGGTATAGGATATAGAACATAATTCTCATTTCACTTAGCTGAAATACTAACGGTTTTCACTTCTAGTTATTTGGTATGGTTGGAAGAAGAGTAAAAAGTAATATAATTCATTCTCTACGACTAGTTCTATTGAAAGACGGCATGAAGAAGTATCCAACTCCTTTACTATACATCTTACATCCTTTTGTATTCCCTAACTAAAAACAACCCTTATCCCTCCATATTTAATTCCACTCTTAGAACTTCTCTTTACGCTCAACAAAACGAAGCTTTACATATAACAACATACAATGCTGAGAAGCACCAAGGGGATTCCAGCTTGCGATATCAAGAACCTAAAATCAAGGACTGATTCCTCTCTCTACAACAACAATGTACGAGGTCAGGGGCAAATTATTTTTGACTACCACAGAACTGACCCTTGGAATTCCAGCCTCATGTCGCTCATAATTTTTAAGAACTGAAATTTCAAGCTGAACTTAAGTTTCAAAATATCTTCTGAACTTAAAGTCGTTCTTTATAGAAAACACCATTTGCTATTAAAACAGAAGCCAAACTACAGAATAAGGATTATGATTCTGCCTTATATGTACATCTGAAACAATTAGGGAGGCACAAAAGCAGGTCAAAGTGACTCCATCCTTGTATCATCTATCAGGAGAAACCATCTTTAAAATAGTGAGAGTGCCTCTTCTCCAATCATTGTGACCATCTCCCTTACAATCATTGTTGGCAGTTGGCACTAACTTAAAGCACATTGGAGTAATTTTATGAGCTGCTATCCTTGAGGAAAACCTTGAATCATCAACAAGACGAACCCGCGTCAAGTGACAACCATGTTTTATAATCCCATGCCATGTGCCCATAGAGAAATAACGCTACTATTCCTCTAGGGAAATATGCGAGATAACGGCTTCCATAAGAGGGAGAGGTCATTCCGTCATGCAATAGCGTTCATCTAACTTGTCCTTCCTTCTCGTGTGCTAGATGATGGAGGCAGGAGTTCCTTTTGGTCATGGTACCAGGAAATAGAATCCTAAAGAGTTTCTTGCTGAGCTACCTCAATTTATTCTTAACCCTCTCTCTTCAATTGCTGAAGCACCAAATCTTCAGGTACTAACCAACTCAACTTGTTCCCTTTGATCACATCTGTCCTCACTATAGCTCTTATGGCTTGGAAAGCATATCGCCAACAGCGAAGTTATAGCTTTTTCCTCCTATTTTAATCCGACTGCAACCAATTTCTTTTTGCAAGCTTAACTCCTCCATCTTTTGCCTCAATTGTCTAACAGAATCCTAGTACCCATATCTAGCAAAAAAGTTGGATACCAAAACATATATTTCTGCTCTTTTTGGCTCTAATTCCAGCAACTTTTCAGCACATTTCTTCCCAAGACTTAATTGGACATGCACCATACATGAACTGAGCAATGAGCTCCAAATTTGAGTATCTGGCTGCATAGGCATCTCAGCCATAAGATTTAAGGCATCATCAAACTGTCCAGCACAACCCAGCATGTCAATTACACATGCATAATGTTCCAATTCAGGTTTTAGACCATGGACCTGCATCTCTCTAACATATTGTCGACCTTCTTCAATGAGCCCGGCATGGTTACATGCCATTAAAATAGAGACGTATGTCAAGCTCGTCGGCGTGAAGCCATATTTTTGCATTTCCTGAAATAGCTTGATGTCCTCCATTCCAAGTCCATGAACTGCATATCCTGTAATCATAGCCGTCCATGATACTATATCTTTGAGCAGAATATGGTCAAAAACTTGGGCATTCCTATAAATCCAGTTTTTGCATACATGTCTATGATTGAGCAACGGACAAAAGTATCCTCTATAAGGTGAGTTTTTAGTGCAAAGCAATGAACTTCTTTCCCCAGCCTGACAGCAGACAATGCTGAACAAGCCCCCAATACACTTGTAACAGAAATTTCTTCAGGTTGGAATCTAAGAGATACCATGTCACGAAACAAAAATAAGGCTTTGTCTGGTAGTGCATTCTGCAAGTAACCAGCTATCATCACATTCCAGGATACAATATTTTTATCTTCTATCCTGTCAAATAGAAGTTGTGCCAGTTCAGGTTTTCCACAATCCATGTAAAATGAAACTAGGGAAACCCCTGTAGACATATCTGTTTCTAGACCATTTCTAAGCACAAAACCATGAATTTGTGTACCACACAGTAGCTGTTTTAAACGGGAACAAGCAAAAAGAAGGCTACCAATAGTGAACCAGTCAGGAAGCAAACCAGAACCCATAATTTCAGAGGACAGAGTCAAAGCCTTGGATGGATCCTCGCTCTGATCATAGCCACTTATCAGTGCATTCCAAGAGCTTACTGTCTTATTTGCCACTCCACAGAATACAAGCTCAGCATATCTGGGCAATCCACACTTTGCATAGGCGGCTATAAAAGCATTTGTTAATAACTCATGGTATTCAAGACCATTTCTAAGCGAGTAGCCATGCAGTTCTTTCACTATCAACTGCTCTGATTCTGTTAAGCACACAGGCAAAACATTCAATAGAGTGACCTCATTTGCCTTCACATATTCACTGGCACTTTGCATCCTTCTCATAAGATGAAATGTTCCTCTAACATCTCCTTCTCCTGAATAACCCCCGATAATTGAATTCCAAGAGACCACATTTTTGCTCTCATTTTTCTCAAACAGAATTTTGGCATCAGCAAAGTACCCAAATTTGCAATACATATCCACTAAAGAATTATTCACTGTTAACTCGTTCGCCAGTCCTAGCTTTTCAGTTAAACCATGAATAATCTTTCCCAACTCCACTTCCTCTTTTGCTGCACATATTGGCAGCATAATAACCATGGTAGTTGCGTCTGGAACAACTACCGATCCGGGCAGTCACTAGCTACAATCAATGAAATTTTGATTGAAACTACTTTTTCATAGTACAACTCCCAACAATGGTAGTAGTAGAGCCATCAGCAAACTTTAGCTCACCCAATGATGTTGATGGGTTAAGTGAAAGGAGCGCTTAATATGCAGTTCATGACCCAATGGAGCATCATAGACAAGACGTCTCCTCTTTCCAGTCATTTAAATTTGAGTTTGGTCGATCAGTGCTTGCAAATTAGTTGTAGTACAAGCCTAGCAAATGTCAAGAGATTGAAGTTGTATGTTAAATAGTTACAAGTTCAGCTCCACAAGGAGACGAAGAAAGAAAAACCTAATCAGTAAGAGAAGGAAAGAATCCCTTTTTGGATCTAAGTTACTATTTTTATTTCATGAGCCCCTAAATTGATAAAAATTCAGGCACCAAAAGTTACATCATTGCTATCATTTTCTTTGTTTTGTTTCCTGGTCTCTCAGGCATAGAAAGATATTTTCCAAACTCCAACGATTGCGGTGATATTTTATTTTGAAGGACTTTAAGAAAAAATTGAAAAAAAAAATTAAAATTTGTAATCTTAAATATGTAATAACATTTGTGTAGCTATAAAGTTTTTAAAATTCATGGTATTATACATGAGATAATATTTATGTGATAAAATAAAAGTGTAAAGTTAATTGTTTCTAATTTAAAAGTGTGTCATTCTATATAAAATGAATTTAAAAGTAAAATATGTTGTATAAACTGAAAAAGAGAGTTGCACAAAAACTTTCTTCACTGGTTTACACTCGAAGTGCAATAACAAGTAAACCTGTACTCGTCGCTAACTTTGTCTGGGAACACGGTAGAAAGATGAAATTCCTCTCAAGTAAGGAGATATTCATCTTTAACTACCCTTTTCGCTCCCTTGACTTGTAGGAGATCTCGGATTCACATTTCCTCCCAATCTCCTGGCTGTGCGTTGGAGGGCTGCTAGTTTCTGGCGTTGCCTATGGCTTTTCCTTTGACTGCATAGTAAAAGTAAATTTACAGTAATGAAGTATGATATCATTAAGCATGCAGACATCATCAAACTTCCAAATACACTGATGATCACTCTAATGGACTAAGAATCATTCCACATGATTGTACAGCTGGAACTTGGAAAGTAACAACTAACATTCTAAGGCTACATGCCACACCAGAGAGAGTTCATGAAGCATCAAATAAGATTCTCTTTATTTTATAATTACTAAAAAAGAGTGGCCTCACCTGGTAAATAGAAGTCCTGCTGTAAGAACCATGCCTCCTACTGCCCAAGATATTCTCTCTTTAAATGTCATGTCCTCCACCCATTGTTTGAAATCTTCAATGAATCCAGAACTGTCCGTTTTTTCTTGCACCTTGGATTGTGAGGCCCTCCATGAATCAGCAATAAAATCCACACTAGATTTTCCACCATAGCAAGAAACTTCCTCTGGATCATCAGACAAAGACTTCACAGAAAAACCTGCAACGCGGCAGAGCTCTGTCCCATTAGAGATCCATTGGGATGCTCTGCCACAAACAAAGTCGTTTACACCACAGGGTGCTAGAACCTGACATGTAATTTCTAATCAGATGTGAGATATGTCAATAACTGATTAATTCAGTACAAACATGATGAGAAAATAATTGAGGTTGTTGGCATTGAGGTCAACCAAAGGGGACAAAAGCATCTTCATTGAGACACAGCCTATACGATCCAAAATACAAATCATAACATCCAATGCAAGCTTATTGTTTGGTGAATTTTGATACACCATTGCTGAATAACTCATCTGAAAAATCTGTTAACAAACTGAACTCAAACAAACCTGTGTCTTAGCATCCATGGAGAAGTACGCATTGGAGCAAGCTTGGTATACTTTGTTACAGAAAGAGGTGCATAAAACAGGGGGTCCCGCCTGCACACCAACACGTGGATCACAGATTGAACATTCTAACATTTCCCATAAGTGCAAGCACTCTTGGCTTGCCTCTCCAGTTGAAGCAAGCCTCCTAATGGATAGCAAAGCAGGATGTGTCTGTGTTACATCACAGCAAGTTTTTCCGCGAAATATCCTGCAGAGGTTCAAATCTCTTGGGCCCTTTTTTACTTTTCTTGGAGGTTTTCCTTCATTTGAAAATCGAGGAAAGCGACCACCAGGTGAAATGCAAACTCCATTATCTTTTCCTGTATTTAAATGATTTGGTGACTCATTAGTAGAAAAGTAGATGTTAGAGAACAATGCCTTGAGCACCCCATTATCAAAGAAATTATAATCTTTTCACGAATCTACAGAAATTTTGACGATATCCCTATTCCCCACACAAATATGCTTCAATCTCAAGCTAGTTGGAGTCGGCTATACAACAAAAACAACAACAACAACAACAACCACCCAGTTAATTCCCACAAGTGGGGTCTGGGGAGAGTAGGATGTACGCAGCCTTACCCCAACCCCAGGGTCGCTATACAAATCCGCATTATTCATCTCACATCCTCGCTCCATTTAGACCTGTCTCAATCCATATTTTATAACTTACACTTTCTATATTTGCTATGACACATAAATACTCTAAAAAGATAAAAAGACTCCTAGCGAGCATCTGCTTTAAAGTAAGTATTTTTTTAAACTTAATTCAAATTAATTGGCATTGCTATATGGATCTTTTTCTTCGATTGTGCATATTTCTAGCTAAGCCTGCATGGGTTACACATGAGTCACCTATGAAACTTAACAGAGCAGTTTTTCTACAAGGTCCAAATATTCTTCTAGCCCATAGCCACAAAATGCTGCCTAGACAAACTATATCATCAATTCATAAATGTATAGAAGAGTTCAGAGATGAATTAACAAATTATGCATGCTTTTCTCCTATATTATAGCTAATAGTCTCATAAGGAAGTTGCTGCGACAATTGACTTTTATTGTCAAAGAATGTTCTCATATCTGGGTGAGGAAATGAGTAACTTCATATCTAGATGAGAAAAGGAGTAACTTCAAGAGTCTTAGAGTCCTTTCTTTTGTATCCTCATTGAGAGTCTTAGAGTCCTTAATGAGCAGTTTTTTCCTATATATTTTTTATATTTCTATTGAGATCCAAATAAATTATTTCAAATTCAAACTCGAAATCACTAATTTTAGAATGAAGAAGTATTAATAGTCCACCACAATCCTAATTGATACCAAACAGAAAACTTGCATAAGCTTTACATCCCAGAAGGCAAAAATTACTGTAACTTTGCTTTTCATGAGCTGAGAGTCTAACCGTCTTTCTATCTTTACAAGGTAGGAATAAAGTCCGTGTATATACTAATCTCCTCAGATCCCATTTATGTGATTACGCTGGGCAGGTTGTTGTTAAGGAAAAAACCTTTGTTTTAGTAGCTTTTTTAATGTCCAAAAACACTTTTTTGATTCTTTTTTTTGTTTTATGGAAGATTCCTTTATTTACATACCCACAAAAGAACAAAAAATAGTAGTTGAATACTCTTCAAGGCTGGCTAGCTGGCTTTCTGGCTTTGCTCTAGACATTTTTTTCTTATATGATCATTTTAACGTTTGGTATTAGAAAAGGACAATACTCTGCTTCTTTAATTGTGAAGTTTCTCACGTGACTTCTAACTTTATAAGATTTTTTAAAGTAAAAGAAAGTACACTATACATTGAATAATTGAGTTGCGGATACTTTATGTTAATATTTCTTAAAATCTGTGGCTAACCCAGTGTTAGAAAAAGTTTAGAAGTCTAAACTTTTTCCTCTAATCTATGGTCTAAAATTCTGTGGATGATTTGTATTCCTAGGGCCTGACCATTGTAAAATTCAATAATACTCTCTCAGAGTAGTAACTGAATCATAATAGTGTGGTTTTCTTTTCCACACGTATAATAATTTCTTATAATTAAGTTACAAAATACATGTGATGATATCTTTGCTCTTCAGGCTAGTCCGGTAGTAAAAGTTTTCGTTGAAATCTCTTGGTAAACTGGAAATTAGAAGGTTAAGAAAAGGAATTGGGCAAGTACTGTTATAAGCATCATCACAGTAAAAATAAAGAACCACTTTGGAGGCTAAAAATCAGTTTTTGATGTTTCGATAGCTCAGTAGAAAACAAATACCTAGATCTACAGATGATAATAGCAATCTTTTGAGGAACGAGCATATTCATGCCCACGCACACCCACACCCTTTTCCCAACCCAAATGTGGTTCTGGCAACTTACATAACCCACTAGTGCTTCTTTCTTTCTGAGGGCAGCCGAATTGCAGCACTTGTATTAGATAAGTTAGGTGATGCTGATATGTTTAGCCCCAAATTCCTGCCCAAAAAACATCCTTATTATCCATAAAACAAGATGTGCGGGCATCTCTTATGCACATATACTTTTGGCATCCGTTCCAACAAAAGGTCTTGAATATTTCCTTTGCAAAGCTAAGCACTGTCTTTATTGATGCTTATAACAAGCATCTTACCTAAAAACAGGACATGTGATTCATATTTCACGTAAATTCTCACTTAAAAGCAATCCAGTTAGCTGAAAATATAACTTCTAACTCGTAGAATGCATTAGCAACCCCTCTCCTCAGGACATTGTCACAACTACCATTACCCATCTGACCCCAGCATGATGGGAAATTCCCCCTTTATGCGATGCCTTGATCAGGTTTCTACAAGACTTCTTTAACGCCATTAATGAATATCACATGATCTAGGACCACAATAACAACCACAAAACACTTCCAAACACTAGGCACTTCTTTCTAAGTCACTAATAATAATATGAATGACATCTAAAGCTTGAATCTTGTGAGTTTGGTGGTTTTGTAGATCACTATAATGGTATGTCACATGAGAAAAGAATTTACTATGTTAACATTCTGATTTGTTTGCAAAGGTGAAAATTAATGTTCAGACATGTACTTTTTATTTGACTATCATACGCACATGCTAAACCAAATCAAGCTCACACAGTTAAACTATAGATTGAATTTGAGCAAGATACACTATGGGAGGCTCATCCAAGCTTGAGCCCCATATTCCAAAGTTCAGTTCTTGCGCCCTGGCACTTATTAGAGGTGTAATATGAACAGCTAAACATCTGCATCCCTAGTAAAATAAAATATACTAGAAAGATGAACAACGGAAAAGGAAAAAGGAGTTTCTTTTGGAAAGGAAAAGAGAAGCATTTAATATTTTACTTTATCGAAAAGAAAAGAGAAACATTTATCCTAGTACGAAATACTCGTTAAGAGTAAATCAGTGATTCAAGGGCGGAAAAGGAGAATCAGTGATAAGAGCGACAAGATCAGGGGCGGAGTTACCCTTGTCCCAAGGGAGTCAACTAACACACCTTAGCTGAAAAAATAAATAGGTCAAATTCCGTTTGTGTATATATCATATATTGAATCCCCTTGGCTTCTTTGTGTGTATACTTCTTTATATTTTGAATTCTCTTTGTGAAAATTCTGACTTTGCTACTCGTCAAGATCTTCTTTTCGAGAAACATTCGCACTCTACACTCTACTCAGTTAATACACTTTTACTGACTGATCCACCGCTGTAAACCGGAAGTAAATATATCCAAAATTTTATTAGATTATCAAATGAATCACAACCCAATATAGCTCAATCGGCAAATTAGCTGCCTAATTGCTAAAAGAATAGGATTCACTTACCACAATCATTCATTTATCTCAGGTTTTCTTAGAGAGTAGAGAACATTAATTCAACAAAATAATCTGAACAAGATTAAATAAAAGGTG
This sequence comes from Nicotiana tomentosiformis, assembly GCF_000390325.3. Taxonomy (NCBI): domain Eukaryota; kingdom Viridiplantae; phylum Streptophyta; class Magnoliopsida; order Solanales; family Solanaceae; genus Nicotiana; species Nicotiana tomentosiformis. The sequence continues at coordinate 124,384,220 of NC_090814.1, read as the reverse complement.
AATTTAGGATTTTACAGAAAATCATCAATAAGGGGCTTGTTTACAATTTGCACCTAGGGCTAGACTTAATGGTTGCGCACGAGCTAGAAAGAGCAGAGGGATGGTACCTGAGACGTACGGTAATTGAAGGTAAACGGAGGTTGTGAGCAGCAGCATCAACGAGAAACGCCATTTTAATTCCATCCTTTATTCCACTTGTCTTCTCACTTCTCCAATCTTTCCTTTTAAACAACCGCTTTACTTGCAGAGCTGAAAGTAGAGAAAACAGGTGAAAGGTAAAGAGAAGTACCTAATTAGAAGTACCTAATTAAAAGATTTTGCACATTAATTTCCAAATTTGTTTTAAAAATTTAATTTGAGTGAAGTTTAGTTTGAAAATAAAAATTTGTTTGGACATAATTTTTTAAAATATATTTTACTTCTTTTTTAAAAATGTGACTTATACCCATAAATTATAAAAACTATTAACAATACGCAACAATACCAGACAAACAAACTTGCTAATACACTATCCTAAAACCATAACTTGATATTTTAATATCAACTATTAATAATACAATTACTAGCCACTATAATTCGTCAAATTGCAATGATATTACAAGATCCATTGGTCCAAAAGAAAATGATAGTAATTAGCTGGTGGTTAGTTGGTCATAATAGATGGTAAGATTTTTTATAAAATACAAAAGTTCAGGGTAATTTTTGAAATTGTTAAAAAAATTAATAGTGATATTTTGAGCCAAAAACAGATCTAGAGCTGGTTTTGGTATTTGGAAATTTTATTTTCAAAATTTGACAAAACATAGATAAAATCTATAAACAAACATGTTTTGCCAAATATTTTTTGAAAAAAACTTAGGCAAAATCTATGACCAAACGGGGCTAAGATATGGAACTAGTAATACTAAATCAGTTTTAACTTGAAACCCTATTAGCTCATTTAAAAGATAAGTTAATATAATTGGGGATATTCACAGCTAGGAAGCCATCTTGGAGTTGGAGTTGGAGTTGGATTTGGGTATAATTGGGTGTAATTACACAGTTTAACATGTTTGTCTGGCCAAATAATTACTTGGTGAGCATGAAATTAGATGTAATTAAGAGGTTGTAATTACACTCTTCAGTTCTCAAGGGGAAGTTGAGAATTGGTGGTAATTACACTCTGTAATTACAAGGTAATGTAACTTTTCTAATTTTTTTATTTTTCTTTTTTAAATATATTAAGTACTATTTTTATAATATTTTTTTTATTTCTCTTATTCTCATTTTTAACCTTGTAACATGTTGATTATGGTATGCTTCCATATAGTTTTACAACTTCTCATAATTTGCTTCTTTTTTATTATTCTTTTGTTTCTTTATTGTTAAACGCAATTTCTTATATTATTAGCTTTATTTTCTATTTATTATTATAGTATGATTATTAATCTGAAGTCATATTTTTCTTGTTATTATTTAAAAAATACAACAAATCATAAATTTTATATTTTACCATATGAGTTGGTAAAAATTTTAAATTCATAATTAAAACTTTTTTCAATTATTTTAAGTTAAGATATTATTTACTTGAAGATAGTCAAGATATACATAATTCTTTACGATATTATTTAATAATTTAATATTTTAATTTTAAAAAAAATACACTTTTAAATACCTGATTATAAATAATATCTAGCATTTCTTATATATACATGTATTTATCACACATTAATGAGGTAGTAAAAAATTAAATTTTGATTTTAATTTTGATTTATTAATTTAAGTAATAATGTTATTCATTTTAAAGATATTTACTACTTTTAAGATATTATTTATTAATTTATAATTATTTAATATATTTTGATAGATTAATCTGAAAAAAGTTTATTTAACTATGTAATTACACCTGTCCAACCAAACATGAAAGTGGAAATTATACTGTAATTATCTTCTGGCAAACAAACATGTCATTGTAATTACTATACTGTGTAATTACTAGGGTAGTAATTACACAACCAAGTAATTACACAACTAAGTAATTGTAGCACCCCGAAAAATTTTAAAATATTTAAGCGCTATTAAGAAAGTTGATGTGTGCTAATTACATTATTTTGTGTGCAGACGAGGACTATTAATATGATAAATATTAATTGGATATTATAATAAGTGTACGAGGTATATTTGAGGTAATATAGGGCATAAGGAGAGCCCCTCAGACAAATCAAGTTGGAAATTACATGATAGACTAAAGTTCCAAATGAGTACGCACAAGACCTAACTTTAGATGAGCATATATATATATATATATATAAAGTAGTTATGTGATGGACAACCTTTCAAATGAAAGATCATCGAGTCTAGTTTCTAACGCTTTAAACCGTTTGTCATTTGGACATTGCTACAAGAAGTTATGACCAAATTACCAAAGGCTGGCAGAGGAGTGAACTGGGGATGCGAAGCATCCGGGGCCGCGTCCGAAAGAAAAGCTGGTAGTGAAGTACTGCCATAGCATCCGGGTCCGCGTCCGCGTCCGTGTCCGAGCTTCGAAGAGGAGTGAACTTCGTCCGTCATCCGGGACCGCGTTCGAAACCCAGAAATCTCGGCCTATAAATACAAAATCAGGGGAAGAGAGTATTTTGTGTATTGGGGGTTAGGGTTCTTGAGGTGAAGAGACGATTTTGAGCTCAAATCAAGTCCAATCAACTAAGGTAAGTTGTTAATGATGTTTTGGGTTGATTATTACTCAATATACATGAGTTCTAACATCATTCTTATATCCAAACACTAGATTTCATCATCAAAGTTGTGATTTTTCAAGATTGATCTACTAGAGGTAATTCCAATGCTTCAAACTCGTTTATCATGAGTAATTAAAAGTATTTGAAGTATTTGTTACAGGTTTTAATGCTTAAAAGATTGGATTATAAAACTATAGTTCATGGAATGAATAATAGTTTTGAGAAAATAAGAGAGAAGATGAATGGTAATCTTGACGATGAAATTTATGAATACAATGAACTTATGAAATTATTTGTTAGCAAAAGATGGAAGTGATCAACCGTAACGACCTGACCGGTCATTTTGAGCATTTGTACTTCATTCGTTAGTTTAAGGACATGAGTAGCTATGTATGATATATTATGACTTGTGTGAATCGTCGGTTTGGTTTTCAGGTTATTCAAAATTGATTTGGAAGAACGATTCTCAACTAGGAAGCTTTAAGTTGGAAGAGTTGACCAAGTTTGACTTTTGTAAATTTGACCTCGGAACAGAGTTTTGATGATTCCAATAGCTCAGTATGATAATTTTGGACTTATATGCGTGTTCGAAAAATTATTTGAAAGTCCATAGTTAAATTAAGCTTGAAATAGCTAAAATAGAAATTTAAGTTTGGATGTTTGACCGTGGAGTTGACTTTTTGATATCGGCGTCGTTATCTAGTTTTGAAAATTTTCATAGGTCCGTTATGTCATTTATAACTTGTGTGAAAATTTTGAGGTCAATCGAACTTGATTTGATAGGTTTCGGCATCGAATGTAGAAGTTGGAATTTCTTAATTTCGTTGAACTTGAATTGGGGTATGATTCGTGGTTTTAGCGTTATTTGATGTGATTTGAGGTTTTGACTAAGTTCGTATTATATTTTAAGACTTGTTGGTATGATTGAATGGGGTCCCGAGGAGCTCGGGTGTGTTTTGGATCACTGGTTGAGAAACTAGTTAAATTAAGGATTTGGAGTTTGACCATGGTCAATATTGGGTCAAGATGACCTTTTTTCGGTGTTTTGAGTGCGCGATCAGGTTCGTAGCATATTTTATAATTGAAATACATATATGGTTTGTGTCTGGGAGGTTCCGAATGAGTTTTGGGGTGCTAAAACGAAAATTCTTTCGTTGCTGATTTTCTGGTATAAAATAATTACGAAAATGTCATTTTATTTATCCCTTAAATTTCCAGATTTCATTTAAATTTTTAAAACATCATATCTCCCTCATTTTAAGGCCAAATTGGGTGATTCAAAAGCCTAACTTGACTGAAATTTCATAAAGAATCTATTAGAGGTATCAAAAGAGAGTTTTGAGATTGTTTGATATATGAAATAAGGCAGAACAACTGAGCAAAAAATAATATTTAATATAGAGTGTTTGTTCATTTTCCATTTTTGACTAATTGGAGCTCGGGAAGAGGCGAATTTCAAGAGATTTTTAAGAAAAATAACGGGATAAGTATTCTTAACTCAATATTAGTCAAATTACCCGAATCCGTGGTTATTTTTAACATTTAATTGGTGAATTAAATAGGAAAATTTAGAAAACCCTCTTAGTTTAATTTGAGGATTTGAAGGTCGTGTTGATGTCGGCATTTGGTAAAATTGGTATGGTTGGACTCATGGTTGAATAGACATTCATATTTTATAAATTTTGTTGGGTTCCGAGATGTGGGCCCCACGAGCAATTGTTTTAGTGTAATTTTGGATTTTTTAAGGAAAAAAATAGTATTTTGATATGGAATTAATTCCTATAATTTGTGTTGACTGAATCGAATTAATTGTGGCTAGATTCAAGCCGTTCGGAAGTTGATACACGCAGAATAAAATTTCTGGAGCATTGTTTAGCTTGCTCGACATTGGATTCAGCTTGTTCGAGGTAAGTAACATCTCTAATCTTGGAGCTGAAGGTATGAACCCTGATTATACGTGTTATGTGAATTGTTTGGAGGTGACACACATGCTAGGTGACGGGCGTGTGGGCGTGTGGGCGTGCACCGTAGAAATTGAGACTCAGTTGATTCCGTAGAGTTGTTTAGCAAATTAACTTGTATTCTTCCATGTATTTTTACGTGTTAGAGAAACTGAGTTATGCCTCATGTTAGAAATCATGCTTAGGCAAATGTTAGTATTATTGGGACCCACTGATGTCATTTCTACTGTCGAATTATATGTTTAAACTGTAATTTCATACTCAGTCATATTCATTCATTGCATATCATATCTCAGTCTCTGCTGTTATTTATTAATACATTATATCATGATTTTGGGCTAGTTTCATGACGTTGTGAGCCCGAGAGACTGGAGAGATTGATGACTGAGTGAGGCCGAGGGCCTGATTGTGAGGATAATTATGGGATCGGGTTGCACGTCACAGCAGGTCAGATTGGCTTATTATAGCACGTGAGTTGTCCATGCAACACGTGAGTTCTCCCTGCGGATCCACATATTGATACTATAGCACGTGAGTTCTCCGTGCGGATCTAGATATTGATACTATAGCACGTGAGTTGTCTGTGTAGATTATAGCGCTTGTGCTGAAGGAGCCCCTCCGGAGTCTGTACGCACCCCTAGTGAGCGTAGGTACCTACTAAGTGCGAGTGCCGAGTGTCAAGCGATTGGGAGGATTGAGTGACTGTGAGGACTGAGTGAATGTAAGGACTGAGTGAATGTAAGGACTGAGTGAATTGATACTATGAGAGTATGCATATGGTTTTATTACTGAGTTGTATCGCATTGACATGCACACTTGACATACATGCAAAGAGATGCATTTTTCGTCATGCTGTATGATATTGCATCATTCATGACTTCACATACTCATTGACATGTAGACATAGAGATGTATTTTCCTCATGCCATTTGAAAATGAAACATCCTATCTGTTGTTGAAAAGCTTTTGGGAAAAATTACAGTTTTACAAAACGTTCTCATATTCTGGTTATTTCGGTAAAAGAATTCGGGTTTTCACTGAAATACTTGAAAAGCAAGCCTATTTTTCTGGAATTGTGAACGAGCTGGGCATTTTATCTCTGAGCTACTTCTTTTATTACTTCTATTATGTTGTTATGAATTGTTGTTGGCTATTGGTGTTGGACTCTGACCTTTGTTCTAGCTCGTCACTACTTTCAACATAAGGTTAGGTTTGTTACTTATTGAGTACATGGAGTCGGTTGTACTCATAATGCACTTCTGCACCTTGCGTGTAGATATTGGATGTTGATGTTGCTGTGATTGACGGGAGCTGAATTTGAAGATGTACCTGTGTTCCGGTCATAGTTGCCTCTTGTTCATGGTAGCCTTAGAATTATAAAAAAATATGTTTATGTATATTTCGAACAGATGATGTATTTATTTCATACCAGCTTGTAAATTCTAATCTTAGAAGCTCATGATTTGTACTACCAGTCCTTGGGGGGTGTATTAGAGTTAGTTAAATATTATTGGAATTGGATAGGTATTAGTTAGCTTACCTAGCGGGTTGGGTTAGGTCCCATCACGACTAGTTAGATTTTGGGTCGTGACAAGGTGATATCAGAGCTCTAGGTTCATATATTCTACAAGTCATGAGCAAGTGTCTTGTAGAGTCTTATGGATCGGTATGATGAAATCCATACTTATCTTCGAGAGGCTACATGGCATTTAGGATAATTTCTTATCTTTCTTTCCTTATCGTGCGGAATTGATTCAGCTTGAAACATAACTCTTTGAATTCCTTCCATCCATCTTGTGCGCATGTGAGCGCTTGGTATCAGTTGTGTATCGCCGACTTGTGATTCCATGAACGAGATTTGAAATGTGTATTATGTGTTTAGGTGATGGGCCAGTCTGGAGGACTTGAGGCCAGGTTTGGACCGTAGCTTAGGCTCGGTAGCTTCAGTTGTAACTTGTACATTTGGACTCATATGTCCGGTAGTGTCCCTATGAGTGGAGCTTGTGGCTCGATGAGCGATCGAATGGCTATACGATAAGTATGATGTGACTGCAGGATGTGTTAAGATGTTTTGAATGTGATGAGAGGTGTTTCCTTGGAATGTAAAGAGGACCATCAGGTGCTTGATTTTCGTTTGATGTGACGTACGGTCTCGAATTGTGAGTGTGTTGAAGGATCTATCATGCAGTTTAATTGTGGAACGAATTAGATTTTCATGTTGTGTTGATGAGTTCAAACTCAGAAAGATTAAGTTATTGCATAGTAATTGTGGCTGCGAAAGGGTATAACAAGGTGCCAATGCGAGGCTAAACAAGTGGGTTATCTCCTACGGAGTAATCTACGTAGGTGTGTTCCTTAGAATGTTGAGTGGAGAGTTTCTTTTTCTACCTGCGGGGTGTATGTGTTGAGATTTGAATTTGAATCTGATTGAGAAAGTTGACTTGACTGTCGCGAGAATGAAGGCGAGCTTAGCAGATAAATTAAGGTACTTTATAGTTTGTGTTACTTGAGCTTGTGAAGAATTTTCGTTGAATTGACTGCGGGATTATGACAATAGTAGGGTATGGGTATGGCGAGTTATCAGATGTTTGGTTATATGGCTTTGAGCCAAGTGGGGGAGCCTGCTATTGAAAATTCAATTTTATGGTTATATGTTAAATTTTAGTTTTGGTCTGAGGCATACTTGTGGATTTGTTATGACCTGCAGAGGTTGATATCGAGGATGACTCGAATGAGGAAATTCCTGGATACGGGTTATATTGCACTTTATGAGTATATGAAAATCATGAGATGAGTGAGTTATTATTTGTGAAAGATGTAGTGCGCACGAAGTATGAATTTGATTGGTGGTGTCAATGCAGGGTTACTTCTTTAGGTGTTGTTGTACTAAGGGGGCATGTGTCTTCCGGCCCATTTGGGCGGTGCAATTTGGATTTGAGCAAAGTGGGTGACTCTCGAGAAGGTTCTAATGGATTCAAAAATGTATAAGTGGCAATTGAAATTTTTTCAAATTCGTATATCGCTAGAATCAGTTATTTACATTGAATGGTGTCGGGACTTGCGGTAATTCTGTATGACTATGGATTCTACATTTCAGTATAAGAAAGGAAAAAGGAATAATTTTAAATTCACATAAGGTCTTCCGGAGTGGGTGTCTCAGTTGTGGTATTTAGGGGGTGCTTAAGAAGAATACAACGACTTATGGGCCTTAGGGCGGTGTGGTTTTATGTTAGGGTATCTTGTAGTGAGCTTTGGGTAAGGATCGTAGTGTTCTAACAAGCAGAAGTGTCAACTTGAGGGTAATTCAGAAGAAACTTGGAGGAAATAGGATAACCGGGTAGTAGGCTAGACCAGTATGGTAATGGTATGTTCGATTCTTTTGGGTGATTATGATGTGGTGAGGCTCTACAAATATTTTGGTGGCAATACTCTCGTATTTGGCAACCTGTATGGCTTGGTCGAGTTAGAGAAATTTAGTTTTGTTAGCTTGGTTATGTGCAAATGGGTTTCGAAGAGTTCTCGATGGTTTCTATCACGGTTTAAGATGGATATGTCCTACCAGTGTGAGAAATATGTTGTGTATTGTGATTTTCTCCTGTATGGGAGCAAATGGAAAGTTTCTAACTAATCGGGTATGTATTATTGCTTGTGACTCAGAGTGTTAATGAGGATCACGTTTTCTTGTAGGATGGTCTAACAGAGGCGGTGAGTGGAGTGAGATTGGGATTGCATGTACAAGTATACGATTCAGTTTCAAAAGGGAGATAATGAGTTTATGGAGAACAAACAATTTCTAATATGGGCACTTGTGGTATTACCCGAGCAGAGTGTATATTCAAAAAGAAAGGGGGGCACACTGTGTTTTGGACATACGGATGTTTCGTGGGTATTGCGGTATTCGCATGATTGATAGACTGTCGATATTCAAATTATTGCTATGTGGCACGGAAGAATTATGGAAGTATTCCTCGTGGGATGAATGTGTATGAGAGATGTGTTAGACATTCAGGCGGTGGAGTTGGGAGCAGATATAGTGTTTAGTGTGTCTTGGTCCTACTATGTGTGATGGGTTCATAGCATTGCGTTGTGGTGGTACTTGTTGAGCTTGCGGGAAAGTTCTCTCATTTGAGTCATTTTTCCCGATTGAGTACATTTGAATTATTTCTTGTTGGTGCACAGATTGCACGGTTGTGACTTTAGGTTGTATTGGTATGGCATGTCAATGGAATAGTTGTGTTTGATGAGATAAGGTCATTGGACCTAGAATGGATACTATCGGATTTGATTACAGTATGTTTGGAAGAATAACATCGGAAGTCGGCTTAGGACTTGGCTTTGGTTCCCGTCGGACGAGAGAGAGCTTCATGACTTGTTGATATGATGAGTGATTAAGAATTTCTACGTGTTTCTTTCATCATCGGCAGTGTACAAAGGTTCAGAACAAGATTTTAGTTGATATGAGGTTTGTTATCGATGTCGAGTTGGTTATCGAGCAGCTATTGCGGTCGAAAGTTATTGCTATGAGTATTTGAGTTATGTGGTATATCATGTTATTGTGTCTCGAGTTGTGGTTATGGCTTTGTGAAACTTGTTTAGACTAAGACAGTGTGTAGATGCGAGATTCAGGTCTTGTAGGAAATTTCGGATGTTGAAAATTGGATTCTGGAGTTTACGGGCTAAGGTTGAAGTAATGATCTTCAATATGTTGTGTTGTCGGGCCTATATGGAATAGGGTGACGTGGGATCACCCCCTGGTATGTGCATGGTAAGGTTACATGGGTGATCTGATGGCTTAAGAACAACTCTTGGCACGTTCGAGGACGAACGCATGTTTAACTGGGAAAGGATGTAATGACCCGACCGGTCATTTTGAGCATTTGCATTTTACTCGGTAGTTTGAGGGCATGAGTAGCTCCATATGATGTATTATGACTTGTGTGAATAGTCGATTTTGATTTTCAGGTTATTCGGAATTGATTTGGAAGAACAATTCTCAACTAGGAAGCTTTAAGTTGGAAGAGTTGACTAAGTTTGACTTTTGTAAATTTAACCTCGGAAAGGAGTTTTGATGATTCCAATAGCTCTGTATGGTGATTTTATACTTAGGAGCGTGTTCGAAAAATTATTTGGAAGTCCGTAGTTAAATTAGGCATGAAATGGCTAAAATCGAAATTTAAGTTTGGAAGTTTGATCGGGGAGTTGACTTTTTGATATCGGGGTCAGAATCCAGTTTTGAAAATTTTCATAGGTCCGTTATGTCATTTATGACTTTTGTGCAAAATTTGAGGTCAATCGGACTTGATTTCATAGGTTTCGGCATCGAATGTAGAAGTTGGAATTTCTATATTTCGTTAAGCTTGAATTGGAGTATGATTCGTGGTTTTAGCGTTGTTTGATGTGATTTGAGGTTTCGACTAAGTTCGTATCATTTTTAAGACTTTTTGGTGTGATTGAATGGGGTCCGGAGGGGCTCGGGTGTGTTTTGGATCACTAGTTGAGAAACTAGTTAAGTTAAGGATTTGGAGTTTGACCATGGTCAATATCGGGTCAAAATGACATCTTTTCGATATTTTGAGTGCGCGAGAAGGTTCGTAGCTGTCACGACCCAATTTTTCGTCCGTTGGGTATCGTGATGGCACCTAGTCTTAGGGACTAGGTAAGCCTATCAATAATTAAAATAACAACATTATTTAAATAGAATCTCTTAAAATTTCCAAAATCGATAGTACAAGTCATAAGCTCTACAGAGTGTTTGCTAGAAAATTTCTAAATACAACTGTCCAGAAATAAGAATAAACAGTGCAAAACAAAAACTGGAAGGTGACTCCGAATCCTGCGAACGCAGCAGCAGGTTTACCTTGAGTCTCTACCGCAACAGTCCACACAGCTAGCTAACGAACAAGTACCTGGATCTGCACAAAAATGTGCAGAAGAGTAGCATGGGCACACCACAGCGGTGCCCAGTAAGTATCAAGACTAACCTCAGTGGAGTAGTGACGAGGAACAGTCAAGACACCCATTGGTCTAATAAACTGAACATCTATAAGCACATGAATAACAGGAGTATGATGTCCACATAAAGACTATGCAATATGGCTCACAATACAGTAATGGCATTAAAGCAAGAAACAACAAGTATCGGCGGAATATCATGAAAATGATGCAGACAAAGTAAATGGAACACAACCTAAATCCGGAATCACGAATACAGCAAGGACAAGTAATAACTCAGTAATTACAACCGCTTTTACATCAGGTTTTAGTCAACAACTCTATGAAGTACCGAACCTCGGACAATTCACAACTCACGGGTCTCAATACCTGAACCCTAACACTTGGCATCCTATGCCATCATAACACCTCATAACCACACTGACGACTCACGTGCCAATAGAGCCATTCTCACATAGAAGACAAGTAAACAAGGGTGAGCATCTATGCTCAACGATATCAAGAACACCTCTTATCCAATAAGAGTGCTTAACTACGTGTATGCTTGTGCAAGTGTCCTAACATAATCCATACCAGCAAATAAGCATAAGGAAGAAGAAGAACGGACAACACGTAGAATATTTTCTCACAACTTTCACAAGATAAAGCTCACACAGGTACGTATACCACTACACAAATAGCAACAACAAGAATGTCCCCAGGCCATAAATCATCACAAATCAATCCCTGACACAGCCCACCTTGTCTCGCTACACGTGCATAATAATATCCTCACCTTGTCTCGCCACATGCGCAACCCCCTATATATATATATATATATATATATATATATATATATATATATATATATATATATATATATATATATACGTATATATCCCACCTTGTTACGCCGCATGTGCAAACATCAATAGTGACAATAGCACGGCAGAAACCTCGTGCAACCCCATAACACAACCGCACGGCAAATACCTCGTGCATCACAAATCACAATAATAACAACCGCACGGTAGAAACCTCGTGCATCACCACAACAAATACAACAACAACAATGGCAATAATACAAAGTACGACAAGTAAATCAACTCAAGAACTTTTAAATCACAGGAAAAATGTGGGACCAAATCACAAGGAATAACCACAGTAAAGAATGCTAGGCGTAAAGAGAACAACTCAACAAAGGAAAACTAATGTGTATCAACGATCCCACAATATACATTTCAACAACAGAAAAACTAACACGAGTCAAATAATTCCAAAAAAAACAAGTCGACTAATATATAGGATATCTAAAACTTCTTTTAAGGTTGAGAAATTACTAAGGATTTTTAATAATTTAATTAAGGATAAGCAGCGGAAAGATAATCATAACCTCAATTAAGACTGAACAATTTATAGAATGAAATAATATAAATTCCAAATAAAGATAAACCGTTATGAAAAGATAGCGTGGCTATAAAAGAGATAACAATTTCAATTAAGGCACATATGAATCAAGTAACGATAATAGTGGATCATGAAATAATTTATTCTAATTAAGCAGGTAGATGTGAATCTAGTAATTAAGATATATAATCATAACAAGAACAACTGCATACTCAATGAATACAATGACCTAAGAACCCTAAAAGGCCAACTTTCCACAAATAAGTCCGTGCACGCACTCGTCACCTCGTGCACACGGGCTACAATCAACATAGAAAACTCAAATCCTAAGGGGGAAATCCTCCACACAAGGTTAGGCAAGATACTTACCTCGAACCAAGCTCAAACAATCGATAAGAATGCCCTTTCTTAAATTATCCAAATTCGAAATTTAATGAAGAAAACAATTATAGATTAATGAAATACAACCAAGAGCGAGTTGGAAATCGTTACCCAAAGCTCTATCTGAAAATCCCTCTAAAAATTGCCAATTCCCGAGCTCCCAAGTCCAAAAATGAATAAATGAATCAAACCCTCGATTTGCCCCATTTTCTACCAGTTAAACCGCATCTGCGGACCTTCCTTCGCACATGCGTCACCGCACCTGCGGAATTCCTATCGTAGGTGCGGATTCCACTCAAAACTTAGCGTCCGCTTCTGCGATCCAAGGGTCGCACCTGCGTGTGCGCACCTGCGGACCCATGTCCGCTTCTGCGTGTCCTTCACCGCTCCTGCGATTGCTCCATCGCATCTGCAGGCATCGCACCTGCGACCACTAGCACTCCTCTACTTTTTCGCTTCTACGCTTGCCTCTCCGCACGTGTGCTCTCGCACCTGCGATCTCTTCACCGCAGGTGCAAAAATACCAGAAGCCTGAAGACTTAGCAGTAACACAAATCAAACTTTTAATCCATTAAGCACCCGAAACTCACCCGAGGCCCCCGGGACCTCAACCAAACATACCAACCAATCCTAAAACACCATACGAACTTAGTCGAGCCCTCAAATCACATCAACTAACATTGAAACTACGCATCGCACCATGAATCGAACTTATAAATTTTCAAATCTTTCAACTTCTAAAACCCGTATCGAAACCTATCAAATCAACCCGGAATGACGTCAAATTTTGCAGGCAAGTCCCAAATAACATAACGGAGCTATTTCAACTTCGAAATCGCATTCCGACCCCGATATAAAAAAAAGTCCACTTCCGGTCCAAATCTTCAAAAATTTGACTTTTACCATTTCAAGCCTAAATCAGCTACAGACCTCGGATTTACAGTCCGTATACGCTCCTAAGTCCAAAATCACCCAACGGAGATAATGGAACAGACAGAACTCCGTTCCGGAGTCGTCTTCACATAGTTCCGACTACGAAAAAAATCCTAAGACTTAAGCTTCCGTTTTAGGGACTAAGTGTCCCAAATCACTCCGAAGCAACCGGTAACCGAATTCAACCATGCACGCAAGTCAATACACATAATATGAAGCTGCTCAGGGCCTTATGCCACTGAACGAGACTTAAATTCTCAAAACGACTGGCCGGGTCGTTACAGTAGCGTATGATTGAAACGCATATATGGTTTGTGTCCCGAAGGTTCCGAATGAGTTTTGGGTGCTAAAACGAAAATTCTTCCGTTGCTGATTTTCTGGTGTAAAATAATTACGAAAATATCATTTTTTTATCTCTTAAATTTCCAAATTTTATTTAAATCTTCAAAACATCACATCTCCCTCATTTTAAGGCCAAATTGGGTGATTCAAAAGCCTAACTTGACTGAAATTTCACAAGAAATTCATTGAAGAAAATTTTCAAGAAAAACAATATGATAAGTGTTCTTAACTCAATATTAGTCAAATTATCCGAATCCATGATTGTTTTTAATATTTAATTGGTGAATTAAGTTAGAAAATTTAGAAAACCTTCTTGGTTTAACTTGAGGATTTGAGGGGCGAGTTGATGTCGGAATTTGATAAAATTGGTATGGTTGGACTCGTGGTTGAATGGGCATTCATATTTTGTAACTTTTGTTGAGTTCTGAGATGTGGGCCCCACGAGCAATGTTTTTAGTATAATTTTGGATTTTGTAAGGAAAAAATAATATTTGATATGGAATTAATATCGATACTCAAAGGTAAGTTTTATAGAGCGGTGGTTAGACCGGCCATGTTGTATGGGGTAGAGTGTTGGCCGTTAAGAACTCACATATACAGAAGATGAAAGTAGCAGAAATAAGGATGTTGAGGTGGATGTGCGGGCACACTAGTATGGATAAAATTATGAATGAAGATATTCGAGAGAGAATGTAGGTGTGGCTCCTATAGATGACATGATGCGGGAAGCGAAACTCAGATGGTTCGGGCATGTGCGGAGGAGAAGCCCTGATGCCCCGTTAAGAAGATGTGAGCGGTTGGCTTTGGAGGGTACGAGAAGAGGTAGAGGACGGCCTAGCAAGTATTGGGGAGAGGTGATCATGCAGAACATGGCGTGACTTCAAATTTTCGAGGACATGGCCCTTGATAGGAAGGTGTGGAGGTCGAGTATTAGGGTGGTAGGTTAGGAGGTAGTTGAATATTTTTCTACTTCGTACAAGGTGTGAGGCTAGTCTAATAGGGTTTGTCTTAGACTGTTAGGGGATAATATTGTGTTCTCACTATTCGTCTATTTTTCATAGCATCGGGCCTTAACTGGTTATTGTTATTGCGTTTCATCTATTTTCTGGTTCTTATGATGTTATTATTTCTATGATTTATGTTGATGGCAATGATATATTATCTCTTTTTATCTTTTTCGTTTTTTTGAGCCGATGATCTATCGAAAACAACCCCTCTACTTCATCGGGTAGGGGTAAGATGTGCGTACACACTATCTTCCCCAAACCCCCTCACCTATGGGATTTTAGTGGGTTGTGGTTGTTGTTGTTGTTGTATGACTCATCTATTCCCAAATAATTAAAAAACTGATGCAAGTTCTGGGTAAACGAATCAAATAATCACTCTTTGTATGCATTGGAAGATCCTTTCTTAGTCTTATAGAAATAAAATTTACATAGTCATAAAATAGTATATATTGAAACTTAGGAAAAATCGTTTTCACTCCGTAATATGTTACCCGAAGGATCAAGACCAATGTCAGATTCTGCTCAACAAGTACCCAAAGTCTATAGCTTTGGCTGGTGGAAGTGACTAAGAATTGTTGCTCCGGAGATTCAATGGCACAAAAGAAATGTTGCATAGATTGGGTCTTGTTTTTCTGTTTCTACATGAAGTTTAACTTAGCTAATACACATTACTTATGTTTAATTGATAAATTGATAAACAACTAGTTACCCGTCAATATAAATTGATAAACGACATCCAAACTATTGTTAAAAGGTGTGTTTGGTACGCGTGAAAATATTTTTCGGAAAATATTTTCTAATTTTTTCATGTTAGGTTGGCTTAAATGTTTTGAAAAATATTTTCAAAATTCTTTTTTAACATTCCCCACCCGTTCCCCATCCCCACAACCTATCCCCACACCCTATTACTTTATTTTCATGTTGTAGAAAGAGTAGTTTCTTTTTCAACCAAAAAAGAGTATTTTCTTTATAGTTATGTAGCATAAATTTCAACGTTGTTTTGCGTAAAAAAAAAAGTAAAGCAACACATTAGTTCTTTTGGGTTTGTGTGAATTTTTAGAATAATAATAATTAAATTATTGAAAAAAATAGAGTCCTGAAAACGTTAGGTATTTGGTGGTGGAGGGGGAGGGGGAGGGGAGTGCAAGGAAACATGGGGACTTGGGGGAAGGGGGTGAGGAAAGTAGAATAATTTTTTTTTTCTAAAAAAATATTTTTTACTCTCTAACCAAACACTAGAAAATATTTTCACTCACCAACCAAACAAGGAAAAATAAGTGATAAAACCACTCATTTTCCATGAAAAACATTTTCCTTCGTACCAAACACACCCAAAGTAGTACTATTAATTATCGTGTAGTCATATGACCGTCAGACTAATTTTGCGTGTTAAAGTTACAGAAAATGACACATCATAGCCGCTCTCAAAATAATAGTAAAAAATATATTTTTTTTTGTACATATATATATACACACTATATTAAAATTACTTTTTTACCCTTTAAAAATAATTTTATCTTAGATAAAATTATAATTTAATTTACTTTTCTAATATTTAGGATTTTAAAATCTATTAAAATTACATTTATTAAATTGTTCTATATTTGAACTGTGTAGGAAGTCCTATTATTTAGGATTAAAAAATATATTATGCGAATAAGTAATAAACATATAAAACTTTCTCCAACAAAGTAAATTAATCCTATTACATAAAATCTTTGAAATTGTATTGAACTTTAAAAAACTTTTAGTTTTCGACGATAAATAACTTTGGAGTGATTATCGACACTTTCATATATTTAATATTTGACCTCCTTTCATAATATATTTTCTCTTCATCGATTCTTTCATAATATTTGGAACTATACTAATGAACAAATCACTAAGTATGTTCTTTTCATCGATTATATGTGTAGTACTTGAAAACTACTCTCAACAAATTGAAAAATAAATAAGAAAATTTTAAAGAATGTACAAACAATTTCACGTGGACAATATTGAAGGATAACAAACTTGAGATAGAAAGTGAGATTATTCAATTTTATGATTGGTTGAATTTATATTTTCGACATAAGAAATTTATGAAAATGGTTATATCATAATTTGGTACTATTTTGATTTTATATTCAATGTGGGATAAAAATATAGAGATTAGCTATGTATCCCAAGAAAGAATATAATCAAATGACCAAAATATCCTCCTCCAAAGCTCTTCGCTTTAATTATTTTAAAAGTCCAATGTTAAAATAAAATTAAAAATTTATTCAAGTTTATATATGATAAAATCAAACAAATATTTATATTATACTCTATATTTTCTATTTTAATCCAATAATTCAAACATCTACCAAAATAAGTTATATCCAATAAATAATTTTGATATTATTTAATCACTATATTATAATCTATATATAACTGTTTGCAGTATTCTAAATGAGCTTTTAATAATTATTTTTCTTTCTTTTCCATTCATTCCAACAAATTTATATTTTTTTTTAAATATATTACTAAATTATTTGTTGTAAAATATCAACTGAACATTAGTCATCTTTGTACTGTACACTATCGTTAAAATAATTCTTAAACTATAGGGCAAACTCTTCATTCCCAAATCTCTAAAGAGATAAAGATTTAATTTTTAAATATATATTATTAAATAAATATTTAAAGAATTTTAATTAAAGTATTTATAAATATTTACTTTTAGTATTATGTCACAAAAATAACAATAAATTTCATAAGGTATTCCCACAGAAGTCTTTAGAAATTACAATAAGGCATCTTAGGATTTATGTGGAGAAGGATTTCTTTCTTTATTAAGTTAGCTAAGTGGGATCAACATTCACTATTTTCAAGAACTTACAATTTTTTTTATTTTTTCTTTTATAACTCAAAGATATTATTTAAATATTATTTATATAATTTTAAAAAATTATATATTCATTAGTGTGGGGTACACGCGTGAAACACATACCATAAAACTAGTATATATACAATTTTGTATGTTATATACAAAAAAATATACAAATTTTATATACTTTTGCGGCTACCAGATACAAATAGTTTCAACTGCAGGCTAAAAATAAACTCTGCCCGTTAAGTTACAGTCTTGTAGTCGGTGGATAGGAGATTGATAGCATGTTTGGCCAAGCTGGAAAAATCAACTTATTTTGAGAAGTTTTTTTTTTTTCAAAAGTACTTTTGGTGAAAAGTAATTTGTGTTTGGCTAATTAATTTGAAAAGCACTTCTAAGCATCAATTTGTGTTTGACCAAGTTTTTAAAAAGTGCTTCTAAATATATTTTTCTCAAAAATGCTTCTCAAAAAAGTACTTATGGGAAAAAGCTACTTTTTTCTGCTCTCCAAAACTAGTTCTGCTTCTACTCAAAAATATATTTTTTTCTTCTAAAAACTAGGCGAAAACACTTCAACTTTGAAAAAAAAATACTTTTTTTGAAAAAAAAAAGTGCTTCTCAACTTGAAGAAGCTTGACCAAACAGGCTATGAATCACATAGAACTGAGATTACTTTAGGCTGTTACGGTGCTACTAGTAGCAATAAACGATGATAAGAATTCTTTGGTAAACACATGTTTTAAGTCAACTCGGACGGAAGGTTTTTCAGCTACCATTATAGCTCGTACAACCTTAAAAAATGAAGATTAATGTACAATTTAATTGCGAAATTTGAACATGTGGTTTGGTTTGCACATTTTCACTCGTCGAACTAGTTGATAAGTTATACATGCACTCCAGGGGCGGATGTAAAGGGGAGGGATGGGTTCACGTGAACCCATCATCCTCTCCCTAAAATCATGTATAGCACTAGTGAATTCAACAACAATACTTAAATTAACACGGGTGAACCCAAGCTCAAATGAGCACTTTAGTACATTGGTAAGTGAGGCTTGTTTAGTTGGTAAAAGCACCTCCACCCATGATCGTTAGGTTTTGGGTTTGAGTCACGTTGGAGGGGAAGTGTGGAAACATTATAGATCCTCCTAATTTGGGAGGGATTTAAAAAAAAAGGAGGTGCATCTTCTACCTTTTAGTTAGAGATTCGTTACCCCTGCTCTTTTTTCTTTTAAATTATATTTTAATAAATAAATAGGGTTAAATCCCCATACCATTTCTTCTAATTAAACACACTTTTTTGTTTCTTTTTTCCTTTTTTATTGGTTACACATTTTCTTTTTCTTTTTTGTCCTTCTCTTTTTAGTCTTTATTTTGACTTTTAAAATTCCAAAACCAACAATATATCTCTTAGGCATCGTCTCGAAAACTCGGATCTCTAGTGCTCACGGTGCACTCATACTTTTGAAATCCTGATTAAGCCTCTTGCTCCACTCCTTCCATTGGTGCCAAATGAGCGGAGAGTACTGTTGGATATTTGGACTACAAATTCTTGGGAAGGGAAGGGACGGTCTAGGATGTGGAATATAATTCTCATTTCACTTAGCTGAAATACTAACGATTTTACTTCTAGTAATTTGGTATGGTTGGAAGAGGAGTAAAAGTAACACTACTCCACTTCATTCTCTACATCTAGTTTTAGAAAGATTGAAAGCTGGCATGAAGTAGTATCCAACTCCTTGTTTATACTTTATAAATCCTCCGTATTCCCTAACTAAACGATGAAATCAATCCTTATCCTCCATATTTACTTCCATCTTTACACACAACAAAACGAAGTCTTACAAATAATGCCGAGAAGCACCAAGGGAATTCCAGCATGCGAAAACCAAGCACCTAAAATCAATGACATATTCCTCTCTCTACAACAATAATGTACAAGATTAGGGGCATATTTTTTAGACTACCACGAAATTGACTCTTGGAATTCCAACCTCATATCACTCATCATTTTTAAGAACTGAAATTCCAACCTGAACTTAAGTTTCAAATATCTTCTGCCACACTACAGAATAAGGAATATGATTCTGCCTTAATATGTTCATCTGAACAATTAGGGAGGCTAAACAAAAGCAGGTCAAAGTGACTCCATCCTTGGATCAGCTATCAGGAGAAACCATCTTAAAAAATGTGAGTGTGCTTTTACCCAATCCTTGCGATCATCTCCCTAGCGATCATTGTGGGCACCGACGTAAAGCACATTGCGGTAATTTGTAAACTGCTTCTCATTGAGGAAAACCTGGAGTCATCAACAAGAAAAACCTGAGTCAAGGGACAACCGTGTTTTATAATCCCATGCCATGTGCCCATAGAGAAACAAAGCTACTGTTCCTCTAGGGAAATATGCGAGATAACAGCTTCCATAAGAGGTAGAGGTCATTCCGTCATGCAATAGTGTTCATCTAACTTGTCCTTCCTTCTCTTGTGCTAGATGATGGAGGCAGGAGTTCCTTTTGGTCATGGTACTAGGAAATAGAATCCTAAATAGTTTCTTGCTGAGCTACCTCAATTTTGTTCTTAACCCTCTCTCTTCAATTGCTGAAGCACCAAATCTTCTCAGGTACTAACCAACTCAATTGGTTCCCTTCAATCACATCTATCCTCACTATAGGTCTTACGGTTTGGATAGCATATTGCCAACAGCGAAGTTATAGCTTTTTCCTCCTATTTCAATCCGACTGCAACCAATTTCTTTTTGCAAGCCCAACTCATTCATCTTTTGCCTCAATTGTCTAACAGAATCCCAATCCCCATATCTAGCAAAAAAGTTGGACACCAAAACATATATTTCTGCTCTTTTTGGCTCTAATTCCAGCAACTTCTCAGCACATTTCTTCCCAAGATTCAATTGGACATGAACCGTACATGAACTGAGCAACGAGCTCCAAATTTGAGTATCTGGCTGCATAGGCATCTCAGCCATTTGATTTAAGGCATCATCAAACTGTCCAGCACGACCCAGCATGTCAATTACACATGCATAATGTTCCAATTCAGGTTTTAGACCATGGACCTGCATCTCTCTAACATATTGTCGACCTTCTTCAATGAGCCCGGCATGGTTACATGCCATTAAAATAGAGACATATGTCAAGCTTGTAGGCGTGAAGCCCGATTTTTGCATTTCCTGAAATAGCTTGATGGCCTCCATTCCAAGTCCATGAACTGCATATCCTGTAATCATAGCCGTCCATGATGCTATATCTTTGAGCAGAATATGGTCAAAAACATACTTGGACATTCCTATAAATCCAGTTTTTGCATACATGTCTATGATTGAGCAATGGACAAAAGTATCCTCTATAAGGTGAGTTTTTAGTGCAAAGCAATGAACTTCTTTCCCCAGCCTGACAGCAGACAATGCTGAACAAGCCCCCAATACACTTGTAACAGAAATTTCTTCAGGTTGGAATCTAAGAGATACCATATCACGAAACAAAAATAAGGCTTTATCTGGTAGTGCATTCTGCAAGTAACCAGCTATCATCACATTCCAGGATACAATATTTTTATCTTCTATCCTGTCAAATAGAAGTTGTGCCAGTTCAGGTTTTCCACAATTCATGTAAAATGAAACTAGGGAAACCCCTGTAGACATATCTGTTTCTAGACCATTTCTAAGCACAAAACCATGAATTTGTGTACCACACAGTAGCTGTTTTAAACGGGAACAAGCAAAAAGAAGGCTACCAATAGTGAACCAGTCAGGAAGCAAACCAGAACCCATAATTTCAGAGGACAGAGTCAAAGCTTTGGATGGATCCTCGCTCTGAGCATAGCCACTTATCAGTGCATTCCAAGAGCTTACTGTCTTATTTTCCACTCCACAGAATACAAGCTCAGCATATCTGAGCAATCCACACTTTGCATAGGCGGCTATAAAAGCATTTGTTAATAACTCATGGTATTCAAGACCATTTCTAAGCGAGTAGCCATGCAGTTCTTTCACTATCAACTGCTCTGATTCTGTTAAGCACACAGGCAAAACATTCAATAGAGTGACCTCATTTGCCTTCACATATTCACTGGCACTTTGCATCCTTCTCATAAGATGAAATGTTCCTCTAACATCTCCTTCTCCTGAATAACCCCCGATAATTGAATTCCAAGAGACCACATTTTTGCTCTCATTTTTCTCAAACAGAATTTTAGCATCAGCAAAGTACCCAACTTTGCAATACATATCCACTAAAGAATTATTCACTGTTAACTCGTTCGCCAGTCCTAGCTTTTCAGTTAAACCATGAATAATCTTTCCCAACTCCACTTCCTCTTCTGCTGCACATATTGGCAGCATAATAACCATGGTAGTTGCGTCTGGAACAAGAACTTCATTTCCTGTAAGTATATTTCTGAAAAGATCAAAACTTTGTTCAATATACCCATTTGAAGAGAACCCAGAAATCACTGAATTCCATGAAACCAAGTTCCGCTCAGGCATATGATCAAACACTTTCATAGCTTCTTCAATAAGACCAAATTTCCCATACATAGCAATTAGCGCATTACTTACAAATACATCCCTAACTAAACCCATTTTTGATGCCATCCCATGAATGGCTTCCCCTAAACCAACATCAACAAGCCCTCCACAAGCCTTAATAACACAAGGAAACGTGAAATTATCGGGCCTATCCTGGGATGAAGTGATCAGCTCAATAAACAAAAAAATAACATCAAACCAAAGTTCATTCTTTGTGTATCCACTCATAAGAGCATTCCATTGGTATAGGTTTTTGGTTCGCAGCTGATCAAAAACGGCGCGAGCCGCAGAAGGATACCCACACATAGAGTACATTGTGATGAGCCGCGTACAGAGTACAAAGTCATCTTTGAATTGGGTCAATGAACAAACCATCTCGTGAACCTTACGGCCCGTTTCAATGTCCTTTTGGTTACCACAGGCCTGTAAGAGTACGCCTAAGGCCTCGGCTTTTTCAGACGAGTGGTAAAAGCCACTGTTTAGGTAATCTTGAAATGTAGGTAAGACTTCCGACAAGGTTTTGGATTCGGACAGTTGCGCAATTTCTTCGGACAGTGTTAATGGATTCTTAATCCGATTCTCTAAAAGGTGTGTTATAGTTATAGAACCTTCATCAGGTGTTGGAGTGCAAAGCGAGCCTACCGATTTTGGAAGAGAGGTAGTTGCAAACGTGCCTTTGTTGGTTTTTGGACGGAAAATGACGGTCTGAAAATGGGGCTGTCGATGGCGTTGGTGGCGACAGCATGAGATCGGCGGTGGCGGCGCCAGAGCCATGGGGAAGCTCGCCAGTGTGAACATCAAACGCGCATAGCAAGGCTAAGTCTTCGCATCCCTTATCCTATTCGAATTTAATTTTGTAGCAGGAGTAGTAAACACATGGGCGTTGTCAGTTTCTATAAATTCAATCTTATTCAGTAAAATCTTATCCAAACTTATATATTATAGTCTCATAGGTAAAAATTAAATAAATAGAAAAAATACTTGTAGTCACATAACAGATAGTCAACTTGCAAACTTTTTGTTGCAAATGAACCCAACATTTTCCGGCTAGCCGGCCGAATTGACTTTGCCTTTGCAGTAAAACCTTGGAGAAGAGGCAGGGGCGGATCTATTCAGTCCCGAGTGGTACGCCACCCGGAAGCTTACATCCAAACTTGTATACTTAAAGAAATAATATAAATAATTAGGTTGCCATCCGCATTAATAGAAGTATCCAAGGTGCCAGTGGCAAAATGTTGCTTTTTCCTGCTACAAGATGAAAGTTCGAACTCCGCTATTTTTACAAAATCAGTTAACTTTTTTTTTAATTTATCATTGACTTTTCTTTTATTTATTTAAGTATAAAAATAAAATAAAATACCTCTTAATTTCTCTCTCTCTCTCTGTAAAACAAAAACCTACCCAACAGAAGTAACACATCAGTCGCCTCTGCTTTCACATCCTAGGGTCGCTTCTCTACTTCCATTCTTTCACCGGAGTTCAGACCATCGCCTCTATCTTCCAACACCCAACCATTGTAAGGCACTACCAGTTGATTCTTATTTATTTTCTAGCCCTATTTTGCATTTTTTTCCATCAAATATCAGTTCAATTTTTATTTTCTTCTGTTTTATTTAGTTAATCAAATATCTGTTCCATCTTGTTCTATTTGGTTGTGTATCACAAATCACAATATTGTTCAATTTTAGACTTTGAATATGTGATATCTAATTGAAGAAAAGCAACGATTTAGACTTTAGAGCACACTTTGATGGAACTTAAAGCAACGAAAGTTAGTTAATCAAATATCTGTTTCGTCTTATTCAAATCATATGTTGTTGCCTGCCGTAAGTTTATTTTATTTTGCTTGGCAGTAGATGTGTAGAATCCAAACTTCTAAGGATTCTTTAAGATAAAGAAGGATGCTCTTCTATACTTAGTATTTAACTTGGATTTCTACTATCAAATTGTTCTTGCATTTCTGCTAGAGAGGAAGCTTTCTCATTTAATTTATTTCTTACTTCGTGACTGAAAGCATATAACATGAGATGGAATGAACTTTATTTTACAGGAAAGTGGTCCTAATATTTGTGATTGAGATGGATAAATTTGTCACGAGGTTGGATCATTCTCAACCAAGTCCATCCTTGAGCCAGGTGAATGCCAATCTTTCTCATCTAATAGATGAACTCAATTTGGAATCACTTGAACCCGATCCAGGAGAAAGAATACCAATTGCTAACTATAACCCTCGAATACGAGATGAAGTGAGAAGACACTATATTCAAAAAGGGCCTTGTCAACCTTCGAGCATCAATTTTCCAAAACTAAAATAGGAAGGAGAATGCGTCAATTTGTTCCAAGTTGGTTCAAAGGTCAATTTTCTAGATGGTTGGAATATAGTGTGAAGAAAGATGCGGCATATTGCCTATGTTGTTATTTGTTCAAAAATAAATTTATTCATGGAAGTGCGGGTGAATTCTATACAAAGAATGGTTTTAGGGCTTGGAATAAGAGCCTTGAAAGATTGCGTCTAAATGTTGGTGATGTTAATAGTGTCCGTGATAAATGTTTCAAAAAGGATATTATCAATGCTTATGCAAAAGAAACATTGAAAGCTATAATTGGAGACTTAAATGGAGATTAATTTGGTATATTGGTTGATGAATCCAAAGATATCTCACACAAATAACAAATGGCGCTTGTTTTGCATTACGTTGATAAGAATTGTGAAGTTGTAGAGCGATTTGTTGGTCTTGTCCATGTTAGCGATACATCGGCATCATCATTGAAGGAAGCAATATATTCTTTACTTTTAGAGCACTCACTAAGTCCATCTAAAATACGTGGACAAGGTTATGATGGGGCTAGTAACATGAGGGGAAAGATAAATGGTCTTAAGACTTTGATTATGAAAGATAGTCCATCAGCATATTACATTCATTATTTTGCTCATCAATTGTAATTAACACTTGTAGCTATTGCTAAAAAGCATTTGGATGTTGAAGATTTCTTTTGTCATATTACTAATGTGTTGAATGTTATTGGAGGATCTTTTAAGCGTAGAGATTCGCTTCGTCTTCTTCAAGCTGAAAAGTTGGAGAAATTAGTTGAGTCTGGTGAAGTTCATACTGGACAAGGATTAAATCAAGAACGGGGGCTTCAAGGACCAGGTGATAATCGTTGGGGATCACATTTCAAAACATTAGATAACTTTATTGTTCTTTTCTCATCTATTGTCCGTGTGCTTGAAGTGATTAAACATGAAGGTTCTACCTCAAATGATAGAAATCAAGCTAAGTATCTTCTGAGTGAGATTAAAACATTCAAATTTATTTTTATGCTACACTTGATGTTGAAAGTGTTGGCATTGTCAAATGAGTTGAGCAAGACCTTACAAAAAAGGGATCAAGATATTGTTAATGCTGTGGAGTTTCTTAATATTATAAAGAAAAGATTGCAAGATATGAAAGAAAGTGAATGAGAATCTTTGTTGGAGTGTGCTTCCTCATTTTGTGCTATTCATGATATTTTGATTCCCAAGATGGATGAGTTTTATTTTCCCGGAAAGTCTAAGCGGAATTCTTCTAGTATTTGTTATTCACACCACTTGCGTGTTGAAATATTTTGTGTTGTGATTGATGTGCAACTTCAAGAGCTTAATGACCGTTTTGATGTAGTGAGTAGTAATTTGCTTCTCGGGATGGCTAGCTTAAATCCAGTCAATTCTTTTGCTAGTTATGATAAAAGGTAGAATAATGACTTTAGCAAAGTGTTATCCAAATGAGTTTGATGAAGTACAGATTCGGGATTTGAGTTATCAACTCGATACTTTCAGAATTATGCGATGTGCTAATGCCAAGTTCTCCAACTTGAAAGGAATTAGTGATTTAGCAAAAGCATTGGTTGAGGCAAATCTTGTGAAAACTTATTCATATATTTACTTACTTTTGAAGTTGACTCTGATTTTACTTGTTGCTACCGCAACTGTGGAGAGAGCATTTTCATCTGTGAAGCAAATAAAGAATGATGAGCGGAATAGCATGGGCGATCAATATTTAAATGATTGTTTAGTTTGTTACATAGAGCGGGATGTATTTACAAATGTAAGTAATGATGTTATTATTGACCGTTTTCAGAATATGAAAATTCGTCGAGGACAATTGTAAAGGAATGATGTATATTTCTGATATTAGTAGTATTTTTGGAAATTTTATGCTTTGCGCCAAGTTGAAATTTTTGGACCAACTTGGCACCTGAAACCTTCAAATCCTGGATCCACCTCTGTATAGAGCGGAATGTATTTATAAATGTAAGTAATGATATTATTATTGACCGTTTTCAGAATATGAAAATTCGTCGAGGACAATTGTAAAGGAATGATGTATATTTATGATATTAGTAGTATTTTTGGAAATTTTATGCTTTGTGCCAAGTTGGAATTTTTGGATCAACTTGGCACCCGGAATCTTCAAATCTTGGATCCGCCTCTGAGAAGAGGTAGAAGTTGTAGTTTGTGTAAGGATAATTTCAGTATTCCTAAAATACTTACCATCTTCCTCTCAATTCAACTCTATGTTAATTCAATTACCAAGTAGCTAGGAGTTTAAACTGTATAATGTCGTAGAGTGGAGGGCCAAATAACGGTAAACTTAAGCTTTTGTAAGTTTAGTATTCTTTATATGTATATGTGCAAAGTGAAGTTCAAGAATCTTTATAAGTGCAAAACAAAAGGTAACTAATTTTTAGTTCAAGAAAGTAGTTGTTAGTAAAATTTATAAAAGAGCGTAGTCCTTGAAAGCAGTAGACAATTCCTGAAAACATATATTAACCTTTGTCGTTATCGTCTTCTCAGGGAAGAAGGTGAGCAGGCCCTAGGTGGTGATTGTGGTTTTCTCTTTCTATTAATTCACAAAGCTATTATTGAATTGGTACCCGACTGGTCTATGTATGTATATTCTAGCAAGGGATAAGGGATAGTCCATGCTGTGCATGACACAATAATACTATTACCTAAATATTAGTGTCGTAAATATATGTATGGTAGAGATAGATCGAGTTCATTTTCAAAGGATGCTAAAGTTATTCTTAAAATATCTAAAGTCATTAAAAAATTACTTATAATTTTATTGGTCCCAACTATTATTTCATATCTAAAATAAATATCTTTTTAAATTTTTTGTATGCTCATTAAGGAAATCATATAAAATATTTATTATAAGATTTATTTGATTAATTTATGATTTATATCATAGTCAAGTTACTCATTATATTCTGTAGGTAATTTATTAGATTGAAAATAGATTTGAAAAAACAGACTAATGTTATTTTAATTGCCCAAAGCAACGTTTATTTTGGCCAAATATATTTAGCTAAAGTGACATTTATTTTTAATGGAAGCGGATATAACCTAATTAAAATTATTTACATGTGAAATAAGGAAAATAACATTGTAGAAGAGGAGGACTATTGTTTTTTTGTTTTACGTCAAATTGAACTCTATTTTACTGAGGAAAATTGTTTACTCAAAGAAGGATTTTAATTTTTATAAGATTATAGAAATGTATATACTAAAGTTAGATGATTTTAGCTTCAATTATTGATTATGAAATTTCATACTACTACTACTACTTTATAGGAAACAAAACTCTTAAAATTTGCATGATGAGAAGAAATTTACGTTTAAAAAGAGAACTTTTGAGAGCATAGGTTTCCGACTAATTATCTGTACAAATATTAACTATACAATTTAAGTTAATAGAGATCAATTAAAATATATTCTTTGTGTGTGAAATTTATGATATTAATAGCATATAAAGTACCACTTATTAATCATGGATTATTTTATTTTTTTGCATATTTCTAGTCTTTTTTTGGGATATTCAAAATATTTTACTCCTACCATATTTTCTTAAACTTTGATTTTTGAACTTACAATTCTGATTTTCTTTTTGTTATCCAACTAATAAATACTCAAAAGAGAAGATAAATCCATCAACATAAGTCTAGTTCTTTAATCTAAAAGGTAAGATGTACGCGCATAGAACAATCGAGCATTAAATTTGGTCCCTTTTTTTAAAAATTTCGTATGAATTTTTTGAATTTTTTGTAAAAAAATAAAGCTTTTGCACAAAATATAGAATGTGAAAGATAAAAAGATATGGAGTAATATCCAATCCATAGAACAAACATTCAGAGATGGGCCCACTTGAACAATAAGTGCCAGTTTAAAATGCTGCAATAACAATAAGTGGCATGAAAAGTTGAGGTGGAGCCCACACTTCCAATAAACTTATCAAGTGTACAAGTAATAAAGCTAGCAAGTGCAATATTTTAAAAGCATATAAACTATGAAATTTCAAAAATGTCCCTATGCCACGCAGACATATTGACCATGAGTTGCCTAGTTATCCCCGTTTATAATATAGGAATAGATATAAAGTTGGAAATCGGAAAGGTGATGTGGCATCTTTCTTTGTGTAGGGATTCTATTTATCTTTATTCTTTTTTTTTTTTAATTTCATTTTTCCTTTTAATCTTATTTTAAAAAAGTTCACACCCCATAACTTACACCTCTTAATGGTGGGTTATAACTCAAGAAATAATGGTACAATTGTTTGACCAAAAATTATAACTTTCGGCTAAAACTATTATATTTATGTAATAACGGGTTAAACCTAATTAGTGATAATATCTCTAGATGCGAATCTTGAAAACGTGTGTGAGGTGGGACAGATCCAGTAAAGGGTTAACAATAACAAGCATTAAACAATCATAAAGTATAAGCCATAATGAAAGAGTGGCTAATAATAAATAGCAATAAATGACATTTGAGTAAATAGGAGGAGTGATTCACCCAATAAATAATGAGTTAGGTGATTATTCCTTCTAACAATGATGAGTGATAGACAGATCTTAGAACGTTCGAAATCTTCTCGGATCTAATGAAAAAGTGGAGGAAAATATGAACAAGAACCTTGATAAAAATGTGTTCTTTGTATCTTTTCAAGAGAGAGGGAATATTTTTTAGCAAAGTCTGCTCTTATCACAATGAATATCCCATGCCCCTATTCCTTATCTTTTTCCCTATTTATCTGGAACATACCTCCAATAAACCCTAATAGTACAAGTACAAAGAATATCCAATTGAATATTCTCTATAATATTCTGCCCTAATAAACTAGTTGTTACAACTCTTTTTGCAATGCTCGACATCGACCATCTTTTGCTTCTCGCCCACGGGCTTTGCCATTTTATGTTCGACCTCGGCTGACTCTTTTCTCGATGTTACCTAGTCCCAAGTACTGAGGCAGATTTCGACCCATATAGTAGTCCCTCCGTTTATTAAGGCCGACCCAGACGATCTTGATGAGCGGATTCTGTTTATCATGTTTGGCGAAATTGGGCAGTAGGTTGAGTAGTGACGTTTTAGACGGGATGATGACATGACCTTTCGTGGGCTGCGACTTTCGAGGTCATATCATTTCTATTCCAGAATGACGTCATGATATCATGCGTCATTATGGCACATTTTCCTAATATTTTACATCGTTTCCCGTGCACCTGTCATTTCAATACCAGCGCTAGGTAATGATGGCATAATTTCTCGGTTTTGACGCTTTTAATTCTTATAAATAGGGAGATGGGGACATTCGTTCGTGTTTTGCATATTCTTCATATCGAATCTCTTTGTCTTCTTCTCCTTAATTCATTGTTGTGTATCCTCTTTACTGGTCTTAGCGATTCTTGTTGTTTGTAATACTTACTTGTCTGAATATCCTCTCTAAAAAATGGCTAATGTATCCTCTGGTTTTGGTGTGGGAACTGACCCTATTTCTTTGGCGGTGCTTATGCCCTTTCGCGCTGTAGGCGTCTCTATCGCCGTTGAAGATGAGAATTTTCCTACGGTGGAGGAAATAATTCCTTGTAGTGAGAAAGTTAGGTCCGACTTTTAGAAGGCGCCTGAAAGCGAGCTCGATGTCTCGGAGTCAGCGATGAAAGAGGTCGATCTAGCTGATCTTAGGGCAAAATTCAACATTCCTGCCCACATCGATCTGGTCCCAGCGGGGCGTGATATGGTACAAATCCACCGCCCCGGGTATTGCGCGTTCTATGCATATCCTTTCCATGTTGGCTATTCTCTTCCCCTTCTCCCATTGGCGGAGGAATTTTGCCGCTACTACGGCGTTTGCCCGGCCCAACTCTCTCCATACATTTACAAGCTTATTAGGATGCTCACAAAATTTACGGAATTGGCCAGGGACGAGGTCACGCTCCGCCATTTGATGCATCTCTTCGCCTCTAGTTTCTACAGGGGACGATGTTGCATCTTCGCCACCGAGGAAGTAAATGCCTCGTGGTGAAGATGGATGATAAGGCAAATCATCAGTTCTGGCTCAACTACTTTTTTGTCAGAACCGAAGACGTGCTGACCAATGCGAACAACTTGCCTGAGACTTGGAATTACACTCGTAAGTATCTATATATATATTTTTTTTTTTGTTGCTAAAAGCACTTGATCTGTCTTAGTCGCCGGCTCTGACATTTTTTTTCTGCTTCGTACAACCAAGACTACGCCCCCTCCTTTGGTCGGGGACATTTCAAACTTGGTTGGCCGGGGTTTGCCTCACATTTGGGGATTCGTGAATGGCCGGGCTTTCTCAAAAAGTTTGGGCCTGCTTCTTCCTCGGCCGGTGAGTTCATATGTATAAACTTTTTGCTATCTTGACCTCATGGTCGCTTGCTCGTTGCAGTTTATTCTTGGTGGTGATACCCTTCAGTCTTTCTTTTTCAATTCGAGGATCTTCGAGGAGGCCGAAGGCTCCTTCTCCTGCATTTCATAAGAGGAAGGCTGCCTTTTTCTTCGGCGTCTATTTCTACTGTGACCGCGGCTAAGCCTGCCTGGTCGTCTAATTCTGTTCCTTTTTCCGCCACGGCCAGGTCTGCTTGGTTGTCGGTCCCACTTGCTGCTGCCTCAACATCGGTTTCTTCTCCGCATGCAGACATATCGACAACAAAGCTTTCAGCTTCCCCTTTACATCGTCTAGTGGATGAGGAGGAAGAGTCGTCGCAGAGCAGTGGGAATTTGGTTCCCCATAACGGGGTCGCCCGGGCCATAGATTCAGTAAGGGGCGATTTTGTCACCCTTGAGATGACGACAATAGTGCTTGGAGATGACATCGAGTCATCGTCTGAGATTTCGCCATCGGCTGAGGCCACAGAGGGCGTGTCCCTTCCCGATGTCACAATGGAAGCTGAAGGGTCATCTGCGAGAGTCTCTGATATTTTACGGCAAGATGAGCCATCGGCCTTGCGACCGGCTGATGGTCCTTCTTCGCTGGCCGACAGGAAAGGAAAAACCATTACCGAGGATGGCTATGAGACGTGCTCTAATATTGACACCAATGAGGTGAGGATGATGGGGGATGGTTTTACCCGACTCGAAGTAAGACTGGACGGGTCCATGCAGATCATTACGATCCCCATGGATCAAGATTTTTTGGTAAATACGAAGAACGTGGTTCCTTTCCTTGGTCACCTCTGTTCGAACATGGAGGGTAAAACCTTGAAAAGCTGGATGACGCTACCTTATCAAGGAGCATAGCCGGCCTCGCTCTCAGGGTACTCTCGACTTCTTTCATTTTTGCTTGTCAAGTTCAATGTTTAGGCTTCGTTCTTACTCTCCATTTTCTTTTTCTTTCTCTTTCAGACTGTGATTTTGGAAATTGAAAGCGCCCGAAGAGAGGAGAGGTGTAAGGCTATTTTTTTGAAGATGGAGCGAAAATACCGCGAGTACCGTGGCATGTACCGCGAGATTTGTAGGCGGTTTGGTGAGAGCGGTAATTTCCAGGCTCTCCGAGATAAACTGAAGGAAAAGGATGACGAGTTGGTGAGGGTCATCAAAAAATACAGCGTTCTTGAGGGGGCACTAAGAGATAAAGAAGAGGAGTATGGAGATCTCCAAGTCCAGGTGGTCTCGTTACGCGTCGAGCTCGAGGAATGTGAATTCAAAGCGGATGCTTTAAGTGGCGAGGTCACCGAGAAGGCAACGGATCTCGAGAAGGCGGAGTTAGCTTGGTCGGGGGCTATGAGGAAGATGGAGGCTTTGGAGATCGTAATCCATGTTCTTCATTTTGAGCGAGAGAGTGCCTTGGAGACGGCAAGACTCAAAGAAGAGTAGTTTGATGAACGGATTGGATAATTAGAGAAAAAGGCTTCTGGCCTTTGTGATCGCATCACCGCTCTTGAAGCCGAGAAGTCACAATTACTGGCTCGACCATCCTCTTCCCGCACTTCTAATTTCCCTGATGTTCCTCGAGATTTGTACGAGGAGTGGATTCACGCCGAGGCCCAGCTGGATATATTTAGAGATATGATGAGGGGAGACCATTTCAGAAGCCGTTCTTGAGGATGCTCGTGTTATGGCACGTGGAGATCGGGTCTCTTGTGGCTACGATCCTACTACACCGGAAGGCGGTGATGATGAGGGGTATGCAGGCATGGATCGGATTGAAGAGGACGCCTGGTATGAGGATGAGTATCCTGAAGGCGATGGTGATGATGAATGGGCAGATGGGGATGGCCTAGGTGATCATGCCGATAGCGCTTCTGGGCCTGGCAGCGATTAGTAGTTTTTCTTTTCCTTCCTTTTGTTTTGCCGCAAACTTATGCATTTTTTGTGGGCGTCTTTTCGAGCCTTTGTAAAAAATATTCTAAGTATGAAATACCGGTTTTGTTATTTGTACCTGATTCTTTTTCTTCGGTTTGAGCTTGTATGCTTTTTGATCTTGTTGCTTGGTTGCCTTAGTTTTCTTAGTCGTAATCACTTAGCTCGAGTAGGGTTGAACATATCCTTAATTTAATTACGGTCGCGGGTCAAAAGGTGTTAGTTCGATCGAGGTCGAAACAAAACCTAAGTTTGATTATGGCTGAGGGCCACTAGTTGTCAGTTCGAACGAGGTCGAACATATTGTATGTTTTGATATGGCCGAGGGCCGGTTAGGTGTTGATTCGAACGAGGTCAAATACAACCTATACTTAGTTATGGCCGAGGGCCGGTTATGTGTAGATTCGAACGAGGTCGAATATAACGTATACTCAGTTATGGTCGAGGGCCAGTTAGGTGTTGATTCGAACGAGGTCGAATGTAACCTATACTCGGTTCTGGCCGAGGGCCGGTTAGGTGTTGATTCGAACGAGGTCGAATATAACCTATACTTAGTTATGGCTGAGGGTCGGTTAGGTGTTGATTTGAATGAGGACGAATATAACCTATAGTTAGTTATAGACGAGGGCCAGTTAGGTATGCCCCTAGGTGCGGCATTTTTCGATGTTGTGATCTTTAAGGCAACGTTTCCTTGGTTGTACATTTGGAGAAATAGAAATAAACTTCATGCAATTGTGATTTGTTCATACACTTGGATAAATTTACATATTTTTTCGGGCGTTGGCTGGTATTTCAGTCTCAGTCCCAGTCCTAGTCTATCCAGTCCCTTCATTGGTCGATCTGGGGAAGTATTGAGAGGTCGAGTAATGAACTAGCCGGCCTGTGCGCACTTTATCATGAAGTGTCCCCTCCGTCACCTCATTAAAAACCTCCTTGAGAAAACCCAATTAAGACAAAACTCAAGTGAGGGAAAAAGAGTACGACTTTGAGGACGCTTTATCTCTTAAAAGTTGAAGTACTTGAGGTTTGCAATGTTCCAGTTGTTTCGTAGTAGCTTTCCTTCCATTGTTTCTAGTTGAAATGACACTTTGTTTGCTATTGCTGTGATTTTGTACGGGCCGTCCCAATTTGTTCCTAGTTTACCTTCTCGTGGGTCTTTCCTCGCTTGTGTTTTAGCTTTAAGCACGTAGTCCCCGACTTTGAGTGGCCTCATCTTTGCCTTTTTGTTATAATAGCATTCTGCTTGATGCTTTTGGGCGATCATCCTTACGTAGGCCATATCTCTTCGTTCTTCGACTTCGTCGAGCTCTTGCCTTCTACTTTCATCGTTACTAGGTCCGCTTTCGTGGGAGTATCTTAGGCCGGGCTCCCTGACTTCGACCGATATTATTGCATCAGTCCCATAGACCAATGAGTAGGGCGTCTCTCATATGCTTGTCTTCGGCGTTGTTCGGTAGGCCCAGAGTACTTCTAGTAATATTTTCGGCCACAATCCTTTGGCGTTTTCGAGTTTCTTCTTCATGATGTCTAGTATTGACTTGTTGGAGGATTTCGCTTGTCCGTTGCCCGCAGGGTGGTATGGCGTTGAGAGTATTCTTTTGATGTGCCATTTTTCAAAAAACTCAATGACCTTTTTTCCCGCAAATTGGGGTCCGTTGTCGCAGCTGATCTCTTTGGGGAGACCGAAACGGCATATGATATTTTTCCATATGAAGGCGATCACTTCATGTTCCCGTATTTGAGCGAATGCTCCTCCTTCTACCCATTTAGAGAAATAGTCAGTTAAAACTAAAAGAAATCGTACGTTACCTCGTCCTACCGGGATGGGGCCCACGGTGTCCATTCCCCATTTGATGAACGGCCAAGGGGAAGTCACTGAGTGTAGGTGTTCGCCTGCTTGATGAATCATTGGGGCATACTTCTGGCATTACTCGCATTTTTTCACGAAATTCGCGGCCTCCTTTTTCATGGTGGGCCAGTAATACCCTGCCCGTATAAGGCATCTGACCAAAGCCCGATTGCCGGATGAGTTCCACAGTGGCCTTCGTGTACTTCCTCAAGGACGCACCGCGTCTGATTTAGGCCCAAGTATTTCTCTAGAGGGCCACCGTACATCCTCTTGTATAGGTCGTTGTGAATGACGTTGTACCTTGCTGCTTGCATCCATAATTTTTTGGATTCTTTTTTATCAATTGGGAGTATCCCGTCCTGCAAGTATGTAACAATACGGTTGAGCCAGTCCCAAGTCAGGTTTATGGTTCTTACCTCGATTAGGTCTTCTGATGAATTGAAAAGATGGACTTCGCTTCTGTCTCCGGTTGCAATATTTTTGGTGGCTGCGGCTAATTTGGCGAGGTCATCCGCCTCGGTATTCTATGCTCGGGGGATCTGGTCGAGTTGACATTCATCGAACTAGGGTAGCAACTTACATATTTCGGTCTGGTACTTTTGTAACCTTTGTTCCTTGATTTGGAAAGTCCATGCGACTTGGTTGACCACGAGTTGAGAATCGTAGCGCAGTCTTAGCCGCTTCGCTCCGTATTTGAGTGCTAGTCTTAATCCTGCAATTACGACCTCATACTCGGCCTTGTTGTTAGTCATGTCCAGGTATCTTATGGACTGGCGAATCGCTTCACCTGTTAGGACTTCGAGTACGAGTCCCAGCTCGGACCCTGACGCGTTAGACGCGCCGTCAGTGTACAGGACCCAGAGGTCTTGCATTTGAAGAGAAGCGTGGATGACTTCTTTTTCAACTTCGGGCATTATTTTTGCGCTGAAGTCGACGACGAAGTCTACGAGGACTTGTGATTTTATCGCTGTTCGCGGCCGATATGTGATATCGTGCTCGCTCAATTCGATGGCCCATTTGGCCAACCTGCCTGATAGCTCGGGTTTATGCAAAATGCTTCTTAGGGGGAAAGTCATGACGATTGAGATGGGGTGGCATTGGAAATATGGTTTAAGCTTCTGTGAAGCTACGACTAAGGCCAGAGCTAGGTTTTCGAGGTGGGGGTATCTTGTCTCAGCGTCGACTAGTGTTTTGCTAATGTAATAGATGGGAGACTGCGTACCTTTATTTTTTCGGACCAGGACCACGCTCACGGCTACTTTGGACATGGCGAGATAGACAAGGAGGTGTTGCCCCGGTTCTGGTTTTGAAAGCAATGGTGGCGATGACAAGTACACCTTTAACTCATTCAGTGCTTGGGCGCACTCAGGGGTCTATTGGAGGCCATTATCCTTTTTTAGTACGCCAAAGAATTTATGGCACCTATCAGATGATCGCTAAATGAACCTTGAAAGGGTGGCGATATGGTCAGTCAACCTCTGAACCTGTTTTTTAGTTGTCAAGTGTTCTGGTATCCCTTTGTTGGCCTTGATTTGGTCGGGATTGACTTCGATACCTCGCTGTGACACTAGGAAACCTAAGAATTTTCTTGAGGCCACGCTGAATGCACATTTTTGGGGTTCAGTTTCATTCCGTATTGCTTGAGTATGCCGACGGTTTCTCTCAAGTGGTCGATGTGATATTCTTTCCTTTTGGATTTGACCAACATGTCGTCAATATAAACTTTCATTGTTTTACCGAGTTGGTCTTTGAACATACTCGTCACCAACCTTTGATAAGTCGCCCCTGCATTTTTTAGCCTGAATGGTATGACCCTGTAGCAGTACGTCACTTGATGGGTGATGGAGGTGGTTTTTTCCTGATCCTCTTCCTCCATCTGATTATATCCTGAGTAGGCGTCCAAGAAGCTTAGTAGTTCATGCCCGGTCATTACGTCGATGAGTTGGTCGATATAGGGTAATGGAAATGAATCCTTGGGGCATGCTTTGTTCAGGTCAGTGAAGTCTACGCACATCCGCCATTTGCCATTCTTCTTTTTCACCATGACCACGTTGGCGACCCATTGGGGGTATTTCGACTCCCTGAAGGAGCCATTTTCCAATATTTTTTCTACCTCTTCGCAGTGCGTCATTAATTAGGGAGTTGAACTTACACCTAACCTGCCTCACCAGGGGGTAGAATGGATAGACGTTCAATTTGTGTGTGGCTATCTCCTTTGGGATACCTGGCATACCTGCATGGCTTAAAGCAAACAAGTCCGCGTTAGCAGTTAAGAATTGACGAAACTTACCCGGTTCCTAAAGTTTTCAGCCGATGTAAGATTTCTTGTTGTGGTCGTTGCTGTCTAACTGAATGGGGTCGAGGTCCTATACGGTTGATTCTGCAGCTTCGACCGTATCGGGGTCTCTGATAACGTCCTCTATGTCGTCACACATCGACTTTGACCCTATTAATTGCTATGCCTTTTTTTCTTTGTCCTTTGTTTGTTGGGTGGCTGTATAGTCTAGGGCGATGCGGTAGCATTCCTGGGATGTGCGTTGTTCACCTTGTATACTGAATATTCACTATGGAGTTGGGAATTTGATCACTTGGTATAAGCTGGAGGGGATGGCTCTTATGGTGTGTATCCATGGTCACCCTATTATGGCGTTGTACGTCGTGTCTCGGTCCATGATATGAAATGTGGTTTCCAGAGTGATGCCACCGGCTAGGACGGGGAGTGTGATCTCGCCGGATGTTCGCTCAACTACATTGTTAAAACCCGTTAGTGTGATGCAGCGCGGCACTATCTTATCCTCGAGTTTCATTTGTGCAAGTACTCGAGGGTGGATAATGCATGCACCGCTCCCATCGTCTACAATAATGTGCCTCACATCGGTATCTAAAATTTGTAAAGTGATAACAAGAGCATCATAGTGAGGAAAAACCAAACCGTTGGTATCTGACTTATCGAAGATGATACTTTCTTCGAGATCATCGTACCGTTCGTGAGTGATCGACTGTTTGAGCTTGTGGGTTGTGGTGAACTTCACACTGTTGATGAAAGCATCGTCGCCGCCACCAATGATCATGTAGATGGTACGGGTCGGTGAGGGTGGTTTTGGCGGTCCTTGATGTTGTTCACGTCCTCTGGCAAAGTTGGTCCTTCCTCGGTCGCTCAACAACTCTTTTAGGTGTCCCTGTCGTAGCATGTTTACGATCTCCTGTCTTAGGGCGATGCAATCTTCGATTTTATGTCCTCGCTCTTGTTGGAACTCGCAGAGGGCATATGATTTTCTGGTATTCGGGTCTGACCTCATCTTTTGTGGCCACTTCACCTTCGGTCCAAGCTTCTCCAAGGCGTAGACTATTTCTGTAGGTGACACACAAAAATTATGAGCGGATAATAAAGGGGGCATACCTTTCTCGTTCCGGTGAGTCCTTATTTTTGATCGGGGTGGGCCCTCTTTGTGGCGGGATGAGAACGCAGTGGCGGTTCTGACATATGGTAGATGCCATTTCCGGTTGGGTCGCGAGGCCGCGAGATCTCTTCTGATATCATTTCTTTGATCTTTCCTGGAATCTGCTTGCACCGAGGTCAGTCGATGGGTCGGCCCATTGAGGTCATCCTCGTCTGCTCGGACTTTGGCACAATATGAGTTGTGTATCTCATCCCAAGTAGTTGGGGGTACTTCATAAGCCGACTTAGTAGTTTTCTTGTTGCCCTCGAACCGTTTCTGCTCAGCCCATTTTGAAAAGCTGCGACCGCCATCCCTTCCGATACATTCGGCAACGTCATTCTTACCCGATTGAACCGGGCAAAGAAGTCCCTCAATCCTTGTCTAGGAGATTGTTTAATAGCAAAATATGTCGTTTACTCTCGCCTCTGCCTTTTTGGCCCCAACATGGGTCGTTACGAACTTATCGGCCATTTCTTCGAAGGTTTCAATAGAACGTGCAGGCAGTTGTGAATACCAAGTTAATGCTCCTCCCGTGAGGGTCTCACCGAATTATT
Organism: Nicotiana tomentosiformis; assembly: GCF_000390325.3. Taxonomy (NCBI): domain Eukaryota; kingdom Viridiplantae; phylum Streptophyta; class Magnoliopsida; order Solanales; family Solanaceae; genus Nicotiana; species Nicotiana tomentosiformis. The sequence goes on along the minus strand of NC_090814.1, from coordinate 124,345,659 downwards.
TAACAAAATGGAGGATACTTGTTCCTTGGCGAGGTCATTGCCTTTCATGGCAGTGATGTAGTGAGTCACATGGTTTTCGGGGTCGGTCATTCCCTCATATATTTTCAGATAAGGCGGCATTTTAAAGGTCTTCGGTATAGCATGTGGGGCGGCATCATCACTGTACAGCTGCTCGACGAATCGACCGGCATCTCTCTTTGGCAAGAGCTTACGGGCGCCCGGTATCTTATTGACCCTTTCTTGGTGTTCTCTCATTTGGTCCCGAAGCGCTTTGTTCTCATTTTCCATTTCCTCCATCCTTTTCAAAATGGCTGCGAGAGTGTCGTCACCTGCACTGTTAATGACATTGTGAGTAATACTTGTCGTTGGGGGAGGAGGAGGAAATTGATCATGTTGCTCGTCCGCTGGTGGTATAACGCAGGTCCTTGCGTTTTCTGTAGCCGAATCCCGGGCGGGCTTATGGAGGATGCTGGTTAGTGTGTCAGTTAGCTAGGCCTCTAAGAGCTTTTTTATTGTTGATGGCGCCTCCTCCGCCACGGATGTGGAGTCTCCCTCACCAAGAGATTTTGTGATGCTGCCGTGGGGAAGGGGTGACCCACCTCGCCTGGGGGAGGCATTGGGCGTCGCGTCCTCGTCCACTGCTTCAGAGCTCTCATTGATGATGTTCATGAGGTTAGTTAGGAGGTCACTCATTATTTTTATTCTTTCTTCTTTGTTACATGTCATATTAGATCTCTGTATGTAGAGAGAAAAAGGATCTTGTTCTTGTTTTTTTTTTTTTTTTTTTACGTTAGTAACCAGTGTCAGTTGTAGATCTAGAAGAAACTAAAAGATTTAACTAGATAATCCCCACAGACGGCGCCAAATTGTTTGACAAAAAAGTATAAATTTTGGCTAAAACTATTATATTTATATAATAACGGATTAAACCTAGTTAGTGATAACATCTCTAGATGTGAATCTTGAAAACGTGCGTGAGGTGGGACAGATCCAGTAAAGGGTTGACAATAACAAGCATTAAACAGACATAAAATATATGCCATAATGAAAGAGTGGCAGCTAATAAATAGCAATAAATGGCATTTGAGTAAATAGGAGGAGTGATTCACCCAATAAATAATGAGTTAGATGATTATTTCTTCTGACAATGATGAGTGATAGACAGATCTTAGAACATTCGAAATCTTCTCGGATCTGATGGAGAAGTGTAGGATAATATGAACAAGAACCTTAATAAAAAGGTGTTCTTTGTATCTTTTCAAGAGAGAGAGAGAATATCTTTTAGCAAAATCTGCTCTTATCATAATGAATATCTCATGCCCCTATTCCTTATCTTTTTTTCTATTTATCTAGGACATACCCCCAATAACCCCTAATAGTATAAGTACAAAGAATATCCAATGGAATATTCTCTTTAATACCATGCCCTAATAAACTAGCCGTTACAACTCTTTTTGTATTGCTCAACATCGACCATCTTTTGCATCTCGCTGTGATGACCTAAAATATCATCTTTAAATTTAATAATTAATTATGTGATCTAAGCACTATTTACCATTACTCAACTTGCGTGTGCAGTCCGTAAAAAATTTTCGGAAAGTTTTTAGGTGAAAAATGAATTAAAATGTGAATTAGAGCTTTAAAACTCAACTGAGTTGACTTTGGTCAACATTTTGAGCAAACGGACTCGGATCAGTATTTTAATAGTTTTGGTAGGTCTGTATCGTGATTTGGGACTTAGGCGTATGCCCGAAATCAAATTCCGAGGTCACTAGCCCGAGATATGAAATTTTGATAAAAAATTAAAAGTTTAAGTTCAAATAGTGACCGGATGCCAAATTATGTGCAAACGACCCCAAAATAGAATTTTAATGATTCCAACAGCTCCGTATGGTGATTTTGGACTTAGGAGCGTGATAGAAATTTTATTTGAAAGTCCGTAGTGGAATTAGGCTTGAAATACCGAAAGTTAAATTTTTGGGAAGTTTGACCGAGGGGTTGACTTTTTGATATCGGGGTCGAAATCCGATTCTGAAAATTTTCATAGCTCATTTATGTCATTTATGACTTGTGTGCAAAATTTGAAGTCATTCCGAATTGATTTGATGTGTTTCGACACAAGATATAGAATTTGAAAGTTTAAAGTTCGTTGATTTTGATTTGAGGTGTGATTCGTCGTTTTGATGTTGTTTGATGTAGTTTGAAGCCTCAAATAAGTTCGTATGGTATTTTGGGACATGTTAGAATAATTGGTTAAGGTCCCGAGGTTCTTGGGTGGATTTCGGAAGGTAAACGGAATGGATTCCGGACAAAGAGTGCTGGAAATTTCTGTTGCAGAAATTTCGTACGTTGAGCCAACTTTGGAAGCTTATATCTCGTAATTCATAAGGAATCAGAACATTTTTAAAACATGAAAGTTGTAGTAGTTTGATTATAGTTTCCAGAAAGTTAAACCATTTATTATTTGGACATTTGTACAGAAAGTTATGACGGATTGAATGAAGGCTAGTAGAGCAGTTTCGCCAGAAATTTCGCCAGAAATTTCTGATGCATGAAGCCGATTTTGGAAGCTTAAATCTAGCAATTCATAAGGAATCAGAACATTTTCAAAACATAAAAGTTGTAGTAGTTAGATTATAGTTTCCAGAAAGTTAAACCATTTATCATTTGGACATTTTTACATAAAGTTATGATCAATTGAAAGAAGGCTGGTAGAGCAGTTTCTGGTGGACTTTTAGTGACGAAAAATAGACTTTTAGTGACGGATTGGCAGGACTTTAAGTGTTCCTTATCCTATATTGATTATATTTCATAATTCTATACTCAAACCATTTATTATTTGGACATTTGTACAGAAAGTTATGACGGATTGAATGAAGGCTGGTAGAGCAGTTTCGCAGAAATTTCTGATGCGTGGAGCCGATTTTGGAAGCTTATATCTCGCAATTCATAAGGAATCAGAATATTTTCAAAACATAAAAGTTGTAGTAGTTGGATTATAGTTTCCAAAAAGTTAAACCATTTATCATTTGGATATTTGTACATGAAGTTATGATCAATTGAAGGAAGGCTGGTAGAGCAGTTTCTGGTGGACTTTTAGTGACGAAAAATGGACTTTTAGTGACGGATTGGCAGGACTTTAAGTGTTCCTTATCCTATATTGATTATATTTCATGATTCCATACTCATTTACATCATGAATCCGTGAATTTATGGAAGAAAAATTAAGATTTTTGCAAAATCTTCCAAAAACGAAAATTTAAGATTTGGAGGTCGAGTTGTTATCGGATTTTGGTAAAATTGGTATGGGTGGACTCGTAATTGAATGGGTTATCGGATTTTATAAGTTTTGCCGGATTTCGAGATGTGGACCCCATGAAAAAATTTTGAACTAATTTCAGATTTTATTGAAAATGTAATATTTTCTTATGAAATTGATTACTATAATTTATGTTGACTGTATCGAATTAATTATGACTAGATACGAGTCGATCGTAGTTGGAAAATCGAGAAAAAGGCATAATACTTGGTTAAATTGGAGCAAGTAGAGGTAAGTGACTTGTCTAACCTTGTGTGGGGGAAATTCCCCCTAGGATTGGTATTGATGTGATTATTGAAATGTGTTGAAAGTCGTGTGCACGAGGTGACGAGTGTGTACACGGGCTAAATTACGAAAGATTATATTTTTAAATTGTGTAGATCACTGTTGCGCATTTATTAAATTATTTTATCTTATTATATTCTTCATCATTGATCTGAGATATATACTTCAAATTTGTTTGATCTTTTCTTACTAGTTATTTTACCTGTTTAGTTGAAACTTGGTTTCTTTTATTCTGTGCATTATTTGAAGGTTGATTTTCTTTAAATTAAATATTATTAATATGAAGTATTTGACATTTTTAAACTTGATATTGAAGCAACGTAGTAAAGATTTTGAAATATTATTTTCCTAAATTATTTACTCCTGAATATTTTTATACTCATTGTGAGGGAGCCGTGAGCTCTTTATTGTGGAAGAATATTATTGTTGAATTATTTTGACATGAGCCGTGAGCTCTTTATTGTGGAAAAATATTGTTGTTGAATTATTTTGACATGAGCCGTGAGCTCTTTATTGTGGAAAAATATTATTGATGAATTATTTTGACATGAGCCATGAGCTCTTTATTGTGGCAAACTATTATTGATGATTTATTTTGGCATGAGCCGTGAGCTCTTTATTGTGGAAAAATATTATTGTTGAATTATTTTTGGCAAGTTAAATTATTTGAGCACTTGAGGTGCAAATTGTGATATATTGTGATATTGATACGCATGCGGTGGTATAAGGTATGGGTGTTGAAACGCATGCGGTGAGATAAGGGTGGCTTGATACGCGTGGCTAGTAGGGGTGACTACTAGAAGTCATGCGGTGTGATAAGGGTGGCTAAAACGCGGGATGCTATTTCGGAAAAATTTGTTTTCTTTAAATAAATTGTGAAGGCCCGCGGTGATATAAGGAAATGAGATATTATAAAATTATTTATAACTTAGGACTACGAGGCGGTACCTCGGTAGTGCCCTTGTTGATATTGATTTATGGCCATAGTTGCTTTCGATTAATTGTTGTGATTTTCATAAAGTTGAAGGAAATTCTGTTTTGATTCCACGAGATATTATTTGCAATTATTTGGTGTCATTAAATGTGACATACTATTTGATTCATTTCTAATGTTATTTTATTTTACTACATTGATAAACATTTTACCATGCCATTATTATATTCCAATAGGGCCTCACCTGACCTCGTCACTACTCTACCGAGGTTAGGCTTGGCACTTACTGGGTATCGCTGTGGTGTACTCATACTACGCTTCTGCACATCTTTTGTGCAGATCCAGGTACATTTTTACCAGCCTAGACGTCAGTGAGTTACCTGCGCACGGAGACTTCGAGGTATATCTGCCAGCGTCCGCAGACTCCGGAGTCCCCTTCTATCATTTTATGTTGCTTCCTTATATTTTATTTAGACCTTGACATATAGAGACATTGAGAATAAATTCTTAGAAGCTTGTGACTTATTTCTACTGGATTTTGGGAGTTGAAATTGTTTGAATTATAATTTATTTATTTCAGATATTTATTATTATTCCGCATTGATAGGCTTACCTAGTCTTAGAGACTAGGTACCATCACGACATCCTACGGAGGGAATTTGGGGTCGTGACACTCGCCCACGGGTTTTGCCATTTCCTGGTCAACCTCGCCTAACTTTTTTCTCGATGTTACCTAGTCCCAAGTACTGAGGCAGATTTGGACCCATATAACAATCATAAATCATAAATTGAAAAAAAATAAAATAAAATAAAAAAAACCAATGCAACAGTTGCAGTAGATGGAACGTTACCATCATGGAAATAATGATAGTAATTAAAAGTTGGAACTAATCCTTCTCTCCATCCCATTTTCCAGTAGGGGACTTTCTTCTTCATAAATAGCACAAAGAACATACCTAACTGAGAAGAATTATCATGCCTTGCGTATTACGAGCAACAAATAATTTGGCATCCTTCCAATTTCACTTCTCTATATCACCAGATGGTGCTCACCCATGAAACCACATGTATGTTTTTGTTAAATTTTTATTCTTCATCTTTCTATTTCATGATTGTATGTTTTTACTGTTTTGGTCTTTTCAAATTTTTAATTGGTTCTATCTTTCATTTTTTTAAATAATTTTATATCATATGTTTAACATAATATCATAAAATTAAAATTATTAGTGCACTGAAAGTTGTGTTGGATTTTTGTCTGCAATGTATGTATGTATTCCTATACTATTTTTAATTAATTGAATATTATAAAATTTTAAACATATTTTATTTATATCTTAGTTTTTAAGTTTATAAAATACTAAAAGATTAAAGATGAGGCTTACGGTGATTTTTTTTTTGTTCTTACAGATATTAGCTTAAGGAATTTGGCTAACAGGTTATGCATTGCAATTGCTCTGTTTGTGATCTTACATAACATATCATATATATGCAGATTCGTTTACTTTTTTACCTACTAACAATTGACTAAGGCTTTTGCTTTCCGGGTTTACTGCTACTTGACTCATGCTTTACCAAATACTATTTCATATGTGGGTAAACTTCTTCAAATATGAAAATTCCTTTATTACCTCAGATACAATTTGACTTCTTATTTTCGTTATGGAGGGGAAGTATTTTATTTTTGCTTAACATAATATCATAAAATACAAACTATAAGTGTGTGTGTTTGTGTGTATATATATATATATATATATATATATACACATACATATATTTTAAAGAGAGAGAAAACTAAAAGTTGTGTTGGATTATTGTCTGCAATGGAGAACTTCTTGGTTGTTGATAGGGATTAGTGATGATAAAAGCAAAAAGAAAAAAGGAATAATTAATTGTGTTACGACAAGAATATGCAAAAGATGAAACTGAACTGATCAAATAGTACTACTTCCACTATCATTCATTGTATGCTCTTGAGAATAAATTTTGTTGAAACTCACTTTTGCTATTACATAAAATTTAATATTATTCCTAGAGATAAAATACTAGAATAAGAATTATATTTTAACGGTGAATCTTAAGGAAGACTTTAAAAGTTTCACTCCATGAGTTATCGCAAGACCATGAGGTTACAAATTATTTTTTTTCTCTTTTAGGCTACTTCTTTGATTAGTAAAGACTGATTTCTTACGATAATAATTCTAACAATTACTATTTACCCATATTTTTATTCTCTTTTGATGACCGCGCTATTTACTAGTTATACTATAAAACCGAGCTGTACCTGAGCTTTGAAGCAACAATAGTTCCGCTACTGCATTTACCAAAAGAAAGAAGTTGGAGAAAGAGAAAAATGAGAATAATACACTACTAAATCGTAATACATCTGTATTTTACACATGGCCGTTTGCACCCCATGGATCTGTCTGTACGGACATGATGAATCATACGGAACAGGAAGTACAAAGTGGAACCTTTTCAAAGTAACATGTAGTTATATCAGAATGTCAAGATAACTCCCGATTCGAGTGGTACCTCCATACCCTTATTTGTGATAAGGAATTTGAAACCCAGAAACTGCTCACCCTGAATTCAAATCAGCAAGAACTTATATATATGAACCTGAAATTACTGTAACTTTGAGGTAAATAAATCAAATAACTTTTTACAAGAATCAATCTATTCTTTACCACCTATCCATTTGTTTCATTTTCTCACCAACCCAAGACCTAAAATTAAAACAAATTGAAAGTTCTATACTGAATACAAGAAAAGAGACAATTACCTGTAACTTTTACTTTCTGAAAGGAAGCAGAGCACCAATGTTCCCAAATTCCGCATCCCCAACAAAAAGTAAGATCCATGTATGAATTTTTTGCTCCAGCAAATAATAAAATGAGATATTTCTGATGCAACAGTATACATCCTTTCGACTTTAGAAGGAACTGAGGCAATCTTTTATCAACATAAACAAGGGATTGGTGTAAGCGGCTCCTCCTAGTTTCTCAAACATGACCCCGTCCATACGGGCTTGGATTCCATCAGATGATGCCACATCATTTAGCAACTCTTTTAAAGTTCTATCTGCTCCGACTAAAGAGCTCCCTATGCCGCTTAAAACTTCCGGTAAGGATGCGGATGGCCTTGACAGCTCAACAACAGAAACCTGCAGTTTTAACAACTTATTAGGAAGACTAAGAAATTCATCTCCATTACATCAAAGTGATAGAGAAAGAGATGAAAGTACAAACAAAAAAGGAGGAAATTAACTCAGGAGATAGTTTCTACTCTTCAAAAAACATTTTTGCTTTTCCAGTCAAAGTTTCTCGCCTCTGACTACATTTTCAGTTACTAATAGTAGAAAGCAGCTTCCAAGCTTTGTTAGGTATTAGTAACACTAAGCTAGTTGGGCATCAAACATCATCATGTATTTCTTTTTTTTTATTTTATAAGTGAGCATTTTATAAACAAAAGAAGCACAAAGAATGTGCAGTGGTCACATCATGATCCTTACAAGTATTTCAATTCCATATCCAGGAATCTTCCAAAAACTCAGTTCCTACATCATCATGTATTTCTTTTTCTGAATAAAAGACAAAGGGATGAGTACCATACATGGTTTGCATCTGACTAATGAAAACAATAACTATTGTTTAGATTTCCAAAAAATGCTATTCTTAAACCCATTATAATTTGGCAACAATGAAAGGTGGCTCAGAGTGCACAAAAACAAAGCTAAATCTGCTGCTTGACAGCAGCACACATTAAAGTATCTTGCAAGAAAGTTAGAGCAGACCGCGCCTAGGATGTAGTGAGCCTTTGTCAAGCTATTCCCTTTTGCTACATATTTGACTTCTTTTTATCTCAAAGTTGTGGCAACTATTGACGAAAGAAGCAACTGAGATGATCTAGAACCCGGTTTTGGCAGGAAAATTCACCAGCTCTCTATCAGAAGATCAAGAGATTCAGATCCTGAGGTTCCCAAGAGAGTTCCAGAATTTAACTAGAATGACAGTTGACAAAGATCCAAGCATAAACTGAAATAAAGACTTGAGAATCATGCTTCAGAAAGCACAGCACTACAATCTATGTGCTCAAACTTGAAATAGCTGTTTTTAACAGCAAAATAAGATTTGCTTATGACGCACCTGTTTTTCCTGAGGTATATTGGCCTTCTGTTTTGCAATTGCGACAGCACGAGAGAGACCACCAATAGCATCAACTAGACCTCGTGAAAGAGCATCATTTCCAGTCCAGACTCTCCCTTGTGCAACCTCCTCCATTTTATCCACCTAAAATGCAGTGCTTCGTATTTTCAATCAACTGATAAGTAAAGTAATGACTGTTCCATTCTAAGCTGTACTCTTCACCAGTAGCATACCGTCATTGATCTTGAAAGGGCAGCCTTGTCCCGGAATTGGGTATATGCATGCTGTGCAGATTTGGCAAACAGCTCTGCTTCCTCAGGCCTGCAGATGAAGTTCTATCTGATAATATACTAAATCAAAATACAAGACAATAGTTGGATTTCCACTTGTAGGCATTTAAAACAGCAGCTAAGCCCAAAATCCACTAAGTACAGAAGTGGAAGTTCTGATTTTGGTGTTCTGCGTAAGTACAGAAGCTATCCTACTTTTTACGAGCAAACTTCAGCTGGCTTATAGAGGCCCCAAAAATGAAGCAGTAAGAACAGAAGGATGTAATGTGAAATTCACAACTTAAGGTTATGTTCTTATAAATGGGGCTCAAGGTGTAACGGACCACCCAGTGACATGTATAAACCTCAAGGAAGACAAAAACATTTCACCTGAATGGTCGCTGTTCAGCAGCAGTAAGCTCTGCATATCTTCCCCTTGATATTATCTCCTTATTGAAGCCAATTTTATCATATAAATTTCCCAAGTTGAATTTTCCTGCCAAAAACATGTAATTTTAACAAATTGAATAAAAAAGGGCAGCCCGGTGCACTAAGCTCCCGCTATGCGCGGGGTCCGGGGAAGGGCCGGACCATAAGGGTCTATTGTACAAATTGAATCTGATTAAATATTTTGCACGGGGATATATGTGAAATGGGAGTCCTAGCTCATAAAGCCAATTCCACTATGGAAGACCTCGTACAAGTAAATTTTGTGAATATTAAGGACCAAAGAAACTAAATATAAGGGGGCATGCAATGGCAGAACGAAAGACTTCCAGAACAGCATGGATAGCAAAAGAAAACCCAGAGGAACCAAGGAACGGAAAAATTGAAACTATAAAGGATTGGCACTCGTGTGGAAGCAAATACATGGACCGGCATAATTGCCGCTCCCACAAGCCAAAATCTTAAAGGTTTCATCAAGACACACATCAACTCGACCCAATCTCCTCTACTTGCAGGCACACCCACCAACCCACCCACCCACACACACGCACCAAAGAGAGCTGTCATCCCAATTTTACTACTATCAGTCCAAGCTCAAATTGCCGGTGTTCTAAAAGAATTGGGAGCAACGGGTGGGTGAATGACCGAGTTGGGATAAGGGAAGGGGAGGGCCTAGTGAAGAGATAGAACGCAAGGGCTCTAGCCTCTACCTGATGAACTACCATCTCTAACTACATAACCTATCTGTAAGATACAATTTATCCTCCGTCTTAAATTTTGGTTATTCATGTTATTTTGTGGAAAAGATCTTTAATTTCCACATCAGGCTTGTTATATGGACAAAGCACTAACATAGCCTCAACCCCAATGATATTCAATTCTATAGCTGGACTTAACTCCAAATACTTTCTCCAAATCCAAAGCTTGGAAAATTCGGCTATTCCATTCAATATTGAACTGTCTAGTTACACTTCAATATATTCTGAGATGGTAAGTAATGGAACTAAATTTGGTATACATTGTGAAAGACAGGTTATTGGGACAATTAAAGGAATCTTGCCCCCTCATAATCCAGTTCTATGGCCTAATCTGGAGGGCGTAAAAAGAATATCAGTACAATCAACCTTGTAAGAGCACCAAATCTGATACAAGAACATACAGTTCAGGCATGTGCGCTGAGTTTTCGTAGTAGTTGGGACTGATTACTCCAATGGTGGCATTCAAAGAGAGAACATTTTGATTTTGATTTATCCTCTGGTGAAGATGGTATAAGAAAGATCTTGGAATTAGACAAGATACGTTTATGCAAGGAATCATTGACCAATCATGCATTCTAGCAAAGCAGCACAAAGGCTTCAAACAAGTCGTACCACACAAGGAAAAACACCTGGCATTCAAGATCGAGATTTTTTCCCCTCAATATCTTCCTTTAAAAGGTAAAAGAGTGTGGATAGTTCAACTGGGTCAAACATGAGTAGAAACCTTCGTCAATTTGGAGATATAAATAAATCTGGTCAATCAATTACCAATCCATGCTTCTGCACCTAAAGTGTATCCCTCAGCCCACAGACAGGCGAAACGTTTTACTTTTTACTTTTTTTTTTTGATAACGTAAAAGTTTATTAGGTAACCTACAGGCAAACTAAAAGCAGTCGGACCAACCAATGATGAATAATTCAACAAACATAAAATTATAAGGCCAAAGGATTACGGACAAACAAAAGCAATATTGATTGCATAGTAACCACTTGGGTTTTATGATTTTTCTTCTAAAACAACTAGGATTAAGGAGTTTCTGAAGAGCACAGGTCATTCCAACTTAAGTAAAAACACTGTCTAACCATCACAAGGAACATAGTTCACCTGCATGGTGATGCTTTCAAGCGGTTGGGAGCTATTTCTAATTCTTAAAGGTGGATGGTAAATTTTACCTACATTTCAGTTCCTGAATTATGTTTGGATCAAGATATGCAACAGTAACTGCATTTCAAGATATCTCTTAATCAGTTACAAACTTTTGGGAGCTGATAACACCTGCACAGAAATTATCTTGCTAGTGCAAAGTACAAGTTCTAAAACACAATACACACACTTGTGAAGCATAAGGTTCTCCGGAAAATTATTCCAGCTCTGACATTAGCCCCCAAATTTAGTTTACCACTCAATCACAGTTTGTAAGGAGCTAGAATTTATTCTAGTAGCTAGATTTACCTGTCACCACACCTATTGAACCTGTCAGTGTAAGGTTCTCCGCCACAATAGCTTGTGTAGCCATTGCCATATAATATCCTCCACTGGCTGCCACATCAGCCATGGATGCTATAACAGGCTTAGTTTCTGCCAGCAGTCTGATTTCTCTCCACATTCTGTGGAGAAAAGCATCCTAATCAATCAACAGAGAACTTGGTTTGAAAAAAATAAAATAATGTTCGTCAGAGTCTAGTACAGAAGCTTTTATATGTGGAAAATATATTGACTGCTTTGAAGACAGGGAAAGAACAATATCGCATTCTATTTTACAAGTGATTTAGCTGAAGTATCATCGAAGAACTCAAAACAGGAGATTAAATGAAAATAAGAGTTGAGATTTCCATTGTACAAGACAATCAATTAAGCAGTTAGAATTTTATGTTTTACTTTACCTATAAAAAACATGGAAGAATGTAAATGCAACATTATAGAAGTTAAAAGGAAAAAATTCAGACAGCCAAGTGGCTCCTAACATAGTGCATACAAAGGAAAGAGCCACCATATAACAGGACTTACAGATCAGAAGCAAGAGCATCACCTCCAGGACTATCAATTCGAAGGACGACAGCTTTATACCTTTTCGACTCTGCATAGCATAGCCACACATGAAATACAAAAGAAAGAAGAAAAATTGACAACCAGAAGAAAGAAGCCAAAATAAGCACGCAATCACCTAAACCTATCAAGCTTTTTCCTCCATTCATCTTAAATCAGCACATATGAAGCATCCAAATCTGCTGAAATTTAGAGAGTTTACAACACATGCAACAACAACACCAACAATATACCCAATATAATCCCACAAGTGGGGTCTGGGGAGGGTAGTATGTACACAACCTTACCTCTGTGCAGGCAGAGAGGCTGTTTCCGATAGACCCTCGGCTCAAAGCAAGCATGCATACAGTTTACAACACATGCATGAGCCTTAAAGGACATCTTCAATGACTTCCTACTGGTTAACTGAAAATTTTACATACCGTTCTTCTAAAATAACTTTCATAGCTGATAGCAACTTCATGCATTACATGAAAAAATAAGCCTGCAACTAACAATAACCAAGCTGGCCTTACCATCTTTAATGTTCGCTATTAAAGTCTGAAAAAGAAGAAACATTGAATATGAAGTGTAGCACTTTGATTATTCAAGTACACCACCAGCAACATAACACTAACACAGTCCTAGCAAGAATTTTTCTCCTTCATACTTAGCAAACGCTTTTCAAAAATACAAGTCTCTCCAGAATCTAAGTTGGAAAGAGAGGAAAGAGCACTAAGCAACTTGGAAAAGGAAAAAGAAAGGTAGCCAGAACTGTACAGAGTGGATAATGCCTTGTTTCTGCAAAGTGTCTTTTTGAGACTAAAAACTTGGTATTCATGATTTATGGCTAATCAAGATTCACAGTGTAACGACCAACTGCTTTCACATATCTTGACCACTTAATGAATCATTCACGAATTGTGCACATATAAGGACAATTCATACCTCGTACACTACGAATTTTCTCAATTAACTGCTCTGCTACAATTCCTGAACTGGATGAACTAAATCGACCACGTGTGCGACTAATGCTCCCAGAGGCTCGAATCACAGCTATCTGTTCTTTATAACCTGTCAGACCGAGAGTCCATCTCCTAACTCTTGAATACTTCCTGTGTCAGAATATAATAACCACAAAATGATTTTACATACAAAAGGAAAACAGTGCATAACAGATGAAACAAAGAAATTGGAGAGAGGATACTAAAATACAAGACAATTGATGGTTGACGAAATCCCAAGTCGAACTGAAACAAGTTATGACACATTCCCTGTTTCGCATTAGCCACCCGGGATATTTTGCAGAATTACACAAAATAATTTTTTTTTTTCCTTAGTTTTGATACTCTCTGAAAATTCAAGGGCCATAGATTAGTCCAAAAACAACAGTAAAGTGCAAGGCCAAATTCCAAAATATTGCATCTTCACTTCAATTAATAAAGATCATCAGTTATCATCTCATGAAAAGAAGCGTACAAAATATTGGTGCAAAAAAGCAATCCTGAGAAAAACATATCCAGGTGACTTGAAATTCAGAAAGAAAAAACCTGTAATCAACTGCAGGGAGATTTTTGTCCTTCGGAATTTCCAAACGCTCTTTCAACATTGACATTACCTGAGTGTTGAACAATCAGTGATCCCTTCATTAACCATGGGAAAAAAGTGATTTTTAAGTTCTTATGCACATGTCAAGTTCATGAAGCAATTCAAACATTTTAATGCAGAGTGACTAAATTCAGAAGGCCAGATGCATAAATGACGCAGCCTGTATCAGCTTAACAGCTTAGTACAATAAAAGAGATTACAGTGTGTGCCAGTCTTGTTTTCCAGGCAACAATGCTAGTATACAACTTAGTTTGCTCTCCTTATAATCACATAGACCTGCAATACGTATGTCATCTGATGAATACGGACTGTTTACTTATTATAATAATTTTTTAACTAGAAGGCAACGAAACTGATGTACAACTTAGTTGCTCTCCTTATAATCACATATAGACCTGCTATACGTATGTCGTCTGATGTATACTGACTGTTTACTTATTAAATGATTTTTTAACTAGAAGTCAATGAAACTGATTTCCAAGCTTTCATCACTGGCATAAGCTAACTGGTAAAGTTGCTGCCATGTGACCAGGAGGTCACAGGTTCGAGCCGTGGAATCAGCCTCTACCAGAAATGCAAGGTAAGACTGCGTATAATAGACCCTTGTGGCCCGGCTCTTCCCCGGACCCCGCGCATAGCAGGAGCTTAGTGTACCGGGCTGTCCCCTTTTTTTTCTTTTCATAAGTTAAAAATAATATAAGAAAAGGGTGAAAACATTGGATACTGAGGTCTGCTCATCATAAGACTGTAAAAGAGTACAGAGATTACGATAACCTGTGCAGCTATCACATTTTGTATATAAAGTTCAGTCCTCATAAAAGTTTGGTATATCCTAAGCTTTCATTTCCAGTCCCAGATTAGAAGACCTGCTTTTGCGAGGTCCCTTCGGATACAATCGATAAAGTTGGAATCATACAGAGGCCTAGTTTGGCAAGCAAAGAGAGCAGACACAATGTTGAAAAAGTTTAATAGATTACTCCCTCCGTTACAAAAAGAGTGAAGGGTTCAGAGTATGAGAGTCAAATTGTGAAATCTCAATTGGGACATTGAGTTCTTAATCTTTTTAAGATAAAATTTGCAACAAATGTAAACTATATAAAGAAATACTATAATTACGACTTTTTTTATAAATAAAAACATTTGAAAAATATATGAAACTTTTGTGGTCAAAGAAAAAGATGTTTGATCACATAAAAAATAATAGTGTCATATAAACTGGAATAGAGGGAGTATTATTTAATATGAGAATATCTCAACATTCCATGAACAAAACATTTATATCATATATATAAAAGCTGAATTCTTGATTTAACTTCTAATGCAGAAAGAGGTAAATCATCCTAGAATCACCTACACCAGAATGGTCAATTAAATGGCACATACTAGTAGTTGACTATATTTTTTTCCCTTCATGATATCTTAAGAATCGACTTTCCGTGGAAAAGAAGTAAATCCATTACCATTCCCAATTTATTTGAAAAGAACCCCCCCACCACCACCACCACTACCCCACCACCCTCCCCCACCACTCAGCCATTAAATCAGTTGAACTTACAAATAATCACAGAACTGTTTCTCTCAAGTAATGCCTCAAGACACCTAGCAACTTACTGTACCTCATCATCGTACTTTATATCTGTTATCCAGCTCTCTTCCTTTAGCCTTTCAACTTGGTAAACTCCGTCATTGACGAAATGTTCAATGTCTTCTTTTTTCTTCCCTAAGTAAGAAAATCAGATCATGAAAATCCCCACTGGAAAAGCTTTATATCTCCATTTATGAACTTCAAATCTGAAGTCACCTTTAGTGAGAGCAACTTTTTCGAGCCAATTTCCATAGATATTATCAAGTAATGCAGTTAGCATCTCTCGATTTTCATCAGATATACTTTTACGCATTAGTTGATCTCCAGCACTCTTATATCTACCAATTCTTTGCACTTGTGGCTCAATTCCAACTTTCTCAAAGACACCTGCAGAGCAACATATTTGCTGCAGTTAAGGGGTGATCATAAGCAATTTAAGATCACATTTGCACTTTTGTTAAACAATTGAGTCTGCACTCACCCACTCACTGAAACTCCAATAACACTGGGTAGCAAATTCCAGTAACTCTGGAATTAAATAGGTTTTTACTTTTTGCACTTTTGCATAAATTGGAATATAAAAAAAGTATTATTGCAATGATGACTAACTCAATATTCCAAAAATGAAGCTCAGCCAGCATTCCATACATCCAAGATTCAGTAAGAATTTAGCACTTCCGAGATAATTAAGGGAAACTTGTCTCGCCAAGATTCTATTTGTATCAGCTGGGAGCTAAAGAACTAACCTCCCAAAAATGATGCTTGAACTGATAGACCATACAAGGCAAAGTAAGCACTTGGAGGGGCATAAAGCTCTTGACAAGCACAGCCGATGTAATACTCCTTTTCACCACAAGCAGGTGCATAGCCAACTACAAATTTACCTGAAAAATAACAAAGATTAATGCTCTTCTTTACTTTCTTTTTCCTAATTGCAGAAAAAGTATCTCATATTGAACTCTTTCAACATGGGAAGCTTAACTAATCCAAGTAACTTTTCAGTGTATGCAACATTATACTCATTTTAAATTTAGACTTGTTGCGCAATCAGTTACCTCAGATGCTACTATGAAGGAAAATACTTCTACATAATGATCAAAAATAAAGAGATGTACATATAATGCTAAGACTTGATAAGGTAGTAATATTGTTATTCTTTTAGCATTTTTTTTACTGGAAAGGTAAGAAAGATTATTTTTCTAGCACTGCTACTTAATCAGTCAAGCATTGATAATATTTTCTCTTCAAAAGTGTCTTGAAAGTTTAGATTTCTTATAAGATAGTTTCTAGTCTAATATTCATCTCACCTGAGACATGGCATTACTCCAATCTCATAACATAGGAAGCACTGAAATATGCACGTACTTCAAGATGCCGGTCATACTTGAAAACTTCATCACATATGAGACATACAGAATGAGCACAAGAATTTTCCATTCATTTGCATTGAGGAATTGGGACTAGTAGGCACACGGATAAGATGGGGAAAGCACCGACCACTTCTTGTAGTAAATCATAGCGAACGTGGAAAACGTTGTGACTTTATTGTTCTTCAAAGCAATAAACAAAGACAGAAAGGCGTACTTGCCTTAGAGTCTAGTATGTTGGACTTTACATAATTCTGATAATGTCCAGATAAAACAACTCCCAGGGACCTTGAAATTTCCATCACCTCTCAAATTAGTTCACAACAACTTTTGACATTGATCTCCAATAGTCACTTATCTTATTTTGTGGTCTTGGTCCAAGAGGACAAAGAATATTTCCTCCCTTCCAGTCCCTCAACCTAAAAGTTCCTATAGTACTAAAGGCTTATATATACGAATACCTTCATCTATTCATTATGTCCTAGATTTTTTTTTGTTCCTACTTGGATTAAAATATTTCTCTTCCTTGGTTCAAATTCAACCCTTACAAGCTTACAGCGACAGATATAACTAAATGTCATATTTTTCCTCGTTCCCAAGTAAGTTATATAATCAAGTGACAAGCACATGAACATTGTACAGCTTTCACCATTCCATAAAAGTATAAAGACGAAGCCTTGCCTGATTTCCTGAAGTCCAGTATATGCCTCCGAATTTCTTCAACTTTGCCCCAGCCACAACTCAAAGGTTCAATGTGGAGAAAAACACCAGAGATTCGAGGATCATACGCGGCCTTTATGAAGTTCTCACAAATTTGAGGTAGAGATAATCCTGAAGAGAAACGGCTCTGTAACTGATCAGATATCTGACATGACAAACAGTACAAGAGTTTCAACTACTTCAACTAAACAGAAAAGAAATAACTAAATAAGCATTAGCAGAATAAAAGTATTCTATACCAAATCAATAAATGTGTGACTTCCCCAACCTTCGTCTCTCTACTTAGCTACATTTAGAAGTTGATTCACTTCCCATAAACTCTATATCCAATTGAACTCCAGAACTAATCAGGAAAATACTTTTCTTCGAGAAAAAATGTTACTTATGATTATTATGACCAAACCGTGTGGACATTGTCAAATGTCAATACGATTAATTCAAATTTCGAAGTTAACCTGGCCACGCAATTTCATAGTGAGAACACTGCCTTTGCGGACGCGCTCCCAAGGAAATGCAAAGAGCATTCTGAACTTCACTACTAACCTCTTCCAAGCACCGTACTCCTTAAATTCAAATTCTCCGCTCGGATATTGATCTTCCTTGGTAGAATTACTTTTCGCGCTATCATCATTGCCGTTGATTTCAGTACCAGGCTCGTCCTTAATATCATCTTTGGAAGACGACGATACGTCGTCGTTTTTTGTGTCGAAGGCTGAAACGGAGAAATTCCGATGAATTCGGCAACGATTGTCGACAGAGGGAAGGTTGAGGAGACGAGTACTGAAGTGAAGAGATATGAGAGAACGAGTGGGAGAAGTGTGAATTGGAGAAGAAGAAGATTTGGAGAGAGTGGAAGTGACTGTGCGGAAGTGAATGGAGGTGAGACGAGGTGTGGATAAAAGCTTCGCCATTCTCTCTCTCTCTCTAGTTTCCCACGCTTTCGGGCTGTAAGTGGAGAACTCCTCAAAAAGGATGCCCGAGTCTTGGAACACGGTTCGCTAAATGCCACGTCGTCGTGTACATTACTACACAAGTACACATCGCCTTTTTCCCTTTATTATTTCTTTCCTAATTCCTAATATGCTCCAATAGAGAAATTATGAATTATATCATTACGTATTAACTTGATTAATTTAGATTTTCATCGTTTATAATAAAGTATGTAAGGGTAAAATTGGAGGGCAATGTCTACCCGGTTCCCCGACGAGAGAATGAAGGAGGAGCACGGATCCGCGAGATTGTAATCGAGGTCAAAGATCCTTCGTATCGAGATCCAGGAAGAGTGAATGGTATATCCGACATCGGACATGGTAAAACGACGCGCCCCGGGCCGAATATAAGTTCTAGACCTCGGGAGATACGGTGAACGGTTATGCATGACGGATAGAGGGCCGTAATACTAGTCCTCAACCGGATATCACGGAGGAATCTCGCTCGATGTCGATTATGGATTAACAATTATCGGAAAAAGAAGATTTTTATCTTTTTTAGACTTATACTAGGACTGAAACTCTCATATTATATAAATAGAAAGTTTTCTTTAGTATAACACATTGTAACACGCAATTCAAAGAAAAAATTATTTTTGTCTTCTAGCTATTGTTAAAGGCACTAGTGTTAGAACTCACGCGATGCGCGAAAAATTTGACAGAATATTAATCTTATAAAATTATGATCTAATGTATTATATTATTTTAATAAATATTAGTTATTATTTTATTATTTAATGTAGTGTACAGACATATAATAAAATCTATAAAATCAAAGGATACACGTCATATAATAATCAAATAAATTATTTATTCCCTGTTTATTATTTATTAAGTTAGTATTTTTCCTTTATGACTATTTGTTTATTATGATTTTAGTTATGTGTATATGTACGACTTTTCTCATAATAATTCTAATTATAAATCTTATATTTTTATAATTTTTTTCATATATATATCCATTACTTATATATATATATATATATATATCCCATTACTTAATGTTATTAAATTGACATATGAATTTTTAATAAATTACCAATTTAGTATAATAACTACTCCCAAATTTGAATTGAAAGTTTTTTATTTCTTTACTTTTATTTTTTATTTTAAAATAATTTTAAAACTCCAACTTAAAACTAATCCCCAATTTGAATTTATAAGTTTTTTTTTTTTAATTTCGTGTTTTATTTTAAAATAATTTTAAAACTCCAGCTTTATTGGAACTTTATTCTATAAATCTACACTTGTTGTCTTATGGTTATGCCATTTGGCATCGTAGAATTATTTACTTCTCTTTATATATATATATATATATATATATATATATCTATCTATACTATATTAAAAGCACGAATGCCCTTAGCGAAATGTCGTTCGTCTTTTTTACCCTTTTAAAATAGAGTTCACACTAGACAAAATAATTATTTAATTATTTTCCTAATATTTAGTACTTTAGGTCAACTAAAATTTTACTCATTAAAGTTTTCCTTATTTGTAAGACTACTTAAAATTGTTTTTAATATTTAGAACATTTATCGATTTTAATTCTTTTTCGCACCATGCATTGTTCGGAAACTCGTGGAGCTATTTTTAAGCCAGTCATTTCACGAAGTAACCATCTCTATAACTTTTCCATACTCAACAGCCTCACAGATATGTTGCTCAACATGCTTTAAGTATCAGTTTTCAGCAAATAACATGGTCATGGACATAACCTCTCTTTTTCTTATCATTTTTTTTTTTACTTTTTATATTTATTGTTGGCCTAATTTGTATCCTAATAAAGGTAAACTTTCAGCAACTTCAAACGACATGGAATTCCAATCTTGCTCGAAAATCGAAAAAGATAATTTTATGGAAAATCTAAGTGGGCATTTGGACATAAGAATTGTAAAATTCCGTGAAAAAAAATTTCAAGTGAAAATGGTGTTTGAAAATTAGAGTTTTGTTTGGACATGAATATAATTTTGGGTTGTTTTTTAAATTTTGTGAGTGATCTGAGTGAAAATTTTGAAAAATAATTTTTTGTAGTTTTTCAAATTTTTAAAAAATTCCAAAATGCATCTTCAAGTGAAAATGGAAAATTTTATGATCAAACGCTGATTTCGAAAAAAAGTAAAATTCTTTTGAAAAAAAGTGAAATTTTTTTTATGTCCAAACGGGCTCTAAATGTCATTAGTCTTATTTTACTTTTTTAAAATAGAGTTCACACTAGACAAAATAATTATTTAATTATTTTCCTAATATTTCGTACTTTGAAGTCAAACTAAAACTTTACTTATTAAAATTTTCCTTATTTGAGGGACTACATAAAAAATCCTAATATTTATGACATCAAAATCAATTAAGTTTACCTTATATTCAAACAACTCGATTTATTCTGCGTACATAAAAACAACGAACGCGTTTGAGAAAATATTTCAAAGATCACTTTTTCTCCAATAAAATATTTAAACTATCATATACACATCAATTTATATAGTTATTTACTTGAAAATATATTTATACCATTAAGTGTAATTCATGTTTTTGACTACTTATAACTTTAATCCATTCTAACCATTTAAAAATCATAAGTACTATACAAAACTTAAAACCCAAGTTTTGAAATAATGCGGGACAACTATCTGAAAAGATAATAAAGAATATTAAATATACAACGTATTGTAGTTGAAAAATAAGGTAAAATACTCTTAACTTAATCATTGGAAAAACTATATTTTAATTATTTATTTAATATTTAAAACTTTCAAATCAGTTAAAAATTTAGTTATTAAATAACTCTTCATTTAAATTATGTAGGAAATCCTAATATTTAGAATTTTAAATCAATTAAGATTTTATCTTAAATAAAGTATTTACTTATTTGAAGTATGTACTATAACTATAATACCTTCCATTTTAATATCTTTTTAATATTTAGAACTTTGAAATCAACAAAAAAATTATTTATCAAACTTTTGTATAATATTTGAAACTACACTCAATAATTATGGTGAAAAATGATGCACATATATTTTGTGGCTATAAATCATTGCATAAAGGTAATTATTTCTAAATATAGAAAGGGGTCATTCGTTTTGGCATGGACTCAAAAGGAATAGGTTCACATAAATTAAAACGGAGGGAGTACATTTTATTTTTATTTTTATTATAGCTCAAAGATATTGTTTAATATTATTTATGTGATTTTTAAAAAATTATTTATTTATTGACATTGGGTACACGCGCAAAGCGCGTACCCTAAGACTAGTATATATATATATATTAAAAGTACAAAGATTCGTTCGCATTTTTTACCCTTTAAAAATATATTTCATGCTAGACAAAATAGTCTTTTAATTATTGTCTCCTAATATTTAGGAGTTAGTAATCAACTAAAATTATAGCTATTAAATTTTTCCTTATTTGAATAATGTAGGAAATCCTCAAAGTTAAATACCTCTTTAAGTTTAGGTATAAAATACCAATTTTAACTTGAAACTGAATAACGATATTGTTATTGAGAATAATTGCAACGTTTAGCACCAACTAAGTATCTAGGGTTCTATTTATAATAGCATTAATTAATGCACCAAACTAACCGGCTAGAGTCCTATTGATAATAGCAACATCCCTTGTTCATAAAAATGAATATAGAACTAATAGTTTTAAAGAGATATAACTCTATGAATAAAAATTAGTGCAAGATTTTAAGTAAGATTAAATCTCTTGCCATTTTATATGTGAAAATAGTAAAATAAATCTAAAATTATAATTGTCAGAAGCCATTTATGAATATGTTTTATGTAAGTAAAAAATCAATACAGTAAAAACTAGAAAATCTTAATAAATATTATTAGAAAAATAAACAAGCAAAGTATTTATGTAAAAAAATTCTCAAAAAATACTTTTTCACAATATAGACAATTAAATATATATTTTTGAATCAAGTCTGAGTTATCTTTAAAAAGTTCCAATTTTGTAATGACCCGACTGGCCATTTTGAAGATCTGTACTTCTCTCGATGTTTTGAGGGCTCGAGTATCTCCGCATGATGTATTATGACTTGCGCAAACCGTCGGTGTTGGTTTTCAAGTTATCCGGAATCGATTTAGAAGAATGAACTTCAAAATTTAAGCTCTAAGTCGGAAGAGTTGACCAAGTTTGATTTTTTAGCATTTGACCTCGGAATGGAGTTCCGTCAGTTACGTTAGCTCTGTTGGGTGATTTTGGACTTAGGAGCGCATCCGGATTGTAATTTGAAGGTCCGTAGTCGAATTAGTCTTGAATTGGCGAAAGTTGAATTTTTTGAGAAGTTTGACCGAGAGTGGACTTTTTGATATCGGGGTCGAATTCCGATTTCGGAAGTTAGAATAGGTCCGTAATGACAAATGTGACTTGTGTGCAAAATCTGAGGTCAACCGGAGGTGATTTGAGGGGTTTCAACATCGGTTGTAGAAGTTGAAGTTTCAAAGTTCATTAATTTTGACTTGAGGTGTGATTCATCGTTTCGAGGTTGTTATGCATGATTTGAGGCTTCGAGTAGGTTCGTTTCGTCAAATGGAAATTGTTTGCAAAATTTGGCGCCATTCAGAGTTGATTTGATATGGTTCGGACGCTCGGTTGCGATTCTAGAAGTTCTTGAAGTTTAGTTGATCTCCATGTGTTTTGGCGTCCGATTCGTTGTTTTAGAAGTTATTTTGATGATTTGAGCGCGCGAGCAAGTTCGTGTTGTGTTTCTAGACCTGGGTGCATGATTGGTTTGGAGCCTCGAAGGATCGGGTGAGTTTCGGATTAGTTTCGGATTGATTCTTCATAAATTTTGATTGCTGGTACTGGTATCATCGCATTTGTGATGTATTGGTCGCAAATGCAACAGCCGCAATTGCGAAGCAGCCATCGCATTTGCGAAGTCTGGGTTGCTGGGGAGAGTTCGCATTTGCGAAGAACTCTGCCGCATTTGCGAAATTTCTGCCTTCGCATTTGCGAAGTATAGGGTCGCAATTGCGACCTAAGCAGGAGGCCCTCCAGTTCGCATTTATGACACATTGTTCGCATTTGCGAGGGTCGCATTTGCTAACCCCCTGTCGCAAATGCGACATCTGCAACCTGTTAAGTGCTGAGAATTCTGAGACTTAGCTTCATTTGGGTATATTTTGAACCCTAGGTCCAAGAAGAGGCGATTTTGTGAAGGGATTTTCATACCAAATCATTGGGTAAGTACCTTTAATCATTTCCCAACTACATTTCATGATAATATATATGAATTAACATCAAATTCATGAGAATCTAAAGGAAAATTTGGGAAAAATTGTAAAATCTTTCAAAAATGCAAAATGATGATTTGAAGGACAAATTGGTATCGAAACTTGATAGTTTTAGTATGGTTGAATTCGTACCGAAATGGGTATTTGGGTTTTGTAAATTTTATCGAGTTCCGAGGTGCAGGCTCGGGGAGTTGACTTTTATTGACTTTTTAGAATTTGAATAAAAATCACACCTTTATTAATTGAAGTAGTTTTCCCTTGCATTGTGTGATGTGTTTAAGTCGTCTTTGACTAGATTGAGCCGAGCGGAGGTGAATTGGTAGAATTAGCCGAATTGAGGTAAGTATTTTGCCTAACTTTGTTGAGAGAATTTTTCCTACTATTTGACATTGTTTGCTACATGCGGGGGTGATACATATATGAGGTGACGAGCATATATGCATGTGCCAGGGTAACCATGCTCGGGGGTAAAATATGTTATAAACTGTGCCTTGTAGAATCACGTGATCTTCTTGCTTCATGCCTTACTTGGCTCCTAGATACTAAGAACATAGTATTAAATGTTAGAAACTAAGACTTAGCTTATTATAACTTGATCAAATTTGATGAAAATTCTGAGAATACATTGGTGTATTTAATTCGGTCATCAATATGTATAATCGTAAATACATTGCTACGGCCGATATTCTTGAGATACTAGATTTTATACTTGTGTTGTAGATCATATGTGAAATTTGTTGGAATACTTGAATAAAAAGGTTCTTGTGGGTTTATTGAACTATTGTTGGCTTGGAAAGTTGTGATTGAGATTCATTTGAAATATTCATTTAAACACTCCCCTTGATATTATTTATGCTTCCCGTCTTGTTTGTCATTGATATACATATGCTTGGTAAGGAGGAGTGTAAAGCACAAAAGGTGATATCGTGCCTTTGTTTATGCATTATCATGTGAGGGAGAGTGTAAAGCACGAAGGGTGATGTCGTGCCATATTATTGAGAGTAAAAGCATGAAGGGTGATGCCGTGCCATATTATTGAGAGTAAAAGCACGAAGGGCGATGCCGTGCCATAACATTATGAGTAAAAGCACGAAGGGTGATGCCGTGCCATGTTATGTGAGTAAAAGTACGAAGGGTGATGTCGTGCCATTGTATTGATATTATTACGCTTTCATGTTATGGTGAGTTCATGGAACGAAGGGTGTTTCCGTGCAAGTGAGGACGAGAGACATGCATTATGTTGTGATATCTCTTTCTTGCAGATATTTTTATGTCTTTACCCGGAGTTGTTGTTATCGTGTTCATGGTTCTTATGTGATATATTATTACTGTTCTGTCTTATCCTCTATCACCTTTGTTGTCGTGTTATCATGCCTTCTATTTACTTAAGCTTGCTAATATCATGCTTACTTCCTGCTGTTATGATTGCATCCATGTCATCTGTTTTGTTGCACTTAAGTGTAGGTCTTCATCCATACTAGTCGTTCATATCCCTAATTGCTAATTTATAAATATCATATGTTCGCTTCCTTATTTGCCATATCTATTTTCTTGCCTTCACCTTTCTAGTTAGTCGAAGTTACATCACTTTTTCCTAATCGTTATTATTACCTCTATGTTTTCTGTTCAGTCTGTTACTGACGTTCTCATGTACATTCTCGTTCTCCATAGCTAATTGCATATTTCCTACACTATTATTTCTATTATCGGCATTTCTGTCATTTGGTTGGTACTGTTTTATGCATAATTGGTGAGGATGAGATAAATGCACGAAGGGTGTTGCCGTGCTGTTGGATTTGATGTCTTGAATATATTTCTCACATTATGAAAGTTTTGAGGTGACTGTTGTGATTTATTGGCTTTCGCTCTAAGAAAAAGATTGGGTGAGATATTGATACCTGTTGAATTGTGTTTTCTTCTAGTACTCCGTTATTGCTTTGTATATTCGTTTCATGTTCTCTATTATGTTGTATTGTAGTATAGTTCTATTGTTAGTTTATATTACAGGTTTTATTAGTGAGCATCTTTTAACTAAAGCCTCGTCACTACTTCGACGAGGATAGACAAGATACTTACTCAGTACATGGGGTCGGTTGTACTGATACTATACTTCTGCACATTGTGTGCAGATGTTGGCTGTTGTTGTTGTTGTGCTCGACGATGCCGGAATTGAAGATGTACCTGCGTTTCTGTTGTAGCTGCCTCTTGTTCATGGTAGCCTTAGATTTATAAAAACTCTGTTTGTGTACTTTTCAAACAGAAGATGTATTTACTTCATATTAGCTTTGTAAATTCTATTCTTAGAAGCTCATGATCCGTACTACCAGTCCTTGGGGATGTATAAGATTCAGATAATTCCTTTATATAATTGTTTTATTAAGTTAATTGAAAATGGATAATCGTTAATTGACTTACCTAGCGGGTTGGGTTAGGTGCCATCACGACTAGTAGATTTTGGGTCGTGACAGGTGGTATCAGAGCACTAGGTTCGTAGGTTCTATAAGTCATGAGCAAGTGTCTAGTAGAGTCCTGCGGATCAGTTTGATGACGTCCACACCTATCTTCGGGAGGCTACAGGGCATTTAGGAAAAATTTCCCTTTCTTATTTCCTTATCGTGCGGCCTTGTTTCAGCTTGAAATCTATGACTTTGACTCTTCCCAATCGCTCATATGTGATGTTTTGCACTCAGTATTCGCTATGCGCCGATGATCGATGATGGTGTATATAGATTACAACGGGCTTTGGATGCTTGATTATCATCGTGATGTGTTGTCTAGTTTCAGAAGCAGATGCAGTGTTAAATCTTCTAGTCGTTCATTTGAGGTATGAGGCAACTTCATATGTCTGGTTGGTAAGCACAGATTTGGGAAGATTAACTGGTGGCTAGGCTATTGTGATTAAGGTGGGTTCATGGCAAGGTGTCAATTTAAGTATAACCGGTGGGCCATCTCCTGCGTGATGAGTTTGGATCGTGTGTCTCGTATAAGGTTTCCATTCGGTGGAGTGCATATGTTATCATTTCAAAGCATTTGGGAAAGTTGTTTGACTATTGCAATGATAGGTAAGCGCTTGGCAGAGTCTTCGAGGTGTTCTATGATCAGCATTGCATGAGTTTTGAAGTATTCAGCTAAATAGTCATGCGAAATCGGGGCATGCTGTGAAGATATGGTACTTTGGATTACTGATGAGGTGATCTATGGATTCGAACTAAGTGGTGGAGTCTGCTAATGGAGATCGGATTGTAGGATCATGGGCCGTATCAGTTTTCGGACCGAGAGATTGCTTGGTTATTTCCTTGAATAGGCATATGCTGGTGAAGCATGGGTTGCTCGACGCGTATTAGCTATGTATTTAAGATCAAAGTAAGATGAGTGGTCATCGAGAAGGTTCTAGCGAGTTCCAGGTCTTATGTAGCCTTTAAGGACTTTTGAATTTGTCTACGGGCAGACTTGAAATCGGTAGCGAATGGTAATCGTATCTAAGGTATTTCCTTGTCAAGAAAGGTCTACATGTCAATGTTGGAGTGATGTAAGAAATGGCTTCGGGTTCCCAGGAAGTTCCCTCAAGGCAGTCATATCGGATTGAGTTACTTTCGGGTTGGCAGCCTGCGTGACCCGGTTGAGTTAGAGGTGATTGGTTCTGATTACTCGATTATGTGATACTGAGTTCTGAAGAATTTATCATGGTTATGACCACGGCAGGTGTTGGTGTTTACCACAGGTATAGAAGCTATATTGTGTATGGTGGTGTTCTCCTGGATTGAGTTAAATGAAAGATTCTCGGTTGATGAGGTATTCAGTTTGCTTATGGTTCAAAGTTGACTATGAGATTTTCATAGTGTTGCGAGTTAGCATGTTAGAGGCGATGCACCGTGTGAGGTTGAAAAATTGCACGTGCAAGGTTGCAGATAGTTTCGAAAGGGAGTATATGAGTTCTTGATGACACAAACGATTTCGGGTGTTTAAGGTTTTGCTGGCACCATGTGTTTCCACTCGGGGAGAGTTCGCATGTTGGTAGGTACGATGTGTTTTGACTTATGGGTGTTTTTTCGTGGGATGATGGAGTATGAGTCACGTATCAGCCATTTGAGTAGCGGTGTTGAGAATGGGTATGAAGATTCTGGTATTCGTGAGGCTCAGAGATTGAATGTTCTTGTCGGTAGACTATTCCTTGATTGCGAATTGTGAAGAAATGTAGAGGATTGTATAATTGATAATAGGTGTTATAGAAAGGTTGCTATAGACTTTTGGAAGGTTAATTACATGTTGGGGATGATCGAAAATTTGTTTGGGAGTTGCTTTTGAGCCTAATGAGAATATGTATTCTGTATCGAATCGGATTTGTTTGTTCTTGCGCAGTTGTTATCACATATATATCATCGGGCAGAATGGATGTTATTCGCGCCTTGGTTTATGTTATATGTTTCTCTCTTATACTACGACGGGTTGTGAGGGTTATATGATTCTTCGCGGGCATATTGTGATTTAGTTTAGGCCTCATGGCATTATGGGCGAGATGGCCTTTGTGATGTTGATTTGTTTATTGCCCCATAGTTGTGCTTGTCTTTCTCATAATTGTTTGTTCCTAATGATTTTCCCATAGTTATATATTTTTTTTTGCACTCGGTTGTACTTGATATTGACGCACATGTGATCAGTGAGCCCGAGTATTATGGCTCGACGAGTACCCTATGAGGATTGATATATTGGGATCGGGTTACACGCCGTAATGGTACAGTGATGAAATGTTACTCCTTATTCCTATTTCATGTATTTTTGCTTTCACCTCGTTGAAAATAGTTCATAAATTTCCCTGCCTGCTTAACTTGCTTAGTAGTCTTCTTATTTAGTTTTCTTACGGTTATCTGTCATGTCTGAATTATTACGTGTTAGTATACGGAACCGGATTGTGTAGGGCTCCATATGATTATTGTTGATACTTGTCGGTGTGGCTGCTCGTATTGGCTGAGATGAGGTTTCTAGACCTGAGATTTGTGCTATTGTATTGGGATGAGGAAGGTTTGGAAGAATAACACTATATTTTGTTGAGGATGTGGACAACGGCCTGGTCGGGTAACTGAGTTTCTTGGCGTATTGATCAGATGAGTGGTTAAGCAGTTACGCATGTTTCTTTCATCATCGGTAGGGTATGAAGGTTTTGAACGAGGTTCTAATCGATAGGAGGTTGCTACCAGCACTAGATTTGTTTTGGGCAGTAATGGTGGTCAGCAGTTCCTACTGTGAGTGTCGAAGTGATGGGGTATATCATGTGATTACATCTTGGGTTATGGTTATGACTTGATAAAGCTTGTTCAGACTTATACAATATATAGATATGGGATTCAGGTCTTGTAATGAATTCAGGATAGTAAAGATTGGGTTCTAAGGTTTCAAGACCAAGGTTGAAATAAGGATCTCTAATGGTGTGGTGTTGGCGGGCTTATGTGGAGCAGGGTGACGTGGGATCACCCCCGGGTTTATGCATAGTAAGGTTACACCGTGCTTTGATAGCTTCGAAATGACTCCTGGCACGTTCGAGGACGAACGTGTGTTTAAGTGGTGGAGGATGTAACGACCCAACTGGCCATTTTGAAGATATGCACTTCTCTTGATGTTTTGAGGGCTCGAGTATCTCCGCATGATGTATTATGACTTGCGCAAACCGTCGGTGTTGGTTTTCAAGTTATCCGGAATCGATTTAGAAGAATGAACTTTAAAATTTAAGCTCTAAGTTGGAAGTGCTGACCAAGTTTGACTTTTTAGCATTTGACCTCGGAATGGAGTTTCGTCAGTTTCGTTGGGTGATTTTGGACTTAAGAGCGCGTCCGGATTGTAATTTGAAGGTCCGTAGTCGAATTAGTCTTAAATTGGAGAAAGTTGGACTTTTTGGGAAGTTTGACCGGGAGTGGACTTTTTGATATCGGGGTCAAATTCCGATTCTGAAAGTTAGAATAGGTCCGTAATGACAAATGTGACTTGTGTACAAAATTTGAGGTCAACCGGAGGTGATTTGAGGGTTTTCAATATCGGTTGTAGAAGTTGAAGTTTTAAAGTTCATTGATTTTGACTTGAGGTGTGATTCATCGTTTCGAGGTTGTTATGCGTGATTTGAAGCTTCGAGTAGGTTCGTTTCGTCAAATGGAAATTGTTTGCAAAATTTGGTGCCATTCGGAGTTGATTTGATATGGTTTGAAAGCTCGGTTGCGATTCTAGAAGTTCTTGAAGTTTAGTTGATCTCCATGCGTTTTGGCATCTGATTCGTTGATTTAGAAGTTATTTTGATGATTTGAGCGCGCGAGCAAGTTCGTGTTGTATTTCTAGACCTAGGTGCATGATTGGTTTGGAAGCCCGAGGGCTCGGGTGAGTTTTGGATTAGTTTCAGATTGATTCTTCATAAATTTTGATTGCTAGTACTGGTATCATCGCATTTGCGATGTATTGGTCGCAAATGCAACAGCCGCAATTGTGAAGCAACCATCGCATTTGCGAAGTCTGGGTTGCTGGGGAGAGTTCGCATTTGCGAAGAACTCTGTCGCATTTGCGAAATTTCTGCCTTCACATTTGCGAAGTGTAGGAGGCCCTCCAGTTTGCATTTACGACACATTGTTCGCGTTTGCGAGGGTCGCATTTGCGAACCCCCTGACGCAAATGCGACATATGCAACCTGTTAAGTGCTGAGAATTCCGAGACTTAGCTTCATTTGGGTATATTTTGAACCTTAGGTCCGAGAAGAGGCGATTTTGTGAAGGGATTTTCATACCAAATCATTGGGTAAATACCTTTAATCATTTCCCAACTACATTTCATGATTATATATATGAGTTAACATCAAATTCATGAGAATCTAAAGGAAAATTTGGGAAAAATTGTAAAATCTTTTAAAAATACAAAATGATGATTTGAAGGACAAATTGGTATCAGAACTTGATAGTTTTAGTATGGTTGAATTCGTACCGAAATGAGTATTTGGGTTTTGTAAATTTTATGGGTTCCGAGGTGTGGGCTCGGGGAGTTGACTTTTATTGACTTTTTAGAATTTGAATAAAAATAACACCTTTATTAATTGAAGTTGTTTTCTCTTGCATTGTATGATGTGTTTAAGTCGTCTTTGACTAGATTGAGTCGAGTAGAGGTGAATTAGTAAAGGAAAAGCTAAATTGAGTATTGAATTAGCCGAATTGAGGTACGTGTTTTACCTAACTTTGTTGAGGGAAGTTTTCTTACTATTTGACATTGTTTGCTACATGCGGGGGTGATACATATATGAGGTGACGAGCATATATGCATGTACCAGGGTAACCATGCTCGGGGGTAAAATATGTTATAAACTGTGCCTTGTAGAATCACGTGATCTTCTTGCTTCATGCCTTACTTGGCTCCTAGATACTAAGAACATAGTATTAAATATTAGAAACTAAGACTTAGCTTATTATAACTTGATCAAATTTGATGAAAATTCTGAGAATACATTGGTGTGTTTAATTCGGTCATCAATTTGCATAATCGTTAATACATTGCTATGGCCGATATTCTTGAGATACTAGATTCTATACTTGTGTTGTAGATCATTTGTGAAATTTTTTGGAATACTTGAATAAAAAGGTTCTTGTGGTTTTATTGAACTATTGTTGGCTTGGAAAGTTGTGATTGGGATTCATTTGAAATATTCGTTTAAACACCCCCTTTGATATTATTTATGCTTCTTGTCTTGTTTGTCATTGATATACATATGCTTGGTAAGGAAGAGTGTAAAGCACGAAGGGTGATGTTGTGCCTTTGTTTATACATTATCATGCGAGGGAGAGTATAAAGCACGAAGGGTGATGTCGTGCCATATTATTGAGAGTAAAAGCACGAAGGATGATGTTGTGCCATATCATTGTGAGTAAATACATGAAGGGTGATGCCGTGCCATGTTATGTGAGTAAAAGCACGAAGGGTGATGTCGTGCCATTGTATTGATATTATTACGCTTTCATGTTATGGTGAGTTCATGGCACGAAGGGTGTTTTCATGCAAGTGAGGACGAGAGACATGCATTATGTTGTGATATCTTTTTCTTGCAGATATTTTTATGTCTTTACTCGGAGTTGTTGTTATCGTGTTCATGGTTCTTATGTGATATGTTGTTACTGTTCTGTCTTATCCTCTATCACCTTTGTTGTCGTGTTACCATGCCTTCTATTTACTTAAACTTGCCAATAACATGCTTACTTTTTGTTGTTATGATTGCATCCATGTCATCTGTTTTGTTGCACTTAAGTGTAGGTCTTCTTCCATACTAGTCATTCATGTCCCTACTTGCTAATTTATAAAGATCATGTGTTCGCTTCCTTATTTGCCATATCTATTTTCATGCCTTCACCTTGCTAGTTAGTCGAAGTTACATCCCTTTTTCCTAATCGTTATTATTACCTCTATGTTTTCTGTTCAGTCTTCGATTGTTGTTGTGATACTAATATTGTCTCACTTTTTGCCCTTTTGTCTTTTTATTTTTTTGAGCCGAGGGTCTTTCGGAAACAACCTCTCTACTCCTTCGGGGTAGGGGTAAGGTCTGCGTACACACTACCCTCCCCAGACCCCATTAGTGGGATTTTACTGGGGGATTGTTGTTGTTGTTGTTGTTGTTGTTTTCTGTTCAGTCTGTTACTGACGTTCTCATGTACATTCTCGTTCTCCATAGCTAATTGCGTATTTCCTACACTATTATTTCTATTATCGGCATTTTTGTCATTGGTTGGTACTGTTTTACACATAATTGGTGAGGATGAGATAAATGCACGAAGGGTATTGCCGTGCCGTTGGATTTGATGTCTTGAATATATTTCTCACATTATGAAAGTTTTGAGGTGACTGTTGTGATTTATTGGCTTTCGCTCTAAGGAAAGGATTGGGTGAGATATTGATACCTGTTGAATTGTGTTTTCTTCTAGTACTCCGTTATTGCTCTGTATATTTGTTTCGTGTGCTCTATTCTGTTGTACTGTAGTATAGTTCTATTGTTAGTTTATATTACAGGTTTTATTAGTGAGCATCTTTTAACCAAAGCCTCGTCACTACTTCGACGAGGTTATATAAGATACTTACTCAGTACATGGGGTCGGTTGTACTAATACTACACTTCTGCACATTGTATGCAGATGTTAGTTGTTGTTGTTGTTGTTGTGTCGACGATGCCGGGATTGAAGATGTACCTGCGTTTCTGTTGTAGCTGCCTCTTGTTCATGGTAGCCTTAGATTTATAAAAATTCTATTTATATACTTTTCAAACAGAAGATGTATTTACTTCATATCAGTTTTGTAAATTATATTCTTAGAAGCTCATGATCCGTACTACTAGTCCTTGGGGATGAATAAGATTCAGATAATTCCTCTGTATAATTGTTTTATTAAGTTAATTGAAAATGGATAATCGTTAATTGGCTTACCTAGCGGGTTGTGTTAGGTGCCATCACGACTAGTAGATTTTGGATCGTGACAAATTTATATGAGAACTGACTATCGCTGCACAAGAACTAACCCTACGTGAGAATTGGTTGAAAAAATAAATTCAAAATCTGATTGTAATATTCATGAAGTTTGTATTTTTACTTATATTCTGGGATAGTATTAAACTCGAAATCTGATTTTAACATGCATGAACACTATATTTTTCAATCATAAACTCTTTGTTCTATAAAAGCACAACATCTAGATGTTAAATCTAGGATGCATGGTTATGTGCTTGGACAGAAATGAAAGCTCTCTCGAAAATGAAGAAAGCGTAGATTAATCAAAATATAGCATTTTCTACTTTTTCAATAGAGATTTATTCTTTTCTAATCTGTTGGAAATAATTCTCATATTATTTATCTTTGATCAAAGAAATAGAATAATTGATATTTCGCTTGACAAAAAACATGTCATATAATTTAGCTATCCTGCTTGTGTTTTCTGAAATTAACTTAAAATATTTGTTTTCAGAAAAATTCAGAACTACTCTTAAATCTTCAAGAGTTACCCGTTCATTGAGATGATTGAAGACTTCTATAAATATAGTTTTTTTCTTGAGTTAGTTAATTAAGATCAACAATTATCATTTTTAGTATCCTGTACCTTTTCTTCAACTTTTAATTTATACTAACTCATGTATATTTTTATAACAATTATGAAATTTTAAAAAATATATATTCATAGAAACGAGGTACACGCGCAACTCGCGTACTCCTTAGACTAGTATATATATATATATATATATATATATATATATATATATATATATATATATATATATATATATATATACTATATATATATTGATATTTTTTTGTTTATATTTTCCTTTTTTATAGATAATTATAAGATGTCTATATTTATTAATTCAAGTAGTGTAACCAATTAATTCAAATTTTACAATTCAAAAAAAATTTAGTTAGAAATGTAGTTTATTTTGTCTTAACATTGACACTTGACTTTTTGTGGTTATGCCACTTGTCTTACTATAGTACTTTTGCTTCTCATATTCTATATATAACAATAACAATAACAATAACGAGGTACACGCGCAACGCGCGTACACTTAGAATAGTGTATATATATATATGAATTGGTATTTTTTTGTTTATATTTTCCTTTTTTTCCTTTTTTTTTTATAGATAATTATAAGATATCTATATTTATTAATTCAAGTAGTGTAACCAATTAATTCAAATTTTAAGATTCAAAAAAAAATTTAGTTAGAAATGTAGTTTATTTTGTCTTAACATTGACACTTGGCTTTTTGTAGTTATGCTACTTGTCTTACTATAGTGCTCTTGCTTCTCCTATTTTATATAGATAGATATTAATTAAATTAAATTGTCACAGGGCTTGTTTAAACATATTAGATCGTATTGCTTTAATAAATTTCAATTGTTATCTTATTTGTCAATATGATATACTCAATAATAAAATCTCTATTAAATTAAAGAACTTATATATTCATTGAATAATTTTTTGTTCTGTATTTTTGTTTATTATATTATCCAATGTTTAGTATTTTTACATTGTTAATAGAATTTTTTATTAGCATATTATTTTGTTTAATATTTTTGTCTGCTCGCTTTCTTTTAATCTATTAAATTAAACGGACATATATAGTCATAGAATAACTTTTTTGTTCAGTATTTTTCTTTATTGTATTATCCAATATTTAGTATAATTACATTGTTAATAGAAATTATTAGCATATTACTTGTTTAATATTTTTGTGTGCTACTTTCTTTTTGTAATATAATAGAAGATATATATTTTACTCTTGAAAGATTTTTTTATTTTAAATTTTATTATGTTGTTCTCAATAATATTGTCTGAATTTTAATGAATAAATATACTTTTTATTTAAGAAACAAAAAGAAAAGCGAAAATGATTTAATAAAATAAAACAAAGAAATTAAATAACCTAAACCAACCCTTACATTGTTAATAGAAATTATTAGCATATTACTTATTTAATATTTTTGTTTGCTACTTTCTCTTTTTAATATAATAGAAGACATCTATTTTATTACTCTTGAAATATTTTTTTATTTTGAATTTTATTATAGTGTTCTCAATAATATTGTCTGAATTTTAATGATAAATACACTTTTTATTTCAAAAAGTAAAAAAGAAAATATTTTTTTAAAAATGAAACAAAGAAATTAACTAACCGAAACCAATCCTCACCCATGTTTGAGTAGTTAATTTCTTTGTTAATTAGACTTTTCTTCTATGTTAAATTCAAATCCAAAAAGAGCAACTAATTATTATTAATAAATAACACATACTTTAATTTTTTTAAATTAAAATTTAAAAAGAAACTAATTATTACTTAACCTAACTAACTTTGTCCTAAAATTGCCAAATGACTTTTTATTATGTTGCCACATGGCTTACTATAGTGTCTTTGGCTCTCCTTTTATTATATATAGTTATAGATTTAATTTTAAAAAACATATAAACAGATAAGAAAGTTTACTATTTTGTCATAAATTTACTGATATTTTTAATAATTTCTATTTTTACATCATCTTCCATAAGCAAGTAAACTTTTATTATATATCTACTCAAATATTTCTATCTATAAATTTAAAATAATATTTGTTGTTCTTTAAATTCGAAATCAAATTATTTTTTGTATAAAAAAATTATTATTAGTATTTTATAGATGTAGACTACCATATTAGGTAGAAACTACCCCCAATTTGGATTGGCAATTTTTTTGTTTTTTGTTTTTTTATTTTAGAATAATTTTAAATCTCCAAATTTGTTAACTCAAAGAGAGTAACTAATTATAACAATATATAATGCGTAATGTAAATCATTTAAAATTTAAATTAAAAAAATTAACTATTACCTAACTTAATTAACTTTATCCTAAATTGCAAAGTGGCCCATTGTGAGGTTGCCAATGTGGAGGCTTTTCCTCTCCTTTTAACAATATATAGAAGATATAGATTTTTTATTTTTTGTAATTTTAGTTTTTTATTTTAAAATAATTTTGAAAAAATTTAAAATAATTTAAAAACACCAACTTGAAACTACTCTCCAATTTGAATTGACAGTTTTTTTAAAAAAAATTTCTTTTTTTATTCTAAAATATTTTATTTTATTATTTTATAAATATTTAAATTAAAAATAATAATCAATAACTAATTATTAACTAAATAACTAATTATTAACTAAATAACTAATTATTAACTACTTATGCCATATGGCTTTTTTCTGGATGTCACTTGGCTTAAGGAGAAGGTTTTTTCCTCTCGTTTTAATAATATATAGATTATTCACTAGTACTATTCTTTATTCGCGATTGGGCTTGAGCCGAGGGTCCAACCGAGGACGAGCTCATTATTCAATCTAAGATCAGTCCTGGTCTTAACATTGCAGTTGATTTGATCGTTTATATCATCATTAATTTATTTATATGTTATTCTTAATTATTTGTGTTGAATTAAACCACGTATCCTTTAAACCGCGTACAAATTTAATTGTTACCTAATTTTGGGACAAACAGTTTGGCGCCCACCATGGGGCTAAGAATAATAGTGGTAAATTGACACAAATCTCCATAACACACCATATTTTATGCTTGTTCTTTGAAATCTTACTTTCATGTCAGCTTAAAAATGTCAAACTCTAAGTCGACTCGCTTGAACGTTGACGCTGAATCAGGCCACCACAGCAAAAATAATAATGCGGTGCCCAGCATGATGTGTTTCCTACCGATCCCAACGGTGTCCTAGCCGCCAATTCGGTCGATGCTAACTCGCACGTGACCATCAACATCAATTTTCCAACTGATCCCAAAAATAGTGTCCGCAGAGGACCCTGACCAACAGCTCAAGAAGCGGCCAAAGGTGAAGGTGATGGGGCGAGCCTACGACTGATTTTCGAAATGATGCAGGCTCAACAAGTGACAATAGCACAGCTGCAGAATCAAAGCCCTGCCCCCAACAGGGTTGAGCCCGAACAATCCCGGGAGAGCACTCGAAGAGACAAACAAATTACCGAGAGACCAGGTGAAGCCGAGCCCGGGGTAAATTCTGAGGTAATGAAGATGCTCGAAGCACTGACAAAGCGGGTGGAGTCATGCGAGAAAAATATTGAGGCTAATGACAAGAAGGTGAAAACATACAACTCCAGGGTTGATCAGATCCCGGGAACACCCCCGATATTGAAGGGATCGGACTCCAAAATATTTATCCAGAAGCCCTTTCCTCTGAGCGCGGCTCCAAGGTCGATCCTAAAGAGGTTTCGTCTGCCCAACATCCCCAAATATAATGGGACCACAGATTCGAATGAGTATGTGACCTCCTATACATGCGCAATCAAGGGGAACGATTTGGAAGACGATGAGATTGAGTCGGTGTTCCTGAAAAAGTTTGGGGAACTTTGTCCAAGGCCGAATGATATGGTATCACAACTTGCCCCCAAATTCCATTGAATCGTTTGTTATGCTTGTAGATGCTTTCGTAAAGGCTCATGTCGAGGCCATCAAGGTCGAGACCAGAAAGTCAGATCTTTTCAAGGTCAAACAAAGGGATAACGAGATGCTCAAGGAGTTCGTGTCAAGATTCCAGATGGAACGGATGGACCTACCACTGGTTGTAGATGATTGGGCCATTCAGGCATTCACTTAGGGGCTCAACCCCCGAAGTTCCTTGGCCTCTCAATAGCTGAAACAAAAATTTGGTGGAGTACCCAGTAGTAACCTGGGCCGACGTCCAAAACAGGTACCAATCGAAGATCAGCGTCGAGGACAACCAACTCTAGGTCCATTCTGGATCTGTTTACCCCATCAGGGCTGATGATAGATCTAAGAGAGCCATCGATCAAGATCCAAGACCTGTCCGAGATCAGTATCAACCCTTCAATATGGACCGAAGGGGAAATGGATCCGGGCATCACCCCACATGGAACGAGAACAGAAGCGATTGAGGGCCCAGTGACCGAGGTTTGATGAGCAAGAATGGATTCGAAAAGTCGCTCGGGAGCAGGGAGGGACCAAGTGGCCCCAACAGTTTCAGTCCGATCTAGCCCAAAAAGATCCTAACTTGATGTGTAAGTATCACGACACTCACCATCATAGGACCGAAGATTGCCGACAGCTAAGAGAAGAAGTTGTTCCACTATTCAACAATGGGCACCTCCGAGAATTCCTAAGTGTACGAGCCAAAAACCACTTCAAAAATAGGGACGCCAACAAATAGCTCGAATAAGAGGAGCCTCAGCACGTGATCAACATGATCATTGGAGGAGTCGAAGTCCCCCAAGGGCCAATGATAAAACGCACTAAAGTGTCTATTGCGAGGGAAAAATGCACCCGAGATTATGTTTCGGAGGAGCAATTTTGTTCAGCGACGAAGATGTCGAGGGCATCGTATAGCCTCAACAATGAACCGGTAATATACGTATTTATCAATAAATCTCGAGTTAAACATGTGCTGATTGATCCAAGTAGCTCGGCCAACATCATCAGATCAAGGTTCATAGAGCAATTGGGGTTACAAGACCAAATCGTACCAACAGTCAGGGTATTGAACGAATTCAACATGGCATGTGAGACCACGAAAGGAGAGTTAACTTTACCAGTAAACACCACCTGGACAATCCAAGAAATAAAAATCTACGTGATCGAAGGGGACATGAGGTACAACGTTCTATTCGGAAGG
The DNA here is from genome assembly GCF_000390325.3 of Nicotiana tomentosiformis. Lineage (NCBI taxonomy): Eukaryota > Viridiplantae > Streptophyta > Magnoliopsida > Solanales > Solanaceae > Nicotiana > Nicotiana tomentosiformis. The sequence continues at coordinate 124,306,782 of NC_090814.1, read as the reverse complement.
CCATGGGTCCACAATATAAGGGCGGTACTCTCGACCTTGCACCAGGCGTTGAAATTTCCCACATCGAGGGGAGTCAAAATGGTCTACAGAGAACAGTCAGCCACAAGGGAGATGTTTGATATCGACGAGGTAATCTCGGCGCTCGCAATTTCAACATCAAGGAACATGGAACCTACCAAAAAGGAAGAGATTAAATAGCAATCACTGATACTGGCATCAGCCGAACCAGAGAAATAGGAAGAGCGAGGAGCAGACGATGAGGATGATTACGGTGTCCCGAGATCATTCATAACTTCTGATGACATCGACGCCACCAAATCAATGGTTGAAGAGTTGGAGCAAGTCATATTAATCGAGCATCTATCGGATCGAAAGGTATACCTGGGCATGAGGTTAACCCCCCAGCTCAGAAAAAACTTATTTATTTTCTTAAAGCTAACGCCAATTATTTCGTTTGGTCCTATCTTGTCATGTCAGGGATCTCACTGGAGGTAACCACTCACAAGCTAAGTTTGGACCCGAAGTTCCATTCGATTAAGCAAAAGAGGAAACCACAGTCCGAGATCAAACACGCATTCATTAAGGATGAGGTATCCAAACTTCTAAAAATAGGATCCATCCGAGAAGTTAAATATTCAGATTAGTTAGCTAACGTAGTGGTAGTACCAAAAAAGGAAATAAACTAAGGATGTGTGTGGATTATAAAGATCTAAACAAAGCATGCCCAAAGGATTCTTTCCCTTTTCCTAACATCGATCGAATGATCGACGCGATGGTCGGGTAAAACCAAATTCCGATGGACCCGAACGATCAAGAAAAGATTTCTTTCATAACCAAATTTGGCACCTACTAATATAATGTAATGATGTTTGGATTAAAGAACGTCGGTGCCACGTACCAACTTCTAATAAATCGTATGTTCAAAGAACAAATAGAAAAATCAATGAAAGTTTATATTGATGATATGTTGGTCAAGTCCCTGCGAGCAGATGACCATTTGAAACATTTACAGGTAACCTTCGACATACTAAGGAAATACAACATGAAGCTAAACCCAGAGAAGTGCGCATTCGGGGTCGGTTAGGGCAAATTCCTCGGGTTCACTGTATCCAATCGGGGGATAGAGATCAACCCTGACAAAAGGCCATAAAGGACATCACCGTAGTGGAAAACTTTAAGGCGGTTCAAAGATAGACAGGGCATATAGCCGCATTAAGCCGATTTATCTCGAGGTCCTCGGACAAGAGCCATCGATTCTTCTCACTATTGAAAAAGATGAATAATTTTTCCTGGACTCTAGAATACCAGCAAGCTTTGGAAGAACTCAAACGGTACTTGTCGAGCCCCCCTTTACTGTACACTCTAAAGGCACACGAACGACTGTACCTCTACTTGGCAGTTTTCGAGGTGGCGGTAAGTGGTGTCTTAGTCCAGGATGAAGAAGGTACACAATTTACTATTTAATATGTTAGTAAAACCATAGGCGATGCCGAATCGAGGTATTCTCACCTAGAAAAGTTAGTGCCCGCTTTGTTAAGCACTTCCAAGAAGCTAAAACTGTACTTTGAATGCCACCCTATATGTGTCGTGACCTCTTACCCGCTGAGGAATATCATGCATAAGCCCGAGCTCTCGGACTGGTTGGCCAAATGGCCGTGGAAATTAATGGGTACGATATTGAGTACTGACCTTGAACTGCCATAAAATCTCATATTTTGTCAGACTTCGTGGCCGACTTTACGCCGGCCTTAATACCCGAAGTCGAAAAGGAATTCTACTCACCTTGGGGGCTAATTCAGGAATCTGGACCCTATTTACGGATGGTGCCTCCAACGCGAAAGAGTCCGGGCTCGGTATTGTGTTAAAACCACACGTGGGAAGCATAATTAGGCAGTCTATTAGAACTATAAAATTGACTAACAATAAAGTCGAGTATGAGGCCATGATTGCAGGTCTAGAAATGGCTAAGAGCCTTGGGGACAAAGTGATCGAAGCCAAATGCGACTCCCTTCTCGTCGTAAATCAAGTCAACATAACGTTCGAAGTGAAAGAACGGATATGGAGGTACTTGGACAAATTGCAGGTGACCCTGCACCAATTCAAGGAATGGATTCTGCAGCATGTACCCCGATATCAAAATAGTGAGGCCGATGCACTGGCTAACTTAGGGTCGTTTGTCGACTCCGATGAATTCAACTCGGGGCCAATGGTACAACTGATGAACTTGGTGATAAAAAAAGGCCACACCAAAGTAAACTCAACAAGTTTAACTTGGGATTGGAGAAACAAATACATAGACTACTTGAAGACAAGAAAATTACCTTCGGACCCCAAGGAATCGAGAGCCCTACGCACCAAAGCTGCCAGATTTAGCTTAGTCAAAGGGGCATTGTTCAGGAGATCTTTCTTCGGCCCACTAGCCAAATGCTTAGGGCCAGGAGAGACCGAATACGCTATGAGAGAAGTTCACGAGGGCACATGTGGGAACCATTCAGGGGCAAAATCCTTAGTTCAAAAGATAATTAGAGCTGGCTACTACTGGAATGAAATGGAGAAGGATGCGAAAGACTTTGTGCGAAAATACTATGAGTGCCAAAGACATGCCCCGATGATTCATCAACCAGGAGAGATGCTCCACTCGATCTTGTCACCATGGCCATTTATGAAGTGGGGAATGAACATCGTCGGTCCCCTGCCATGGGCACCCGGTAAAGTTTAATTCATATTATTCATGACCGATTATTTTTCCAAATGGGTTGAGGCTCAGGCGTTCGAGAAGGTCCGAGAGAAAGAAGTCATCGACTTCATATGGGATCACATAATATGTCGATTTGGGATACCAGCCGAGATCATTTGCAACAACAAAAAACAATTCATCGGCAGCAAGGTGAATAAGTTTTTCGAAGATCACAAGATCAAGAAGACATTATCAACGCCTTACCAACCTAATAGGAACGGGCAGGCGGAATCGGCGAACAAAACTATACTCCAAAACCTGAAAAAGAGATTGACCGGTTCGAAAGGAAGGTGGAAGAAAATCTTGCCCGAAGTCCTGTGGGCATACCGTACGACTTCAAAGTCGAGTACCGGGACGACCCCATTTTTTCTGGCCTACGGAGCGGAAGCCTTAATACAAGTCGAGATAGGTGAACCGAGCCTCAGGTTCCATTATTCTACCGAAGAGTCAAACGGCGAGGCCATGACCCCTAGCCTCAAATTATTGGACGAAAGGCGGGAGGTCGCCCTGGTCCAGTTGGCCGCTCAGAAGCAGCGAGTATGAAGGTACTACAACCGAAAAGCCAACCTCCGATATTTTCAAGCCGGGGACTTGGTATTGAGAAAGGTATCACTACACACTAGGAACCCAAATGAAGGGATATTGGGCCCGAATTGGGAAGGACCGTATCGAATCGTCGAAATAACCGGCAAAGGCTCGTATAAACTCGAATCGAGAAATGGTGTACAATTACCAAATAACTGGAAATGGCACACTTAAAGCGGTACTACTGCTAAGGTACAAACTTAAATCCTTTTTAATTTTGTTACATTACGGACTAACTTATGTAGGTACTCGGCTAGGTACGAATGTGACTATTAGGTCTGAAAGTATGTATTGTACTCTTTTTTTCTTGAACCAATTTTGTCCCGAAGCGGGTTTTTCGACAAGGTCTTTAATGAGGCAACAGTAAAACGTGCTACCTTAGTTTTGGAGACCGGCCTTAGACCGGAATTGATGATCGATTGCAACAAATCGACAGTGTACGAGCCCTCGCAAGTTAGGCCTCGAATACTAGGGGCCATTACCCCTAGATTAAGATCTTTAGTAAGGAAAAAGAAAATTGTATATGTCAAAAGCCAAGGCTTGGTGATTAGGATTCATTGTAAGGGTCATACGTTCATGCGAACCGTGCACGTATAGCCCACTCTAGCCATGGCACAAGGCTTATGCGCCTCCGATCATGTACCTTACATATTAAATAATGAAAAAAATCTTTGCTTCCCTTACACTTTATTACTGTGCATTTTTCTTCTTCGATCTTGGATCCTAAAGCCCAAGAGCTACCCCTACTCGGGGACTGTCGACCGATAAAAATTTAGATGACCCGAGCTACCGAATCCTGGAGGCACCAAGCCTAATAGGTAGTGCCTGAATATGAATGGCTACGACCGCCCTAAAAACGGCTCAGAAACGTCCGAAGTTTGTACTCAGAAAGTAAGGCCCTTACAAAAATCGAAACCTATTAAAAGGTTATCATCGGCAAAACATCGTCTAAGACACTTAAGCATCTTAAAGGCCTTCAGTTTTATAGAAGTATCAAATCGACAAGTAATCCGAAGTTGACATCGTAATCAGTCCCCATTCGGCCCTACGAATAACGGATGCTCTAGACTAGATTTGATTTTATGTTAAGGCATTAAAAACGATACGCAAATAAATGACTACAAATAGATGCTGAAAGGTAAAAATATGGTATTTCCAAAAGGGAGAATTTTATATATTTCAAAAAATATTTACAAAGGCATGATAAAGCAGCCCCAAAATGAACAAAATGAAAATATACAAGGAAAAACCAAAAAAGAACTAAGGCATTTACGCTTGGTCTTCACCGGGGCTCGACTCATCACCAGAACTGTCGGAACCCTCAAAACCCTCAAAGCCTTTGGGACCCACAGGCTCGTAGAGTTCCTTTGCCTCAGCCTCGAGTTTCTTGGCTTCTTTGATCTCGTCCGATAGGTAAAAACCTCGGGCGTTATTCTCCTCGAGGGTCTCTCTCTGGGATAGCCGCTTCACATATTCGGTCTTCGTCTTTAAGCGAGCCTTGGCTATTTCTACACCAACCTTATACTGGGCTAGCATTTCCTTGACATCGGAGGAATCAATAGAAGTTGCTTCAAATTTGGACTTCAACGCGGCATAGGCTTGACCGAGGGCATCCTATTCCGTGACAGCTGAGTTCGGTTGTTCCCCGAGTTCATCATTTAGCTGAGACCACTTGTCGACCTTGTCCTTTGCCACCCTGAGTTGGTCTTTGACTGATGCCAGTGCCTCTTTTGCAGCTTGTTTTTTCAAAGCCAACAGGTCCATCCTGCCCTTCCACGCCTCGGTCGTGGCCTTGACCTCATCCATCTCAGCCCGAAGCTGGTCGATCAGGTCTATCTTTTCTTGGACCTGCGAAGTTGCATTGTTCATCACCACGAGTAGCTTCTCATTTTTAGCCTCAAAGATCCTTACCTTCTCGACCAGGTTAGCCTACTCCCGCTTCAAGGATGGGGCCTCTTTCTGAGCCCTTTCCAGCTCGGCTAGGAGAATTGGGAGGTCCTTGAGGGCCTCGTCTTGTTATTCACTAAGAGTTATGTACATGTATTTCTTTCAGACTTGCTTTTTGATATCAAACTTGAGCTGGCTGATTTCCAAGCGTGATCGAAGGAAGTTTTCATGATGAAGCACTAAAGCCTGAAAAACAATGAAGTCATTAGAACATGTCTAAAACTAAGCGAAATTCACAAGGGGTACGAAGGATAAATGTCTTACCCGGCTTAGTGTCTGTTGTGCCTCGTTGAAGAGGCTCGACATGCCTACTTCGTTCATCTTTGCCTGGTCTTACTTGGTCACCAGGCAATGAAGGTAGTTGACCACACCCACCAGAGCGGGCAACATCCGAGCATCCGCTGGGATAGTAAGAACGATCGTTCTCTTACGGTCGGGGTCCACACTCAAGGCAGGGAACTACTTCACTAGTTTCGGGCTCGGGGTTCGGCTCGCCCGCTCTCGACAGCACATCTTTTTTTGGGACCTTCATGTGACCAAGACCGAAAAAGTCCTCCAATGCGGCCGTATCCATGAAATCAAAGAATGCGTTGAGGGCATCATCTGGGCCCGACGCCGTCTCATTTGATTTCTCTTTACCCGCTTGAGCCTCATCGAGCATGCAGCCAGTATAGGACGGCATCTCCATGATGTCAATGATACATGTGACCTCCTTCACGATAGGAAAGACTTCTCGGGAGGTCGCGGCCTCCGTCTCTCCCTATGGTTCCCAAACTAGAGGGGGATCAACCTCATGGTCACCTTTCCCGGTTGTTGCCTGCTCCCTCTTGTTGAGGGTCGACTCATGAGTAATGAACTCAAGGTCATCGTCCTCAGGATAATACCTGAGCTAGTAGAGGGAATCAAAGTCTGGTGCCTTGGACTTGGTTCTCTTTTTGCTTTTCCGCACCTGGATGGTCACCTTTTGCTTCTTCATCTCGGTTTCCAAAAAGCTCGAGGGCTTCCTCTTCTTCTTCTTCTTCTTCTTTTCTTCTTCTTCTTCTTATATTTCTCTTCCTTTGCGGCAGCCCCATGCTGCCTTGAAGCGGAGGGATCGGTGAGCGAGGACGAATCCTCGTCCTTATCCAATGGCATAAGCTCGGTGGTCTTGGGCAAACCTGTAAGAAGGAAGAAGACTTAGTGATGTATAAGTCAAGTGTATGAATGTAATCATTTGGGAGAGAGCCTCACCATGGGAACGGGCCTTTCACTTGCCCTTCCAGAGCTTGCGCCATGCGGGCTCGAAGTAGGATATCTGTTTGCAGATCCCCTTGATCCACTCCTTGAAGCGGGGGACTACATTAGGAACCTGAGCAACCACTGCACAACGACAAACACATGCAATTAGAAAAAGAATAAAAGGGAATGCGAAATACACGAGAAGGAAAAGACTTACGGGATACGTTCCAGTTTTTTGGGAATGGTAGAAATTCGGAGGGGATGAGGTCTTCGGTTTTCACCTGAATGAACATCCCCTGCCAATCTTAATCTCGATCCTCGTCGATGCTCAAGAACGGAGCCTTACTTGCTTGGCAAACGAGCTTGATCAACCCCCGTCGAAAGATTCAGGGACTATATAGATGAAGCAGATGGTCGAGAGTGAATCGAGGTGCTTTTATGCTGTTTACGAAGTGTCAGAAGGAGGATTACGATCCTAAAAAATGACGGGTGAATCTGCCCGAGGCACACCTCATACCTTTTGTAGAAGTCGAGGACTATGGGGTCCATCGGGGCGAGCGTGAAGGGGTAAGTGTAAACACTTAGGTACCCCTCCACGTGAGTAATGATCTCTTCGTTAGGCCCGAGAACGACTACGTCCTTGCCCTTCCAATTACAGTCTACCCAAACTGTAGGTAGTGTCTCCTCAGTGACGGAGCATATGTACCTCCATGCTCCCTCGCCTCAGCCTTGTTTATTGGAGGCCTTCTCGACGTTGCATTCATTCTTGATGGAGTAGCCCCCAGGGACGAAGCTCTACAAGGGAGGCTCCTGGGCTACCTCAAGAATGGCCGCTTTAGCATCTGTGGTCGGGTTGGAAGATTATGGGGCGGTGTCACGACCCAATTTCCCCTCCGTGTGACGTCGTGACAACACCTAGTCTCTACAACTAGGTAAGCCTAATACTTTGTGGAATAATGAAATAAAAATAAAAATTTAACCAACTATTCAACAATACACAACAATCCCCAAAACCCGAAACATCGTGAATCACAAACTATAGAAGGAAAAGTCTAGTGTTTCTATACATCAGAATCTGACAAGGAAGATACAGAAAATAATGGACATGAGAAAGAGTAGAAGGGGACTCCGAGGTCTGCGGACGCGGGACATATACCTTGAAGTCTCCAAAGCTGTCCCGGCTCATTGATAGTGCGGCTGATAAGGTGCACCTAGATCTGCACACGAAAAACATGCGCAAAGAGTAGCATGAGTATACCACAATGGTACCTAGTAAGTGTCCGGCCTAACCTCAGTCGAGTAGTGACGAGGTCAGGTCAAGGCCCTACCGGAGTAAATATAATAAATTAAACAGTAAAAGATATAAGTAAAATTTACGGTAATACAGTTAAAGAAATTCTCGAAAATTTAACAGTTAAAGGAGCCCTCGGCTCAGAACAAAGTAAACACAATGGGGAATCTCCTAGGATGCCGTCCCGTAGTAGTAAATATGCAGTGTTGGGTGATCTCCCGGAATACTTCCGTAGTCCCAAAGTAAATATGCAGTGCTGGGGGATCTCCCGGAATACGTCCGTAGTCCCAAAGTAAATATGCAGTGCTGGGGGATCTCCCGGAATACGTCCGTAGTCCCAGAGTAAATATGCAGTGCTGGGGAATCTCCCGAAATACGTCCGTAGTCCCAATTTAAATAAGCAATGCAAGATACAATGACAAGTATGGCCTAGAATTATACAGTTTACACTAATCACAGATAAGGAAAATAGGGATTTACCTGAGCATGGCGCACAGAATGTCAATTAGGCAGTTAAAACACGTAAGCATGCTTTTCTAGACTAAACTAAACAAGTAAACATTATTAGTGCAATTCAATAAGAGAAACCATTTATGATTTAAAAAGGATAAACGGGATTTTTACAATAACAGCCCGTATACGTACTCGTCACCTCACGTACACGGTGCCCACACGCCAAATAATATCGAAATATCCTGAGGGGAAAGTCCCCAACACAAGGTTAGGCAAGCCACTTACCTCGAACCAAGCTCAATCAATCGGTCACAATGCCTTTCCCACGAATATCCGGCTCTGAATGGCCCAAATCTAGCCAAAAGCAATTACATATCATAAATACAACCATAATAGACTCATCTAATTAATGAAATCAACATTTTAACAAAAATTCCGAAATTAACTTAAAAATCGCTCGTGGGGCCCACGTCTCGAAATCGGGTAAAAGTCGTAAAATACAAACACCCATTCACTCACGAGTTTACTCGTACCAAAATTGCTCAAATCCGATACCAAAATCTCGATCAAAACCCCAAAATTCGGCCTAAGAACTTTTCTCAATCTTTCACCCCAAATCCGAAATTTAACGATGAATTCAAGCATAGATTAGTGGAATATAACCATAAAGGAGTTAAGAATCGTTACCCAATCGATATCTCTGAAAATTACTAAATCCCTCGTCCAAAATCCGAGCTCCCAACTTAAGTTTTTGATAAAAATGGCATAACCTCCGTTTTTGGAACTTTAATACTGCCCAGACACGCCCTTCTTCGCAAACGCGGCCACACCCTCGCGTTCACGAAGTACAATTTACTTCAGCCCAAAAATCCTCCATCGCGAATGCGATGCACATGTCACGAATGTGAAGACCACTCAGCTTGACCCTTCGCGAATGCGGGATCTCCATCGCGAACGCGAAGCACAAAATCTCGCATGCCTCCAGTTCTTCTTCGCGAATGCGAGGACCATGTCGCGAACGCATAGCTTCGAGGTTCCACACCTTCGCGAACATGAGAGCGACATCGCGGACGCGAAGAGTAATTCATCTACCCTTCCCAGATACCTTACGCGAACCCGAGGACTCCCTCGCGAATGCGATGAAGAAAATGCATGCAATAGAACACCAGAAATCTGCTATCTTCCAAAGTCCAAAAGTGATCCGTTAAGCATCCGCAACTCACCCGAGGCCCCCCGGAACCTCAACCAAACATACCAACAAGTCCTAAAACACCATACGAACTTAGTAGAGCTCTCAAATCACATTAAAAAAATGCTAAAATCATGAATCACCTTCCAATTCAAACCTAAAGAACTTAAAACTTCAAAATTTTACAACCGATGCCAAAACCTATCAAACCACGTCCGATTGACCCCAAATTTTGCACGCAAGTTATATTCGATATTATGGACCTATTATAATTTCCGGAATCGGATTCCGACCCCGATATCAAAATTTTCACTACTGGCCCAAAACTCCAAAAATTCGACTTTCGCCATTTCAAGCTTAAATGAGCTATGGACCTCCAAAACACAATCCGGACACGCCCCTAAACCCAAAATCACCTAACGAAGCTAACGAAACCGACAAAATTCCATTCCAGAGTCGTCTTCATATAGTTCTGACTACGGTCCAAATCCTAAGGCTTAAGCTCTCATTTAGGGACTAAGTGTCCCAAAACACTCCGAAACTCAAAACCAATCATCCCGGCAAGTCACAATAGCAGAAATAGATATGGGGAAAGAAGTTAATAGGGAATCATGGCTATTACTCTCAAAACGACCGACCGGGTCATTACATCCTCCCCCTCTTAAAATAATCGTTCGTCCTCGGACGAGTATAAAGACATACCTGAAATTGTAAAAAGATGAGGGTACTAGTTCCGCATATCCTGCTCGATCTCCCAAGTCGCCTCCTCGACCGACTGACCTCTCTACTGGATCTTTACTGAAGCAATATTCTTTGACCTGAGCTTTCTGACCTGCCTGTCCAAAATGACTACTGGCTCCTCAACATAAGATAGATCCTTGTCCAACTGGACTGAGCTGAAATCCAATACATGAGTCGGATCACCGTGATACTTCCGGAGCATAGATGCGTGGAATATCATGTGAACTCCTGCTAGCCTAGGAGGCAAAGCAAGCTCATAAGCAACCTCCCCAACTCGCCACAATATCTCAAAAGGACCAATGAACCTCGGGCTCAGCTTGCCCTTCTTCCCGAACCTCATGACGCCCTTCATAGGCGATACCCGAAGCAAGACCCGCTCACCAACCATAAATGCCAAATCACGAACCTTCCGGTCCGCATAACTCTTCTGCCTAGACTGGGCTGTGCGAAGTCTCTCCTAAATCACCTTCACCTTATCCAGGGCATCCTGGACCAAGTCTGTACCTAACAATCGGGCCTCGCCCGGCTCAAACCATCCCACTGGGGACCGACACCGCCTACCGTACAAAGCCTCATACGGTGCCATCTAAATGCTGGACTGGTAACTGTTATTGTAAGCATACTCTGCAAGTGGCAAGTATTGGTCCCATGACCCTCCGAACTCCATCACACAGGCACAGAGCATATCCTCAAGAATCTGAATCGTGTGCTCGGACTGCCCGTCCGTCTGAGGGTAAAAGGCTGTGCTCAGCTCCACCCTAGTACCCAACTCCCGCTGTACGGCTCTCCAAAACCGTGATGTGAATTGTGTGCCTCTATCTGAAATGATGGATACTGGAATACCATGAAGGCGGACAATCTCTCTGATATAAATCTCAGCCAACCTCTCAGAAGGATAAGTGGTCAACACTGGAATAAAATGAGCTGACTTGGTCAGCCGATCCATGATCACCCAAATAGCATCGAACCTTCTCAAAGTCCATAGAAGTCCAACTACAAAGTCCATAGTGATCCGCTCCCACTTCCACTCTGGGATTACTAACCTCTGAAGTAATCCACCCGGTATCTGATGCTCATATTTAACTTGCTGACAGTTGAGACACTTGGCTACAAACCCAACTATATCCTTTTTCATTCTTCTCCACCAATAGTGTTGTCTCAAATCCTAGTACATCTTCGTGGCACCGGGATGAATGGAGTACCGCGAGCTGTGGGCCTCCTCAAGAATCAACTCCCGAAGTCTATCTACATTGGGCACACAGATCCGGCCCTGCATCTTCATCACACCGTCATCACCAATAGTCATATCTCTGGCATCACCTCGCCGAACCCTGTCCTGAAGAACTAGAAGATGAGGATCATCATACTGGTGCTCCCTGATACGGTCATAAAGAGAAGACCCAGAAACCACACAAGCTAATACCCGACTAGGCTCTGAAATATCCAATCTCACGAACTGGCTGGCTAAGGCCTGAACATCCAAGGCTAAGGGCCTCTCGACTGCCGGAAGATATGATAAACTCCCCAAACTCTCTGCTCGGTGACTCAATGCGTCGGCCACTACATTGGTCTTCCCCGAGTGGTACAATATAATGATATCATAGTCTTTAAGTAGCTCCAACCACCTCCGCTGACGCAAATGAAGGTCCTTCTGCCTGAACAAGTGTTGCAAACTCCGGTGATCAGTGTAAATCTCACAAGGAACTCCGTACAAATAATGCCTCCAAATCTTCAAGGCATAAACAATAGTTACTAGCTCAAGGTTGTGGACATGATAGTTTTTTTCATGCACCTTCAGCTGTCTGGACGCGTAGGCAATCACCCTACGGTCCTGCATCAATACCGCCCCAAGGCCAATTCTCGAGGCATCACAATAGACAGTGTAGGACCCTGAACCTGTAGGCAATACTAATATTAGGGCTGTAGTCAAAGCTGTCTTGAGCTTCTGAAAGCTCTGTTCACACTCCTCGGTCCACCTGAACGGAGCACCCTTCTGGGTCAGCCTGGTCATAGGTGCTGCAATGGATGAAAATCCCTCCACAAAGCGACGGTAATACCCCGCCAAACCAAGGAAACTGCGGATCTCCATAGCTGATGACGGTCTAGGCCAACTCTGCACTGCCTCCACCTTCTTCGGATCTACCTTGATTCCATCACAAGACACTATGTGGACCAAGAATGCCACTGAATCAAGCCAGAATTCACACTTAGAAAATTTTGCATACAACCTCTTCTCCCTCAAAGTCTGAAGCACCGTCCTCAGGTGCTGCTCATGATCTTCCCGAGATCGGGAATATATCAGGATGTCGTCAATAAACACAATGATGAAGGAATCAAGATAAGGCCAGAATACACTGGGCATCAAATGCATAAAGGTTGTTGGGGCATTGGTCAGCCCAAATGACATGACAAGAAACTCATAGTGACCATATCTGGTCCTGAAAGCAGTCTTAGGGATGTCCGGCTCTAGAATCTTCAACTGATGATAGCCAGAACGCAAATCAATCTTGGAAAATACCCTGGCACCCTGTAAGTGATCAAATAAATCATCAATACGAGGCAATGGGTACCTGTTCTTCATTGTGACTTTGTTCAACTGGCAGTAATCAATACACATACGCATAGAACCATCCTTCTTCTTCACAAATAAGACTGGAGCACCCCAAGGTGATACACTAGGCCTGATGAAACCCTTATCAAGTAACTCCTGCAACTGCTCCTTCAACTCAGGAGGAGCCATACGGTAGGGAGGAATAGAAATAGACTGAGTGCTCGACAATAAATCAATGCCGAAATTAATATCTCTGTCGGGCGGCATGCCCGGAAGATCAGCTGGAAACACATCTGGAAAGTCTCTCACTACTGGAACTGACTCAACTGTAGGGGTATCAATACTGACATCTCTCACATAAGATAGATACGCGTCGCACCCCTTCTCAACCATTCGTTGAGCTTTAAGCAAAGAAATAACTCTGCTGGGAGTATACTCTAAGGTACCTCTCCACTCTAATCGCGGTAAACCTGACATAACCAGCGTCACAGCTTTAGCGTGACAATCAAGAATAGCATAATGGGGCGACAACCAGTCCATGCCTAAAATAATATCAAAGTCCATCATGCTGAGCAATAATAAATTGGCTTTGGTCTCAAAACCACTAAGATCAATCAAACACGACTGATACATGCGGTCCATAACAAGAGAATCTCCCACAGGAGTAGATACATAAATAGGGAAACTCAAAGAATCCCGAGATATCCCCAAATGTGGAGCAAAATAAGGAGACACATATGAATACGTAGAGCCTGGGTCAAATAATACTGATGCATCCCTATGACATACAGGGACGATACTTGTGATGACTGAATCTGAAGCAACGGCCTCTGAACGGGCTGGAAGGGCATAGTACCTGGCCTGGCCTGGCCTCCCCCTCTAGGGCGATCTCGACCTCCCCGACCTCCACCTCGAGCTGGCTGAGGAGGTGGGGTGGCAGCTGGTGCTGGAAGAATGGCCGGAGGACCGGTGGAGCATGTGGAGACTGATAAGTCTATGAAGGTGTACCTCCCATGGCTCTAGGGCAATCTCTAACCATATGACGAGTGTTACCACACTCAAAATAAGCTCTCGGAGGACGCGACGACTTAGACTGACTCGGACCTGGCCTGCTGGACTGGCCGGTAATAGCACCTCGAGTAGGAGGCATACTGGATACTGGTGGTGCATAATAGGGCTCCTGAGGTCTAGGAGGAGCTGGAACACCGCTGGCTGCTGGAAGAGCTGAATGAACAGGGCGACTCATAAAACCCCTACCATAGCGTGCTGCTGGTGCACGAGCTCCTGAATAATGACCAGTCTCTCGAGACCTTTTGGTCTCTCTCTCCTCTCTGTCCCAGGCAAGCATGCCCTCCAATCTCCTGGCGATACTCACAACCTACTGATAAGAAATATCCATCTCCAACTCCCTGGCCATACTAATCCTGATACTGGGGTAGAGTCCCTCAATAAATCATCGAACCCTCTCTCGAACTGTGGCAACCAAGGCCGGTGCATGTCGGGCCAAATCACTGAAACGGACGGCATACTCTAACACAGTCATAGCACCCTGGTGCAGCTGCTCAAACTCTGCGCGCCAAGCATCCCTAAGGCTCTGAGGAACATACTCACGCAAGAACATATCTGAAAACTGAGCCCAAGTGAGTGAGGCTGCCTCGTCCGGACTACTCAGCTCATAGGCACGCCACCACTGATATGTCGCTCCCCTCAGCTGGAAAGCGGTGAAAGAAACCCCACTCATCTCCACAATGCCCATAGTGCGAAGAATACGATGACACTCCTCAAGAAAACCCAGAGCATCATCCGAAGCTAGTCCGCTGAAAGTAGGTGGGTGGTACTTCTTGTACCTCTCAAGTCTGAGCTGCTCTGCTTCAGAAGCTGCTGCCCTAACCTCGAGCTGAGTTGGAGCTACCAGCTGCATTGGTATAACCTCTAGAACTTAGTCGACATGAACCCGCTGCTCTAGAGTACTGGCGATGGGAGTATGTGCTCCTCCCCTGGCCTGAGATGTGGCAGGAGCAAGTGGAATCAATCCAGCCTGAGCTAAGGTGCTGAACATGCTCAGAAACTGGGCTAGAGTTTCCTGGAGAGCTAGTGAAGCAACAGGTATCTCAGGTGTCTGTCCTCCAGCTTGAACTACTAGGGTCTCTTCTGTAGCGGCTCGTACGGGTGCTCTGGATGCACCACGTGGACGTCCTCGACCTCTACCCTGGCCCCGGCCTCTCGCGGCTCTAGCAGGGGGTGCGGGTGTCTGGTCATCAGATCCGTTTGTACATGTCCTCACAATTTGTGAGAGAATAGAATACAGAAGTTTAGAATCTTTGAAGTCAATAATTTTAGCACGACAAGGAATAAAAATAGTGAAATTTTCCTAACAGTTCCATAGCCTCCCGAAGATAAGTACAGACATCTTCGTACCGATCCGCGAGACTCTAATAAACCGGTTTGTGACTCACGATACCTACAAACTTAGGGCTCTGATACCAACTTGTCACGACCCAATTTTCCCTCCGTGTGACGTCGTGACGGCACCTAGTCTCTACAACTAGGTAAGACTAACACTTTGCGGAATAATGAAATAAAAATATAAATTTAACCAACTATTCAACAATACACAACAATCCCCAAAACCCGGAATATCGTGAATCATAAACTACAGAAGGAAAAGTCTAGTGTCTCTATACATCAGAATCTAACAAGGAAGATACAAAAAATAATGGACATGAGAAAGAGTAGAAGGGGACTCCGAGGTCTGCGGATGCGGAAGATATACCTTGAAGTCTCCAAAGTTGTCCCGGCTCACTGATAGTGTGGCTGATAAGGTGCACCTAGATCTGCACACGAAAAACATGTGCAGAGAGTAGCATGAGTACACCACAATGGTACCCAGTAAATGCCAAGCCTAACCTCAGTCGAGTAGTGACGAGATCAGGTCAAGGCCCTACCGGAGTAAATATAATAAATTAAACAGTAAAAGATATAAGTAAAATTTACGGTAATACAGTTAAAGAAATTCTCGAAACTTTAATAGTTAAAGGAGCCCTCGGCTCAGTACAAAGTAAACACAATGGGGAATCTCTCGGGATGCCGTCCCGTAGTTCCGAATGAATATGCAGTACAGGGGGGTCTCCCGGAATACGTCCGTAGTCCCAAAGTAAATATGCAGCGCTGGGGAATCTCTCGGAATACGTCCGTAGTCCCAAAGTAAATATGCAGTGCTGGGGGATCTCCCGGAATACGTCTGTAGTCCCAGAGTAAATATGCAATGCAAGATACAATGACATGTATGGCCTCGAATTATACAGTTTACACTGATCACAGATAAGGAAAATAGGGATTTAACTAAGCATGACGCACAAAATGTCAATTAGGCAGTTAAAACACGTAAGCATGCTTTTCTAGTCTAAACTCAACAATTAAATATTATTAGTGCAATTCAATAAAAGAAACAATTTATGATTTAAAAAGGATAAACGGGATTTTTGC
The DNA here is from genome assembly GCF_000390325.3 of Nicotiana tomentosiformis. NCBI lineage: Eukaryota > Viridiplantae > Streptophyta > Magnoliopsida > Solanales > Solanaceae > Nicotiana > Nicotiana tomentosiformis. Next base: position 124,290,584 of record NC_090814.1, on the reverse strand, counting down.
AATAACAGCCCGTGTACGTACTCATCACCTCACGTACACGGTGCCCACACACCAAATAATATCGAAATATCCTAAGGGGAAAGTCCCCAACACAAGGTTAGGCAAGCCACTTACCTCGAACCAAGCTCAATCAATCGGTCACAATGCCTTTCCCACGAATATCTGGCTCCGAATGGCCCAAATCTAGCTAAAAGCAATTACATATCATAAATACAACCATAATAGACTCATCTAATTAATGAAATCAACATTTTAACAAACATTCTGAAATTAACTTAAAAATCGCCCATGGGGCCCACGTCTCGGAATCGGGTAAAATTCGCAAAATACGAACATCCATTCACTCACGAGTTTACTCGTACCAAAATTGCTCAAATTCGATACCAAAATCTCGATCAAAACCCCAAAATTCGGTCTAAGAACTTTTCTCAATCTTTCACTCCAAATCCGAAATTTAACGATGAATTCAAGCATAGATTAGTAGAATATAACCATATAGTAGTTAAGAATCGTTACCCAATCGATATCTCTGAAAATTCCTAAATCCCTCGTCCAAAATCCGAGCTTCCAACTTAAGTTTTTGATAAAAATGGCATAACCTCCATTTTTGGAACTTTAAAGAACTTAAAGAACTTGAAACTTTAAAATTCTACAACTGATACTGAAACATATCAAACCACGTCCGATTGACCCCAAATTTTGTACACAAGTCATATTCGATATTACAGACCTATTCCAACTTTCGGAATCGAATTCCGACCCCGATATCAAAATTTCCACTACCGACCCAAAACTCCAAAAATTCGACTTTCGCCATTTCAAGCCTAAATGAGCTACGGACCTCCAAAACACAATCCGGACACACCCCTAAACCCAAAATCACCTAACAGAGCTAACGGAACTGACAGAATTCTATTTCGGAGTTGTCTTCACACAGTTCCGAGTACGGTCCAAATCCTAAGGCTTAAGCTCTCATTTAGGGATTAAGTGTCCCAAAATACTCCGAAACTCAAAATCAATTATCCCGGTAAGTCACAATAGCAGAAATAGATATGAAAAAAGAAGCTAATATGGAATCGAGGCTATTACTCTCAAAATGACTGGCCGGGTCGTTACAGGCGGTTTCGCCATCAGATTATAGGAATATGAAGGTTTGAAGAAAATATATGAAGATTTGAAGATATGAAGGTCTGGGTTGAAGATTCAAAGAAAATGTATGAAGATTTGAAGATATAAGGAGCAATGTATGAAGATTTGAAGAAGTAAAAGGTAAGTAGAGGATTCGAGGGTAAATCAAAGAGCTCTGAAATCGAAAAATAGAAAAGTTAAAAGGGGGTCAGAGCTTTTATAGAGGAAGGACAATCAATGCGTGACGTTTCACATTCGAGGACAGTCAACCGTCGCCTGACACGTATCCGAAGTCAGAACGACGCGGCTGATGGGACGTTTCGTTGACTCATTTTCTCGGTTGTAACATACGAAGGAAAGAACCATGATTCATTTATCGCTTCCCGTCATTTCGATAAATCTACTCTCCATAAAATGTGGGGACTATTTGTATACGGATAAAATAGGGGGCAATGTCTATCCCGATTCCCCGATGAGAGAACGAAGGAGGAGCACGGATCCGCGAGATTGTAATCGAGGCCAGAGACCCTTCGTATCGAGACCCAGGAAGAGTGAACGGTATCCGACATCGGACATGGTAAAGCGACGCGCCCTAGGCTGAGTATAAGTTCTAGACCTCGGGAGATACGGTGAACGGTTATGCATGACGGATAGAGGGCCATAATACTCGCCCTCAACTGGATATCAGGCGCGAATCTCGCTCGATGTCGATTATGGAGTCGATTATGGATCAACAATTATCAGAAAAAGATTTTTTTTACATTTTTAGACTTATAATAGGACTGAAACTCTCCTACTATATAAAAGATAAATTTTTCTTTAGTGTGACACATTGTAACACGTAATTCAAAACAAAAAAGATTTACTTTTGTCTTCTAGCTATTGTTAAAGGCATTATTCACTTGTACTGTTCTTTATTCGCGACTTGGCTTGAACCGAGGGTCCAACCGACGACGAGCTCATTATTCAATCTAAGATCAGTTCTGGTCTTAACATTGCCATTGGTTTGATCGTTTATATCATGATTAATTTATTTATATGTTATTCTTAATTATTTGTGTTGAATTAAACCATGTATCGTTTAAACCGCGTACAAATTTAATTGTTACCTAATTTTGGGGTAAACATGGAGAAATAACTTTGAGTTTTGAAAATCGTTGTATAAATAAGTTTGCAAATATTAAAAAATGATATTTTAAAAATATCTCAAATACACTAATTATATCAAAATTACTTTTACAATTCTTTTAAACAAATGACATCTTAAATGATTGTTGGACTAAAGAGGAAATATGTTGACTGGAGTTTTGACACACTATCAATTTAATTAGAATATTGTTCATCAAATAAATAACTTTTACGATACCATCTCTATGGGGAAAATTTTCATTTTATGTATTTGACCCGGTCAAACGACGATAAAGCCTTTGAAGGCTGTGATGTTTCAATCTGACCCCCAAAACGTCGAGGCTATGTGAGGAAGTTAAATCGCTGTCGAGGTCGAGATGGTTTAACAGAAGACAAAGGCGAGGACGGTCATCTGCCTTCGGTACTAATTAGGATTTTGTGGCCCATGTAACCTTATAAATAGAAAGAGATGTAGTTCATAAGGGGATTGAAACTTTTGTAAAGAATTTTTCTGTGCAAGATTCTCACTTTATTGAATAGAAATAAAACTTCACTTTACACTTCCTTTCTTTTATCCATCTCTCCGAATCCAAGAAGAATCTAAATATACAATTGCTTATCATCGTCCATCATTGTGAGAAAGCATATCTAAAGATTTCTTGTGTGGTGATCATTATCTCATCTACTATTTATTATTATTTATTACTACTTTTTATATTTATAAGTCTTTATTGTTCAATCAATGCTTCAAGATAGTCTTGTCTAGTATTACATATTAAGTATTTATCCTAAAAGTGCTAGATCCGCTATTAAATATTAATATTGACCACGATCAACCCTATTTTTTTATAAATCTAATTGTATAAAAATCAAAATTTAATTTTTGGGTCATACACCATCTGCATCAACAATTATTTTGTGAATAGGAATATGTATGTAGGATTCATATAGCTTAACAGAAATGTACAACCCTAAAGTATGTTTTCAGAAGAAAGAAAAACAAAAAGGGAAGATTTATCATCTCAGATCCACCTATTTTGAGATGACTGATAAGTAGCGACTAGGTTGACACTTGACAGATTCATTTCAGGTTCCCCGAGCAGCGCCATCTAGAAGTCCATGTTGGGGACGATGAAACCTACAAACTCAATCACAAAAACAATATCCCATAAACTCAAGAATATCAGCAGAACCCCATTATCATCATCATCAATTCCAAAGGAGAAGGTGGATTGTTTGGTAATAGGGGCTGGTGTAGTGGGCATAGCAGTGGCTAAAGAGCTTAGTGTGAAGCATGGCAGAGAAGTTTTGGTGGTTGATTCTGCCCCAACTTTTGGGACTGGTACCAGTTCTCGCAATAGTGAAGTTATTCATGCTGGCATTTATTATCCTCCTAATTCTCTCAAGGTCCTTCTCCCCTTTAATTTTCTACCGCGATTTTTTTTTCTCTATGCATACCCCATTAAGCATTAACTTAAAAATTTGAATGATAAAGTCTATCAATCGAGTTTTTTGTTTTTCTTATACTTTAATCTTGTTGTTAAACACTCCCAATTAAGCATGAATTTGAAGTTTGAACTTTGATACTGCTAATCAGTCCACTTTGTTGTCTTCTTTTCTACTGTAACGTTTTCTTTTTTGAGCATTCCCCTATTAAGCATGAACTAGTAGTTTGGATTTTGACACTGCTAATCAGTGAGTTTAGTGTCTTTTTTCTAGAACTATCCACCGTTAAGCATGGATTAGAAGTTTGAATTTTGATTCTGCTAATGAATCCTTCCTCTCTCTTTTTTTCCTTGTATTTTAATGTTTTCTCTACACATTGCCAGTTAAGCTGAAAGTTTGAATTTTGATACTGTTAATCCAGTTTCTTGTATTCTTGTTATGTAATCTTGTGTCTAAAAATTAAGCATGAACTGGAAGTTTGAATTTGATTCTGCTACATTTAGGTATTTTCTCTTCTGCTGCAATCTTGCTGCTAAACATTATTCATTAAACATGAACAGAAAGTTGAACTTTGATAAATCTAGTCAGTCAAATGAGTATTCCTAGTTATTTGGAAGAGGATAAATTAGTGGCATCTGTTAAGCTTTGGTGGTAAAAGTTGAGTGTCCTACTGACTGGTTATGCATTGCTCCTCCTCTTTTACATCTACAACTGGCAATACAAGATGCCGCATGAAGAAACTAGTTGTCTTAACTTGATTATAGTACATTTATCTGGTGTCTGAAATTCAATTTGAGTTCAAGCTTGATCTGATAGTTGATTATCATGACTGCAAATCGAGTGCTATATTTCGAGCTAACCCTGAAAATTATTTTGAATCCTCGATGTACAATACTCATATTTGCGCATATGCTGTATGGATATTAGATGTACAATACCATGCAAATTAGTGCTAGTTGGCTTGACAATAGTGATTTTTATCTTTTCTTGGTTCAATGCAAACTCTTATCTTCTGAGGGTCTATTGGAAACAGCCTCTCTGCCCTTCCAAGGGTAGGGGTAAGGCTGCGTACATCTTACCCTCCCCAGACCCCACTCGTGGGAGACTACTGGGTTTGTTGTTGTTGTTGTAATGCAAACTCTTATCTTACTCGTACTGATCTCTTGTTTTGAAGCTGTAAAGGAGTGAGCGCCATTATTGGAATGTGGAATGTAATAGTTCTGTAAATTTCATAACACTATCATAATCAGCTCTACTGCGTGGAGCTCCCACGCCTGAGCTTTAACTTTGAAACTGTATCGCAGGCATTTTTCTGTGTTAGAGGGAAAGAATTGCTCTACAAGTATTGCAAAGATCATGAAGTTCCACACAAGCAGATAGGCAAGCTTATAGTTGCTAATGGTTTATCAGAGATTCCAAAGTTGAGTGCTCTCATGACTCGAGGAATTCAAAATGGGGTTGAGAGTCTGACGATGGTGGACAGTTATGAAGCTATGACACTGGAGCCTGAATTGCAATGTCTTAAAGCTTTATGGTCACCTTCCTCGGGAATAGTTGATAGCCATTCATTGATGCTATCATTGGTGGTATTGCTTCTCACCATTCAGTTTCCTATTATACTGTCATATTGTTGCTAGCTAATCTACATTCGAAGAGCTAATCCTTTAGAACTTAGGAAGTGAAATTTTCTCATTACTTAGAGGAGATCATTATTTGTTTACCTTTTAGAACCATTGATATGATATTGACAGGACTATGACCATACCGTGGCTTTAGGGCGAAGCTGAAAGTCACGGCACGACTTTCTCCTACAATACTGCGGTTATTGGTGGTCATATTGAAGGAAATGAAATTCAAATTCATGTTTCTGGGAGCAATGCTATTGCAAACTGGAATGGGAGGTCCGAATTGGACTCTGAACTAATTCTTGTTCCCAAGCTTGTCGTAAATTCTGCAGGCTTAAGCGCTCCAGCCATTGCAAAACGAATGAAAGGCCTACCTAATGGTATTATTCCTGCTTCTCACTATGCTCGTGGTTGCTACTTCACCCTGTCAAACACTAAATCCCCTTTCAAGCACTTGATTTATCCTATACCTGAGGTTGGTGGCCTTGGAGTGCATGTGACCTTGGATTTGAATGGCCAAGTCAAATTTGGTCCTGATGTTGAATGGATAGAAGGAATTCATGATATTCCGAGCTTCCTCAACATGTAAGTCCTCATTGGACACACAGAATAATAACTCATATCAGTTCTTTCTAGACAGTTTTATGTGGATAAATTTGACTATGATGGTTTCTAAACTAGCTAATTCTATTATCAGTTGTTTTAACATACTTTGCACCTTTCTATGTTTAGACCCTTAAAAATTTTCTATTTTCCCATCAATACCCAAATTTGTTCTTCATGTTCAGAAGAGTCTCAGAAGTAACCTGAATGATGAACTAATTTTAGTTTTAGCTTGTTCTTTCTGATAGTTCAAATTTATTTAGATTGCATCAAGATTTGTCTCAGAGATTGTATTTTTCAGTTAGGAGACTTAGGGGTTTAACATTTTAGAAGTTTTCAAGCTTCTTTAAAATGTTCCTTGATAGCTTTATTCAGCAAGAATTCAGATATGATTCAGGAGGCAAGAGTTGTAATTAACTGTAGGAAGTTCTGTTATGTCTTTGTTCTTATCTCTGGACGGTGGTCTTCAAGCTATAGAATTGACAGTTCATCTTTGTTTGCGCTGCCTGATGCTCAAAATTTTGCGGACTCCTTATATTGGGAAATGCAACAAGGTGTTGGAAAAAAAATGGTACCTAAATTAAGAGCCCGTTTGGATTGGCTTAAAAAAAATGGCTTTTAAGTTAAGTGCTTAAAAGCACTTTATAAGTGCTGGAACTTGTTTTATAAATAAGCAGTTACGTGTTTGGATAAAAGTGTTGAAACTTAAAACAAGTTGATGAAGTGTTTGGTAAACAAATGCTGGTAAGCACTTTTTCTTGTTAAAATGACTGAAATATCCTTAAAGTTGTTAACATTATAAAGAAGATGATGACCATAATATTATATTTTCCGTTCATAGCTTCAAATTCAGGGATAACACGTAAATTCATTGAATGATTTGATTTTAGAATATAGTTACACCAATTAAAAAAAAAAGGAAGGATTCAACGACCAAAAAAATTAAATGTTATGGAACCAAAAAAAGAAGCCAAAAGAACAATATTTACAAAATATTGGAATGTATCAAACATTATTTAAAAAACTATTGTTTGCTTCACGTTAAGAACTTCAAGAAATTGACAAATATTGGAGAATGGGGAAAAAAAATAGTATGTTGTTGGGTTTTTACTTAGGAGTAATTTCGGGATTAAGAAAAATTATAAGGGATAAGAATGTAATATCCTTGGTCAAAGCAATATGGCTTTTAAGCCAATTTAGAAAAAGTTGGGTTTTCCAACTTATTGGTTTTGGCTTTTTTTAAGCAGATTTTAACTTTTTTTTAAGCCCATTTTTTGGTTGCCAAACACTTCCACAAGTTAAAAACTGCTTAAAAGCTGGTTTGAAGCCCATCCAAACAGGCTCTAAGTCAAAAGCTCACCGTTTCAAGAACTTGTAACTGTCTATGCGCAGCAATGATGAATTCTCGGACGGATAATTTTATATGAAGCTAAGGTGAATGTTTGGACAGATAATGTAAATATTTTAGTTCGGACTTCACCTTTTGAGTATTTCAACCAGTTACGTTCTTTACGCATAATAAGGAAATAGAATTGCAGAACTGTCAAAATATCTGTTTAATGCTGGAAATGGTTAGTCTTCTTGCATTAGAAGACAATTCTCCTTTATGATATATGCTTATGATATTCTAGGTTTGATTATTCTGTGCGTGAAGACCGTGCAAAGCAATTCTACCCAGCGATAAGAAAATACTACCCTGGTCTGAAGGATGGATCTTTGGAGCCAGGTTATGCAGGCATCAGACCAAAGCTTTCTGGTCCAGAAGAGGGGTCTACAGATTTTGTAGTTCAGGTAATATCGTACTTATTCTGGGATTTTAATCCAAATGCTCCCTGAAGTTTAGGAGCAGATATGTTTTCATCCCTATTATATTACTCTGATCACGTATAGTTCTTTAAGTTTGACAAAATTAAGCACATCTGGTCCAACTGACGAAATTTTAACGAATCCCTACAAAATTGTATGCGTTTTTTCTGCACGACCAAGTTATTGAAAATACCCTGGTTGGGTTTTCTTCCCATGCTTATCAGACAAGAATTGTCAGAACACATGAAGCATTGACATTTTGGTTACCTTTCATGTTTCATGTTTTTTGTTAGATTTCAATTTTATTCCATCTGCTAATTTTGACAGTCTCTAAAACACACATTTTGCAGGGAGAGGACATTCATGGTATATCTGGTTTAGTTAACTTGTTTGGGATTGAATCCCCAGGCCTAACTTCCTGTATGGCTATTGCGGAGCATGTTGCAGCTAAATTACTGAAATAATATGAGATTCCTGTTCTCACACTGAATTGATATTTGAACATCCTGAAGTTTCAGGTTTTGAATTGAAGAACTCTATGGTCATAGAAATGTATTATAATTGAAATTTGCCATCTAAGGATATATTGTATGTTGCTAGTGACTTGAGGAACAAAGAAAATACATTAGTGTCTTTGGCTTGTTGGGTCGTGACACTGTATCATCTTATAAAGTTTCTTGACTTCTGTAGGAAAATCATGATGAATATCTATATTACAAACTTCATTATCAGCAAAAAAAATCGCTTCTCTTTGTGTGTTGTTTCTCAAACAAAACCACAATCGTTTTGGCATAGCTTGTTTCAACTGCGCATTTTGTTGTTTTACTGCTGTTCAAATGTTATCCGCCTCAAAGTATTCGGAACTGCAGGATCAGAAAATGGAATTTAGAAAACTGAGCTTAGTAGGAGAAAATTTCACATGCATTTGCACTTGTACACACCAGTTGCTAGAAGCAAATCCTGTAATTGTGAAGAAGCTATCATTCTCACATTCAATTGCCATTTTACACACAGCCAAAGCCTCTTAAGCACCAACTGGAACTAAGATTAATATTAATATTTAAATGTTTGAGATGTTCCACGAAGTGATGCATGAGTTCCATCTAAAGATTTCACCCAGACAGTAGCAACCAAAAAAATTGTAGAACTTCAATACCCAATGAAGCCAAGTAGGCAGCTGTTTTACAGACTTTCACCTGAATTCTTGATATGACCATCCAAAACACTTCCTCGTACTTGTATTATAACATCGAAATTCTCATCGCTTTCGTTCTTGTCTCCACTTGTAGACAGGTTTGGTTGTTGGGTTCACAAGCTCCTCTTCACGAAGCTTGCGTTTCCTTCCCGATTTCTGGTAACAAGAAAAGAGTTATTCTGAAGTCACAGTTCAAGATCTTGAATATGACGAACATAAAACCTGAAATGTATAAACACCTGTAATTCTTTCTGAATGGCCATATCCATGTACAGTTTCTCTAAGTCTCTCACTCTGCCCTTTCTTGCTTCCAACTCTCTATAGGAGGCAGCTGTCTTCCTGCGCAGGAGATTCCAACAATGAACAACTTCACAAATTTTGCTCTGATACCAACGGGAATTAGTGTACACATTCAAGAAAGTGCAAGAATCTACCCTTATCCCAGCTTTAAAAAATACTAAAAATTATAGGATTAATGCAACTCTTTTATCAAATTTAATGTCGCACTCTATGCAGAGTGTTGAAGGCATTAGTGATTCCTTAAGAACCAAGAATAGAACTTGTAACAATTGATTTCCAAGAACAATTTACAGAAGCAAGACCAACACTTGTTCAAGTAAACTAAACATATTAAAGTTCTTTCCAGGCATATCCCAAATGGATACTTTTCTCTTTCAATTGCATTCCTTCCTCTCTGCAGTTACAAAGTGCTCGATTGGGATTGAATCGAATGTAAGAAACAAACTACCCTCAGCTTTAAAAATAAACCTTGTCCAATTTTAACAGAAAAAACAAGGCATTTTATGATGTGGTTGAATTTTTTAGCTCCTCTCGACCAGTGAGCCTAAAATAATAAAAGGTAGAAGAATGTTTTCTGGTATAAAAAGGACTGAACCTTTTCAAAAAATTTATCAACTATAAGGGATAAGAAGATAATGTAAGTTTGGATTGCAATTGACGTATTCTTCTAGACATCACTAAACTAGTAAGTTCCTACATCCGAAAATGGTTGATAAGCTCTAAATCAAATGCTAAAAGGTTAAACCTTATACAAGTTCAAACATAATTGTTTTTTGATTATTAAAGAGTTCAAAACATGACAAATTAATCTGCACTACAATATAAATGGAATAAACTGATAGTACCTTCTAATACTACTAGGCAAGTTCTCAGAAGCAGCCAAATTACTATGTTCTGATGCTTTAGACGCTAGCTCTTCTGCCTCCTCCCTGTAAATAAGCAAAACAAAGAAAGTAAGGAATTTGAAGGAAACTGCAGCACAAAGAAGATCTTTTAACAGAAGCGGCAAATTTAAAGTAATATATACATTGAGGCAGAGGGAGGGAAAAAAGAAAAGAAATGCTACAAAATATGCAACTCTCATAAGAATTCGTGGTCATAATCCAAGGAATTAAAAGATACATAGCAACTGTATTCCAATGGAAGCACCAAAACATAAGGTGTATGATAGATCAAAACAAACACTTTTTTAGCTGTCCAAAACGATAGTAACAGATTCTAATAAAGCTCTTGGCAGTTCCTTATATGGCACCACGTGATCCTCTTCTCAAAAAATGTGGGGCATTAATAAGAGAAGCCAAAAAATTGATAAAAGTTAAAAGAAAATAGTATGCTTTGACTGTTTGAGGCTAATAAACTAACTTAAAAACAGGAAAAAAAAAAGGTAAAGATAATGAAAAATATAGGTCCTGAGAGGCTGAAACCCCACTGCATGATTCAAGCTTGACACTGAAATCCTCTAACAGTTTCAGCTATTGAGTAATTCTTTTATTATTATTTTTGCTTTTTATTATTTTTCAAAAAGCCCAAGTTGAGTTAGTTTCAACGATACAGCATTAGTTCAGGCTCTTGAGTAGTTCATCTGTGAGTGCCAGTAAATTTATTTAGAAAGACACCTGCTATGGTTGTGTATAATTAGGACAAATGAAACCAGAAGGAGAGGAGATTATTTGTGAATAAAGCTTGAGCATCCATTAGAGATAACACCTAATAAAAGAGGAGGGAATCGTTAGTCCTCCATAGACATGGCTCAATTGTCATATGGTACAAGTCAACATAGATCAAGTCAAGTGATGAGGTTTCAACTCAGGAAGAAAGCTAAACACAGAATGCAGTTTGTCAGGTCATTAAGTAGATAACTCCAAATGAATCATTTAGTCGTATGGTAAAAGTCAACTATTTTCTGAATAATGAGGTTCAACCCATGAAAAGAAATCTAAATATTGAACGCAATTGGTCAGGTCAATGACAATCAAGTAGATATCTCCAAACGTGATTGTGTTCTATGTTGCACGGATTGGGATGCAGGTATCCGATCCGGGTGCGGATCTAGAGGTTGGATCCTTTATAATCCAAATTTTAAGATTTGGAGGTATAGATCTAAGTATGGATATAGGTGTAGGGATTCGGCTAAAAATAATTCAAAATTTTAAAAATAACAACAACAAACAACAACAACAACCCAGTATGATCCCACTAGTGGGGTCTGGGGAGGGTAGTGTGTACGCAGACCTTACCCCTACCCTGGGGTAGAGAGGTTGTTTCCGATAGACCCTCGGCTCCATCCCTCCAAGAACTCCCCACCTTGCTCTTGGGGTGACTCGAACTCACAACCTCTTGGTTGGAAGTGGAGGGTGCTTACCACTAGAGCAACCCACTCTTGTCTAAAATATTAAAAATAGATCTACAAAAATATCCTAAATTATGAGAAATATTTTAAGGAAAACTTATAGGTTCTGGAGTGCAACCAATAATTCAATCTTTCATTTTGAGAATTTCTCAAGTTGTAGGCACTAGCAGGCAACAACTAAAATTCAATCTTTCATTTTTCATTTTTCCTCAAATTTGTCCATGGATTGTGGTCAAAGAACCTGATCTCGATTGACTACATCTGGTACGAATCCCACACCCTTACTAGTACTAGTATCGTGTCGACACGGGTGCGGTGGCCAAAATGAAGAGTCCGCGCAATATAGATTGTGTTTTGTGTGCATAGGCAAATCAAAACAAGAATGTAAAGCTAAGTTATTTCAATGTATTCGACGGAAAGTCTAAAGAGGGATACAGAATTCAAGGCATCTTATTTCTAACCTATCTTCGGCATAGTAGACACGTCTATTTGATGGCTGATTATCAAGAGAGTGCAGTGTGGCAGTTAACTTCTCAATTTTCTGCATACAATAAGAGTTATTGTCTTATTGACAAGAAGGAAGCATAAGAGATTTCTCAATCGTTTGGCTCAAGAAGAGAGAGAGAGATTAAAACATGAACCACATTTTGCAAATCTATACCTTTTTCTCAGTCTGAACTTTCTGTAAAATATAGCCTATATCCTGAGTTTTCATTAACATGAGTTCCTCTGGAGTGTATTTATTTACTTGACTCCTGGAAACATCGAAACAGTATCCAACAAGTCAGGTAAATCACGAATGAGGAAGAAATTAGCGCAACCCAACATATATGAATATTCATATCTTACTCCAATCTATGAACTCCATCCACAGTTTTTGTTTTAACCATCTTGAAGTAGAACTCATCTGGATTCCGAAATGCTGCTTTTTCCTTGAGTTTCTGTAAAGCAAATAATAAATATAATTCACATATCTGATCATATAAAATGTAAAAAGATCAGTGTCGACTGAGATGCGGTACCACCACCAAAGAAAAATAAAGAACATTCAAGGATCCCTTCAAATTGACTAATTGCAAAACACAATCAATGGTTCTGAATTCTGATCCCTTTTTTTAATACCAGTGACGCCCCTGCCCACTTGCCGCACATCGACTATTTCACCGGGTACATTGCTACCTCGCACCATCACAGGTACGGCATAACTCTGCCCCCAAGGCTTAGGGAAAGAAATGACTAGGTATCGTGTGCCTCCGCTGTAATTCTGATCTTCTAATACAGATAAACTATAAAAACCCAATTGCCGCAAGCTGACTTTCTTGCAGCAAATATCACACAACCCTAACTTATTCACGTCTCAATCACGTATTAAGCTACAAAATACTTCGATTTTTCATGGGCTGCCAAGTCTAATTCAACTAATATCGTATCTAATCCTATCTTCTAACTTCAAACCCTTTCAATTCCTAGTAGAATAAAAAATAAAATAAAAATAAAAAAAGTTACCCGTAAAGTTTGCTCCTTTTTGTGGAATGCTGTCGCCCGCACCACATAATCTTTGTGTTTCTCGAGCAATCCAAATTTTTTCCTAGCTTGTCTGATATAATAGACAACAAAATCAAAAAACAGATTAAACTAAAGCAACTCAAAAACACAGAATTAATTTATGCAAGTAATATCACTTACGGCTGAGCTCGCTCCTTATGAGCTCGTCTAGGAATAGCATTCTTGAACGATGACATTTTACAATTGATTCACTGAAGTAACAACCACTATTCTGTCAAAGATTCACGAACAGAACTTACAGCGCCGAGAAACACAAACGAAAACGGCAGACCGAAACATCAAGAGAGGAGCCAGCTGAGACGAGGCACAGCAATTAGAGGAAAATGGCAAATATGATCCAATCACGTTTGGGTAGATTTGAAAATGGTACCTTAGGTACACTCATAAGCGGTTTTAGTCCTCTAAATTTGTTAAAAGTTAACGCTTTTTATCTTTATCAAATATATCTATCTATCACCCTATCTATGTATCTATATCTATCTATATGATCCAATCACGAATATTTCAAGCTAAATATTGAACGATAAAAATATTCCTAAAATATTAATAGCCTTTTATGCCCTTAAATAACTAAAATATTTGTTTAATGAAGCAAGTTGAAGGTGGATGTAATTGTAATATTAAAAATATTATCAATTTCGATTTAAAGTAGAACTTTTGTTGACTGGTTCGAAATTTGTTTTGGGTAATGACTGATAGGGAGTTCCATCGACTGACGAAGCGTTAATATCGTTGCCTTTCCCTCCCTCTAATTCTACATTTTCAATTGTGTTTTCAATACGACTACGGCTAGGGTTAGGACCAAACACAGACGGAGAATCAGAAAATAATGAAAAACTAGGACTGGACATGACTGAGGCAACAAATGTAGCAACTACTTGGGTTAAAGAATGATGTTATGCACGGCGCCACCATCTACGCGCACAGTGCTTCCGACCCATAGTGAAAACAACAACTCACATATATTTATTCAAATATTTATTCACAAAAGTACAATAAAAAAATACAAAAAATCTATGATTTTGAAAAGCCACTTTCACTAAAATGTACTTTTACATCCAAAAATTTCGCCTAGAAATTACTATTTGACGAAGAGATAGAACGAAATCTGAAGAAAAAATTCAAAAGTTGAATCAGTAAATGCTTGGTGAAATATGGGTTCTCATGGTTTGGCTATGGAGGTTTCGAAACTAAGTCTATAACGTTAAAGGACGAAGGCAAATTAAATGAGGCATTAAATGACGGTGGGTATAGGTGTCACACCTCCTTTTTTCCGAGGGGGTAGGGAGTTTTTTTCAATTAAAGTGACACTATTCGAAATGAGATTATTTATTTAATTTAGAGTCACCACTTGGAATAATTTATGGTGTCCCAAGTCACCGGTTCATTTTAAATTCCAAATCGGGGAAATTTAACTCTGTTTTAAAGTCTCTGAAACCAGAAGACCGGGTAAGGAATTCTGTTAACCCGGGAGAATGTGTGAGGCACTCTCAAGTTCTGTGGTTTTAGCACGGTCGCTCAACTATTAATAATTGGCCTAGTTATCTGATTTAATACATGTTTTAAACCTATGTGCATTTTTATTCCTTTTACTACTTTTATTACATTACTGCATTTTAAACTTTTATGGAATTAATATGAGACGAGTTACGTTGTAGTACACTCGTTGTTTATAAACATCGCAAATTGCGTCACGTGAAACGCATCCATAATCTACAATGTGTTTAATTTTATTTATTATTATTTGAAGTTGTGATCGAGTCACGTGAAACGCACACTCGAATTGGAGATTACGTATCATGACTATGCCATGAGAACCATACCCATAGTCACGATGATTATTATTAACGCGCCTAAAGCAAACTACGGTGTTCATAATTGTTTTCCTAAACTAATTTGGGGTTACTGGAGTATCAAGAGCTTATGTCATCTCATTCGTGGGTTCAAATGATTTCGGAATGTCAAAGGTCTGTTTCGCGACAAAGATAGAAGAGTTAGGGAAAGAGGATTGGGAATTAACTGTATTTAAAGGGAAAAAAAATTCCATTGATGGATGGATGATAGCTTATAATTAAACCACATTTCTTATTTCAATTAACCAAATCGATGTGGATTTTTAAACAGAAAAACTGGCACAAGTTGAAATTTGTTTAGGCACTCAAATTGGACTTTTAGCTATTACATATACATATAAAAATGAACTTCAAGTAATAGTTTAAACGTCTTCTGCCTTATAAAGGAAGAACAGACCACGGGCTCATTGAGCGAGCCCAAAATAAATCTGATCAGGGGTCGAAAGTCTGTTAGGGCTCCAAAATAAATTTAAAGCTTCGCTAGGCCAGTTTTTTGGCCCAATGATTGGGAACCAAACTTAATGACTCAAGACTTCATCTATCATTGAAAGAAAAAATATAGTAATTTAAGCATAATCCCAAAATGAATATATACGATTCAAATTCTAATTACAACACCAATATCTCATAACTAATTTGCCATTCAAATACGCTAGTAATAGCTATTCTAACAAGGCTGGTCAATGAACTTCACTTTAACTCATATGAACTTCTATAGCTAACCATTGTAACCTAGCTGTTAAATGTATGAAAAACTATGAAACTCATACACTATATACTTCTGCAATTTAAAGTGTTGTATTGGCTCCTTCAGAGATGACTCCGACCAACTCGTGGTCAAATCCATCCATGCCGCCACATCTTAATACCATTTTTGAGCGCAAATCATTAGTTAGACAATAACAGGCTATAGAAGATGATGAACTGATTAATAAAATATTTTTAACAAACTAAAATAGTTTCAACATAAAGAAATCAACCAAGGAGGAACACTAAACAGTCTAGAACACACTGGACAACCAATTCAAGTGAGCAGAAGCTAGGGCAAAGGGTTCTGGCTTGCATTATTCAACACATCAAACTAGTAGAAATAAATCATAATAAAGTTAGCTAAATTTCAATCCACTAATCGACAGAATAATTATAAGAGAATCAACATATGAATATAGTAAAAGTTCAGGATTTTATGGAAACAAATAAAGAGATTGATTCATTCATGTCAAAAATAGCAACTCAATTTTACAGATGAGCACCTGATTACTGCAAGATAGACAAGATAGAAAATAGATCTCTGAAGTTGAGAAGTGCAACAAGAAAACACAGCTTAAACGGTAGCAGCCAATAGCAGTGGAAAAAGCATACAGGAGCTTTGATCTTCAAATCAAAAATCCAGCAGTAAAACCAAAGACCAATAAAACTCTAATGCCAAATCATAGCCAAATGAGAGGGAAGTTCTCAATTTTCAAAAAGAAGAAAAATTGAAGTCCAAATCTGTTTCCAAGTCAGTCTCAAAATGAAGGAAAAGAAATCTGAATTTCAGAGGTTTCTTAGGGTGAAAATCCGTTTTGAATCTAGAGAGAGTAAAAATGAGAGGAGATAAGGTCTTATATCGAGAATGAAATCTGTTGTGTGCACAGAAAAATCAGAAAATAATTCTAGAATGTTAGTCCCTAAAATTTAGGAAAAAAATAACTTTTCAACTGAAAAGGGATAGATGTCCCAGTTTCTAGATAATTCTTTTTATTTTTTACCCTTTTTACTTTTATTTTTACCTCTTTTTCACCCTAAATTTTAACTAATTTGTACTTTAATCCCTTCTACTACCTTCTAACACTTTCTCAGCAGCTAAAACAAAAGATTCCCTAAATTTCTATCTCATTTACCCCCCTTAGACTTTTGTTAATTACAAACAAACTAAACACAAAAGATTCGACCAGATTGGAAATCAAAATAGAGCAAACAATGTGCAAAAAATCAAACAATTTAACCAATAAACCCTAATTCAAACATGGTGACTAACTAAATCTGGATCGACTAGCCTACAAGCTAACTATTATGCAATTAAAACTATTAATCTAACCATATAAAAACAATATGTGAAATGTCTACTAAAAATGCAAAAATAGGGATTCATTTGAAATCAACCAAGAACAATTAATCTGAGACAAAAAAAAGGTCGAAAGGTTACCGATCGATGCCATATAGATGCAGGTCAGAAGAAAACTGAGGATATACCAAACTCCGACAGGCATAACAAATTCCGGCAGTTGTGAGATGAACTAAGACCAACATCAATCGATTTCTCTCATCAAGAGCAATCAATTGATGTAGGTTTCGAGTTCAAACGGGCCGAGATTAAGGAGAAATTAGAAAAGGACAGATTTAGATTTTTTTGACCTTCTTAGATCTATGATTCGACCAATTTGATGGGGCTTTTGGGGAAATTGAAGGTGGATTATAGCTGAGGGAGTGCTGGAGGTTGTAAGGTGGTGATTTGGAGTCATTTGGAGAGTGCCGTCAGCGAAGGTTTTTGGGGAGGCTTTGGAAGGGGGGGGGAGGGTCGGTTCGGACAGTTAAAAGGGAGATGGGAAGGGAGTTGCGAGTCATTGGATTAATGGAAATGAAGGGCTGAGATTTAAGGGATCAAAACGAGGTCGTTTTGGGTTGAGGTTGTGGACCGGATTGAACCATGAGTATTGGACTGGGCGGATTGGAGAATTGGGCCGCTAAAATGGCTATTGGCCCAAATTATGAGTAAATCAAACAAAAAAAAACCCTTATTTTTCTTTATTTCTTTTTCTCTTGATTTTTAAATCCGAAACAAATTAAATAAGAACCCTAAATTAGTCTAATTCGTAAAATTAATCTATCTTAATTATTTTCCATTAACTTAATATTATTTAATTTAAAACTAAAAGCTAAAATGTTAACAAGACCATTGTATTTTCTTGTAATTTTTGTTTAATAATGCAACTAATAAATGTAATTAAATCCTAAAAATACAAATAAAAACCTAAAATGCTATGCAATGAAGATTTGGATATTTTGTGATATTTTTCATGATTTTTGAAATATTAAATATGCACAAAATGCAACTAAAATGCAAACAATAATTAACAAGAAATTCCTAAAAGTTCTAATTAGAAATAATTAGAGAAAAGAAAAAAAAAACTATTTTTGCAAAATTTGTAGGAGTATTTTTTGTGAGGCAAAAATTATGTGCTCACAGCTGCCCCTCTTTGCTCGGAAACATGAAGAGATTTCGGGCAAAGATAAAGTGAGAAATTACGAGCAATATTTGCCCGTTGGACACTCCATGGGAAGCATTTTAAAAAACTTTGACCGAACCTTGCTTCGGAGGTTGCCTACATATCCTTGGCTATAAAGGAATCACGTCGGTATAGTTCTAGAAGTTTTGGTAGCTGAGACTACCGAGAAGCTGTGATTTCACTGCTGCTGCTGCTATTGCTGCTTGCTGAGCTCCTTATTACACCAAAGTCAAAAATGAAAAAGACTAACTAAGCCTATCAACTACGAGTTACAAGATTCCTATCTATAAGTCTTCTGAAGTTTGATCGTGAGTCTTGGATGGTTCTTCACGCAGACTCTGATCTGAATCTTGATGCTTGCTAGCTGCAGGTACTAGTTCATTCTTCTTCAGCTTTTCTAATCAAGACGGGACATGCAGAGCTTATGGCTTCAGTCATGTCTTGAGCAGTCCATATCTTTTCTCCGCTTCTGCACTTTGAGCTCACTTCTTTTCCATTTCTTTCACTATTTTGTATTGAGACTTCTTTTTGGTTATCTCTAACCCTGTGCCTCGAGGTAAAAACCTGCTCAGACACCAAAATAAATGAATGAACGAAATTTTTCTGCCCCAGTTTTTACTAGAAAAATTTCGTAAGTTATTATAACAAAACTCTATACTACTTCATTATTGAAAGTAATAAAAGGTCGGGAATGGTGTACCCTCAAAAGATCATGATGATGATTTTTTTTGGGATGGTGTTCCTTTTTGTCAAAATGATACCTCAACTCAAGATTGATGTACCTTATGTTGGGAAATATCGACTAGGGAGTGGAGACCCTATGTTGAAAAAGAGACTAGGGAGTGAAGACCCTATGTCTAAAAATAAAAATTAACTAGGGAGTAGAGACCCTATGTTGGAAAAGAGACTAGGGAGTGGAGACCCTATGTCTAAAATTAAATCAACTAGGGAGTGAAGACCCTATATTGGAAAAGAGACTAGGGAGTGGAGAACCTTTGTCTAAAATAAAATCAACTAGGGAGTGAGACCCTATGTCTAAAATAAAATTAACTAGGAAGTGGAGACCCCATGTTGGAAAAGTAAACTAGGGAGTGGAGACCTTATGTCTAAAATAAACATCAACTAGGGAGTGGAGACCCTATGTTGGAAAAGAGACTAGGGAGTGGAGACCCTATGTCTAAAAATTATCAACTAGGGAGTGGAGACCCTATGTTGGAAAAACGATTAGGGTGTGGAGACCCTATGTCTAAAATTCATCAACTAGGGAGTGGAGTCCCTATGTTGGAAAAGAGACTAGGAAGTGGAGATCATATGTCTAAGATAAACATCAACTAGGGAGTGGAGATCATATGTTGGAAAAGAGACTAGGGAGTGGAGACCCTATGTCTAAAAATCGTCAACTAGGGAGTGGAGACCCTATGTCGGAAAAGCGACTAGGGAGTGGAGACCCTATGTCTAAAAATATCAACTAGGGGGTGGAGACCCTATGTTGGAAAAACGACTAGGGAGTGGAGACCCTATGTCTAAAAACCATCAACTAGGGAGTGAGATCCTATGTTGGAAAAGTGACTAGGGAGTAGAGACCCTATATCTAAAAATCATCAACTAGGGAGTGGAGACCCTATGTTGGAAAAGAGACTAGGGAGTGGAGACCTTATGTCTAAAATATCATCAACTAGGGAGTGGAGATCCATTGTTGGAAAAACGACTAGGGAGTGGAGACAATATGTCTAAAATATCATCAACTAGGGAGTGGAGACCCTATATTGGAAAAGAGACTAGGGAGTAGAGACCCTATGTCTAAAATATCATCAACTAGGGAGTGGAGACCCTATGTTGGAAAAGCTACCATGGAATGGAGACCCTATGTCTAAAATATCATCAACTAGGGAGTGGAGACCCTATGTTGGAAAAGAGACTAGGGAGTGAAGACCGTATATCTAAAATATCATCAACTAGGGAGTGGAGACCCATTGTTGTAAAAACGACTAGGGACTGGAGACCCTATGTCTAAAATATCATCAACTAGGGAGTGGGGACCCTATGTTGGAAAAGCAGACTAGGGAGTTGAGACCCTATGTCTAAAATAATAATCAACTAGGGAGTGAAGACCCTATGTTGGAAAAGTAGACTAGGGAGTGGAGACTCTATATGTAAAATAAAATCATCAAATAGGGAGTGGAGACCCTATGTTGGAAAAGCGACTAGGGAGTGGAGACCCTATGTCTAAAATAAACATCAACTAGGGAGTAGAGACCCTATGTTCTAAAAGCGACTAGGGAGTGGAGACCATATGTCTAAAATAAAATCAACTAGGGAGTGGAGACCCTATGTTGGAAAGGGGACTAGGGAGTGGAGACCCTATGTCTAAAATAAAATCAACTTGGGAGTGGAGACCCTATGTTGGAAAAGCGACTAGGGAGTGAAGACTCTATGTCTAAAATAAACATCAACTATGGAGTGGGGACCCTATGTTGGAAAAGCAGACTAGGGAGTGGAGACCCTATGTCTAAAATAAAATTAACTAGGGAGTGGAGACCCTATGTCTCAAATAAAATCAATAGGGAGTGGAGACCCTATGTTAGAAAATGCAGCTAGGGATTGGAGACCCTATACTACTATGATTTTGAATTTTTTTTTTTTTTTAGAGAATGAGTAAATGCGGGAAAGAATTTGGAGAAGACTTCCCTTTTTTGGAATGGTTGTTGCTGTAGAGCTATTTCAGTCTCCGCGTGATTTTCTTTTTGGTTGCACCTGCTTCTTGCAAGGTTGCTTTGGATTACACCTGTTTCTTGTGGTTCAAACAAAGAACAATTTGTCAGTTTGAAACGGTGGTTGGTTTTGCGGCCTTGAGTGATTCTGTCACTTGATCTCAGCCGTCTTCTTTGATGGTACTTTCAGCTGCAACTGGTTCTCCCTTAACACCGACTTCATTTCTGGCCTCGGAGAACCCTTGGCTTTTCTAAAACTTTACCATGACAGTTGGTCGCGTGGGACATAACCTTTTTCAGCTTCATTTTGCCTTTGTAGGCTTTTCAATTCTTTCCTCTAAATTTAACTTCAGAGCATTGGGGAATCTTTGACTTTTCAAACTTTGCCAAGACGGTTAGCCACGTCGGACTTAACCTTTTCAACTTTATTTTGACTTTGTGGGCATTTGACTTTGCTTTTCTTATTTTAAGAGTATTTGACTTTGAGGCATAGACCATCATTGCCAGTCGGAGTCGACTTGATGCCCCTGCCGAGGTTGGGTGCCCTTTTGCATATTGGCTTGTATCAAATGAGAACCCTATAAATCAGTCTTGCCATCCCTTCTTTGCCTTAGTTTGGAACAGAGTTAGACCGAAAGGGATTCAAAAAAAAACAAACAATATAATGGATAATGAATTTAGACAAGAGGTGTCCCTTTCGGGGAAGAGAAAGAAGGACTTATCTGGAGTACATGCAGACTTCAATGAACATGACATGCCTTTTGGACTGGATGCCTGATCTGTGTGAACCGTCTGACTCTCAGAAATTTATCACAACTTTTGCCTCGAAACCGAGAAATCTTGCCCAGGACTGTGTCAATGTCAGTGACTGAGGATCCTCTTTTTCGATCAGTGGCGCCCTTTGCGGGTTTTCACCAGCTAACCTCTCTCATTTCTCTTCTCACCATCGCCTTATAGTGCTCTTTGTAAGTTTTCACTAATAAGACTCTCTCATTTTCAATTTCTATGCTTACCGTCGCCTTACGGTGCCCGTGAGGGTTTTCACCAATAAGACTCTCTCATTTTATTTCTCTCATTTGGTTGCATCGGATCCAAGTAACTGTATCCTCCCATTTTGAACCTCTTTGCCAATCGATCGGAAGGACTTGAACATGATTTTAGGGTAGAATGCATTTGGATTGAATTACAACTTTGGAACCTTTTAGGCGAGACCATCGCCGAAATATTATAACATCTGCCCCAGTTTCACTTTTGGGAGAATTTGGATTTTTATTTTGGTGTGACTGAACCCTAGAGAGAGGCTGCCTACGTATCCTTTTGGAATCAAGTCGAACGTAGTTCAACGAACTTTGTTTCTAATTTTCTTTTGTCTTTTTCTTTCTATTTTTTTTTTCTTCTACCATTTTTTTTGTCTTCTTTGTTTTGGTTTTCTTCTCTTTTTCTTTCTTGTTTCTTTTTTTTTTTAGTAATATCTTTAGGTTCCAAAGAGGGTAATTAAAGAAATGTAACCGACTCAAAGGGTTGGGAAAAGGGTTAATGGTATTTGGGTAGCGAGAATGAAAGCCTTCGTCATCCCAATAAGAGAATATTAAAGTTGCGAATAGGGTCAAACATAATACCTCTTGACCGCATCTGCATTGACAGTTGTTTCGGGGTCATTTCCTTCAATGTCTCCCAAGTACAACGCTCCATTCGGCAATAATTTTCTTATAATGTACGGACCTTTCCAATTTTGAGCAAATTTTCCTTTTGCTTCCTCATGATGCAGGAGAATATGTCTCAGAATGAGTTGCCCCACCTCGAATTTCCTAAGCCGCACTTTCTTGTTATAGGCACGGGCCATTCTTTGTTGGTACAACTGCCCGTGGCAAACTGCAGCCATTCGCTTTTCATCAATCATAGTTAATTGTTCCAATCGGGTCTTGACCCATTCATCATCCTCGATCTCAGCCTCAACAATGATTCGAAGAGAGGGAATTTCAATTTCTGCAGGTATTACGGCTTCAGTGCCATAAACAATAAGTAAGGCATGGCCCTGACTAATGTGCGCACGGTTATGCGATATCCCAATAATGCAAAAGACAGCTTTTCATGCCATTGTCTAGAACTTTGAATCATTTTCCTAAGGATCTTCTTGATATTCTTGTTTGCAGCTTCAACGGTGCCATTAGCTTTGGGCTGATAAGGGGTAGAGTTACGATGCGTAATCTTAAATTGTTCGCATACCTGCCTCATCAAGTGGCTGTTCAGATTTGCAGCATTGTCTGTAATGATAGTTTTAGGAATACCAAAATGACAAATAATGTTGAAATGCACGAAGTCCACCACCGCTTTCTTGGTGACAACTTTGAAAGTGACTGCTTCAACCCACTTTGTGAAATAATTAATAGCAACCAAGATGAATTTATGCCCATCTGAAGCTTTTGACTTGATCGGCCTAATGACATCCATAACCCAGGCAATAAATAGCCAAGGCGCTGACATAGGATGCAATTCTGAAGGCGATGCATAAATCAGGTCACCGTGTATTTGACACTGATGGCATTTCCGGACAAAACTGAAGCAATACTTTTCCATGGTCATCCAGTAATAACCTGCCTGCAGGATTTTCTTTGTAAGGACATATCCGTTCATGTGGGGCCCACATACTCCCGAATGCACTTTGTTCATGATCTTTTCAGCTTCTTGGGCATCTACGCACCTTAAAAGATTCAAATCTGGAGTTCTTTTGTACAAGACTTCTCCGCTAAAAAAGAAACTGCTGGCAAGCCTTCTGATAGTTCTCTTTTGATCTCCACTGGCATGTTCGGGATATTCCTTTATTTTCAAAAACCTTTTGACATCATGATACCATGGCTGAACATCTGGTTCTATTTCAATTGCATTACAATAACCATGCCTTTCTCGAATTTGGATTTCCAGTGGGTCAATATGGACATTGCCCGGATATGGCAGCATTGAGGCCAAAGTAGTCAGTGCGTCAGCTAACTCATTGTGGAATCGAGGGATATACCTGAACTCTACGGACTTGAACCATTTGCTAAGATCTTTCACATGTTGCTTGTATGGAATAAGCTTGATATCTCGGGTTTCCCATTCACCTTGGGCTTGCCGAATGATCAAATCAGAATCCCCCATGATTAATAATTCTTCCACATCCAGATCAACTGCCATATTCATGCCCATGATGCAAGCTTCATACTCGGAGGTGTTGTTTATATAGAAGAACTGAAGTCGGGTTGTGGTCGGATAGTGCTGACCAGTGGGCGAAACCAAAATTGCCCCAATTCCGACAATCTTCTGGAATAAAAGAACATCTAAGGGGTATCTTCTGGAATTACTTTAACTGGATTTACTTCCTCGTCCGGAAAGTAAGTACTTAGGGGTTGGTATTCATCATCAACCGGGTTCTCAGCTAGATGATCCGCCAAGGCTTGAGCTTTCATTGCCGTGCGGGTGACATAGACAATGTCAAACTCCGTGAGCAGGATTTGCCATTTTGCTAACCTTCCCGTTGGGCATTGGTTTCTGGAATATGTACTTCAGAGGATCCATTCTGGTTATGAGATATATAGTGTAAACCAAAAGATAATGTCTAAGCTTCTGGGCAATCCAAGTTAGGGCGCAACAAGTTCTTTCCAATAAAGTATACTTGGCTTCATAACTGGTGAACTTCTTGCTCAGGCAGTATATGGCTTGCTCTCTCTTCCCGGTCATATCATGTTGCCCCAAGACACAGCCGAAAGAATTTTCTAAAACTGTCAGGTGCAAGAACAAAGGTCTTCCTAGCTCGGTCGGAACCAACACTGGCGGATTTGACAGATATTGTTTTATTTTATCAAAAGCCTCTTGACATTCATCCGTCCATTTAATCGCCGCATCTTTCTTCAGCAACTTAAATATGGGCTCACATATGGTAGTAAGCTGAGCAATGAACCTGCTTATGTAATTCAGTCTTCCTAGCAGACTCATGACCTCTTTTTTGGTTCTCGGAGGTGGCAAATCCTGAATAGACTTTATCTTTATTGGATCTAACTCGATACCCCTTCGGCTGACTATAAACCCTAGAAGTTTTCCAGATGGAACTCCAAATGCACATTTAGCTGGGTTCAATTTCAAATCATACATGCGCAGACGCTCAAAGAACTTCCTCAAATCCCGCACATGGTCTTCCTGCATTCTGGACTTAATGATCACATCATCCACATACACCACAATTTCTTGGTGCATCATGTCATGAAAGATGGCAGTCATAACTCTCATGTAGGTCGCCCCAACATTTTTCAGACCAAATGGCATGACCCTGTAACAGTAAGTACCCTAAGGTATGGTGAAAGCCGTCTTTTCTGCGTCTTCTTCATCCATCAGAACTTGGTGATATCCAGCATAACAATCCACGAAAGACTGTATCTCATGTTTGGCACAGTTGTCAACAAGAATGTGGATGTTTGGCAATGGGAAGTTGTCCTTAGGGCTTGCTTTGTTCAAATTCCGATAATCAACACACACTCGGGTTTTCCCGTCTTTCTTTGGCACTGGGACCACGCTAGTCAACCATGTGGTGTATCGGACCACCAGAATAACACCAGCCTTTGATCTTATCACTGATATCCGTTTTAAACATTCTCTGCTTTTGTTGGACGAGTGGATAACCGGGATAAGTTGGCAATTTATGTACCACCAAATCAACACTCAGCCCTGGCATATTATCATAGGACCATGCAAACACATCTTTGAATTCAGACAAAAGTCAGATCAATGCATCTCTAGTTCTTTCATTGGCGTGAATGCTTATCATGGTTTCCCGAACCTCTTCTGGACTACCCAAATTAACTGGCTCAATTTCATTTAAGTTTGGCTTAGGCTTATTCTCAAATTGTTCCAGTTCTAGATTTATTTCCCTAAAAGCCTCATCTTCGTCATATTCTAGTTCTTGATTCATTATTTCACATTTAGATAGCGTTTTAGGATCTGGGCATGAAGTCCGCAAGCATGTCATGTTATTTAAGTCCGCATTGTTAGAACTGAAAAAAGAAAAAGATAAGAAAAATAGCAAAATCATAATAAAGAAAAAGGAGACATCCATATATGATGAAATATTGATTTCATTTCATTGAATTGAAGATAAGAGGGTTTACATTGAAATCAAAAGACAATAAAATAAAAACATTCGAGTTACACCCTGAAATAACTCGTAATGTAGAAAAGATGGCAAGACTGGACTACCGGGATTCCCGCCTGACAGGGAATGGGGTAGCTTTCCAATTCTGCAGCTTGGCATTTGGTCCCATGTACAACACCTCAGCAGCGCTTGTGCCTTCCCTGGACCATGTGGGACCCATACATCATTTGTTTCATGGCTTCACAAATGTCCTCAATCTCTTCGGCCGTGAATGCCTCTTCTTCTTCTTCTTCTTCTTCTTCTTCTTCTTCTTTTTCTTCTTCTTCCTCCTCCTCCTCCTCCTCCTCCTCCTCCTCCTCCTCCTCTTCTTCTTCTTCTTCTTCTTCTTCTTCTTCTTCTTCTTCTTCTTCTTCTTCTTCTTCTTCTTCTTCTTCTTCTTCACATATCAAATGACTTGGCGAGATACGGAATGGGCTGAGGCAGGACTCACCCATTTTTCTTGCGCTCATCAGCCCATTTTCTAACGGCCTCTGTAGCTCAGAAACCTACGCCGAAGAACTTCTCATTGGCGGTTGAAGTAACGGGCTCTATGATGACTTGTAGAGATACCCCGAGCCCCTTTCCGTGCTTGTACCCATGTTTAATCATTTCAGTGGCAACCATGATCGGGGCATTAGATAAGCAAGGTTGAGGGAACGGGGCCCCTTCTTCGCATTGGTCGGCGACCACAATTTCGAAGGTTTGATAGACAATGTGCTCACTTTCTTCTCTAGCTTCGAGACACGGGACTGAAGGGTCCCTGTAAATGGACTTTTCATCCTCCCTATGTACAACAATTTCTTGGTTTTCATACTCAAATTTGACCATTTGATGGAGAGTGGAGGGCACATTCCCTGCAGCGTGAATCCATGGTCTTCCTAGGAGAAAATTATATGAAGTATCCATGTCCAGAACCTGGAAAGTCACTTCGAAATCCACAGGGCCAATGGTCAAAATCAAATAAATTTTCCCTATTGTTTCTCGCTTGACACCATTAAAAGCGCACACACAGACATTGTTTGGTCAAATTCTTTATGTTCCAATTTCCATCCTTTGGAGCGTAGAGAGAGAGAAAATGTCGACCCGGGACTCACCATCTAGCATGACTCTCTTCACATAATAACCTTCACATTTGACTGTCAAGTAAAGGGCTTTGTTGTGGGCAGCTCCCTCTGGGCAAATCATCGCGGCTGAAAGAAATCCTGTTGACTTCGAAGAATCGTTCAGCCATTCTCTCCAATTGTTCAACTGAAGTTTCAACCAGGACATATGCCTCTTTTAATGTTTTCAAGAGTACCTTCTGATGTTCATTTGAGCTCAACAACAGGGATAAAAGTGAAACCTAGGAAGGAGTCTTCCGGAGTTGATCATCTATGGCATATTCCGAAGTTTTCATTTTTCGAAAAAATTCTTCTGCTTCTTCAGCGCTCGCAGGCTTCTTGGGCGGAAACCATTTATCATTGTTCAGTTTTAACTTCTTTAGCTCTTCTAGGTTGTGGTACTTCCCAGATTGGTTCATTTCGTTCACCTCTCCCATAATCTCTTTCCCTTTGTAAGTAACCACTATTTTGTTATAATTTCAAGGGACTGTAGTGGGGTCTCTCATAGGGCTCTGTGGTGCGCGGCTGATAACCACGGGCTCAGTCAGCCTTGGAGGAATTACCGGCCCTCGCGCCACATAAGTCCCTTTTGGCACATATAACTTTGGTATATTTAGCGTGACTTTCATTTGCTCAAATCTTTTGGGAGTTTTCAACATGAGTTGTTCCTTCCTTGGGGACTTAGGAATATAGAGAATTACGTCCTTAGCAGGTGCTGCCTCGGTTTTTGTTTCTACAGCTTTTTCTGCAACTTGAGGGATTGGAGTGATTTTCTTCTCATTTCTGGCTTATTTCGCCGCCGCTTTGGGTCTTGCCTCTGAATCGGCATTGGCGATGATGGCTTTCAAGGCTGGATCAAACTCTTTATCATCACAAATTATTCCAATGACCGGCCTGCTATTGTGCGCCGGTAATGAATTATTAGTCACATTGGGGACTTCTTCGTCCCTCAGCACCACTCGTTTTTGTTCTATCAGATTCTCACCTGCCCTCTTGAGAGTCCAACAATCCTCCGTATCATGACCCTCTTCCCCCGAATGATAGGCACACCTGGTACCGGGCCGGTATGATGGAGATTTCAGATTTTGCTGATTTGGAGGCACATGTTACAATAGACCTATCTGGATTAATTTTGGAAGCATGCTAGAGTAGGACTCACCAATAGGGGTGAAGTCGCTTCTCCTGGGAGGTTCACGGGGGCGTGTATTATGTTGGTAGTTGTTTTGTGGTGGACAGGGGTTATATGGAGCTTGGTGAGGATGGTTATGTCTGGGAAGTGGAGCTCAGTTTTGGTTGCAATGCTGTTGTGGCCGTGTATAGGGTTGGGCATTCATCACCGCATAGGGAGGCGGTGCCACGGCATATGCTGCATCTTGATGGGGGTAGTAGTGTTGTGGGGTTCTAGGAGGCAGGTAGGAGTGATCACGTGATCGACGGGGGCCTCTCGAACCTGAATCCATCATGGCTCCTTCTTCCCTCTTCTTTTGATTTGCTAAACCTCCTGAGCCGTTCTGGATGGCTTGGGAGGTGGCTCTCAAAGCATATTGACTTATGATTCTGCTAGTTTTCAGGCCATTTTCTACCATTTCTCTGATTTTTATGGCCTTCTGCAAAAGGTTTGCCCATGGCAGACATCATGTTTTGAAAGTAATCGGCCTCTTAGGCCTGCAAGAAAACATTGACCATTTCTGTCTCATCCATAAGCGGTTTCACTCTGGCTGCTTGCTCACGCCACTTGATAGCGTATTCACGGAAACTTTCCGCAGTTTTCTTCTTGAAATTGGTCATGGAATTCCTATCTGGAGCTATATCAACATTGTATTGAAATTTCTTGACAAAATCTCGGGCTAAGTCGTCCTAAATATGCCAATGGAATATGTCCTGGTCCATGTACCATTCTGACGCAATTCCCGTCAAGATCTCCCCAAAATAGGCCATCAAAAGTTCTTCTTTTCCACCCGCCCCTATCAGTTGATTGCAATATCTTTTCAAATGAGCGATCGTGTCTCCGTGCCCATCGTACTTTTCGAATTTTGGCATTTTAAAGCCAACGGGCAAATGAACATGAGGAAACATGCATAGATCGAAGTACAAGACACTCTTTTGGCCACTCAGGCCTTGCATGTTCTGAAGACTTTGTTCGGGACTTTTCATCTCCCGAGCCATTTTTTCCTGCTCGGGGTTTCTTTCCGTTCTTTCCTGTTCTACTGGAGACTCGTATTGCGGGTGCTGAGGGTAGGGGTTTAGGATGACATGAGCTGTGTCTAGCTAAAATTGTGGTACTTGAAAAGTGAAAGCTGATGGTTCGAAGCATGGCCTAGGCACTGTTGGAAGTGCCGTAGTAGAGACTGGTGGTGCGATGAATACTGTAGAAGATACTCCCGAAAACAGTGCCTGGGGGCAAACCTCAGAAGGCATATCGGTGAAATTAGCTAATATAGTAGGGTACCCAAACAGGATGAATGGGTTGGTTACGGGAATGGGGACGTTGGAGGTTCCGCTTGTCCTGGGAAGCAGTTCAGGAAACCCGGGGATTATACTGGGCAGTTCTTTGCCATTAGACCAAACGTCCCACATCTCTAACATACGGCAACGCAACCTTCTATTTTCTTCAGCAGTTGCTGATTCTGACTGTGGGATAACCGATGCCAGGCTATCCTCAGAAGGATCAATAATTGGTAGATGACTTTCGGAGGCCATAGGAACACTGCCTTTGGATCTTGTGAAGTAAGGATGGGAAGCCAGATTACCAACAAAACCAACCACCAAACAGGACCTGTCTAAACTTGCACACACAACAACCTTGTCAGTTTGAGACATTTGACAGATAGAGAATCACATATTGGAGATGCAATGCACCTGAACAGTTAAACGTTTCTAAATATTTTGCAACGGCTATGTATTTCATCCCAGCTTTGCTATCTCTTTTCTCAAATTTCAAATCCTGATTTCTTTTCTCTTCTCTTTGCTGTTTTCCGCACTTTTATTTCTTCACTCTTTTCTTTCTTTTTCACTCAATTTTTCCTTTTTCTTTCTCTCTCCTTTTTCACTCATTTTCAGTTTATTTTTCACTCAGATTGTCTATAGTTGTGATCGAATCCGATAGGCATTGTCTACGTATCATGACGCCGCATGAATCAGATTATTACGTAGTTCAGAAAATAAATACAGAATAAAAGAAAAGAAAATTTTGCATTTTTCAATATTTCATTAAATAAAATCTTTTTGGGTTTTTCAATTACAAAGACTTTGGAAATATTGACGATTAAACATACAGACTCAAAACAGAAAAACAAACAGACTTGGAAAAGATAAACAGACTCGAAAAGGTAAAATACAGACTCAAAGCCAAAAATAAATAAATAAAAAAAAATCAAGAATACATAAGAGCCTCCAATACTATTCCGGGGGCCCGCGAGACATCAGTCGGTCTCGACGCGGGCCTGCGTACAATCTCTTCTTAAAGGTACTCTAAATCAGCCATCACGTGACGGACAAAGGTCATCATAGAAGCAAAGAACATGGACCTGGTCATATCTTCGCATTCATGGCACTTCATTGCGACGTAATCATCGATTTCTTTAATCCTCATTCTAATGACACCCTTTTCTTGGAGCAAGCATCCAATTTGCTGAGATCAGGCCTCCAACACCTGCGTGACCATATGGTTTTGGCCTTGCAATTGTTGTATGTCTTCTTCCAATCGGGCAATCAATGTATAGCAATGCTCTCTTTCAGCTTTGAAATCCTTTATCTGTTGGAACATTTTATTTTCGAGATTAGTCAGCTTTTCCCTTAAGATCGCGACCCCTCTATCATACTTTTACTTTAACTGCTGAACACACCTTGTCCGTTCTTCTGCATTTTTTGCTAGTTTTGCCCGAGCTCTTGCCAATTCTTCCTCAGCCTTTGTCAGATCAGCCCCATAATTACACACTTTTCGCCTAAGACTGCTTATGAGTCTTTCATCCTTTTTGCTTCTTCCCGGGTTTTCAGCGGCTATTTTTATTTTCTGAATCTCAGCTCGGAGGGCTTCATTTTCCTGAGCCAACTTTTTCTTTTCCCCTTCATCCACAACGGCCTGCAAACTACTATCAAATTTGATGTTTCTGATTTGATATTCTAGTTTGCTTATGGTAGTCCGATAGTCATTCTCTTTGGCTAACCAAGCCCATTGTTCTTGCGATGCGTCGACAAATTCTTGGATATGAGGCCTTTTAGTCTGCCTGTCAGATTCATCATTCGTCACGACTCTCTTTCCATACCAAGCAAGATAACCCGGTAAAACCTCGCCCTTGGACAAATCGCTTACTCGGGTGTTTGCCCCCAAATACTGGCATTCGTTCCAAATATGGCGAACCACTTCTTCAGGAAATTGAGCCTCGGAGCAGATTTCAACCACATGAGTACTAAGATCTTCATCTCTAGGAACTGTTTGGCATCTTCCAAGTTGTCTCAACACCCGGTACGGGGCATAGGGCTGAATGCTTCGGAGACCCATTAGAAGGAAGTAAGGACCGGTGGCGGGCATGTAAACAATCTTATCAACGGGAATCTAACCTAATGTCCACTCTATCTGATCCTATACCTGTTAATCGGGTCGGGCTAACCCGTTTACAACCCGGTTCAGCCCGGGTCAGCCCGGTACTGTAGCGTGGGGGGCAGGCTGGGACGGGTTGGGTGGGGAGCGGGTTTCAAACATACAGTTTTTTGATACCGGTGCACCGAAACCTGCTAATTAACGGGCTTCAGCCCGGTTCAGCCCATTTTTTAACGGTTTTTTTAATTATTTATTTTGGACCGTTGCCAATGGTCAAAATCAAATATTATAAATTATCCTACTATTGCAAATGGTTTAGTTCATATTGCTGAAATTTCTCTTTTACTACATAATTTGAAGAAGAAAGAAGTATATACTTCTGTTGTTGAATCTATGCTAGATAAGTTTAAAAAATATTTCTACCCAATTCCCCCTATTTACCTAATTGGTGCTATTTTAAACCCTTCTATCAAAATGGCCACTTGTCGCCAATTAATCACTGCATTATATTGTTATATGGATATTGGACCATCTGAAACTCCTGATATTGACACTTGTATTTCTGATCTACACAAACATTTAGAAATATTATATAATTATTATGCTAACATTGTTGATGCTTCTTCTGTTGTAGATGCAAATATTCCTTCAAGTTCAGTTTCAACATCTGGGACCAGTGCTTTGGATGATAATGATGGTGTTGGAGATTACTTGATTTGGTCTACACTAGGGGAGCATCAACAAACCAGTAGCAGGAATATTGATGAACTTTAATTCTACTTGCAAAAGTCAGCAGAGCCCTGCACAAAGAACTTTCTACCACTGGGTTGGTGGAGGAGCAACTCAAATCAATTTTCTGTTCTTTCGGCCATGGCTCGAGACGTGCTAAATGTGCCGATTTCAACAGTCGCATCATAGAGCGCATTTAGCCAAGCAAGGCAGCAACTAGGAGATACCCGTCATTCACTGGGCAACAACGCTTTGGAAATTTTAGTGTGCTTCAAAGATTGGATAAGATCAGAACGGCAAAATCAAAGGCATGACGAGGTATATGAAGCGGAGGACCAAGAAATTGGAGATATAATGGTTTATGGTTCTGATTCAACCAATGTCGGAAACCAAGAACATCATGTTGACATGGATGAACTTACAAAAATAATGCAAAGTATGTGATGTACTATTTTTATTTTTATTTTTTATAATTGTTGTAAACTTTTAATTTGCAAGTTCAAAAATAACAAAATCAAAAAAGAACTTGCAATTTAATTTGAAGTATTATATATTATTCAATAAAAATATCAAATGAAAGTCTTCGGAGCTTGATCTTTACATATCGCCTATTGGTCTTACTAAATAATTTTTTGTAACCACTTACTTTCAAATTTTAATTTTAAAATTATAAAATTCAAATTTTAAAGTTTAATTCTAAGCCTTAAAAGTTTGAAAATACTTAAGTATCAATAACATGGAATATGAAAAATAAAATTTACTTAAAAAAAAAAAATTGCACGGCCCGGTCTAGCCCAAACATGGACGGACAAAAAAAACCTCAAAAAAGTACAGCCCGCTAACTCAGCCCGCAACGTTAAACAGACGGGCTGGTTTTTTTGTGTTCAGCCCGTCCCAGCCCGCCTGTTAAACACCCATATCTGATCCGCAGTTATAGAACGAAGGCGGAATATCCAATCTTTGACCCCTTCCGGCATTTCGAACCCTGTTACTCGTGTACTAAACTCTTCGATGCTTTTTTTTTCCGTAGACCCATAGTTCATGTATCGGGGACGGTAACAAAGGTGATCGATCATCCACATTTGCAATAACAGATTGCACCCTTCAAAAAACCTGACTTCGGCCTTACAAGATGTGAGAGCTCGGAATATATCTGATACGATCATGGGCGCGAGGGTACTCTTGGCCTGGGTAGTCAAAACATGGACAACTTTCGCTACACGTAAATCAATGCACCCGTCCTCCCTCGGGAACACTAAAAGGCCTAAAAATGCAACCATGAAGGCAAAGCATCTATGTGTTTCCCACTTTGACCGGTTTCCCTTACTGCAGAGTCCATTTTCTGGGTCTTCAAATCCTCTTAAGTGCTCGTACCGCTGGTATAGAAAGTGAAAAGTGGAAGCTCCACATACTAGACTTTCAGTCTTGATCTGCCTGTTTATTTTCAGTAGGTCTAGAAACTTGTGGGGAGTAACAATCCTTGGAGATATCATATACTTGTGCCTTAATCCCTCCGTATTCTCGGTATAACCCGCAATTTGTTCCAAGGTAGGTGTAAGCTCAAAATCTGAGAAATACAAAACATTGTGAGAGGGATCCCAGAACGAAACCAGTGCCTCTATCAAATCCCTTCTAGGTTGAATTTTTAATAGTTTAGTGAGTGCCTCTAGGTATCAGTTGACCTTGTCTTGCCCTTGTTTTCCCAAGTCTTCCCACCACATGTGGATTGCTAGTGGAATCTGATCCATAACCTTCACCGGTAAATTCTGAACAGTGCTCATTCTGCACATTTTTAAATTAGGGTGACTGGGTTAAAACATGTGAGTTTTGTTTGAAAACTGATCAGAAAAGATTATTTTTGCAAAATTCAATTTAAAACAAATCACGGCTACTTTTGCAGATATGACCCTTTAGCACTTCAGAAGGGAAGATTTTAGGGCTGTGTTTGCTAAGTGGACAAACAATAGAAAAAGGACTATAGGCGACTATTCTTGCAAAACGGTCTTCTGGCGTCCGGTCGGGACATTTTTGGCTATTTGGGCAAAAACGGAATCACCTAACTTATTTATGACAAAATGACAACATTTCATATTTTTGGTTATTTTTTGCAAAAAAGCGGGGCTGGACCCGATGAAGGTTGCCTACGTATCCCACATCCGGTGAGAATCAAACCCACGTAGTTCGGTAAGTTTTGACGCAATAGGAAAATATGACTTATTTAGAAATAACTTATTCTTTTTAAAAAAAAGAATTTGGCAGAGTTTCGGGATATTTTGAATACCGGGGTTTTCAGAAACGGGTGACTTTCTCTCTCCTACCTCAATCTTGGTTTTTCTTGATTTTTCCTCCCTATTCTAAAAGCCAGTCAACATGCAAGCCGAAGCAAATAAATGCACAAGTAGTACGTAAAATGCATCAGGATGGTCTTTTTATTTCGGGTACACCTGTCCTAGACGGACCCAACTCTTGTGTTGAGTCCCCAAGGTCAAATGCACATGATGCAAACAAGCGTTCCTACTAGGGATCCGGCATGAGGCTATGTTATTCTAAGTTTAAAACCTGGGTGTATTGTTCTAGACTTGACTAACCCGAGCGGACAACTCGAGCCGGGAGGGAGGGGGGGAGGGGAGGGGGAAGGGCAGCGTACCGGTAACCAAAAGATCATCCGGCTTTGCAACTTATCCGATCCTCGTTCTAAATTAGGGATATGACACTAACAGAAAAGAAGTCACGCCAGCGTGCACTTCCCAGAAGATTTAGAAGACTTAGAGAGAATAAGGGTTTCGTAACAGTTTATATACAGTTCAAGCAATATCAAAACGGTAAAAAGCGGCATTTAGCACATTAGGCTCAAACATGTAAAAATAAGATAATAAACAAAAGCCAAGTATAATAGTTATTCTAAGCTAGAATTCTGAACCCAGAACCAGAGATTCTGGGTTCGATCCCCAGCAGAGTCGCCAGAGCTGTCACACCTCCTTTTTTCCGAGGGGGTAGGGAGTTTTTCCAATTAAAGTGACATTATTCGAAATGTGATTATTTATTTAATTAAAAGTCGCCACTTGGAATAATTTATGGTGTCCTAAGTCACCGGTTCATTTTAAATCCCAAATCGAGAAATTTTGACTATGTTTTAAAGTCTGCGAAACCAGAAGACCGGGTAAGGAATTCTGTTAACCTGGGAGAAGGTGTGAGGCACTCCCGAGTTCTGTAATTTTAGCACGGTCGCTCAACTATTAATAATTAGCCTAGCTATCTGATTTAATACATGTTTTAAACCTATGTGCTTTTTTATTCCTTTTACCGCTTTTATTACATTACTGCATTTTAAACTTCTATGGAATTAATATGAGACGAGTTACATTGTCGTACACCCATTATTTTTACACATCGCAAATCGCACCACGTAAAACGCACCCGCAATCTACAATGTGTTTAATGTTTATTATTGTTTGAAGTTATGGTCGAGTCACGCGAAACGCACACTCCAATTGGGGATTACTTATGATGACTATGCCACGACAACCGTACCCATAGTCACGATGATTATTATTAACGCGCCTAAAACAAACTATGGTATTCATAATTGTTTTTCTAAACTAATTTGGGGTTACTGGAGGATCAAGAGTTTATGGATGGATGATAGCTTATAATTAAACCACATTTCTTATTTCAATTAACCACATCGATGTGGATTTTTAAACTGGAAAACTGGCACAAGTCAAAATTTGTTTAGGCACTCAAATTGGACTTTTAACAATTACATATACATATAAAAATGGACTTCAAGTAATAGTTTAAACGTCTTCTACCTTATAGAGGAAGAACAGACCACTGGCTCATTGAGCGAGCCCAAAATAAATCTGACCAGGGGTCGAAAGTCTGTTAGGGCTGCAAAATTTATTTAAAGCTTCGTTGGGCTAGTTTTTAGGCCCAATGACTGGGAACCAAACTTAATGACTCAAGACTTCATCTATCATTGAAAGAAAAATATAGTAATTTAAGCATAATCCCAAAATGAATATATACGATTCAAATTCTAATTACAACACCAATCTCTCATAACTAATTTGCCATTCAAATACGCTAGTAATAGCTATTCTAACAAGGCTGGTCAATGAACTTCAGTTTAACTCATACGAACTTCTATAGCTAACCATTGAAACCTGGAGCTGTTAAATGTATGAAAAACTATGAAACTCATACACTATATACTTTTACAATTTAAAGTGCTGTATTGGCTCCTTTAGAGATGACTCCGACCAACTCGTGGTCAAATCCATCCATGCCGCCACATCTTAATACCATTTTTGAGCACAAATCATTAGTTAGACAATAACAGGCTATAGAAGATGATGAACTGATTAATACAACATTTTTAACAAACTAAAATAGTTTCAACAGACAAAAATCAACCAAGGAGGAATACTAATGAGTCTAGAGCACACTGGACAACCAATTCAAGTAAGCAAAAGTTAGGGCAAAGGGTTCTGGCTTGCATTATTCAACACATCAAACAAGCAGAAATAAACCATAATGAAGTTAGTTAAATTTCGATCCACTAATCGACAGACTAATAATAAGAGAATCAACATATGAATACAGTAAATGTTTAGGATTTCATGGAAACAAATAAAGAGATTGATTCATTCATGTCAAAAATAACAACTCAATTTTACAGATGAGCACCTGATTACTGCAAGATAGACAAGATAGAAAATAGATCTCTGAAGTTGAGAAGTGCAGCAGAAAAACATAGCTTAAACAGTAGCAGCCAATAGCAGTGGAAAAAGTATACATGAGCTTTGATTTTCAAACCAAAAATCCAGCAGTAAAACCAAAGACCAATGAAACTCTAATGCGGAATCATAGCCAAATGAGAGGGAAGTTCTCAATTTTTAAAAAGAAGAAAAATTGAATTCCAAATCTGTTTCCAAGTCAGTCTCAAAACGAAGGAAAAGAAATCTGAATTTCAGAGATTTCTTAGGGTGAAAGTCTGTTTTGAATCCAGAGAGAGTAAAAATGAGAGGAGATGAGGTCTTATATCGAGAATGAAATCTGTTGTGTGCACAGAAAAATCAGGGAATAATTCTAGAATGTTAGTCCCTAAAATTTAGGAATAAAGCATCTTTTCTGCTGAAAAGGGACATCTGTCCCTGTTTCTAGATAATTCTTTTTATTTCCTACCCTTTTTACTTTTGTTTTTACCTCTTTTCCACCCCAAGTTTTAACTAATTTGCATTTTAATCCCTTTTACTTCCTTCTAACATTTTTTCAGTAGCTCAAACAAAAGATTTCCTAAATTTCTATCTCATTTAACCCATTTAGACTTTTGTTAATTATAAACAAACTAAACACAAAAGATTCGACCAGATTGGAAATCAAAATAGAGCAAACAATGTGCAAAAAATCAAACAATTTAACCAATAAACCCTAATTCAAACATGGTGACTAACAAAATCAGGATTGACTAGCCTACAAGATAATTATTATGCAATTAAAACTGTTAACCTAACTAGGTAAAAACAATATGTGAAATGTCTACTAAAAATACAAAAATAGGGATTCATTTGAAATCAACCAAGAACAATTAATCTGAGACAAAGAAAAGGTCGAAAGGTTACCGATCGATGCCATATAGACGCAGGTTAGAAGAAAACTGAGGATATACCAAACTCCGCCAGGCAGAACAAATTCCGGTGGCCGTGAGATGAACTTAGACCAACATCAATCGATTTCTCTCATCAAGAGCAATCAATTGATGTAGGTTTCGAGTTCAAACGGGTCGAGATTGAGGAGAAACTAGAAAAGGACAAATTTAGGTTTTTCCGACCTTCTTAGATCTACGATTCGACCAATTCGATGGGGCTTTTGAAGAAATTGAAGGTGGATTATAGCTGAGGGAGTGCTGGAGGTTGTAAGGTGGTGATTTGGAGTCATTTGGAGAGTGCCGCCGGTGAAGGGTTTTGGGGCGGCTAGGTTTTGAGTGGGGGAGATGAGAGTGGTCTTTGAGAATGAGAGAAATCATTTTGGGGGAGTGGGTCGGTTCGGACAGTTAAAAGGGAGATAGGAAGGGAGTTGCGAGCCGCTGGATTAATGAAGATGAAGTGTTGAGATTTAAGGGATCAAAATGGGGTCGTTTTGGGTTGAGGGTGTGGACCGGATTGGACCATGAGTATTGGATTGGGCGGATTTGAGAATTGGGC
This sequence comes from Nicotiana tomentosiformis, assembly GCF_000390325.3. Classification (NCBI taxonomy): domain Eukaryota; kingdom Viridiplantae; phylum Streptophyta; class Magnoliopsida; order Solanales; family Solanaceae; genus Nicotiana; species Nicotiana tomentosiformis. The sequence goes on along the minus strand of NC_090814.1, from coordinate 124,251,868 downwards.
CGCTAAAATGGCTATTGACCCAAATTATGAGTAAATCAAACAAAAAAACCCCTTATCTTTCTTTATTTCTTTTTCTCTTGATTTTTAAATCCTAAACAAATTAAATAAGAATCCTAAATTTGATCCTAAATTAGTCTAATTCGTAAAATTAATCTTACTTAATTATTTTCCATTAACTTACCACTATTTAGTTTAAAACTAAAAGCAAAAATGTTAACAAGACCATTGTATTTTTTTGTAATTTTTGTTTAATAATGCAACTAATAAAAACCTAAAATGCTATGCAATAAAGATTTGGACATTTTATGGTACTTTCCATGATTTTTGAAATATTAAATATACACAAAATGCAATTAAAATGCAAACAATAATTAACAAGAAATTCCTTAAAATTCTATAAAAATTAGAAATAATTAGAGAAAAGAAAAAAAAAACTATTTTTGCAAAATTTGTAGGAGTATTTTTTGTGAGGCAAAAATTACGTGCTCACAATGGGAATTCACTAATTACGCGGGCTGCTGGGTAAAATAGCTTGGGCCGGGTATGAGAATCCGCTAATAAGTGGGCCGCATAAATAGTCTGGGCCGCATGGGTAGGAAAAGTAAATAGTTTGGGCCTGGGTATCAAAGGATAAATAGTTTGGGCTTAATAGGTATAAGTGAGATTTCGAGTAGACAGTCCATGAAAAACCGAAGTGTTCAATAGCTTAATACGTACCTTTTAAAAAAACTAGTCTCTATACTCGTGCGTTGCATAAAAATTTAAGTCAAACCTGTAATTGCATATGTTTTTAAATAATAACATTTGTGAGACTAATAAAATGGATTCTTTTAAAAATGTATATAATAAATTACCATAATTAGTGAACTATTCCCTCCATTCACTTTTACTTGTGTGCTATACTAAAAATATTTTTTTATTTTTACTTGTCAATTTTAGCAAATCAAGATAAAATCAACAAAAAATTTCCGTTTTATCCTTATCATTAACTATTCCTTCCCAAATCATTTCCCAAGACTTTTTAAAATGCTATTATTATTAAGGTTATTATGATGAAATATGTACTTTATTTATTATTTCTTAAGGGATGTGCCAGGTTCAATGTGGACAACTTAAATTGAACGGAGGGAGTAATATTTGAAGTCAGAATTCGCCCAAAGGATCGCCATTAAAATAGTTACATGTAATTTTTTGCTACATTACCTTTATTTATTAAAAGATACAAGCATGTTATTGGTCCTTTTTTGTGTGTGTATATTTTTGTTGCACTTTTATTGATATCTCTAAGGCGGTGTCGTTCGCAGGGGTGAAGCTACATCGTCCTAGGGATGGTCAATTTACTACTCTTCGTCAAAAAATTATAATGTATATATAAGTAAAATATTAGATTTTACAGGTATATAAAAACATATATTGAACATACTTTGTCGGAATTTTTTTTTTTAATTCTTTCAAGTTTGAACAACGTTAGAGAAATTATCTATCTTTATATGGTTAAACTATTATAGCAAGCAAAGAAGAAATTGGAAGGTTTGAAAGCTGCGATATTTCAACAAATAAAGATAATAGTTCAAAGTTGGATAAAATTGTATGTGATATTTAACATTTTGTTCAATACTTAGGATGTCGACTTCAACTAAAATTTATTATTTGACCACAATTGTGTAATTGGAATTTTAAAGCTAAATACACTAAACTTTCCCATAGGCCAACGTGAGTCGTGACAATAAATCATCTTGAAAAGGGATAATACTTAATAGATCTTTTACTGAAATTAGAATCCTAAAATTAATACTTATCATTCTACTAAGCCAATGTCCTCTCAATTTCTAAGATTCCCTAGTTGGTTAATGCCTATATCTCTTTATAGTTGAATCCTATTTTTACTTTCATCTAATAAGTAACAGAGCTCGCACATACAAATTTACTCTACAAAACCTTTGAACTTTATGAGATGAATATACCTCATAAAGCTGATGTACTTTAGTAATGGTTCTGAACTTTAGTTTTCATATGAATTTAGAGTCTGACCCTCGTGTTATTTGCTTAGAAGAAGATGATAAAATTTGAAGTTAATTTTTGTCACCGTAGGCCTGAACAAGGTAAATCGAAAAATTAGACCTATATCATTGGGATTCAAGGGTTAAAAAAATTAGTGATAAAAAACCAAGCAAAAAATCTAAGAAATAAGAAGAACATGAGATAAGGATTAACAGAAAGTTTGAACACCTATTGATATTCATGAAGCAAATAATTTGAACGGGGTCAAAAGGTTATTTTCTTAATTTTCGGAGAAACTTATACTCTGAAGTAAAGATTTAAGCGCTGGGGAAGGTGGAAAATAAAAATTATACTTGTTACGATCCGGAATTTTCACCGACGGGACCGTGATGGTGCCTAACATTTCAGTTGCTAGGCAAGCCAACGTTAGAGAATCATTAAACGAATTCCTTATTTCCATTCAGTAAATAACAATAATTAACTAAGATAAAATATGATAAGTGCGGAATAATATAAAAACTGTATTAATTACTACCACCCGGATCTGGAGTCACAATTCACGAGCATTCTAGAATTTACTACAAGTAATAGTCTGATAGAAATACAACTGTCTGAATGAAAGAAACAGTAGAACAGAAAAGAGAGACGGGGACTTCAAGGTCTGTGAACGCCGACAGATCTACCTTGAATCTCTGGATAGCGGTCCAATAGCAAAATCTCGATCAACCCGAGCCGGTACCAAAATCTGCACAGAAAGTGCAGAGTACAGTATCAGTACAACCGACCCCATGTACTAGTAAGTGTCAAGCCTAACATCGACGAATTAGTGACGAGGCTAAGGCAAGGCACCTACAAATCAACCTGTACAATTTAATAGTGTATATGCAAATAACAGTAATGAAGAGCTAGACAACAATTATCGGGAGGGGGAAACATGCTGAGGGAAATACGAGATAAAGAATTACAGCAGAATAATAACTGGTACAACCAATATACTATGAATCAACAGAAACAACGAATACAGTAAAGGAAAAATGCACGGCATCATCCTTCGTGGTTTTACTCTCAATCTCACCATAAAATCAATAGAAACAGCACGCCATCACCCTTCGTGTATTAACTCTCATATCATGGCACGACATCACCCTTCGTGCATTAACACTCACAATATGGCATGGCATCACCCTTCATGCTTTTACACTCACAATATGGCATGACATCACCCTTCGTGCATTAACACTCACAATATGGCACGACATCACCATTCGTGCATTAACACTCTCCCTCACCATAACGCAATGCATAAATAACAACAGGGAGATAAAATAACAAGTACAAACCTTACTTCAATATTTGGTTCCACAAATATCAATCTTAACTTTGAAATAAATACTCAATTATCACCAGAAAATCCGAAAACATAATAAGAACGGTCAATTTAACAACACTAGTGTAAAAACATAGCAATTAGGCATAGGAAGAAACAATGTAAGAAAAACGGAAGAAACATAGAAAAGAAAACAGGTAATTTGGCGGCGCATAAGTACTCGTCACCTCACCTATACGCCGCTCGCATGAATTTCACATAGCAAATAGTCTAAGGTTCCTAATTCCCTCAAGTCAGGATTAGACACAACACTTACCTTGTTCCAAGAGCCACTTAATTCTCAATCATAGCTTTTCCTCTAGAATTCACCTCCAAATCACTCGTATCTATTCAAAAATGACTCAATAATATCAAATATTACTAAAGGAATCAATTATATTGTATAAATTAATTTTTTCAAATTTTTCTCCTAAAAGTCAAAAAATCGACCCCGGGCCCGCTTGGTCAAAACCCGAGGTTCGCACAAAAATTCATTTATCCATTCACCCCCGAGCCCGAATATATAATTGGTTTTGGAATCCGACTTCAATTTGAGGTCTAAATCCCCAAATTTCTGAAATCCCTAGTTTCTACCCTAACCCCTAATTCTACCATGAAAACTCTAGCTTTTAGGTTGATAATTCATAAAATGTAATGGGTAATTGAAAGAAAATAGTTTAGAATCACTTACCAACACTTTGGGGAAGAAAATGACTCTTGAAAATCGCCCCTACCCGTTTAGTTCTTGAAAAATGTTGAAGAAATGGCTTAAACCCGTATTTGATTCTGTTTTAAATGCTGGGCGACAGTGTGCATCGCGTTTGCAAGGCCACTATCGCGTTCGCGAAGAGCATTGGCTACCAAGCCTTAGCGTTCGTGAGACAGTGTTCGCGTACGCTACCCTCTGGCCTTCGCATTCGCGAGGCATTGCTCGCGTTCGCGATGAAAGAAAGACTGACTCCCCCCACCCCCGCCCAGTTCCTAACACTATGCGTTTGCCATGCGCTCGTCGCGTTCGCGAAGGGTAATGCTCCATCGCTTTGCATACGCAACCAAGCCTTTGCGTTCGCGAAGAAGAAAATTCCGGCCTCATCAGTTTACTCTTGGCATTCGCGAGAGGACCTTCGCAAATGCGAAGAAGGACATGCCAAAACACCAAAATCTGCAGAAAACCAGATTTTTCAAAGTCCAAAACATCTCGTGGCTTATCCGAAACTCACCCGATCTCTCGGGGCTCCAAACCAAATATGCACACAAGTCTAAAAATATCATACGAACTTGTTCGCGCGATCAAATCGCCAAAATAACACCTAAAACTACGAATTTAGTACCAAATCAAATGAAATTCTCAAGAACATTTTAAAATTTCTATCTTCACAATCGGACGTTCGAATCACGTCAAACCAACTCCGTTTCTCACCAAATTTCACAGATAAGTCTTAAATATCATAATAAACCTGTACCGGGCTCCGAAAGCAAAATACAGACCCGGTACTAACAATGCCAAACGTCAATCAATTCTTAAAAATAAATAATTTTCAGACTTTTAATTTTTATCAAAAATTCATAACTCGAGCTAGGGACCTCCGAATTCGATTCTGGGCATACGTCCAGGTCCCATAATTCGATACGGACCCATCGAAACCGTCAAAACATAGATCCGAGTCCGTTTACCAAAAATGTTTACCGAAGTCAACTAAAATCAACTTTTAAGGCATAAATTCTTATTTTCATCAATTTTTAATATAAAAGCTTTCCAGAAACATGTCCGGACTGCGCACGCAAATCGATGAGGGTAAAAATGAAAATTTTAAGGTTTAAGAGCGTAGAATCGAGTTCTAAAACATAAGATGACCTTTAGGGTCATCACATTCTCCACCTCTAGAACAACCGTTCGTCCTCGAACGGACATAGAAAAGTACCTAGGCTGGGGAAAAGGTGGGGATATCTACTCTGCATATCGGACTAAGACTCCCAAGTGGCTGCCTCAATAGGCTGACCTCTCCACTGCACTCGAACTGAAGGGTAACTCTTTTGATCTCAATTGGCAAACTTGTCGGGCTAGAATAGCTACCGACTCTTCCTCGTAAGTCAAATCCTTGTCCAACTGGATAGAGCTGAAATCTAACACATGGGACGGATCGCCGTGATACTTTCGAAGCATGAACACATGGAATACCGGATGAACAACTGCTAAACTAGGTGGTAACGCAAGCCTGTAAGCCACCTCTCCTACAGTTTCTAGAATCTCAAAAGGTCCGATATACCTAGGGCTCAACTTGCCCTTCTTTCCAAACCTCATTACACCCTTCATGGGTGATACCCGAAGCAACACTCTCTCTCCGACCATGAATACAACATCACGAACTCTGAATAGTGCGCTCTGACTGTCCAAGTCTGTCTGCGGATGAAATGCTGTACTCAACTCAACCCGCGTACCCAACTCACGTTGTACTGCCCTCCAGAAGTGCACGGTGAACTGCGTACCTCGATCAGCAATGATGGACACGGGCACACCGTGAAGACGGACGATCTCATAAATGTAAATCTCTGCCACTCGCTCCGAAGAATAGGTAACCACCACAAGAATGAAGTGCGCTAACTTGGTCAGCCTGTCCATAATGACCCAAACTGCATCGAACTTCCTATGAGTCCGTGGGAGTCCAACAACAAAATTCATAGTGATACGCTCCCACTTCCACTCAAGAATGTCTATCTTCTGAAGCAAACCACCAGGTCTCTGATGCTCATACTTTACCTGCTGGCAATTTATGCACCGAGCTACATATGCAACTATGTCCTTCTTCATTCTCCTCCCCCAATAATGCTGCCGCAAGTCCTGATACATCTTGGTAGCTTGGACTTAGAAGAAATTCTGGCATGCTGGTTTCTGGTGTTTTCGCACATGCGGTGGGGAGTCCGCAGGTGCGGCCCTGCAGAAACGAAGCTGGGATCGCAGGTGCGCCTTTAGGCTTGGGAGTCAGTGGTCGCAGATGCGACGAGTGAGACGCAAGAGCGGAGTCGCATCTGCAGAAGGGCAATCGCAGATGCGGAGATGAGAAGGACTCAAGGTTCAGCAGAAGCGGACGAGTAGACGCAGAAGCGCATCCGCAGATGCAGACTTAGGCGTGCAGGTGCGGACTCTGGAGTCCTAGCCACAGAAGCGGTACCGCAGGTGCGGTTGAAGGCTCGCATAAGCGAGTTTACTGGGCAGAAAAGTGGGGTTCCGAGAGTTAATTTCCCATTTCGATTTTGGGAGTTTGAGAGCTCGGTGGAAGATGAGTTTTTGAGGTTTCCTCAAGGAAATTATTGGGGTAAGTGGTTCAAACTCAGATTGGGTTATATTTCATGAATATATCGTTATTTTTGTCTTCTAATTTGGGATTTGAGTTGAAAATTTGGGGAAAAATGGTAGAAACCTCATAGGCCATAATTTCGAGTTTTGGAAGGCGATTTGAGATCGGATTCGAGTGACTCTTGTATGGTTAGGCTCGTGATAAATGGGTGTTCGTATTTTGTGACTTTTATCCGATTCCGAGACGTGGGCCTGGGTCGACTTTTTTAGGACGGATTTCGGAATCTTTTTTAAAATATTGATTTCATTAAGTAGATTAGTCTATTATAGTTGTATTTGTGATATGTGATTGTTTTGGCTAGATTTGGACCATACAGAGTCGGATATTCGTGGAAAGACATTGTTACCGATTGATTGAGCTTGGTTCGAGGTAAGTGGCTGGCCTAATTTTGTGTGGGGGAACTCCCCATAGGATTTGTACTATTTTTGATATATGAGCACCGGGTACGTAAGGTGACGAGTACGTACACGAGCTAATTGTGTGAAAACCCATTTTTTCTACTAAGTAATAACCTGATTTCCTTCTTATTTGAGTTCCATCAGCATGTGTGGTATCCAGCTAGACTAGAATAGCATGCCTACTGCCTTAACTATTTACTTGAACTATGTGCAGCATGTTTAGTGAATTTACTTGTCTTTCCTTAACTGGTACTTAGGTTGAACTGTAGAATTTCGTGCCGTAAGTATTGAATTCTATTGTTTGGCTGTATATTTACTTTGGGACTACGGAACGGTATTTCGGGAGATCCCCCTGTACTACATATTTTACTTTGGGACTACAGAACGGTATTCCGGGAGATCCCCCTATACTGCATATTTACTTTGGGACTATGAAATGGTATTCCGGGAGATCCCTCTGTACTGCACATTTACGTTTGGGACGATGAAGCGGTATCTCGGGAGATCCCCTGTTGTTATCTCTATGTACTGAGCTGTTGTCTTCTATGATATCATTCTTGTTAAATTTCAGTCTTTATTTTACTGCAGTATTTCATTCTATCTTGTTTTATTATATATATACCAGTAGAGCCCTGACCTGTCCTCGTCACTACTCGACCGATATTAGGCTTGGCACTTACTGGGTACCGATTGTGGTGTACTCATGCTACTATCTGCACATGTTTTTCATGTGCAAATCCAGGTGCTCCTTATCAACCGCATTGTCAGTTAGCCGAGACAGCTTTGGAGACTTTAAGTTATATCTATCGCATCCGCAGACCTCGGAGTCCCCTTCTACTCTTCTCAATGTCCATTATTTTATATATTTTTCTTTTGATAGACTTTGATGTATAGAGACACTAGATTTTCCTTCTGTAGTTTGTGATTCACGATGTTCCGGGTTTTGGGATTTCTGTGTATTTTTGAATAGTTGGTTATTGTACATGCCAAGCGGCATGGTACCTAGTTATGTTGTTATTGCTACAGTTAGTTGTTAAATTTATGTTTTCATTTCATTATTCCACAAATGTTAGGCTTACCTAGTCGTAGAGACTAGGTGCCATCATGACGTCATATGGAGGGGAAATTGGGTCGTGACAAGTTGGTATCAGAGCTCTAGATTCATAGGTGTCGTGAGTCACAAGCCGGTTTATTAGAGTCTCGCGGATCGGCACGGAGATGTCTGTGCTTATCTTCATGAGGCTATGGAATTGTTAGGAAATTTCACTACTTTGATTCCTTATCGTGCGAAGATTGTTGACTTAAAAATTTCTAAACTTCTATATTCTATTCTCTCACAAATGGTGATGACAAGTACAATCGGATTTGATGACCAGGCACCCGCGCCCCCTGCTAGAGCTGCGAGAGGCCGGGTCCGGGGTAGAGGTCGAGGACGTCCACGTGGTGCAGCCAGAGCACCCGCAAGAGTTGCTACAGAGGAGCCCCCAGTAGCTCTAGTTGGAGGGCAGACACATGAGGTACCTGTTTCTGCACCAGCACTCCAAGAGACTCTAGCCTAGTTTCTGAGCATGTTCAGCACCTTAGCTCAGGCTGGATTGATTCCACTTGCTCCTGCCACATCTCAGGCCGGGGGAGGAGCACAGACTCCTGTCGTCGGTACTCTAGAGCAGCGGGTTCAGGTCGACCCGGTTCTAGATATTGTACCAATGCAGCTGGTAGATCCAACTCAGCCCGAGGTTAGGGTAGCAGCTTCTGAGGCGGAGCAACTCAGACTTGAGAGGTACAGGAAGTACCACCCACCTATCTTCAGCGGATTGGCTACAGATGATGCTTAGGGTTTTCTGGAGGAGTGTCATCGTATTCTCCGTAGTATGGGTGTAGCGGAGATGAGTGGGGTTTCTTTTACCACCTTTCAGCTTAGAGGAGCAACCTATCAGTGGTGGCGTGCTTATGAGTTTAGTAGTCCGGCTGAGGCAACTTCACTTACATGAACTCTTCTGCCTGGACTGAACTGTGCGAAGTCGATCCTGAATAATCTTGACCTTATCCAAGGCATCCTGTACTAAGTCTGTGCCCAACAATCGAGCCTCCTCTGGCTCGAACCACATAACTGGCGACCGGCACCGCCTACCATATAATGCCTCAAAGGGAGCCATCTGAATGCTCTAATGGTAACTGTTGTTGTAGGCGAACTCTGCAAGTGGCAAGAACTGATCCCAAGAACCTCCAAAGTCTATAGCACAAGCGCAAAACATATCTTCCAATATCTGAATAGTGCGCTCTGACTGTCCAAGTCTGTCTGCGGATGAAATGCTGTACTCAACTCAACCCGCGTACCCAACTCACGTTGTACTGCCCTCCAGAAGTGCAAGGTGAACTGCGTACCTCGATCAGCAATGATGGACACGGGCACACCGTGAAGACGGACGATCTCACAAATGTAAATCTCTGCCACTCGCTCCAAAGAATAGGTAACCACCACAAGAATGAAGTGCGCTAACTTGGTCAGCCTGTCCATAATGACCCAAACTGCATCGAACTTCCTATGAGTCCGTGGGAGTCCAACAACAAAATTCATAGTGATACGCTCCCACTTCCACTCAGGAATGCCTATCTTCTGAAGCAAACCACCAGGTCTCTGATGCTCATACTTTACCTACTGGCAATTTATGCACCGAGCTACATATGCAACTATGTCCTTCTTCATTCTCCTCCCCCAATAATGCTGCCGCAAGTCCTGATACATCTTGGCAGCACCCGGATGAATAGAATACCGGGAACTATGGGACTCCTCAAGAATTAACTTACGAAGTCTATCCACATTAGGCACACAAACACGACCCTGCATCCTCAAAACTCCATCATCTCCAACAGTAACCTGCTTGACAATATGGCACGGCATCACCCTTCGTGCTTTTATACTCACAGTATGGCACGGCATCACCCTTCGTGCATTAACACTCATAATATGGCACGGCATCATCCTTCGTGCATTAACACTCTCCCTTATCATAACGCAATGCATAAATAATAACAGGGAGATAGAACAACAAGTACAAACCTTACTTCAACATTTGGTTCCACAAATATCAATCTTAACTTTAAAATAAATACTCAATTATCACCAGAAAATCCGTAAATATAATAGGAACTATCAATTTAACAACACTAGTGTAAACACATAGCAATTAGGCATAGGGAGAAACAATGTAAGAAAAACGGAAGAAACATGAAAAAGAAAACAGGTAATTTGGCGGCGCATAAGTACTCGTCACCTTACATATACGCCGCTCACATGAATTTCACATAACAAATAGTGTAAGGTTCCTAATTCCCTCAAGTCAGGGTTAGACATAACACTTACCTTGTTCCGAAGGCCACTTAATTCTCAATCACAGCTTTTCCTCTAGAATTCACCTCCAAATCACTCGTATCTATTCAAAAATGACTCAATAATATCAAATATTTCTAAAAGAATCAATTATATTGCATAAATTAAATTTTTCAAATTTTTCTCCAAAAAGTCAAAAAATCGACCCCGGACCCGCTTGATCAAAACCCGAGGTTTGGACCAAAATCTATTTACCCATTCACCCCCGAGCCCGAATATATAATTAATTTTAGAATCCGACATTAATTTGAGGTCTAAATCCCCAAATTTCCGAAATTTCTAGTTTCTACCCTAACCCCTAATTCTACCATGAAAACTCTAGATTTTAGGTTGATAATTCATAAAATGTAATGGGTAATTGAAAGAAAATGGTTTAGAATAACTTACCAATACTTTGGGGAAGAAAATGACTCTTGAAAATCGCCCCTACCCTTTTAGTTCTTGAAAAATGTTGAAGAAATGGCTTAAACCCGTGTTTGATTCTGTTTTAAGTGTTGGGCGACAGTGTGCATCGCGTTCGCAAGGCCACTATCGCGTTCGCGAAGAGCATTGGCTGCCAAGCCTTCACGTTCGCGAGACAGTGTTCACGTAGGCTACCCCCCGGCCTTCGCGTTCGCGAGGCATTGCTCGCGTTCGCGATGAAGGAAAGACTGACTCCCCCCAGTGCCTAACACTACGCGTTCGCGATGAGCTCGTCGCATTCGCGAAGGGTAGTGCCCCCATCGCTTCGCGTTCGCGACCAAGCCTTCGCGTTCGCGAAGAAGAAAATTCCGGCCTCATCAGTTTACTCTTCGCGTTCACGAGAGGACCTTCGCGAACGCGAAGAAGGACATGCTAGAACACCAGAATCTGCAGAAAATCAGATTTTGCAAAAGTCCAAAACATCCCGTGGCCTATCCGAAAATCACCCGAACCCTCGGGGTTTCAAACCAAATATGTACACAAGTCTAATAACATCATACGAATTTGCTCGATGATCAAATCACCAAAATAACACCTAAAATTATGAATTTAGTACCAAATCAAATAAAATTCTCAAGAACACTTTAAAATTTCTATCTTCACAACCGGACGTCTGAATCACGTCAAACCAACTCCGTTTCTCACCAAATTTCACAAATAAGTCTTAAATATCATAATAAACTTGTACCGGGCTCCAGAACCAAAGTACGGACCCGGTACTAACAATACCAAACGTCAATCAATTCTTAAAAACAAATAATTTTTATAAAAAATTTATAACTCGAGCTAGGGACCTCCGAATTTGATTTCGGGCATACGCCCAGGTCTCATAATTCGATACGGACCTACCGGGACTATTGAAACACGGATCCGGATCCGTTTACCAAAAATATTGACCGAAATCAACTAAAATCAACTTTTAAGGCATAAATTCTTATTTTCATCAATTTTTAGCAGAAAAACTTTTCGGAAACATGCTCGGACTGTGCACGCAAATTGAGAAGGGTGAAAATAAAATTTTTAAGGCTTAAGGGCACAGAATCGAGTTCTAAAATATAAGATGACCTTTTGGATCATCGCAATATTCAAGACAACTGAAAGATTAAAGAAGTTAGAACATGTAATAGAAGAGTATTCACTTGCAAGAGAATTTCGAGAATGCATACCTTTGTCTAGTCTATCCTCTTCATGCTCCAGCAACATAGATATACTTTAGGATATATTTGCACCATAAATATATATATATATATATATATATCATAAGCAAGTATCTGGATATAGCTAGTCACAGATAATACAACGTGTTAATCCCATACAATAACGATAAAGATAAACCTACAGCATCATCATTAGTTATCTAGTTAACAGCAAAAAAAGATATAAAGAAGGAAGTTCTAATAATTCATATCACCCCAAGAGACCTAAGAACTCATTAATTCCTAAAAAATTGATGTGATTAATCTAATGTCGTATAATAATAAAATTGTTACTGTTACTAATCATACCTTTTGAAAACTTTGCCCAAGAATAATTTTTGTGTAATATTCCCTAAAAATCTATGATGAAATAATAGCTTCTTTTATAGAAAAAATTGACAATCCTTATTCTACATGAATTCATGCAATAAATATAAATCATATACAAACTAATAAAATCCGAAGTGTATTAGATGTCTCCAGGTTTGCATGTCGGCAAGCCGGCTATTTTGCAAACTTTAGAGTGATATTTGATTCATATCACAATTAGAACTGAAATAACTAAGCCAACGTGAATTCGTGCATGAAACAAAGACTCAACCAATCGATATTGATTGTAGCGATGGTTTTCAAGTAAAGAAGAAAAAAATTGGTGTCGTGCCCAAGAAGATAATTTTCTTAAAATTAGGATCTGCGCTTTTGAATATATAATACATTATTATTTTTTGATTTCTTGGTATGCTTTTGTATTATATTATAGTTATAGTCAGTTGTGGGAACTAGGAATGACCCCGTACAACTGTATACCCTGTTGGTATAGCTATATAATATATTGGTATCATATGTTTGTTGGAACCTCAGTTGCGGGAATGACCACATACAACTATATACCCTGTTGGTATAACTATATACTATATTGGTATCATACCTTTTTGGCTGTATTAACTTCCTTTAATTGGTATGCTATCTAATTTTTCTTTAATAATAGTAGTATAGTACAATATCTTAAAATACTTTATTATATTAATATGTGATACACTATTTTTTGATTTTTGCTTTATGCATGTGTGTTATGTAATAGTAGAATAGTTATATATAGTTGGCAGAAATTAATTAGTAGAACTGTATAACCTGTTGGTATAATTATATGCCATACTGGTATCATATGATAGTTGTAATATTTTTTTGGTTGTTTTAGCTGCATTTTTAAGTGAATTATGTTTCTGAAATTATTTATATGATCATGTTTTGAATTGTTGAGATTCCCTTGTGCCTATGGATATAGAGTATGCGTGTTATGTAATAGTTTTTATAGTTATAGGCGGTTGTTGAAATAACCCCGTATAACTATATACCCTATTATTATAGCTATATACTATATTGGTATATTGGTATCATATGCTTTTGGATCCTTTTTTGGCTGTATTGGTTGTATTTAATTGGTACACTATTTATTTTTTATTTAATAATAGTAGTATCGTATAATATCTTGAAAATACTTTATAGCTGCATACCTTTTTGATTTTTCTCTTTATGCTTGTCTGTTATGTAATAGTAGTATAGTCATTTATAGTTGCCGGGAATTAGCCAGTAGAACTTTATACTCTGTTGGTATAGTTATATGCCATGTTGGTATCATATGGTAGTTGTAACATTTTAGGTTGTTTTAGTTGCATTTTAAGTGAATTTTAATTCTGAAATTATTTATATGAACATGTTTTGCAGTGTGTTGGGATTTTCTTGTGCCTATGGACATAGATTATAAACCAAAGGTAGATTGGGATACCAACTGCAATGTCATTCGTCTATTGAAAGAGAATTTAACAAAGACGTAACTTCGGATGTTTAAGAAAACATGCTTTGGATATTTTTTGGATCTGCCACCAGTTCTTGTGTAAATTCGGGTTATGCTCCATTTACTTATTAGAGAAGTACATCATGAGGTGAAAAATGAGATGCGGTTTGTAGTGAGTGATTCTAGGTTGCGCTTTGATTTGGATGAATTTGCACTCGTTACTGGGCTGAAATGTAAGGGTGATACAAGTATAGAGAGCGTACTAGAGAATAGGTTGATTTCAAAATATTTTGGGACTGCATTTGTGACATTGGCCAAACTAGTAGATTGTTTTACGAAGAAGAAATGGGAGACAAATGATGATGCATTGAAGATAGCAGTTCTTTATTTTTTGAACATCTTCTTACTTTCTCTGCTCAAAACAAAGGTTATTTCACGGTCTTACATTGACTTGGTTGAGTGCAGTGATTTTAATAATTATCCCTAGGGTATAGATATTTATAACACTACAATCAACTCGTGTTCCAACAAGTTTCAAGATAAGCCTTCTTTTTATAGACTCAGTGGCTTCCCGTTGGCTTTACAGATTTGGTTGTATGAATGTTGCCCAAGTTTGGATGGTCACTTTGCTGATCATATTGGAAACAACCTTCCACAGATTTTGAATTGGGTAGTCAAAGGTCAAATACAGAATGAGCGAGTTGCTTTGCGAATGTTTAGATTGCAACGCGAGCAGGTAATTTTCTCATACTTTTATTGAATCTTTTAATGTTTTGGTACAATAATTTAGTCACATGTAGTTGTAGCAATATTCCATAGCAATGATATACTCTATTGGTATACATGTATACCATATTGGTATAATATGATAATAGGGATCTTTTCTGCTACTTATACTTTTATTGCTACTTATACTTTTAATTTTCTCATACTTTTATTGTATCTTTTAATATTTTGGTACAGTAGTTTAGTCACAGGTAGTTGTAGCAATATCCCAAAATAATGATATACTCTGTTGGTATATATGTATACCATATTGGTATCATATGGTAATAGGGATCTTTTATCTTTCCATGTTTTATTATCATTTCTATTTCTAACTAGTGTCATTAATAACTGTAACTAAAGAACATCACCCCAACTGTTACTGAGAAGCAACTATTTGATATGCGTGGTCTAAACTTTGAAATTGAAGTTGATTGCACTGACAGTCAGCCTGATAACTTTCAAATTTTTGGCACTCAATTGCCAAAAACACAAAGTATGCATCAAAGTACTGGAGGTGATTCCGAACCTGCCAATGCTGAGGTAATGAAGGAGTTACAAGGTTTGAAGCTTTTTGTAGAGACCAAGTTTGAGGGGGTGCTTGCAGCTATTGGTAGGCAGTCAATAAAATAGAGGAAAATTCATCGGCATTATTCTTTTATATAATATAATGCTATAGTATATTGTTCAAAGATGCAATATATGCTTATAGCATACTATTCCATTCTTTACTTTTAGTGCACATAGTATTCTTGTAATATACATATTAATAAAATTGTTATTTTCTCATTTTCAGCATAAGCAACAGGATAATGATCCTTACTTTGGTGAGATGCATACAGATTATGACCAGTTTGAAAGGGGCGACAATGGGAATGATCCTGTAGTTATTGGAGATAGCACGCCCGAAGCGCCTTCTAGTATGTAAATCACAATTATTATTTTTTTGCTGTTGTTTTTTAAAAATAGTACTCTTGATTATACTTTTATATGTTTAGTGTTTGGTTTTGGTGGGGTTGGTCGTGAGGGTGGTGCCAGTGGTGTCAATGAGAAGAACGTCACAATAAGGCATGTCATAGTTAATGATGATTTGCGTTCTGGTAAAATGTTGTATATGTAATTATTTAATTCTTTTTTTATTTATTTAACTTTATGTATTTGTGCATTCACTAATCTTTTTTTAACTTTTTTCAGCCCCTTTTGTAAATGAGCATGATCTTGGCTTGGATTCTAACTTTGGGCATGATATTAGCTTGGATTCTAACTTTGAACTGTCTGCATCTGCAATTGATCAAATCATCGCCATTACACAACATGTAAAATATAAGCAACCATCTCATGATGTTAAAAAGTCTGGACCTGCTCTGTTGCCATCAAGAATCCCTGCACAGACACGACTAGATGTTATTATTGAGTCTAAAGCTCTTCCTTTACTACAAAATACTGCTCCATGGGATACGATTGTTGATGTTACAAATTCTGAAGTTTGTATGTAAATGAGAGATTTTTGATAATTTTTTTATTTAAATAGTGATGTTGATAATAATTTTATGTGTTCAACATCTCGGGTTGATGGTGTTGGTCAAGAGGATGTTGGTGGCAGTAATGTGAATTTGCCTTCTGGTAACGTCTTCTATATGTAACTTTTCATTCTTTTTTAAAAAAAATATCTTACCTTTGTATATTTGTTCATTCACTAATATTTTGTAATTTAAGCTCCCTATCGACACGAGGGTGATCTTGGCTTGGATTCTGTTTATGAATATACTGAGTCTCAACTTGATCTAATTGCCGCCATTACACAAAGAGGGAGACGTACTGTAAATCAATCTAGAAATGAACTAACAACTCATGATGTAAATAAGTGTAAATCTAATCAGTCGGTATCAAGAACTGTTGTCCAGACACGAACAGATGTTGAAAAAACTCATGCAGTTTTCACACGGAGAAGGCGCCCTACAGCTGTAAAACAGTCGCCGTATAGGAATGACTGGCAATCTGGTGTTAGTGCAGTTAGGGGTTCCTTGAAGGTTATCAAAGTAAGATTTTAATTTGTAAATGACATTTCAATGGCTGTTGATTATAAGCTTACGACTGCATTCTCAAACTTTGTTGAAGCAGATATGCAGTTGGGAGAGTGCGCATTCATTTTCATGTATTTTTGTTTTCATGTTTTCTTAATTTTTGTTGATGTATTTCTTATCCATGTATTCTTTTATATGAAATAGTGAAGTATATTTACCTGGTGATCGAATGCTGGACTCTTGTTTTGACTTTGAAGTTGAATAGATTGATGATAAGACATTGTTTCACACATTAAATTATTCTAGCAGGCCATTGTCTAGTTCGGTATGTGTATTGCTTTTTATTTTTGTTTTGGTATTACTTCATGCATATTGTTAGTGTTAGTCATGTTTTCTTCCTCTTTTTTTGCAGCACTTGAATATTATAATCTACTATCTTATGAAGAAGGCCAAATATGAAATTAATATGCCAATCAAAGTCACAACTACATATACTCTTTTTAATAATATCATTCAAAGGGTTTACACAGAATTTGTAAAAGGTGGGAAACAAGATCATTTAATTGATAGATCAGGCGATATCATGGAGTACATGAAAGGATTTAGGATGCATTGCAACACTCCATGGCACCAGGTTGATCATGTCCTCTTTCCAATTAATTTGGCAGAAAAGTGGCATTGGATATTGGGGTATGTATCATTCCATAAGAGATATATTTTTATGTATATGACTCGCTACGTAGTCGAAAGCACAAAAAAACTATTTAAAAGGTGGCAGCGGCATATACTGTGTTGATCCCCCTATTTTTAGTTAGCATTGAATTTTAAAAACAAAGAAGTGACATTGTAGTAGAAAATGATCTGCACATGAAAAAGATCTTGATTGATCCATTTGAGATGAACTGATTACAAATCTGCCAACACAGCAAAATTCGTAAGAATAGTTAATTTTTTTTACTTTGTTTTCCTTATTCATATTAATATTTTTCACTACTAATCGATTTTTATATTATATTCATTTATTTTATTTTAGAGATTGTGGAGTATATGTTGCATGCTTTGCTGAGTACATTATTGAAGGTCTTCCAATCCATGTTGCTAATTTCGATGTGGATGCTCTTCGAGCTAGGTTTGGTAAACTTTTGTGGCACTATGGGAGGAACAAGAAGTTGCATGGTGAATCAAGTGAATCTGAGGCTCTAGTAGTAACAAAAAAGACTCTAGAAAGAAGCGCAAAAGTAGTATAGGTCTCTTTTTTTGCTTTTAGTTAATCGTAGCATGAAAACTTTGAAGGATTTTAATAGTTTTTGGTGAAGTATTATATTTTGCATTATTTGATTATAAAAACGCTATCTTTTAAAAGTGTGTTCTAGGAATACAATTGTAATAGTACAATATGTTGCTATAACCGTTTTAATATTGGAATCTATCTTCAGTTTATTTCATTTTGGAAAACTGTAGGAGTTTTAATTTTGGCAACATATTTATTTGAATGAGAAGAAATATTTTTAGAACGCGAATTGGTTTTGGATTTGTATTGAGAGCAATTTTTAATTGTAGTTGAAT
This sequence comes from Nicotiana tomentosiformis, assembly GCF_000390325.3. Taxonomy (NCBI): domain Eukaryota; kingdom Viridiplantae; phylum Streptophyta; class Magnoliopsida; order Solanales; family Solanaceae; genus Nicotiana; species Nicotiana tomentosiformis. Next base: position 124,233,548 of record NC_090814.1, on the reverse strand, counting down.
CTAAGAAATTCTGTGCAGATTTTGCATTGATGTACCAGTTGTATTCTGCAAAGATTTTGGTTCAGGTATATTAGTGCAGTAGAACTATATACCAATAAGGTATACAAATATATCATTTGGGTATCATGTTGTATTTGAGTACTTTTTTTCCTACACCAACTAGATGTAAATACTGACATGAGTTGCAAAGTGTGCTAATTTTGTTGAGGAAGTATGTACAAATATTGTATTTTTTTGGTGCATCACTTGTATTTCTGCACATATTTTGGTTTAACCATATTAGTGCAATACAACTATATACCAATAAGGTATACAAATATACCATTCGAGTATCACATTGTATTTGAGTACCTTTTTTCCTGCAGTAATTAGATGTAAATGACTTCCAATTTATTATACTTCAATACTGACATGAGTTGCAAAGTGTACCCATTTTGTTGAGGAAGTATGTACAGATATTGTATTTTTTTGGTGGACCTCTTGTATTTCTGCACATATTTTAGTTTAACCATATTAGTGCAATACAACTATATACCAATAAGGTATACAAATATACCATTCGGGTATCACATTATATTTGAGTATCTTTTTGTTATACTTCAATATTGACTTGAGTTGCAAAGTGTGCCCATTTTATTAAAGAAGTATGTAGAGATATTGCATTTTTTTGGTGCACCACTTGTATTTTTACACATAGTTTGGTTTAACCATATTAGTGCAATACAACTGTATACTAGTAAGGTATACAAATATACCATTTGGGTATCACATTGTATTTGAGTACCTTTTTGCCGGCAGTAATTAGATGTAAATGGCTTCCAATTTGTTATACTTCAATACGGACATGAGTTGCAAAGTGTGCCTATTTTGTTGAGGAAGTATGTACAGATGTTGTATTTTTTTAGTGGACCACTTGTATTTCTGCACATATTTTGGTTTAACCATATTAGTGCAATACAACTATATACCAATAAGGTATACAAATATACCATTCGGGTATCGCATTTTATTTGAGTACCTTTTTGTTATACTTCAATATTGACATGAGTTGGGTATACAAATATACCATTTAGGTATCACATTCTATTTGAGTACCTTTTTTTCCTGCAGTAATTGCGTGTAACAACAATAACAACAACCTAGTAAAATTTCACAAATGTGACGGTAACTGCATGTAAATGGCTTCCAATTTGTTATACTTCAATACTGACATGAGATGCAAAACATGCCCATTTTGTTAACGATGTATGTACAGATGTTGCATTTGGGGCACCACTTCTATTTCTGCACATATTTTGATACCAATAAGGTATACATATATACTAATAAGGTATACAGATATATCACGTGGGTATCACGTTATATTTGAGCGCCTTTTTCCTGCAGCAACTAGATGTAAATGCATCCCACTTTTATATACTAAAATAGCAAATAAACAGATTCTTATTGAAAACAAAAGTAGCCATATACATTTTTTGCCAAAAAGTAATATGGCAAACAATCACCATACCAAATATATGTCTAGTGCAAGACATGCATTTTATTTTTTGGCAATTCAAATGATGATTCTACGATATATAAGTTATATAAAAATATTGAAGCATTATATCAATCTCTCTTTGGAATATTTTGGCACGTTCTCCGGTTGTGTCTTTTTTTTTCCTGTATATAGTGCATATGTAACTGTATTTTCTTTCCAACCTCCTATGCCTCTTTTCTTTTTAGTTCTTCCTGGTTTGATTTTTCCTTTTAGTGGCAGTACCACCTGCGAAGAGACATGTTCTGGAATTTGACACATTGTTTCATCCGTCAAAAGGTTTACTGGTATCTCATATGTTTTCAGCAAGTAGTTTATGCTGTAGTAATCTGAGCAATACTTGTATGAATCCATATGGAATTTTTGTATAACTGCCATTACATGTGGACATGGAATATCATCTAAATGTAAGTATTGAGTTGATCGCAACACCTAATATAATTTTAATTAAGAAAAGTCATTAGTTGTATGAAGTAATAGTATTTTTAATAACAATATGTAGTTGTTAGTGAAATATCTAAGGTGCAGAAGTAAAACTACAAAACATGCAGTGTTTTTATGATTCTGAAAATACATATTATCATCGTCTGTAATAAGATAGTATTATCTGCCAATATTTTTTTATACTTTTCACCGATCTTCATAAATGATTCTACGGCATCCTTCCGATTGGTGTAATTCTATTTTTGAATCAATGTTGTCATAAAGTCAAGAAAATTCATAACTGGGAGGTCTCTTGCGTGCTTGTTTGCTCATTTACTGATTCTGCAATATTCGATACCATGGTCATGGTTCTATTTGCCTTGGAATGTGCCCAGAGCCATTTATCATATTCAATATCCATCAGGTATTCTTTCACTATACTATCAATAGCTTCTAACTCTGCCATATACGTGTTGAATTCTTCAACAGTGTATGCTCTTGGTAACGCAAAGTATACATCTTTGATTTGTTTTTGGCTCTTCCTGAAGTTCGTCTTTATGTTGTTCCACAGATGGAACATACATGCACAATGAGGGACTTCTGGATAAACAATTGAAGTTTCTCTCCATATACCATCATGCATGTATGATACAATGCACATTCCCTCTCTTTGTCCATATGTTTCTCTGAACTGCACGAAGAACCACTCCCACGATGCATCATTTTCCGAATCAACAATTGCACATGCGAGGGGTAGAATTTGTCCTGTAAAATCAAAAAATAATATTAGTTACTATCACGACCTAAAATCCCAACCTGTCGTGATGACGCCTATCTCGATACTAGGCAAACCTATAATCTCAATAAACCACAATTTCTTTTAAGTTTGAAAATATAATATTTAAATACAATATAAAATCCCACAAATACTGATACGAACACTCCCCAAAACCTGGTGTCACTGAGTACTTGAGCATCTAATATGAATACAAGTCCGGAAAATACGGTCTATAATAGTCTAAGACCAAATACAGTAAATAAGGAGATAGGGAAGGATTGACAAGGTCTGCGGAATACGACAGCTACCTATGAATCTCCGAAAAATTATATGTGCGAGAGAATCAACACTGCTATGTCCAGAAGCACCTGGATCTGCACACGAAGTGCAAGATGTAGTATGAGTACAACCAACTCAGCAAGTAACAATAATAGATAAGGAACTGAAAATAGTGACGAGCTATACAATTATAATTCATTTTTTCAGTAATTCCAGCAAAGAATAAATATGCTTTCAAATCCGGCAGGTTAAGTCAAATCAATTTTATACAATTCAAATTCATGTAATTCGGATATAGAACCACAACAACAGATATTAACTAAGTGCACCAACCAATGAAAAACAAGTACAACCTCTCAAGACAACAATCACTCACTGGGCTCCCAGTCCTCAACACTCACACTCAATGGGTACCCTCGCTCACTGGGGGTGCACAGATTTCGAAGGGGCTCCTACAACCCAAGCGCTATAATCTGTACGGATAACTCACGTGCTACACGGACAACTCACGTCCCATAATATAAATATCTGGATCCGCACGGCCAACTCACGTGCTATAGTATAATATAAGGATCCGCACGGACAACTCACGTGTTGCACGGACAACTCACATGCTATGGTATAATATCTCACAATCAGGCCCTCGGCCTCACTCAGTCATAAAGCTCTCCAGTCTCTCGGGTTCTCAAAAATCATAAAATCAGCCCAAACAACAATGATATAATACATCAATAATGAGCAATAGAGACTGAGATAAAATAATCAAGTAAGCTGTGACTGAGTACAAAACAACAATTTAAGCAGATAATTCAACATGTACACGACCTCTGTGGGTCCCAACAATACCAACATATAGTCTAAACATGGTTTCTAGCATGTCTAATAGTCATGTTTCCACAACACATAGAGAGCACATAACTATCAACAAGTTATTCAGCTTTACAGTTTCCATGGGACGGATCAAGTCACAATCCTCTCGGTGCACACCCACACGCCCGTCACCTAGCATGCGCGTCACCTCCAAAATAATCACATGACACAAAATTCTGGGGTTTCATACCCCCAGGACCAGATTTAAAACTATTACTTATCTCAAAACATGAAATTCTTTACTCTGCTATGCCTTTGCCTCGCAAATCGGCCTCCGAATGCCTCGAATCTAGTCACAATTAATTCGTTTAAGTCAATAAAATTTATTGGAATTAATTCCATAAGAAAATACTAATTTTTCATAAAAAATCAAAATTTAGCTCAATAATCGCCTGTGGGCCCACGTCTCGGAACCTGACAAAACTTACAAAATTCGAAAGCCCATTCAACCACGAGTCTACCCATACCAATTTTACCAAAATTCGACCCCAACTCGACCCTCAAATCTTCAATTTAAACAAAGAGGTTTTTCAAACTTTTCCAACATAATTCACTAATTAAATGATAAAAACAACCATGGATTCGGGTAATTTAACCAATATTGAGTTAAGAACACTTATCCCATTGTTTTTCTTGAAAAACTCCCGAAAATCGCCTCTTCCCGAGCTCCAATCCATCAAAAACTGCATTTTCAGAACTTAAACTCTCTTCCTAGACATTTGCTCTACGCGATCGTGAACATTCCCACGCGATCGCGAAGAACAATTTTCCATCGCTCCAGATTTAACTCTACGTGATCGCGGACTTTCCCATGCGACCGCGATGCACAACATGACAGACCTACGCGATCGCGGACTAAACCACGCGATCGTGAAGGACAAACACGTGATTTCCATTTCTGCCCCATTTCCTCTACGCGAACGCGACCTTCTTCACGCGTTCGCGAATAACAAACTCACATAGCTACGCGATCGCGTCCCGCTTCACGCGATCGCGAAGCACAGAATATCACTGCCTCAAATTAATCCTACGTGATTGCAGATATCCCCACGCGATTGCGTAGAACAAAAACCTCCACTGACCAACTAAGCCTATGCGATTGCAGACACATTCACGCGATCACGTAGAAGGAAAACAATATCACATATCAGAAAATTCCAGCAGTAGCCCCTCGGGACCTCAACCAAATATACCAACAAGTCCTAAAACATCATACGAACTTAGTCGAACCCTCAAATCACCTTAAAAAATGCTAAAATCATGAATTACACCCCAATTCAAGCCTAATGAACTTTGAAATTTTAAGTTTCTACAAACGACTCCGGAACCTATCAAATCACGTCCGATTGACCTCAAATTTTGCACACAAGTCATAAATGACATAACTGAGGTATTTTAATTTTCAAAATCGGATTCCGTCCCCGATATCAAAAAGTCAACTGCCCGATCAAACTTCCCAAAATTTCAACTTTCGGCATTTCAAGCCTAATTCCACCATGGACCTCCAAATAATTTTTCGGACACGCTCCTAAGTCCAAAATCACCATACAGAGCTATTGGAATCATCAAAATTTTAAATCCGAGGTCATTCTCACATAGGTTCATATCCGGTCAACTTTACTATCTTAAATTTTTAATTATGAGACTAAGTGTCTCATTTCACTCCGAATTCCTTCCGGACTCGAACCAACTAAACCAGTAAGTCATAAAACAACTATAAAGCATAAATTGAGTAGTAAATGGGGGAGCGAGATTATAATACTCAAAACGACCGGCCAGGTCGTTACAGTTATAACACACAATATTACTATATCATTTCTTATAGTAGTATAGTCATAGGTAGGTGCATATATATAGCAAAATAATTATATAATCTATTAGTATACTTGTATACCATATTGGTATCATATGATATTTGAAGATCTCTTTTGATGCTTTAACTGAATGTAATTGGATTGCATTTTTAAAATAGTAAAGTACATCAATTATTCAATACTGATTTTGAGACAACTTTTTTTCTTACCCTCTGCATCTTGCGTGGAAGCCGTGAGTATGGTCCCTCTGTATGTTGACTTTAAAAAGCTTCCATCAACTACAACTGTTGGCCTACAATAGATCCAACCTCTAATCGATGCATATATAGCTATGAATGCATACAAGAAGCTCCTATCTACTTCAGTGTGTAGTCGTGTCACTGATCCTGGGTTAGCGTACTCTAACATGTAAAGATATATTGTATTTTCTTGTATGACTCACTTGGTATTCCTCTCAACAATTGCATTGCTTTTTCTTTTGATCTCCATGCTTGCATGTAGCTTAAGTCCATACCATATGCTTTCTGGATGTCTCTCTGGATATTTGTTGGTGTATATATAGTTTTCGGGTCAACAAGTTTATCTTGTACCACAGCTAAAACAAAAGCTGAGACAACTTGCTTTTGCGAACAAAATCTCTTATCATTTAAACAACTGTGGACAGAATTGAAATCCGTCACTTTGAAAAGATTGGATGCTCGTAGGCTTGATGCTTTAAGTCTCCAAGTGCATCTTTCATCCACGCAATCAAGGGTATGCCTGTTTATAATACAAATACAGTTATGTGCAGAGAAGAAGAATGATCAAGATAATTGTGTACTCAAATAGTATACTAATATGCTAAATATGTATAATGTTTACATATTTATGTCATTGTTTGCTTTTAACATAATATACTAATATAGCCTACTTATTTACTATATAAGTATCATGTTTTACTGGTAAAAAATACAAACAAACTAGTACAATTCTATAATCAGATAACATACTTATATACTATATTAGTATCATCTTTTACTGATAAAAAATACACACACAAACCAATACAATTCTATACTTACATAGTATACTGATATAGCATAGTGATATACTATATCAGTATCATATTTTACTTATAAAAAACACACACACAAAGCAGTACAATTCTATACTCACATAGTATACTCATATATCATACTTATATACTATATCCGTATCATCTTTTACTGATAAAAAATACACACACAAACTAGTACAATTCTATACTCATATAGCATACTTATATACTATATCAGTATCATCTTTTATTGATAAACACACACACACACAAAAACCAATATAATTCTATACTGACATAGTAAACTGATATAGCATAGTGATATACTATATTGGTGTCACGACCCAAAATCTGACTAGTCATGATGGCACCTAACCCAACCCGCTTGGTAAGCCGAGTACAACCGACCCCATGTACTCAATAAGTAACAAACCTAACCTCATGTTAAAAGTAGTGACGAGCTAACATGAAGGTCGGGTCCAATACCTATATTCCACAAGTCAACATAACAACATAGTACAAGTAATAAAAGAGTATCTCAGAAATCAAAGGCTCAGTTTGTTCACATTTCTAGAAAAGTAGGCATTTCTTTTCAAGTATATCAGTAAAAATCCAAATCTTTTACCGAAAAATCCAAAATACGAGTAAGTATGAAAATTGTGATTTTTCCCAAAAACTCCTTTCAACAAATAGTAAGTTGTTTCATTTTCAGATAGCATGAGGAGAGTACTTCTCTATGCCTACATGTCAAGATACAAGTAAAATCATAAATGTCCCAAAAATCGGGTAGAGAATGAAATGCATCTCTATGCATGTATCTCAAGTACGCATGTCAAATATAATACATCTCAAGTATGAACTTATGTACTCACACTCGCAGAGTACTCAATCTCGCTGTCTCGCATTTTCTCTCACTATGCTCAGCACACTCAATCACTCAGCGTTGTACAATACCCGCTGCGGCGTGCAGCCCGATCCCTATTTATAGCCGAATGCGCTCACTGGGGGTATGCAGACTCCTGGAGGGGCTCCTTTCAGCCCAAGCACTATATCGCTGCGGCGTGCAGCCCGATCCCATAATATATAGTTAGCCATAAGGCTCGTTGCGGCGTGCAACCCGATCCATATGCATATACAACCCTAAGTTTCGTTACGGCGTGCAACCCGATCTCATAAATGTAATCAATGTATCATGCTGCGGCGTGCAGCCTGATCCCAAAAAATATTACTCTCACTCAGGCCCTCGGCCTCACTCAGTCATCAATCTCTCCAGTATCACTCACAGGCTCACGATGTCATGAAACTAGCCCGACAACAATGATATGATGTATCAATAAATAATAACTGAGACTGAGCTATGGCATGAATGCATGAATATGACTGAGTATGAAATATCAATGAAATCAGTGAGGTGACAGTAAGAAATGACCACTATGGGTCAAAACAGGATCAACATAATACCTAAACATGATATCTAGCATGGTTGACAGCTTAACTACTTTATCACATAGTGAAAAGACGGATACCAACAAAGTAGGACCACTATACAGTGCCATGGAAACAATAGAGTCCCAATTCACATGGTGCATGCCCACACGCCCGTCACCTAGCATGTGCGTCACCTCAATGCCAATCATATAACACGTATTTTGGGGTTTCATACCCTCAGCACTAAGATTAGAAGAGTTACTTACCTCGAACAAGCCAATTCCAACACCGTGCAAGTTAAGAGATGCTCCAAAATTCCATCCCGCGCGTTTCGACCTCCGAACGGCTCGAAACTAACCAAAAACAACTCAAATACATCAAACAATTTCTAAAGGAACCAATCCCGATCGAAAAAGATCAAATCTTGAATCAAAAGTCCAAAATCGGCCAAAATCCTAACCCGGGCTCGCACCTCGAAACCCGACAAAATTTACAAAATCCAACAACCCATTCAATTACGATTCCAACCATACTAGTTTCACTCAAATCCGACTCCAATTTTGTGTTCAAAACTCAAATTCATATTATGAAACTTTAGTCCAAACCCCCTAATTTCCTCTTTAAAATTCACAATCCAATTGCCAAAAACAAAGGTAGATTTATGAAATATAACCAAAACCGAGTATAGAACACTTACCCCAATTCATACGGTGAAAATTACTTCAAGAATCGTCTCAATCCGATCTCCATAGCTCCCAAAATGTAAAAATGTATGAAACCTTCGAAATAGAGCACTTTTATAATCTGCCCAGGCCTCCTCTTTCGCGAACGCGGGAAAACCATCGCGTTCGCGATGAACAAAATGCACACTGCCACAAAAGACTCTACGCATTCGCGATGCACCCTACGCGAACGCGATGAACATTGCTGCCAAAGCTTCGCGAACGCGACTAGCCTTACGCGATCGCATAGAAGAACACTCAAATTCCCGGCTGCCAACCTCAACACTACGCGAACGTGATCCTCCATAAGCGAACGCGAAGAGGACTTTCCCCAACTCTACGCAAACGTGAGAAATACTTCGCGATCGCGAAGAACAATAGTTGCTGCCATCAAAATACACTACGCGTTCGCGACACTTGCCACGCGAACGCGATGAAGAACTGAGATACTAGAAAACAGTAGAACACAGCAGTACCAAAATGAAGAAAAATGATCCGAAATCAACCCAAAACATGCCTGAACCCCTCGGGACCCCATCCAAACATACCAACAAATCCCATAACATAACACGGACCTACTCGAGGACTCAAAACACACAAAGCAACATCGGAACGAGAATCACACCTCAATTGGAATTCAATGAACTTTGAAACTTCAAACTTCCACAAGCGATGCCGAAACCTATCAAATCACGTCCGATTGACCTCAAAGTTTGCACACAAGTCACATTCGACATTACGGACCTGCTCCAATTTTCGGAATTGGAATCCGACCCCGATATCAAAATGTCCACTCCCGGTCAAACTTTCCAAAATTTTAACTTTTCGCCATTTCGAGCCAAATTCAACCACGGACCTCCAAATAACAATCCGGACGCGCTCCTAAGTCCAAAATCACCCAACGGAGCCAACAGGACCATCAAAATTCCAATCCGAGGTCAAATGCTAAAAAGGTCAAACTTGGTCAACTCTCCCAATTTAAAGCTTCAATAATGAAGTCCATTCTTCCAATTCGATTCCGAATAACTTGAAAACCAAAACTGACGATTCACACAAGTCAAAATACATCATACGGAGCTACTTACGCCCGTAAATTATCGAGCAAAGTGAAACTGCTCAAAACAACGGGTTAGGTCGTTACATCCTCCCCCACTTAAACATACGTTCGTCCTCGAACGTGTCCAGAGTTGTTCTCAAAGCTATCAAACCGCCGAATAACCTTACCATGCACATACCCGGGGGTGATCCCACGTCACTCTATCCCATATAGGTCTGATAACACAACATAACTGAAATTTCTCAATTCAACCTAGCCCACAAACCTTAGAATCCAACTTCCAACATCCACAATTTCTATAAGATCAGAATCTCGCATTTACACACTGTATAAGTCTGAACAAGCTGTATCAAGCCATATCTATAACCCAAGATGTACTCACATGATGTACCACATAACTCAAATACTCATAGCAAAAATTTCAAATCACAGTAGCTGCTCAAAACAACCCAATACCGGTAATAAACCTCATATCAAATAAAACCTCGCTCTAAAACCTTCGTACACTGCCGATGATGAAAGAAACATGCATAATTCATAACCATTCATCATACCAACAGGTCATGGAGCTCCCGCTCCTTCTACAAGAACTATAGCCAATTTCTAAGCGGACTTCCGATATTATCCTCCCAAATATACCACAATCAAATCCGATAGCATCCATTCTAGGTCTAATGACCTCATCTCATCCAACGCGACCACTCTAGTGACATGACACATCAATACAATCTAAATCCACAACCCGTGCAATACGTGCACAAATAGCAACATTCCAAATGTACTCAATCGTGAAAATGACTCAAATAAGAGAACCGTCCCGCAAGCTCGACGGGTACCACCCCGACGCAATGCTAAGAACCCATCACACACCGCATAACCATAACACACGAATCTAACACAAAGGATCATATTTCCACATAACTCTGCTGCAATACGCGACCCTATCCAAATACTGGTCCATATGAAATACCTCACGCCACCCTGCTAAAAATCAATAACCATGCGCAATTCGATATCAAGTACTCAAAGTGCATACCATAACCACGGAGAAGCAAATGATACCATGCCACACAAAACCCGAAAGAACATAACCAATACGCCATCAACCAAGCAATACCCAATACTTTTCTCGCTCAAATTTCGCTATAAGGCCACAATAGAACCGCACCATATGTGCATATAACCAACGAATCACAACTCATCGTAGCATAGAAGAGTAACTCACAGATCATTTCAGAACACGAATAAGCTCAACAACAACCGAATGGCACATCCCTCAACAATAGCAGTATAGAGCCAACCAATCCGGCTCGGTGTAGAATACGCATCCTAATTGGGCCTACCAATGGACTCACAAATTAGCTCTAGTCACCCACATATAGATAATTAACCTCCGAAAGTCCACAATGACTGAATCATAACACATTCTATCATCTGGCTAGCTTCGGCCACAACTTCACAGTCTGCAACCATGAAACACTCTGCTCCTGAGAACTCCAAATCCATAGAACATACGAATCACCATATTTAATCCCAACTCCACCGCCAGAATATCTAACCCATCTCTCAACCACGATCATCCCGCGAGGAATACTTCTAAAATTCTTCCGTGCCATATAGCAAAATTTGAATATCCACAGTCGATCAACCGGAAGAGTGCCGCAGTACCAGTGAAGTGCCCATAAATCAAAACACATTGCCTCTTCTGAAATGTATACTCTCATCCAGCCATACCGATTAGTAATATCATTTACCTAGTCATCTGAAAAGGTCCATGCTGCCTACAAATTTTTATGACCTTCCCTTCCAAACAGAACTGTGATCCCGCTCACGTAAATCTCAATACCACATAACACACCACATATACCATGCCATCATATGAAAAATATGAGAACTTCATAATCCACTCCGAGTCACAAGCAACTACATACTCAATTAGCCAAGGACCTTCCATTTGATTGCATCCAGGAGAAATTCACTATATACCACATGCTCCTCACGCCAGCAGGAAATATACCCCTTGAACCTTGGTAAAAACCATTGAGAACTCTTCGAAATCCATTTGCACATAACCAAGCTATCTGAACTGAATCTCTCTAACTCAACCCAGCCACGCAGGTTGCCAAAACCCAAGAGCATCGCCACGAAACAACTGTAGAGACTAGCCATGTCATAATGCCCAAAGAGCCGATCATACCCATTACTGTGCTAACCCAACCTACTACCAAGCTGTCCTATTTCTCCAAGTCCTTTCCAAATTGCCTTCAAATTTATACTTCTCCTTGCTAGAACACCACGATCCCTAACCAAAACTCACCGCACAAGAGACCCTAGTATAAAACCACAACGCCCTAAGGCCCATAAGCCGCTGACTCCCCTCTTAAGCACCCCAAGGCGCCACAACTGAGACACCCACTCTAAGAGACCTTATGTGAACCTAAAACTGTTTCCTTCACCTTCTTGATATTGAAATGCACAATCCACAATGATATAAAATGCCACAAGTCTCAACACCATCCAATGCAACTCCCAGTTTCTAGCCATATATAAATCTTAAAAATTTCAAATCGCTACATATAAATCTTGAATCCATTAGAACCATTCTCGAGAGTCATTCATTCTACTCACATCTCAATTAAACCGGCCAAACGGACCGAACGACCTGTGCCCCATTAGCACACTAACACCCAAGGGAGTAAAGAGTAATCCACACTCCTAAGCAACCGAGCAAATTCCTACTCCATGTACACTACATCCTTTGCGAATAACCACTCAATTATTTTATGATTCCCATATACCCATAGAGTATAATACAACCCGTATCCAGAAACTCCCTTACTCGAGTCATCCTCAATCTCAACCCTTGCAGTCATAACTGATTCACCAGTATACCTCGAAGTGAAACCAATACAACACATAATCGTGCAATCAACTTGTTGATAACAGACTCCCCCACTTGGCTCAAAGCCATAGAACAAAACAGTCGATAACATCACGATACCCATACTCTATTACTGTCAGAATCCCGCACTAAAATTCAACTAAATCCTTAGCAAGCCCATGTAACACAAACCATATAATACCTCAAATCATCTACAAATCTCACATTCACCCTTGTAATAGTCAAGTCAACTTCCGCAAGCGATCCAAACTCAAATTGCAACATATATCATTTACTGGTAAAAGAGAACTCTCTACAAAATATCATAAGGACCACACAATCTCAGGACACCTCGCAGGAGATAACCTACCTGCTCTGCCTCAAGGTGACATCTCTCTATACCCTTCCACAGTCATAACTATTACGCAATCACTTAATCTTCCTGAGTCGGAACTCATAACACGACATGAAATCTAATACACTCCACAACTAAACAACATGAGAGGTCCTTCAACACATCCATAACTCGAGGCCATACGCCAAATCAAGATAGAAATCAAACACTCAATAGTTCTTGCTACATCTCAAGTAAACTCTTCTCGTCACATTCAAACCATATGAACTCATCTCGCAGTCACATCATACTCAACACATAGCAATTCCACCGCTCATCGAGGCATAAATTCCACTAATAGGGACACTACCGGACATATATATCCAAAATCACGTGCTCACACAATCAACATCTCTACGCTCAAGTCACAGTCAAAACCTGGCTGTAAGTCATCCAGACTGGCCCATCATCAGCATACTAAAATCACATCTCGCAACCCGTTCATAGAATCACAAGTCGACGAATGCACAACTGATACCGAGCACTCACATGCGCATACGAATGCGTGGAAGGAATTCAAAGAGTTACGCTTCAAGCTGAATCAATGCCGCATGATAAGGAAAGAAAGATGGAAAGTATATCCTAAATGTCCTGTAGCCTCTCGAAGATAAGTATGGACGTCATCATACCGATGTGTAAGACTCTACTAGACACTTGCTCATGACTTGTAGAACCTATGAACCTAGAGCTCTGATACCACCTTGTCACGACCTAAAATCCGACTAGTCGTGATGGTACCTAACCCAACTCGCTAGGTAAGCCAATAAACCACTATCCAATTCCAATAATATTAATAAGACAATTATTCAAAAGAAATATCTGAATCTAATACATTCCCCAAGAACTGGTAGTACAAATCATGAGCTTCTAAGAATAGAGTTTATAAAGCGAAAATGAAATAAATACATAGTCTGTTTGAATAGTACATAAATAGAGTTTTAAGAATCTAAAGCTACCATGAACAAGAGGCAGCTACAGCCGGAACGTAGGTACATCTTTAATCCAGCTCCTATCGAACATAGCCACATTAGCAGCCAACATCTGCACGCAAGGTGCATAAGTGTAGTATGAGTACAACCGACCCCATGTACTCAATAAGTAACAAACTTAATCTCAGATTGAAAGTAGTGACGAGCTAACACGAAGGTCGGGTCCAATACCAATATTCCACAAGTCAACATAGCAACATAGTACAAGTAATAAAAGAGTACCTCAGAAATAAAAGGCTTAGTTTGTTCACATTTCCAGAAAAGTAGGCATTTCTTTTCAAGTATCTCGGTAAAAATCCAAATCTTTTACCGAAAAAGCCAAAATATGAGTAAGTTTAAAAACTGTGATTTTTCCCAAAAACTCCTTTCAACAAATAGTAAGTTGTTTCATTTTCAGATAGCATGAGGAAAGTACTTCTCTATGCCTACATGTCAAGATACAAGTAAAATCATAAATGTCCCAAAAACTGGGTAGCAGAAGAAAATGCATCTCTATGCATGTATCTCAAGTACGCATGTCAAATGCAATACATCTCAAGGATGAACTCATGTACTCACACTCGCAGAGTACTCAATCTCGCTGTCTCATATTTTCTCTCACTATTCTCAGCACACTCAATCACTCAGCGCTATACAATACCCGCTGCGGCGTGCAGCCCGATCCCTATTTATAGTCGACTGCACTCACTGGGGGTGTGCAGACTCCTAGAGGGGCTCCTTTCAGCCCAAGCACTATATCACTGCGGCTTGCAGCCCGATCCCATAATATATAGTTATCCATAAGGCTCGTTGCAGCGTTCAACCCGATCCATATATATATATATATATATATATATATATATATATATATATATATATATATATATATATATATATATATATATATATATATATATACAGTCCTAAGGCTCGTTACAGCATGTAATCCGATCCCATAAATATAATCAATGTATCATACTGCGGCCTCACTGAGTCATCAATCTCTCCAATCTCACTCACGGGCTCATAATGTCATGAAACTAGTCCGACAACAATGATATGATGTATCAATAAATAATAATTGAGACTGAGATATGCATGAATGCATGGATATGACTGAGTATGAGATATCAATGAAATCAGTGAGGTGACAGTAAAAAACGACCACTATGGGTCAAAACAGTATCGACATAATACCTAAACATGATATCTAGCATAATTGACAACTTAACTAATTTATCACATAGTGAAAACACGGATACCAACAAAGTAGGACCACTATAGAGTGCCATGGAAACAACAGAGTCCCAATTCACATGGTGCATGCCCACACGCCCGTCACCTAGCATGTGCGTCACCTCAATGCCAATCACATAACACGTATTTTAGGGTTTCACACCCTCAGCACTAAGATTAGAAGAGTTACTTACCTCGAACAAGCCAATTCCAACATCGAGCAAGTTAACGGATGCTCCAAAATTCCATCCCGCGCGTTTCGACCTTTGAACGGCTCGAAACTAACCAAAAACAACTCAAATACATCAAACAATTTCTAAAGGAACCAATCCCGATCGAAAAAGATCAAATCTTGAATCAAAAGCCCAAAATCGTCTAAAAGCCCAACCCAAGCCCGCACCTCAAAAACTGACAAAATTTACAAAATCCAACAACCCATTCAATTACGATTCCAACCATACTAGTTTCACTCAAATCCGACTCCAATTTTGTGTTCAAAACTCAAAAATTCATATTATGAAACTTTAGGCCAAAACCCCCAATTTCCTCTTTAAAATTCACAATCCAATTGCCAAAAATGAAGGTAGATTTATGAAATATAACCAAAATCGAGTATAGAACACTTACCCCAATTCATACAGTGAAAATTACTTCAAGAATCGTCTCAATCCGATCTCCATAGCTCCCAAAATGTAAAAATGTGTGAAACCTTCGAAATAGAGCACTTTTATAATCTGCCCAGGCCTCCTCTATCGCGAACGCGGGAAAACCATCGCGTTCGCGATGAAAAAAATGTACACTGCCACAAAAGACTCTACGCATTCGCGATGCTCCTCATGCGAACGCGACGAATACTGCCGCCAAAGCTTCGCGAACGCGACGAACCTTACGCGATCGCAAAGAAGAACGCTCAAATTCTCTGCTACCAAACTCAACACTACGCGAACGCGATCCTCCATGCGAACGCGAACGCGAAGAGGAGTTGCCCCAACTCTATGCGAAAGCGAGACATATTTCGCGATCATGAAGAACAATAGCTGCTCCACTACCCTTGATCGGATGATATTCGCAGAGCTATCTGGATCCACTAAAACATGCTTAACCTGAACTTTATTTAATAGTATAGAAATTACCAGAGCGCCGTTGTGGGGCTGAGAGATGCCTTCTGCTTCTTCGTTTTCGAATGATAAAGTGCCTTCGGACACATAATCTCGGGTTCGTTTTTCCCCTGTGGCCGATACCTTAATGCGTTTGAGTGCGGGTCTCTGTAGAGTGTCGACCCCGCCGATGATCATGTGAATGATATGTTGAGTTTCCTCGTGTTTGTCTTTTCTGTTGGAGTCCCTTTCTCTAAAGTGATTCTCGGCTCGATCACTGAGGAATTCTCTAAGGTGGCCTTCATTGAATAGATGGGCTACCTCCTCCCTTAACTGTCTGCAGTCCTCGGTCCTGTGGCCATGCGTACCATGATATTTGCACATAGAATTTGGCCTTCTTTGATTCTTCCGATTGCCGATACAATAATCGATGCATCAACGCTGAAGTTATACTCCGATAACTAAGGTGCCTCTCTAGGATCGGCATGTTTGTCAAAGCCATTCTTGCTCATCGGTCCCCGATAATTCTGTCTTCGATCACTCATTCGATTGTTTCGGGCGGCATTGTGTGTCAAGCCGCTATTCATTCGATCTGTGACGTATGGTTGATATTGGTCTCTGTTCAACCTCGGTTCTCTATCGATGTCCCACTGGTTTTTAATAGCCGATCTGTTTGGATGTGCGGATCCGGAAGGAGTTCCTAATTGGTCGTCTTTGACCCTAATCGTCGATTGATATCGATTATGCACATCTTCCCAAGTTATTGCCAAGTACTCGATCAAATTTTGTTTAGTCGACATGATGCCATCGAGCTTTGCTCGTTCAACCCTTGAGTAAAATCTTGGATGGCCCAATCGTCTGTGACCGGTGGAAATTCCATGCGTTAAATTTGAAATCGGGACACGAACTCCCTCAGCCTTTCATTATCCCTGTGTTTTACTTTGAAATGGTCCGATTTCCTTGTTGCAACCTTTATGGCACCGGCGTGTGCCTTTACAAATGAATCCGCTAACATGGCAAATAAATTGATGGAATTTGGTGGCAGGTTATGATACCAAATCATTGCCCCCTTCGAGAGGGTCTCTCCGAATTTTTTCAACAATACGGATTCGATTTCATTGTCTTCTAAATCATTACCATTGATGGCACACGTGTAAGAGGTGACGTGTTCGTTGGGATCAGTCGTACCGTTATATTTGGGGATTTCAGGCATACGGAATTTTTTGGGGATTGGTTTTGGGGCTGCACTCGAGGGAAAATGCTTTTGTACGAATTTCTTGGAATCCAACCCTTTTATAATGGGCGGAGCCCCTAGAATTTGATCGACCCTGGAATTATATGTTTCTACTTTCTTATCGTTGGCTTCGATTCGCTTTGTGAGCTCCTTAAGTATTTTAGCAATTTCGAGAGTAGTCCCCGATTCTTGCTCGTTCGACCTTACTACGGCTGGCTCCGTTCGGTGGGCAATTTCTCGAGGTGGACTGGGTTCCGGTCTGCTTGGTAGCTGGGTTTGGCTATGAAACTGAGCTATCGCTACCTACTGGGCTTGCAACATTTCAAAGATCATACGCAATCTGACTTTGTTCTCCTCTACGTTATGGGAGTCTCGAGCTGCAGATCGAGTACCGCCATGAATGCTATATTTAGGCTCGGAACGTTAGTTTGCCTCAAAGGCCACATGCGAGTTGACATCTAGCGGTACTTCGGCTTGAGCTTCAGGTACTTCGACTCAAGATTCAATGACATCGATAAGCGGCCTTCCAACCCTGGGCATCAAGTTATTGGTTTCGTCTTGAAGGCCGGCTTCATTGTCGGTAAGTAAAGCCATTAATCGAGGGTTTGCCATTGCTAGTTCGAAGTCAGATACACCCTCAAAAGACGAGCGTAAACTGATGTGTGTTACAGATTTGCATCAAACAAATACTTTTATCCTTAGCCCCACGGTGGGCGCCAAACTGTTTTACCCGAAAACTGGATAGAGTTAAATTTTACGTAGTTCTAAGGATATGTGGTATAGCTTAATACAAACCGTAAGGATAAAAAGAAATATCAAATATGGATTGCAAATAGTACAAAGTAAACACGGTTGTAAAGAAGATGATTTTTAGGACTGAACATGTTGAACCAATTTATGAAGCTTAGAAGAACAACTCTTCTCTATATGAACAAAAACTTGCCCCTTACAGAAATAATAACCATTCCCTTTATTGTAGAGGGATCTTACTTTAGATATAATTAAAAATATATAGTGGGAGACCCATGATAAATCAGCTTTTCCATAATTTTTGCCAGGATTCTCTCCTCTAGTGGGATTGCAATGGCTCTTGTCTGTAAGCTCGATATTGACTCGAGTTTTCGGTCTTGACTTGAGCTCTCGATCTTGACTTGAGCTCGATTCTGACTCGGATCCTTGCATTGATTCGGGGTCAGTGTTGGTCGGTCTCTGAATCATAAGCTCGATAACTTTACTTTGCATCATAGTTCGATTTGGATTCGAGCTTGATAATGATATCGAGCTCGACATTGATCGGTCCCTCGGGCTCGAAGGCTGTTTGTACCATCTTCGGAACCCATTTCGAAGTCTTACTCCGCTCTATTACAGTTTGACCTCGATCGATTGTACGAAGGCTGAAATCTATTTCGACCATATACATATAGTCCCCTCATTTCTCGGGAAGGATGTGGTGAGAAACGATATGATTTTTCAATGGCTCGATCGGATTATAAGCTGACGTTTACATTGGGCTCGACCATGACATACGTGATAGCTGTCCCGTCGATTTAGTCTTTCAAGGCATTTAATGCATGTCAGACGGTGGTCGTCCACCACTGATACTGAACCACCATTGCTTTAATCTATAAATAGCCCTTCCTTTTATTATTTACCACTTTTACATCTTCAATCTTCCAAATTTTCCCAAGTTCTTTTTCATCCTCTCTAAGTTTATTTGCAAATCTGTGATTCTTCTTTGCAATATTCTTCTTCTAAACCACCAAATCTTTGTTACCTTCTTTAAATCCAAAATGGTGAAGACATCAAAAATCGTCCCCCAAAAAGAAAAAGCTTCTTCTTTCCAATCCGCCGCCGAAAAAACACCGGTGGATCCACGACATGAGGAGTGCGCTCTGGCGGCGTATGTTCTTACCTCCGATTTAAAACTCGATAAAGGTTCGCCAGTCCCTGGCCGATGTGAGCCCGTATCAAGATATATTTGTTCGATAACCCGGGAGCACATCGAGCGGGTAAAAAAAGATTATAACTGGGAGAACAAAGAAGTGGTAGTGCCGTCTCCCGAAGAGGATATTACCACTCGCGTGAGAGGGTTTTTAAACATGTATACTTACCCTTTCACGTTAGGTCCCCTCGACCCCGTTATCATAGATTTTTGTCACAAATACCTAATAACCCTAGGCCAGATACATCCTTTCCTTTAGCGGATCATTATTTTGATCCGATATTTTGTGAGTAAAATCGAGGGGATGCCTTTCACCCTCGATCACCTTATCCGATTATACCGTCCTCGCCTTTTTCGAGGAGTGTTAATAAAACTCCAACGTTGAGCTACCAAGGCTCTGTTCTCGAGTATAGACGAGGATAAGGATCGAGGTTGGATGGGTAGATTCGTTCGAGTAAGGACTTCGGACCTGATTCCGATCAAAAAGATGCCTTTTCCCGAGGAGTAGAACATGAAGCGTAAGTGTAATTCTGCTGTTATCTCCTACTATTTTATCCTTTCATTTCCTTTACCAATATTCTCCTTTTGTGATTCAGCGGTTCCCTGGATGCCCGACGCAGTGCCCGATCTCAAGAACTTGGTACGTGATCTGGTTTCGACCTCCTCCTACGCCGAGCGCTCATGGCGTGACTTGTCGAAGGGCCGATGGGAGGCCAAAAATCACGGTAAGCACCTTTCTCGTATCTTTTGATAATTTGAATAAAATGCTTTTCACAGACTTTAATAAATTTTTCTGTGTGTAGGTATGGGCAAAGATGCGGTTTTGAGGCCCTCATCCGTCGAGGAAGAGGCTTCGGCCTCTGTTCCAAAGCCGGTGAAAGATAATAAGAGGAAAAGAGCCCCCGTCCTTGAAAATCAGAAACCGAAGAAAAGGACGGCTCATAAGCTGAACAAGAATATCGTTTCTTTGACCGTAGAATCGGTTCTGCATCTGAGGGATGATAAAGAAGAAGAAGAGAATGATGGGTCTACACTGGCGGCCCAAACGAAAAAGACCATCGACGTTCCATAAGCAGCTGGATCGATGGTGGTTTATAAGGCTCCGCCTCGAATTAGATAGGCCTCATGATGGAGAGGATCCTTTTTGTGACTTGTTTATAGGTGTCGAGGACACTACCGGTATGAGTGACGGATCAGATCTTTTTCACGGAGTGCACCAGGCTTTGAATCAGGTAAGCCTTAAATTATATGACGTTACCTTTAAGTTTGCTTTTATTTTCTAACTTTATTTCTTCTTTCTTTGCAGGCCTCGACAGTTTATCGAGAATCATGTTTTCGGTCCCGAACCAAGCTGTGTCGATACAAGGCCGAGCTTCAACAGGTTACGGAGGAGAGGAACTCCCTAAAATTCCTCTTAGGCCAAAGGGGGGAAGAAATAAAAGCCCTCCGAGCTGAGTTGGCCAAGACTCACCAAGATCAGATCGATCTGTCCGAGCAGGTAATAATACTTTTAAAAGCCTATGGGCTCGATATCGGAACGATGGCTAATTTTTCGGTCTCACAGCTGCAGCAGAAAATTGAGATGATCGGATAACTCCGTGAAGAAGTCGATGTGATAAAAGCGGAGTCTTTGAAGTGGAAAGAAGGAATGGACCACTTTGCTGCAGAGAAAGAAACTGCTCGAGCCCAATTGTCATCGGCTGAAAACTAACTTCAAAGATGAAGGAGAAAGGTTCGGTCCAAGCGAGAAGAATAGAGGAGCTCGAGGCTCGGTTGGCCTCTGAACTTGCAAAGGCCGAATCTGACGCCGAAAAGGCAAAGGCCGATGCGGATGCATTCGTGGCCATCTATCAGGCCGAGGTTGAAGCTGCCTAGGTCCAAGTAAGAGAGGCAGTCGAGACCGCCGATGCTCGAGCACTGGGTCGCTGAACTTGCTAAGTGCCGATCTCGGAGGGAGACCCTCGAGGAGATCCATGCTCGAGGTTTCGACCTCGATGAAGAGATTAAAAGGGCCAAAGAACTCGAAGTCGATGCTGAAGCTTTGGTTTTCGATGATGATGGGAGTAAGAGCGGGTCCGAGAATGGGGGGAGCCCGATAGAGAAGAGACCGCTCCTGGGGATAACCAAGAAGCTTAGTCCTCAATTTTTATGTTGTAATCAATTATGTAAACAATCTTGTATATAAAAATATCCCTTTTTTTTGACTTGCTTCTGTTCTATTTCCTGTCTTGTGAAGATTTTATTCACACCTTATGAATATTTTCACAAAGATTTAGGCAACTTGATCAAATTTGGGCTTCGTAGCTTTTATAACTGAGTGATAGCTTACTCAAACTTGAAGTTATGTAGCCCTTAGGCTTAGTAGTCGAGTGAATGATTTGAACTCGAAGTAATGTAGCCCGTAGGCATAATGATCGAGTGAGTGCTTTCTTGAACTCAAAATAAAAATAGCCCATAGGCTTAATGGTCGAGTGAATGATTCGAACTCGAAGTAATGTAGCCCGTAGGCGTAATGGTCGAATGAGTGCTTGCTCGAACTCGAAATAAAAGTAGCCCGTAGGCGTAATGGTCGAGTGAATGATTCGAACTCGAAGTAATGTAGCCCGTAGGCATAATGGTCGAGCGAGTGCTTTCTCGAACTCGAAATAAAAGTAGCCCGTAGGCGTAATGGTCGAGTGAATGATTCGAACTCAAAGTAATGTAGCCCATAGGCATAATGGTCGAGTGAGTGCTTGCTCGAATTCAAAATAAAAATAGCCCGTAGGCTTAGTAGTCGAGTGAATGATTCGAACTCGATCCTCTTTGCATAATAAATCTCGAAATAGAGGAATTTCTCTTGGATATAAGATATCGATATAGAAGAGAACTTTTCTTTGCAAGTCATTATACATGTGTTCACGTTTTGCGTCAGGGCTCGGGCCAACTACATGAGCATGGTTCGTTTTGACCATTTGGCTCTTATAACTTTTTCTATTAGAACCCTGTTGTTACGAAATATCTTTCTTACATCAGAACTTGATATATTTGAGGGCTAATGCCCCTAGTATTCGAGGTTGATTATGAAGAAGCCTCAGATACTGTTGAATTTCCCTCAGGTAGCACATGGTTGTTGCCTCGTTAAAAACCTCATCGGGAAAACCCATTTGGGATAAAAGCCGATCTAAGGGGAAAAAGAGTGCAACGCGTACTTTAAAACCTAAGGTCTCGACATCTTTGATCGAACTCCTGCGATGGGTTAGCTTCGAATATGTATATATGGGCGAAAGGAAAGAGAGAATCATACCTTAACAATAATATCGTTTGAGGAGTGATATGTTCCAGTTGTTCGATAATGGCTTGCCATCCATCGTTCCGATTTTATAAGATCCCTTTCCGACTATATCGAGGACCTGATAGGGTCCTTCCCAATTTGGGCTGAGCTTCCCTTCATTAGGATCTCGAGTATTGATGGTGACCTTCCTTAGGACTAAGTTCCCGATCCTGAAGTGGCAGAGGTTGGTTCTTCTATTGTATTACCTTTCGATTCATTGTTATTGTGCAGCCATTTGAACGAGTGTCACTTCTCATTTTTCATCTAATAATTCGAGGCTAGTGTTCATTGCCTCATGGTTTGATTCCACTGATGCATGTCGAAACCTTGCGCTGGGTTCTCCGACTTCGACTGGAATTAAGGCTTCGGAGCCATACACTAATGAAAACGGAGTTGCTCATGTACTGGACTTCGATGTTGTTCGATATGCCTATAGGACTTCAGGCAGAATTTCTCTCCATTTCCCTTTGGCTTCGTTCAACCTTTTCTTCAAGTTTTGGACGATAGTCTTATTTGTTGATTCGGCTTGTCCGTTCCCACTAGGGTGATACAGTGTCGATAATATCCTTTTTATTTTATGATCTTCGAGAAATTTTGTTAATTTACTGCAGATAAATTGCTTACCATTATCGCATGTTATTTTTGTGGGTATCCTGAATCGACACACGATGTGATCCCAGATGAAATCTATAACCTCTTTTTCTCTTACTTTCTCGAACGCCTGTGCTTCAACCCATTTAGAGAAATAGTCAGTCATAAATAAAATAAATTTAGCTTTACCTGGGGCCGATGGTAGGGGGCCGACGATATCCATCCCCCATTTCATGAATAGCCATGGGGATAGGACTGAATGAAGTTGTTCCCCGAGTTGATAGATCATCAGTGCAAACCTTTGGCATTTATCACATCTTCGAACAAACTCCTTACTGTCCCTTTCCATTCTATCCTAGTAATATCCTGCTCTGATAATTTTGTGAATCAGTGATTCGGCGCCGGAGTGGTTCCCACAAGTGCCATCATGGACCTCTCGTAAAATATAATCGGTGTCTCCAGGTCCAAAGCATACTGCCAATGGTCTATCGAACATCCTTCTATAAAATGTTCCATCTTCAGCCAGCGTAAATCGAGCAACTTTGGTTCGTAGGGCCCTTGACTCTTTAGGGTTCGATGGGAGTTTTCCGTTTCCCAAATATTCAATATACTTATTTCTCCAATCCCAGGTTAAGCTTGTGGAGTTTATCTTGGCGTGCCCCTCCTCGATTACGGACCTCGAGAGTTGAACGACAGTCCCCGAATCAATCTCATCTTCCTCAACCGATGACCCCAAATTTGCGAGTGCATCGGCCTCACCGTTTTGTTCTCGAGGCACATGCTGCAAAGTCCATTCCTTAAAATGGTGCAAAGTTACCTGTAACTTGTCCAAATATCTCTGCATTCTGCCTTCTCGAACCTCGAAGGTTTTGTTTACTTGGTTTACTACCAGTAAAGAGTCACATTTAGCTTCAATCATTTCTGCTCTTAGGCTTTTTGCCAGCTCGCGAATCTGCAATCATGGCCTCGTACTCGGCCTCATTGTTAGTTAACCTAGAAGTTTGATAGACTGCCTAATGATGCCACCCGTGAGGGGTTTCAACACGATGCCAAGCTCGGACCCCTTCACATTTGAAGCACCATCTGTGAAGAGGGTCAAACCCCCAATGATGTACCCGATTTTAACAAGAGTTCTTTTTCAACTTCGGGTACGAGGGCTGGCGTGAAATCGACCATGAAGTCTTCTAAAATTTGAGACTTGATGGCTGTGCAAGGTTGATATTTGATATCGTACCCGCTGAGCTCGACGGCCCATTTGGCCAATCGGCCCGATAGTTCAGGCTTGTGTAAAATATTACGAAGTTGGTAAGTTGTCAACACGCATATGGGGTGACATTGAAAGTATGGTCTTAATTTCCTAGAAGTGCTTATCAGTGCGAGTGCTAATTTCTCTAAGTGTGGATATCTAGTCTCTGCTTCTCCTAAGGTCTGACTTACGTAATAAACAGGAAATTGTATACCTTGCTCTTCTCGAACTAGGACGCCACTTACCGTGATTTTCGATACGGCCAAGTATAAGTAAAGTCTTTCATCTGTCTTTGGAGTGTGAAGCAGTGGCGGGCTCGACATATATTGCTTCAATTGTTCTAAAGCTTGTTAGCATTCCAGGGTCCAAGCGAAGTCGTTCTTCTTTTTGAGTAGATAGAAAAATCTGTGGCTTCGATCCGATGACCTCGAAATGAATCGGCCTAGGGCAGCTACCTGTCCGGTTAGTTTTTGCACCGTTTTCACACTATCCATGATGGTGATGTCTTCGATGGCCTTGATTTTATCGGGGTTGATCTCGATTCCCCGATTTGATACCATGAAGCCAAGGAATTTGCCCGAGCTAACCCCGAAAGCATATTTCTCGGGGTTGAGCTTCATGTTGTATTTCCTTAAAATCTTGAACGTCTCCTGCAAATAAGTTAAATAGTCCTCTGCGCGCAGGGACTTGACTAGCATGTCATCAATATAAACTTCCATCGACTCACCTATTTGTTTTTTGAACATTTTATTCACTAGGCATTGATAAGTAGCTCCTGCGTTTTTTAGCCCGAAGGGCATTACATTATAACAATATGTTCCATACTTGATGATAAACAAAGTTTTTTCTTGGTCCTCTAGGTTCATTCGAATTTGATTGTACCCGGAATAGGCATCGAGAAAAGTAAGGATCTCGTGGCCGGCTGTGGCATCGATCATCCGATCGATTTTAGGAAGTGGAAAAGAATCTTTGGGGCATGCTTTGTTTAGATCTTTATAGTCTATACACATTCTGGGTTTGTTCCCTTTTTTAGGTACAACAACTACATTAGCTAACCATTCGGGATATTTTACTTCCCGAATCGACCCTATTTTGAGAAGTTTACTTACCTCGTCCTTCACAAACGCGTGCTTTAACTCGGACTGAGGCCTTCTTTTTTGCTTCTTCGGTCTGAACCTAGGGTCCAAGATCAGTCGGTGCATTGTTATCGACGATGGGATTCCTGTCATGTCTACATGGGACCAAGCAAAGCAATCTATGTTATCAATAAGAAAATTGAATAAGTTTTTTCCTGAGTTCGGGGGTCAATCCCGTTCCCAGGTATACCTTTATTTCTGGCAAATGTTTGATCAATATAACCTGTTCCATTTCTTCGACCGTCGATTTGGTGGCATCAGAATCCTCGGGGATGATAAAAGTTCGGGGGGTCAGGAAATCTTCCTTGTCATCTTCTGTTTCCTGCTTCACCAATTTGGTCGAGACAGGCGGCTGTGATTGCTATTTGTCCTTTCGTACATTTCTAATGCTCGATCTTTCTAAGGCTGATAATGTTGATATTGGTGTTACCTCATCGACTGCAATTACGCCCAAATACGGAGAAAAATAAGAGGATGCATAGGAATAAGTGGATCTTGGATCAAATAAAACCGACGCATCCCAATACTGCATATTTAAATTGGGACTACATACGTATTCCGGGAGATCCCCCTGTCTTGCCTATTTACTTTGGGACTACGGACATATTCCGGGTGATCCCCCAGCACTGCATATTTAAATTGGGACTACGGACGTATTTCGGGAGATCCCTCTGTCTTGCATATTTAATTCGGGACTACGGGACGATATTCCGGTAGATTCCCCTGTGGTTATATCTGTATTCGGAGATGATAATCTTCCATGCTTAAGTGTCACAGGATGACTTATACTCGAAAGATATTACTGGAAAAGTTTATATTTGAAAGATTTTTATCTTGAAAGAACTACATTTGAAAGATATTTATTTGAAGGAAGAATATTTCAAAAAATAAAAAAATAAAGAAAAATATTTCTTATTAGAAAGGATTATATTCTAAAGACCTCAATTTAAAAACTCACGAGTGAAAGTTTACAATTGAAGGATTTGACTAATTTATTGGTGTTTGTTGGGTGAGTCCTGATATAAAAACTATCGCAGTTGCTGAGTTACTACTTGCCTTTACTGTATTGTGATTTTCGAATTTGGGTTGTGCTTTCGTTCATTCTTCTGTGTCTTATTCGGGTGTTCCGCTATTGCTTGCTGTCTTTCCTTCCTTATTGCAGTTGTTATGTCGTTAGCCATATCGTGGGGTCCTCAGATAGATGTCATATTCTGTCATCCCTATACTTATACTTATTCAGTTTATTAGACCAGTGGGTGTCTTGACTAGTCCTCGTCACTACTTTACCGAGGTTAGTCTTGATACTTATTGGGCACCGCTGTGGTGTGCTCATGCTACTCTTCTGCATATTTTTGTGCAGATCCAGGTATCGATCGTTAGTAGCTGTGCGGATCCTTGCTGAGGAAACTCAAGGTAAACTTGTTGCTGCGTTCGCAGGCTTTGGAGTCACCTTCCTATTTTGTACTTACACTATTTTTACTTACTTCCGAACAGTTGTATTTAGAAGAGATAGCAAACTCTGTAGAGCTTATGACTTGTACTACCGGTTTCGGGAATTGTAAGAGATTTCTATTTAACTCGTTAGATGTTATTTAAATAATGTCGTTTCAATTAATGTTAGGATTACCTAGTCCCTAAGACTAGGTGCCATCACGATACCAAACGGAGGAAAAATTGGGTCGTGACAAGTTGGTATCAGAGCTCTAGGTTCATAGGTGCTACAAGTCATAAGCGAGTTTAGTAGAGTCTTGCGGATCGGTACGGAGACGTCTGTACTTATCTTCGAGAGGCTACATCACTATTAGGATAATCTCACTTCTTTCATTACACCGTGCGAGTTCATTGATCTCAAAGTTTGAACTTCTATCATTCCATTCTCTCACAAATGGTGAGGACACGAGCTGCAGTTGCTGATAATGTTACCCCGGAGCGGATGTCGCTAGAGGCAAAGGCAGAGGCCGACGAGGAGCACGTGCCGCAGCCAGAGTAACTCCAGAGCAGCAGGTTCACATTGGTTAGGTTCCGGGTATAGTACCAGTATAACCCGTTATTCCGGTTCAGCCTGAGGTCAGGCCAGAGGTATCTGAAAAAGAACAAAAGAAGCTTGAGAGGTTTAAGAAGTATAACCTACCTACTTACAGTGGCACAACTTTAGAGGATGTCCAAGGATTTCTAGAAAAGTGTTACCATATTCTCCGCACCATGGGTATTGTGGAAGTGAGCGGAGTTGCCTTTATTACATTTTAACTGTCAGGCACAGCGTATTGGTGGTGGCAAATCTACGAAGAAAGGAGACAAGCCGATGCAACACCACCAACTTGGCTCAATTTTCGGAAATGTTCTTGAACGAGTTTGTTCCCCAGACTCTCCGAGATGCGTGACGCACAGAGTTTGAACGGTTGCGTTAGGGCACTATGGCAGTGTCAAAATATGCTATCAGGTTCAGTGAGTTAGCCCATCATGCACCTATCTTAGTTCCTACAATCAGAGAACGGATCCATAAATTCATTAAGGGGGTCGATTATGATATTAAAATATACATGGCTCGAGAGTTGCAAACTAATACTCCATTTCAACAAGTACTGGAGATTGCAAGGAAGATTGAGGGTATTTTAGACAAGGAAAGGGAGTCTAAGGAGGCCAAAAGGTCTTGAAGATCTGAAGGGTTCAGTGGATTTTACTCTTCAGCTAGAACCCATAATAGCGGAGGCTCGAGCAGTCGGTCAGCTCAGTCCGCACATCAGATTACTCGGAGTGCTCCAGTTTACACCGCACCACCGGCATGAGATTTCTATAATGATCATTCAGTTATCAGGCACATGCTTAGTACGAGCATCCACGACCTCAGATGGGTTGTTATCGGTGTGATTGTACCACACGCATCAAGAGAAATGTCCGAGCTTTGGAAGAGACGGATTTCATCAGAATATTTAGGCTACAAGCCTTATTCCAGTTAATACTCCACGTACACAGTCAGCTAGAGGTGGAGGACAGGCGGGTAGTGGGCACCTAAGAGGTGGAGACCCGACCCGTTGATATAATTGTTATGATTTGGCTGAGGCCAATACACCAGATGGTGACGTTACGGGTACGATCCTGATTTTTTTTATAAAAGGATATTTTCCTTAATTTGATTCGGTTCTGAATATTGAGGTGAGTCCTCCTATTATGCTCCACTTATGGGTGAGCTTCGTAAATTTGTGACTCACTTATATGTTTATCCCCTGTTGGGAGATTTAAAGATGTGAACCCGTGTCTATCATTATATTTTTGGTACACAATCCCAAAAGTAATTTTTATTATTCATTACAGCGGGTTCAATGTGTTTCGGAATAATTGATTCCAATTTTTATGAATTATATGCCCTACCGGTAGGAGGCTTGATTATGTGTTGTGAAAACTGTTTATGAAATATATTGAAAAGAAGAAAGAAAGGAAAAATTTAAATTTCAGTTGGCACAATGTGCAAAATACTTGTGATTCGGAGTGGAGGACGAGATCCTCGCATTTTTACATGATGTGAATTATTTAAACCGGGCTTCAAGCCGCGGTGAAAGTTATATAAGGACGAGTTCCTTGTGGTGAAATATTTATGAGTTTAAAATTCTCCCTTTGTGAAAAATTAATTTGTACAATAATATTAATTGGGAGTCATGCCTGTTAGGCTTTTCTGATAATTCTTGTATATTTTCTGTGCATATTCAACCATTTTTGTACTGTAAATATTGAGTTTTAGCCTATGAGATGAGTGCCCAGGTGGCGTTAAATGTGACTCAGTAATTCGAGTAAGTAATCATGAGGTCGTCATGCCTCACATTCTGTTATCAGTATTGTGAAAATTCAAAATGAGGTGGATGATGCTGAAATTTATTTATGAACAGCTTTTAAGACCAGAGGTATGGTGATGAGTGTACATATGATGTGCATCATGCCGGATATCATTATGATAATGCAGTGCTTGTAATGCGGAGATTAGTGTTATTGATATATACATTGTGGTACTTTGTTGGATTGTGGATGTGTTGTTAGGAGTTGTTTGGTGTTACTCTGGTAGGTGGATAGGCCCAATTACAGGGAAGACTCTGCCGAAATTTCTGAAAAAATTGGGAGTTAGTAAAATTTGAAGGATTGAGAATTACAAAAGAAGAGATAAATATGTTATGTGTTTGAGAGCGAATGATCCTAAGCGAGGAATAATGCAGCACCCCAAAGAAAGTTTTGAATTACTTCAACACTATCGAGAAAATTGATGTGTGCATACGAGTTGCTATAGCCAGTTGAGACTAATATTGTGCGTTGTTGTGAGAAATCAGGCCTTTTGAAAATATTGGAGCGTAAGAAAATGGCCTTATAGTTTTCAAGTATGGATAAAAGAAATAATCTCAAATGAGATGATGTTGTCATGCTTATCTCAAATGCGGTAGCGTGGAATCAACTGTGAGTATATGTATAAAAATAAAAATCATCAATTTGCTAATCTCAGAATAATTCTTAGAACGTTCGAGGACGAACGTTTGTTTAAGAGGTGGGAAATGTAATGACCCGACTTGTCGTTTTAAGAATTTATGACCGTTTAGTGACTTAAGGTCTCGAGCAGCTTCGCAATATGTATTATAACCCGCAGGTGTGGTCGAGTTTGATTTACTAAATATTCGAAATTAAATTAAAAGAACAATCCTTAATTTGAAGCTTAAATGGAAAGAGTTGACCGGAGAGTTGACTTCTGAGCAAACGACTCCGGAATGAAATTTTGATGATGTAAATAGCTCCGTATGGTGATTTTGGACTTAGGAACATGTCCGGAAAATTATTTGGAGGTCCGTAGTGGAATTAAGCTTGAAATGCTGAAAATTAATTTTTTAGGAAGTTTGACCGAGGGGTTGACTTTTTGATATCGAGATCGGAATCCGATTCTGGAAATTTAAATAGGTCCGTTATGTTATTTATGACTTGTGTGCAAATTTTGAAGTCATTCCGGATTGATTTGATGTGTTTCGGTACAAGTTATAAAATTTGAAAGTTCAAAGTTCATGGATTTTTTATTTGAAGTGCGATTCATCGTTTTGGTGTTGTTAGATACGATTTGAGACCTCGAGCAAGTTCGTAATGTATTATGGGACTGGTTGGTATGATTGGTTGAGGTCCCGGGGGCCTGGGGTGTGTTTCGGAGTGATTTCGGATCATTTGGAGCTGTTTTGGAAATGCTTATTGTGGTGTCTGGTTTCCTTCTTCGTGAACACGAAGAAAGTCCCGCGTTCGCGAAGAAGAAATTTTGGGGGTGCTGGATTTTACCTTCGCGAATGCGAAGGAGTGGACGCGAACGCGAGGTAAGGTCTGGTCAAGCTTACGCGAATGCGACTCAGTGGTCGCGAATGCGAAGAAGGAAGGGGAGCCGGGACCTTGAGCCATTAACCCTTCGCGAACGCAAAGAAGGAGGGCAGTTGACTACCGCGAACGCGAGAGCTCAAACGCGAACGCGAGAGCTCAAACGCGAATGTGATGTTGTGCATGGTCAAGCCTTCGCGAACGCGACACTAGTCACGCGAACGCGAAGAAGAAAACCCTTGGCAGTGAGTTTAAGTTCAGATGAGGCTATTTTTGGGAGATTTTCAGAGGAAACAATGGGGTAAGTGTTCTTGACTCAATATTGGTTAAATTACCCGAATCCATTGTTGTTTTTAACATTTAATCGGTGAATTAAGTTGGGAACAAAATTGTGAAAACCCTCTTGAATCAATTTAAGATTTGGAGGTCGAGTGGTTATCGGAATTGAATGAAATTGGTATGGTTGAACTCATATCGGAATGGGCGTTCATATTTTGTAACTTTTGTCGGGTTCCAAGAGCCATTTTTAGGTTAAATTTCGGATTTTTGTAGAAAATTTGTATTTTTATATGGAATTTATTCCTACAATTTGTATTGATTGAATCTAATTAATTATGACTAGATTCGAGCCGATCGGAGTTGGAAAATCGAGGAAAGGGCATACTACTTGACTGATTGAGTGCAGTTTGAGGTAAGTATCTTGCCTAACCTTCTGTGGGGGATTTTCCCCTTAGGATTGAGTCATCTATGCTGATTGTAGTCTGTGTACGTGAGGTGGCGAGTGCGTGCTCAGACTTATTTGTGGAAAGTTGGCCTTTTAGGGTTCTTATGTTCTTATATTCACCATGTATGATGTTGTTCTTGATACGCTTAAATTCCTATTTTCTAGTTTCACCTTTACACGCTTTGATTAGAGATAATTGCTTTAGGATTCACTCTTACTACCTATTTGACCCTTATTCGACGTAACCAAAGATTTTACCTCTTCTATCGTCGTGCTATATTTTTCATAACTGCTAATCTTTAATTGAAATCATTATTTTCTCATCCTATAATTGTTTAGTCTTAATTGGAGTTATGATTATCTTCTGTTGCTTATCCTTTCTTGAATTGTTGAATATTCCTCGTAATTACTCAACCACAAAAGGAGTTTAGCTAACCTATATCTTAGTTGACTTGCCATTATTTAGAACTATTTGACTCGTGTTGGCTTCTTATGGTTGACTTGAATATTGTGGAATCGTTGCTATATTTTGTTTTGTTTTCCCTTGTTAAGTTGTTCTCCTTGTGCCTAGCATTCTTCACTGTGGTTATTCCTTGTGAATGAGTTCTACCGTTCTTGTGATTTAAGTTCTTGAGTTGATTTGCTCGTTGTACCTTACATCTTTGTCATTGTTTCTTTTGCACTTGTTGTGGTGATGTACGAGGTTTCTATCGTGTTATAGTTGTTATCTCTGTTGTTTGCACTGCATATTTAAATTGGGACTACAGACGTATTCCGGGAGATCCCCATGTCTTGCATATTTACTTTGGAACTACGGATGTATTCCGGGAGATCCCCCAGCTCTGCATATTTAAATTGGGACTATGGACGTATTCCGGGAGATCCCCCATGTCTTGCATATTTACTTTGGGACTACGGACGTATTCTGGGAGATCCCCCAGCACTGCATATTTAAATTGGGACTACGGACGTATTTCGGGAGAT
Source organism: Nicotiana tomentosiformis (assembly GCF_000390325.3). Taxonomy (NCBI): domain Eukaryota; kingdom Viridiplantae; phylum Streptophyta; class Magnoliopsida; order Solanales; family Solanaceae; genus Nicotiana; species Nicotiana tomentosiformis. The sequence goes on along the minus strand of NC_090814.1, from coordinate 124,200,536 downwards.
CCCCCTGTCTTGCATATTTAATTCGGGACTACGGGATGGTATCCCGGTAGATTCCCTTGTGGTTATATCTGTGTTCGGAGCTACTAATCTTTCATGCTTAAGTGTCACAAGGTGACTTATACTCGAAAGATATTACTGGAAAAGTTTATATTTGAAAGGTTTTTATCTTGAAAGAACTACATTTGAAAGATATTTATTTGAAGGAAGAATATTTCAAAAAAAAAAATTAAAAAAAATATTTCTTATTATAAAGGATTATATTCTAAAGACCTCAATTTAAAAACTTACGGGTGAAAGTTTACACTTGAAGGATTTGACTAATTTATTGGGGTTTGTTGGCTGAGTCCTGATGTGAAAACTATCGCAGTTGCTGAGTTACTACTTGCCTTTACTGTATTGTGATTTTCGAATTTGGGTTGTGCTTTCGTTCATTCTTCTGTGTCTTATTCGGGTGTTCCGCTGTTACTTGCTGTCTTTCCTTCCTTATTGCAGTTGTTATGTCGTTAGCCATATCGTGGGGTCCTCAGATAGATGTCATGTTCTGTCATCCATATACTTATACTTGTTCAGTTTATTAGACCAGTGGGTGTCTTGACTAGTCCTCGTCACTACTTCACCGAGGTTAGTCTTGATACTTACTGGGCACCGATGTGGTGTGCTCATGCTACTCTTCTGCACATTTTTGTGCAGATCTAGGTATCGATCGTTAGTAGCTGTGCGGATCCTTGCTGAGGAGACTCAAGGTAAACCTGTCGATGCGTTCGCAGGCTTCGGAGTCACCTCCCTATTTTGTATTTACACTGTTTTTACTTACTTCCGAACAGTTGTATTTAGAAGTGATAGCAAACTCTGTAGAGCTTATGACTTGTACTACCGATTTCGGGAATTATAAAAGATTTCTATTTAACTCGTTAGATGTTATTTAAATAATGCCGTTTCAATTAATGTTAGGCTTACCTAGTCCCTAAGACTAGGTGTTATCACGATACCAAACTGAGGGAAAATTGGGTCGTGACATCTTTGAACCAATGTAATGCCACCTATAACTTGTCTAAGTATCTCTACATTCGTTATTCTCTGATCTCGAATGTTCCGTTAACTTGGTTTACCACAAGGAGGGAGTCACACTTGGCTTCGATCACCTCTGCTCCCAAGCTTTTGGCTATTTCTAGGCCTTTAATCATGGCCTCATATTCCGCCTCGTTGTTAGTTAATTTTATAGTCTTAATAAATTATCTAATTATATTACATGTTGGTGGCTTTAGCACGATACCAAGTCCAGACCTTTTGGCGTTCGAGGCCCCGTCTGTAAAGAGGGTCTAGATTCCCAAAGATGTCCCTGAGTTAACCAATAACTCTCTTTCGACCTCAGGTATCAGGGCCGGTGTAAAGTCGGCCACGAAGTATGCCAATATTTGGGACTTAATGGTGGTCCGAGGTCGATACTCAATATCGTACCCACTTACTTCCACGGCCCATTTGGCCAATCGACCTGAGAATTCGGGTTTATGCATAACGTTCCTTAATGGGTAAGTAGTTACGACACATATGGGGTGACATTGGAAGTATGACTTTATCTTCCTAGAGGCACTTAGCAAAGCGAGTGCCAATTTTTCTAAGTGGGGGTATCTAGTTTTGGCCTCACCCAAGGTCCGGCTAACATAATAAATCGGAAATTGCGTACCTTGTTCTTCCCGAACTAGGACTCCACTTATCGCTATCTCCGATACTGCCAAATACAAGTATAGTTGTTCGTCTGTCCTCGGTGTGTGGAGCAGTGGCGGGCTCGATAAATACCGCTTATGAATCGCCCCAGGGCGGCAATGCTCCTGGTTAGCCTTTTCACGGCCTTCGCGTTGTCCACAACCGTGATATCTTCGATAGCTTTGATCTAATCAGGGTTGATCTCGATTCCTCGGTTGGAAACCATGAATCCGAGAAATTTACCTGATCCGACTCCGAACGCGCATTTTTCCAGATTCAGCTTCGTGTTATACTTATTCAATATACTGAAGGTTTCCTGCAAATATATTAAATGGTCCTCTACTCGCATGGATTTAACCAACATATCGACAATGTAAACTTCTATCGATTTTCCGATTTGTTCTTCGAACATCCGATTTACTAGGCATTGGTACGTGGCACCGATATTTTTTAATCCGAACGATATTACATTATAACAGTATGTGCCATTTTTTGTGATGAAGGAGGTTTTTTCCTGATCACCTGGGTCCATCCGTATTTGGTTGTACCCGGAATGCACATCGAGAAAACTGAGGATCTCGTGGCCGATCGTGGCATCGATCATACAATCGATTTTGGGCAAAGGAAAAGAGTCTTTGGGGCATGCTTTGTTCAAATCTTTGTAATCTACACATATTCTTAGTTTATTCCCCTTTTTAGAGACTACCACTACGTTTACTAACCAATCTAGGTATTTAACCTCTCGAATGGACCCTATTTTTAGGAGTTTAGATACCTCGTCCTTGATGAAAGCTTGTTTGACCTCGGACTGGGCCTCCTTTTTTTCTTGACCGGATTAATATTTGGGTCCATGTTTAGTCTGTGAGTGGTTATTTCTAGCGGTATCCTTGTCATATCAAGATGGGACCAAGCAAAACAATCTATGTTAACTATAAGAAATTGAATAAATTTTTCCTTGAGCTTGGGAGTTAGTCTCGTGCCTAGGTATACCTTTCAATCGGGCAAATTCTCAATTAATACAACGTGTTCCAGCTCTTCGACCGTCGGTTTGGTTGCGTCGGAGTCATCGGGGATTATAAAAGATCGGGGAACCCTATAATCACCGTCTTCGTAAGTCTTTTGCTTATCTGATTGGATCGTCAATGGAATCGGTAATTGCTATTTGGCCTCTGGGTCGGCGCCAGAATTCGGTTCCTTCGGTGTTATAAGCATTGATATCGGAACCACTTCTTCGATGGCAAACATCTTTTGCGGTCGGCTGTTCCCCGTAGATTGTCTTGATCCCCCCTGGGACTGGGAATTTTAACACTTGTTAAAGAGTCGAGGGTATTGCCCTCATGTGGTGGATCCATGGCCTTCCGAGAAGGGTGTTGTACCTCATGTCCCCTTCGATTACATAAAACTTGGCCTCTCGTACGATTCCGGTGGTATTGACCGGTAACGTTATCTCCCATTTGGTGGTTTCACATGCCATGTAGAACCCGTTTAGGGCTCAGACTGCTGGCACGATCATGTCTTGTAGACCGAGCTGTTCTACGACCTTCGATTGAATAATGTTGGTCGAGCTACTTGGATCAATTAACACACATTTGATTCTAGTTTTATTTACGAGTACAGATATTACTAGTGCATCATTGCGAGGTTGTATGATCCCTTTCGCGTCCTCGTCGTTGAAGGATAAGGCTCCTTCAAGTATGTAATCTCAAGTTCGTTTCTCCCTAGTGACGGAGATTCTGGTGCGTTTCAACATTGTCCCTTGTGGGATGTCGAGTCCACCGATGATCATATTTATGACGTGTTGAGGTTCGATATCTTCTTGTCCTGTCTGTTTGTTAGAATCCATGTTTCTAAAGTGGTTCTTGGCTTGGTCGCTTAAGAATTTTCGAAGGTGCCCATTGTTGAATAAACGGGCTATTTCTTCTCTCAGTTGTCGACAATCTTTCATTCTATGACCGTGAGTGCCATGATATTTGCACATCTGGTTAGGGTCCTTTTGAGTTGGATCGGATTGTAAATATCGAGGCCATTTGGAATCATTGATGCGCCCGATAGCAGATACGTTGGCGGCATCATCGATATTAAAGTTGTACTCTGATAGCCTTAGTTCTTCTTTAGGCCCGATGGACCTGTCGAAGCTATTTTTGGTCATGATCCCCCGGTTGCTTTGACCTTGATCATTTCTCCTGTCGTTTCTTACGGGGTTCCTCCCCGACCCACTACTCATTCGATCTCCACTATAGGGCCGATATCGATCCCCGTTTGATCCTGGTTCACGGTTGATATCCCTTTTGGCTTTATCGAGAGTCCTGGCGGGATATATAGATTTTGAAGGTGCCCCGAGTTGATCATCTTCGACTCTGATTTTTGACTGATACCGATTGTGTACATCGGTCCAGGTAACGGTAAGTTATTCTATCATGCTTTGTTTTAATTGTTGCGAAGCCACCGAGCTTCGAATATTGAGTCCCTGAGTGAAAGCCTGAATGTCCCAATCATCAGCGACCGATGGGAGATCTATTCGTTCTATTTGAAAATGGGACACGAACTCACTGGGGATCTCGTTTTCCTTCTGTTTGACTTTGAAAAGGTCTGATTTCCTGGTTTCGACCTTGATGGCACCGGCATGTGCTTTAACGAAAGAGTTTGCAAGCATAGCAAATGAGTCAATATAATTAGGAGGTAAGTTGTGATACCATATCATGGCTACCTTTCGACAGGGTCTCCCTAAATTTTTCCAGCAAAACAGACTCGATTTCGTCGTCTTCAAGTCGTTCCTTTTGATGGCACATCTATAAGAGGTTACATGCTCATTGGGATCGGTCGTTCCGTTGTACTTAGGTATTTCGGGCGTACAAAATTTCTTGGGAATCAATTTTGGGGCCACTTTTGGAGGAAAAGGTTTTTGTACGAACTTCTTGGAATCCAGTCCCTTTAATATCGGGGGTGCTCCTGGGATTTGATCTACCCTAGAATTATAGGTTTCAACTTTTTTATCGTTTGCTTCGATCTTCTTTTCCCCTGACTCAATCCGCTTTGTCAGCTTCTCGAGCATTTTTATAATTTCGGGGTTAGTCCCCGACTCTTTCATTCGACCTTACCATGACCGGTTCCATACTGCGAGTGACTTCTTGGGGCGGATCGGGTTCAACCCTGCTCGGTGCATGGGTTTGGCTCTGTAATTGAGCTATCGCCACTTGTTGAGCTTGCAGCATTTCGAAGATCACGCGTAGGCCAATCCTGTCATCTTTAATATTTTGTGTGTTTCGAGCTGTAGATCGGGCTCAACTACGGATGCTATTTTCAGGGTCGGTACGCAAGTTTGTGTTGATGGCCACATGTGAATTTACATCAATTGGATCCGCAGTCTGTATCCCAACGACACCAGCGAGTGGACCCATATTATTGGGCGCTATGTTGTTATTCTCACCTTGATGACCAACCTCGTTGTCGATATGTAAAGGTGCTAATTGAGAGTTTGTCAATTTTGGGCCTTAAACCAAAGATACTTCAAAGAGCAAGTGTAAAGTAGTGTGTGTTATAAATATTTGTATCAAATAGCCACTATTATCCTTAGCCCCACGGTGGGTGCCAAACTATTTACTTCCAAAATCGAATAACAATTGAATTTATACGCGATTTTAAAGACATGTGATCTAATTTGATACAAAGTGAGAAATCAGATTAAAATGGAAGAATAAGTAGAAAAATAAATGCAAACCATGCAGATTGAACAACTTAAGCCTCGTAAGGTTAACTTTCTTCAATTTTAGATGTGATGTTATTGAAGCCAGAATAATATGAACAAGGGTGAAAAAAATAGTATCTTGTGCTTTGAAGTGAGTTATCATGTGTCCCAATTACTGAGTTTCTTCTCTATATATTTAGGGAGATTAGGCTTTTAAGACATTATTTTATGTGAAATTATGTAGACCGTTAACTCTATTTTTGACTTAATCCCGTGATTTCCGCCATAAAGATTGGTTAATGGCGAGAATCACGGATCGTTGTCGGATGAGTTGGCAAAGCTCTTCTTCGAGACCGTTAGAAGTAAGATCGGTCGTGCCTTCGGTAAACTCGAGGGCAAATTTGATGGTATTGTCGAACTTCGAACCTCGATATCGATCACAGTTTTATCTGTACCTTCGATCTCTTACAGATGTGCCGAGCCTGCTCTATTATTCCAGATGCTCGATCAAGCATCGAGCTCGTTTCTACCCGTATACAAGTTCAAGGAACAATAAAGCTGCGGTCGAAGAGTCAGCAATGATTAAGGTCTAGGAATCATCCAAGGTCGAGGTCGAATACCTTTGATAGAGTTATAACGACTAGTTTCAAGATAGTACAGTAAAAAGAATATTCTAGTGAATATTCCTTGCACTTGTACTATTAGAATTTCTAGGAGCATGTTCCATATAAATAGAAAAAGATATAATGATAGGGGACATGAGATATTCATTCAAACAGAGCACACTAACTTTGTAAAGAGAATCTGATCTCCTCGTATATATACAAAACAACCTTTTCATTAAGATTCTTATTTAACATTTCCACCAAATCCAAGAACGATCCAAGTGTCAAAAAGGCATATCAGTCATTCCTCATTGTCAGGAGGAAGAATCACTGATCTCATTCCTTTTTGGGTGATTCATACATTTTATTTACCTAAATGCCATTTACTGTTATTTATTGTTATTTAATGACATATTCCATCTTTTTAGATCATTGAATAACACTACTTCTGCTCATATTCATCATCATCCGGATAGGATATATTATTTATTTGGTTTTGACGCACATAGATTTATCTTCGGATATTATTTTTAACTAAGATTAACTCTTCTTTGAACAAATCTAAGTGGTTGAGCCAAAATCAATATTATTTTTGGTCAAACAACTATGTCCCTCCCCACATCAATATTTTTTGTTTTGTTTAGGGGAATAAGAGGATTTCTTCACATAATGAATATCCTTTGTTTCCGAGTGTTGTGGTCAAGGGGCGGATCTATGTATATGATTGGGGTGTCACACCACCCGGATGCTCAGGCAAAATTTTGTGTATGTATTGATATTTTACGCAAAAAGACTATATATGTAGTGGGTGGCACATGCAATAACAAATTGATTCTAGGTGCCGTGGTTAGAGTGCCAAACTCCTAGTTCTACGATCGATACTCATTGCCTACGTTAGCATTTCAATTTATCGTTGTTCCCCTTTCTTTCTTTTCTTTCTGGTCCATTTCTTTATTTCTTTATCTTTTTGTTCCCTCCTCTTTGAACCCATTTTTATTATTTGTTAAATTGTTTCAGTTTTCTTTTCTAGTTCTTCAAAATTTTACTTGAATATGATTTAAATTTTTTCTCTTTTTATCCATTTACTGTTATTTTTTTTCTTGATTTGCAAAATGTTTTAAGAATTAAGATAGGATCAATAGAGATCAATATAGTTAGATTAATATTTAGTTGCTAATTTTAAAATTTTACTTTTATTTATACTTTTTAATCACATTGAATCAAAAGAATTAGATTAAATTGGATAAACCTATTCAGTTTGGTGATCACATATTTATTCATGAACCAAAAATTGTATATCAAACTGAATTAATTCAGAACGAATCTAATTGACTAAATTTAAATCATAATTCAATCTCTTTTACTAATGGTTAGTTGGCATTAACGATAGCAGCACCCATAATCACTCGTCTTAAATACGAGTCTGATCATGGTTAACATTGAACTAACAAGAATCCAAAAGAAAAAGGTGAAGGGAATGAGAGGAAGTGTTGTACTACGCAAAAGGTAGACTGATGTAGTAGTAGTAGTACACAGTAGGAAACGGGCCCCCACTTTTCTCTATCTTGTAAGACACGTGTCATCATGGTTATGGCCTCATCAGAATTTTGTAATACCACGTCGGATTATAAGGACCAAGGAAAGGAACACGAAAAACAAATTCAGGCGTTGAGTTGGTTTCTCAATTTCTCATCACACATTAGCTATCAACGATACAAACCTGGCCATAATTATAAGCACACAACCAAACTTTCAGTAGAAAGCAGAGGGACAGACTCAGGCAAGAAGAGGCTGAAAGGTGATGGCGCTTAGAGCTTCAGCCACCGCAAAATCACCTCTTCCTCCGCCTTCTTCTTCACCTACGAAAATCTTTAATTTCCCTGCACTCTCCCAGAAACCGGAATTCACTTCAAAATCTGTGTCTTTATCGCTCTCTACATCAACTGCTCTTTTCCTCTTTCCTCTCTTCACTGCTACCCATGAAGCCAGGGCACTCAGCTTACCCAAGGAAGATATTGTCTCTTCCCTTAATCAGGTACCACTTGCGAGTTTTCCCCCAATTGAGTTACTCTTCACATTTTCTAGGATGTTTTTGAAAAGCCATTTATTTAATGGCAATTCTGCTAGGTATTATTTGTTTTGCTTTCGCCCTTGTATTATATAGTTTTAGATGATTGTCTTATGTAATTTCCTTGGTTGCTTTAGCTCTTCTATAAATTGTTTTATCGAATAACACTTGAAGCTTTATTTATGTTTTGTGATTCTAGCCGCATTTCCAGTTGATTTTTAATTGTTAAATTTACTAATCCTGACAGTTTTAAAGTTTCGAATTTTGTGACAATAGTTTGCTCCGATAATTGTGATTCTACATGCTGTGTATTAATTGGTAGAGGACTGCAGGTTCATAAATTTATGTTCTGTGTTTGTAGTTTGTGAAAATTTTTAGTTCTTAGCAACTTATTAGAAGTTTCATCTTTCCAGGTAGAATCTGCAGTTAATCAAGCTCAACAGGTTGGTTCGAACATCTTTGATGCTGCAAGCCGAGTGATTGGGCCCGTAATTGAATTTGTGAAGCCCGGGATTGATGTGGCATTGCCTTTAGTAAAGCAGGCAGGAGAGGAAGTTTTGAAGAATGCTTCTCCTGTCATATCCGATGCCTCTAAGAAAGCCCAAGAGGCAATGCAGAGTGCTGGCATGGACACTCAGCCAGTGATGACTGCAGCTAAGGTTTGGCTATAGGAAGTTCTTGTTTCACATGCTTTAATTAGTCAGTAAAATTCATCTGTGCTATGTGAATAAATTGCCACTTTTCCAGCCATCTATACATTGCCTTTTGAGTTTTGACTAGTGAAATTTTCTTATAAGAAGCAATAATCATGTAAGTCATATGTGGGAGGAAAAGTATCTTGGTGGATAAAGGTACTAGCACTGGATATAGAACAAAATAGTGTTCAATGCTTCATTCTTCTTTAATCCATTTCTGGACATGAAAATGATATTCTTGGACTTTGCCATGTCGTTATATTTTGAGTTTCATCTTTCCTTACTAACTTTAAGAGATAAATGATTGTTTGGTTGCAGACAATTGTTGATGCTGCTCAACAGACATCCAAGGTGATCGAAGGGGCCAAACCAATCGCCTCATCCACAGTTGAAACAATTTCATCAACTGATCCAGCTATTATTGCAGTGGCCGGTGGCTCATTATTCCTTGCATATCTTTTACTTCCCCCAGTTTTCTCCGCTCTCTCTTTCAGCCTTCGTGGTTACAAGGGTAATTGGATGGGTTTTCTTACTCTTGTTTATCTCCCTGAATTTATGTCGCTTTAGACCATTCAGATATACCGTGTAAACAAAAAAAACTCTTAAGCGTAATTCTAGGAGCATTTGAGAATAGATGTAATACTCCGGAGGGATCTCCTAAAGTACATAAACATAGTAATAGTTCTAAGAATAATATTTAGGAGTGTTAGATTATGGGACCTCTAGATGAACTCGGTCCCAAGAACCAATGCCTGCTACTATCTGTGAGAAATGTAATATTCATTTTCAATCATGTGGTTATTGGTCAGGCATTTAAAATGAATCTGCTGTAGAATATCGTAAATTACATTCGACCAGAATGAGAAAACAAGTAACTAGGCTTAGATGACAGTATGCAAGTAATAGATTTAAAAAATTCAATGCTGCTTGTTTCCTGCATTTCTAATGGTGGTACAGAGTGAGTGCTATTTCACATAAACTAAACAAGGCTTTTTCAAAAGCTTTTGCCACCAACCTTCCCATCCCCACAAGAAAATTAAAATTAAAAGAAAAAAAGATCCCGCAAAAATATAAGACCATGACTAACTTTGGCTTGGTTGGATGGATTATCCTGCTACCAATAAATGTCTCACAAGTAGCTGAAATCTGTCATCGTCATGAGGGGAGGTGCCTTAGCAGTGTCTTGATATCAAGTTAATCACATTGTAGCCATCTTGCCGTTTTGAGATTTCCTATTATTTTTGGGAGTTGAGAAGCTTGGCATTTCACAGCAACTAAACTTGGCTTTTTTCTGTAAATCAAAGTAAGACCATATGTAATCAGATTGGCTTGTTAGGTTGGTTCATTTAATTATTAACTTCTGCAACATTGAATTATGGTGTCCTGAGTGACTGAAATTGTTATCGTACTGGAAGTTGCCTTCACAATTTGCTTTAATAGCATTATCTTGAATCCAAGTTTGTTTCTTATAGTTTTGTTAAGCAATTTTCGTTTTCCTGTTAATTTTGGGAAATAAGAAACTTGATTTGGAATGCCATTTCCAGGTGAACTAACTCCTGCTCAAACACTGGACCAGATGTGTTCTAAGAATTATGTCTTGATTGATATTAGAACAGAGAAGGACAAGGATAAGGCTGGAATTCCTCGTCTTCCATCTAGTGCTAAAAACAATATGATTCAAATCCCGTAAGTTGGCTTGAAAGTAACATTCTTGCTTAATGAACCATGCTCTATCTTTACAAGCATCATGTTGTATTTCCACTACCATTCTAGTGTTCCAAATTGCTGGACCAAGGAAATTTTAGGATGCCTCCCGTGCTATCTCAGAAACAAGCTTATCAAGATAAATACTTTAGAATGGCATGCATAAAGACTAAAAGAAGCCTATTATGTTACTTGTCTGAAGGTTAAGAAGGTTCTCTTAATTTCTTGAGAATTCTCCATCAGAAACATTCAAAGGAAAAAGAAAACCGCATTGGATTTTGTTGGGGGTGGGGGGATTAAAATGTATATGATCCTTGACTAGGCCTTCATTTTCTGTTTCCTCGCAACACTGGGGGGGGGGGGGGGAGTTTGACTAAAGAAGGTAGTAGTACCTGGAGATAAATTGACTTTATGTACTAGTGAGAAGTTAACCAGGTCCATGATACTTGCTTTCACCTTGTTTTTATGTTATACATGCAATCATTTAACTCTGATAAGGTAGTGAGGAAGAAACTTCCTAGGGTAGATATTGAAAAAATCTTCAGATATGTATGTTTAGACTTATGCATTTATTCTCCTGGTACCTTTCAGTTTGGAAGATTTACCGAGCAAACTAAGGGGTCTTGTGAGAAATGCGAAGAAAGTGGAAGCTGAATTAGTAGCTCTGAAGATATCATACCTCAAGAAAATCAACAAAGGGTCTAACATTGTGATAATGGACTCGTGAGTTTTTCTCATAATATACTTGAGCATCACACTTAATTCTTTTATGCTGTTATACTCTATGTGCACCTATGTATAATTTTAGTTATCAATGATATTTTGTTAAAAACTTTTCAGGTACTCTGATTCAGCTAAAACAGTTGCTAAAACACTGACGAGCCTTGGCTTTAAGAACTGCTGGATCATGACTGATGGCTTCTCTGGAGGGAGGGGTTGGTTGCAGAGTCGGCTGGGAACAGATTCTTACAACTTTTCTTTTGCTCAAGTTTTATCACCATCAAGAGTCATACCAGCAGCAGCTAGACGTTTTGGTACAACAGGCACTGTCAAATTGCTTTCAGGGGATAGTGATTAATTAGTCTCCCCTTTGTAATGACCAACAAATGGCCATAGTATAGTTTTCAATTCTTAAAGATAACCTCCTGTAATTCTTTGATCAGTTCTAATGAACTATCCTTTGTCTCAATTCTTCACTTTGTTTTAGCATGTGACTGCATGTTTTCAGATTCTGATTCTACATCCAACGCAAGTGCTAATGACACATTGAGCAAGGTTCAGCTTTAAGAGGTTCCATCCCTTCACTTTGTTTTGGATTTGAGTTTTTCCAAGTTCAAGCTCTTGATTTTGCGGTCATTGTCAAAGCAATTCTTGCAATACCTTCATTAACGTCGGCATAATTCAAATCACCAAATTTGATGCACAAAATATGAAGCAAGCATTTGGACAATATTTAATTAAAAGTTGAGAAAAGAATATTTATAGTAGTTGAAATTTTAACTAAAATATATTTGAAAGTTGGGCGATCGTGTTTGGACATCAAGTTTATTTGAAAAATAGTTTGTGAAAATTTATTTGTGTGGAGAAAACATCAATTTGCTTGAAATATTCCCTAAAGTAATATTTTAATATTTCACCATGATTTTAAATATTTCCATTTGCAAATATTGATAGCTAAACCAATATCTGTAAATTGTAGATATTTAAATTCAGTATTATAAATACTTAAGTATTATTTGAGGCCTTGGCGAGTTGTTTGGTATGGTGAAAAATATTTTCTAAAAGAAAAAGTTATTTTGATGTTTAGTTGTCATAAAAAGTATTTTCTATTTCTAATCAAAACCGGAAAAATGACTCCCTCATTTTTTGACATAAGTTATTTTCCCCCACAACCCTCTGCTATTTTTAACTCTGTAACCAAATCAAAAACTATTTTTTAATATTAATTTTCAGAAATTAAATCATTTTTCCAAAAATATTTTTCATAAACATACATTAGCCCATGCGAGTGGAGGAGAGAACCAAAATGTGGTTCTTTTGGACTTAAAGAACCAAAATGTGTGGAAAAAATGAACAGTGACCATATATAACGCCCTTTTAAAGGGCGTTATACCTTAATGGTCGTTTGCCCAGTTAAGTATAGCGCCCTTTTAAAATTCGCTATATATATAAAGCCCTTTTGAAAGGCGCTATATATATTATGTGGGCCCACCAGTAATTCTTATGGGCTTAACTGACATAACAATAACTCAACTGGGTATAACGCCCATATTTAAGGCGCGGCGCTATACCTCAAATAATTGTACCCCCGACTGATTTTTGCCTTATTTAAAGAGGTTAAGGTTTTTGTAAAAATCTATTCATAAATTTTTTCAAGTTTTCTGAAATATTTCTTCGTTAAGTTATTTTGCATTTTGTCATAATGTCTGAAGAGCGAAGAATTAGGGTTTCATTATATTGGGAGGGGGGAGGAGGAGGAGGTTGTGGTGGCGAATAACTCACTAAGCTATAGTTTATCTCTACAATGTCATGTTAAGTTGCCACTTACAATGGAGTACGATACATAGGTATCGTTGTTATGTAAAAAAATGATTATGAGCAAACGTTCGGTGAATATTAAAGTAACTGAAAGATATCTGTATTTTGTCACTCCGCAAGGGGTTGCTTGTTTTGCTGAGTTTAACATCGAGGACGATGAAACTCTGAGAGAGTTTTTGAGGACTCCGGATGAATACCGGAAATTTTTTGTGATAAAAATATTGGAAATGTACATCAAGACTGAAGACGTTCGTAATAATGAGGTTGCGCAAAGTAGGGATATCCTTCAATCATCGGGTGGTTATTTTGAAGCAGTTTTAGCCGAATAGGTTCCGGGTGAAAGAGTTTGGCCTGATCTAAACTTATCTCCACAGGCGAATGAGGAGCGAGGAAATAATTTCTCACCTAGTTTAGATAATCCACAAGCCGATTGGTAAACTTCAATTTTCCTTTGTGTTAAGATGTTTATTTTTATGTATTGAATTTGTATTAACACTCATATATCTACAGGGGTACCGGCCAGATATGAATTTTACAAGTTATGAACCAACGCCAACTTGGAATATGCCTAGTTTTGGTGTGTTGGATCATGGTGGTCCATCCGGGAATCATCATCAACAGGATAATGTCCATCGTGAGATATCAACACATTATGATTTGTAAGTGAAGTGATAAAGCAATATGTAAAGTTTGGATCAATTTGAGGAAATCAGAAGAATGATGATCAACAATGGAGGAAATCCTGCACCTAATGATCCAGTGTTGGACAAGAATGAAGAAAGGTTGGAAGCTCGAGCACCCAGACCTGTTGAAAATCGAAATACTGCCAGAAATTATCAAGTTGATGTAGCTATTTCTAGGTTTGATGGAACTGGGCTAAAAGATTGGTTGTATAAATGCGAGCAATTCTTCGATGTGGATGAAACTCCTGAAGAATCCAAGGTCAAACTGACTTCTTGCAAATTAGAGGGCCAGGCACTTCAATGGCATCAGAGTTTCATGAAGTCTAGGGTGACTAGAGAATGTCCTCGATGGGGAGAGTATATAAGATGCCTTTATGCCAGATTTGGTGCAGAGCTTTTTGATGATCCCATGGGTGATTTCAAAAATCTTAGGTAGGTAACTTCTGTTCAAGATTATATTGATAATTTTGATGAATTACTCAATAGAGTTGAATTGCAAGAGGAGTATGTTGTTAGTTGCTTCATAAGAGGATTGAAACCAGAAATTGGCTTACCTGTTAAGATGTTAGGTCCCAGATCTTTAGCCAAAGCTATTAGCTTGGCCAGAATTCAAGAGCAAACTTGTGCAGAAACAAGTTTTTTTTTTCCAATCCCATCCTCCCTACTCCTAGAAATGTTCCAAGATTTCAACCTGCAATTCCCTCTCCTCAAGGATACAACCACCAGCCATCTAAACCCAACCAAATCTTCCCCAAACAGCAACTTTCTTACCCCAACAGTTCTAAGCCATCCTACAAAAATCCTAAGCTCTTGACTAGTGCGGAGATAGAGGAAAAAAGAAGCAAAGGGTTGTGTTTCCATTGTGATGAGAAATACACGATGGGACATGTGTGTAAGAAGAAAAGGCATTTTTTCTCTATGGAAGTAGAAAAAGAAGATGGACTGATGGAATTGGAGGAAGAAGTCATGTTGGATCCAGCAGAGTTGTTGACTATGATAGCCTAAGGCCTTGAAACTGATTCAGAAGGGTCTATCTTACCTCATGTATCTGTGCATGCCATGAATGGTGCACATGATTTCAGAACCATGAGGGTGACAATATCAGTCAAAGGAAAGGCAGTTCATGTGCTTATTGATACTGGTAGTACACACAATTTCTTGGATCTTAACACTGCCAAGAAGTTAGGGTGTGTTCTGACTGCCATAGCTTATTTTGCAGTATCAGTAGCTGATGGTAACAAGGTACAAAGTCATTATGTTTGTAAGAAACTGGTGTGAAAAATGCAGGGAGTATCTTTTGACTCTGACATGCTTGTATTACCTATTGGGGGATGTAATATGGTTCTGGGCATCCAATGGTTGATCACCTTAGGTGATATCCTATGGAATTTTAGGAAACTTAAAATGGAGTTCACTATCATGGGTAAGAAGATCTCTCTAAGAGGTATTCAACCACCTGCTGCTAAGCTCATACAATCAGGAAGGATGGATAAGCTCCTTGCTAAGCCAACAGAATTATGCATGATTTCAGTTGGAGTACTGACAGAAGGAGAGCCAAGTGAAGTTGCTAGTTTGTCTTCACTGGTAGCTCAAGATCAAGACCAGGAGAAAACTGCAGAACTAGACTTAGTTCTGCAGAAGTACAAGGACATATTTGAGGAGCCCAAAGGACTACCACCCTTAAGAGAGCATGATCACAGGATTGTGTTAAAAGAGGGTACTGCTCCAATCAAGAAAAGGCCCTACAGATATCCAGCTATCCAGAAGGATGAAATTGAAAAGATGGTAGATGAGATGTTGAATTCTGGGGTGATCAGGCACAGTACCAGCCCCTACTCTTCTCCTATTGTACTGGTGAAGAAGAAGGATGGAACATGGAGAATGCGTGTGGATTATACGGAATTGAACAACGGTACAGTGAAGGATAAGTTCCCAATTCCTGTTATTGAGGAGCTATTAGATCAATTACATGGGGCCAAATATTTTTCAAAGCTGGACCTAAGGTCGGGGTACCATCAAATTAGGATGTTTGGGCATGACATCCCTAAGACAGCATTTAGGACTCACCATGGCCATTATGAATTCATGGTGATGCCCTTTGGGTTGACTAATGCTCCTTCAACTTTTCAGAGTCTCATGAATCAGATCTTTCATAGTTATCTTAAGAAATCCATTCTAGTTTTCTTTGATGACATCCTTATTTACAGTTCCAGCTGGTCAGATCATATGATTCACTTAGAAGAAGCTTTCCAAATACTAAGACCACATGTGCCGTTTGTCAAAAAAAGCAAGTGTGCTTTTGGAGTCACACAGATAGACTATTTAGGTCATGTTATAAGTAATGAAGGAGTGACTATGGATCAACAGAAGGTGTCAGCTGTGTTGAGTTGGCCTCAACCAACCACATCGAAGGGATTGAGGGGTTTTCTTGGTCTTACTGGCTACTATAGAAGATTCATCAAGAACTATGGTTTGATTGCTAGACCATTGCATGACTTACTTAGAAAGGGAAACTTTGTCTGGAATTCCTTGGCCACTGAAGCCTTTGAAGCATTAAAGAAGGCTATTACTTCTGCTCTTGTTCTAACACTGCCTGACTTCTCTAAGGAGTTTGTGATAGAGACTGATGCTTCATGTGAAGGCATTGGAGCAGTGTTGATTCAAGACAACAGGCCAATAGCTTTCTTTAGTAAAGGATTGTCAGGAAAGAACAAAGCCCTATCAGTCTATGAAAGGGAACTCTTGGCTTTGGTAACTGCAGTCCAGAAATGGAGACCTTATCTTCTGGGCAGGCACTTTGTGATCAAGACAGACCATCACAGTCTTAAGTATCTAGTGGAACAAAGAATCACTACACCTAGCCAGCAGAAATGGTTAGTGAAACTATTAGGCTATGACTATACCATTTCCCATAAAAAGGGGAAGGAAAACATTGTAGCAGATGCCCTTTCAAGAAAGGAGGAAGCCATTCACCTCTTCAGTATTTCTGGAGTTTCATCAAAATTATTGGTCTCTGTCAAGCTTAGCTGGGATCAAGATCCACATTTGCAAAAACTGATACATAGTATTCAGTCTACTTCCAATCCTAAACCTTATTATTCATTCACTGGTAGTGTATTAAGCAGGAAGGGTAAGATGATGGTAGGAGCTGACCCTACTCTTAGGAAGCAACTACTGACATTTTATCATGACAGTTCTATGGGAGGTCATTCTGGAATCACTGCTACATACAGGAGGATAAAACATGACTTTTATTGGAAGAAGATGAAACAAGATGTTTACAAACATATAAGAGAGTGACACTTGCCAAAGGTGCAAGGGAGAGAATGTAGCATATCCTGGCCTACTCCAGCCTTTACCAATTCCAGAAAAAGTTTGGCAAGACATTTCTATGGATTTCATAGAAGGTCTACCTAAAGCAGCTGGTAAAGAAGTCATTTTGGTGGTTGTTGACAGGCTGAGTAAGGCTGCTCACTTCATGGCACTCAAGCATCCTTATACAGCTCTAGATGTGGCTCAAATTTTTATGGATGGGGTGTTTAAGTTGCATGGCATGCCTAAGACTATAGTTTCAGACAGGGACAAGGTGTTTACCAGCAAATTTTGGCAAGAGTTATTCAAGTTACAGAAAGTTTCACTCTTAACTTCCTCTGCCTATCATCCTCAAACCGATGGGCAGACTGAAGTTGTTAACAGATGTTTGGAGTGCTATTTGAGATGTATGACCTTTGACAAACCCAAAGACTGGCCACTCTGGCTAACCCTAGCAGAATGGTGGTATAATATCACTTTTCACTCAGCCACCAACATAACTCCTTATGAAGCAGTCTATGGACAAAAGCCACCTCCACTCCTCCCTTACATGCCTTTTGATTCTCAGCTAGAAGTGGTTGATAGGAGTTTGCAGGCTAGGGAAGCTACTTGAGAGCTCTGAAGAATCACCTACAAAGAGTTCAACAACGAATGAAGTTGCAGGCGGATAAGGGCAGAACTGAAAGGTCTTATAATGTAGGTGATTGGGTTTTCATTAAGCTCCAGCCATACAAGCAACTTTCCTTGAAGGATCATGCCTATCAGAAGCTCTCAGCAAAGTTTTTTGGACCATTCAAAATACTGGCCAGGGTGGGATCTGTTGCTTATACCTTGGATTTACCACCTCATTCCAAGATTCACCCCACCTTTCACATTTCACTACTCAAGCAGAAGCTGGGCAACCACACTGCTTCAGTTACACTGCCTATCGTGCACTTTGAATCTGGCCATGTTTTGTTAGAACCTGAAGCCATTGTAGACAGGAGATTGGCCAAGAAGCATGGCAAGGCTATCGCACAGGTTTTGGTGAAGTGGCTGAATGCTCCATCTGAAAACACTTGGGAGGACCTGCAATCCTTCAAGCTGAAGTTTCGTCACTTCAATCCTTGAGGACAAGGATTCTTGAAGGGGGGGGGGGGGTATTGTTACGATCCTATTAGTTTAGTTGCTAAATCAGAAGTTCACATCTGGAATAAGAAGTCAGGTTGTTAGAGTTGTTAGAGTTTGTAGAATTAGTTAGAAGGGGTGGGTTTGCACGTGACTTCTATTAGTTAGTTATAACTAACTTTCCCGCCAAATGTACTAGTATATAGATTTGAGTCCTATGGTTGTATTGTTCAGCTTTTGAGAATTAATATCAGTAAACTCGTCTCTCTTTCTTCTCTCATTTACACTCAAATTACAGTTGAGTTCTAGGGATTCTGTTCAAGAGTAATTCTTCCATTTTTACTCTTTAGGTTTCTCTTTCCTTTTTCTTAGCTCGCAATTGCTGGAACGTATCATTCTCTTAAAGCAAAACGATTGGAACTTGATTTGGCATTATGGCATATGCATTAGTCATCTATGTAGATAATGTTCATTGTCGTACGTGGGAAGTTGCTGAATGATTATGTTTTGTTTTTCCAAAATTTGACATTTTTATGTGTTACTCCTGGCGTAGAGAAGCTTCCAAGTTGACTAACATTGGCAAGTTATTGGAGCAGCGAGGAAAAGAGTTACTGGGATCAAGTTATAAAGATCCCATATCAAGCTTCTCTGATTTTCAACAATTCTCAGTCTCAAACTTGGAGGTACTTTTGTGTTTTGCCTGCACTATTTTCAACTTTCATTTTTCATTCGTGAATGGGTAAAAACTAATGCAGTGTCCTTTTGTTCTCTTTTTGGAAACTTTTACTTGTCAAAATGTCTTTGTAGATCTACTGGAAGATCATATTGGAGGAAATGAATATTTGTTTCTCTGTTAGTCCTGAATGTATTCTGCGTGAAACTCCGTTGCACCCTGGTGGTCAGTGACTTCCTGAAGCACATTTCAATCCTGCAAAGAATTGCTTGAGTTTGAACAGAAATAGGAGCTTAAGTGACGTAGTTGTGATAACTCGCGATGAAGGAGATGGTGAGGCACCTGTTACCAAATTGGCTCTTGAGGAACTAAGATCAGCAGTATGGTACAAAGGCTTTTGTTACTGTGCATTATAAATTGAGTTGTAGTATGTATCTCGATTTGATTTCATGTTGGAATACTTGTGCTGTTATTTTGGTCTGTGCAAACGTTCCAATGAGACTTCCTGCTGCAGGAACTCAAATATATCATTATGTGCATCACAAAATGTTTGTCCTTTTATACGTCGTACATACAGCAAATTCTGCTGACAGTTCATGACTTTATGTTGACTCAACTCTGGTCATGTCACATATCTGGAAAAAATGTTAAGATGTACTCTATCAACAAGAAAAGCGAGGTTTACTTAGTGGCAAGAGCTTTCCACATCGAACACAACCAAAAAAAAAGCTTTTCACTTCGAGCAAGGAGGTTAGATGTTCAAGTCATCAAAGGTGTAAAGTGGGAATAGGCCACTATTAGCTTCTGCCTGGGCAGGGGTTTTAGGGGGAGGGGGGAGGGGATTAGGAACATGAAAAAAAGATGTAGCAAATGCTTTTCCATGTTTCCTTAATTCTTCATGAAAGGCACTTTTGAAGGAAGAAATCATATCTTTTTGCACATTGCACTGGCTAGAGAAGCCTTAAAACATGTTGTGTTTGTATCCACTGGGTTATGTCTTCTAAAACTTTAGAGTCGTCCAACTCTGGCATAGAAAGTTTATGCAATGTGATATGATTTGAGATATCTGCCTCCGTGCTTGTTGTGAATAAAGAAGAGAATTGGGAGATTTTTGAGGTTGACCAATCTGATTTTGCCTAAAACAGATAAATGCTACCTTCAATAATATGAAACCTATGTAGTGGCAATCTTTTTTTTTTTTTTTTACTGGAGATTCAGTACTTTTTTCCAAAAAAGAAAAGATACTTAGTACGTGAAATTTGGAACAATTTTTTGACTTTGCCGCCAAGAAGAAAAAGAATATGACTTCTGAAATTTGGAAGTGATATTTGCTTCATCTGTTGTTATGAGTTATGGATATTAATTGTAAAGCGCTTTTTAAAATCACAGGAGAGTCGCATATGCCATTGATACACTGGGATTGGAAAAAGGATCTGCAATTGCCATAGATATGCCAATGGATGTCAATTCCGTGGTGATCTACTTGGCCGTCATTATTGCTGGTTATATGGTTGTCTCAATTGCTGACAGTTTTGCGCCAAATGAAATTTCAACGAGGCTCGTGATATCAAAAGCAAAGGCTATTTTCACTAAGGTTGATCCTATTTGTCCTTCTGGAAATAAACAAAAATATGTGACTGCATAACCAGAACTATTATCCGATCCATGGTATCATAGGCAACCTAATGATTGCAGTAGGGTTGGTGATAAACACATTACATATGAGAGTGCTAAATTTGTGTGTGGCTTTGAGAAAGTTGAACAAGAATGCACTTATTTTTCAGAATTAAGAGGTAACCTATGTAACCTAACGTCCTGGGATCTCAGCTTTGTAGATCTGAACTTCTGGGCTTCTCACAGAGAATCTATAGTTAATGGTTAATTCCTCTTTCAAGAGTAAACATTGCACTGATTGAAGTCATATGTTATGGTGAAAATTGGGAATTGAGTTATAGCCCTGATACTTCATTTGGGAAAAAGAATATTGTGACTTAATGCTCATATGCTCCATGACTCCCATCCCATGAACTATTTCTGCTCCTGATTTCTGAGATTGTTTGTATTCATCTTGAAGGCTGTTCTTTATCCTTTGGAATTCTGACTGGACTTTCAGTCACTGACTCTTTGTGTTTGATCTCTCTCTCTCTCTCTCTCTCTCTCTCTCTCTCTCTCACTGGCTAAAACTCTTTTTTTTGACTATATTCCTAGGATTTCATTAGCCGTGGTGGAAAAAAACTACCACTGTACAGGTGATATCCCACTCCTTTGTCATTTTGTTCTATTTATTTGTTTCACCTTCCTAACTTACATTTCAAACCTGCAGCAAAGTCATTGATGCTCAATCACCAATAGCAATTGTAATTCCGAATAGAAGCTCCACCTTGAGCATAAAATTGCGTGATGGTGACATTTCATGGCATGAATTCCTAGAAAGAGTAGACGAATCTAAGTAAGCACTCCTCTTTCTGACGTCATTTTATGGCTTTAATTCCTTCTTTTTGATAGCTAAAGTTGGATTTTGCTTCATTCATGATTTACTTCTATCTAGCTGTTCCATACAACAACAACAACAACTACTACGCCTCAGTCCCAACAAGTTGGGTTAGAGATATGAATCCTCGCTTCTTCCTTTAAGCTCAACTCGATATTAGCAACCAAGAATTTCACCCTTATCCTAAATTCTTGAAGACTATTACTGCGTTAAACATGCTCAAACTCATTCCGTGTCTGACAAGACTCTCAAGAGGTATAGAGTAATTATATGGAAATAAACAACTATGTATATATAACTTTCTCGCTTTATCACTACTTAGCTGATCATAAGACATCAAAGATTCTTATACTTCTACCAATCTTGTGAGGTAAGCATGGCACATTTTTACTTCAATCTTGTTCATGGGAAGCTCAAAACTCATTAGCCCTCTCTCACCGTGGAACATGCAACCTGTGCATTTCACCCCCTCAATTAGACTTGGTCAATTACGCGAAAGAAATGTACCAATAAACAAGATCCTTTGGACTGAAATGCAGCGACATGGTCAGTGATATAACCGACTCCAATTGGCTTGGGATTGAGGCATAGTTGTTGTACAATCAAATTCCTTGAAGATATTACCTGTAGGAAAGGGTGCAAGTAACTTTGCGCAGCCAGATTTAATGACTTGTAGATCATCAGAAATCACTACCGAGTCATCAGCAGCAATAACCCCGAATAGCTTCACTCCACCATCTGAACCTGCACTTCTACAATAGCAGCAGAAATAAAAAAAATCTTTTTGTTCCTTGATGAATGCAGAGAATAGAGATTACACAAGTTTCTTAGTAGGTGACTACTTACTAAGGCAACCAATACAGTTCCAGCTTTACTATCATAGATAGCAAAGGCCAACTCTGCCGAAAGAAAAGTTTATGCTTATGCCCAAGGGGACATCCAAATAGGGAAGCATTAATAATAGTCCTTTACCCAAGTTGAGGTCTTGTTTACAAACCTATTCTTCCTCAATCCTGGTAATTGCCTAATCGGATCTTTTACCATCTAAGCCGCTACCTTGACTCATGTTATAAATAACTAAGTATAAACTCTACACTAGCTAAAGTAGATCTGGCGCTGAAATAAAAATATGTTGCTCTCTCTCTCTCTCTCTCTCTTTAAATAGCAGGGAGTTTGAGTATATTGGGGTGGAACTACCTGCTGAAGCATTCACAAATATCCTTTTCTCTTCTGGCACGACAGGTATTTTGATATCCATTGCAAGTATTCTGTCTTTTTCACTTATTCTATGTACTGGTGTAAAAGTTTTCTCGAAATTCAGTGACCGGTTAAAATTATTTTATGGTTCCACTGTTAATGTATATTTTCATTATTTTCTCTCATGGAATGAAAGGAGGACCCTTTCTACCTTATCAATAATATCTTACCTTATAATAAGAGGACCCTTTCTTTTGTCTCCCATATTTACTGAAGAATTTTTCATGATAATTACGGGAAAAGATTTTCAGTATTTTGCTAGTGTCCTTGTAGAATTCATTTCAAGTATTGGTATGAGAATAATGTAAAAGCTGCTTAGTCGACTCATTCATGAAGGATTAAAAGAGAATTTGTAGAGTAGAACTACAAATACAAGATTGACATTTACCCTCTATAAATGTGTTTTAGGGGAACCAAAGGCGATTCCATGGACTACCACTACACCCCTTAAGGCAGCAGCTGATGGATGGTCCCACTTGAACATTCGCAAAGGTGATGTGGTGGCCTGGCCCACTAATCTTGGTTGGATGATGGGCCCTTTCCTAATTTACTGCACTCTTCTGAATGGAGCAACCATGGCCTTATACAATGGGTCCCCCCTTGGTTCTGGCTTTGCTAAGTTTGTGCAGGTTTGATGCAATCTAACACTGTAGACCCACTTCAATTACCGAATCAGTTGTGGTGGCGATGGTGATGATGGCAAACTTTTGATTTGTAAAACACAAATTTTATGAATCTGACTAGTTGCATACCTGATTGACCTTACGTAAAGCAAGGAACTCTCTAAATAACACTCAGTACTTCAAGCTAGATGGTCAGAGGACTTGTACAAACTTGAGGTGGCGCGCTTGCTGGACCAAGTAGATATAACAGCAAACTAAGCATTTATGCCAATACAACCTAGGACCAACTCTGTAATTAGTAGTAGTATTTCGGACATCATTCCTTTTTTTTTTTTTTCTCTAACACTATAATACATCCCAAATGATCTTAGATTGAAAAATTGGTTTTACTGTCTACAAGCTCGCTTCTCTTGACATTTTCCCTTTTATGAATTCTACCATTTTTTGCCATCTAAAATTCTCAAAAACTTTCTAGGATGCTAAAGTAACTATGCTTGGGGTGGTCCCAAGTATTGTGAGGACATGGAAATCTACAAATTGCATTGCTGGTCATGATTGGTCAGCCATCTGGTAATTCTTCTTAAGCATCTTTGAAATAGTTAGGTCTTTACAGAGACACTGTATTGTTAATGAAATTATGTGTTATTTTGTTGCCTTCTCTTTTTACCCCTAGTCCTGCATGCAAACACTTCCATAATCCATGTTGAAACTTGAAATGTCTCACGCACCAGAGATACTTCCAACCTTTTTCTAGATTAATTTAGTTATGTATGATGGCAGCCGCTTTGCCTCCACTGGTGAAGCATCTGGTGTGGATGAATCCCTTTGGCTGATGGGAAGAGCTCATTACAAGCCTGTAATAGAGATCTGTGGTGGGACAGAAATTGGTGGTGGATTTATTGCTGGTTCGTTGTTGCAACCACAATCTTTATCTGCTTTTAGCACAGCAGCTATGGGTTGTAGTCTATTTATTATTGGCGAAGATGGGTCCCTTAGAGTAAGTATCTTTCAGCCTTACTCAAAACAATAAAGAGTGATTTTCTTATTAAACGAGTTCAGCACAGATCAGTTCTTTCTTTAAGATGCAAACATTGCAGGTATCGTGTAGGAGGTTGTCAAACATTGTAATGCCTTAGCTCTTGGTAATTTCAACTTCTGTTGATACTGCATCTAGGGGCTCTTCCTCTAAAGTATCATGTTTATTTCTGGGCTCTGTCTATCTCTAGCATACTTAGATATAGTATTGAAGTCCGAACCTTTGGTATTAGAAAACATAACATGTTACTGCATAATATGCCAAGTCAGATGAACAAATGCCCTGGAAGTACATTGATCTGCCTTTTATGTTTGGCATGCATGCTACCTTATATTCCAAGTGAATAGAATGGAGCATCCTTTTAAGTTAGAGAGTTAACGGCCCTAAGAAGTGATAAAATATAGTGACAATCTGGCAGTTGGAGTTGGATAACGAAAATGGTTTGGAAGAGATTATGTTAAGGTGGTCTTTCTGGTTTTTGAGGTTGTCTGTGGTTTACATGTTATTTTTATAAAATATCAGCTTATTCCCAGTCAATTTGGTAAACTTCCAAGTTTTGACTAATATTCTGGGTTGCAAGGTTGAAAGATTTCCCATAGCATATCTTAGGTTGCTATGAGTAAAAGTCAAGCAATCTACATTATCGCAGGGGATAGTTGAAAATTATTAAAGGAGGTTAGCTGCATGGAAAAAGCAGTAATTATCCCTGGAAGGGAGACTCGCGCTCATGAACAGTGTGTTGGACGAAAGCTCCTCATACTGTAAGTCGTTATACTCTATACTTCCGTCGTTGCTAAGCAGTTGGACAATTAAGGAGAAATTTCTGATGGCAAGGGAATTCTGAATGGAGTAATAAGGAAGTCTTCGGCACTAAACATGGTATGGCAGATAAGAAGCACTGTAAGAATTTCAGAAACAATTCAAATTTCTGTGGGAGATGGAAGAAAATTTAGAATGTAACAGAATTGAAGTGAATTCCGTTTCGAAAATAGAAATGGAGTGAATAGGAAGTATAAGACAATTTTCGAGATCTTCCACCCCTTATTATGGATCAGGAAGCAACCATTGCTGATGTAGAGCTAGAAACAGGTGAAAATGAACTTCAGAGTAAAAATTATCTTAATGGGAGATGGACAAAGCTGGTCAACTCCTAGGGAGAATTAAAATTTGAAGGACTTGGACAGTGGACCTGATTCCTTAAGTGGAAATCAAATTAAAATAGTGTCATCTTTGTTAAATCCTGTTAGAACACTTTAAGCAAAGTAGAAGACATGAAAAAGAATTGCCATGGACGAAATATTGTAGGAAAGAGGAAAGAGTAGCAGGAATTGGGTAGAATTCTGTTCATGCAAACTGCACGAAGTGATCTTTATTCTCCTCTTTTCTTTGCAGGGGAGGGAGGGAGGAGATGGAGTGGTTGAGGGTTGTAAAGAAAGAGAGCTTCCTTTTATTCATAAAGTGGTGCCATAAGTACTGTTGAGTAGGAAGCCTTCTAAAAAAAAGGGGGATACTGTTGTGTAGGAAAACTTCGAACTTTACCTAAATGACCTCTTCATGGTCGAGTACAGGGTTCTAATCAATAGGGGGATGAGCACGTATGCTAATGGCAATTGATGGCTGCTAAATGAAAAGCTGAAATTTTACATTGAAGTTTAAATATAGTAAGTAGCCCTTTAAAGATATTCGATACATTCAATTAATGCTGTAACTTTAATTGTAGCCACCAGATGTTCCTGGGATTGGTGAACTGGCCCTTGGTCCCCTTCTACTTGGGGCGTCGAGCACATTGCTGAATGCTGACCACTATGGTGTCTACTTCAAAGGCATGCCAGTTTGGAATGGAAAGGTAGCTAGTTATTATTTCTAATTCTATGGTACTTTAATCTTTCTTACATGTTTGCTTAATGAGTTACTCATCACCTAGCAGGTTCTGAGAAGACATGGAGATGTATTTGAGCGTACTTCTAGAGGTTATTATCGTGCACATGGCCGTGCAGACGACACCATGAATCTGGGGGGTGTAAAGGTCTACCCCTTACCTTGTTTTGTTACTCACAGATCATGAATTAGGGTCTCTTTGGTTTAAGACTCCATTTGATAAAAATTATTACCTGAGACTGCTCATCTTTTATCAAATTTTCAGTTGAACCAATCCTGCTTATCATAACTGATATATGCTTCATTTGTAGAAGAATAATATTCCTCATTCTCAAACAAAACAAAATCTATTTTGATATATATTTAATCAATTCAGATTCTCATAATAAGTGGTCCTTGGCCCATTACATCTACATCCTTGTTATACCTGTGTATATTTATGAATAAATGCATGTTTTCTCTTCTAGCTTATCATCTGTATTAGTTGCAGACAAATTTGTGTTGTTTTCTCTTTTACTCATAACAGGTAACTGAAACTTGTGATTCCTTTAGCCAGGTAAGTTCAGTCGAGATTGAAAAAGTTTGTAATGCAGTTGATGAAGGTATCCTTGAGACAGCAGCTATTGGGGTGCCACCTCCTGGAGGTGGCCCAGATAAGTTAGTTATAGCCGTTGTATTTAAGGATTCTGAAGGGTCAAAGCACAGCTTGAATTCATTGAAGGTTTCTTTCAATTCAGCTTTGCAAAAGAAATTGAATCCACTATTCAAGGTATGCATTAATATTCAGCTTTGGGAATACCAAGTGTTGAAAGTTTTGTCTCCTTATCAGGCCTAAATATTGCAGGTTTCACATATAGTAGCCCTCCCTTTCCTTCCAAGAACAGCAACAAATAAAGTCATGAGAAGAGTTTTGAGACAACAGTTCTCGCAAATTGGCTCTAAACTGTGATCTATGCAGCTATGTAGGCCCTTGATTTGACTTGTAATTATGTTAGTTTGATTGGAACTACTATTATGAGAATAATGATGTATTTAAACAATTATTCAATAATGGTGGATTATTCCATCTGATTTAATATTTGTTTGTGGCTATATCTAGTTCTTTAAGCATAATTCAGCTTTTCACTATTGTACTTATAGTTAGGGGTGGGTATCGGTTGGTTCGGTTCGGTTTTGTAGAATTTTGATTCGGTTAATTCAGTTTTCGGTTTGTGATTTTAATAACCAAAATCGAACCATAATAACTTCGGTTCAGTTCGGTTCGGTTCGGCTCGGTTCGGTTTAATCGGTTCGGATTTCGGTTCAAATTCATTTAATTCCCTTTATGATAATCCTTGACTGAGCTAAGACAAAACAGAAGCAGTAACAGTGGCAGTGACAACACTATAGGAGAAGCATTGGGAGTTCATTTGCTCCAGAACTAACTCATTATCTCTTAATCTTTCATTAAGAGAACCATTCCAATAAGCTCTCGTGGTCATCAATTGTGTTGGAACACATAGCAAATATATTTTTGCTTTGGTACATCCTGGATGATGAAATTCGAACGTTCAACAATGCAAATAAAAAACTGTTTGATTTTGTCTATTTCCTATACACGTACACATATTGCTACAAAGAATATCCAACATGTACTATTAACTAATAAACTATATTAGTGATGATGGAAATAACAATCTTATAATGTGATTTTGTTCAAGGCTAATGTACAAATACATTGACTATTTTAACACTTGGTTTCTTTATCGGTTCTTCGGTTCTTCGGTTTTTCGATTTAACCGAAAATCGAACCATTAAAACCGACCACCTAATCGAACACCGAAATTTTTAAAATAACAAACCGCAAACCGACCGAATAAACCGAAAAACCGAAAACGAATAAACTGAAATTTTCGGTTCAGTCGATATTATGCCCATCCATACTTATAGTTAGCTTTTAGAGTCAACGGTTTATTTGACTATCTTTTCATTCGACTAAATTCACAAATAGCCGAAATTTTCTGACATTGAACCTAAAATTAATGTTTCAATTAGATAATGCAAAAATTTGGGTAAAACTTGACTTTTAAACAAAACATTAATGTTTAAGCTGTGATAGTGTAAGAAATTAGCAAAATTTGACTTAGCAATTAATTTTTAGTTTTCTCAACCATTGTTCCTCTACTTACTCTCTCCCCTGCATTTTAGTTGTCATGTTTCTATTTTACATGTCCTTAAGAAACTAATACTTCTAGTTCACTTTAATTGATTTTTTAGGTTTTTTAGATATCAAGAAAAAATTAATTTCTTTTTTTCAAAGTTGTCCTTGGAGTAAAAGATAAGAGTGTTTGTTATATTTTTAATGAATAAATTAAGCTTAATATGATTAATTTTACAGTTAATTAATGCTAAGAGGTCGATTTCTTAATACTTTTATGTGCGAAAATAATCAAAAATTAATTAAAGTGGACCGGAGGAAGTATTAATAAGAAAGATTTTTTTTACTACTATATCCTCATTTACTCTTCATATTTAAGGTTTTTGCACTATATAATCAATGTCTTTTACTTTCAAGAACAACTAATACTAAAAAAATTAAAAAAAATAATTATATTCTTATTTTAAAAAAATGATAAGTATTTTAGATCAATTATTTTTTAGTAATTACGATAATTAAAATGGACCGGAAAGTAGGGCTGTTCAAAACCGAATCAAAACCGTTAACCGATCCGAACCAATGACTTATTGGCTTATTGGTATCGGATTATCGGGGTAATGGACAGTGAACAAATTGATATTTTATAATTAACGGCTTAACGGTTTGGGGACGGATTACTTAATTTTCTTAACGAATAAACCGTTAACCCGTTAAGAATTTTTATATTTACACTTTCCTATGGATCTTGAAGTAGCAAGAACTCCTAAGATTCGATGCCCATTCTAATTTATAACTTTCCCACCCAAATTTTCAATTCTATCCAGCTCCAGCTTATCAGGTTTGTTAGGATGCGTACAAGAAGTTAGTCAACAAAATCACCCATAAAAAAGAATCCATTTCAATATTATACCAAAAATAATTTATTTGGTTTAGCCGATAAACCGCCCGATAATCGTTATTCCAATATCAATTCGCACATTGTCTTATTGGATGGCTAACGAATTACTACATTTATAATCTGATAACCGATAAGCCAAACCGTTAAGCGTAGTTATCCGTCTGATCCGCCCGATAAGCACCCCAGCCGGAAAGGGGTATTTTTCATTCTACGATGATCCTCGGATGAAAGGAGCTACTATTGAACATAATATAATAGGGATAGGGAGCACATTGAAATTAAGCTGTAATTTGAGGATAAAAGTGGAATTAAATTATTTTTAACCCGGGGGTGCACAATGCGCACCTAGCACAATCTAGAGACCACTAGCTCATTGTTTTTTCACCATATACATAATCGAAAAGCTTAGCAAGAAGTTCCTCCTTTGCAAGCTTTCAAGTTCCACCTAACCGGAGACGGAGTGAACCACCTCCCGCCGGCACGGCCTCTATGGAAAAGTTTTCTCCACAATAAGCTCGATTTTTCATTCAGAAATCAGTTCAAAATCTAGGGTTCTTATTGGAGGGAACAAATTTCATGGCGACAACTCTCATCTCGAAACCTACCCTTTCCTCTGCTTTCCTCGGCCAACAACTGTAAGCATCTCTGCATAGAGAATAAGTCGTATATTGAACATTTGGGATCTATTAATTTGTTGGTGGAGTTTAAAAGTTCCTAACGTTTTTATTAATTTTTGTGCAGTTCGAGTAGAGGAAATTCAAAGAGGTCGGCACCCTCTGGTTTGTTTCTCAGGGGCCCAAGATGTGCGGCGACGGATACTCCTTATGGAGGTGAGTTTTTTAATACTAACACCCATCAAATTAAAACGTCTATGAGAAGGGAATTGTCAAGTAGATAGAATAGACAACAGTAATTGATGAATTTTAGTAGGTTTAGATAGACAAATCAATGGCCGGTTTGGATTTCTGGGTTAGTGTTGAAGTTTGTGTTACAATGTTATACGGGCTTGAATCTTGGTGCTTAAGGAGCTGAGTTGAAACTAAGTATTTAGTAGGGGAACTTTATACTCAAAAGTATTCAGAGAATTGAAAGTCTGTAAATTTCTCTACTGAAAACTCCATTGAAAATGATAAGGGATTAAAACAAGAATTCTGGGGCACATATATCTTTCTGAAGCCTTAATCTTTCCCTCCAAGCCAAATTAATGAAAAGGGCTGTTGATTTTTTCACTTAGATAAAAGTTCTTTGTGTTTCCAAGGAGCTGTAAGAAGAGGGAAAAAAGGGTAGTTAAATTAACCTTTTCTTTTGGTATTGGATATGATACATATGTATATTGGATCTCAGGTTCTTTTCGAAATGTTTGTTTAAAATGCTAGCATTAAACTTCTATGCTGATGTTCACGATTCGATTTTGGAAGGTAATATTCCGCAATTTCCTCGAGTGAATGTTTGGGATCCGTACAAACGTCTTGGAATAAGTCGCGATGCTTCTGAGGAAGAAGTTTGGAGCTCACGCAACTTTTTGTTAAACCAGTATTATAATCACGAGAGAAGTGCAGAATCAATTGAAGCTGCCTTTGAGAAGATATTAATGGCAAGCTTCATAAATAGAAAGAAGACAAAGATTAACTTGAAAACAAGGCTAAAAAAGAAAGTCGAGGAATCTCCCCCTTGGGTTCAGAACCTCCTCAGTTTTGTGGAACTTCCACCGCCTGTAATTATTTTGAGGAGATTATTCCTCTTTGGATTCATGGCGTGCTGGAGTGTGATGAACTCTGCTGAAGCTGGACCTGCATTCCAGGTTTGTTCATGTCCATTTTGATCCATGAGATGTCTTCAAAGCTAAGGCTCTTACTGGCACACTATGCTTTCTCGCTGTGAATAAATATTTTCAATGAGTGCAAATTGATTCAGAGATAAATTTCATAGGCGAAAAGATCTATACAAGTGTTTTTATTTTCCATTTTGGTTATTAGAGCTAAATTTACAGCCTACAGAGATTGCTGCTTAAAGGTTTTTATTAAAGTCACTACTTTTTAATGCATTAATTTGGCTCTTAGCGTCAGGTCGT
Source organism: Nicotiana tomentosiformis (assembly GCF_000390325.3). NCBI lineage: Eukaryota > Viridiplantae > Streptophyta > Magnoliopsida > Solanales > Solanaceae > Nicotiana > Nicotiana tomentosiformis. Next base: position 124,169,371 of record NC_090814.1, on the reverse strand, counting down.
TGATAGTGTTTCTCTACTGCGATTATGGACTGTACTTGCATTCCACATTTGCCAACCCCTCCTATGTGCCAAACCAAAAAATAGATAAATATAGAAAACAAGAGAGATACGAAAACTCTACTGATATCAAAGAAAAGGAAAGATACGGATACCCAACACAGCATGTAAAGAGAATGAAAATGTCAATGTTCTCCTGATGATAAAGAATTATATCTGATAGTCTGCAAAAAGGCAAAGAACTTGTTTCTTATTCATCTGAATTGTTCCCCTTTTTTCATAACCGTGGTGTCTGGGCTGGTTTGCGTGCACCTTGACTAATTTCACGGGGTACCTGCTATCTCCCACCAGCGCAGCTGCGCAGGTACCGGGTAACTCCGTCCAAGCCTCGACAGGTGTGAACAGTTAGTGATTTACCTCTGCTGGGATTTTTATCTGAATTGTTCCGTGCTACCTGGGGATATCATTACAATAAGATATCCTTGCCGAACATCTTCATTTGCCCTGTTTTCGACGGTGGAAAGGTGGAGGGGGCTTGTTTAGGTAAATAACAAGTGGCCACTTTATATTGTTGTTTGATCCCCACATTTCTAAGTGTATGGACTATAGTCTATGATGATCCTCACTGCTGGAGCTAGGTTCTGCTGGTGGATATGCCAAAGATGTTCTGGCTCTGAACCGGGTACTTGAAATGCTAAAGGTACTTCTTATGGTCCTGCTTCAACCACCCTTCCTTCTCTACCTTTTTCTTCAAAAACTTGAGCTACTTAGACTGATGCTGGCAATCTCGAAGGGAGATATCTGGACCTGGAGCAACTCGTCTTGATCTTTATTATATTAGGATGCGAGGAAAGGGAAAGAAGGCGATAAGCAAGAAGAGGAAAGAAGAATGTTAAAGAAGTCCCTATAAGTATTTCACTTAGCCTTTCTATAGTCTTTCTTCCCCTCTTCCCTCAAAGCGTGCTCTTTCATCCATGCGCATGGTTCTTACTTTCATTTCCCCCCTCCTCACGTAGGAGCGCATCTTGGTCTAAGGTCCATTTTCTTTACATGGTATTATAGTTAGGGATTTGAAGCACCCATATTATATTCCTCCGCGCTCCAGACATCCCACCTTGAGCATGAGGGGCAGAGGGGGTGTTAAACTCCCTCATAAGTAATGTAAATGAGTTGTAGTCTTTTCATATGGTCTTGGAGAAACCTCAGTACTTGAGCTAGCTTTTTGGATTGAGTTAGGCCCAAGGTACATTTTCTTGATTCCAAGCTGAATCATAGGAAACAACCTTGTACTCTCACATATCTTTTTATAATCCTCTTTCATCTCTCTGGCTTTTACATATAAGAAGGGTCATCAACTATGAGCCCCATATACATCTCCAGGGAAATGGAAAAAACGGAATAAAAGAGCTGTAAAAAGCCAAGCAGTTCATTGGGCAAAGAAGTATTAAGTAAAAAAGACCTCTTTTCATCCGTCTACAGAATATTTGGCTTTATCAAAATCCCCCTTACTACCTATACAAAATCACATAAGAGGCCACTAGGTTTTGCAGTTTTACTCCTTAACAGTATAAAATCCAAAGGCGATGTAAATTAATCTCCTGTATTTTAGTTGAAAAATGCAGACAGTTCTAGAGCTTGACCTATTTGATAATACAAAGTTTATATTGGGCGGCTATTGGTGGAATAGTGGTTTGGTGATTTCAGTCTGGATCACTCCTCTGAAATAATTGGCTCTTACAAGCTTTTCAAAATTTTATATGAATGTGTTCCAATTTTAATTACAATTTGTTCTTTCTTTTATGCAGGTAGCTATATCTTTTGGAGCTTGTGTGTACTTCCTTAATGACAAGACAAAGAGCGTAGGAAGAGCTGCTCTTATAGGGTAAGTTTATTGGTTATCTCTGTTTTCATGAACAAAAAAGTTACTGGTTTCTAAAGTCCAAACATTTTCAGATATTTCACTTTCATTATTGACTTCTCACTATCACTAAGTGAACCTTTTTACATTTCAGGTTTGGAGCCCTAGTGGCTGGTTGGTTTTGTGGTTCACTGTTGGTTCCCATGATCCCTCCAAATCTGTTGCAACCAACTTGGAGTCTTGAACTCTTAACATCTCTCTTTATTTATGTCTCCTTGTTTCTGGGCTGTACTTTTCTCAAATGAAGCTCTACAGAACCCGTTTTGATGTAGCAGTTTTTACATGTCGCATCCTGATTAATTCATGGTGTTCCTTCAGTGTTTTGTACCTTCAAGATCATTATATTGCGATAGGAAATTGTTATCGAGCTACTAGGAGTTTAGATCGAATTCGTGTCCTCCCTTTATTGCTTGAATTTTCCAATGATGTTGTAAGTGATACACATCTGGCTTTTCTCGTTTTCCTTTCACCAAATTAAAGTAAAAATTAAGCGAGAGAAAACATTCCTTTTGCTATACCTGCTCATCCTATTGGTTCCTTCATCTTCTGTTCTGGCATTTCTCTTATCTGCAAGGTCTATTTAATTGCAATATCAGAGGGAAGGATTTGAGGGGATTTCAAGGCTCAAATCAAATCACATTTGTCGTAGCATGTGCAGAGAGATGAAGCAAACTTGCGTCATGGTTCACTTGAGACATTTTGCCTTCTCATTTAACAGAGATGATGAACTATTTTGAGTGGTTGACAGTGATTACAGTACATTTAGAGAAGATGGGTATGTATTATAGTACTTCAATAGTGTATATAGTGATGTGCGTCTCCTGGCAGTGGCTTGTGGCTAAAGAGTAAGGTCGCGGAGCACTTGATTATGATAGGACGAGTTAACAGATAGTTTGATGTCAGGAATAACTCGACTATATAAAGTTCTAGGGCAAAACTTTGTCCTACTCCTTGTTCAGATTCTTTTTTCTTGTCGATTTTTACCTATTAAGTTTTAGTAATTTGAATCAGAAAAAATTGTGTACCTTAGGTCTCTGATAGATTTTGGCAAGCTTCTTGTCGGTGGGACGTCCAATTCTAGCAGTAGGATAGCTTCTCTTGCTAGTCCATATTAGTGAAAAAGACTTGAGCACAACAGATAAAGACTCAAGAATGTGTATGTCATAAAATTAATAATGCAATACAATAAATGAGAATAAACAGACAAACAGCTAAACATAATATGAGAAGTGAAGTCGGTAATAAACAATAAGTACAACATCAATGTCTTATACCGTTCAAACCAAGTTTTCAGTCAAACAAATAATCTTTAGGAAACTGGAAATGTAACAAACCAATATGGCTCATGGCTCATGGGTATGGTTTGTGCCTATGGTATCCCTTTGATTTATTGTTCCTGAGAGCGCAGCAGCCAACGCAATAAACAATGAGGACTAGAAGGAAGAGGCCAAAGTTGATGAGGGACACTTTCTTCCAATCTTTCTTGATGTTGTCAAGGAATGCTATCTTACATGATTGGCAGTTGAAGCAGAGCTCTGTTTGTACATTGCTCCATATTTTGCAGTCATTATCTGGTACGGCCGGCCCTGCTATGGGCAAGGTCCAGTAGGTTGCATTGTGGAACTCTAAGCCGCAGTAAGTGGGTGGCTTACAGCAACTCGACTACATGCGCAAAAAAAAAAACAGAGATTTAAGCTATATTCAATAGTATACTGTCCGAACTTAAATTCTTAAAACAATTATAGCATATTCATTAGGTAATGTCTCTCTTAACTATGATCTCATCAATGAGCAGAGCTCCTTGATGTTGAACTAAAAATGATTTGAGAGTTGGAACGGCTACGACTTATATAAACATAAAACTCAAATGTGACAACTAAACCGAGGGGGATCAATCCTAAATGCTGTCACCCTTTTTCTCAAAACAATACATTTCAAGCCAATTTCTTTTCAAAATTTAAGAGTGAATAAAAAAAAAAACTAAAGTGGATATTTCCAGGATTGCTCTGAGTGTAGAACCTATCTCGATAAATGAGTGTATTTTGCATTATTGTCTCTTTTCATTAAACGTTTAATTGGAAATACTAAAAGTGTAGGGGTTTAGTGTGAAATAGTTATCAAAAATGGAAAGATCACAACAATTTCAGATGGAATAGTTGATGCATCTTATGCAACATATTTAATGATCGAAATGAGATTAACAATTTTGCTTCTGTAAAAGAGATGGGGGCGTCTGGACTAGAACACCTTTTTTCGTATTTGGTTTTGAGAGATTTAATTGTGTTGTTTTCAAATTAACAAACTATCTTTTTCAGAAGATAATTTTCTTTTTTACTTCTTAAATATATATTTTTTCCCAAGTTTTTCCAATAGAGTAATTCATATCGAGATTCATTAGCAATTGACTATAACAGTTTACACGTCATATACGACTATTAAAATTTACTGAAAAGTTGGAGGATAAATGAAATGAAATTAATTTGATCACACTTCACATATAAACCCTTTTGATTTTAGTAGTATCTCGTTCTTTTATATTTTTCTCTCCCCCTCTACAAAGCAACTCCTCGTAAATCTAGCTACGTTTATCACTTAGAAGAAAAGTTAAAGATGAATTCATTCAGAAATGAAATTAACCGGAAAAAAGACAAAAAATAAGAACCTGAGTAGCAGAGAGGCTATATTTGTAGAAGTCAGCGCCTTTGCCAGTAGGTAAACGTTGACAGAATTTCGTATCAACCAAACAACTCTTAATCTCCTCCCAATTCTCAGCATTAAACACATACTTCTGCAACCAGTGTGAGTAATCTCCAAACTTGACTTCCATATAACCTCTCCCAGACAAAGCCCTGCTCACGTTTTTATTTGTGACCAAAATAGCGAACACCGAGAAACAAAGCAACCCTACGATGAGCAAAAACAGCAAAAACAAATATATCCACAGGAAAAACGTGACTCGGTAACAAGACCCAACCAATCCCAGCACAGAAACAACCAGTAGAGAAATTCCCAGTATTAACAAAGGCTTCTGAAACACTTTTTGGCAAAGTGTAGCACTGCCGTTAAAATGGAGCCAAATTGAAAACCCTATGGCGACAAGTGAAACCGCTAGGGTCACACAATTAAGGAATGTGATTATCAAGTTGCTTACTCGGACCATCTTCCTTTGTTTTTTTGGATGAATGAAATTACAAAAATTGAAAAAGTAACGGATAGTCTGTATGTATATATATAAAAAGATAATAAAAGATCAGATGCCTAGAATCTGGGAAAGTAAAACCCCAGAATCTTATGAGGGTGAAACTCGTTTTCCTTGTTGAGAAGAATGAGAATAAAATGGTCGGGAAGGAGGCGGAGGAAGTATATATCCGGTGGAAATGTTCCAAAATTGTTTCCATAATAACGCAGTTAACGGTTAATATGCATTAAATTTTTTCAATTTTACCCCTCATGTTAGTAACATATACGGAAATGCCATCTCCAGGACGGTTCCTGAGTCGGGTGTGGGTCGGATTTAGTGGGGTTTCCACCTTATGGAAACTGCCACGTAATATTTCATTGGGGTGTCCCATTATCAAAGACGACGTGGACATCACTAATTGGGAGCCTATTATTAGAAAAGAAAAAAAAAGGATTGTGCTTCATCCAATGGGTTACAACAATCTAAGAGGATTTAGTAGATTAATTAGAGGTAAAAAATTATTCCATATTTACACTAAATCATACTAATATATTATCATTAAATAATAAGTTAAGATAAAAATATGTATTAATTAATTATATATATAAAGACATATGTCATTTATTTATTGAGTTTATGTAAACACCGATTTTTCTAATTCTTTCTCTAGCTAAGATAGTCGGAACTATACGAAAAATTAAATTCTAACCAGCTTCCATGCCTATCTAACGAGTAACCAATAGATTGCAGTAATGGCCAATAAGATATTAATCTTATTAGACTCCAAGAAGAATAAAAGTTATCTTGTATTACTAGAAAAAAGGTCGTATGTGACATATAAGAATCGTCAATTTTATAGTTTGAAAACCGCCATGCCTGTACATGTCATATAAAGCCAAAAAGGCTTAATTATAGTAAGACTAAATTACGAGGTTATCATACTTAATTTCGTTTTTACTTCACAAATTTCATAATTTATTTGAATAAAGGCTACATACAAATGCATTGTAAACTATACTTTTCATAGTTAAATGTAATCAGAGTATACCTTTTTAAAGTTGTGATCAAATTAAAAAAAAATGTTTAACTCACAAATAGTTATATTGTCACATAATAAACAAAGGGAGCAAGTTGTTATATTTATATCTGTTTCAGTTTATGTAAACTTTGACCAACATTTTAAAATATATCTTTTTATCGTATTGTCATAAGAAGAATTATAACTTACCGCTTGTTTGAATGATTGTTACCCATTGTATATTTGTACTATATCATAATGTTACCTTAAATAAAATATTTATTTTATTTTTTACTTAAGCTTTATTATATCGTATTTAAAATTCATCGTTATGTAATGATAACAAGAGTCATTTTATATAATAATCAATTTACTGTGGTTGCGTCTTTACCTCATTGTTTTTGTCATCCTGTCCTTATTATTTAAAAAAAGCTAGTTTGGTGCACTAAGTTTTCGCTGTGCGTGGGGTTCGGGGAAGGGTCAGACCACAAGAGTTTATTGTACGTAATCTTACCCTATATTTCTGTAATTACTTATTATTTAATAATCCTTATTTTCCATTTATCCTACATTTTCATAATAAATCTAACTCATACTCTATTTTTTTTCTTTGTAATATTGTATATTTATTCATCATATTGCTGATGCGTGACATTATAAAACGATAATTGACTATACAATCTATCCAAATGTTATATTCATCACAACGATACAGTACAATACAATACAGTGTAATACATTATGTAACAATCATCCAAAATAAGTTGTTATAACACTTTGCGTATAGTTTTTGAATATCTAAATTTTAACTTTAAAATATCAAGTTAATCTAATCAAACTTAGCTTCAGATATTACTCAAATTGACTCTCAAAAGCTAAAAGGTTCACATAAACTAAAAAGGAGGAAGTATTACTCATACAGGGTGAACTTTCTCCACCATGGTGAAGAAGAAAATAAAAAATGTTGCTCTTATGCATGTCATTTAAAAAAAATGGCAAAAATTCAAAAGCCCCCAATTAATTTAAATTTAATTGTCACACATGAGAATTATATTTGAGTGCAATTATAAATAATAATATCTTAATTAATTGACTGAATTAATTATAACTCAAAGAGTGAAATCACCCTTCCTAATTCTCAGAGGATGGTCAAGAAATACTGATAACAAAATAACTAGATTCAATTCAAAAGGTTAGTTACAATTTGACAACAAATAGAACGGGCTAGCTAGTTTTAGAATTGGTAATTGAAAAATAGCTTATGTTTGCAAAGTCATTGAAAAATAACTACTATTTTACTGAAACGCGGAAAATTTCAGCATAATATGCTGGATTATGGAGCTCCTACGTATAAATTTCCAGCATATTATGTTGAAACTCCAGTACACTGAAAGTTCCAGCATAATATGTTGGATTATGGAGCCCATACGTATAAACTTCCAGCATATTATGTTGGAACTCCAGCACATTATGAAATTCCAGCACATTATGTTGGAATATCATATGTAAAAAATTCAAACTCCAGCATATTATGCTGAAATTTTTCTAGATTTTATTTGTACATAAAAAGTAGCTAAATTTCGATTACTTGTGGCTATTTTTCAATTATCAGTTGTAAATATGGCTAATTTTGATTTTTTTTTCCGCTAAAGGTTTGATTAGGGGCCCAAAAATTTCCAATAGAAAATCGAGGAATTTTAATAAACCGCTATATTTTAGAGTCTAGTAACTATAATTTGCATAATTACCATTTGTAGCTACTATTCAATAGTTACTAATTTGTATCACTTGTATTCATACGTGCAATGAATATGTGATGACCCGATAGGCCATTTATAGTTTTAACCCTCAATTCTGTATTTCGAAACCTCGAATAGCTCAGTCTAGTATTTCTCAATTTGCGTGCGCAATTCGTATCTTTTTTTAAAATATTTTAATGTGAAAAATTAATAAAAGTGTAAAACTGTGCCTTAAAATGCATTTGAATTGACTACGATCAACGTTTTGAGCAAACGAATCCGGACCAGTATTTTGACGGTCCCCGTGGGTCCGTATTATGATTTGAAACTTGAGCGTATGCCCGGAATCGAATTCGAAAGTCCATAACTTGAATTATCGTCATTTGTTGAAAACTAGAAGTTTAAAGGTTCAAAGAAATTTCAAGTTTGACCGTAGTTTGACTTTGTTGCTACCGGGTTCAGATTTTAGTTCCGGAACTTGGTATAAGTTCATTATTGCATTTATGACTTGTCATCAAATATAGTGCAAAACGGAGTTGATTTAACGTGATTCGGACGTCCGGTTGAAAAGTTAAAAGTTCTTAAGTTTCATTAAAAATTTCATTCGTTTTGGTATCCGATTCGTAGCTCTAGGTGTTGTTTTGGTATTTTAATCGCGCGAGCGAGTTCGTATGATATTTTTGGATTTGTGTGCATGTTTGGTTTGGAGCCTCGTGGGCTTGGGTGAGTTTCAGGTAGGATTCAGAGTAGTTTTGGACTTAGGAAGATAGCTGATGACCTCGCATTTGCGAACATTCAATTTTCTGTCAGGTTCGCATTTGCGAACAATATCTTTGCATTTGCGAATAGGGACTGGGTCAGCAAACATCGCAATTGCGATCAAGTGGTCGCATTTGCGAAATTTCAGAGTTCGCATTTACGAACAAATCATCCAAATGCGATGGTAGCAGAGATATGGGCTTCTTCGCATTTGCGAATCAATTTTTGCATTTGCAGGATTCGCAATTGCAAACCCCTTGTCGCAATTGTGACATGTGCGCCTGGACAAAAGATGAGAAAAGCGAGATTTTAGTTCATTCTTTCAAATTCTCAACCCTAAACACCTTAGAGGCAATTTTTCCAAGAGCCTTTCTTCCTAAATTCATTGTAAGTGGCTTTAATCTATTCTTTTTCAATTACATGTTACATTTCATAAGATTTCAAAATCAAATCTAGGATATCCAAGGTAGAAATTAGGGATTTGGGTAGGATTAGAGATTTTTTTGTAAAATTGGGATTTAGACCTCGAATTGAGGTCAGATTTCGAATTGAATTGCATAAACGGGCTCGAGGGTGAATGAGTGATTGAATTTTGGTCTGAATCTCGGGTTTTGACCAAGTAAGCCCAGGGTTGACTTTTGTTATCTTTTTTAATAATGACCTAAATTGAACCTCTTTCATTCGTGAGTAGTTTCTAAAGTTTATTTTGAATCGTTTGGTCAATAAATTGCTAGATTTGGTTAGTTTGGTGGCTTGTTCGAAATGCAAGGTCGTGGTTGAACTTTGAATTGATTGCGGAGTGAGGTAAGTGTTAGGTGTAACCTTGATTTGATGGAATTAGGAACCCTTAAGCTATGTGCTATGTGAATTTCATGAGTCGCGGCGTATATACGAGGTGACGAGTGTTTATACGCCGTCAATTACTTATTTCCATGTCTACTCGTATTTCATTAATTATAGCATTACATGTCTTGATTGTTACTTCTCTTAATTGCTTCCTATGCTTTAACTTGCTACTTGTCACTTATTATTCTTGCATTATAAATATTAATTTCTTCCATGCTCCCATGCTTAATTGATACTTGCCTTAATTGTCTTGCTTGTTCCCTTTAACTGTCATATATTTGGCTTGTCTTGTTGCTCATTATTAATTGTAGCCCTTCATGATTTGGTACGAGATTCCCTCTTGATTTGTAGCTTTCGTATTCGTTAATCATAGAGATTCTTGCGATTCGAAGCATTAAATTGATTGCACTTATTGATTTATTTATATTGATATGGTGGGATCGGGTTGCGTGCCGCAACATATGAAATAAGGGTGGATTGATAAGGTGAAATAAGGGAAAATTTATATTGATACAACGGAATTGAGTTGCGTGACGCAACATGTGAAATATGTGTGGATTGATATGGTGAAATAAGGGTAAATTATGATATTGACTCTGATTATATGGTGAGATCGGATTACGTGCCGCAATATATATTTACTTATTATTATTGTTATTTATATGGTGGAATAATGGAGAATAGTGTTGTACGTAAAGGTGTCAAACGGGCCGGGCTGGTCCGGTTCCGGACCGACCCTCACCGATTTTAGACCGGATCGGACTAGTAGTTAGGAGGTCTGGCAGGGCTGGGTTGGTACAGGAACCGGCCTGTGCCGGGTAAAATTTTGGTACCGGTTAATCGGACTGGTACGACCCGTTAAGGTCAAGTCATTTGGGAACCAATTAACCAGACTTGTTCAATGACTAGTTCAATTTTTATTTTATTTTTTATAAAATTGACCGTTGGCAACAGTCAGCTGCCATTTTGACCGTTGCCTAACGGCTAATTTGCAAGAATAGCCCTTTTTGGGCATTTTTTTCCAAAAATAATACTTTTATTATTTACTAATTTAGCCCTTTGAAAAACTATAAATAGACTCCCCTCTTCTTCATTTCTTCGCTCATCTCTCAATTCTCAAACTCAAATTCTCAATTAAAGTTAAATCGTACCCCATACTTCTAGAGTGCGCTCATATATTTGGGAACACTTCGAGGCGGTAGAAGAATATGAAGAAGTTCGCAAAGTAAAGTGCAAGAACTGTGGTGAAGTCTTAAATGTTCGTCGAAAGTGGGAGGGCACAGGCTGTTTAAAGAAGCATATGAAGAGTTCTCTTGAGCGTCCTCCAGAAATTCGTATTTAAGTTAATTTGAGAGAATTTGTGTTATTATAAAATTATTAGACTTATTTAAGCTTAATATTTTAGTTTGTTAGATTAATTTGAAGTATTATTATGCAATAAAAATTTGAAATGAAAGCCTTTAAAATTTGATCCTTACATATCAAGTTATCAACATTCCAGTATTAGACTTATACTATAAGTAATATTGTTTTCATGTTCATTGTATTATCTTAAATTCGTAATGAATTTTTCAAATATAAGGCTTTTAAAGCCTTTAAAATTTATTCAAACATTCTTTTTGTACTTTGGTTTTAGTGTTTTATATTTTTACTTTATCTTAATATAAATTACGATTGTTAAATAAAATACCAAAAAAATAATTAAATAAAATCGGCATGGCCCGGTCCATTAGGTCCTGAACCGTTCCGGTTAAATTTAACACCATGGAAGCCCGGAACCGGTAAACCCGATAAAAAATAATCAAAAACCGGCCCGGTATCGAAACCGATCGATCTTCTCGCTCAAGAATATGCGATTCCTCCGGAGTGAAGTTGTTGGGGGGAAGGGAAGATGCTTTGTCTATCGAGTCAGTAGCATACTTGCCAAGGGTAGAAAGCGAACATATGTCATCGAATCAGATGTGAACAAATTCCTGAAATCCGCTCTAAGAGTTCGAGACCCCGCCCCTTGACACCTTTAGTTGTACGGTGGGAGCGGGTTAGGCGCCGCAATAGTTTATGTGTTTTCCATACCTTATTGTATTGTGTTGACTTCTGTACTTTCATACGAGACTCTAAGGATTGGTATTTTTGGTATGCACTGATTTTTTTTTAGAATTGAGTTATTTGCATGAGTTAACCGCCTTATTTCGTTTCCGTATTTTCTTTTCCTGTCATTATTTTATACTTCGTACATGTTATTGTAAGTGACCTGCCTTAGCCTCGTCACTACTTCGTCAAGGTTAGACTCGGCACTTATATAGTATATGGGATCAGTTGTACTCATACAACACTCTGCACTTTTTGTGCAGATGTTGGAGTCGGTCCCAGCGGCGGTTAGTAGATTGCTCGGGTTGACTATTGGACGGAGACTTGAGGTACAAATACTCGGCGTTCACAGCCCTGAAGTCCCCTTCTACCTTATTTTAGCTGTGTATTTTCATTCAGACAATATTACTTTCCTTCAGACCTTTATTTGTATTATTCAAGTAGCTCGTGCACTTGTGACACCGTATTCAGGGATGTATTAGATATTTCAGTTGTTATGGTTTTTCGCACTTTACTTTATATTTATTTAAATTATTTTGGCTTCTTTATTACTCTCTCTGTTCCAATTTATGTGAACCTGTTTGATTAGGCATGAAGTTTAAGAAAAAATAAAGACTTTTGAAATTTGTGGTCCTAAACAAGTCAAAAAGGGGTCTAGAGTATTTGTGTGGTTATAAAAGTTTCTCATTAAGGGTAGAATTGGAAGTTTAAGCTAAATTATTTTCAAATTTAGAAATGGGTCATTCTTTTTGGAACAGACTAAAAAGGAAATAGGTTAACATAAACTGAAACAGAAGGAGTATTATTTAATCTGAACTGTTAAAAAAATGGATAAACTAATCTAACGTTGACTTGCCTAGCAAGTGAAATGCTAGGCGCCATCACGGTCCCGAAGGTGAAATTTCTGAGTCGTGACAGAATACAATTTGTGTCAACTATATTCGTTCGCGCAACAAATACAACGTGCATCAAAAGTATTCATTCGCACAATTGTATTCATTCATGCAACGAATGTATCAACTGTAACCAAGCAACGAATACAATATGTATCAACTATAACTAATACGAAATACAAGGGCGTAAATACAGAAAAATAGTTTTTTTTGTTGAGAGTCGAACTCAAGAACTTCGCTAACTAAACATGCGCTCTACCCCCACTAAGCTACGCGAGCTTGTTACTCTCTTGTTTCAGTTCAAAACAATTAATCTATTATTTTATGGATTTATTATAAGATTCAAATATAATTATGAATGATAAATTTATTAAAAGTATAGCTACATATAGTAAATATAATATAAATGTTCGATGTTTAGGGTAATTTTAGCAAGAAAATCTGGTGGAACCCATAAGACCAAACACTATACTGTACTCCTCCTATACCTACCAACCCTTTCTAGTCGTAAAATAAAATTTCTATTCTACTGTTACTATAACTATAACGTCTCCTCCAAAGCACCAACAACCACCCTCAAAGCCATCATCAACACCAAACGCTCTGCTTTCTTCGCCCTTCGGCGGACTTTCCTATAAACCCCGTTTTCTCCATTTAAATAACCCACAAAAACCCTTTACTCTCTTCACCTTAAAAGCTCTCCTCTTTCTGCATTTTACATACATATACATACAAAATGGCCTTAGCTCCAGCTCAGCTCTCTAAGCCCTTTTTTTCCACCAAACCCAAATCACAAGGGCCGCTTTTTTCATTACCTGCGACCCAAAAGATTCAATCTCGGCCGTCCACTGTCCGCTGCTCCGTCGCCGCTGCTCCATCGGCCACTGTATCCAAGGCTTCCTCCAAGGTGAAATCTGTCAAGGCGAGGCAGATTATAGACAGCAGGGGCAATCCTACGGTCGAGGTTGATCTGGTCACTGGTGATGATCTTGTTTATCGATCGGCGGTGCCAAGTGGAGCTTCCACCGGGATCTACGAGGCTCTAGAGCTCAGAGATGGTGACAAGAGTGTGTATGGGGGTAAAGGAGTCCTCAATGCTGTTAAAAATATTAATGAATTCTTGGGCCCCAAACTTGTTGGTGTTGATGTTAGGTAACTAAAGTTTCTTTCCTTATTTCTTAAATTTTCGTTTTCTCCTCCTTTTTTTTTTCAAAGTAATATTTTCAATCGTCCACGTAGTATCAGGTTTCAATTTGTATACTATTTGAGTGCACTGACCGTGTAAAATATATTTAAACAATTTGGTCATTTGATAGGTAATTGTAGCTAACTATGGTCAATAGCAATGATTTGCTACCCAGATTAAATGGTACGTAAAAGTGTATATAACTTAAATCCTTTAGAAAGACGCTTCTCTTGTCACACGCTAAAAATTTGTTTAGAGCACTTGAACAATCAGAATAAAGGTCCTTCTATGTTAGTAAAGGGCTGTGTATGGTCCATCCATTACTCTGTGTAAGCCACTTGGTTTGTTGATAATAAAAGGAGCCAAGTAAATTTACATTTTACTACTTTGTCTTTATTGGTTGTCAAAAGATGAAAGCTTAGGCAACTGCATATATGATTTTGGCTAGTAATAATAAAATTTGCTGAACTCAGCTTGGTTCAAGTTGAAGTAGAAAATAAGAAGTTGACTGGTGCGTACAGCTAAAAAGATCGATTAGTAGGGAATACTAGTGGTGCTATTGCTTGTATTGTACTGCATTATTGCCTAATAATGAGTGGCTGCCTTGGTGTCTGCTTAATCTTTCTTTCTTTCTTTCCATTCATCATATATGAGGGTATTGGTCATGTGGAGTTTAATATAGTAATATACTAATTTGCTCTATTTAATATATCAGTGGTAGTGAAAGAAAATATTATTAAAGTAATACTCTCTCCATTTCAATTTAGATGAGGTAGTTTGACTCGGCACGGAGTTTAAGGAAAAAAAAAAGACTTTTGAAACTTGTGGTCTTAAAAGTTTAAGAGGTAAAAACTTTGTGGGGCCATGACATTTTTGTGGTTATAAAAGCTTCTCACTGAGAGTAAAATAGGTAAAATGAAGAGTTTAAAATTGAATTATTTTCAAATTTAGAAATGTGTCATTTATTTTGGAACAGACTAGAAAGGAAAGTACCTCATCTAATTTGAAACAGGGGGAGTAGTTGAAAAGTTAGTTTAACAGAGAAAGTATTTTAACATTATTTTAAAATTTGAATAATTGAGGGGAATGTAAGTTCATAAAAGTTGTGAAAATTGTATAAAATAATATTATTAGGGAAAGTGTCAACATTTTGGTACATCCCAAAATGAAAAGAGTGTCATAGAAAGTAGAAACCGAGAAAAGGTGACTAATTGATATGCTGCAATTTCCTTTCTCAACTTTGGACCATCCATGTATGACAATTTTCATTTCTTCTTGTGAAGGAAACAGGCTGATGTTGATGCTGTTATGCTGGAGATTGATGGAACTCCTAATAAATCAAAACTTGGTGCTAATGCCATTCTTGGAGTCTCTCTCAGTGTGTGTAGAGCTGGTGCTGGAGCAAAAGCAGTACCCTTGTATAAACACATTCAAGAAATATCTGGAACCAAAGAACTTGTAATGCCAGTTCCAGCGTTCAATGTGATAAATGGAGGGAGCCATGCTGGTAACAATTTGGCTATGCAGGAATTTATGATTCTACCCGTTGGAGCATCAACATTTACTGAGGCGCTTCGTATGGGTAGTGAAGGTGAGAAATCTGTTGTCCTCTGGGATCAGGATTGAAGTAAATAGAAAATTGCTTCCTCTTTCTTGATCGCTATCTCTGTCTCACTTTAACAAATTAGTGTTGGTTTCAGTAAATATGCATTAGAAGAAGTAAAACAGTAGCTAAACTTCTTATTCTGAGCATCAAAATGCTGCTTTGTCCTGAAGTACCTATAGGCTATAGCTGTTCTTCTCCATGACCTGTAACCTTTGCATATTATGTGTTCTGCAAACTTGTAAATAATATCTTTATACATGGTATTTAACTGTCCACGCTTGATTGGAGAACAGTCTACCACACTCTAAAGGGAATTATCAAAGCTAAGTATGGGCAAGATGCATGCAATGTTGGTGATGAAGGTGGATTTGCTCCAAATGTCCAGGATAACAGGGAAGGGCTAGTATTGCTTATGGATGCAATTGAGAAGGCCGGTTACACTGGCAAGGTCGACATTCTTTTTGGCCTTGCAGTTTTATTACATTATTTTACTTTCGGAAGTTATGGACTTGCTCATTGAAAGATTGGTGCAGATTAAAATTGGCATGGACGTAGCAGCATCTGAGTTCTTGACAAAAGATGCGAAATATGATCTCAATTTCAAGAATCAACCAAATGATGGAGCTCATGTGCTTAGTGCTCAGAGCCTCTGTGAACTCTATAAGGAGTTTGTCAAAGAATTTCCTATTGTATCTATTGAAGATCCATTTGACCAAGATGATTGGAGCTCATGGGCATCACTACAATCTTCAGTTGATATTCAGCTTGTTGGTGATGATTTGCTGGTGACTAATCCAAAGAGAATTGCTGAAGCAATTCAGAAAAAGGCATGCAATGCATTGTTGTTGAAGGTAAGGGCTTATGCCTTTAAGCAACATACAAATCTCTGTAGCAAAGCTGCCTTGTTCCATCAGTAGGCTTCTTTCTCTTTTCAAATGCTTAGTCGCACAAAGGTATAAAACTTACAATGTACGTAAATTAAAGAAGCAAAATGAGGTTATGTTACCTGTAAGGTACAGTACCTTTGAGTTGATCCTCGGCAATTTAATAAATTAACAGGAAGAGCCTTAAAACAGCGGTGCTTAATTTGGTACGTTTCTCCGGAAAAGCCTAGTCTATTCCTGCCAAAAAAATGCTTAGAGTATTTAACTAATAAGGGTTGTCCTAGAAAGATCGTGGCTTAACAATACCATAATATTATGTTATGAACCTTTTTGAATGGATGCATGTCATAAGATGGTGTACTTCACAGCTTATGTCTCAATTATAGCTAAACACTTGATGTTGACACATTTATTGTACGGTTTGATTAATCTGGGTTCCCTCTTTTCAATGCTACTTTAAGCACTTGACTCGTCAGAGCTCACATGCAGTATATCATTTTGTTTTCATGTATAGTTCTATTTCAATTATACTATAACTTTAATGGGCAAGAGGGAGAAAGTTCAGACATAGAAAATGCAATTTATACGTTATCATGGGTCCAGTCCTGCAAGACAGAAACACTGCGTTGATGTACATAAATCTCTCCTATAAGGTTAGGTGTTAAAGCCGTTAGAGCTCTCTTGAATGAACTTTTAGCCATCTGTAGTGGAACTTAAGCAGCTGCATGGCCGACAGGTTTAAAACCTCAGTCAGCTTGTAGAAGTGCATGGATATTCACTTCGATGGACTTCCTCAGCTGTTTGATAAATGAATGATACATGGTAGTGAGGGGCTTGGCTCATCATTTTTCAAATTGTTGCAGGTTAACCAGATTGGTACAGTGACAGAATCCATTCAAGCAGCACTAGACTCCAAAGCTGCGGGCTGGGGTGTTATGGTCAGTCACCGAAGCGGTGAAACAGAGGATAATTTTATCGCAGATCTGTCTGTTGGTTTGGCCAGTGGACAGGTACTCTCGACTTCCAGCTGTTGACATTGGTTAATCTTCTCCACTCTTTTAACCACCAGCAGCATATTAATATATTCTTTTAAATTATCCTGTAATGCAGATCAAGACGGGAGCACCCTGTCGGAGTGAGCGGCTGGCAAAATACAACCAGGTTAAGATGGAACACTTTAATTGCCCTTCTTTCTTCGTTTGTCTTCTTATTTCTAATTGTTGCCATTGCTCTTCTTGTTTTTGTTGTTGCTACTGTTATCTCATTATCTCATTTAGTATTCCTTCTCTATCCCTCCCGTTCTCAAACAAATTAGTATTATTTGCTCTTTTACTAGAGGTTTGCTAACCAACATTTGTAGAGTATGTTGGGCGAGGATTACTTTCCCCCTATTTTCTATTCATGATCAGAAACAATAAAACAACTTTTATTCATCCTGTTGTTGGCAATTTTACTACTCAGTCTTGTCACGGCTTGGAAGTTAATAAGCTTTCGATGTGGATACTCATATCCATAGCAGATTGTAAAGTTATACTGAAGTCGTTTAATCTTCCTCCCTCGATTATTTTTTCTTCAACAAAAAAAAAACACCTCGAAGCATTTCAACTGGATTTTATTGATGTCTGATGTCCCATTATGTTTTCTTTGCACTAGCTCTGTGTTCGTTGATAACTTAAGGGTGGAAAAGATTATTTCCTGCTTGTTAGACTGGCTAAACTCGTTATACTGATTGCAGCTTCTGCGTATCGAAGAGGAACTTGGAGATGTTCGCTATGCTGGTGAATCTTTCAGATCTCCTTGAGAAAGCATCAAAAGCTAAATTACTGAAACATTCTTCGCACCACACCTACAATAGATGAAAACTAAAGTAGGGAGAATCCATTAAAGTTTTCCTTTTTGTATACTCAATCGGCGTTGTTGTTTAGATATATGTATTCGAGGAGGATCTGGTAGGCATTAGAAGCTACATCTGATCAACATTTCATGCAGTTTTCAAAAAATAAACAAGTCTTCATGCGTGCTTACTTTGTTTCCAAAATGGAATTCCCTGTCTCCAGCAGGTGTGCTCTCTTTATCAAAATAATAAGGTCCTCCTTTTTCTTTTGGATGCCATGACGGTATTTGTCTAGTTGTTGAGGGAGGCCTGATATCAAGTCAAATCAACAAATTATTGTGTTAATGAATTCTTCAGGTTTTGGACGAACAGTCTTGATAAATACAACCAAGTCATTTTTATATAATCGATTCCCCAGAAGTTACACAGTAATCTCATATAATCACATTAAAACTACACACCACAAAGTGACCAACCAGAACTACGATCAAATTAGCAAAGGCTACAGTGCTACAGTTTTGCTGGAGTCGCCTCTGTAAAAACTGACTATGCTTTTGCCCAAAGCTACAGTATAGTATGACAATGCTGGAAATGTGGGTTAAGAAATACAAACATAAAAAGCGGTACAGGATGTGAAGCAAGGCTTGGAAACTTGAGTGCATTGTACAGGATGCTATTAAATTATAATGTAGAATGTCGAATGCTTGCAGTAACGCTGATAAAACCAACTTGAGCGTAACGAGTCAATGCACCACAGTAGATCTGGATTCAAAATTTAGCAGCATCAATTTCCACGCTCCTAAGACAAAAGGCGTATTGGCGAACACTGGAGTGATCGAAAGATCTTGAATTCTGTGTAGATAAATTATTTTCTTCTTGGGTAAGAGGAACAGGGAAAAAGAAATTACAAGGGCTCAAAAATTTATATTGTGGCATATACTTTGTGGACATGTGGGAGAGCTGATCATGATCTTATGGAACTAATACAAACTCTGATATACAATGCCGAAGGCTAAACTAAGACATTATACTGTAGCACTTCCAAAATTCTAGTAACATGATACAGAAGCCTTTGACCCAAAAAAAAAAAAAAAGGAATCAGTAACAATACACAGCTGTATGCATCAATTACTGATTTATAGGTCAATCTTAGTTGGGTCACAGTTAAAGAACCATGAACATCCACACTCCATAACGAATCGATTGCAGGAAGATGTATACTGCTACCTGTGGATGGCTGGACCCATGTACCTTCCAGGGCGCATGTACAGATCCTCTGGTGTATCAACCACAGCAAGCCACGCATAGTCTTGTTCTTTTCCATTACCAACAATTTCATCCCCATTTGCTGCAAATGCATGACATGTTAATGTCAATACAACACTAGAACAAACTGAGTGCATCTGACTCCAATCTGAAATAGCTAAGAAACCCTTGCGAAAGACAAGGCTTTAAACAGAAAGAGGATAGACACTAACCAAAGCTGGAATAAGGATAATCATGGTAGTAGGTACATCTTCTGCCAGCTGCTTCAAGATAAGGAGGAGCAAGAATATCCAGAACCGCACAAGGTGTAATAGCAGTAAAACAATGCAGATTCCCTCCACTCTTGGGATACAAAACAGATGTACCATGTGGTGCCGTTATGACCTTATCAACCGCCAACCTGGCTAGTCTCACTACCAAATAAATGCATCATGTTTCCTTTTCTTAATACTTTTTCATATGTGCAGTAATTAATAAGGATCCACAAGCAGTAAAGTTGGGAAAATAAGATAGTTATAACTATCAAAATCAGCACACTTTTCTAGTATTAAAGATATTACACCAGAAGAAAATGCCATAGATACCATTTCACTTTGAATTAGCAATATATAAAAAAATAAGCAAATGCATCTAGCAAGCTATGATCCGAGAGTCTAATACAGCGCTGGTAGATATAGATTTTGATGAGGATATTAGTTGACTAAGCAAATGTGAAAAGCATCTCTACAGTGAGATAGTCAATAATGTACGTGCAAACATTTGAGGGCACACCTCTTAATCAGTTATAGAATATACAACAAATACTGAGGAAAGCACTAACAAATAGGACAAAGTAGTAAACTGCTATAGCGCACAAACTGAACAAAGTAGCACCTCAAAAGGGCTTGACCCAGTTGGGTTCAAGCTTGACTGATCCCAAAATGAAATGGATCGAGCACTAGAAGATAGATCATTAAAAAATAATTGAGCTCATAATGAGCGGACTTGATAACCAAGTGTTGTCAAAACAAGAAATTTGGAATCAGAAGTTTCATTACCATCATTTGTATATTGGTTGAACATGACCAAATATAAAATTGATAATGAAGAAGGGAAAACAGCAAATGCTGATATATTTTCCCTAAACCAAGTAAATCCGAAATTACATGAACTCCATAGTGCTGAAGTCCCAAAATTCCCCAGATTGTGCAAAATACAATAATGTATAATTCTGTTATTATAGAAGAATGATTGATTTTTGCTTACCCAAAATCAACAAGCTGCCAATTATTAGAAAGTGGAAGGAATATAAGCATCAATCTTCTATTGGTAATTCGTCTGATTGGGAGTAAATGGAGCTCTTTAGATGAGCAGAATGCCTGAGTGGTGATGAAATCTCAATCTCGGTGACTACTATTCATGGATTTTATAGTTTGTGTTATTTATTAAAAAATGATTCATTATCTGCTGATGGCTACTAGACACTTTTATCTATGAATTAAAATTACTTTTGGCATGTTTATCTAGGATGGACCATCTGGTGACACTTCATTTGATATTAATATTAAGAGTTAAGACATCACTGCAATGGTGGTGCTGGTGATGAGAGTTCCACCGAGAAAGATGTGTATTCTGACAGTCTGCACGACACAAGTAGTGGGGGAAAAGTGTGGGGAAGAACAGATTCTGCATTTGCTTTTCAAAATCTAAGGATGTCCAAGTGGTTGTGACTACTAAGAATGGTTATGTCGTGCATCAGATAACAATGGATGGGAGCAGGCAAGAATGTTTTAGTCATTGAGAAGTAAAAGGGTGATCTCTTATCATGATGCCGCCTGAAAGAAGGAGGATATCTAAGTAACTCCATGGCACCTAACAATTTTCCAAGCGAGCATCATAACACCCATCGAAGGACCATAACAGACATGGTTGAGTTAACAAAACTATCAAAAATTGAGTGCCAGACAAATTTGTAATTTTGCGCCCACATGTTGAATTTAAGGGTAAAAAGCTCGCTTGTTGTACGGGATCCGATGCATCCAACAGAGCGCTTCTTTTCTCCTTTTTATGCTTTCCGACTCTTTACACCCAACGTGATCTCTCAAAGAGACACTCAATCGTATCCTGAATTTCTTTGAATGCAAATCCAGCACTATTAGGATATCTGCCCTTTTCAAAATTTTGATCATACAATTCCAGGACCATATAGAAAACTCTACTAGATCTAAAAGCTCTCCAACTTATTTAAGGCACCATATTAGCCTTTTATATTAATGGTTTTGCCTGCTTTGCTTAGAAAGGTTTTTATTATCTATAGCTAAGGGCCATGATACCAAACCAATGAAGTGACTTCTGAGTTCTGCTCGCTTTATCATTCACACCATCAATGTTCAGATTCTCTGAAATTTGCTTAGTGGGCATTCTAATGAAAAGAATGTGAACACTTTAGAGCCCGTTTGGACATAAGAAATTTTTTCCTTTTTTCCAAAAAAAATCACTTTTTTTCCGAAATCAGCGTTTGTTCATAAAATTTTCAATTTTCACTTAAAAATGCATTTTGGAAATTTTCGAAAATTTGAAAAACTCCAAAAAGCTATTTTTCAAAATTTTCACTCAAATCACTCACAAAACTTCAAAAACAACCCAAAATTATATTCATGTCCAAACACAACTCTAAATTTCAAATACCATTTTCACTTGAAATTTTCCCCCCCCTTATTTTGGAATTTTACAATTCTTATGTCCAAACGCCCACTTAGTACTTTGGCATCTGAAATTAACAAGAAATAACTTTAGATACACTTAAACACTTGAAATTTGTTTAAATCCAACCTGTAGGATGACCAATTTGTTCACTCTTCCTGATGCAAGCTGGCTCAACCCAGTCATAAGCTTTCACGTGCAAGGATCCATAGAGAACTTTACTCAATACAGTCATTCCAGGATGATCATGTAATGGAATGACTGCAGAAGTAGGGAAACAAAACATACACATCTGCATTACATCATTTTCAATTGAGTTTGACCTAGATATAACAGAAGCTTGAAATACTTCATTTAATGGAAACCACATGTTTGATACTGATAGAAATAAAGCAGTGACGGCATCGAGTCAAAAAACATATGACCAGTAAATTTGCTACACTATAACTTGAAGAACTATTTTGTCATCCATAAATGTAGACCTATTGCGATTCAGGCTTTATAGCAAAATTGTACTTTACAATGTTCAAGCTAAATTTGTATGGTTTTATTTCTAAAAGGTTGGATGGTGGAGAAGAGATTGCAAAAATCTCTCACTGTTAGCATGCAAATAGTGAGGATATGTAGCTTTGCACTTCTATAGTACATCTCCAATGGCTCTGATGGCACGCGCATGAATCTATTTGAGCGATCAACAACAATCCAAAGAGAGACCACATAAATGCATTTGACAAATACACATGCAAGAAGCTAAATAAGCACAATATCTTACAGTAAAGTTTTGATCCTCGTGTATATCCACATATGTTATCGGTTGAGCCCATCGATCGACCCTGTTGAAGACACTGAGTCCAAAAAGGCCATGACCTCTTTCATCCTCTAAGCTCTCATCTTTCAGTCCAACCTCTTTAGGACCAATTGTATCTGGAAAAAAAAATTGTAAAAGTTTCTTTTAAAATGCAGCCCTTGATACCATATACCACACCTTCCCTGAATTTCCATTCTCAATACTTTAACAATCCCCTTTACTTTTTTGTAAACTATCCACATTTGTAATGATACAAACAGCAACAAAATGTTCATTACCTTATTGGAATAGGATTTAAACTTTAAATTAATTCGTCTAGCACGTTAATTATTGCCGGTCATACATACATTTTGTGAATCCTTCGTTAATTTTTTTTTTCCTACTCATTGATAAGCTGATTATTCTTTTATAGGATAGGCAGATATGTTTTGCATCAAATTCACCTAGTTAACCGACTTTCTTCATTATAATCCACATCTAACATCTATATTACGTACATAAATAACTTTAGTTCCTCAATTATTTCCTTAGTAAAAACAACCCCAGAGCTCGTAATTATTGCAATTTACACTAAATGAAAATGGAAACATGGAGATGAAAATGAACAAAGGCAAAAGGGTAAAAGAGATACGTACCCAAAAGGGAATAAAATTTGTGAATGGCTTGAGAAGAAGGTGGGGAAGTTGCAGAAGGCGTGAAAGTCTGCTTACAAAGGTCGAATAAAGCCTGAACGGAACAAGGACTCTTCTTCGTCATGTTGAAGAGCCCTCGAATTTGTTGCACACACATTACCAGTATCGGAGATTATCTGGTCGGAGGAAAATATCAGCAACTTATTAGATGTATTTTGACATGTTCTGGAACAATTGAGGACCCAACAAGAAATTAAGGCCGATATTATTGTTTTTTTAATTGCCGATAATACCATTAATTTTTTTTTTAATTTGACTGGAAACTCGTTCATTCTTCAAAATTATGAACTAATTATTGTGTATTTATTTTTTAATTTCATACCAGTAATATCTCATTTGTTTTTTTTATATAGTTTAGTTTAATAAAAAAAGTATCATTCTATTGAAAATTGCCCCAATATGTATTTTTCATTTGTTTTTGATTTATACGATTAATTCTAATATTACATAATTCAATGTAGCAGTTCACCATTTGGAAATGTACATTTTCTTTGCTCCGAGCAACTTAGGTAGCGTTTGGCCATATATTCTCAAATTTGTTCTGAAAATTTTAATTTTGGTGAAGTTTGGTTTGAAGATGAAAATGTGTTTGGATATCAGTTTTCAAAATATATTTCCCAATTTTATTTTGAAAAAACATGAAACATGACTTATACCTACAAGTTCTAAAAAATATCACAAATACACAACAATACCATTATCAATAACATTCATTATATTATCGCAAACTATAGTCCTGAACATAAATAAATTTGATACAAAATTATCATTTTTATAATGAACTACATGATACACTATCAATAGGTGACCGAAAAGACGAAACAACATTGTTACAAAATAATAAATTGTGGACTCTTTTATAAAATATAAAAATTTGGGGCAATTTTAAAAAAATTTAATAGTGATATTTTGGCCCAAAACCAGCTATTGAGCTGGTTTTGGGATTTTGCCAAAATATAGGCAAAATCTATGGCCAAACATGTGTTTGACAAATAAAATCTAAATTTATTTTGGCAAAATTTATGGCCAAACGGGTCCTTATAATAACATGTTTGACCAAGTTTCTTCAAGTTGAGGCTTTTTTTTTCTAATGTTAAAGTGTTTGGCCAAGGTTTTAGGAGGAAAAAAAATACTTTTGAGTGGAAGAAAAAACAGTTTTGGATAAGTAGAAAAAATTAGCTTCTCCCAAAAGTACTTTTGAGAAAAAATACACTTATAAGCACTTTTTAAAAGTTTGGACAAACACTAAATGCTGCTTAGAAGTACTTTTCAAATTAATTAACCAAACACAAACTACTTCTTACAAAAAATACTTTTAAAAAAAGCACTTTCAAAAAAAATATTTCTCAAAATAAATTAATTTTTCCAACTTGGCCGAACATGCTATTATCCTCCACATTTATGATTTTCAAATTCTTCGCTTTAATGAGAAAATCTAATGGTAGTTCTCGAGTTTATCAACTCCAACTTTAAATACTGTTCTCTTTAATTTCAACAAAATATTAATTTTACGGGTCAAAATAGCATGGCATAGATATTTTCATGGGTGGTTATTAAAAAAAACAGTGTTTGTAAAGTTATTGAAAATTAGCCACTATTTAAAAAGGAGATAAAATTTGGACAAAAGTACCCTAACCGAAACACAAAAAGTTTAAGCATAATATGATAGATTATGGAGCTCCTGTATATAAATTGCACGTTATGAATTCCAAAATATTATGCCGGAATATCGTATGAAAAAAATTTGAATTCCAACATATTATACCAGATTTTTCCCCATATTTTTAAAGATATTTTTTTGTTAATATTTTATTTTCACATGAAAAATGACTAAATTTTAATTACTTTTGAAACTAATGCTAATTTTCAACTTGCACTTATAAATTAAGCTATTTCTGATTTTTTCCATTTTATGGAGCCTAACCATATATGGGCTTTTCTCAACATTTTCTGACGCGGGCCTTCTTACTTTCACCATCTTATGTACTCCCCTCTGTTTCAATTTTAGACGACATATTTTTCTTATTAGTTCGTTTAAAAAAGAATTACACAATTTTATAGTTGAAAATAATTCAACTTTAAACTCTTCATTTTACCCATTTTATTCTTAATGATAAGCTTTTATCACCACACAAATATCATGGTCTCATAAAACTTTTACCCCTTAAACTTTTAAAACCATAAGTTTCAAAAGTCCTTTTTTTTAAACTCCTTGTCGAGTCAAACTAACTCATCTAAATTGAAACGGAGGGAGTGGTACAAATAGTATGAGTTAGCCAATTTTCGGACTGATAATTAAAAACTAGCCACTATTTTATGCCAAGAAAAATCGAGACAAAAATATCCTGGCTAAAACACGAAAAGTTCCAACATAATATGTTGGATTATAGAGTTCGTGCATATAAACTTCTAGCATATTATGAAATTTCAGTACATTATGCTGGAATTTCATATGAAAAATATTCGAACTCCAACATATTATGCTGGAATATTTTCTGATTTGTAAGTGTATTTTTATTTAAAATTTATTTTTACATAAAAAATAGCTAAATTTAGATTACTTTTAAAACTATGGCTAATTTTCAATTGACAATTATAAATCAGGCTATTTCTGAAAATTTTACCTCTTATGCAGGCCTACGCCTATTTGGGGGAAAGGCCCAACCTTACATGGCGGGAAATGGGAGAGGGGCACTGCCACAAATAAAAATAAAAACAAATAAAATAAAAAGAGAGAAAAACCCTTAAAATAAGAATTTTGAAATTGCAGAAGCCCCAAACCCTTGAGCAAATTGGAAAGCGAGGAAATGGAAGGAAGCGAGAGCGAGAAAGTGTTCGATTCGCTGAACCTAAATCCGAAGCTCTTCGTCAACGAGGCCCTCAATATTGTCGACGAGTTAGTTGATGATGCTTTTGATTTCTTCCACCAGTAAGTAGTAGTTCCCCTCCTTCATGTCTAACTAATTGTCGTCGAATTCCATTGCCGTTTATTTTTCCTTTATGACCTTCTGTAGAGAGGCAGCAAATCTTCTGAAAACTGAAGGCACAAATCGATCGGAAGATCTAAAAGAGGTTGGTTTTCATAGTTTTTTGTTTTTATTTTAAATATTGTTAAGTTTAAGCAGCTCAGACCACTGACAGACAAACTAATTTCATTTGCAGGGTGTGGCTCAAATTAAGAACATGGTCCAATTGACTCTGGACAAGCGGTTGAGTTTATGGGAGAAGTACTGTTTGCACAATTGCTTTAAAGTTCCGCAAGGGTTCTCTTTGCCTAAAGCTGTGTGTTCTCTATTATTTTTAGTTCCCCGTGTTTTTTCTTTACCTCGGTTGAGAAATATAACTTGTGTCATATTAAATGTATGCTTCATTTTCTGCATTTTGGAAATCCAATCCCTCTCTTAGTAAATTTTAAACACGTCCGTTTTACTTATATATGTTGGCGGAGGCAGAACTTCATCAAGGGGATTCAAAAACTAAAAAAATTAAAGACGTGAAGAAGCTAAGGGGATTCAACATCTAATATATACACATAAAATAAACTTTTACCTTATATACACTGTGTAATTTTTCGTCTAATGAACCCCCCTTACGCCCCCTAGATCTGCCCATGCTTATATACCATCCCTTGTTTAAGACATGCATATTTGAGCACTAAAATCTTTATTTTGGATGTGATCTGTTTAATCATTCTGCCTAATTTTGTTCAATAGCACATGTCAAGTTACAGATATGGAGTTTGAGAACAAAAATAATTTGTTTATAGTGAGATGATTGTCCATTGGCTCTTAAACCATCTGTCTCCCTAAGAAATAGGAGTGTCTGGCCCAGTTGGCGAGAGTCTTTCCGTGATAGCATACAGATAGAAAACGCTGTCATTCAGCTTGGTCCACTTCGTTGCCAAATTTTTAAGTAGGAAATAGTAAAAGGATAAATGTAGGAGTGGAGAAGATTGGTGCAAGTTGTTCATATGGATATGGGTCAAAGAGCATGCTTTCCATTCCACATCCGGAGAAGATTTGTGCAAGTTGCTCATATGGATATGGGTCAAAGAGCATGCTTTCCATTCCACATCCTACTGAAAGTGCACAATTGAAGAGGCAACTATCGCAAACCTGCAGTTATATCTATGTACAATAATTAGAAAGTAGAAGGAATATAAGCATCAATCTTCTATTGGTAATTCGTCTGATTGGGAGTAAATGGAGCTCTTTAGATGAGCAGAATGCCTGAGTGGTGATGAAATCTCAATCTCGGTGACTACTATTCATGGATTTTATAGTTTGTGTTATTTATTAAAAAATGATTCATTATCTGCTGATGGCTACTAGACACTTTTATCTGTGAATTAAAATTACTTTTGGCATGTTTATCTAGGATGGACCATCTGGTGACACTTCATTTGATATTAATGCTGTTGAGAATCCTGAACTAGATGAAAAGTTGGATTTCTTAAGGAACAAGATTTCCGAGGTAGGGGATCCTCAGCAAATTAGTAGATGTTTCATGTCTTTATAAATTGATAACTTTTTTCCTTTGCAATTTATGATCTCTCCAGGTGGGAAAAGAGTCTGCTGAGCTCAACAGAGAACTACAAGCTCTCGAAGGGCAGTCCATGTTAAGTGGCCACTCTGCTGCCTCTCTTACTGAAGCGTTGGAGTTGTATCAGCAACTGGCAGTGAACGAGAAGTTTGAAGGTAAATATGTTTCTGCAAAGCTTCAACTTCGTAGATGCTTCTTGACTTGAGGAGTCATGAAAAACCATTTTGGGAAAATAGCGACTTAATCTGATACCTTTCTGTGGATACAAGCCTTTATTGCTGAAAATAGCACGTATGTGGTGTTTTATGACTAGATAATCCCTCTTTTATTTTTCGGATCCGAACCTTCTGCAGCTGGGCTAAATAAAGATACGTGTTACTGCAAATGATCTGGATTTTCATATGAACTATACCTGCCTTGGATCTTGACTATAATCTAGGCGGTGTTTGTTTTTTAGTTTTCTCTTTTCCTACTAATATAGGTTACCTTTCTTCCTTTGCCAAGACCGTGAGTGGCTTGGAATTTTCCACCTTGCTATTAATTGTTTCCTTGCTCTTCCATTCCGAGGGAGGTTCAGCCAACTATGGAAAATTCACTATCTGCACAGACTCATGGGTATGGTCAGTTTTTGGGGTTCTGCACCTTGATATAGCTTCTAATGTCCTAGCAACAATAAAACAGCGAAGAAGGGAAGAAGATAGAAGGAGGGCTGAAACTGTATGTCTATCTTTGGCCAAATAGAAGATTGAATTTGCAGAAGATGTGGTTGTAGCTTGTGAGAAAAGTAGGCATGTGTGTGTTTTTGCATAATGTGCTGATCATCTAATTTCTCTTAAATTTGAGAGTGGAGTCGATTTAATCCAGCTTCTACTTCTAAACTTTTCCTACTTCAGCTTATTATGTAATTCCTTTATGGAATTGAAATGGTGATTGCACTCCATATTTGAATCCTTAATACGGGACGATCACCCCGAAACTTTCCGTTACCGGGCTTTGTGCTTCTTAATGATATAATTCTACTAAATTCAAGTTATTGAATATGGTTCTTTTAATTGGCCATTTCTGCCAGAACTGGTACGAACTGCATCAGATTTTCAATCCAAAGTGGAGAATTTGGCAACCAGAATGGTGGAGGACACTGAGCACCGCAGAGCAAAAAAAATTCGCACTTCAAATGGGGAAGTGTTCAGATCGAACAATGATGAAGGTGAGCATTCTGGCAAACTTAATTTAATTATCTGACAATGCCCTTGATAGAATTTACACGCTAAATATTGAATATTATCTTGTAGGCCTACTGAGTGCGACACTGGAGGAACTTCAAGTATTCGTGGATGATATAAAGACTCTTCGTGACTGAACTGTGGCTTAATTTACTGATGCTGTAAATAAGCGCTCTTGTAGGTTCTTAGTAATGTAAGAATTTTTCTCTTGTTTTGAAATGTAAAGTTTGAGAGATAATAGTAACCACTTCACTAGGACATTAGCAAGGGAAGTAGAAAAGATTGGCGATATCAAAATCTGTATTATTGATGATCTGTCAATAGTTAGATGATTTGCATGTTTGTGACAAACTCAATGAAAAGCCATAAATTTTAGCTGCTGCTCTTATGGGGCCACAATCTCAAACTTCCACCAGTTTTATTTACTTTTCCATTACTCTGTTGGAATAGAGGGAGCGAGGTTAGGGAAAACTAAGTTTCATAGGCTTTTAATAAGATGAAAATTTGAGCAAAGTTATGCAAGAATAATAACACAAGCAAAGCT
The DNA here is from genome assembly GCF_000390325.3 of Nicotiana tomentosiformis. NCBI lineage: Eukaryota > Viridiplantae > Streptophyta > Magnoliopsida > Solanales > Solanaceae > Nicotiana > Nicotiana tomentosiformis. The sequence goes on along the minus strand of NC_090814.1, from coordinate 124,139,665 downwards.
GTTACTGCAAAAACCTGCAGCCAAAACAACTCTGGATGAGATTGATGCTATTTGGTTCTTAGTCCCTCCAATAGTCCAACAGTAATGGTAAAGCAAGTTACAGGTTCTTATGGACGAACCAAAGTAGACCTGCTACCAAGTATGGTTTCGTATTCTAGGCGGCTAGAAAGTCAAAAATGCTCTTGGTAAAAGGAAAAATTAAAATTTGGTATACATTAATTAACTGAGAATTGGTATTACATGGAAAATGCATAGTTTAATAGTCAAAAAATATCTTTCTTAAGTTCAAGATGACTGCGCAGGCAGTTCAATTGCTATGCTGGGTTAGTAAAACGTTTCAAAACTAGGTAAATGATCATATTTCCCTGAGTAACCATTTCAAAAGCTAAGGAAAAACACGTTGGCTTTTTAAAAAAACAATAGTTTCACCATCCTGGGGATTCAGGCAGACCCAACTTGTATATTAGCAACCAATATGAGAAGACATGAAGGAGGGGGACATAGTGCCTAACCCCTCCATTTACATAATTAAGTTAGGCATCCCTAACTTTATGCAAAAGATTACAGACAAAATATTAGAAGTGGTGAAAACACCTACGGTTTTGTAGTTCTCAGTTATACTTGATCCTAGTAAGTAAAATACTTGGAGTCCACAGCTAAGCTTCAAAAAGAAATGGGAGGACACCTCCATGTTATGCATGAGCCAAAACATTAGAAGCCTGTTTCGCCAAGCTTTTCCTATGCCAAA